>NC_042615.1:165279296-166644614 GCF_901001135.1 Rhinatrema bivittatum
GCAATCAGTCACGCCTGCCCTAGATAGATTTTGTCAGACAAATCTAATCAATTTCTTTGGGTCACCAAAGAATTGGATTAGGAGAGAGTGTTATATGTTGTGTACTTGGATTTCAATAAGGTCTTGACACTGCTCCATATAAGTGACATAATTAAACTGAGCACACTTGGTATGGGACCTGGTTGAGTGGAAAGTAACAAAGTGTAGTGGTAAATGCAGCTTACTCCATGGAAAAGAGGGGGGGGGGGGGTCGAGTGGTGTGCTGCAGTTAGTCCTTAGATAGTCTTTTTCTTTTTTTTTTAATTTAATCTTTATTGCATTTTTTGCATAATTACAGGAAATATTTCCAATGTAATATCTTTTCCAATGAAAGAAAAAATTACATTTCACACATAATATCAAATCATAAACATAGCAAATCACTTGGTTAGATACACATTGAAACAATAACTTAAGGAAATAGGGGAGACCAAGGGTGAACAGAGCAGTAAGTAAAGGCAATCTCATTCATTACAAACAATATGCTGCATACTGTGATTAACGTCGATTCTCATTTATTCCAACTACCTTTGGATTCACTCTAGGATCACTTTGAGGAATCTAAATAGCTGCGTAATTGCATTGGGTCTGTAAATACATATTTTACATCCCCACAAAATAATAAACAACGACATGGAAACTGCAGCATAAACCGTGCTCCTCTTTGTACCACCTCACTTCTCATATCTAGAAATTTCTTTCGTTTTATTTGCGTCACCCTCGCTATATCTGGAAAGATACGGATCGGTTGGCCAAAAAACTTCAATTTTTGAAATCTAAAATACTGCTTTAGTACATCATCTCTATCAATTCTTGAAGAAAACTGCACCAATAATGTGGCTCTTACGGTAATGTCCATTTCAAATGATTTTTCAAGAAAATCTGATAGATCTAGTCTCTTCCCCTTGATTTTCTTGTTGATTAGGATTTTCACCCAAATTAGGGCGCTGAACTTGATAGTAAGCTGTTGTTATGAAAGGAATTTTTTTCTAAAGGATATTTTAAGATATTCACAAAATAACTTTTCAGTAAATCCATGGAAGATTGTAACTTGGTTTTAGGGAAATTCAAAAACTGCAAGTTTGCTCTTTTAACTTGGTTCTCTTGGAACTCCATCTTACTCTCAAACATTTTCTCCGATTTTATTAAATTTATTTGTATCTCTTCTATTCTTTCCATTTTCCCTTCTAAAGTTGAAGTTCTTTTTTCAACCTCTATCAGCGTTCCTTCCAATTCAGATGTTTTATTCATGGCTTCCTTAACAGTTGATGTCAAGGTATTAATAGATTTCTGCATTACCATCAGTATATTTTTTATTTCCTCTAACGAAGGCACCAAAACTGAGGTGGAATTAAGAAGAGCTAGATTACTCATTGCATCTCCTACCTCCATAAGGCCTTCGCCACTTTTCCTCAGATTTTCCGGGCGGTGTTGGGCCGAAGTTTCGTGGTTCCTGGAACCCTCTTCTACCGGGTTCACCAAGGGGAGGTCCTCCTCTCCTCTCTGGTTACCACTTTCTACAAGCGCAGACTTCTCAAACGTGTCCGCGAAATTTGATGAAATTGTTGGTGGGTCCGGTACTGTTGGATATCCTGGGCTCAGAGAGGTCTCAAATGTTAGGGGGCTCGGCAGCTGCTCCATACCTGCCCCAGCGACTACAACTTCTGGGTTTGATGGCGTTCTTGCAAAGGTTACATCGATCTTTGTTTGCCTCACGGATTCTGGTATAGAAGAAATATCTCTTACCCGAGCTTTCCTCTTGGTATGCGGCATGTTAGAAAAAGCTCAAAAGAAATTTTTAATTGAGGTTTAGCTCGGAGGAAACTTTCAAAGATCAGGAGCTGCAGCCTGCATGTCCTCACATATCAGTGGCCATCTTGGTCTCAGTCTTTTTCAACATGTTTGTAAGTGAGAACAAGGAAAGGACTATTGGGAAAGGTTTATCTTTCTGTGGATGATACCAAAATCAGGAAGGGGTGGGAAAATATGAGGAGGGATCTAGCAAAGCTCAAAGAATGGTCAAGAGTCCATCAGCTAAAATTTAATGCCAAAAAATGCAGTCATGCATTTGGGCTGCAAAAATCAAGGAGAGTAGTACTGCCTATGGGATGAAATTCTTGTATTTACCAATCTGAGGATGATCATATCTGAAGTTCTCAAGGTAGCCAAATGTGGATAAGGCAATGGCACAAGTCTGAAAGATTCTTGTGTGTGTAGGGAGAGGAATGGTCAGCAGAAAGCAGGAGGTGATATTGCTCCTGTATAAGTGCCTGATAGGACCTTATTTGGAATACTGTGTACAATTTTGGAGACCACACTTTCAAAAAGCTATAAATAGGATGACTTCTAAAATGGTCAGTGATTTTGTTGTAAAGCATATGGGGACAGACAAAAATCTAATTGTATACCCTAGAGGAAAGGCAAGAGAGTTGTGAAATGATAGAGACATTTAAATATCTCAGAGGTATAAATGTAAATGAGCTGGGTCTCATTCAACAAAATGAAATTCGGAAATGAGGGATCATGTGAAGAGGGTAAAAGGAGGTAGATTCAGGAGTAATCTAAGGAAGGATTTCTTTCAAAAAGGGTGGTGCATGCATAGAGCAGCATCCCAGTGTGGGTGATGGAGTCAAAGATAGTATTTCAATTCAAGAAAGCATGGAACAAGAACAGAGGAACTCTGAGGGAGTGGAAAGAAAGGATTGTAGAGCTGAGCAGTTGTGTGGACAGACAGACTACACAGGCCATATGGTCTTTTCTTGCTGACATGTTTTAAAGTTTCTATAATTGCAGTGACACTAACATATGTATTATGCACAATTGTTTGATAAATATATGATACAATTATTCTGAAGAACATAAGAACATAAGAAATTGCCATGCTGGGTCAGACCAAGGGTCCATCAAGCCCAGCATCCTGTTTCCAACAGAGGCCAAACCAGGCCACAAGAACCTGGCAATTACCCAAACACCTAGAAGTTCCCATGCTACTGATGCAATTAATAGCAGTGACTATTCCCTAAGTAAACTTGATTAATAGCAGTTAATGGACTTCTCTTCCAAGAACTTATCCAAACCTTTTTTGAACCCAGCTACACTAACTGCACTAACTGCACTAACCACATCCTCTGGCAACAAATTTAGCAAAGTATACTTTGCTAAATACCAGTACACTATAATTTCCAGCCAAATATACTTTCTGGATAGATGCCATTAATTTGCATTTTGAAAGCAATTATATTGAAATTATCAGAGCTAGTTAATGAGTTCACTTGGACTCTGAAAAGGTTTACTAGTGTAAGTGAAATTACCAAAAAAAGAAAAGAAAGAAAGCTAGGAGAGCCTCACCTATAGCTCAGCAGATAATTACAGAACATCTAATTTTCCATTCCTATCTTGGCACATGCACTGTTCAACAAATTGAGTCCATCTTCTCAATAATGAATGCAAATAATTTGTCTCTAAAATGTCTTGTTCCTAGTCACCATTAATCAAAACTTCAGATTAAAGAATAATTAAGGGGCAGCTATTTCACTATCTGGAAAAACATTTTAGTATTTTAGGAACTAATTGCTATTTTTGGAATGCAATTTGCTTTAAAACAACTTTAATATGCTGTACCTTTAAATGTACTTTACTATATATGTATAGAATGCATTTTAGATAACTAGCATTTTGTAAGCATTGATCACATATTATGAAGTCAATATCATTTGTATTAAGAAGTAGTGGTGATACTTTTCCATTTTGGTGTACTATGTCAATGATGTATTCAATTGATCTATTACATCTAATGACAAAATATTACTAAATATATGTGTAATGGAACATGCATATCTAAGAGCAGACAGCCAGAGCAAGAAAGGAGGCTGTAGGAAAGAAGAACAAAGGGAATAAACACATTTATGTAAATAAAATCACAGAGGGATGATAAAAGAAAACCTTGCACTGGAGTTTTAGGTGAGGGAGGGTCAGAGTTTCAGTCTAATCTGTCATGCCCTCTTATGCTTTACAAAAAAGACAAAGAAGAAGCAGGGGGGGGCTGACCTTTGGAGTTGGGAAGTGCAACAATAGTATAACATAGGGATGTGAATCGTTTTCCATATCGTCTTAACGATAGAAATCATGTGGCAGGGCAAGAAAATCGTCTTAGGCACGATTTTTTAGTTAAAAAATCGTTAAAAATCGTTTTTTCCGATTAGTGCGCACTAACTCGAGTTAGTGCGCACTAACTGGGAGTTAGTGCGCACTAACTGAAAATGATACAATTTGACACTTTTCAGGTCAGTTAAGGTCAGTTTAGGAATGAATATGTATTCCTATTGGCTGCCCTCTTATTTATTCATGTTACCAAGTTTCCTACTGACAGTATATGGGGGATGGGAAATGGAAACAGTTGGTAGCTTGACAAAACAAGTAATGTGATCAGTCAATGTGACTAGAACTTGTGCCCTAACCCTGATACCAGGGGTATTGTGATCTTCCTGCACACAGTGCCCTATCCCTATTAATACCAGGAGTGTTGTGATCTTCCTGCACACAGTGCCCTATCCCTAATACCAGGGGTGTTGTGATCTTCCTGCACACAGTGCCCTATTCCTGATACTGGGGGTGTTGTGATCTTCCTGCATGCAGTGCCCTATTCCTGATACCGGGGGTGTTGTGATCTTCTTGCACACATCCCGGTATCAGGGATAGGGCACTGCATGCAGGAAGATCACAACACTCCTGGTATTAATAGGGATAGGGCACTGCATGCAGGAAGATCACAACACCCCTGGTATCAGGGATAGGGGCACTGTGTGCAGGAAGATCACAATACCCCGGAGGAGTGAGGGTCAGGCAGCTCCCCCCTGTCTGTGAAGCCAGCCTCTCACTAGTAATGCAGGGAGGGAGCTGTCTCAGACTTCACCATCCCCCCCCCCCCCTCACCCACACACCATTCACTAGCTGGGACATGGGGGAAGTCAGGAGTGAGGGTCAGGCAGCTCCCCCCTGTCTGTGAAGCCAGCCTCTCACTAGTAATGCAGGGAGGGAGCTGTCTCAGACTTCACCATCCTCCCCCCCCCTCACCCACACACCATTCACTAGCTGGGACATGGGGGAAGTCAGGAGTGAGGGTCAGGCAGCTCCCCCCTGTCTGTGAAGCCAGCCTCTCACTAGTAATGCAGGGAGGGAGCTGTCTCAGACTTCACCATCCTCCCCCCCCCCCTCACCCACACACCATTCACTAGCTGGGACATGGGGGAAGTCAGGAGTGAGGGTCAGGCAGCTCCCCCCTGTCTGTGAAGCCAGCCTCTCACTAGTAATGCAGGGAGGGAGCTGTCTCAGACTGGTATCAGGGTTAGGGCACTGTGTGCAGGAAGATCACAACACTCCTGGTATTAATAGGGATAGGGCACTGTAAGAGATGACTGTAGTAGATTGAATAAAGATCTAATGTTTCTGCTCTCCTCACACCAAACAAAAACAACACACAAGCAGAGAAGCCCTTCTTACAAAGCTGAGCTAGTGAGTTAAGTAGGAGGAAAAGTAAACATACTGGTGCCAGTGTGGCTACTTAAAAAATACACTTACCAACAATCAATTACATATATTTGAACTGTGTACAGTTCCAGCCAGGACCACCTTTCTAAAATGCACAGGATTGGCAAATTCAACATGCACTAGCATTTCAGGTGCCTGCTAACAAAAATAATAAACAAACAAGTTCTAGTCAGGTGAGTGCTGATCATTACATTACTTTTTTTGTCAAGCTTCCAACTGTTTCCATTTCACATCCCCCCAACCATATTGGTAACATCAATAGATAAGAGCACAGCCAGCCAATAGGAATACATACATACATATTCATTCCTAAGTGACCTTTACTGACCTGGGAAGTGTGAACACTTTGTTTCATTTTCTGTTGGTGTTCGTTAGTTTCCAGTTCCATTTCCCATCCCCCCAACCATCACCTCAGTGGTAACCTTGGTAACATCAATAGATAAGAGGGCAGCCAGCCAATAGGAACACATATTCATTCCTAACTGACCTTCAGTGACCTGGAAAGTGTTTATTTGTATCATTTTCAGTTAGTGCGCACTAAATCGAGTTAGTGCGCACTAGTGCGCACTAACTCGATTTAGTGCGCACTAACACGATTTAACGATTTTTAACGATAAATCGTTAGAATTTCTATTGTATCGTGTTCTATAACGATTTAAGACGATATAAACATTATCGGACGATAATTTTAATCGTTGAAAAACGATTCACATCCCTAGTATAACATGGAAGTCAGAAATGGCATGTGACTCACAGAGTCTTGAAGGGTAACTGGGTCCCAGAGCCAGTATGCCAGAATTAATGGAGCTCAAAGGAGTGACCCTGAGTCTAGACAGAGTGGGGCATCCAGTTCCAATTACCTGAACTGAAGCCAAGAAGATTTAAGGAAATATTTAAGAGCCCAAGGACTGACAGGAAAGAGACAGAACCGAAAAGACCCAGGAAACAGTGTTGAGGTCTGCATGGTTCTGTGACAATTATTATTTTGCAAGTAATACATGGGATAAGGTTCCAGGTCCAATTCTACAGGTTGAAGACAACTCATGCTAACTTTTGTAATAACCCATAGTAACTTCTGGGACCAAAAATAGAGTACTATTTTAATAAAAACATAAGAACATAAGAAATTGCCTACTGGGTCAGACTAAGGAACCATCAAGCCTAGCATCCTGTGTCCAACAGTGGCCAATCCAAGTCAAAGTACCTAGCAAGTACCCAAACATTAAATAGATCCCAAGTTACTATTCCTTATTGATTAACAACAGTTTATAGATTTCTTCTCTAGGAACGTATTCAAGCCTTTTTTCAACACAATTACACTAAATGCTGTAAGCACATCCTCAGGCAATGAATTACAGAGTTTAACTCTGCAGTGAGTGAAAAAAAAATTATCCAATTTGCTTTACATTAGCTACTTGCTAAGGTCATGGGGTGCCCCCAAATTCTTCAATTGTCTATCAGGCCGATACCGTAAAGTGTGCCCAAGCTAGTGCGCCATTTAATGTGATTTGGATGCACATTTTAGACACGCTATATGGACGCCCTATACAGTAAGGGGTAGATTTTCAAAAAACACAAATAGGCGTACTTTTGCTGGCGCATCAGGCGCAAGCAAAAGTACGCTGGATTTTAGTAGATATGCGCGGAGCCGCGCGTATCCACTAAAATCCTGGATCGGCGCGCGCAAGGCTATGAATTCTGTATAGCCGGCGCGCGCCGAGCCGCGCAGCCTACCCCCGTTCCATCCAAGGCCACTCCGAAATCGGAGCGGCCTTGGAGGGAATCCTCTAACGCCCTCCCCTCACCTTCCCCTCCCTTCCTCTACCTAACCCACCCGCCCGGCCCTGTCTACACCCCCCCTTACCTTTCTCCGGGGATTTACGCCTCCCGGAGGGAGAAGTAAATCCCCGCGCGCCAGCGGGCCTGTTGCGCGCCGGGACGCGACCTGGGGGCGGGTACGGAGGGCGCGGCCACGCCCCCGGACCGCCACGGGCCGTAGCCACGCCCCTGTACCCGCCCCCAAAACGCTGCCGACACGCCCCCTAAACGCCGCGACGACCGGGCCCGCCCCAACACGCCCCCCTCGGAGAACCCCGGGACTTACGCGAGTCCCGGGGCTCTGCGCGCGCCGGTAGGCCTATGTAAAATAGGCTCACCGGCGCGCAGGGCCCTGCTCGCCTAAATCCGCCCGGTTTTGGGAGGATTTAGGTGAGCAGGGCTCTGAAAATCCGCCCCTAAATGTATTAGTGCATCCATAGTGCACGCTCTAGCCTGTGCATAGACAATTGTGCCTATCATATGTAAATATAATGCTAATGACTTGATTAGCTAGTACCCTCAATACAGTAACGTGCACTCAAAGTAGTGCTTCCATAACGAGCTTTTCTAACATCTATAATTTAGCGCCTACTCTGCCCCTGGTGTTAGTGTGGTGGTGCTACTCATGGAAGAAGTATCAAATAGCTTTTGTGTGATTCCAACTACATCCAAGATGGATTATCTATACATTTTTGCTTTGCTAGCCTTTTTCTTACATATGAAAGTGAGAATAAGGAATGTTAGGTGAAGGAGAGTGATTCCTGAGAACAACCAATGACAAGAATACCCATTACCAAGACCTGAGGAGGTAAGAAAAATAGTCATCCATAAGGAGGGCATGTATTTCTTGTCTATACAGCCATTCACCCATTCACGACATCTTCCTTCACCTCATCTTAGCTGTTGAGAAATGCCAACATCCATATGATCTGGATTACATACGCCAATTTGGGATGTCTCAACCAGTCAAAAATGGACGTGAAGTGCTCGCTTAGCCCATCAATACCAAATAACGCCTCTTCCAAGTCACGTGCCACTGTTGTCTGAACCTGATCTGGTGCCATAGATGCCTCTAGCAGGGATAGTGCCACAGGTGCCTCAACCAGGGATGGTCTGCACATGTCACAATCAGGAATGGTGCTGCAGATGTCTCATATCCCTGGGTTCAAGATGTGACTTTGACCAGGTTTAGTGTGATAAGGTCCTGGGTATCACCATCCTGTACTTGTTTGCTGGGGGACTCCTCGGTGGACATTGGGGAAACAAATTCTGGCATGAGAATAGATTAATTCTCTTCCTCAGTAACATCTGCCTCATTGACTCCATCTGTGGAGAAATATGGAAAAAGACAATTGAAGATCTAGTTCTCAACTATTGCCCTCCAAGAGCCCTAAAGAAAAACATGCAATGCAAACAAGATGGCACCAAATGCATACCTTCACTTGCTTCTATGTCAGCACCGTGCAGTGCAGCCACACCAACCACGACCTCTGGACATATATTACTCAGAACAAGCTCTTTGAGGGGGGTCAAAACAATATTACATGGTGGCCTTCCACTGGTCTTCTTTGCTGCTGCCTCAATTTTGGTGACCTTTTCTTTAACCTCCCTTCCAGTGTCATGCCACCAGTGCTCGATCTGTTTGCCCTCCCAGGGCGTTACAGACAAGGAGCTGACATCCAACGTAATCATCTCCCAAATCCATTTCTTCGTAGAGCAAGAAGCCTTAGATTTGAAAAGAACTTTGTAGTTCTTGCAGACTGCGCGGCACAGTAGCTCCTTCTCACCGTCCGTAAAGCAAGTATCACGTGTTTGCTTCTTGGACGGTTGGCTGCCATTAGTGCCTGCCAGCTCTTGCAGATCTCTGGCCTCTTTCTCCACCTGAGAAATGGTATGTTTTGTTGCCATGACAAATGGTGTCTGAATGAAAAAAACAGAAAAAATGGAATTAATGAAAGGAGAACAATACTGGCCACATCGCTAGTATTAACAGACACTGGTACTTGCAGTTAATGGTCAGAACAAAGAAGCAGAGTACATGAACAGCATTAACATATGAGAAAAAGAGGAATTAATGAAAGGAGAAAAATACTGGCCGCATGGCTAGTATTAACAGTCACTGGTAAATGCGGTTAATGGTCAGAGCAATGAAGCAGGGCATATGGGCAGCATGAACATATGTACCAGACTGCCCGGAAATGTAGTGGGGCCACCAAGCATGGAGGTTCCCACTGCTTTCCTGGACATCCATGACTCGGGGCATCTGCTATGGACCTGTGCCAGACCGCCTGAACCATATGGTGCCTGGGGAAAGGAGCATCCATGACTGCGTCTCTTACATGTTGAAATTTAAGGGATGCTGATGTTGAGCTTCCTATTGCTCTAATATGAAAGGCACCAGTTCAGACAGATCTGTATATAATACTGACCCAGTTTGAACTGAATAGAAAATGACAGTCTTATTCCAAGTAGCAATTGATATACCTCCCAGGCAGGATTATGACACGCCACTTGACGTCACGGTGGGGGAGCTATAAGAGTAAGCTATGATAAATGAAAAATTGGAAATGGATAAATTGGAAACTCTTATTTGCTATTTCTTATTATTATATTTGGCATGTATGCCCTTTTGACAGAATTTTGACACATTCTCAAGCGCCACAGAATACCGTATGGACGTCTGATACAGTAAAATCAGTAGTGTTATGGATGCTCTGTTTTTGACCTCCGCACACATTTTTGATGTCATTGTGATTTGTGTCTTATTTGTATACTGTATCATGCGTCTAAGAAACTGTGTTTTGTGCGTGTTAAAAGAGCAGGCACCTGAAACAGACGCACTTTTTTAGCGTGTCGGGATTAATTTTATTTATTTATTTAGATTTTTATATTCCACTTTTCAGCATTTCACAGTGTACATCAAAACGGATTACATTCAGGTACTATAAGTATTTCCCTACTATAGGTATTTCCCTATCTTAACAGGGCTTACAATCTAATTTTGGACCTGACGCAATGGAGGGTAAAGTGACTTGCCCAAGGTCACAAGGAGTGACAGTGGGATTGTATCGGCCTGTGAGGAGTAAATAACCAATTTACATTAACCTGTTCAAGTCCTTTCATGATTTTGTAGAACTCTATCATATCCCACCTCAGCTATCTCTTCTCCAAGCTGAATAGCCCTAACCTCTTTAGCCTTTCTTCATGGGGGAGCTGTTCCATTCCTTTTATAATTTTGGTCTTCCTTTCTCTGCACTTTCTCCACTGCAACTATATCTTTTTTGATATGTAGCATCTAGGCATTCTGGTTTTCAAGAAATTCTCAATGAATATGCATGAGCTTGATTATCAGGCATGGCCTGCATTATATAGTAATTAATCTCAAGCATTTTCATAGATTATATGCCTAGATGTAACCAAAAGACAAGGTTGAGAGTCCCTGGTGTAAATCAAATATGTATTGATGATGAGTAGAAATACTACAGGTATACCACTTCACTAAGGACAATTAAAGTGTGAAAATTATACATGGATACATGAGTAACTATAAACTCGCAACTCAACTATCGGTTTTAATTACATACACATGTAATATTTACCTGTGTAAACAATATCCCTGAACATGTGCAAATACTTGTAATTTACATGCGTCAGCATGTATAAAAGGGTCAACTCATACAACATTTCTTCCTATTTGCACCTTGCCCCAGAGTGGAGCACTAGTGAGAAAACCCTACTTCCTACCAAGAGAGGTGGACCTTCTTGTCCATGAGGTCAGCACTTGTCAGCACTGACAATTGTCCAGTCTTTTTGTCAAATTCTTTAGTAAAACACTTAAGGCCAGATTTTCAAAGCCCTATGCACATAAATCCAGAGGATTTATGGCATAGGGGGTGTTACGCGTGCTGGGCCTATTTTATAAAGGCCCGGCAATGTGCATAAAGTCCCGGGACACGTCTAAGTACCGGGGCTTTACTAAAGAGGCAGTCCGGGGCAGGGCCAGAGGCAAATGGCCGCTGTGTCGGAGGATCGCTGGCCAGCAGGCTGCTGGCGTGTGCAAAAGGTAAAATAAAAAATTGGGGGAGTTTAGGATAGGGCTAGGGAGAGGGACAGGATAGGAGAAGGGTTGGGAAGGCCAGATTAGGGGGGAGGGAACTGGGGAAGCCCACGGGCAGGTTATATAATCGGGCGTACATGTGCATGCGCCGGGTAGCGCGCACATGTATGCCCGTGCGTACTTTTGAAAATCTACCCCTTAGTATCCTTATGGTATGGGAAAGGAATAAGAGATTGATGGCTTTAAAATGATGGCGTTAGCAAGAAATGTTTTGGTGTCATGCAGCAGCAGTCTATATATGTACATAAAACCTCCTGGAACCCACTTTCTTGTTATCTCCAGATCCACATCACTGGACAAGTCTTTGGAAGTGGTACCACTTTTCTCCTAGGTGCCCACCCCCAGTAGATTAAAATAGGCTACATGCTTATTCTGTAGTGCTGTTCACCAAGAGACAGTAAGCAACCCTTTTCACAATCAAGTCCATTTACTGTGTCCTCTCTTAGGAATAGCATGCTGCTGCTTGACCAGTATTTCCAGGGAATATATGTGTACTACGGCAATGCTTTTTAGACAGTTAGAGGTATTGCAAGAGGTACAATATGAGGGATCATGGAACAGTTCTGCTAGGCATATAGGGAGGTCAACTTGAGTTTGAAGAAAAATACCCAGATTAAATGTATTTTGAATGTCTGTACTATGTTCAATATTGCAGGGGAGCAGGCTACCAAGGATTCTAATGGCCAGGCCCAGTTTCCCACTGAAAGAGAAGGCAGCACTCACAGGTGCTGCTAGCTACTAGGGGTGTGCATTCGGATTGACCGCATTAGTGAAACGCAACTCATTTTTTTTTTTTACTTAAAAAATTGATGCGACATAAACGATCGGATTTCCCACATATCGAACATAGATATGTTCGATATGTGGGAAATTGCGATTGTTGAGCCAAAATAAAAATATAAACCCCCTCACCCTCCTTAATCCCCCCCCCCCCGACTTACCACAACTCCATGGTGATGGAGCGGAGTGAGGACGCCATTTCTGCAATCCTTGGCGAGAAGCATGTGACGTCGGTGGCACGTCGAGTGACGCCGGCGTCACGTGATTCCCGGCTCGTTCGCGCCGGACGGCTCGTTCGGCCCAAAAAGAACTTTTGGCCAGCTTGGGGGGGCCTCCTGACCCCCTCAAGCTGGCCAAAAGTTCTTTTTGGGCCGAACGAGCCGTCCGGCGCGAACTTGCCGGGAATCATGTGACGTCGCGTCTGAGTGACGCGGCGCCACGTGATTCCCGGCGAGTTCGCGCCGGACGGCTCGTTCGGCCCAAAAAGAACTTTTGGCCAGCTTGGGGGGGTCAGGAGGCCCCCCCAAGCTGGCCAAAAGTTCTTTTTGGGCCGAACGAGCCGTCCGGCGCGAACTCGCCGGGAATCACGTGACGCCGCGTCACTCGACGTGCCACCGACGTCACATGCTTCTCGCCAAGGATTGCAGAAATGACGTCCTCACTCCTCGCTCGATCACCAGGGAGTTGTGGTAAGTCTGGGGGGGGGATTAAGGAGGGTGAGGGGGTTTAAATTTTTTTTTTGCACATATGTACATATACCCAACTCATTGGATTTTTTTTATGTCCATATTGGCCGCAAGTGGGACCACCTTTCGGACATAAAAAATATGAACATAAAATTTTGCTCTGCACATCCCTACTAGCTACCTCTGAGGAGGACATTGAGGCAGAAGAGGGAGATGAAGATGAGCAGTGACAGCAGCAGGCTGCTACTCTGGCACAGTCTCCTGATAGAGGCCAGCTTTATGATGACCAGCAGGAGGACAGCTCAACAGAGTAGGAACACTTTTCCACTGAAGAAGAGAAACTGCAGCTCACTCATGCAGCTCACTCATGCAGAGTAGCTACTGATGAACAAAAATGACAGAAAGGTGGAGGAGATTGTGAGACTCTGCTGAGGGATGTATGGCTTCCAGTAAGCTGTGAGGGAAGAAATTCAGGACCTCAGAGATGTCATGCATGAGGAGATGTGGGGCATTCATGAGGCAATAGACACCCAGACTACAGTATAGAGGGAACTGCTGCAAAGGATGCCCGCATGCAGGAGGTCGCTCCCGGACCCCCCGCTGGACTTTTGGCAAGTCTTGTGGGGGTCAGGAGGCCCCCCCCAAGCTGGCCAAAAGTCCCTGGGGGTCCAGTGGGGGTCCGGGAGCGATCTCCTGCACACGTGACGTCAGGAGCCAGGAACCAAAATGGCGCCGGCGCTATCTTTGCCCTGTCACATGAGAAGGGCAAAGGGCCACCGGCACCATTTCTCAACGCAGCCGTGGCCCGAGAGCGGGAGATCACAGGAGATCGCGCTGGGACCCCCCCACTGGACCCCAGGTAATTTAAAACATTTTTTGGGGGGGGGTTCGGGAGGGTGGGGGATTTGTTTTAAAGGTTCGGGGTGGGTTTTAGGGTTGTTTTGGTGTGCCGGTTTTCCCGCACCCTATTTAACGATACAATACAAATGCCCCTGACGATAATTCGGTGGCATTTGTATTGTATCGTGCACTCTAACGATTTTGGACGATTTTAAAATTATCACGATAATTTTAATCGTTCAAAAACGATTCACATCCCTAAGCAATAGTAGCTTGTGATCTATCTAATGTTTGGATACTTGTGACTTGGATTGGCCACTGTTGGAAACAGGATACTGGGCTTGATGGACCCTTGGTCTGATCCAGTATGGCATGTTCTTATGTTCTTATGATCAGCTACAGCTCTATGATCGGCTCTTTTCTTCATTGCTTAATTTGCATGATTATGATCACAGCCAACCGCTGCTGGTCAGCTGATTCCTCTCACTTCCCTTTGAGCACGTCATGGCTTTCCCATGATGGGGCTCCTTTTAGCTGTTAAGGCATCATGCAGTATTGTTGCTCCCTCTCTTTTTGCTGCTTCTGTTTCTTGCCATCATTCCTGGCAGTGGTCCTCTCTGTTTTTTTTTTCACCATGAGTCTTCATGGGTCGGGCTTATGTGGATCAGCCGGCCTTCCCAGCAGTCTGACATCTCACTGACTGCACTGGCCCCTCCTCTTCTAATGCAGCTCATTATTCCCAATATTCTGCGGGACACTGCTAACATTTTTTGCCAGGGCGGCCACTCTTAACTAAGTCTGCGATTCTTTACCAGGTGCAGCCTTCTTCCTCCTCAGGCCCCTTTTCCACAGCTTCAGCATTGCTCTGTCTGTGGTCCAACCTGTCTCTCATGTAGTTGGGGTCTAAATACTGGAGAGTGGCCTGATTCTTGTTTCAGAATATATATATTTGTTCATTTTCTCCCTCTGCACTGTCTTCTTCAGTTTAAAGGGGCTTATTGCACTCATCATGGACTTTCTCTCTCTCTCTCTCCAGGCCTGACTTCATTTTCCACCACTGCTGCTGTTTCTGCTCACTGTCAGGCCCTGGGACTCAGATACTCTTTTTATTTTCTTATTTTTGGGGTACCCCCTTACACCCTCAACACAGCCAATCATGCTTCTACCTCCTGCAACACCGCAACCGCAACCACCACCACCACAACCAGAAAGATAGGCTCTGAAGCCTCCCAGAGGAGACAAGGCTCACTACCGCTACTAGGCTATGTTCTCAGTCCACTGGAAGCTCAGCTGGACCCTCCAGCAGTTATGCTGATATGCCACAGCCCACAGGTCCTGTGCCCTCCAAGAGCAGTGTTAGCAGTGATAAAACATGCTGCAGAGAAGCCCCAGAATAGGGCAAGCCAAGGCAGCAGAGCTTCCCCCACTCCAGAAGAGGGTGGCCAAAGAAGTGCTAACTTTCTGTTCTTTATTATTCATCACATAGAACACATCATACATTCACAATCACCTTTGAAAACGTCTTTGTATCAGAGTGTTCATTTACTCTATAGCCTGTCTTTGACTCGTGTGATATATCTCCTGCAATTCCTGCTGAGTCAGCTTTGCTTCCTCCTTTTCCTCCTTCTCCTCCCATCTGTATTCTCTTCCAGTCCCTGTGGAGGAGACATGTGACTGTTTTCGGCAAGAAGATATAGCATACAGCAGTGTTGTGTCCGTCTCTGTCTGACGTCTCTGCTCCACCCACCTTACCTCGTTGGCGACTCCATTCGGGGTTGATGGAAGGCTAGCTGCTGCGGCGTCTCCAGGCCGTCCTCCTCCGGCGTTCCTGGACTGGCTCGACACTGCAAGCCGCCATGTTGAGATGCCTAAGGGTGCACGCGGCCCAACTGATGTACCAGCATTGGCGCGAACCTCAGGGGCGTCTCCCTGAGATGACGTCACCAGCTCCAGATATTTAAGGTCTCAGTTTTCACTAACAAGACGAGTTAGCAAGGGATTGGTTTACCTAGCTTCCTCCTGGTTGCTGCGGATGGGATTCACTCTCCACAACCCTAGCTATTCTGCCTCCTCAGACTTCACTAGAGGTACTCGCTCCTCGGGGGCCTCACTCTCTCTTTTTCTTTTCAGGTCGCAGTCCAGAACCGGTACTCACTCCTCGAGGGTCCACGTCCCAGACTTGCTCCTTCTTACCACTTCTGCTAAGAAGTCATCGCTGCTTACAACATTGTGAGTTTCTATCTATCTCTCAGAGCCTTCCCTGGGTCCAGGTACTCGCTCCTCGAGGGCCTAATGCATACCATCTCCTGGGCTGCCTTAAGAGACTATTGTGTGAGTGTTACCATCTAGAACTTGTTCCTGAAGGTCGCATGCTTTGCCTACTCACTTTCTTAGTTTCTCTACTGCTCAGCCACCCTGGGATCGCTGTTCCAATACCTGAGGAACTACAGCCCAGCAGGGCGTCTCCAGCTCACTACTGCCACCTTTGGTGGTTTAATATATTGCTTCTAAGAAGTCTTTGTTACTTAACATCAGTGAGTCTGTATCTATCTCTCAGAGTGTTCCCTGGAACCAGGTATTCGCTCCTTGAGGGTCTAATCCATACCATCTCCTGGGCTGCCTTAAGAGACTATTGTGGGAGTGTTATCATCAAGGACTTTTTCTTGAATGCTGCATGCTTTGCCTACTCACTTTCTTAGTTTCTCTACAGCTCAGCCACTTTGGGATCGCTGTTCTAGAAACTGAGGGAATACAGCCCAGCTGGGCGCTTCCAGCTCACTACTGCCACCTCTGGTGGTTTACTATATTGTCTAATAAAAGAACTAGTGTGTGTCTGTCTCCTGCATTAAGCCTGACCAGTGGTCCCTCTCGGGATTTCCCCCGAGGGCATGGTCACCTGCCACTGGTCCAAGGATCTACCCACAACTATTCTAAATAACTACAGATTGCTAAATACCAGCTTTAACAACAGAGCTTTCTGACAGATTGCTAACTCCCAGCTTTCACTACAGAGCTTTGTTTACAGATTGACAACAGACTGCTAACTCCTCACGGAGAACACATCAGATTGCTAACTCCTCTCGGAGAACATATTAAGCAGGCTGGAAACATCTCACAGACTTCAGGTTGGTTGTAGAGAAGGCACTCCCAAGATCTGTCCAGACAGCAGAAATTTGTTTTGAGTAGGCTAAAGTTTCTCTTGTTGACTGCCCTGGTCTCCCAGTGGGCTCTGATATAATGAGCCTTCACAGTAGCCTGTGGGTTAGCAATTGGGATCATTAGAGAGGTTTTGAGTGGCTTTTACCTGTAGGGGCACAACATCCAGGATGATGGCCTTGTTGTCACAGACCACCTGCCTATTGAGGCACTGGAAGCCCTTGAGGTTGTGGCAGGTGGCCTCGTCAACCACTGGGAACCCATCTAGGGATGTGAGTGCAATCAATAGCTCCCAAGATAGAGGGAAACATGCTATTTAATATAAATCAGTCATTATTTGATGCTGTTGCTATCTTCTCCTAGGGAAAGAAATATAGTGTAGTGTTTTCCTGAGCACGGTAGCCAGTACCTGATCTATACATTTAAATGTGGCAAATTGGCTGACTCCAGACATGACCCTTAAAAGTGTCTAGAAGGTGCTGGTGGCAAAAAATATTAGTGCAGGTAGTGATCTTGATGTGTACAAGCAAGGTGCGGCTCTTTAGAGTGGTCGATCGTAAGTCCCATTATAACTGCTGGCATAAGTACAGTATGGTTTCTTTGTTGAACCTGAACCTGCACAAGTCTTGCTTCTTTGTCAGATCCAAAAATTATGCCCTGGTCCTATAAACTCTGGGGCGGATTTTAAAAGGGTTACGCGCGTAACCCTTTTAAACCAGCTTCTTCATGCACCGAGCCTATTTTGCATGGGCCTGGCAACGTGCGCAAGCCCCGGGACGCGTGTAAGTCCTGGGCCTTGAAAAAATGGGCGGGGTGTGGGTGGGGAGGGGCGGGGCGTGGGCATGGCCAGAGGCCTCTCCACTGCCGCTGGGCCCAGGGATCGAGCGCCGGCACTTGGCCGGCACGCGCAACCTACACCTGCCCAGAGGTAGGCATAAATAATAAAACAAAGGTGGGGGGGGGATTTAGGTAGGGCTGAGGGGCGGGTTAGATAGGGGAAGGGAGGAGAAGGTGGGGGGGTGGAAGGAACGTTTCCTCCAAGGCCGCTCCGATTTCGGAGCGGCCTCGGAGGAAACGGGGAAAGCCATCGGGGCTCCCCTAGGGCTCGGTGCACACAAGGTGCACAAGTGTGCACCCCCTTGTATGCGCCGACCCCGGATTTTATAACATGTGCGCGGCTGCGTGCGCATGTTATAAAATCGGGCGTAGATTTGTGCGCACCGGGTTGCGCGCACAAATCTACGCATACGCGTAATTCTTAAAATCTGGCCCTCTGTTTAAGGGTACCTTCTCCTCCTCCTCTGTTCTCTCTCCCTCCTCAGCTGTATTGTCCTGTGTATCCATAGCTAAGTTAGAGTTATAGTGAAAAGGGACTCTCCACGTACTAACTCCCACTCCACAATATGTCCCTGCAACACACATTCCCATGCCCCTCTTTACTGCCCTGTATTTCTCTGTTCTCCATAATCTCTCCCAGTAACCCCCAGTATAAACTGGTGTGTACCAGTTATCACTTAGCTGGTCCCAGTCTGTTCCACAGTACCTCCTACCTCCTAACTTGCTCCTGTGTCCAATCCCTCAGAGAAATTAACCTGCCAAATGCCAAGGCCAAAATCAAAACAAAAGTTTGGAATTGTGAAATGTGCATGCATATTTGTGTAGACGTGCGTATGTGGTAACCTCACCCCAACATGCCCTTTTTCTGCGCATGTAGTTTTTCTTGTGCACGTACATATACTCATGTATGTGGTCCCTTTTAAAATACAAATTTTGCATGTTTGGGCCACATACACACATATATAAGTCCCTTTTTATGCATATAAGCCTTTTAAAATTCACATATACATGCTTTGTACTTGTTTGGAAAAAAAATACTATTGCAGTTTTGTTAAAGCAAACCATATGTAAACTACACAAGCCTATATTCAATGAGCTTCTCAGATGACCTGCCATAAGTGAGCAAGCTAGGTCACCTATTCTTTTCTCTTTTTCAACCAGGCTGACCCTATCATGGAATTGAGCTATAATTGTCCTGAGAAAGAACTGTCACATACCTTTTCCTGGGTTACCAGGTTAGAATGCTGTTGAAAACTGGGTTAATGCATCTCAGTTTCCACTGCTTGTTTTTTTAATGTACTCATCGGTGATCATAAAGATATTCTGGAATAAGATATTCTGCACACCCTAAAAACCCTCAACCTCAGATAAGGACTCAAAACCTATCTTCAGAAAAACCCACCCTTTTAGCTTGCGTACTCACCCATAGACTTGTGATAGCTACAAGCTTCCTTGCCTCTCCCCCCTTAGAAAGGACTAAGGCCACTAAATGAAATTATAGATAAAGAGCCTTTTTGAATGTTTCTATAAAAATGTTCTGAGTGATGTCAGATAGAACATTTTGTATATTGTTGAAAATTACCCTTCTGTTCTGAAGTTTTTTGCACCACAGAACATCTGTGAGAGAGAGCGAGACTGGGATAGGTTAGGCAGTCTTTTTGGCTATGTTTTGATTTTATAGAAATTACTATTAGGATACTTTATATGTATTAATTATGCATTATTTTACTTTGATTGTTACTAACTCATTTTGATTGTTTATGTATTTCATTATTTTGATATATCAAATGGTACATTATTTTTTTAAATTTTGGATCTCTTGTAAGATATTTTGAAAATTGTTTTTACTGGAAAAGCAGGATACAAAACTACATTGAAATACAGAGATGAAGTCTCTTCGGTACAAATCCAGGGAATTAGTGATAGCGCACTAATTCCTAATTTCACTTTCCTGTTTACTTTTTTGAGTCAGTGCTTACATAATCTTAAATTCTACTATAGATGCAAAGAAATGATATCTGAGAAGAATATCACTGTCAGACTGTCAGATCCACAATATCTTTGAAATTTTAATCACCTTTTTACAAGGGGTCATTGACAAGGTCATTTCCACTCAAATTAATTCATAATGAGGTAGATATTCAAAGTCTACATGACTACGTAACTTAGCCAGGTAACACTTAGCTGGCTAAGTTACAAGGATATTCAGCAGCATGACTATGCTATAAACAACTTATCCAGTTATCTAACAGCTACGGAGTATAATCGGCCATTAGATAATCAGATAAGTCCTACTTATCCTCTATCTGGCATCTGAATATCAGGCCCTATGTGTCTGAATGTTCCACTCTGTCCAATTGCTGTATAATGAATAAGATTATCATATTCCATGCTTGTTTTTCAACAAATTTGAACTTCTTTGCCCTCAAGGGCCAGGTAGGAGTCATAATTGTATTTATTTATTTATTATTTGTATTTATTACCTGCCTTTTTGAATTAAAATCTTTTACCCAAGGATAAGGCTGCAATCCACTTTTTTGCCTGCCAAAATGATGGTGTAACCCATTGTCACTTGATCCAAATTGTCTATTGCCATAGGCTTGGAGAACATTATTGTAATGAATTAGGGCCCATACTGTTAGTTCATACCTGGTCTATCTGTATATAGCTGTTTTAAATGTTGTGTTTCCCCTGACCTAACCTTTGATTTGCAGTCACTGGGAAATCAGATTGTATGGCTCCCTCCCTGTTTTTATTAGGGCTTATTTAAATAGGACAGCATATTGTTATTGAGTCATGGAAGACAGAGCCTGATGTAGGATGAAGTACCTTCCACTCTGTGGTCTTAAGGTAAATTCTACGCAGATGTTGGTCACAAAACATGTGACTAAGGGTGGCACTGCTTAAAGTAATGGGTGGGGTTGGGTGTATTCTACTTGATTAATAGGTCTTAGACAGCAATTTTTATGTGGGCTCTAGATGAACATTTTCAGAGTGGCTTACCCTTGGCAATCTTTGCATTGGTTGCAGCAACTAGGTCTCTGCACAACTCTACAATATTTAAAATAATTATTATGCATAGTAATACTGTCTCAAACACAAATACACAAATTGACAGTATCTCATTCCATAATTGTAAGTCCATCTTGTGGGTTTCAGGGCCTGTCTTAGGTATTGAGACAGAACTGTATGTCCAGCAGTTCCGAATGGTCTTGATGATAAAACAGCAGCTGGGTTTACCCTAGCCATATGTTGTGGTTACATGTGTTTTGGTGGATCCTTGGGTGCTGTGGAGATGACCACGCCCATGGGGAGGAGCCCCGTGAGGAGCCACAGCACTGGGCTAGACTCGTACTACACAAAACACAAGATAGTTCTTTATTAGACGGCTTGAAGAGAACCACCAGAGGTGGCAGTAGTGAGGCAGTCTGTAGTTGCAGTCTCAGGAACCTCGGCAGAGGGAGCCCTTCTCTCCTAGATGACATCAGGAGGTTCCGCAGCAGATCTCCCAGTGAGGAGATACTGTGGATGAGATAGACTGAGAGTTAGAGTACTCACTAGGTGTTTGCTGTTGATATTCGATTCCACCAGGTATGTTGCAGAAGGTACAGGCACCGAGACAGGGAGAGCAGGCCATTGAGGAGCGAGTACCTGTTCCCTGTAAGGCACCTGAAATAAAGCAGAGGGCCCCCGAGTAGTGGGTACCCAGATTAGCAGTTACCCCGAAGGACAGAGAGAGAGCTTCCTGTGGCAGCACGGAAGCGGCAGAGTAGCGTAGACAGGAATGGATTCGAGTCCATGCTAACTCAACAAGCTAGCAAATTAATGAAGGTAATAAACCCGGATGGCGTGACATCAGCATGAACGAACAATCTCGAGGTTCGCCCCAAGGGTGGTACAAAGACGTGGGTTGTGCGTGCGCACCCTAGTAGGTACCTGGGAGGAGCAATGGCAGGAGGCTGCACCATAGCCATTCTGGGGACCCAAGAGAGGTCAGCTTGAAGATGTGGCGGTAGCCATCTTTCCCAGGTAAGCGGGAGGAGCCATGAATAAGGTGAAGCAAACGGGGTGAAGCCGTCTAGGACCAACCGATGCAACATCATGTAACCTGGAAAAGAAGTAAAAACTCATAAAGTGTGAAGTTACAGCCCCAATAGAAGTCTCTCCTTCCAGGCATGAACCATATAATTACAAACAATATAAACAGGAGGTAACCAATTAAATAATAAAGAAAATGTCTTAAACCAACAAATTATTTAAAAATTGTCTTATAGAATACAATATACAGTAGGTTTACACAAAAGCCTCAGTATATATGTAAAATGCAATGATAACTTAAACATCATATCAAACATTAGAAAATATGATATTAATCCAAGAATATATTTAAGGATAATTTAAATATCAAATTACAAAATTTACAGACCCCAATTCACAAGTTTCTTAAAAATATTCATCACTACATAAAGTTCAATTTTCAGTTTTATATGAGATCTCTAAATGGTTTCTCTACATCAATTTTTAAAAAAAGATTACTATAAATTATCAGTTAAAAATCGTAAAAAATTGAAAACAAAAAGAAAAAATACAAAGACTGCCTGCCACAGATGATTAGAGGTCCAGGCGGGTCTCCTTTGAATATACAGAGATCACGCTGTCAGGCTTGATGATGCGGCCAAATATTTAAAATAATTAAAATAAAAAAATTATTTTGGGGAAGTGGCATTGCAATAAGAAATTTATTAAATATAACATTTCCTTTTGTTGATAGATTCAATTATTACATGTCATCACATTCAACCACAAGAAAACCGAAATACTATACATAGCAAACAAGTCCTCCATGAAAAACAGTCAAGACCCCTCAATCATAAATCTAAACAGTCAATTCCTATCCGCAGTTAAAGACCTAGGTGCCACATTAGACTCCGAACTAAACCTAAAAAACCACATCTATGCAATAATAAAAGAGGGCTACTTCAAACTACAGGTCCTCAAAAAACTCAAACCCCTCCTCTTCACCGATGACTACCATACAGTGCTCCAGGCCCTTTTATTTTCCAAGCTAGACTATTGCAACTCCCTTCTCCTAGGGCTCCCAGCGTCTACCCTCAAACCTCTGCAACTACTCCAAAATGCAGCAGCCAGATCACTCACTAACAGCAAATGCTCCATCCACATCACCACCATACCGAAAGACCTCCACTGGCTCCCCATAACCTACAGAATACAATACAAAGCCCTAACCTTCATACATAAGACCATCAACAATGAAAAGATCGACTGGCTAAAATATACCCTCCACTCTCACGACTCACAAAGAAACTTCCGATCCACAAACACTGGACTGCTCACAATTCCTTCTACAAAACTGGCTCACCTTACCACTATAAGAGAACGTGCCATCTCAATAGCAGGCCCCTCACTATGGAATAAACTACCCATAAAACTCAGAATGGAATCTTCAACCCAGACTTTCAAGAAAACCCTGAAAACATGGCTATTCCAGAAAGCCTACCAGCCAGCAGGTTACCGACACCTCCCGATCACTATGAACCCACCCAACCCCACCCCACATTCATGGCTAACACACTTATTCTTTCCGCCTACTTGTAGCACACCGAACCAAACCCCCAAAAAAGCCGCCCCTCCCTACTCCACCCTCTAGTCCTCTACCTAACTTTAATTCTGAGACCTACTCAATTGTTTAAGTTTTGTTTACGTTGACAAATGTTTGGTAATTGCCCTTTTGAAAAATAACACACCCCTGTCTCATTAACTCATGTGTTCTTTGTATATCAAATGAAATTGCCAAATTGTTAACTAAGATACACTGTTAATCCCCTAAGATACACTGTTAAGCCCCTCCCGACTGACACGCCTCTATCGAACTTAACAACCTCAGATCCCCCCCTCGTCCCCACCTCCTCCTGTTCCCCTCCTGTTCCCCTTCCTCCCACCCTCCCCCCTCCCCCCTCCACCTTTCACTCATCCCTTATATCCTGTCACCTTGTTAATAGTTTAAAAAAAAAACAAAACTCTTTCCTCTACTCTCCTTAAGAGTTAATTATGTAACCACCTGTCTTAAGTTGACTTAGTTTTCTTACTGTTTGCATTACATTAAATTATTGTAAAGCTTGTTGCTATGTTACGTTACATTGTGAACCGGGGTGATGTTTTTAACGTGCCCCGGTATATAAAAAATCTTTAAATAAATAAATAAATATGTAAATATGTAAATAATAATTAGACACTGTTGTCAGAATTATTTCATGTGTTGTCCTGTAAACCAATGTGATATGCCAGATTGAATGTTGATACATAAAAACAAATAAATAAAATAAATAATATCAAAGGAACATTTATTTAATATAGCATTCCAAAAGTACAAAAATGCAAGATGATCCTTATAAAATTTGTGGTTCTTTTAAAATCCCCAGTCCCCTATGTATCCTTTCATGGGATAGCACTCAATAATGGTAGCTGTATGTAATTCAAAACAGATAAATATCTTCTAAAGCATAACCAAATCCAGCCATTTGACATAATGGTCACCACATGCACCACCAAATAAAAAAGCTGATTTCAACAAAGACAACAAATTATCGTGCACTAGTCCTAGAATTCATCCCATCACTCGTAGAAAGCATTTGATGCAATTGAAGCTGTGCTTTTAGAAACATAGAAACATAGAAATGATGGCAGAAAAGGACCAAATGGTCCATCCAGTCTGCCCAGCAAGCTTA
Source organism: Rhinatrema bivittatum (assembly GCF_901001135.1). Lineage (NCBI taxonomy): Eukaryota > Metazoa > Chordata > Amphibia > Gymnophiona > Rhinatrematidae > Rhinatrema > Rhinatrema bivittatum. The sequence continues at coordinate 165,303,863 of NC_042615.1, forward strand.
TAGTAGAATCTGCTGTGCCGTGTAGGTTACCCCATGCTTATCTGTTTCCCAGACAATAAAAATCAGGGCCTTCATTGGTTGCTGTTTGAATCCAATTCTCCGTTACCCCCATGCTTATCAGTTTCCCACACTAGCCCTCATTGATTGCTGTTGAATCCAATTCCCTGTTATGTCTTGCTGTTGAAGCAGAGAGCAATGTTTGAGTTGTAAAGTATCAGTCTTATTGGTTAACGGTAGTAACCGCCCATCAGTAAGTTACCCCCATGCTTGTTTCCCCAGACCTTAAAAGTCGGGGCCCTTGGTTGCTAAATGAATCCAATTCCCCTTTTTCCCCTGCCATTGAAGCAGAGAGCAATAGAGGTGTGCATTTGTTTTTGATGTATTGTGAATCCGCAACGTATATGCCATATTCGTTGTATTTGTGGGGGTTCCGAAACGTATGGCAAACCCCATGATACAACGGATCACCAATGAATAGGCCCCCCACCCTCCTGACCCCCCCCCCAAGACTTGCCAAAAGTACCTGGTGGTCTAGCGGGGTTCCTGGAACGATCTCCTGCACTCGGGCTGTCGGCTGCCGGTATTCAAAATGGCACCGATAGCCCCTGTGACATAGAAAGGGCAAAGGCTATCGGCGCCATTTTGAATACTGGCAGCCGACGACCCGCGTGCAGGAGATTGCTCCAGGACCCCCGCTGGACCACCAGGGACTTTTGGCAAGTCTTGGGGGGAACTTTTGACAAAAGTCTCTGGTGGTCCAGCGGGGGTCCTGGAGCGATCTTCTGCATGCAGGTCGTCGGCTGCCAGTATTCAAAATGGCACTGATAGCCTTTGCCCTTACTATGTCACAGGGGCTATTGGCACCATTTTGAATACCGGCAGCTGACAGCCTGAGTGCAGGAGATTGCTCCAGAAACCCCGCTGGACCACCAGATACTTTTGGCAAGTCTTGGGGGGTCAGGAGGGTGGGGAGTTGTAGATAAATAACTTTAAAGGGTTGGGGTGAGGTTTTTTGGGGGGAACAAATGTATTTTTGACATATGAATGGATCAGGGGCCCCCGAGAACAGGTGCAACGGATTTGGGCCCCTACAAATCCAAATCCTGAATGGGATGAATCTGTCCCTGCTGCACATCCCTAGAGAGCAATGATGGAGTTGCATCAACAATTTACTGACATTGGTTCTGAGTTGTCCTCCTTGGAGTTTCATTTTGTGACCCCTAGGTCTACTGATTTCTTTCCAACAGAAATGGTTTTATGTTTGCACATCATTAAAATGTTTTAGATATCTGGTCTTTATTAAATTACCCCTGTGTATCCTCCCTTCCAGGATATACATATTCATATCCTTCAGTCTCTCCTCATAGGTTTTCTGACACTGATCCTGCACCATTTTTGTAGCCCTTCTCTGGACTGCCTCCATCCTGTCTCTATCCCTTTAGAGATAAGGGCTCCAGAATTGAACACAATACTCCAGGTGAGGCCTTACCAAGGACCTGTACAAGGGCATCACCACCTCCCTTTTCATACTGGTTATTCCTCTCTCTATGCAGCCCAGCATTCTTCTGGCTTTAGCTATCACCTTGTCACATTGCATCACCACCTTCAGTTCGCCAGAAACTATCACCCCAAGATCCCATTCTTGGTCTGTGCATACCAGCCTTCCCCTACCCTCTCCTCCCATCTCATACTACTCTTTTGGATTATCGTATCCCAAATGCATGACTCTGCACTTCTTGGCATTGAATCCCAGCTGCCAAATCGTTGGCCACTCTTCAAGCCTTAATAAATCATTTTTCATTCTCTCTACTCCTTCAGGTGTGTCCATTCCATTGCAGATCTTAGTATCATCCGCAAATAGACAAACATTACCTTCTATCCCTTCTGCAATGTCACTCACAAAGATATTGAACAGAACTGGTCCCCATACCAATCTCTGTGGCACTCCACTGAACATGGCTCTCTCTTCAGAGTAGGTTCCATTTACCATTACATGCTGTCTCCAATCAGTCAACCAGTTTCTAATCCACTTCACCACCTTGGTGCTCAATCCAAAGCTTCTCATTTTGTTTACAAGTCTCCTATGTGAAACAGTATTCAGAACTATGGATGTGCATTCATTGGTCCATTCATTCCATTCAGTTTGGTGGTGTGAGCATATCTCGTGAACGGATCCTAGGAACACAAAACTGATGATATGTGCACATGTAGGCAGCCACCTACATGCGTGCATACCATCAATTTTGTGTGCCTACCTTCTATTCATGAAATATGCATACACTGCCAAAAGGAATTAAATGAATGCACCAAGAAATGTACATCCCTATTCAGAACTAGGAACTTTATAGGAGGACTCATGCAGAGGGTCTCCAATGTATCATAGCTCATTCTGGACTGCTGCTACATTCTTACCTGTACTAGGTGTCAATTTTCTGAAAAAAAACTACATGTTTTGACCATACTAAGGTGTTAAGTTTCAGGCAAGGCAATATGAATACCTTCATAAATTTGGCAACTGTATGGCACTCAACCAGTTGCCTATTAATGAATTTTACATTGGATATGTTCAGCTAGAATATTACCTTTCTTTCTTACAATTTCTTACCCCATCCGGCCAAAGACATAACTATGGGAAAGAGCTCCAAGAATGTGATATTTCGTATGATGCCTTCCACTACCCGAACCTCCAGTATTTCAATTGCACGCTATGGTCCAAAACCAAATGACTCAACTGCATCTGTAGTGGAATAGATGAAAATCATTTTACAGTAGAAAATGTATGGGAAGAGCTAAAGAATCTGAAAGTGGACAAAGCCATGGGGCCTGATGGGATTCATCCAAGGATTCTGAGGGAGCTCAGAGATGTGCTGGCGGGTCCGCTGTGTGACCTGTTCAATAGATCCCTAGAAACGGGAGTGGTGCCGAGTGATTGGAGAAGAGCGGTGGTGGTCCCGCTTCACAAGAGTGGGAACAGAGAAGAGGCTGGTAACTACAGACCGGTTAGCCTCACTTCGGTGGTGGGAAAAGTAATGGAGTCACTGTTGAAAGAGAGAATAGTGAAATATCTACAGTCCGGAGAATTGATGGACCAGAGGCAGCATGGATTCACCAGGGGAAGATCCTGTCAGACAAATCTGATTGACTTTTTCGACTGGGTAACCAAGGAATTGGATCAAGGAAGAGCGCTAGATGTCATCTACTTGGATTTCAGCAAAGCTTTTGATACGGTTCCGCACAGGAGACTGGTGAATAAAACAAAAAGCTTGGGAGTGAGTGCCGAAGTGGTGACCTGGATTGCAAACTGGTTGACGGACAGAAGACAATGCGTGATGGTAAATGGAACTTTCTCTGAAGAGAGAGCGGTTTTAAGTGGTGTACCGCAAGGATCGGTGTTGGGACCGGTCCTGTTCAATATCTTTGTGAGCGACATTGCGGACGGGATAGAAGGTAAGGTTTGTCTTTTTGCGGACGACACTAAGATCTGCAACAGAGTGGACACGCCGGAAGGAGTGGAGAGAATGAGACGGGATTTAAGGAAGCTGGAAGAGTGGTCGAAGATATGGCAGCTGAAATTCAATGCCAAGAAGTGCAAAGTCATGCATTTGGGGAGTGGAAATCCGAATGAACTGTATTCGATGGGGGGGGAAAGGCTGATGTGCACGGAGCAGGAGAGAGACCTTGGGGTGATAGTGTCTAATGATATGAAGTCGGCGAAACAATGCGACAAGGCGATTGCAAAAGCCAGAAGAATGCTGGGATGCATAGAGAGAGGAATATCGAGTAAGAAAAGGGAAGTGATAATCCCCTTGTACAGGTCCTTGGTGAGGCCTCACCTGGAGTACTGTGTTCAGTTCTGGAGACCGTATCTACAAAGAGACAAGGACAAGTTGGAGGCGGTACAGAGAAGGGCGACCAGGAAGGTGGAGGGTCTTCATCGGTTGACATACGAGGAGAGATTGAAGAATCTAAATATGTACACCCTGGAGGAAAGGAGGAGCAGGGGTGATATGATTCAAACTTTCAGATACTTGAAAAACTTTAACGATCCAAAGACAATGACAAACCTTTTCCAACAGAAAAAAATCAGCAGAACCAGAGGTCACGAGCTGAGGCTCCAAGGAGGAAGACTAAGAACCAATGTCAGGAAGAATTTCTTCACGGAGAGAGTGGTGGATGCCTGGAATGCCCTTCCGGAGGAAGTGGTGAAGTCCAAAACTGTGAAGCACTTCAAAGGGGCATGGGATAAATATTGTGGATCCATCAGGTCCAGAGGACGCATATAAAGAGCAGGTAGTAAAATACTGCACGGAGCGGCAGTAGCCACAGAGGCATTCACGGAGCGGGATGCCAGTGGCCAGTGGTAGGTGTCCACCTTCATGGAGCGGAAGGATGTAGGGCTGTCATCTCCCAATTAAATAAAAAACAAAAACAAAAAACAAAACAGGGATGGGATCCATCAGGTCTAGAGGACACATATAAAGAGCAGGTAGTAAAATACTGCACGGAGCGGCAGTAGCCACAGAGGCATTCACGGAGCGGGATGCCAGTGGCCAGTGGTAGGTGTCCATATAAAGAGCAGGTAGTAAAATACTGCACAGAGCGGCAGTAGCCACAGAGGCATTCACGGAGCGGGATGCCAGTGGCCAGTGGTAGGTGTCCACCTTCACGGAGCGGAAGGATGGAGGGCTGTCATCTCCCAATTAAATAAATAATAAAAAAACCCAGGGATGGGATCCATCAGTTCTAGAGGATGCATATAAAGAGCAGGTAGTAAAACACTGCATGGAGCGGCAGTAGCCACAGAGGCATTAACGGAGCGGGATGCCAGTGGCCGGTGGTAGGTGTCCACCTTCACAGAGTAGAAGGATGAAGGGCATCCATCTCCCAATTAAAAAAAGAAAAGAAAAAAAGAAAAAAAAACAGGGATGGGTTCATGGGCTTATAGGTATTACCAATTATTAGGCTTTTCAATATTTGATGATAGTTAATGTGACTTTCAAGGCATTCTTCACTTTCGGTGCATGTCCGGCATGACTCCTTGCTTCAATGACAGGGGAAAAGAAAAACTGATACTTCACACATTTCCAGCATTGCCCTCTGCTTCATGGCAGAGAGCTATGCTGCCGCTTACCCAACTAATCAAACTTAATATTTCACTTGGAAGCAGCTCCAGCACTGCTCTCTACATTAATGGTGGGGGTGAAAAGGGAATTAGAACATAAGGTTACTAAGAGCCAAGAGAAACAGTTAAGTATGAGAACAAATGTGTGAAGCTTGCTGGGCAGACTGGATGGACCGGTTGGTCTTCTTCTGCCGTCATTTCTATGTTTCTATGTTTCTATGTTTCTAGGGTAATCATTTTTGGAGACTATGCTGCAATTGATAAGTTCTTTCAGCCTGTTAAGTTTGTCAGTAAATAATCTAGAGACCATTAATGCTTCATGAGCTTGATCCCCAATAAAGTAAGATTTGAAATGAGTTTACAGTTTTTTTTTTTCAAAGACCAAGAGTACATCAAAGTTCTTGGCTACCATTTGGAAAGTGTGGATTAGATGATAAAAAGAAATTGCTGCTGTGGGTCCAACAAACTGTAAATTATCCAATTAATGGACAATATTATCACTTTCCACTATTCAGGTTGTGAGCCAGAGTTTGAAGGATCTACTCAAACTGTGATCCAGAATCTGAAAGGGCTGCAGATTTCAAAGTATGATCATGAAACCAAGTAGCCATAGGCATGCTTTTATAGTAACACCCTTGCTTGAAAGCTAATACCAGCAGGGGAAAACTTTGAAAATCATAAAATCAAACTCATTGTCTGCTTTGGCTATTAGGGAGTTGTGATAACAATTCCTTAACAAAGAAGATATTGTGTTGATGAAGGAAGCATATTGTAGTGAGCAAGCTTAATCAAGTATTCACAAGTTTTCTTGCATTATGTGTAGAAATTGAAGACTAAATATTGTATTGAGGGAGTAAAAGTTTTGAATCAGACTTAAATCTAGTATAAGGAAACCATGTGTGAATCACTTGCATAATATTCACAGAGTTTATTGATTGGGACACTTATCAAGCAAATGTAACATAGGGATAATGCAGAATGAGGAAAGCCTTTTGGAAAATGCAGAAGTCTCATTTGTGGAGAGATGGAGGTTTATTGTTTGCTTTCTTGAATTATTTAATAGCTGGATGGCTGGCTACAGTTGGAGTATGCATGTCTGTTGATACGGTTCCGCCTGCTGTGCAGCATCCCCTCCACCAGGGGTCCTCAGCAAGCCTCACTCACAGCTGTACAAGTTGCCTCCTCACTGATAGCATGACACCTCAGTTCCAGCTGTACTTAAATCGGCCTGTCCATTCCCTTAATGCCTTTTCATTGGGTCACTTCAGTTCTATGACCTAGACAGCTTTGCCTTGTTATTCTGACTTGCCTTGTGGCCTACGTAGGCCTTCTGCCATGTCTTGTTGCCTTCCCAGACCTTTTACCTTGCCTTGCGGCCTCCCCAGGCCTTATGATTTGCCTTGAGGTCTACCTTGGTCTTCTGCCTTAACTTGCAGCCTACCCTGGCCCCTAGGCTTGTTCTGAGGAATTTCAGGCCTAGCTGCCTTGTTCTGTGTCTTTCTAGACATTCTGACCTTACTCTGTGGCATTCCAGGTCTACCTGCCTTGCTCTGTGCCTTTCTAGCCTTCTGATCTTGCTCTGTGACCTTTCAGGTCCACCTGCCATGCTCACTGCACTTTGGGGCTTTTCTATCCTACCTTGTGGCCTTTAGACCTTCTAGGTTCACCTAGCCAACCTTATGTTCTGTTGGGCCTTCCTATTTATTGTTGCCTGTTCTGTCTAGTCTTTATCTGGTCCTTGTCCTGTTCAGTTTAGTCCTTCTTCCAGCTCCCAGCCTGCACCATGTTTCAGCTCCCAGCCTGTACTATGCTCCAGCCTTGGCTATATCTAGCTTCTGCCTGCCCTTTGTACCAGCTCAGTTTCCAGCCCTGCCTGTATCTAGCTCCCAGCCTGTATCTGAATCCAGTTTCAACCATGTTGTTCTGCAGAAGACAAGTCCTAACAGCACCCAGAACCCAAGGGCTAAATGTAAGGGGGACAGGGCTGAATAGACAGAGGATCAGATCCAGTCCTTCCCTGCAGCCCTGTGCTACTTCTGTGGAGGTGATCCTTGACTCCAGCTCACTGCCCCATGCCATCTGCATCTGCAGTATCAAAAGCTTACAGGCCATGCAGTTGAAGAATCAGTATATGTCTTGGGAGGAAATGGACCAGATGGATGAAGCTGGTGGAAGCTGTGTGTTTAACTCTTTAGCTGCATACTTAATTCAAACATAATCTGAAATTGTTCATATATATATATGATTTTAGTAGCCAAAGGTTTAAGAAATAAACATTTCTGTAGCTGGGTGTTTATCACATCATTCTTCAATTTTCTAAGCCATTATCTTACATCTTGGGTCCCCCATGATATATATTTGTTCTCATAAAATTGTTCCTCATATATTAGCCATGCCCACCCTTTGTTCTGCTTGTATGTCTCAAGAATAGCTTCATTGTAAATTAACAAAGGGGTCAATTTTCAAAAACCTGCATATTATTTCTGAATGGATATTCAACTGCACTTACTCAACTCTATAAGGTAGATTTTAAAGGTCTTGTGCATGCAAAAATGGCCATGTGTGAGCTTTAAATAGCTGGAAAGAATGTGTATACTTCAATGTTTGTACACCCAGAGCCAACACATTTAACTAAACTTTCCTCAGCCAGTGTGTATGTTGAGAGAGAGAGAGAGAGAGAGATACTCTTTGTGAGGCTCAGCCTGATACTCTATATATGGACCATTTTAAGGTGGCACTTTGATTTGGGGTGAGATTTTTGGAGATGAGTTGAGTTGGGGAAGGGGGGTGTTGTTTTAGATACATTCATAGGTATCCATTGTAAAACTGTCCTCATTAAATAATTTTAGACCTTATAAATGATGAAAAGGAGTTGATTTGTACAATGCAGCTAGCAGGGACTGCGGAGTATAAATCATCAACTCCTCAGGATTCTAAGGAAGAACTAATAAAGGGAGACAAGGAAAATGAGTGGCTTGAGCGTGAAGAGAACTAAGACTTTCTGGCAAACCTTCCCTTCCCACTTTTCTTTTCAGCATTGGAATCCATTATGAGAAGGTTAGCCTAATTAGATTGGTACCTGGACTCTTACTGTCTGGTGCACTTGTTAGTACTGAATTATCAAGATCCTGCGTAGCACTTGTGATAGCTGTGAGAAGTATTGATCTCTTGGCCTCTGGTTCCCTGGGAGAAATGAGAATTGGCAGTTTCAGTAGGATTAGTGCTTAACAAGGCTTTGGTGAGTATGCTCTGCTCATGTTCATTGCCATTTCCTTTGGGAGTTGTTGCTGTTGATCTTGCTAAGGTAGCTGTGTTCTGATGTGGCAAAGACTGAATTACCATCAAGGCTGCAAGTGGCTTGTCCCCAAGGGGTTGATGTGATGAAGGAGATCCTAAGTTCATGCCACAGGCATGATGTTTACAGAGTGGATGGTAAAATGGATGAATTATCCCACTCCCAGAGAGCTCTCAAATCTGTTGTTTGAGGAACAATCGATGTAGGTGTATAAATCTTGGCAAGATGGATACTTTTAACCTCAGTCACAATTTGGACCCACATGGTGATGTGATGGACTCAGTTGGTGACTTCTTTAATATCTCACCCATCTAGGTGGAGCATCCTTCTATTGATCATCATGAAAACCTTCCCAGTATGCTGTAATCACAGCAAATGTTTCTTATAAAGTTCTGAGGAAAATCTGTTTAATGATGGATTTTGTTTTTAATAGTTTTTATATTTGTTTTATATTATTGTAAGATGTATTCAATTACTGTGTTATGTATTGTGCATCTCTTTGAGGATTTTTAATCAGTGAAGCAATTTAAAAAAATGCTATTAAATAAATAAATAAATTCTACCTTCCTATCCAAATACATGACCAGGCTATTGTTGCGGCCAGTTCCTCACCCTACCTCGGGGCTGCTCCGACTGTACGCGGCATCCTCACTGCCTGTTCGGGCCTTCTCGGGGCCTTTCCACGGCGCTCCCTCCATGAGGGAGACGCCGCCGACTCTCTGCTGCTGGTCCCACCCCTTAGGCACATGCACACGAGGGGCCTGGAATTTAAAGGGACCAGAGCGGGAAACTTAGCTCCGCCCCGGGGAATGACATCAGACGCCTTCAACTATTTAAAGCCAGCTGTGAATTCCATTTCTTGCCTTGCAACGGGTCGTTTCTGCTGAGAAGTAAGTTGCTTGTTCCTGATTCCAGCTTGTTCCTGATTCCTGCTCCATTCCTGCTTGTTCCTGTTTCCAGCTCCGTCCTCGCCTGCTCCTGCTCCTGCTCTCCCCTTAGCTCATCTTCCTGGCTCCTGACTTCGGTACGTCCTCTGGTATTCCTGCTTTGTTGCCTGTCTCGATTCCTGGTCCATCTCCGATTTCTGCTGTCTGCCGCCTGCCCTGACCGCTGGTCTGTCTCCTCATTGTGCATTGCTGCTGCCAGCCCCGACTTCTGGACTTCTACTGGATCCTCTGCACCACTGTCTGCCCCGACTCGGACAGTTCTCCAGATTCCTCTTCACCAGGAGACCCCACCTAAGTCCTGTGTGGTCTCCTGGCCCTGATCGACATCCCGGCTATGAGTCGCTGTGGGCCTTCCCTCAGCAAGTCTACGTCATCCTCTAGCCGGCTCAAGGGTCCACAGATTCAACAGTTTGCAAGGCGATGGACCCAGTGGACAATTCGAATTTGCAGGCAATACCTGGCATGGCCCAGCGAATACAGCAGCAGCAACATTGCCCAGACATCTTGGCAGCTACCGTGGAGAGACTGGCTAATCGTCTGTATGCCACACCACCGCCAGTACCGATCCCTCCCGCACCAGCTCCAGCTCCTGGACCATCCCCCTTGTTTCATCTCTCAGCACCACCATGATATGCGGGAGGCCCGAAACAGTGTTGTGGTTTTTTAAACCACTGTTTCATGAGATTAGCTTTGCAACCTACACAGTTCCCTTCTGACCAAGTCAAGACAACTTATATATTATCCCTCTTGGATGGCCAAGCACTGGCTTGGGCCTCTCCATTCTGGGACTGTGGGGACTCCCTACTATCTAACCTGCAGTTATTCATTCAAACCTTTAAGACAGTATTCGACAAAACAGGCCAGCAGTCCACTGCAGCTACCAAATGTTTGCACCTTCACCAAGGAGGCTGTCCTCTTATGGATTACGCTGTCAATGGAGCTAGGCTGGTGCGAGGACAGATTGCAGAGCATCTTTTTAGAAGGTTTGTCTCCTCAAATCAAGGATGAGCTTGCTGCTCGGAATCTCCCTGAGGACCTTGATATCTTGATAGACCTTGCTGGATGTATTGTCTGTCGGATACAACAATGAGCATGAGAGGTCAAGCCGACCAAAAGATGAGTTACCTTTGCTCCTTCCTTCTCACGTCCATGGCTTCCTTCCACTGAGATGGCAACTACCCATGGTGAAGAACCCATGCAACTTGATTGAAGCCCATTGACTCCTGAGGAGAGGAGGCACCACCGTTCCCTAGGCCTCTGCTTATACTGCGGAGGAAAGGGTCACCTGTTGGCCCAATGCGGCGAACGGCCGGAAAACGCCAGGGCCTAGAAGTCATCAGGGAGCTGGCCCTAGACAGCATCAATCCCGCTCCTCAATGTACCGTACCAGTTACCCTTGAATACCCGGGGGGTTCTTTCTCCACTTTGGCCTTTGTTGACTCCGGAGCAGGAGGAAATTTCATTCTCGCTGACCTCATTCAACAACTACAGCTTGCTGTACAGCTTCGCTACCCTCCGCTTTGGATTTCTTCTATTCATGAAACTCCACTTCCAGGAAGTATTTCTACCAGCACAATTCCCTTGACTCTCCATACTGGAATCTTACATATTGAAGAGATTTCATTCCTAGTACTAGAAAGAGCCATTCATCCTATCATCTTGGGTCTGCCTTGGCTTCAGAAGCACTCATCGGTCATCCAGTGGGATACCCTCCAAATAGCGTCCTGGAGCCCATACTGTTTCTCATCATGTCTGGCCCCAATTCCACGACCCTGTGTTCCATTTATGACCACATTGCTAATCATACCTGACCAATATATGGAATACATGGATGTCTTCTCTAAAGAAAAGGCCAAACTCCTTCCAGAATATCGGCCTTTTGATTGTGCCATTAATTTGCTGCCAGGCACCACTCCTCCCAAGGGGCGTGTATATCCCTTATCTCTTCTGGAGACCCGAGCCATGTCTAGCTACATTCAAGAGAATTTGGACCGTGGCTTTATCAGATCCTCCACTTCACCAGCAGGAGCTGTTTCTTTTTTTTTAAGCAAAAAAGGACAGTTCACTCAGACCTTGTATTGATTACCGGGGTCTCAACGCCATCACTCTATGTGCCAGGTACCCATTGCCACTTATCCCAGAACTCTTAGACTGGCTACAAGGATCCAAGTTCTTCACCAAGCTTGATCTCATGAGAATACGACCAGGAGACGAATGAAAAACCACATTCAATACTCGAGACGGGCACTACAAGTACCTGGTTATACCCTTCAGCTTATGTAATGCTCCTGCAGTTTTCCAAAACTTAATGAACAAAGTATTACGAGATATGCTGCACATCTCCATCATAGTATACCTGGATGATGTATTGATATATTCTAAGGATCTCGCCACACATTGCCTACACATCCGGAGAGTATTACAAAGGTTTTGAGACAATCGTCTCTTTGCCAAATTAGAGAAATGCCAGTTTGAGCAGGAATCTCTGCCGTTTCTTGGGTACATTGTGTCTTCCACAGCCTTCCACATGGACCCTGACAAAGTGGCAGCAATTAAGGACTGGCCTCAACCTGTTGGCGTTAAGGCTCTCCAACGTTTCCTTGGGTTTGCCAACTTTTACCAACAGTTCATACCACACCACTCTCAGAAAGTAGCTCCACTCACAGCTCTCACCAAGAAGGGAGTGAATGCCAAGACCTGGTCTCTGGCAGCACAACATGCCTTTCAGGATCTTAAAGAAGCTTTTCATTTGGTCACTTGTCTTTACCACCCAGATCCACAGCATCAGTTCATTGTGGAGGTTGATGCATCCGATCTAGCTGTAGGGGCTGTTTTTAGTCAAATATCCAATAAAGGCAAATTACTACCATGCTACTATTTTTCTCGAACGTTCTCACTAGCTGAGAAGAATTATGGTATAGGGAGACAAAGAACTACTGGCCATTAAACTGGCATTTGAAGAATGGTGCCAGTGGATGGAGGGGCCACAACATACCACCATCGTCTACATAGATCACAAGAATCTGGAATTCTTGTGTCGGGCTCAATGCCTCAACCCAAGACAAGCCCGATGGTCCTTATTATTCAGCCAGTTCAACTTTTCTCTTCACTACAGACCAGCTTCTAAGAACGTCTAGGAAGATTCCCTGTCCCATACCACAGAAACAGAGATCACGCCTAATCCTCCTCAATACATCTTAGATCCAGCCAAAATTCTCATTGCCACTACAGGTGTGGTTCCCATAGGTAAAACTATGGTTCCTATCCGACTATGAAAAAAAGTTCTATCATGGGCTCATGATTCTCTGACTGCTGGACACCCTGGGAAAGCTCAGACCTTGGAACTATTAACCAGATTATACTGGTGGCCTCAAGTCAAGAAAGACATTCAGCTGTATGTCAGCTCTTTCCCTACTTGTGCTAGGCAGAAACCCTTGCCTGGTCATCCATGGGGCCTTCTCCAACCACTACCCATTCCAACAAAGCCATGGACTCATCATTCTACTGACTTTATAGTAGACTTACCACTATCTGAGGGGAAAACCGTGAAATGGGTTACAGTTGACAGATTCTCCAAAATGGCTCACTTTGTGCCTCTACCCAAGTTGCTGACTACACCCGAACTAGCACAACTTTTCACCCAACATATATTTCGTATACATAGATTTCTGCTTCATTTCGCCTCCGACCGAGGCTCACAGTTTACTGATAAATATTGGAAAGCAATCTGCAAGACGTTCGGGGTCCAGTTGGACTTTACATCTGCCTTCCATCCACAGGGTAATGGGCAAGCGTAATGCACAAATCGGACTTTGAAAGCCTTCCTCCAAGCCTTTGTAGGAGACAAACAGAACGACTGGGTAGCCTTGTTACCCTGGGCAGAATTCTCATATAACCACCACTGTCATTCAGCTACCAGTCTATCTCCTTTCCAGTTGGTTTATGGGAAACAACTCAAGCCTCTCTTTCCTCTGCCTCTGACCATACCATCTCCAGTGGCACAACTTACGGCTCAACAGCTACGAGATCTTTGGGGATCCACTCAGTCTAGATTACAACAGACAGCCGCCTCCTCAAAAAGACATGCAGACAAACATTGCCCACCTGCTCCTGTATTTTCCCCTGGAAGCAAAATATGGTTAAGCACCAAGAACATCCGGTTGCAAATTCCCTCCATGTGCCTAGCGCCTAAGTACATTGGTCCGTTTATTGTTACAGAACAAATGGGCACAGTTTCTTATCATTTAGGCCTTCCATCCACTCGAAGAATTCACAATGTGGTCCATGTGTCCTTACTCAAACCTCTGGTCTTGTCGGTCTTCCACAACAAACCTCCTGATCCCGCCAATGCCGTGGCAGAAGAGGAGAACATTTATCAAGTGCGAGATGTCCTTGATGTATGTTTTCATCATAGAAGATGGGAGTATCTTCTCTTCTGGGAGGGCTGTGGTCCTGAGGAGAACACTTGGGAACCCACCTCCAACATTCTGGACAAGTCACTTCTCCACAAGTTCCATCTGGATCATCCTTCTAAGCCCAGATCCCCAGGGAGGGGGCGTAAGAGGGGGGTACTGTTGCGGCTCCAGTCCGCGGCCAGTTCCGCTCACTACCTAGGGGCTGCTCCGACTGACCGCGGCATCCTCACTGCCCATTCGGGCCTTCTCGGGGCCTTTCTGCACGCTCCCTCCATGAGGGAGACGCCGCCGACTCTCTGCTGCTGGTCCCGCCCCTTAGGCACATGCACGCGCAGGAGCCTGGAATTTAAAGGGACCAGCACGGGAAACTTAGCTCCACCCCGGGGAATGATGTCAGATGCCTTCAACTATTGAAAGCCAGCTGTGAGTTCCATTCTTTGCCTTGTAATGGGTCATCTCTGCTGAGAATTAAGTTGCTTCTTCCTGATTCCTACTCCAATCCAGCTTGTTCCTGATTCCAGCTCCGTCCTCGCCTGCTCCTGCTCCTGCTCTCCCCTTGGCTTGTCTTTCTGGCTCCTGACTTCGGTATGTTTTCTGGTATTCCTGCTTCGCTGCCTGTCTCGACTCCTGGTCCATCTCTGGTTTCTGCTGCCTGCCACCTGCACTGACCGCTGGTCCGTCTCCTCTTTGTGCATTGCTGCTGCCAGCCCCAACTTCTGGACTTGTACTGGATCCTCTGCACTGCTGCCTGCCCCGACTCGGACACTTCTCCAGATTCCTCTTCACCAGGAGACCCCGCCTAAGTCCCATGTGGTCTCCTCACCCTGATCCGCCTCCCACCTATGAGTCGCTGTGGGCCTGCCCTCAGCAAGTCTACGTCATCCTCTAGCCGGCTCAAGGGTCCACAGATTCAACAGGTATGGGTAATTAGGCAGACAAAGGACTTAACTAAACCCATGGATAGAAGAAAGAGTGGGGAAGGAATAGAAAATATGGGACCCCATCATCATGTAATAGCATGGTTTCTGAGAATTTTGGCTCAGGGTCCTTTGTTTTCCTCTGAAATTTCTCTCCGTGCCCTTATTGAAATAATATGCACTTCAGAAAAGCATCAGCAGACCATGATACTGTGAATATATTATGTTTAAATTAAAACTGAAATAGACTGAAAAGTTGAGCCATTTGACCTTGATATTGGCAAATCTTCTAGACAAGTCACAAAGCTTTTTAAATTTTAATTTTCTCCTGTGTGGTCTAATATACTTCATGAACATTATAAGCTTCTAAGCTTAATGGGCTTTCTCGCTAGTTTGCCAGTTCTAATTAAAAGCATCCTCTGACTTCAATGTTATTAGATTAGATTGCATAAAATCATCCTCATTTGCACGAATCTGTCAAAACCCATATTCCTATATGCCTAGTCCCCTAGAAAAATGTGGGATTACTGTACTTTTTGGACATGCCTCAGTTTGTTGCATTAACAATTGAAATGCAGACATTTAAGTAATACCATATCAAGTCATATAGAAATACCAGTTATGCATTTATTATTGTTCAGCATTCCTTTTCATGTTTTATCTCCTATGTTTGATAATTAGTAACTAAATACAGCTTACCACTTCTGAAGGTTTTATTTAATTTAGTGCATTGGGTACAATAAGGGGTAAAATCCAGAAAATGTTGGAAGAATTTGGTAACTCCTCATGTTTATTAATTAATTAATTTATTTATTTATTTATTTAACTCTTTTCTATACCGACATTCATGAAAAGTATCATATCACATCGGTTTACACAGAACAAGGGGGTAAACAACTTTAAACAAACCATTTTATGAGAAGCAAAGTTACATTAAACAAGGAGGGTAGAACCTGGGAGGCTGAGGTAGCCGGAAAGCAAAGGATAGATAAGGTAAATAGCAACTAGACTGGCAACGGATGCTGAACTGCTTGAGTATGACTAGGTGGCATTTTGGAGTTTCTGAAGGTTATGGGAAGGCTTGAAGGAATAGCCAGGTCTTGAGTTTTTTCCGAAATGTTAGGAGGCAGGGTTCTAGTCTGAGGTCCGAGGGCAAGGCATTCCATATGGCAGGTCCCGCTGTTGAGAATGCCCGTTCTTTAGTGGCTGAGTGAAGTGTGGCTTTTGCTGAGGGGACTTGCAGGGTTCCTTTGTATGCTTCTCTGATGGGTCTAGTGGAGGTGTGAAGTTTGAGAGGGGTCAGAAGGTCGAGCTGTAGCTGTTTGTGGATGGATTTATGGATTATGGTGAGAGACTTGTGTAGGATTCTGTAGTTTATTGGAAGCCAGTGAAGGTTATTTATTTATTTTGTGCTTATTACATTGGTTATGGTCTTCCCTTTAGATGATCAGTCCACATTTGATTATTGTATTGGACTTTGTAAATTATCAATATTATCTATTTAGCAGGCCAGGACTGCGCAATGCAGTAATGATATGCATTTTTGTGTCATTTTGTTTCATTTTAGTGCACACTATTTCATTTTAGCACTAAAATTAAAAATGAAATGAAATAAATTAAATTTTAAAAAAGAATGAAACAAAATAAAACAACATTTTTCTGCATATCCCTATAATATAGGGCAGGGGTAAGCAACTTTGGTCTTATAGAGCCACAAACAGGTCTGGTTTCCTGGATATCCATAAAGGAGGCAGTGCATGTAAATATATGCCATATATATTCATTGTGGATATCCTGAAAACCAGAACTATTTGTGATACTCCAGAAACAGAATTGTCTACCTCTGCTTTGGGCTTATCAAACCTGTCCAGATGACCACAGAGTCTGTCAGGTTTATCCACAAAGAATATGCATGGAATAAATATGTATATTGTCTCATCTGTATTCACTGTGGCAATCCTGAAAAGCTGACTGGCTGTGGGGTCATCAGGATAGGTTCAGTAAGTCCTATATCAGGGATAGGCAACTCTGGGCCTGGAAGGTGTAATTAATGAAGAAAGTAAGGAATATAAAATAAATGTAACCATCCATTCGGGGTCCAATGACCTCATTAGGAAATTCATCCAAGCAGTACAGAGCGATTTCCAAACTCTGGGGAAGTAGCTTGGGAGCACAGCAAATATCATTGCCTTTTCATAAGTGTTATCTGTTCATAGAAAGGGAAAAAAAGCTAACTATATAGGCAACTTCATTACATGGCTCAAAATTTGGTGCAAACATGAAGGTTTTATTTATATTGAGGGTTGTGGCCATGTATGAAAAAGATGGCTTACATCTGTCCATGGCAGGAAAAAAGGTTCTGAGTGAGAAATTCAGATCTTGTATTTAATCTAGGGGACAGGGTGGCAGAAGGAAGTCAATAGAATTGACAAATATAAGAAGCGGGTGAGGAGATTAAGAAATGTATTCAGCTCATTAGCCTATTCTTAGGCAAAAGGGCAGAAAAAGTGACCAGAAAGAGCAGCATGCCAAGGGAGCATAGTTGAAAATAGTTATTGTACAGCGTAGATGAAAAACAATGGAAAAGGTCATACAAATGAAACATATATGCGGGCGCACGTGTACACGTGTGCGACAGTGCACTCCCAGAAACGCGGCAATTTTATACCCGACACGTATACATGTACTTTATAAAATAGCCTAGGCATGTGCACATAATTTTGCAATTATGTGCACACAGTCACACAAAGTTAGATTTGAGCTGCGTAAATGGGGGAATTTTATAACAGGTGTATGTCCACGCCACGACTAGTTTCACCAGTTCATCCACCAGGTCACCTACTCTAGAGCTATGTCCTTCAGATTCCCCTAGTTCTTTAACCTGTACTCCCCCTAGTTACCCCAAACTCCTTAAACCCCTCAGGGATGCATGTATTTTTTTTTCTTTTAAATCACACCTCCTCCGTAGCAGAAGTAAACATGTGCAGCACTGGAACTGGGAACGTGCCCAGGCACATAGGTACTTGTGTCACATCTCTTGGCTATGCCCCGGAATGCCCATGACCCACTCACACCACATCCCTTTTTTATCAAATGCGAGATGTACCGTAAGCGGCACATGCACACACATCTCCCCACTTTATACAATTGGGTGGACACGAGCACGCGCCAAATGCACATCCATCGCCTAATTTTGGTGTGCACATCTCTTTTAAAATTCATCTCAAAGGGTTTATAAACATGTGCAAAATGTTTAGTTGAGAACATTAGTGCACTAACATGAATGTTCAGCTCCCTAAAAATAGGCATGTACAATTATAATGTATTATTTAATGCTACATATAAAGATGCATTCCAGGGGGTGTGCTGGGGGCATATTGTGAATTTGAAACTGCAATTAAAATTTTCAAAAGTTATGCAAGTAAATATCATGTCATTTACACACAGGGAAGATAATTTTAAAATGTGTGCACAGGCGCTCATTTATATATTTGTGTATGTATATAGATGCACAGCAAGATGCACCTGAAATTTTTTATCCTTCTCACATGCACTTGTGTCTGTTGTAAAATAGGCCTGGCACATGAATGTGTGCTCCTAATTTAAAGCAGGAACGTGACCAGCAGGGAAATGTCATTCTGACCAAAAGTGAGAGAAATGTATAACATGCAGGCGTCCAGAAAATGACCAGTTTAACCAGTTCACCCACAAGTTTTCCCTCTGTATAGCTATATCCTCGAGACCCCATTGGTTCATTAGCCTGCACCCTACCCCCCCCCCCCCCAGAAGAGCCAGACCCCTCAAACAGTTCACATATGGCTAGAAATAGTTTTATTCAGATTTACATCTGAATTAGTGGCAGAAGTAACTTTGCACTGAAATGGACCTGGATGTGTGCCCATGCTTGTAGCTGTATATGCACTTATCTCTTGGACCTACCTTGGAATTACCATGCCCCACCCATCTCCTGCCCCTTTTTCCCCTGATGCGAGATATTCGCGCATCAGTACCTGTGCACGTATGTGGCAGCTTTCTAAAATCAACCAGGCATGCTTAAGGCCCGATTTTAAAAACCCGGCATGTGTAAAAACCGGCAGATACATGTGTGGCTGGGCCATGTGCGCACTGCAGGGATTTTCAAATGCCCACGGCCATGCCTGTATCTCCTGGTGCGTGCAGAAGAACAGCTTAGGGAAAAAGGGGTGGGCCAGGCCAGGGCTGGGGTCTGGGCAGGGCATGGGCAAGCCGGGACAGCATCATTAGGCACTGTCCCGCTGAAGTGCATGCCAGCAGCCGACTGGCCCTTGCCAGCTGCTACTGCTCTGGAGAGCAGGTAAGTAATAAAACAAAAAAAAAATTAGATTAGTTAGTGGGATTTTAGGAGTCGGGGTTAGTAGGGGAAAAGGGAGGCAGGTTAGCTAAGGGGTTTTGGAAGTTCCCTCCAAGTCTGCTCCTTTATTCCAAAGAGAAGTGCATAGGTATATTACCTGCAAATATTTATACTGCCAATTACAGTATCTGGTATAAATGAAAATAAAATTATTTATAGCCAAATACTGATTGAGTGAGGGGTCATGGTAACCTGGGAAGAGTTCAGGCTGAAGAACCAAGAGGGTCTTGATGATCTAGACTGGGCAAACTGGTAGACTAATTAGTAAAACTGGTCATTTCCTTCATGAGAACATGTTACAGAATTTGATAATTTACATGCGTAAAAGTTAATAAGTGCTAAGGAAAATAAGCAAGTTAAATCTCCATACATAAATGACTAAGATTAGGAGCACAAATACTTGCATATAGGAGATAGGCGCCACTTATCCGAATACATTTTGACTTCTCTGGTTAAGTGGCAGCTTTGCTTCCATTTAGCCAGATAAGTTTCAAAAATTGCTACTTATTTGGTTAAGTAATACAGCTGGATAAGTGTTAAAATGCTACTTACCTGGCTATGTTGAAAATACATGCTGTGTATCTTTTAGATACATGAGCATGTTGTTAAGTAGATTTAAGTGTATTTTATATAGCATATGCACATTGGCATGCACATTACAAAATACGTGTGATTGTGGTGCATGCCCATTTATTTATTTATTTATTTATTTATTTATTTCTTTTGTATACCGACATTCGATCGAGATATCACATCGGTTTCCAGATAACTAAAGGAATAGGGTGGTAACAGCCCTATTTTACATTATAACATGGTATTAAATAGATATAAGAATATTTTACATTATAACATGGTAATAAATATAACAAGAATATTTTACATTATAACATGGTAATAAATATAACAAGTTGTAACAGAACTAACAGGAGTACATGGAACATTAGACTATAGTATATAACATATATACATAACTGGCTTGTTGATGAGGATAAATTATGGTAAGGAGAGCAGGGAGTGTAAAGGGGGAAGGGGAGAGGAGGGGGTGAGTGGGAGGAAGGTAGTGATAGGGAGGGAAAGGGTGGCATTTATTGGCATTCTCGTGCATGCCCATTTATTGGCATTCTCGCACATGTATTAAAATTATTCTTGTAGCTTCGCAGGTAGGTGCACTACATAAAATGTACCCTATTGAAGTCTTATTATATAGAATCCCTACTTTAAAAAATAAAAGGCACATATGTTTCAAAAGACAGGAGTTTTGAGTATAGCATGATGACTCTTAGAAGTTGGGCTCCCAATAGATAGTCCATAGTAATTCTTTTCAAGGAAGGCAGCACAGTGAGACAGTCACTGTGGCAGTAATAATCAAACTGCCCACATTGATGCAAACCCTGCAAGTATTTTTTGACTTGTGAGGTTTGCACCAGTAATCAAAACAAAAAGTAGTTTTGCTTTGATTATTGCCTGGGAAAAAAGTAACCACAGAGATGCACACCTCCTTTTTCTATGGTTAAAGTAACAAACATAGGGCCTCATTTTCCAAGGAGTTACTGCAAATGCAAATTTTTAATTTTGTATTCAGGGGGCGGAGCAAATGTAAAGTAGGGAGGATTTATCGTGTGTTGCGCTACAGGTTTATCGCAGTTCACAATGTTTCCTGACAGGCCTGTTTCAGTATGAGAGAGAGAGAGAGAGAGAGAGAGAGAGAGAGAGAGAGAGAGAGAGAGAGAGAGAGAGAGAGAGACTGGCCATAATAACATGGCCCATAGGTAGGTATTTGTATCACTACAGTCGGCCCACCTAGTAACTCGAAGTGGGGATTAGGTAAGAGTGTAGAGGGTTAGAGGCCACTTTGACATTCTATGTGACATTCTACGTGACACCTACGTGACACCTACGAACAGAACAGTGGTCTCTTGTGAAGATTTTCTGGCCTTCGGAGTGAGGAAACTCACTCCAAGATGAGATTTGGGCAAGGTTCTCTCAGCCTAGCTTGATGGACTCTCTACCTGGGTTACATCAAGCTAGGTTGAGAGAACATTGCCCAAATCTCATCTTGGAGTGAGTTTCCTCACTCCGAAGATCCTGGTAACAATACATCATTCTTCACCTCTCAATCTGGTTTTCCTTCTGCCCTTACCAAATGATAAGGACCCCATAATTGTGAAGTTGCTGTTCACATCAATGCTCAGTTTCATCCTAACATGTTTGATATTCCCCTCTCTAATCCTGACTTGATTTATTTTATTGATGGGTCTTGTCTTAGACTCTTCAGGTTCCTTATAGTCTGGGTATACCATCTTTTCTCCTTCCTCCATATTCAAAGCTGTATTGCTGCCCTCACAATTTGATTCTGAGCAGGTTACCGAGATATTCACTCTCATTTAGGCCTATCTCTTGACTGCTCTCTCACGGTTACTATCTACAATGATTCCTAAAATGCCTTTGGAGTGATAAATCATTTTGTTGCCATTTGAAGGAGTACAGGTTTTCTTCTCTGGATCTTCCATAAAATATTATGAGTTCATTCAGGCCTTGTTACAATCTCTTATTTCTCCTTCACAGATTGCAATTGTGAAATGTTCTCAGCAGATACCTTGGGAACTTGTAGGAATGCCTTTACAGATGCAACTGCCTGCCAAGTAGCCCTACCAATCTTTCTCTCCCCCTAATGAGACTTTGTTTTCTCTGCATATATCAGTCCCCTGATTGTATTTCTTTGCAGAATTAAGGTAGAGAAGAACACCCTTTGTGGACATTCCAAAATGATGTGGTCTTCCCAGATGGCCTCTGGTGAGGGCCTAATGAACTTCTGGTAGACTTTCACACTGCACTTTTATACTGCACTGCTATTCCTTGCTCTCTGGGCTCAAAAGTGTTCTCATGCAAGCAAAGCAGGCATGATGAAAGAGATACAGTCTCAGTGGTGAGCTCATAATTTGAGACCTATTATTTTAAGTATTGTACAGAGATGTAATACCTGCATAGTCTATCATATAGGGAAAGGATTATGGGTTGCACCCACACATTTGAGCATCCCCTAGGAAACGTATGTGAGACTACAAATGTATTTATCACGATGTCACAAGTGTTACAGTAGAAATATATTTTAACTGTAGCATGTATGTTTATTAGTTGACTAGAGGCATTCCCTATAGCTAAAGATGATGCTGTTATATTTGTTAAGAAAATTCTGAAAGAGGTCATATCAAGGTTTGGATACCAGAGACTATTGAAAATGACAGGGTTCCAGTTTTACAGGGTAAGTGATGCAAGAAGTTGGAAAAGCAATGGGGATAAATCTATATTATCATTGCCTTTATAGATCTCAGGCCTCTAGCATCATTGTACATTTAAACCAAGTTTTGAAAAACAATTTTGCCAAGGTAACCCATTACACTTCTTTGAAATGGTCCATTGCTCTTCCCTTGGCTCTTATGAGCATTAGGAATATATCCAGTCATAAGTATGGAGTTAGGGGGCACTCCATAAAGTTAGCATGTAGCACATTTAAAACTAATTGTAGAAACATTTTTCACTCAATGCATAATTAAACTCTGTAATTTGTTGCCAGGGGATGTGGTTAGTACAGTTAATATAGCTGGGTTTAAAAAAGGTTTTGGATAAGTTCTTGGAGGAGAATTCCATTACCTGCTATTAATCAAGTTGACTTAGAAAATAGCCACTGCTATTACTAGCATCAGTAGCATGGGATATTTAGTTTTTGGGTACTTGCCAGGTACTTGGAGCCTGGATTGGTCACTGCTGGAAACAGGATGCTGGGCTTGATGGGCCCTTGGTCTGACCCAGTATGGCAATTTCTTATTTTCTTATGAAATTCTCAAAGGAAGACCCATGACAGTGCCTTTGCTCCTAAACTACCAGTTGACATGGACTTTGCTCAGATGAACTGATTTAACATTTTGTTTCCCAGTTACATCATAACATTAAAAAGACTCATAAGTATGAAAGGGCTGCAGAAAAAAATGTATTTTGTTTCAAAATTAGTTTCAAGGGAACTCCAATTTGTTTCTTTAAATTCAGACCCCAAAAAATTCATTTTTTTCATTTGATTTATTTTTGTTTGCCTTTAAAGTCAAAGGGGGAAGCATTATAGCCAATATTAGGCTCCAAAATGTGGGTTTTTTAATCAATTGTCTTAGAAATTGTGGGAAGAAATCATCAGAAGTAGAAAAAAACTCAAAGGTACCTAGAAAGACTGGAAAATAGCACCGAAATTGGCAAAAATTTCCTAAAGCTCCTTAAAGGAGCAAAGGGCATTGGCAGGAGTTTTCCAAATCACTGTGAGAAGAGCAAAAAAACAGCAAATGTGGGAAGAACACCCCAAGGTTCCAAAAGAGGGAACCCTTGATAGAATCTAAAATAGCAACCTGGCACCAAAAGTGGCATCATCTTCCTAAGGCACCATGAAGTGGAAACAAATCAAAAAAGGTGACAGCAAACCCCCAGAGCAGTCACTGATAAAAGGGCCAAACAACATAAAGAGTGACTTCAAGACATCTAAGCAACATGAGAATTACAAAGCAGCCCCCCAGATTGCCAAGAGCTGCTCCAGGTGTAAGGTTTGGGTTATGACAGCAAGCATAGTAGCAAAGAGAACTCTAAAGTGTAAGGTCTGATCTTGGAAGCAAAGCTGAGTATCACAAAGACCCTCAAGGTGCTGGTTGGAATTTTGAATTTCTTGTAAAATGGTCTTTTTAATTAAACTATCAAATTCAGGTCATGCAAATAGTTTCACAAATGAGTGTGGACAGCTTTTATATTAAGTTTGCGAGTACCTATTTTTTTTTTTTTTAATAAACTTTTTCCTATGTTCTCTAGCTGACCTCAGGCTGTTCTATTTCCTGATTTTCATGAAATCTCTCACTACTCTGTTATTACATTCAGGAAATTGTTTCTCTTGCACTCCTTTTGACTTGTACCTGTATTTCTTTCATCTGAATGAGAGCTTTTTTGACAAACCACTCCAGTACAATCAACCATTCAGCAGGTGGGAGAAACACGTTGAGATTGTGGAGGGGCTGGAGAAGAGGAAGAACTATACAACAAGATACTGTGCTATTGTAGTGAAACCTGTGGGGGGTTTTTTCTTTGTTTTTGAGATTTTTCAAAGTTTTATTCTGGGGACAAAATACTCCTAGTATAATAAACCAAAAAGAAAGCAAGTGTGGGAAGAAAACATCAAGGCTCCAAAAGAGGGCACCAGGAGTAGTGATATGAACCCTTGATGATATCTCGAATGACAACCTGGCATCAAAAGTAGCATCAGCATCCTAAGGCCATGAAGGGCAAATAAAGCAGAAAAGGTAGCAGAAAAAAACCCAAGGCAAGGAGAGGCCCAATATTATGGGGGACATCCCTGTGATATGGAGCCCCTCCTCAACAAAATATCATGGCAGTATTGCAGCCGTATTTTTCTTGTGGCACAAATACACAAAAATTGTGCCATAGTACTGGGCCTAATTACTTGATGGTGACCCAGCACAGCCAGGACTGCTATCGCAGTAAAGGGCCAAGCAGCCTGAAACACAAACTCCTCCCAAACCATAAAAATCACCCTGGGGATCTTTGGAGATCCCTGCCTATCCTACATCACATTCAAAGGTTTCTCTGGTCCCCCAAAAAAGTAAAAAAATTACTAGTGCAACCATACAGTGATAGCTGCCCCCTTCCCTAACACCCTCCCCTTATATGGAAAAATGTCCACCCTTGCCTTTAACTTCCCTTCCAAAGACCTCCTCAGCATCCACCATCCCTTCCCCCTCCACCCCTCATGTTTCAAATAAGAAAATATGCCTGGGGTCTAGTAGCCCCCTAAGACCCAGCCATTATGAAATACCCTGGTGGTCTGGAGGAGCACTCAAAATCCAGTCTCATCCCCAAATACCCCTATAACTCAAAATTGAATCATTGATAGTCAATGGGGGTCCAGAGCCTTGCTACAGGTCTAGTCAATGCAATTTTTCAAACTGCCATTGACCTTACCTTGCCTCATCACGTGATGGGACAAAGTCAAGTGATTGGACTTTTGCTAAATATTGACCAGGCATGAAGCAAGGGGTACTCTGAGCCCCCACTGACCACTAATGATTCTATTTAGAGGTATGGGAGGATTAGGATAGGGGTAGAGGTGGAAGATGATGTGATGCCCCCTTGTAGGCCAACAGTCACATTTTTATGGATGGGGATTGGAGAGGCTACTGGAACCCAATGATATTTCCTTATTTGGTGGAGGAGGGAAGGGATGGGGATCCTTGGTGGGGGGATTTGGAAAAAGGGGTTAAAGGCAAGGGGAACTATTTATCATATAAGGGAAGGAGACAGGCCATCACTGTGTGATGGAACTAGTGATTTTTGGGCTTTTGGGGGGGCCAGAGCTGTCTCAGATGGCAGTGGAGAGGTGAGAGGGGGGTCTCCAAAGGCCCCTCTGGGGTGATTTGTGAAGTTTTGGATGAGGTGTTTTGGACCTCTGGCCCTTTAAAATTTCATGCGGGACAATCGGGGAGAATCCAGATGCTTCCATGGCAAAATAACATTTCAGGGTTATAAGTCAGATTGTTGAAGAACAAAGCAGAAGTATTTTGTACAGAAAATAGAGACAGCCACTAATAAACCACAAGAGCTTAGTAGTGAAGTATTTGACAAGGCAACCTGATGCTTTGGAAGATAGCCTACTTGATTGTGATACATTTGCTGATGGCTTTGAGAATACAATTCTCAATGTGCAAAAACTTTTGGGAATAATTTCTGATGGTCCCATTCACATAGGCAAATGGAATGAATTTGAGCAAGTTTCATAAATTGACATTAGAGAAGTCATTTCAAAGTTAAAAGTTACTTTATCTCTTTTAGATCCATGTCCTTTTGTTTTCATTAAGGCAACTCCTCAACCATCATTGGCTATAATACATCAATTGGTGAATAAATCCTTGACAGTAAGTACTATCCCAATGCAATTTTAAAAAGCAATGGTGAGACCAATAGTTTAGGATAAGAATAAACCATTGACTAATCATTCTAATTATAGGACAGTGTAGAATCTGCCTATCCTAGCCAAGATCCTAGAAAAGTATGTCCTTATTCAGCTTGAGAAGTATGTAAGTTCAGAAAAAATGTTGCATGACAAACAGTATGGTTTTAGAAAAGGAATAAATATAGGGGGGTAGATTTTCAAATAGCGCGATTTGGCGTACTTTTGTTGGCGCATCAGGCGCCAACAAAAGTACGCTGGATTTTAGTAGATACGCGCGTAGCCGCGCGTATCCACTAAAATCCGGGATCGGCGCGCGCAAGGCTATCGATTCCGTATAGCCGGCGCGCGCCGAGCCGCGCAGCCTACCTCTGTTCCCTCCGAGGCCGCTCCGAAATCGGAGCGGCCTCGGAGGGAACTTTCTTTTGCCCTTCCCTCACCTTCCCCTCCCTTCCCCTACCTAACCCACCCGCCCCGCCCTGTCTAATCCCCCCCCTTACCTTTGTCGGGGGATTTACGCCTCCCGGAGGGAGACGTAAATTCCCGCATGCCAGCGGGCCGCTAGCGCGCCGGGACGCAACCTGGGGGTGGGTCCGGAGGGTGCGGCCACGCCCCCGGACCGCCCCGGGCCGTAACCACGCCCCCGGGCCCGCCCCCGAAACGCTACGTCCCGCCCCGAAAACGCCGTGCGGATCGGGCCCGCCCCCCCGACATGCCCCCGACACGCCCCCCTCGGAAAACCCCGGGACTTACGCGAGTCCCGGGGTCTGTGTGCGCCGGTAGGCCTATTGAACATAGGCGCACCGGCGCGCAGGGCCCTGCTCGCCTAAATCCGGGCGGATTTAGGCGAGCAGAGCTCTGAAAATCCGCCCCAGGATAATTATTGCTATATTTGATGGATACATTGCTAAGTAGTATGGTGAGAGATAAGACTGGGATCCTGGTACAGTTTGATGTTTCCTCAGTCTTTGACTCAGTAAGACATGACATTTTGGTTTCTTGTCTAGAATATCTTGGTATCTCTGGGAAAGTACTAAATTGGTTTTGTTCGTATTTGAATTCCAGATAATTTAGGGTAAAAATGGACCACTCTAGCTGGTGACAAATAGATTATGGGGTACCCCAAGGATTGTATCTATCCTCTCTACTTTTCAACATTTATATGGCATGAAGCCATGAATGTGTTTTTTTATATAAGATGATGTACCAGTTTATTTACCTAGTGAAATCACAGGGAAAATTCCATTACTGTCTTTTAATAAATGTATT
Organism: Rhinatrema bivittatum; assembly: GCF_901001135.1. Lineage (NCBI taxonomy): Eukaryota > Metazoa > Chordata > Amphibia > Gymnophiona > Rhinatrematidae > Rhinatrema > Rhinatrema bivittatum. The sequence goes on from NC_042615.1 coordinate 165,331,209, forward strand.
ACATTTATAAAAAAATGATTAGGATCAAATGGTTTGTTAAACACTGAGAAATGAAAGCCTTATGGATAGGAAAAGATCCATTTATTCAAGTCAACTCCATTTTAGTAATTGAGGGTAACCAGATTGAAATTTTGTCTGAAATTATTTGTTAATGAAGCCACATGTTAGCTGTGTATCAGATGCCGCATTATATAATTTAAAACCATTGAAACCAGTAATTTTTTTTTTCCCAAGGGATTATTGAGGACTCTACTTGAATTACTGGTCTTGAGTCACCTTGACTATTGTGCAACATTGTTGGTGGACCTGCCAGATAACTTGCTGAGAACATTGCAATTAGTGCAGAATGCTGCAGAGTGGATTTATTTGGGTTTGCTTAAACTTAAGTATGTATCATCCATGCTCCAGCATATATACTGCTTACCATTAAAGTTTTCGGCAAGGTTTTGTCCGATGGTAATGGTACATATGGTCGCTGTATACAGGGGTTGACAGTGACTTGAAGAAAATGCTGTCATATTATACCCCAAGTAGAACTTTTCATTCACAATCTATCGGTTTATTGAACATGCCATCAGTGAAAGAGGGTAGATAATCTTGAACTTGATCTAGAGCTTTTTCATTCATTGCCCCAGCAAGTAGAACAATCTGCCAGTTGAGAAGAATGCAGGATGAAAGACTTCTGGAAGGGGGTAAAAACGCACCTTTTTCAATAAGCATATGGTATTAATGAGATGTATTAATTTTTCTAGTGTTTACGCAAAATATGGGTGTTACTTGTCACATATTTGCTAATACTTATATATTATGATTGTACTAATGTAATCTGCCCCAGTTAAATTTAAAATTTGTAAGTCACAGAATATAAGCATTTTCAAATAAATAAATAAATAGACTACCTCAAATGCAGTAAAATTATGGGGCTGATTTCCAAAGTTAGCGGTGCGATTTTATGAACATAGGATTAAGTATGCATGAGTTTCTTTGCATGGATTATAGATGGGCATTCAGAAGAAATGAAATAGGAAACAAAATTTCCTATTTCATTTCATTTTGTTATCAAAGTGAAACGATAGAAAATCAGACAAAATTTGTTGGTTTTCACATCTCATTCTGAAAACAAAATTGATCCGTCGGGCCTAGGCCCAGGGCCAAATCCAAAATCTTGCCTATGGAATAGCTGAGACCCAAAGCTAGGGCCTTGACCTAGGCCAGAGTGGGATGCCAGAGCCTGGGCCTCACCTAGGCATAGGCCGTGGTCTGGCACACAAACTGCAGCCAGCTCGAAGTGTGATGCCAGGGTCTCGGCGGAGGTCCAGGCCTAATGCCGGGGCCTTGACTGAGACCCCAAAAATGGAAAAAGCTTACTTTCTCTGGGAATCTAGCATCATGTCCTGACCTAGGCCCAAAGCAAGAAGCCAACCCAGAGGCCTGGTCCCAATGCCTGTGCCTTAGCTGAGGGTGGGGCACAGGCAAGGCACAGGCATTGGGAGTCCAGACACCGGGTCCTGACATGGGGCCTTGGACCATAGCCAGGCCCGATGCCAATACCCGACCTATATACAGGGTTGCAATGCCTGGGCCTCAGTCTAGCCGAGGGCCTGGGCCAGGACTGAGTCTGTAACCCTACCCGGTGGCCATATCCCGATGCTGGGGCCTTTTCCTGGACCCAGGTCCAATAGGGTGACCCGGTCTGGACCCTGAGTCCCATTGCTCGGGCCTTGGCCTGTACGTAGGCCCAATGCAGGGTCCTGATCCGGAGACCATGTCCTGACACCGAGGCCTCAGCCCAGAACCAGGCCATTCGCTGTGACCTAACCTGGAGGCTGGGTCCCAATGCCAGAGCACCAGTCCAGACTCAAGCCTGATGCCTAGACCCAACCCAGAGGTTGGATACCAATGCTGATGCCTTGGCCTGGACCCACGTCCAATGACATCCCCTCAGCCTAGACCCAGGCCCGATGCCAGGGCTTCAGCTCGGACTCAGGCCTGACATTGGCGCCACAGCTCGTAGGGCATGTCCCAATGCCTGGTTCTCGGCCCAATGTCATTCCCAGGCCTTGGAGCCAGGGCCTAAGAGCTCTTCTTTGTTAAAGTCTTTTTTCTTCAGCGCTTGAAAGTTAATTGACGCCGTGCGCTGAGGTCATGCTGGATTTAATTAACTCCAGCACCATTTTGAAGTTTGTCATTGTACAGTATCTCCATACATAAAAATGATGCTATCCACTAGGTTGAATATACCAGAGGATGGCATTAGTTGAATTCAAGAAATGAAGAAAAGAAGAAGGAAGAGGAGAGCTCTGAGGCCTAAGCTCCAAGGTCTGGACCTGATCCTGAGATGATGACCAGGCATCGGGACACATCCTCCAGACTGTGTCGTGGCATCAGGGCTGGTCCCAGCCTAGGCTGAGGCTGAGGCATTGGGACCAGTCTTATGGGTTGGGTTCTGGTATCAGGCTTAGATCCTGGCCAAGGCCTTGGTGTCAGAACCTGGTCCCTAGACCAGGTCATGGCATTGGACCTAGGCCTGGGCCCCAGCCTAGGCAGAGGGCCAGGCATCAGGCCTGGATCTGGGCTGAGGCCCCGGCATTGGGATTTGGTCTCCGGACTGGGTCACGGTAAGGAGGACCCTGCCTAGGCCAAGGCCTAGGTGTCTGGTCCTGATCTTAAAGTCCAGATCTTCCTTAAAGCATCTCTGAGATCTTGGCCTTTGTCATACGCAAGGCCCAGGCTTTGCCCTGGGCCTAGGCCTTGACATTGGATCACACCCAAACCAGGTAAGTGGGGGCTGGGGAGGATCCTAGTCTCAGCATATTTTCAGGTGGGTGGTATGGGTGAGGAGCTTGGGTGGCCTCAAGAGGCTTTGTTTCTTTTTCTTGTTTGTTTTTTGGGTTGGTGTTTTGTTTAAATATTTATTTTATTTTATTTTTTCAAACTAAATAAAAATAAATATTTAATAAAACAAAATTTGTTGAAAATCAAATCCCCAAAAAGGAAATGAAAAACAAAATGAAATTTGTTTTTTGTTCTACTCCTAGCATGGATTTGCAAATTTCATGAATGTAAATGCTATGCAAACCTGCTCATTGAAATAGGGGTGAGTTACAGGTCTGAATATTGCACAATATCACACAATATATAGCATTTATTATATGTTAAATGCTGTTTAACATGTACTTTAGCCATATCACAGCTTAGTAAATCTAGGCCCGAGTTTACCAGCTCAGTGTTAAAATATGCATTGTATATTTATATACTCTTTCTCTCTCTGTTGTTGTTTTTTTTTTTTTTTTACAGAATATCATATCCAGACACATTGATCAGCATTAAAATCTTGATATCCAAACAATACATTGAGAGGCCAATTTTCAAGGCAAAGTACTTGATTACATTTGCCTGGCTGAAAATAATAAACATTGTAATAATAATTATAATAATAAAAACATTCCCATAGGCATGTTTAGATCAGGAAAGGAGATCAGGCTGCCTACATTCCATTTCCAAATGTATATGCACTATTTTGCCTTCTGCCAGTTACCTGCACAAATAACAGGTACCAAGAACATGTCTGCTTTTAGCATACATACTTTGTGGATGTTAATTTTATAATGGGAAACAATGTGAAAACTGTCTATAACATAACTCGGCAAAAACAACATGGGTTATTTAAAAAATATTTTTTCACTTCTTTGCTGACTTTGTATATTTCACTCGAGAGAGCTTTGCAGGAGCAAATCTCTGGACTTAAGTAAAGATTAAACAACTCCCAAATTCTCATTACAATTACACATATCAATGAAGACAAAAGCAAAACCTCAGGTAACTGATTAATTATACAGTTCCCCAGGCAATGGGGTTTAAATGAACTTGAAACTGTCAGTTCAAGGTCTCAGAATAAGCTGCTTTTTAAACACATTTTCCTGCTTGCATGGAATTACAGAATGCATGTATTGTTATGAAATAGGGCATGTGAGATATCAGGTTTGCAATCAGTTGAAGTTATTTGCTTTTGTACAATAAAATATTATTCAGTTATTTTAATATTGACATCTTATGCCAACATGTTGCATAGTTCACAATGTGTGTCCACTTGTAAATTCTTCAGGGATATAAATTCTCCTGATACAAACTTTCTATTTGACTGATTAACAAATATCAGGTCGTTATTTGTCAGGAAAGCTTGTACAGTCCAATCTGAGCACATATCTTTCAGTGCTATAAAAACAAACAGGATTCATTCAAAAGTCTTTACATTGAAAATAATCTTTTAATGAAATTGGCATCAAATTGGTCACAGACAGAATAGAGAGTTCAGCAAAACTTAATTCATCTAGGTTAGTTTTAACTTGTTGATGGTGGATATTGGAAAATAGGCACTGCTCTCAGGGATCTAGTCTTTTAGGCCATATCTAAGATTGGGGTCTCTTTACTCCAGTCATTCTTCATGGCCAGCATTATGTTTGGTTTTATGTGGATTCAAAGTATGAAAACTAGCCAATGACTTGATTCACCCAAAATAAATTCTGCATCTGCAAAACTTAATGTCAAATGTCATTGGCAGAAAAAAAAAAGTATTCCATATAGACCAATAAGAATATGCAGCCAAAATATTTTCGTTTCATTTTTTTTAATTCATAGTGCTTTTTCCATTTCATTTTGATGTAATGTGCACAAGGAGGAGAATAACTTTCCAACAAGTGTGCGTGTCCCTGTATATGTGTGTATACGGGCTTACATGCATGTTCTTGCCAATTTTATAATCTACATGTGCAGATCTGCTAACATTATAAAATACATGTATATGGCATGTAAACTATATGCAAGTAGTTGATGCACAAATATTTGTGTGTATGGGGAAAAAAAAAGGTACACGCATATTTTTTTCCACAACAGGCGACCTCCGGTTCTTCTGTGGTGGGATCATTGCAAGATGCCTTCACCAGCTTGGCAGCTAAGGTCAAAAAAACCCCTTTACCATCTAATTTTTATTGAAAAAATATCAATTGTTTAATCTTTTAATCTTTTTTTTTTCTACTGTTTTTTTCTTTGAATTAAAACTTCTCATATTGTTGTGCTCCTAAATATAGAAATCATTGCTGCAGCCAATGGCTAGCATTTTGCCTTCTGGCCACTTCAGGGCAATATTATACTCAATATATTCAGCACTTCATTTTGACGGAACATGCTGCTCTTCCAAGCTTTACTTAAGGGCCAGATCAAGCACTTTGGTGTCAGGCCACTGCTGCTGCTGGCTCCCCTTTCTCACTGAGTTCCTGGGCCTGGCAATGAATTTTGAAATACAATTTGTTTAAAAAAAAAAAGCAATAACACAGTTTTAAAGGAGGGAAGCTACAGGAAGTGCTTGGGGCGTTGGGAAAACTCTGGAGCATTATTAAAATGCTGGCCACAGTTCCATTAACATCATCAATGGTGGCGGTGACAGCGGCATCAACAATCCCAGTCTGAATTAGAAAGTAAAAATATTAAAATAAATGAAAAAGGGGAGTTATGTGATGTGTTGATCCAGAGCAGACTTGTTGCTGCTGGATCCTGGTGCCACCGCCTGCTTTTTCATTAATTCTGAAGGCAACCGCGCTTGTTTTTGGGCAATGTCTTCTCATTGTGTTAGTGCGTATGAACATCGCTTGCTATATGCAGAGGTCCCTGCTGGAAATGCCTGCGAGGCCGGTAAGACGGGGAAAACAAACAGAAAGTGGTTGAGGAGAAGATGGCTGCCGTCATCGATCACACAGTTCAGTGTGATATCAAGTTGGCTATGCAAGCCATTACAGAGACTGTGAAAATGGCAGTTGCCAGCCACCTTACTGCTATAGCTGATCAACTTGCTGAATTTAACCTGCGGGTTGAAGCACTAGAGGACCGCTTGATAGTCATTGAAGATGACACACTATAAGCAGCCAGGAAATGGAAATCCTTGGAAAGCTAGTTTCAGCTCATGAAGAGAAGATAGATGAGCTAGAGAACTGTTCTCGCTGGAACAATTTGCATTTTGTGCTCTTTGATGAAACTATCGAGGAGCATAAGTTGACCGAGCTCCTTGTGGACAGACTGCTGAAGGAATTGGAATTAAAGGATCAGCTCACACTGCTAATAATTGAGCTAGCACTAGGGGTGTGCATTCATTTGCAACGTATTGGCAATCCACAACGTATAGGGCCATATTCGTTGTATTTGTGGGGAAGCGAAACGTATCATGATTCCCACGAATACAATGAATCTTTACCAAATTATTTGGCCGTCTAAAGGAGTGAATTTAAACAAAAACCCCACCCTCCTGACCCCCCCAAGACTTGCCAAAACTCCCTGGTGGTCCAGCGGGGGTCCGGGAGTCATCTACTGCACTCACGCCGTCGGCTGTCGGTATTCAAAATGGCACCAAAGGCCTTTGCCCTTACTATGTCACAGGGACTATCAAATCATTTTGAATACCGGCAGCCGACGGCCCGAGTGCAGGAGATTGCTCCTGGACCCCCGCTGGACCACCAGGGACTTTTGGCAAGTCTTGGGCAATCTCCTGCACTCGAGCCGTCGGCTGCTGGTATTCAAAATGCGTCGATAGTCCCTGTGTCATAGTAAGGTCAAAGGCTATTGGTGCCATTTTGAATACCAGCAGCCGACGGCATGAGTGCAGTAGATGACTCCCGGACCCCCACTGGACCACCAGGGAGTTTTGGCAAGTCTTGGGGGGGGGGTCAGAAGGGTGGGGGGTTGTAGTTAATAAAATTTTAGCCGGGAAACAAATAAGAATGGAACGCATGAATGGATCGGGGCCCCCCCTTGCCAAATGCAACGTATCTGCCCCCCCCCCATGAATATGAATACCAAATGTAACATATGCAGTCCCTCTGCACATCCCTAGCGAGTACACTGACTGGGTCCAAAACATTATGGCAACCAAAGGACACGAATTGTGATTGCCCACTTTCTTAACTTTCAGCAGAAGCAGTTAATTTGGCAGGTTTATCGTAAAGCTGCTTCCCTGCACAATCAAAACAGCTGTATTAGAATTTTTCAGGATTTTTCTTACAAAGTGGCCATGAAACAGAAAGAATTTGGGCCTCTGTGTGCATGACTGCTGAACAAGCAAGTCAAATTTGCCTTACAGTTTCCAGCCAAGCTGTGGATTTGGAGCAATGGAGTGATTCACATTTTTTATTCTGTAACAGAAGCCAAAAGCTTTGTGGATGGTCTACAATGAGTTCTCGGCTATTGTTTTCTTCTAACTTCACAGTCATTCTACGCTCCTGTTTGTGGGGCATGGTTACTGCAATGAGGAAACTACCGGTTTCATTGTTTCACATGCCTGACTTTGGTTTCTCAGTGTTGCCTTCTCAGTGCTTTATTTTGGGTTATTGCGGTGGTGGCACCAGATCACTCACAATGTTGTCTCCTGCTCTCTAGTTAGAGAGTATGTTACTTATGGTTCTTGTTGATTTCAGGAGGGAAAGGGGTAAGGAAGGTAAGGGGTGAGCTGGGGGATGGAAGGAAGAGTGGGGGAGGGTATTGGGGCCTTGGATGGTTATTGGGTAACATGTATGACAGGTTATATTTCTTTTTCTTCTTCTATGACACAGAAAAGTCATTTTTGCGGGCTTGTTAGTCACCATGTCTTGTGCAATCTGTTTTAAGGATGTCTGTGGTCTGGTGATAATTTGGGTTTCTCATGATGGTTTGTTGCTTATCAGCTGCACCACTATGATACTGTGTTTTCTATCTTTTATTCTGTATATTGGCTCTTTAATGTTCCTTTTTTTTCAGTCATGGGTTCTTTAACTAATATTATAACCTGAACTGTAGCAGGCTTGGGCTCGCCTATAAAATGGGAGAAGGTCCTAGCCCATATAGGTTAAAGGGAGAGATTGTATTCTTACAGGAATCTCACATAGATGATGAAGAGCACACAAACCTATGGAATAAAAGAGGTTATATCCAGATATTTTCCTCTTCAGGCACCTCCAAACACTGTAGAGTGGTGATTTTAATTCAGAAAAGGGTCTCTTTTGTAGGGATGTGCAGAGGGATGCCATACGTTGCATTCGTGATTCGGATTCGTCGGGGAGCTGATACGTTGTATTTGGCTGTATGGCGCCCCGATGCGTTAATACGGCGATTTCTATTCGTATCCCAGCTAAAATTTAAATTAACTACAACCCCCCACCATCCTGACCCCCCCAAGACTTACCAAAACTCCCTGGTGGCCCAGCGGGGAGTCCTGGAGCCATTCCTTGCACTATCACACCCTCGGTGCTGGTTTCACCATGGCGCCGATAGCCTTTCTCACAGGGGCTACCGGTGCCATTGGTCAGCTCCTGTCACATGGTCATTGGCGCCATCTTGTGCTCCTACCATGTGACAGGGGCTGACCAATGGCACTGGTAGCCCCTGTGACATAATATGGGCAAAGGCTATCGGCGCCATTTTGAGTACTGGCATTGGACGGCCGGAGTGCAGGAGGTCACTCCGGGAACCCCGTTGGTCACCCAGGGAATTTTGGCCAGCTTGGGGGGGCCTCCTGACCCCCACAAGACTTGCCAAAAGTCCAGAGGGGGTCTGGGAGCGACCTCCTGCATGCCGGCCATCCGATGCCAGTACTCAAAATGGCGCCGATCGCCTTTGCCCTCACTATGTCACAGGTACCGACGGTCAGCCCCTGTGACATAGTGAGAGCAAAGGCGATCTGCTGCCAGTATTCAAAATGGTGCCGATCGCCTTTGCCCTCACTATGTCACAGGGGCCGACCTGTGACACACCTGGGAGGAGCTGCAGCGGTGATCTGGTATGGCTCACGTGCACGACAGGGAGGGATCCTCGCTGACCTCGCACCTTCGGGAGTAGGCCACGCAGAACCGCACAAGAGGGAAAGGGACGGGTGGGGGGGGGGGGGGAGCTGGGAGGGCATTGCGAGCCGGAGGGGATCAGAATCAGGGAAGAAGATTGAGAGAGGGTGCAGTGTCACTGACAAAAGGGTAGGGAGTAGGTGGGGAGAGGTGACAGTGAGGGGAGGGTGAATGAAGGGGGCAGTGAGTGTCAGTGGAGAGACACAGAGGGGAGAAGTGAGTGTAAGGGGTGAGAGTTGGAGTGGGGACAGGGGAGTGAAGGGGGGGTTAGTGACCGAAGGGGGAGGGGTGAGTGTGAGGGGAGAGAGCTGGAGTGGGGACAGGGAGGAAAGGGGGGGTGAGTGACCAAGGAGGAAGACGATGTGTGACTGAGGTATATGAGCAAGGGGAAGGGGGAGGGGGGAAAAGAACCTGACTCTGCCACTGCAACGCGTGGCCGGGCACAGCTAGTTGGAAATAAAAGATACATTGGCATGAATAATTGCTTTAGACCCTCTGATTTTACTCACAGTTTCTGTTGAGTTTTCAGAGGATATGCAGTCAATATGTTTACCACATAAGATATAAATTATACCATCTAGCCCTGTTTTTCAACTTGGAATTTTGTATTTTTGTTCACAGATTCTCTGTGAAAGTGGACATTCAACAAAGCAGTTTGGCTGCTATGTTGAATGTCCACTTGAATGCACAGAAGAAAAAAGTTTAATACATACAAACAAATTAAGGAAAGTGATACCTTTTTATTGGACCAACAATCAGGGTCATTTATCAAATCGTGTAATGGCATTTTCGCATGCGTTAAGGCGTTACCCAGGTAGAGAGTCTATAAACTAGGTTGAGAGAACATTGTACAAATCTCCTTTGTGTGAGTTTCCTTATTCTGAAGGACATCTGATCTTCACAAGAGTGCACTGTTCTGTTCGAACGTCTCAATCTGCATGTAAAAGTGGCCCCTAAGCCCTACACTACTACCTAAACCTCATCTCAAATTACTAGGTGGGCCTCCTATAGTAGCGTAAAATAGCTACTTATTTATTTATTTATTTAGGGGCTCTTATATACTGATATTCTTGTAACAAGTTACAAATCAATTCGGTTTACATTAAACCAAAAAAACCTGCGCTAATAAGGCATTACATTAAACAAGGAAGCTAAGAACTTGGGTTCATTGACAATGTTAACAGGGTGAATACAAAAAAACAACTTTAGCCGGGTAGCAGTTCTTAAACTATAGATGACTGGCTCAATGTCTGAGGGGGGCCACCCTCAATGTCTACTTTGGGACATTGAGGGGGGGCCACAATGGCTACTTACTATAGTGTTACCCCCAGAGTCTCTCTCTCTCTCTCTCACTCTCTCTTCCTCTTCCAACATTGAAATCATGCATTATGGCTTTGCAAAGCCAACTCACTTTTACAGAAATCCCTCCCCTTTTAAAAAATTGCATCACACCATGCATTATGGTACTTATGCATGTGTTAAGGCATTTTTTGCATGCAAAAACGCTGTAACGCATGCAAAAATGCCTTTACGCAATTTGATAAATGACCGTGTTAGATTGATAAAGCTAGGCCAATACTTGACTAGCTTTCAGGAGCTAATATTCTCTTCTTAAATCAGAATTCAAGAGTATTTGCTCTTGAAAACTAATCAAGAAATCCATTAAATTAGTCCAATACAAATTTATCACTTTATATATGTATATATATATATATATATATATATATATATATATATATATACATCGGGCAACGAAGGTGAGGGGCAACCCACTAACATCAGGTACCCTGAGAGACAATCCCAGGCTGAAGAAAACATAAAAAAAAAAGGAAAAAAATTGCCATGAAACTGAAACTGACAACGGAGGGAGTCCTCAGAGAGAATGAGACCCGCCCACAAAATGACATCATCATGCTAACAGCAGAGCCGGTAAAAGACGCCGTTCCATCGGGCAACGAAGGTGAGGGGCAACCCACTAACATCAGGTACCCTGAGAGACAATCCCGGGCTGAAGAAAACATAAAAAAAAAAGGAAAAAAATCGCCATGAAACTGAAACTGACAACGGAGGGAGTCCTCAGAGAGAATGAGACCCGCCCACAAAATGACATCATCATGCTAACGGCAGAGCCGGTAAAAGACGCCGTTACATCGGGCGTCGCGCGCCGAAGGGGCGCGACAAAGGGGCTTTCCCCTTTGTGCTCCCCTTCGTGCTAACTTTCGTGCTGTGTGTAAAATAAGTTTAGTTATGTTTGTTATTTAAGAAACCTCTATTAAGCTGTCTAATAACTTTGCTTTTACATTTTTAATTCTAGATGTTCTATGTATTCGACTAAGGAATTATATTTCCTGCTTGTTCAGATTTCAGTGTAAACCGGCCTGATTTGCATTTTATGCAAGAAGGTCGGTATATAAAAATTATAAATAAATACATATATATGTATATATATATATGGGGGGGGGGGAGTTGTTGACCTTTATTTTTTATTTGTTTGTACATTAGTAAATTTGGCAAAATGGAAGTTCAGCCAAATCATTACTAAACATATTAAAGAAGATAATAAAATATATCTGAAGTTAGAATAGAATAAAAGAGAAACTGCTGATATTTGTTTAAAAGCTGCATACTTATATAGTGTTGTTCTACAGTGGATCTGTTGAGTACTAATATTATTACAAGCTATGTCAGTAACAGAAATTCAATTTTATAAAATTCTTAAATGACATCATGATTTTATTTATAGAACTGTTTGCCAACCACCTTCATATTCATCTGAGATAATATCAAGCTTTTCAATGCAATTTTAACATATTATCTCCTGAAAAAGTCTTGTTGACTGTCAAAATGGATCGGTTGCAGCTTATAAAATCAGTTGTCATACTTAAATTCGGCAATATTTTACATAAGGCCAGATACTCATTTCTTTGGCTGTTCTATTCCCTTGAGCCAGGTATTATAGTACAATATGTCAGTGATTAAAGTGACACCATGATTACAAAAGTTTAGATAATTCTATTAGAGATGACAAGATTCAGCAAAAGTTGAATATTTAATCAAAATGACTCATCTTGACATTCTTTTCCAAACAATTCCAAGTAATGTGCATGCTGACACCCATATGATCATATAGCTAGTTGAGGGCATGATTAACTATGTCTTTTCTTTCTTTCTATGAGGAAAAAATATTTAGTAAATCTGGTTCTTAGTAATATCCTTGCTTTCTGTGTAAATTGTGCTATATTGTGAAACTTCTAAAAAAACATAGTCCTTAGAACATAGGAAGTTGCCATGCTGGGTTAGACTAAGGGTCCATCAAGCCCAGCATCTTGTTTCCAATAGTGGGCAATCCAGGTTACAAGTACTTGGCAAGTACCCAAAAAATAAGTAGATCCCATACTACTTAATGTTTGGGATCTACTGCTATTAATACTAGTAATAGCAGTGGCAATTCCCTAAGTCAACTTAATTAATAACAGTTAAAGGACTTCTCCTGCAGAAACTTATCCAAACCTTTTTTAAACCTGTCTACACTAACTGCCCTAACCATATCCTTTGTCAACAAATTCCATAGCTTAATTGTGCATTGAGTGAAAAAGAATTTTCTCTGATTTGTTTTAAATATGCTATTTGCTAACTTCATGGAGTGCCTCCTAGTCCTTCTATTATTCGAAAGTGTAAATAACCGATTCACATCTACTTGTTCAAGACCTCTCATTATCTTAAAGACCTCTATCATATCCCCCCTCAGCCATCTCTTCTCCAATCTTAACAGTCCTAACCTCTTCAGCCTTTCCTCATAGGGGAGACTTTCCTCATAGGGGAGCTGTTCCATCCCCTTTATACATCTTTAGGTCAAAGTACAGTAATTATTAAGTTTCTTGAAGAAAACTTTTAAAGCTATTAAAAATCTCTTTGTTCAAATTCTCTATATAATACCCATGGATCCACTTATAAACCCGTTGTCACAGATTGTTATAATACAGACTATTTCTTGACGACATCACTCAAGCAAGAATCTCCGTGACAGAAGAAATTGATAGTGAGTTTCAGAACTGAGAGATGCTGCCCTGGAAACTGATCAGAGAAGAAGTGCTTCTGTTTTTTCATTGGCTGAGGCTTAGTTTAAGTCAAAAACATATAAAACAGTGATGGCACACTTATGTATGTGTGAGTGTGTTTATTAAAAAGAGGTTTGTTTTAAAAAGAAACCTGAAAGGGTAAGGAATAGATGATCAGTCAGTTAAAAATTAAAGAACAGCTGATCAGTGAATTTTTATCACTTTGGGGCGGATTTTAAAAGCCCTGCTCGCGTAAATCCGCCCGGATTTACGTGAGCAGGGCCTTGCGCACCGGTGCGCCTATGTTCCATAGGCCTACCGGCCCGCGCAGAGCCCCGGGACTCACATAAGTCCCGGGGTTTTTCGAGGGGGGGCGTGTCGGGGGCGTGTCAGGGGCATGTCGGATTGGCGCGGCGTTTTGGGGGCGGGATGCGGCGTTCCTGGGGCGGGCCCAGGGGCGTGGTTTCGGCCCGGGGCGGTCTGGGGGCGTGGCCGCGCCCTCCAGAACCGCCCCCAGGTCGCGTCTCGGCGCGCTAGTGGCCCGCTGGCACGCGGGGATTTACTTCTCCCTCCAGGAGGCGTAAATCCCCCGACAAAGGTAGGGGGGTCTAGATAGGGCTTGGGGGGTGGGTTAGATAGAGAAAGGGAGGGGAAGGTGAGTGGAGGGTGAAAGCGAGTTCCCTCCGATTTCAGAGCGGCCTTGGAGGGAACGGTGGCAGGCTGCGTGGCTCGGCACGCGCCGGCTACACGGCATCGGCAGCCTTGCGCGCGCCGATCCTGGATTTTAGCTGATACGCGCGGCTACGCGCGTATCTACTAAAATCAAGTGTACTTTTGTTTGCGCCTGGTGCGCCAACAAAAGTACGCGAAGGCGCACTTTCTTAAAATCTACCCCTTTATATATAGCAGAATGACTGAGAAACTGAGTAAAAGGATATAAAATAAAATTAAAGTGGTATTAACACAGAAAATATTTTATGAACAAAAGCCCAAGTACCTTAATGAAAAATAAGTCCTATGATAATAGGCATATTTTAAAAGGTGGTCTGTTATATCTGAAGCTTGGCTATAATAAAACCACTGAAGATTAAAAAAAATCTGTTTAAGATATAATACTTGGCCTCATTACAAACCAATTGATTGAGAGTTGATGCCAATTTGTCCCTGGACTGGATTCAAATAATTCTTAGATTCCTGAAAGAAAAATGGAAAAGAATAAAAATTGTCTCAGCTTTTCTAATATCTGCTGTAACAGAGATGCACTGACATTATTCAGATAAGAGCAGTTTAAAGGAAACAAATTAATGTATCCTCTACCTTGATGATTTAGAGGGAAACCTGATCATATGAAAGAAGGAAAAGAGAGAAATTAAGGAATGAATGTCTAAGAATGAATGTATGTATATTTATGAACACAGGAAGTCTCTTGATATCCCAATGCAAATTATCTCATCTCACCTTCACAGTTCACAGTCATTTGTCTCATATCAGTTTTAAGTCTCAGAGTCACGCCTTTCAACTCTTTGTCATGGTGCCTTTAGAGTAATCTTAATTATCCCTTGATTTAATTAGCTAGTAATCTCAGAACAATAAGTCAAAGTGACATACAGGTGGGGGGGGGGGGGGGAGGAAGGGAACAACATAGTAGTTCAACAGAAGTTCTTCAGTATGAGGGAGGCAGTTTTCTATTTTTTAATTATTAAAGTCAGGATAGTAGGTGGAGCCTTCCTGGAATCTGGTGAGATAACATGGTCAAGAGTTTAATGTTCTTGTCTTTGCTCTCAAGCAATGCTATCAAGCCTTGACCTCAATCAACTAAAGCTTCTCATCCTGGAGGTGCAACAAACCTGTCACACACAAACAGCATTCACAAGCCCCGCCCACAAGCTACTGTTGCAGGGGAAGATGTTAAGTATACATCAAAAATATACTGAAAGAATGATTAGATACTAAAGTTTATTAGAAAAATGCAAAATAGAATAGAAGAGAGAGAGTATACAGATATAATAGAGATACAACAAAGTAGACTAAAGCATACAAATATCTTGAAGAGTCACATTTCTTAAGTTATCATAGGTTTCTTTAAGATAAGAAACACAAAGAATCAGTTTTTGAGGTTAAAGAAAAGATGTAAGAACTGAAATAGTATAGGAAAAGAAGAATGTTGAAAAATTTACTAATCTGATGGCAATCATTAGTTTCTCAAAGGAACCATTTCCAAAATAACATTTCCGAAAAATAACTTGCACTGATTGCTGTTAAAAAGTATTTTTGTTTATTAAAATGCAATCTGAATACTGAGTATTTACACTGAATTGCTTGCATAATTTCCTTGCAAAGTAATTTATATGTGCTAACTGAAATTCATTTACAGTTGTTTCAGAAGAATTATTTAACTGGTTGACAGCTTAGGCCTGGATTTTCTAAGGTCGCAGACTTTAGAAAATCCGGCGGTAACGGAGGTGGGGTGGCGAAGCGGGGGGGGCGGGCCTGTGAAAGCCGGCAGTGGTCATACCTCCATGGTGCTATTGCTGCCAGCTTTCGCACCCAATAGCGCCATTGTAAAAGGTGGTGCTATTGGGTGCGAAACTGGCGGCAAAAAGGGTCTTTACCTTTTCGCCGTCAGCGGTGTCTTCACGGCGTCTGCCCCAGTGCCGCCCCGACTCCTCCCCTTCCGGTGTGGATGCAGCCCAGAACCCGCCCCAATTTAGCTATCGCATGTGAAAAGTGACTTTTTGCGTGCGAAAAGTCCCTTTTCGCGAGCGATCCGTTTTGAAAATGACCCACTTAGGCCGGGATTTTCTAACGATGCACAGCTCTATGAATCGCGTGGTACAGGGGGTGGGCCTGCGATAGCCGGCAGTGATTGCACCTCCGCGGTGCGACCGCTGCTGGCTATCGCACCCAATAGCGTCATCGCAAAAGGTGATGCTATTGGGCATGAAATTGGAAGTGAAGAGGCTCCTTACCTTTTTGCCGTCCGCGCTGTCTTTGTGGCATCTGCCCTGGTGCCGCCCCGACTCCTCCCCCTCTGGTGGCTACTCCTCCCTGATCTAGCTATCGCACGCGAAAAGAGACTTTTCATGTGTGCTAACTTTAGAAAATAACCCCCTTAGTCTTTTAACAAAAAATTGTTCTTTTTCTGGAGTGTTATTTCCTTTAATCTTATTCATTGGGAATGTACGTGGGTTGATCTAACATCCATTGAACTATTTTCAATTTAATATCAAGTAAGTAGAAATCTCAAACTTATCAAGCCACTGAACATTAATATGACCATGCAAGAAAATACTTCCCCTTCCAGGTGGATTACACACCTAAAGAAATGGGGAAGACAAGGTTGCAGGGACATAAGAAAAAGCAATAAAGGGAGGGGGAGAAAGGGGATGTCTATATTCTCTGTTCTTAAATGCATGCTTCCCCACCCCCAGGTACAGAGGTTCTGCATTAATGAAGGTATCAGGCAAGAAATGTTAGTTTGCAAATCTTTGTTAATATATAGATATATATGATATTTGGTCGCCAGACCTATTGCTTGGTTGATACTGGGACAGCTAGAGGACAGGATATCCAAGCCAATATTCTAAAATGGATTTTTTTCAGTGCTAGCAAAGAAAAAGGAGCATCCATGAAGGACTGCCATTCGAGGAAAGAGGGAGGAGCCTTGCTTAGGCAGTCTATTGATGGCTGAGGATGTTGGTGGATGTTGTAGGTGTTGAAGGCCCTCAAAATGTAGGTTGATGTGTATGGGATACAGCCATTTTGGTAAGAGAGGCAATTTTCTTGGAAACACATTGGAGGCCCAGTGGATGGGGCAGCCCAAGTAGATATGACAGCTACTGATTAGAGCAGCTAAGACTGTCTTCTTACTTTCACAGCAGTCAGTCAGATGCAGGAAGGAATGTAGTATTATGTTTAGGTACAGATTAGGGAATAAAATAATATATTATGAATTAATAAAGCTGCAGCAGATTATAATCCACTGAGTCTGTGTCCGTATTAGATAGGTGTATGAGAGATTACAAGTACATTGTGAGCTGGATAGGTCATATGTTCCTAAACTAGCTCTATTTATAATATATGCAAGCAAACTTATTTCCAGACTTTTTATTCTTATTTGCCCATATCTTAACTCTGTCATTGGAACTTCTAAAATTACTGAATTTTCTGTATAACAACATGCAGAAAAAGTCTGTCTTATACTTATAGGTTTCAATTATTTCACATTCTTTAAATCTGATACCAATCAAACATTTTTCTAATTCGGAAATAATAGTCAAACAAATTGCATATGATAACTGTTTATTAGACCAAATTGACTAAAAATACCTTTGTATTTTGGGACAAATATTTTACAAAATAGGGTCAGGCCTGGGCCCGGTGCCCAGGCATTTACATATAAATTTATTGGATTTATGAATTGCTCAACACAAGATTGGCCTGAGCGATGAACATAGGAAACATACATAATCATAAAATTTATGAAATGAGACAAGGTTAAAACAGAAAAACAAACATAAAATCATAAAATTCTTCAGTCTCAAATTAAAATAAAATCAAAATGCTAAATGCAAAATATATCAAAAAATAAAAAATGTACAAAATAAAAGAAAAGTAAAATTTAACCAAAAATAATTCAAAGTAAGCTAAATTAAATAAATAGGTTTTTACCTGTTTTCTAAAAGTTTAATAGAATCAGACTGCCTCAAGTCAATAGGGAGTGAGTTCCACAAGGTTTGTCCAGCAACAGAAAAGGCGTACTCATGGGTAGTATGTAAACGTGTTAATTTTGGGGACAGGATTTCAAGTAGATCTTGTTGAATGGAACGCAGGACTCTTGTAGGCTGGTAGACCTTTAGCATTGAGTTGGCCCAATGGCATGTCTGATCTTTTAAAGTTTAAAAATCAGCATTGCAATTTTATATTTCTTTCTTTCCTGGATTGATAGCCAGTGCAGGTCAATCAATATAGGAGTAATATGGTCTAACTTCTTTAAACACGAGAATACTCGTACATCAGCATTAAGTAACAACTGCAGCGGACGAAGAGAAGACTAGGGAATACCAAGATATAGACTGTTGCAATAGTCAATGATTGGGAAAATGGAAGCTTGTAGTACGGTGTGAAAATCTGTATTGTGAAGCAATTTTTTTAAGCCAGTGAGGACATGGAGCCTATAAAACCCTTGTGCAATGACATGTTTAATTTGAGGACGGTAGGATGAAGTGTCATCTAGAATCACACCCAGATTTTTGATAGGGATACAGTGATTGTTACTAGTGATGTTTTTCTCGTTGAGGAGGTAATATGGACTATGAACAGCTAAGATTTCTGTGTTGGACATGTTGAGAGAAGGTTTGTTATATTGCAACCATTTGAGAATTATAGAAAAGCATATATTAAGTTGCTCCAGTGTATCATTCCCAGGTGGGTGAATACGGATCACAAACGGGATATCATCGGTATAGAGTTTGTAGCAGTCAGTCAAAGTTAAAAGGATTTTACAGATGGGAGAGAGATATATATTGAAGAGTAAGGCATGGAGTGAAGCCCTGGGGAATGCCTGTTTTAATTTCAGAAGAAAAGGAGAAAGTATTATTACATTTGAGTGTGTTCTGTTAAGATATCTTCTGTTTTCTGTCCTCCCCAGCAGAGGGTGCCATTTTGACATACGGCCATACATCAAAATGGTGCTTCTTGCTGTGGAGGAAACACCAAAATTAAGCAACTCCGGTGCCTCCCAAGTAGATTGCATCATTTCAGTGAAGAAGAAAGAAGAATGAAAACAGAAGAGAGAAGACCTTTTGCAAAATGGCAGCGCAAAATGGCGCCGGCTGAAGACAACACGATTCGATTTCAGGAGGTCGTTCCGGACCCCCGCTGGACCCCCAGGTAATTTAAGGCATTTTGGGGGGGTTTGGGAGGGTGGGGGATTTATTTTAAAGGGTCGGGGTGGGTTTTAGGGTGTTTTAGTGTGCCGGTTTTCCCGCCTTCCCCCTTCCCCTCCCCCTTCCCCCGATTTACGATTTTTTGACGATAAATCGGGGGAATTGTTATTGTATCGTGGCTCTAATGATTTTTGACGATTTAAAATATATCGGACGATATTTTAAATCGTCAAAAAACGATTCACATCCCTAAAAAATACCTACTCATCCTCCTTGACCTCTCAGCTGCGTTCAACACAGTAAACCACAATATACTTTTAGAATGACTGACTCAAATTGGCTTAACTGACACCACTCTACAATGGTTCTCTTCCTATTTATCTGACAGAACCTACCAAGTTTTAATTAATAACAACCCATCCAAAAAGATCAACCTCAATACTGGAGTTCCCCAGGGATCAGCTTTATCCGCAACCCTATTTAAAATATACCTTCTCCCCATCTGTCAATTACTAAAAGATAATGGAATCACCCACTTCCTCTACGCTGATGACATTTAATTTCTAATTCCCATCCAAAATTCAATCGAAGACACCTACAAGAAAACCTCGGCTCTACTTCTCTCAATTAAACATCTCCTAAATTCTCTGAAGCTTATAATAAACATCGACAAAACTGAAATAATACTCATGGACAAAAAACCCAATCCAACTCTGCCACCCCTGCCTTTACTTGACAAACAAATGAACTCTATACTCCCTACCACCCACACCAGGAACCTCAGAATTATCATTGATAAAGAACTTTCATTCAAGAACCACATATCAAATAAAACTAAAGAAGGATATCACAGACTTCTAACCCTAAGACATTTAAAATTGTTTCTTAATCCTTATGATTTCAGAACTGTCTTACAACTACTCATTTTCTCCACCTTCGACTGCTGCAACTCCTTACTAATTGGAATACCTTATTCAAACCTCAAACCGCTCCAGATTCTGCAGAACTCAGCAGCCAGAGTTCTGACTGGAACAAAGAAAAATGAACACATAACACCCATATTGATCTCACTTCACTGGCTCCCAATTTACACAATCAATGACCATCATTCATAAAATTCTAAACAATGATCATCAAGGACTAAATGGCTTAAACATAACGCTCCAGAATCCTCAAAGAAACCTACGTTCAAACAACTCAGGATGCTTAAACATCCCCCCCATCAGAGATGCACATCTGACAACTACAAGAGAAAGAGCCTTTTCCATTGCCTCCCCTAAATTTTGGAACTCCCTATCAAAAGATCTGAGAACCCAACCCAACCTCAAAACATTCAAAAAAGACCTAAAAACATTGCTGTTCCGCAAATTCTACACTGACCTTCATACTTCTGAACATCCTAACTCCCGATCGAGCTTTCATCCAAAAACCTCAAAATAACTTCTCTCCAACCAGAACAAACAAGCCTCCTCCCAATCAATGATACTTTCTGGACTTGAATGTTTAACCTCTGTTTAATATGCACATTGTTATACTTTTGAACAATTGTTAAAAGAGTTACAATTTAAATTTTGTAAACCGTTATGATGGCTTTACCAAACAACAGTATATAAAACTCAACAAATAAATAAATAAATAAACATACATAAACATAAATCCAAGAATAACTAAGGGCTATGATTTATAATGTGTTTTCTCCATTTGTGGCTAAAGTTAAAAAAGCCTTAAGTCCCTGCTATAATGGCATATCTTAACAGTTAATTTCTATAAAGATTTGTAAAGTGCAATAAGCTTTGATCAATATAGTGAAGTGATTTTATAGGCCTGGCCAATGCTGCTTACTAAAATATAATATATGCCAGATAATCCATTTAACCTACTGAAGAAATATAGGACTCTCATCGATTTTACTTTTAAAGAGTCAATACTGGAATTAGGTAAGCTTTAATTGAAAATCAGCCTGGGTCCTGTCCCAGGGCTGGCTATCATAATGCCAGTTCCCAGCCTACTTACATCCATCCTTTCTCTCTCTTAAGGTTGGGAGAGGTGAGTAGGGATGGTATGTGTAGGTTGAGGAGGGTGGCAGTTATGCTTAGTGGGTCCTCGTACCTAATTGAATGAAGCAGAGGGAATAGCTCCAGCTGATTAACTTTCTGGGCATGGGGAGCAAGGAGGGAGGGATGGTCTGTAACTGCTATACATGTTTCTGCTCAGTCCACCCCTGCTACCCCATTCTTTTGCTGCTCTGGAGTTCATTTTGTTGGCATACTTACTATAATGCGATGACAGGTCATACGTCTTTTGATGTGAGCCATACTTCCTCCTCCATTGGTCATCCAGCCTGGGCAATGCCCCAGGGGTTGGGTTTTCAGCCCTCATTGATCCTCTGGTTCACAGTCACTCATCAGACAGAGGAAACATCAAAGTTTCCTAGGTGGTCCAAGACGGAGTGCTGAGAATGTGGCCATGGAGGCTCTAGCACTGCCTTCTGTGAAGGTAAGTCTGACTGATGCAGGCCTCCCTCTGGCACTTGCAGCATTATCCCCATCCTGTGATATTGTCTCAGGGGTGGAGGGCCTGTAGAATGTGAGGATGAATCAGCTGGGCCTTTTGCAGGTCTAGATAGTCTTGATCATGGTCGTGGCCACAGTGGTAGGAGGGGCTT
This sequence comes from Rhinatrema bivittatum, assembly GCF_901001135.1. Taxonomy (NCBI): domain Eukaryota; kingdom Metazoa; phylum Chordata; class Amphibia; order Gymnophiona; family Rhinatrematidae; genus Rhinatrema; species Rhinatrema bivittatum. The sequence goes on from NC_042615.1 coordinate 165,352,678, forward strand.
TAATACAATCACACAGAAGGCTCCTAAGTGTGAGAGATGCCTTCTAGCTTAGTGATCTCTTTCATAATTATGAGAAGGAGTGTCCCGGGCTTATAGGAAAAAGATTATGAAGTGATGATACATCAACATTTTCTGATTGTTGGAGGGGCATAGGGGCAGAAAGAAGATGAGAAAAAGTAGGATAAGAAAGATAAGAAGGAGATAGTTGTTGGAATTGAAAGGAAGGTGGTACAACATATCCTTAATTGGACAAGGTGTTTCTTTCATCTGGTGAGTGTGGTAAGTCACTGTGACCCCTTCCACTGTGGTGCTATGTTAGCTTATGGTGATACTACTTTTGCAGCCTACAAAGGTTATAATTGTTGGGCCTGGCTCAATTACAATGAGTGTGTCTATGACAAAATGGATGAAAATGATCACATGCTTAGGTCATCCAGGACATAAATCTGTGGTTGGCTCAGATGACCACTAAGTTATTGGGAGTCATCCAAGGGTTGTGGTCTAGTCAATTGTCATTAGGTTGTAGCTTTTGTGGTACAAAAACATCTAGTTCCACAGCCTCGGGAGCCTTGGGCATACCATCTGTTTGCTGAGATTTTAATAGGTCTGCCTGCAACTTTCCTGACTGCAAATTTAAACATATTTTCTCCTTGTGCACAGTCAGTCACTTAGCCAACATTTGTCCCAGGAAGTCGGATTCCCTGCATTCTGGGGCCTCCAAATAATGTAGTTTTTTCCAGGGCCCCTACTTTGGTCAATTCCTTGGCTATGAGGCTGTGAATGCTCGGGTATCCCAGAGAGAATGAAGTGTTACCATTATTTTCAGGCCTTTTGGAGGGTTATTTCAGGCTGGGTGTAGGTAAAAGGGTGCCTAACTCAAAATCAGTTTCCAAGTTCCATTACATAGTGGCTAGCAAGATAGCGGAGTAGATTCTATAAGGACGTGTAGGTGGCCCATTTGTGAGTTCCTGATATGAATTGAATGCACTTTCATCAGTGCTTGAACTACAGTTCTTGTGACCCTCCTGAAGCAGCCATCTTGGCAAAACATGGTTTCCTTGTCGGGGGACACCTCAACATGTTTAAAAATAATGTTTAAAGATTCAGGAGTTCTTTTGAATAAAGATGAAAAATTTTATGAAAATATAGGGACTTATACTTTTGCTGCACTTCTTTATTTTTCTACACCATTTGCAGCTCCTCCACTTGAGAGAATGTTTTTTTTCTTCATTGGCAGTGGTCCAAGAAGGAATCTAGGACATTTTGCTTAATTTATAGCCTTTCATATCCCAAGGGGGGGGGGGGGGGGGTCCTCTGTGCAGGAGCCAGAGATTATGGTTTCCAGTTACCTGAAGGAAAGATGTCACAGCTGAGAATTTCTCTTAGCTTGTCCTTGGGAACCAAGATGGCTATTTTGGGTCAGATGTAGTCATTGTTAGGTTCTTTGAATTTTGCATGCTGTGTCATTCCTATCGGGTGTGCATTTGTGTGGCATTTGTCTAGAGCAGGGGTGGGCAATTAATTTTCCCATGGGGCCGCATGAGAAATTGGGATGGTTTTAGAGGGCCGGACTAATATAATTAACTCAGTTCTCAATAGCCCTACTTATGAAAAGACAGCAGTTTACCACCAATGTATGTCCTCTGAGAAAACACAACAAATAAGACCGATACAAACGCTTACATGCTAGCAAAATATCTCATCTCGGTAACAGACACAGAACCGACCTAACATACTCCCAGGATCTGTAGTAATGCACATAAACTAATCCGCACACAGTTACACCTGTATTATGGAATACACTCAAACAGGAGCAACCCTATCTATGAAAAGGCAACACCACAAATATTAAATCAGGTCCTAAAAACCAATACACCTCTTATTAGGAAAACAGAACTAACAAGCAGCTATAGATCTCCAAACAGAAATAATTGTAAAACTATACTAATAAGCAGAATAAATGTTTCTAAACAGCTATGAACAGAATAACATCCAACAATTAAAAACTCATAAAAACTATTAAACATTCTCCAAACACCAATAAAATATTTCAAAAAAGCAGACATCACACAATTAAAATGGCAGTCAAGAAAAATAAACTTAAAGCCACCTTTACTTACCCCCTCCAGCAGCTCTCCTACTCCCCTTCCCTGCAGGCCATGGCACACACCAGAAGCAGCAGTAGAAGCTAAGCTCTATACTTATGGTCCTCTTCCTTAGTGCCCATGTCTCTCACACACACACCATACCAGTCATGCCCCCATGACCAGTTTCTGTCTCTCACACACCAACATCTCCCAAACAGTCTTTGGCACACACACACCAGTCACCTTCCTGAACAGTTTCTCTCATGCCATACACACACACACACACACACACACACACAGGCTTCCCACTCCCGTGTTCTACTTGCATATATGGTCTTCTCACTCTCATAATCACTTTCTCTGTCTCTCTCTCTCACACACACACACACTCACTCACCAGTCTCTCACTCCCATGCTTGTTCTCTCCACATGCACAGGCTTCTCATTCCCAAAATCACTTTCTTTCTCTCTCTCACACACACACACACCAGTCTCTCACTCCCATGTTCTCTTTCAGATATACCGGCTTCTCCCTCCCATGATGTGTCTCACACACACCCGGGTTTCTCACTCCCATGCTCACTCTTCACATGCACAGGCTTCTCATTCCCATAATCACTTTTTCTCTCTCTCTCTCACACACACACACACACACACACACACACACACCAGTCACCTGATCTCACTCATGCATACACACACACACACAGGCTTCCCACTCCCAAGTTCTCTTTCAGATATACAGGCTTCTCCCTCCCATGCTGTGTCTCACACACACCCAAGTTTCTCACTCTCATGCTCACTCTCTTCACATGCACAGGCTTCTCATTCCCATAATCACTTTCTCTCTGTTACACACACACCAGTCTCTCTCATTTCCATGCTCACTCTCCACGTGCACAGGCTTCTCATTCCCTGAATCACATTCTCTCACATTCACACACACCAGTCTTTTTCTCTCACACACACAGTCACCTTACCAAGCAGTCTCTCTCTCTCATGCATGCACACTCACCCAGGTTTCTCACTCCCACAACTCCAGGCTTCTTATGCTCATGCTTTCCCACATACCCAGACTTCTCACTTCCATGCTTTTTCTCTCACACACACACACACATCAGTCACCTCCCTGACTAATGCCTCACACTCTCACATACACATCAGTCATCTCCCTGAGCAATCACTTTCATTGTCTCTCACATACACACACACACATCAGCTCTCTGACCACTCAATCACACACAGGCTGGCTGGCTGCTTCTCACTCTCTCTTACTCACTTCCTCTTCCCCCTACATATGTCACGGAGTTTTTTGCCGGTCCGCGGCGCACGCTCCCGGTCTCTCCCGCTGCCGTTGCCGCTGGGCTGTCAGCACGTTCAAGCCCAGTGGGAACGGCAGCGGTGTTGGAAGAAGCTGTGGCACCCGCGGCTGGCCTTTTCTTCTTCCCGCGCCTGCCCCCCTCCCGTGACCCGAAACAGGAAGTGATACACGGAGCGGTGCGCGGGAAGGAGAAAGAGCCATGCCGTATTGGCTGCAGCATCGGCCCCCGAGCAATTGAACCAGCCGGCAATCGGGAAGAGTCAGCAGCATGAGCCCCCGCAGGCCAAGAAAGAAGAATCCCTTCGGCCGCGGGAGGCTCATGCTGCTGACTCTTCTCGATTGCCGGCTGCTTCAATTGCTCGGGGGCCGATGCTGCAGCCGATGCGGCACGGCTCTTTCTCCTTCCCGCGCACCGCTCCGTGTATCACTTCCTGTTTCGGGTCACGGGAGGGGGGGGGCAGGCGCGGGAAGAAGAAAAGGCCAGCCGCGGGTGCCACAGCTTCTTCCAACACCGCTGCCGTTCCCACTGGGCTTGAACGTGCTGACAGCCCAGCGGCAACGGCAGCGGGAGAGACCGGGAGCACGCGCCGCGGACTGGCAAAAAACTCCGTGACATATGTAGGAAAGAAACTCGAGCGAAGACACGCTGCCCAATTGGCCGGTGCTGGGCAAGGCTTGCCCAGCACCGGCCAATCGGACAGCGTGTCTTCGCTCGAGTCACTCCCTCCTCCCCCCCCCCCCCCCGGATGCTGTAAAAAAAAACCCAGTTCATTCTCCGCTCCCTCGCTCCCCGATTGGCCGGCCAATCGGGGAGCGAGGGAGCGGAGAATGAACTGCTGCCTTCCCTCTGCAAGGGAAGGCAGCAGTGCCTCGTTCCCCGTCTGCCCTCAGCAGTGGGCGGGCCGGATTCAGACCGTAGGCGGGCCGGATTCAGCCCGCAGGCCGCCCCTTGCCCAGGTCTGGTCTAGAGCTACTTCTGGTGTTCAGTGCAAACATAATCATATTAGAGTCACAAAGTGTATGAGAGAAGACATTTTGATATGACATACTTTTTTGTCTGAGTTTCATGGTGTTTCTATTTGGCAAACATATAATGAATCAAGTCGGGATTTGGAAATGTTCACAGATGCTTTGAGTGGGACTGGTTTTGGGTCCTGTTATCAGGATGCTTGGTATATGGTTACTGTACATGGTCTGCATTATGGTATGAGGCAGGTGTCATAAGCAATATCACCTTTTTGGAATTGTTCTCTATTGTTGTTGCATGGTTTGGGGTGCAAAGTTTTGAAATAAGAAGATGATTTTCTGGTACAATAACCATGGGGTAGTGGACATCATCAATAAATAATCAACCATATGTATTTTAGTCTCATATTTATTGAGGGAACTCACACTGTACTGCTTATAGTTTAATTTGACTGTGTGGGTTACACTCGTTCCAGAAATCGGTATCACTATTACTAATGATTTATCTTGTTTTCAGTAGTCCCATTTTAATCAGCTGGCACCAGATGTGGACCTGTTGGGAACTCTGGTTTCGGATTACCTTTGGGACCCAGAAACATGGGGACTTACAGCGCTCATTATTAGCACCATCCACGTGGAAATCCTACAACAGTAGATATCATAAAATGGCATAATTTCTTTGACTACACAACTGGGTTGCAGGTCTTATTTCAGATTCACTGTGGTATCTTATATTGTGGATTCATAATGGATTGATTTTTCTAAGTTTGTGGTATCATCACATTTCTGGTTTTACATTTTTGGTCCAAGCACAAGGTTGAGATTATCCAGCAGCTAGGTTTATTGTGTAGTGCCTGCTTTTGGGGTGGGTGAAAGACGAGGGCATGCCACCAGAATGGCATCATCCAATCATGCATGATATTTTGAAGGTCATGTGGCACATATTGCCCAATGTTTGTTTTTCTGCCTTTTTCAGCCTTTGAGACTTGTTTATTTTGGACTGCCTATGTTCTAGCCTTCTACAGGACTTTCAGAATCAGTGAGCTCGTTCTCATTTCCAGTCAGAGGGCAAGTTGCCTTGGCTTTGTGAGGGAACACATGTAGATTGACAAGGACAAATTTCACCTCTTTATTCTGCTGATATCTGGTTCATTGTTTGGTCTGCAGTTATGAATGTGCTGGTCTTTCTTTCACATAGGCCACTGGGTTGGAGTCAGTTATTGGCTTATGAGGATCTTTCTCTATTGACAAAGCACCAGTTTTCTATGCTTTTTTTCAGATAGTCCTTGATGTGCTGGGTCTTCATGCTAGTTCATTTATCACTCACTCTTTTCACATTCTTGCTACGATGAGGCCAGCCTGTCAGACTCCATTGATCAGCACATTGGATGTTGGCAGTCTGGCTTCTTTGCTTCTTACATCAGAACGCAAGAGGACATCGCATGAGTATGGTTGTTAACTCTTCTTTTCTCTATTAGATGCTCCTCACATTGGATGTTGGTATGGATCATTGGGCACTCCTTTATTCACTGGGCTCATGAATGTGCTCATTTGCATACTTACCTTCCTTGCCTTGGAATTGTTCAGATGGACATTGAAATGGAATGTTGTGGCTAACGAGGCATGTGTTGGGACCAACCACTACTCTTGATGGCCTTGTGGATTGAGTCCTTTCCTCTTCCAGAGTTGTTGATTGTGCACCTAGGGTACATTAATCTGGGTAGATGGTCCTGCTGATAGTTCATCGATGCAGCACACAAGGATTTTTCCACACATGTCTTGGCTTCCTGATACAACACTGTGTTGGTCAGATATCATTACATGGCATTTTTTGAGGAATGAGTCTTTATTGAGTCACAGCCTTAAGAAGGTGAACCAGCAAATTGGCTCCTTGCTGTGTTCATGAGCGCACACATATATTGCATGATTAGTTTGAGTCTATTGTCCTTGACTGTTTCATCGGATGGATATTGGATTGGATTTGTTTAATAACTCCCTTCAGGAGGCCATGGAAAATATTATCAATGGAGAATCAAGGTCTGCATCCTTGGGGGGGTGTCACACAAGGTTCCTGGACCTGTGTGTGCCTGTGGTGGTGTACCCAAGCTTTGGGCCTTTGAGTTGTGGGAACAGATCTTCCTTGAAGTTGGAAGTGGAGTTTCAGTTTGAGTGGGTTAAATCATTCTGGGAGAGGGCTCCTTGATGGTCATGGGGGATGCTTGTCCAGATGGGGTGCTTATATCTACAGGTCATGCGAAATAACTGCAGGAGATCCTGTTGGGGCATGGCAGGTTGACTACTGGAGGACATTTTGTTTGGGGATGACTTTTTGAAGCAATGAGATGTTGCTGTTGTGTACTTGCCTTGGGTATGGTTTATGTTAAAAAAGCTGCAGCCTTGACCTCCACAAGTTTGTCTGGTATGATTTCATTTATTATAAAATCTATGAGTAAAAAGAGTAAAGGAGTTAAATCACTGAAAGATGTTAGTTCTAGTTCTAAAAAATATTATATTTTCTTATAATAAATTAAATCATACTGATTAACTAAGATAGCTATACATAATATTACTATATAAAAGTACATACATTTTCGATTTTTTATATGCTAAGACATTATTTTTTAAATTACTATCTTATTGATTTCTTATGCTTGTCCTTGCTTTCAATTACTTTAACATTTATATTTATTTTTATTTTTTAAGGTTAAATAGTAAAAAAAGATTTGTCTAGATTATCATTGATTAAAATATATATGTCTAAAATAATATATGATAATGCAGTTGTTTTGAAATATGGCTGATATATTGTTATTTTGTAGCCCTGATTCAGCCTATAGTTTAGGAAAAACTTGGCCAGAATTAGGCACTGTGGATTATTCATATCATGCTAGTCATATTGGAATTAACATTATTGTTTCATCTGTGATCTCTGTAATAAATAAATAAATAAATAAATAAATAAATAAATAAATATATTTGGAACTAAGATGTATAGTCTACACTTTTGTACTGGCTTCCTGTACATGAGCTTTGTGCCTTTGAGTTGTGGAAATGTATTTTCCTTGAATTTGGAAGTTGGGTTTAAGGTCAACTGGGTTCATTTATCCTGGGACTGCACTCCTTTCTTGTCATGGCAGATGCCAGGTCAAGATAGGGTGATTATGCTTAAAAGTCATGGTGAATTGACTACCAGGGTAGGTTTTGTTTGAGGGATGAGTTTTTGAAGCAATGGGATATTGATATTGTGTACTTGCTCAAATATGGTTTATGTTTGTTGACCTCCACAAGCTTGTCTGGTAATTTTTGTCCTACTGCTCCATAATGTGTTTTGAGAGAATGGGTGTAGAATGAGATGGATGGTCAGTGTTATACTGTAAATAAAGTAGTTAAAACATCCTGTTGAATTATATATTTATCAGTATTTACTGTTGAAAGGATATGGCAGTTGACTGACTTGCAACTTGGATAACTCTGATCTACCAGCACGCAGATGTGGCTACCCTGGATAAAAAAAACCTGCTCTAAGTTGGAGGGTGACTTTTTGTGCAATGACAATAGAAAAGAATCCTGACTTATAGGAAAAATGGTATAATATATTGTTGTCTTCATAATGGAGTGATGTCATTCAAAATCATTTGTGATATTCATGATTCAATAACAGTATAAAAGGAAGCAGAGATGTAGTTGCTAAGAATTTCATAATTGAAGTACCTGAATTTTTTTTTTTTTTGGGGGAGGGGGAATTTCCATTAAACTCAATGCTGCTCTAATATATACTAGCCCCTATCACAATTGAAATGTAAGCCAAAGGAACAAGATGAAAATACAGAATATTCTACCCCCACAATAAAATAAAATAACCAAATATATATAAATAATTTCTTTAGACTCTTTTGCATTCTCAATACATTCCATTTTGTATAATTTTTAAACTAAAAGCAAGATGTAGAAAAGGTAAAACCTTTAATACCTAACTTTATTGCTTTTTCTGTTCCAAAACCATTAACATCAATTCCTTTTACATTACCTGCTAGGTTTTTCTATTTTTGTACAGTTTACTAAACTGCAGTATGTTGTCAGCATCCTTATCTTTCTCTGCAGGTTTCCTCCCATGAAGTAATAATAAAATGTGCCCCACACAGGGATAGATGATTTCAGTGTACTGCTGGGAAGAAAACAGTATGCTATTGCATTATGTTTTAGTATTTCCTGCTGAATTAATCTTCTTTATGTTTCCCTAAGAAAGAGACAATTGACCAGCCTGGTGATTCAGTCGTAGAGCTGTGAATTGCTATGCAGGTGACCTAAGTTTGATTTCTGGGTCTGGTCTCTGCTCCCCAGGTCAGCGGGGTCTGAGAATAATGCAAAGGGGAGGGAGACGTGGTCATCATGCAACAATGACATCAACTGACTGGAATTAAGCACACAATTGCAGGCTTCGCCAGGGACTCCATGGAATGGTCCCCGGATAAGGACTATCACAACAATGACTGGGCTATGCGATTTGGGAGTGGGATATAGAAGAGGGGGAAAACCTTTGGTAATTGCAAATGAAAGTTCATGGTCCTATAGTGCAAAGGAGGCCAGTTCTGACTGAGCTGTCAACCCAGCAAGAAGAAACAGTGCCCCCCCCAAAAAAAAAAAAAAAAAGAAAAAAGAAAAGAAAAAGCCAGGGATACCAGGCTTCATTTAAAACAGCTCTTTATTTTTGTTCTTTTCTAAAACTATTTCAAAGAACAGAGGGTGAAAAGCCATCTTGGAAGCAGCCAATCCAACAGGTCACTCAGCATCAAAACTGATTTCATGGCACTTAAGAAAAAGAACAAGGTGTTCCTATGTAACTGTGATTCCACAGCTCCATAGGGCTCCTTATAATTAACAAAAAATGTTCTTCCATATCTTACCACTCACCTTCAGGGTAATTTTCAAGGGAAAATGAAAATATACATAAAACATACTATCATAATTTTAAAACCCCATTCACCCATGTTAGGTGCAAAATTAAATTGCTACAAAATATGCTATTGAATTATCAGTAGGTTTTACCCACATTAAGTGTACTTAATGTGGATAAATGGGTTTTGAAAACTGCTATGATAGAATGTTACATTTAAATTTTCCTTTGAAAATTACCCGGATTGCCTGTACATGGTAGTAATGGTACTGTTTGTTTTCTTTGGGTTTGTTTTTTTTTTGTACCACAGATGAAGAAGATACAGTTTGTGGAAAAACGGTTAACCATCACATAAGCAAAGTTTACACTTTCTCACTACATAAGACTTGGAGAAGGAAAAATTCAAATCTTTTCCTTTCCTCTCTTTCCAAGTCAGACACATACACTGCAATGCACTACTATAGTTTAAAAATCTCAAGTAATAGTCTACAGAGAGCTTGCACTGAGTATTCATTTGCATTTGTTACTGTCAAGTTACACTGCATGTGCTCAGCTGTATCACTGCAAGTTTGGAAAAAAGAAAAAAATATTGTTGACACAGTTACACATTGTGGGGCAGATTTTCAAAGGGGTAAACGCGTACCCCCCGAAAACCTGCCCCAAGCTCCCCCTGCGCGCCGAGCCTATGTTGAATAGGCTCAGCGGCGCGTGCAAGCCCCGGGATGCGAGCAAGTCCCGGGGCTTACCTGGGGGGCATGTTGGGGGCGGGGCCATGGGCAACCTTCCGGCATGGGAGCGTTTCGGGGGTCGGAACCACTGCAGGCGTAACTTTTCTAACAAAGGTGGGGGGGTGGGTTAGGTAGGAGAAGGGAGGGGAATGTGTGGGGGGGTGGAAGGAAAGTTCCCTCCGAGGCTGCTCCGATTTCGGAGCGGCCTCGGAGGGAATGGAGGCAGGCTGCGCGGCTCGGTGCGTGCAGACTGCCGATTTTTGGCAGCCTTGTGCGCGCCGACCCTGGATTTTAAAGGATACATGTGGCTACACGTGTATCTATTAAAATCCGGCGAACTCTTGTTTGCGTCTGGTGCGCGAACAAAAGTACTCGCGGGCGTACTTTTATAAAATCTATCCCTGTGTGTCCTTGTCTGACATAAAGAAAGCACAAATAGAGCTCAGTGCAAACTGCACTTTTTCTAGTCCTTCTTTTCTGAAGTTTTCTTCAGCTTCACAGCTCAGAATCCTACCCTGTCTTCCACCCAGCAGAGACAAAGTGAGTTGAAAATGGTGCCTGCCTGATCAAACTTCCAGTTTCAGTTTGAAATAAAAAAGAGGAAGACACTGTAATACAAAAGGATGCCAGCTAGGATCATTTGCTCAAAGAAATACTTCACTTTTAATGATTCTGCTTGTTCCCTCTCTCTTCCTGCAGGCACACTATCCTTCGACTTTTTAAAATAGGCCCGGCGCACATAACCCCCCCTACACACATAAGGCTTTTAAAATCCGGCCCTAAATGCCCAAGGACTGGAGCTTTTTAATACATTTTTAAATGATTTGGAAAAGGGAAGGATGAGTGAGGAGATCAAATATGCAGATGGCACAAAATTATTCTGAGTAGTGAAATCACAAGCAGAATGTTAAAAATTGCAGGAAAACTGGGAGATTGGGCATCCACATGGCACATGAAATTTAATGTGGACATGATCAAAGTGATGCACCTAGGGAAAAGTATCCCAAAGTGTAGTTACATGATGTTAGCTTCCATGAAAAGAGGTTACATCCCAGGAAAAAGATCTGGATTTCATCATGTACAATACTTTGAAATCCTCTGCTTAGTGTTCAGTGGTGGTCAAAAAAGCAAACAGAATAATAGTGTAAACCACCTTTACATGGGTTACCCTCCCTTTTTTTTATATAATATATTACCCAGGCCGAGGGAAGGATATGGGTAACCTTGGTGTTATTAGTAAAGAGGTATATATGAAAATCCTCTTTCCTTATCAGGTAATTTTATAAAGGATAGAGTGAAGTACACTCTATCACCTGATCAGTTAAACTCCTGCCGATTAGGAGAGGAATGAGGTAAATTATAAAAAGGATAAAAGCCAAAGTTGATTATCTTTTACCTTAAATGTTTAGTTGTTTTTTTTTTTTTTAACAAACAATACGTCAAACACATTAAATAACCATTAACCTCTTAAAGAAACTCAGATAACTATAACTTATAATCATTACATTTTACATTAGGTTTTCTTTTACTTATATCTTGCTTTTACTTTAAAAACTCTTTTCATGGAACAAGTCCTTCAGTTCAGTCTTTGTTAGTCAGGTGTTTATGTATTCACTTAGCTTTAATTCTTCTTATCTTTGTTTTGTCTTTTTTTTACTCGTGTGCATTGCTAGAGTACGATGAAAAAGGTTTGATTCTTCTTCCTTGCTTTAAATAATCTTGCTTCTTCTTCTTTCTTTTCTTTCTACTGTTGGTACCTACTTCCTACCTATAACAAACCAATGAGAGAGACTACCTCCCTATACGCGTCCAGGTCTTCCGTCAACTATGTCTGTGTGTTACCTCAGTGTTCGTGGTATATCTAATTGTTACTGTTCTCTGACTAATTAAAAAAAAAGATAATTATAGTTACCCTAGCTAGGCAAGTTTCTCTTCTCTCTATTATATTGTGGGTAGAATTTTAAAGTGTGTTTGCTGAAATTTCCCATATCCTGGTGGAAGAGTGCGTTATTTTCTTCATAGTCATCAAATGAATCTTGAGCTTTAGTTTATTAGCGACAGACTTCTTTTTAATAGTACAATCTATATCTGTACTATATATTTTCCAATATGTCAAGACAAAGTCTTTGTATACCCTTATAGGGTTTAAGCATAAGTTCTCTTAAATGAACAGTCAACTTAAATGAACAGTCAATGCACTCTCTTTATATTTCTCTCAATAACAGTGTATAAATTCACTGTCAAATGAACAATTTCAGTTGCTGTCATTAATTACTCGCAGGACAACTATTTCTTTAAAATTATATAAACTACTTCTGGGCTTTATTATAAATGAAGGCACCAACAATTTCCAAAATAGTTTTTTTTATTTTATATTTGCTTACCCACTTGCGTATTCTTATAATACTTGCCAAATTCTAAGTTCTCATATTCATCTAAGCAGATTAGAATTAACCTTCTGAGGAGCACTTGTGCAGCGCTTCCTACCTTGACGAGTTCTGCTTAGATTCTCCCTATGCTTTTCTAACTGCCACTTACTTTTCACTGTAACTAAGGAAGCTATATTGATGTCTTATTGATGTCATTCTTAGATACCATTAGGGAACTTTGATAATCACTATAGCAACCGGATTAAATCAATACATGTAGGTTCTCTACTGTAACTTAACTGGTAAACTTCCCTCTGTCTTTCATTCTATTTAGTTTTAAAACTGTGCACTTTCCTGCCCTGTCCTCCACACCACAGCTAAACAGCTGTCTATGTCTAAATGGCAACAATTTTATTTCTTACTGGGTCTATTCAAACACAGCACCCTCCCCCTCTGATTGTAACTGTTTCTTCTGCTGGGGAAGCTCAGTCAGAACCAAAGTTTCAAAAGGGCACTTCAGCTGCTTTTCTCCATAGCAACCGGATACCTCTGTTCTATGTACTATGTTACATTCTGCAATAGAAACATTTCCATGCCTCGCCAGGGCAGAACAACTACCTTAGTTAACTATTTCTTATCTCTCACTTTTCTAGGATTAAAATAGCCCCCAGAAACACCATGACAGTCTTTCTTTAGATCTGTGTTTAACCTTAGTGACCATCAAACCTCCTTCTCCTCCACAGTCCTCAGTCATCAAGGATGTGCAGCACTATGCTATACTCTCTGAGAAACTGTGTTTGTTTGTTTTTATTAGCAGTAATTACATCAAGTCCTGTATATCAGCTAACTGTCAGCTCTTCTCTCTTATTGAACTCCTTCTGATGGTAAGTACTATTTTTATTACTTTAAATTGTTTTAGTCCTATCCACATTCCCCCATGCTTAAAATCTAATGTTGACCTCAACATTCTATCTTATTTTATATTTTTTTTTATATCATATCCATTACTTGAATAAAATTAAGGTCTAGTTTTATATATATTTTCTAAATAATAATAATCACCGTGTATTTTCCAGCATCATACTTATTCACGACACGTGTGTTACAAACAAGAACCTTATGTAAAAATTGATTCTTATACAAAGTTCTATAATCATACATGTATGTATCACCAGCTTAGCTCTGCTTATTAATACTGATACAAAGTAGTCAACTTTATTACTATACATTTTTAGTATAAACAATAGTTTTCTTGTAAATATCTTGGTACTTTTCCTTTTCCCTCTCTTATTGACTTTCTTACTTCTATTGACTCAGTTTCCTCATTATCATCAACTCTTATATTTTCTTCTATAAACATTTCTGTTGGTTCCAATATATCTAATCTACTATTAATTACTGGATCTTCAATAAGACACCAAAGTGTTTCATAACTTTCTTGTGTTTCATAACTTTCTTCTGGCTTTTCTATAGTTTCTAATACTTCTAAATCTGTATTTTCATCAGTTAACATTTCTTCATCAGGTGTAAATGGGAATGGGCACAACTTAATATCATTTCTATGTACTGTTTTAATAACTCCTTTATTCGATTTTAATTTATAAGCACTACCTTCAGGTTCTAATATATCTACTATAACATAAGGTTGTTCTTCCCATGTATCTTGTATTTTATACCGGCCTCTGTGTTTTCTATTTCTCAATAGAACCAAGTCTCCCATTCTTAACAATGTTACTTTAGATCTCTTGTCAAAATGTCTCTTCCGTATATCAAATCTATTTCTGGAATGTGACGCAGCTATCTGACAAGCCTTCCTCATTTTTTTATGTTGCTCTAGTACCCAGTCATCCAAGTTTCTATTATCTTCTAAGTTTTCTACTTTTGACTGTAGATCATGAGGTAGTCTTGAATCTCTTCCAAACATTAAATAAAATGGTGAATATCCTGTTGATGCATGAATATGACTGTTATACGCGAAAACTAATTCTGGTAAATATTCAACCCACTTTCTTTTTTTTTCTGATGATAATGTTTTTAGCATATCATGAAGTGTACGGTTAAATCTCTCACAATGTGGATTTCCTTGAGGATGGTAAGGCGTTGTTCTACTTTTAGTAATATTATACATTTTACATAATTCTTTTATTACTTTTGACTCAAAATTTCTGCCTTGATCAGAATGAATTCTACTTGGACATCCATATATTTCTATCCAGTTCTTTACTAATGCTTTTGCTGTTGTTATTGCTGTCTGGTTACGAGTAGGTACTGCTACTGTATAATGTGTAAATACATCTGTTAGTATCAAAACATTTTCTATTCCATTAGAACTTTTTTCTAATACTGTATAATCCATTGCTAATATTTCTAATGGATAATTAGCTTCAAAATAGTGCAACTCAGCTCTTTCTTTTGGGATTCCCTCTTTTGACAATGCACATCTTTTACAATTTTTTATCCATTTTTTCACGTCTTTTCTCATCTGTGGCCAGTAATAATCTCTTCTTAACAATTTGATTGTGTTTTCTGTCTCCATATGTCCTGCTTTGTCATGTTTTACTCTTAACAGTTCTTCTCTAATTTCTTTTGGAACCATAAATTGGTATAGTAATATTCCATCTCTAGGGTTTTGTATTACTCTGTACCACAATTCCTTTTTTTGTTTTAACCTCTGTCTTTGCCTCCAAAGCAACTTTTCTTCTATTGTCCATTTACTTTTATTAGGTTTATCTTGATCTTTCAGCAACAATATTTTTTGTAAAGTTTGATCATTCTCTTGTAATTGTTTCAGATCATAACATGAATAATTATTTTCAATTTTACTCCTTATTCGCTGTATCTTTACTCCTCTATGAACTGTTTTATCATATAACAACTCTCTTACTTGTTTAGGAGTAATACATAAAAAATCTTTTCCTGTATCTTCTAACTCTGCTTCCTCATTTTCTGATATTCTTGATAATGCGTCTGCCACTCTATTATTAACACCTGGTTTATATAATATTTCAAATGAAAATTCCGCTAATTGAGCCAACCAACGTAGTTCTATTGCTTGTATATTGGCTGTATTTAAATAACGCAGTGGATTATGGTCAGTTCTTATGGTGAAGCTCTTATAATATAAATACTCTCTGAATTTTTCAGTTATGGCCCATTTTAATGCTAGTAGTTCTAATTTAAATGCACTATAATTCTTATCATTTTTTTCTGATTTTCTTAATCCTCGGCTGGCATAAGCTATCACTCTTTCTTGACCATCTTGTTCTTGACTCAAAACAGCTCCCAGTCCTTTTGTACTTGCGTCAGTTGTTAAAATGAATGGTTGATCAAATCTTGGATATGCTAAAATAGGTGCAGAAGTTAATTTTACTCTGAGTGTGTCAAATGCTATCTGGCATTCCTGTGTCCATATAAAAGGAACATCTCTATTAGACTTTCGAAGTTTGCCCATTATTTTATGTAATGGTGAAGCTATTTGTGCGAATCCTGGTACAAATCTTCTATAATAACTAGCAAAACCCATAAATTGTCTAGTCTCTTTCACTGATTTGGGAATTGGCCAATTTTCTAGCGTTTTTGTTTTATCTAAGTCAACCGTCACTCCTTGTTCTGAAACAATATGACCTAAGTATTTAACTTCTTTACATAACAATTTACATTTTGATGGCTTTAATTTCAGGCCAGTCTCTTCTAATTTTGTAAATACTATATCTAGTCTCTTCATATGTGTTTCAAAATCCTTAGAGAAGATCAATATGTCATCCAGATATAATAATAATATCTCAAATACGTAGTCACTTAAAACAAGCTCCATCAAGCGTTGAAATGTAGCAGTGGCATTGGTTAAGCCAAATGGCATTCGGGTCCATTCGAATAATCCAAAGGGTGTCGTTACTGCAGTCTTTTGTTGGTCTTCTTTCTTCATTGCTACTTGAAAATACCCAGAAGTTAGATCTAATGAAGAAAATATTGTGGCCTGGCTTAATGCATCCAGTGCCTCATCAATCCTTGGTAGGGGGTACGCATCTTTTACTGTGACACTGTTCAGCTTTCTATAATCACAGCAAAAGCGTATGCTTCCATCTTTTTTTTTTATTACTACTGCAGGAGATGCCCATGGACTTTTGCTTTCCTTTAATACACCTAAAGCAACAAGGCTTTTTACATGTTGTTTAAACTCCTCAAAAATATGAGGTGACACTCTCCTATATTTTTGTTTAATTGGTGTGGATAATCCTGTCTCTATACAATGTTCTAGTTTGGTTGTATAACCAATATCCGTATCACTATTTGAAAACACTTTTTGATGTTTTTGCAACAAATTCTTTAATGTTTCTGCTTGTTCTGAGGTTAAACTTTCCCAGTCTACCTTGATAGGAATATTTATTTCTTGAGTAGTCTTTTCATTTGAAATAATTTCAGTTTTACACTGTCTCACTTGTACAGAATTTTCAGTATCTTGGAATTCTAATGGTACTAATGTGCTTATTTTCTCTGGGATAGTTACTTCTGCTATTCTTACTCTTGGAGATAATCTGATAGTCCTTGTTCCAGCATTTAACATTCTTATCGGTACAATTCCCTTCTCGTGATTCACTAATATATTTGCAATTAATAATTCAGTAGGTAATGAAGCAGTTTCTGTGGATGCTACTATCACTGGAAGGTTTAATTTTTGTTGCAGCTGATTACATCTTCCTTGCACAACTTTTTCAGACAGTGGTGGTAATGATAAACCTTGATTTCCTAAAAGCTTTACATATCCTACTTTTCCTGGAACATGTTGTGTAATATTTGCCCAGATCTTATGTATTCCATTCTTTCTATTTGAATTATCTGTTAATTCTGATAACCCTTTAAATATTTCTACCAAGTCTTGTAAGACATTCATCCCTAAGATGCCTGGAATAGACGTACTAGTTTTTGTTTGTCCATTTTTATCATTAATTATAAATACAGATTTCTTAGGTAACTCCTGTCCTAAGCAAAGAATATCTGCTTCCATGCAGCCAATTACTGGAAGTTCTATTCCATTCACTGTTGTTAGTTTTATCCAATTAGCTTTTTCAATTTTACTATTTTCAAAATGTCGTTGAAAAAAAGAAGCATTGATAGTAGTAACTTCAGATCCGGTATCTACATAACAACTGGTTTTTACTCCAGAAAGTATAATATCTATTACAGGACATTTGCCCAAAGCTGCCTTTTTCTTGTTATCTAAATTTGTAATTTCTGACTCTTGAAATCGTAACACTGAAGTACTAGGTGATTCATTAGAAGAACTTAAATTCTGTGTGGGTGTTTCTTGTTTTCTTACATGTGTTTTTATTGCTGGGTTCTGTTGTATCATATTTCTGTTATCAATTTGTCTGTTACTGACTAATTTTTCACTTCTACATTGTCTAGCTATATGTCCTGGTTCTTGACATTTGTAACAGATTAATTCTCCTTGTTCATTTCTAAGAGGTGGTCTGTATAATGTTCTTTCTAATTGTTTATTATTATATCTATCATAATCTGTTGTTCTATAATAACTTATAGATCTACTTTGTTTCAGTTTGTCCATCTCATCTAAACACTGTGTAATTTTTTCTTGTTGTTTATTTAATGTTTCTAACATTTGTGTTACTTTTTCTAAATGTGTTACTTCTGTGGTTGGTATTGATCTTACCGCACCTTCTATCTTATTCTTCGTCAAAATTCTTAATGGTTGTCTGTTCATCTGATGTTCATCTTCTTCAGCCCAAAACACAGCTGCTTGTAACAATTCTGGAAAACTTAATTCAGGATGATCCATTAATCGCTGCCGCATTTGTCTTCTTAAGTTATCATCCCTAATACCCACAACAAATCTATCTTTGAGCATCCTTTCAGGATCTACAAGGCAATCTTCTTCACGATTTATTGCTCTCATTAGCTTTTGCTGTAAAGCATACCCAAATGTTCTTAAAGTTTCACCTGGTTGTTGTCTCCGTATATAGAATTCTTCTAAGCGTACACTCACAGGTACCTTATCTCCATATATAGTTTTCAATCTATTAAATAAATCTTGCAATGTTCTTAGCTGTATCTTAGGCATGAATCTGATAGAGTCTCTTGCTTGCCCAATTACATGGTCTCTTACCACTTCTAGTTGGTCTTCTTCAGGTATTCTTAGAACTTTTAATGCTGCTTCTGTTCTCTCTATCCAGTCTTCTACTGTCAGATCTCCTGGCAATGCTGGTACACCTGCAAAATCTGGAATTTTTTTATCTCTGGGAAGATACAGGGCTGTAGTACGCATACCTTCTGAGGGTCTCTCCTGTAAAGATCTTAATACTCTCAGTTCTGCTTCTTGAGCAGCTAGTTGTAATCTCATTTCTTCTACATCCATGGCTACTTATAAAGTATAGGTATTGGTACTATATAAGAAACAGAATACACAGATGACCCCAAAATATTTATTTTTATTCTATGATATCTTGAAGGGTAAAAAATTTAAATTTAATTTGACCCTATCTTGCTCACAGTGCCAAATTTTCACATATGTAAACCACCTTTACACGGGTTACCCTCCCTTTTTTTTATATAATATATTACCCAGGCCGAGGGAAGGATGTGGGTAACCTCGGTGTTATTAGTAAAGAGGTATATATGAAAATCCTCTTTCCTTATCAGGTAATTTTATAAAGGATAGAGTGAAGTACACTCTATCACCTGATCAGTTAAACTCCTGCCGATTAGGAGAGGAATGAGGTAAATTATAAAAAGGATAAAAGCCA
Source organism: Rhinatrema bivittatum (assembly GCF_901001135.1). Classification (NCBI taxonomy): domain Eukaryota; kingdom Metazoa; phylum Chordata; class Amphibia; order Gymnophiona; family Rhinatrematidae; genus Rhinatrema; species Rhinatrema bivittatum. The sequence continues at coordinate 165,371,804 of NC_042615.1, forward strand.
AAGTTGATTATCTTTTACCTTAAATGTTTAGTTGTTTTTTTTTTTAACAAACAATACGTCAAACACATTAAATAACCATTAACCTCTTAAAGAAACTCAGATAACTATAACTTATAATCATTACATTTTACATTAGGTTTTCTTTTACTTATATCTTGCTTTTACTTTAAAAACTCTTTTCATGGAACAAGTCCTTCAGTTCAGTCTTTGTTAGTCAGGTGTTTATGTATTCACTTAGCTTTAATTCTTCTTATCTTTGTTTTGTCTTTTTTTTACTCGTGTGCGTTGCTAGAGTACGATGAAAAAGGTTTGATTCTTCTTCCTTGCTTTAAATAATCTTGCTTCTTCTTCTTTCTTTTCTTTCTACTGTTGGTACCTACTTCCTACCTATAACAAACCAATGAGAGAGACTACCTCCCTATACGCGTCCAGGTCTTCCGTCAACTATGTCTGTGTGTTACCTCAGTGTTCGTGGTGTATCTAATTGTTACTGTTCTCTGACTAATTAAAAGAAAAGATAATTATAGTTACCCTAGCTAGGCAAGTTTCTCTTCTCTCTATTATATTTTGGGTAGAATTTTAAAGTGTGTTTGCTGAAATTTCCCATTTCCTGGTGGAAGAGTGCGTTATTTTCTTCATAATCATCAAATGAATCTTGAGCTTTAGTTTATTAGCGACAGACTTCTTTTTAATAGTACAATCTATATCTGTACTATATATTTTCCAATATGTCAAGACAAAGTCTTTGTATACCCTTATAGGGTTTAAGCATAAGTTCTCTTAAATGAACAGTCAACTTAAATGAACAGTCAATGCACTCTCTTTATATTTCTCTCAATAACAGTGTATAAATTCACTGTCAAATGAACAATTTCAGTTGCTGTCATTAATTACTCGCGGGACAGCTATTTCTTTAAAATTATATAAACTACTTCTGGGCCTTATTATAAATGAAGGCACCAACAATTTCCAAAATAGTTTTTTTTATTTTATATTTGCTTACCCACTTGCGTATTCTTATAATACTTGCCAAATTCTAAGTTCTCATATTTATCTAAGCAGATTAGAATTAACCTTCTGAGGAGCACTTGTGCAGCGCTTCCTACCTTGATGAGTTCTGCTTAGGTTCTCCCTATGCTTTTCTAACTGCCACTTACTTTTCACTGTAGCTAAGGAAGCTATATTGATGTCATATTGATGTCATTCTTAGATACCATTAGGGAACTTTGATAATCACTATAGCAACCGGATTAAATCAATACATGTAGGTTCTCTACTGTAACTTAACTGGTAAACTTCCCTCTGTCTTTCATTCTATTTAGTTTTAAAACTGTGCACTTTCCTGCCCTGTCCTCCACACCACAGCTAAACAGCTGTCTATGTCTAAATGGCAACAATTTTATTTCTTACTGGGTCTATTCAAACACAGCACCCTCCCCCTCTGATTGTAACTGTTTCTTCTGCTGGGGAAGCTCAGTCAGAACCAAAATTTCAAAAGGGCACTTCAGCTGCTTTTCTCCATAGCAACCGGATACCTCTGTTCTATGTACTATGTTACATTCTGCAATAGAAACATTTTCATGCCTCACCAGAGCAGAACAACTACCTTAGTTAACTATTTCTTATCTCTCACTTTTCTAGGATTAAAATAGCCCCCAGAAACACCATGACAGTCTTTCTTTAGATCTGTGTTTACCCTTAGTGACCATCAAACCTCCTTCTCCTCCACAGTCCTCAGTCATCAAGGATGTGCAGCACTATGCTATACTCTCTGAGAAACTGTGTTTGTTTGTTTTTATTAGCAGTAATTACATCAAGTCCTGTATATCAGCTAACTGTCAGCTCTTCTCTCTTATTGAACTCCTTCTGATGGTAGGTACTATTTTTATTACTTTAATTTTTTTTAGTCCTATCCACAATAGGAATAATTAGAAGTAGAATGGAGAATAAAACTGAGAATGTCATAATACCTCTGTATTGCTCCAATGGGAGAGTGCACCTAGAAAACTGCATGCAATTCTGGTCACTGCATCTCAAAAAGATATAGCTGATGTGGAAAAGGTGCAGAGAAGGGAGACCAAAATGATAAAGGTTCCCCTATGAGGATAGACTAAAGTGGTTAGGGATGTTTAGCTTGGGGAAGATATGGCTTAAGGGGTATACAATAGAGGCCTATAAAATTGTGAGTGGACTGGAATGGGTACATATGAATCAGTTATTTTCTCTTTTAAATAATGAAAAAACTAGGGGACACTCCATAAAGTTAGTAAATAGGACATTTAAAACAAACCAGCGAAAATGATTTTTCACTCATTGCACAATTAAGCTCTGGGATTCATGGCTGGAGGATGTGGTAAAAGCATCTAGGGTAGGTGGGTTTTATAAAGATTTAGAAAATGTCTTGAAGGAGAAGTCCTTAAACTGTTATTAAACAGATAAACTTGGGGAAAGCCTCTACTTATCCCTGGGCTTTAGCAGCATGTGTTTTATCTACTGTTTGGAATACTTCCAAGTACTTGTGGCCTGGATCGCCAACTGTTTCAACAGAATACTGGGCTTGATGGACCCTCGGTCATACCCAATATGGCAATTCTTATGTTCTTATATTCTTATCCTGATAATGTATTCCATGACTCTCAAGTAGCCTGCCAACAAATGCCTTATACACCTTTAGCCTCCAGTTTGCTATGTGGGACCCTAAGTAGCCATTTTTCAACTTCAGAATTCCATTTTCACAATGACTGCAACCACCCAACCCTAATCATTATTCACTATAGCCTCCTTTACAGCTTATAAATGAGTGAATTGACATGTTATGGCAGCTTAAAACATCTTCTGATATTTGTATACTATGAATATAAAAATATATTATTCTTTAAGCTGTGAACATCTTTTATATACACTAATCAAATAGCAGAAGATCTGTTAGTCATGCAGAAGACACAATTCAACTCAAAGGTCTCATTATCTCCAAGTAGCTTTAATCATAGGAGGGATGGATTAAAGTGAATTGCTTCAAAAAGATTATTGTAAAGTAATCAATTACAAAAGTAATTAACTACTTTAATTAAACTATTTCAATACTAGTCAAAGATGAGACTAGCAAGTAAATAACTTCAAAGTCCTAATGTAAAATAAATTACTTTTAAAATATCAATAAAAATGTATTCACCATGCCCCTTTATTTATTATGGGTATCATTATAATCCTTGTACTCTTCATCAAACTTTGCAGCTTCAAAAAAAGATGAACACTGTTTCTCTTGCATTTGTTTCTGTATGTATTACTAATCATAACAGTATTAGTATAATTATCTGTGCATAGTTATTGTCTAGGCATTAAACAACTGACCTCAGTCAAAGTAATATATTAGGTATAAAATGAATCATTTTATTAAGTCATTCCAAACTATAGTCAGTAACTAAAAGGAATATAACCACTATAGCAATGTTTACAAAATAGCACTCTACCTGTGGTAAACATAAAAAACAAAATCAATATAGAGGAGTAGATTTTCATTCTAGCAACAGTAATCACACACCATGTCCTTCATCCAATTTCAGCAGGGTGACGGAGTGTGACATGAAAGAAAAATGGTAATTAGGCCATAATAGGAGCTATTCATTTAAGGCAACAAAAATTAATTAAACATGCATGGACTGAGGGCTCCTCCCTAGAGCCTCTATGATCTTACCCAACTACTTTCCCAATTATGGTCAAAAACTGTGTGACAAAGTACTTTCTTTCCACTAAAACCCATAAGTGATTGTAGCCCAAACATATTTATTCTTGCTTGTGACAGGAATAAAACAATTTGGCTGGTATTAGAATAGGCTTAATTGAGAATCCTTTTCAAGCTCTTAGTTCTTCACCTACAATACCACTGTAATCTATGTAATCCTGGCATCCGACGGCACGAGTGCAGGAGATCGCTCCCGGACCCCCGCTGGACCCCCAGGGACTTTGGCCAGCTTGGGGGGGCCTCCTGATCCCCCCCCCCCAAGGCTTGCCAATAATCCCTGTGGGTCCAGCGGGGGTCCGGGAGCGATTTCGTTGTTGGCTGCCAGGAATCAAAATGGAGCCAATAGCCTTTGCCCATACTATGTCACAGGGGCTACCGGCGCCATTGGTCAGCCCCTGTCACATGGTATGATCACAAGATGGCACCGATGGCCATGTGACAGGGGCTGACCAATGGCGCCGGTAGCCCCTGTGACATAGTATGGGCAAAGGCTATCGGCGCCATTTTGAGCATGGCTTGCAGTGGCACACTGGGCACGGAGGGACAAATGGAATCCGGGACCCCGCTGGACCCCCAGGGATGTTAGTAAGTCTTGGGGAGGGATCGGGATGGTGGGGGGGGGGTTGTATGTAATGTTTTAAAATGAATTTAAATGCTTGGGGTGGGTTTTTTTTAGCTTCGTTTTCCCGCTTCGTTTTTTGGGCAGGTTTCGGGTTTCCTCGTTTCGTTTTTCTAAAAAACGAAACGAGAAAACCTGAATTTTACCACGAAGTATCCGAGTCAAAAAACGACCCGGTAGAAAAAAACGAAGCACACCTCTATTATGAATCTTCAATGTAGGTGGTAGCTTCAGACTATAGGTGAGACTTCCTAATCGTCGGAGAATAGGAAATGGTCCAACGAAGCCTGGAGCGAAGCAAGCTGAAGGTATTTTAAGTCTTAAGTGCATAGTGGATAGCCAGACTTTGTCACCATGCTGGAAATCTGGAGCCTTGCAGTGGTGAGCATTGTATCCTTTCTTAGCTCAAAGTCCTGCTTTGAGAAGCATCTCTTTGGTCTGAGTCCAGAGTTGTTGAATATCTTGGCAGTTGATTGAGCTGCTGGAGACAACACGGACAGTGGAAGTGGCAGTGGTGCCAATGGTAGTCGTCCGTAAACCACTTTGAATGGTGTTGATCCAGTGGATGTTGCTGGATGAGAGTTGATGGCGAATTCAGCCCAGGGCAACAGTTCTGCCCAATCATTCTGGTGAGTGTTCACATAGGCACGAATGAACTGTTTGAGGGACCTGTTCATCCTCTCTGTTTGTCCGTTAGATTGAGGATGATATGCTGAGGTGAAGTCGAGAGAAATGTCAAACTTCTTGCACAATGCCTTCAGAATTTAGCTGTGAATTGGACTCCGCGATCGGAGACTATGTGCTTAGGCATGCCGTGTAGGCAGAAGATGTGCATGATGAAGAGCTGGGCAAGCTCCATAGCTGTGGGTAAGCCAGGGAGAGCCATGAAGTGAGCCATCTTTGAGAACCGATCTACAGTTACCCAAATCGTGTTGTTTCCTCCTGAGAGTGGTAAGTCCACCACAAAGTCTGTAGTGATGTGTGTCCATGGCTCGTCTGGTACTGGTAAGGGTTGGAATAGACACCAAAGATGACTGGGTGGCGGCTTCTGTCTGGCACAATTTGCACAGGAAGCAGCGTAGGAGAATGTGTCTTCCTTCATGGTGGGCCACCAGTAAAACGTTTGCAGTTTAGACAGAGTTCTGCATTGACCAGGATGTCCAGACAGTTTGGAGTCGTGAGCCCATGCTAACAGCTTTTTTCTGAGGTTCTTGGGTACGATGGTTTTACCTGCAGGTATTGAGTGAGTAGCTACCAAAATAACTCTTTTCGGGTCTATGATGTGTTGTGGTTCCTCTGGGATATCTTCAGAGAGGAATGAGCGAGATAAGGCATCTGCTCTGATGTTTTTTATCTCCAGGGTGGTATTTCAGCACAAAGTCAAATCTGTTGAAAAACAGAGACCATCTTGCTTGCCTATGGTTTAGGCGCTGTGCGTGGCAGAGGTACTCTAAATTCTTATGGTCTGTAAAGACTGTAACTTGATGTTACACTCCTTCAAGCCAAGAGTGCCACTCCTCGAATGCCATCTTTATTGCCGGGAGCTCTTTATCTCCTATTCCGTAATTTTTCTCTGCTGGAGAGAAGATACGAGAGAAGAATGAGCATGAGTGTAATGCCTTGGAATCACCGGCTTGGCTTAGCACGGCTCCTACGCCGATGTCTGAGGCATCGACCTCAACGATGAAGGGCTTAGTGGGGTCCGGGTGTCAGAGACACGGCTTGCTCGAGAAGGCATCTTTTAGTTTCTGGAATGCAGCTTTGGCCTCCGTAGACCAATTAGCAACATTGGCACTTTTCTTTGTCATTGCTGTAAGCGGAACAGTGAGCGAAGAGTAGTTCTTGATGAAAATCCTGTAATAGTTGGTGAAACCTAAGAAACGTCTGAGAGCCTTCAGATCAATGGGTTGAGCCCAATTCTTTATGCTCTCCAGCTTCTGTGGATCCATTTGGAAGCCTTGGTGGGAAACAATGTAGCCCAAGAAATGAACTGATTCCTTGTGGAATTCACACTTAGACAACTTAGTGTATAGTTGATTCTCACAGATTCTCTGCAGCACTCTTTTGACATCCTCCAGATGAGTGGTCATGTCCTCTGAGAATATCAAGATGTCATCTAAGTAAATGATGACACATTTGTAGAGGAGATCCCTGAAGATGTCATTCATTAAATTTTGGAACAGCCGGGGCATTGCACAGGCCAAAGGGCATCACTAAATATTCAAAGTGACCGTCCCGAGTGTTGAAGGCCATCTTCCATTCATCGCCTGAGCGAATGCAAAGTAAGTTGTAGGCTCCTTTAAGATCAAGCTTGGAGAAGATCTTGGCTCCTTGAAGTTTGTCAAATAGCTCTGAAATGAGAGGTAGTGGGTAACGGTCTTTCACAGTTATCTCGTTGAGACTTCTGTAATCTATACACGGACGTAGTGTTCCGTCCTTCTTCCCCACAAAGAAGAAGCTTGTGCAAGCAGGAGACTTGGAGGGTCTTATGAAGCCTGTTATGAATGGGCACTGGTTAGGTGTAGTGAACACCACCTGCAGGAGTGACTTATGGTGGAGAGAAGCAGGACTAGTAGTAGAGCCTCTGATGCTGGCTGGTGCAGGCAGGAATGTGTGGATACTGTCTAGAGCTTAGTGAAACTGAGTGTTAACCAGAGGATGCCTGTGGTGGTGGGAGCTGGTTGGAGAGAGTCAGATACAGGCTGGAGGAATCTAATACAAGGTGTGTGGAGGTAAGGGTGAGCTTGATTCACAGGAACAGCATGGAGGTATGTGTGAAAGTGAATGCAGGTAAAGGTGATCAGAATACCAGAGCCAGGTGCTGGTAAGGTTGGACACAGGATAGCGTGCAGGTAAGGGTGATACTGACTGCAGGTATGAGTGACAGGACTAATGGAACCCAGGGAAACAAGACTGACAAAGACCAGACAGACTAACCCAAACAATACTAACACTGAACATAAAACACAAACGCCCGAAGCCAGCAAGGCAGGAGCCCGAAGGCCACAGAGCAAGACAGAGGCCCGAAGGCAGCAGAGCAAGGCAGAAGCCCGAAGGCAGCAGAGCAAGGCAGAAGGGAGGCTAGAGCAGGGAGCCCAAACGAGCTCGATGCCGAAGCACCGAGGGATGTGCTAGGCAGGGTTATAAAGGACATCCAGAACATAGAGTAGACAAGGAGGGAGGACTGGGCCAGCCAGGAGAGCATGCTCATGGGGGACCTCTGGTAGTGAGGCTGCTGCATAGCAGTCATAATCATAACAAAGCCTTTTTGAAGGTTTTCCTCAATTTATTCGGACATGGCTTTATTCTCTGCCACAGAGAGAGGGTACACCCGTCCCTTGGGTGGTTCAGTGTCCGGCTTCAGATTAATAGCACAGTCATAGGATCTATGGGGTGGTAGTATGTCTGCAGCTTCTTTAGAAAAAACATCTTGGAACGATGCATATTTTATTTATTTATTTATTTATTTATTTAGCGTATTTATATACCGTTTACCAATACAGATATCGATCAAACGGTTTACAACAGTGGCGGCCACCCTGGCATCACTGGGGTGGTTGGCATGCAGGGTATAAGAGCGACCTCCATCAGGCATTTACCATGGCAGTCTGGACCCTATCGTGAGTGCTCCAGAGTAGCCCAATTGAATTGAGGCATATGCTGCTGCAGCCACGGTAGCCCCAGTACTATAGGGTGCATGGCCTTCTCTAAAACAAAGAAGGAGATAGTTTCAGAATGGAGAGCACCAGTCCACAGACATACTGGTTCGGTGAGCTGGGTTACTTCACCCGGCAAGGGCTCTCCATGAATTGAAGATAGAAGTAGCGGAGACTTCATAATGGTAGTGGGAATCCGCAAGAGCTCCACTAATCGTTGAAGAATAAAATTACCTCCTGCCCCTGAATCCACTAGGGCAAGAGTCTGATACTCTAAGTTCCGCAGATCAAGGACACAAGGAAAGAGAGCGGAGGAGAGGGGGCAGTAAGACCAAAGAAGAGTCCTCTCGCAGGACTTAGGTCTGCCAGTTTCCCAGACATATAGGGCATGTCTGAACAGCATGGCCAGCTTGTCCACAGTACATACACAGCCCCAGTTTCTTCCGTGTTCTTTTCTCTTTAGCTGTCAGATGGCTGCGGCCTAATTGCATTGGTTCTTCCTCGCCAGCAACTGGAACTGGGGGAACAGGCCTGGGTGTAGACTTAACTCGAGTTTCACCCTGAAAGGGTCTTCTGGGAGTCTTGGTCTCTTGAACCTTGTCTCGAAGTCGGCGATCAATCCTTGTTGCCAATTTCACTAGTTCAGCCAAGGTCTCAGGCATTTCATGAGCAGCGAACTCGTCCTTCAAACGAGAGTTCAGTCCTTCAAAGAAGAGGGTCCTCTGGCATTTAGGGTCCCAGTGTAATTCAGACGCCAGTGTCTTGAATTCGATAGCGAAGTCAGCTAAAGGTTTATTACCTTGCTTCAGGTGAATCAAAGAAGATCTTGCAGTGATATACCGGGCAGGGTCATCAAAAACAGACTTAAATAGCTCGAGGAATCCTTCAATATCGTGTAGACTAGGATGCCACAGTGAAGAGGCCCAAGTCAACGCTCTTCCATCCAGATAAGACAAGATATTAGAGATGTGAATTGGAACCAGAATCGGATCCGATATCAGTTCCGATTCACATCTCTATAGATGTGAATCGGAACCAGAATCGGATCTGATATCAGTTCCGATTCACATCTCTACAAGATATAGGTGGCCTTGGCATAAGCTGTGGGGAAATGGCTAGGTTGAAGGGAAAAGTGCATGCAACACTAATTAAGAAAACCTCTGCATCTCCAAACTTCCCCCGAGAAGCGTGAAGGAGCGGATAGAGGTACAATAGTTTTGACCGTCACTTCTGGTGGTGTAGCTTCTTTACCTGTGGTGGGCAAATTCATCTGTGTGTGCAGAAAGTTGAATGCAGTAGTCAAACTCTCCAGCGTACTCTGCTGTTCGGAGATTCGCTGGGCCAGGCCCGGATTGGCCTGCAATGCGGTGAACTGAGCTGAATCCATGGAGTTAGCAATCTGTTATGGTTAAGCGGTGTTTGGGTGGATTCTCGGGTACTGTGGCAGATGACCACGCCCATGGGGAGGAGCTCCATGAGGCGCCACAGTACTGGGTTAAACGCAGGATGCACAAACACAGAATTAGTTCTTTATTTATACAGCTTGAAGTATACCACCAGAGGCGGCAGTAGTGAGGTAGTCTGGATGTAGCAGTCTCAGGACTCTCGGCAGAGGGGACCCTTCTCACCCCGTAGGTAAACAGGAATTCCGGTGTAGGTCTCCCAGTAAGGCAGTACTGTGGATGAGATAGAGTGAGAGTTAGATTACTCACTAGATGGTTGCTGTAGGTATGCGATTAAACCAGGTTGAAGAAGATGGTACAGGCACCGAGGCAGGGAGAGCAGGCCCTCAAGGAGCGAGTATCTCATCCCTGTAAGGCACCTGAAATAAAGCAGAGAGCCCCCGAGGAGTGGGTATCCAGGTTAGCAATTACCACGAAGGACAGAGAGAGAGGACTTCCAGCGGCAGCACAGAAGCGGCAGAGTAGCTTAGACTGGCCGAGACCAACTCCTTGCTAACTCAATGAGCTAGCAACATAGTACAGGCTATATGCCTGGATGGCCTGATGTCAGTAGAGGGGAACGCCCCCGAGGTTCGCGCCATTGCTGGAATAATGACGTGGGTGGCGTGCTCGTGCGCACCCTAGTAGGCCCTTGGGAGGAACAGGGCGGGAGGCAGCACCATAGCCATTCCGGGGACGCCTGAGAGGATGGCTAGTAGACACGGCGGCAGCCATTTTCCCTAGGGATGAGGGAGGAGCCATGAACAAGGTGAGGCAAACGGGGTGAAGCCGTCTAGCACCGACAGACGCAACACATTTGAATTCAATGAGAGAGGCAATTCCATTCATGCTGAGAGTTGATTTTCAATTCCATCAATAGTCATAATAATATTGTATCTGCATAACTGGAGTCTATTAAACTAAACACTTCTCGACAGTTAAGATGGGTAGTAGAGGTGTGAATCGGAAGTGGAATCGGTTCTGATTCCGCTTCCGATTCACATTGTGAAATTTTTTTCGTGCTGTCTGATCGTTTGTTTTTTTTTTATCAGCTGCGCCCGAGCAGTTAAACAAAAAACCCACCCCGACCCTTTAAAACAGTTCCCTTAGCTTCCCCCACCCTCCCGACCCCACAAAAAACTTTTTACAAGTACCTGGTGGTCCAGTGGGGGTCCCGGGAGTGATCTCCCACTCTCAGGCCATCGGCTGCCACTAATAAAAATGGCGCCGATGGCGCTTTGCCCTTACCATGTGACAGGGTATCCATGCCATTGGCCGGCCCCTGTCACATGGTAGGAGCACTGGATGGCCTGTGCCATTTTTAAAGATGGCGCTGGTCGTCCATTACTCCTATCATGTGACAGGGTCCAGCCAATGGCACGGATACCCTGTCACATGGTAAGGGCAAAGGGCCTTCGACGCCATCTTTATGAGTGGCAGCCGACGGCCCGAGAGCGGGAGATCACTTCCAGGACCCCCACTAGACCACCAGGTATTTGTAAAAAGTTTTGGGGGAGGATCGGGAGGGTGGGGGACACTAAGGGATCTGTTTTAAAGGGTCAGGGTGGGTTTAGGGGTTGTTTCTGTGTGCCGTTTTTCCCACCCTCTCCCAAAACGATAAGAGAACCCCATGAACAATTTCGTGGGGTTTTCCTATCGGTTTCGGGGAGCCCCCGATTTCTGACGACTTTGAAAATATCGTACGATATTTTCAATCGTCTGAAAAATTTATTTATTTATTTATTTATTTTTAATTTTTATATACCGACATTCTTACATCCGATGTAAATCATACCGGTTTACATTAAATAGAATAGCAGGAAATAAATTTCCATAGTCTAATACAATGAACATTTCTAATTAAAATTATTAACAAGCGAAAAGAAAAGGTAAAGAATTGGAATAAAGGTTAAATTACAGAAAAATATAAAAGATTTTTTTTTTTTTTTAGAAGCGATGGTGAGGCGCTCTTCAACCATCGCCGGGGCTCCCAGTGACGACAGGGGGGGGGGCGTGGTCACACATCGCATCGCAGTCATTCATTTCCCTCACCTCCTGCTGTTGGTTCCGTATCATTTTTCACATCCCTAATGGGTAGTATACCACTATGAAGGAAAGTGGCCTGCTCATTGAGATTTAGTGCTTAAAAGTAAGGATATAGTTTCAGATTTGTTCAAATTTTATTTTTAATCCCAGAATTGCACCAAATGCTTCAAATATGTCCAAAGTTTGTGGAAGAGCTATTCCAGGGTTTTGCAAAAACAAAAGCATGTCATCTACAAATAAACAGATTTTTATTCAGTTTTACCCAAATTAAAGCCTTCAATATCTAGTGTCAACTTACGTTTAATTCCAGAGGTTCTTTAGTCAAGATATAAAGCAATGGACTTAAGGGGCAACCCTGATGAGTACCTCCTTGTAGTTCAAAAGCACAGGTTATATTCCTATTGATAGTCATTCTTGCTTGTGGACTGGTATATATCAGTTGTACCCTCTGGTACAAAAATTTAAATTGTAAGCCTTTTGCGGTTAGGGAAATGCCTATAGAACTTGAAAATAATCCACTTTGAAGTGTTGAAATGTGGTATATAAAAAAAAAAAAATTAAAAAAATTTCATGTTTACTATATTTTCACAATATTTTCATTGGTCTCTATCGAACATCTTTTCTGCATCTAAACCAGCCGCAAGGCCCTGTATATTCTGGGTTCCCTAGATCATAAAGCTTCATTTAGTTTACATACATTGATTACCCCATGACGACCTCATAAAAAACCACTTTCATCAGGAACTCCAGATGTGGGGCAATTAAGTAAGCCTCTTTGCCATGAGAGAAGCCAACATTTTAATATCTACATTACGTAGAGATATAGATTAATAAGATTCTGTGGAAAGTAAGTCTATAATATGTCTCTGTCAGTTCAGAATCAACAACACTGTGCAGTACTTTTAAACCACTGCTGAAATGGGCCACATTTGGCTGACCATACAGCTGCTTCAGGGCCAACTTCCATTAAATGATTCTTGATGGATACTCCTTCTCATCTGTTAGTGGCAATCTTGTTATTGTTGCGAACAAGACGGTGGACCTTTGGGCTGGCCTGGCGGAGTGTGTTGAATGGAAAAGAGGGCTCCACGGAGCCGGATTAGGCCAGGAGGAGGAACCACTGCAGAGGCACAGGTGGAGACTTCACCCTGGAAGTCCGAGATCCCCCTGGGAGGAGCCCGTGAGGACCCGGGCCGCTGGGACTTAGGTGACGGCAGTGAGACTTGTAGAGAGGATGGAGTCTTCACCCTGGAAGCCCGAGATCCCCCCAGGAGGAGCCCATGAGGACCCGGACCGCTGGGTCTTAGGAGACGGCAGTGAGAAGAGATGAGAAGACGAACCAGAAGTCTAGGCGGGTGGCGGACACGGAGTATCTGAAGCAGAGCCGGAGTCAGGAACCAGAGAATCAAACCAAGGGAATCCGGAACAGGAACCGCAGGACCAGGATCAGGAACAGCAAGACCAGGATCAGGAACAGCAGGATCAGGAACAGCAGGAGCAGGATCAGGAACAACAGAAACCAAATCAGGATCAGCAGGAACGCAACTTGACTCTCAAACCTGAGGAACCTCGTTGCAAGGCAATTTCTTCCAGGCAGATGCCGGCCTTAAGTAATAAAAAGTAATAAAATAATAAAATATAAGTACCCTGCCGGCATCTGACATCATCCAGGGGGCTGTCCGCTGCTTCCGGGTGCTGGACCTTTAAAAGGTCCTCCTTCGCGTGCACGCGTGCCCCTGAAGGGGCGGAGCTTGGATTGGGCCTCGGCGGCGTCTTCCTCATGGAGACGCCATCGCGGAGCGGCCCAGTAGACCCGGGAAACGCCGAGCCCGGTCATGGCTTGCAGCGGGAAGAAGGAGGTAAGGACCGGGTCGCTAGTCTAGCGACCGGGACCGCAACAGTTACTACAAAAATAACTGTTCATTTTTAAGGGCACTTTCAAATTCTCAGGGAGCCAGTCAATGTATTTATTTTACTTGAGAGCCAATCAGTGTATTTGTGATGCATAAAAACCAATCAGATATCAGAACTTTTCCACAAAACTCATTTGAGCCAATCATGGACCAAGAAAGAGATTTAATTCAAGAAAAACTCCCCATTCATAAAAACTGATTACATTCAATAGTTGCATTCAGTCCTTATGGATGTACTGACAGTTCATGAAAAATCCAATGCTGTTCATGAACTGTCAGTACATCCTTATGGATGTACTGACATGAACTGTCAGTACATCCTTATGGATGTACTGACAGTTCATGAAAAATCCAATGCTGTTACTACCCCAAACCAAATGTGCCTGATACTTCACTTTCGATGCATATCCAGCATAGCTCTCTGCTTCAACGGCAGGGGAGAAGAAAAAAACTGATACCTCACGCATATCCAGCATAGCTCCCTGCTTCAACAGCAGGGGAGAAGATAAACAACCAATAAGGGCTGTATAACATAATCTGGGTAAAAACAAATAAGCATGGGTGTAGCTTGCTTATTGCGGCGGTTACTACCCCTACTACCTCTAACTAATCAAGCTAGATATTTCACTTGGATGCAGCTCCATCACTGCTCTCTACATTAATGGCAGGGGTGGAAGGGAATTAGAACCAAGAGCTAAGAGAAACAGATAAGTATGAGAGAAAAAATGAGGGAAGCTTGCTGGGCAGACTGGATGGGCCATTTGGTCTTCTTCTGCCGTCATTTCTATGTTTCTATGTTTCTATATGTTTCTATGTTCTATCTAAAGTAATTGCTCATCCCAGTCTCCTCCTAAAAAATATTGGGAAGCAACATCAATTACACAACACTTCAAATCTGAAAAAATATGCTGGTATGTAATACAGTGATGTACCAACAGCACTTCAGTGTGCTGATGTGTCAGACAAATCTTATGCTCCCAAAGATGAACTTTTAAATCTGTGATGTCTTGCCTACATATACCAAATTGCCAGATAGTTCACAATATACAACATGTGGAGGTGTTATAATCTGTCAAGTTTCTCAATTGGTACTGATGTCCATTCCTCAGACTGATGAAAACTGAAATCTGTTCCATTAAAAGACAAAAAATGTCCACAACTAGCATGTCTCCCTTCTGTTAATCCCATATCTAATTTATTATTTACAAACACTGATGGAACAAGTAGATGTTGCGAATTCCAACTCCCTGTATATTCAAAGCAATTAGGTATCTTAAAACAATAATGTAGAGACAACATGCTCCAGTGCTTATGAATAAAAGATTCAGTGCAGCCAGATAAAGTGGAAAACTGCATAAGGCATACTATCTGAAGGGATGAATGTGTTTGCCTATCCCATGGTTGTAATAAGCATAAGCAATCTTGTCAGAGTACAATGCATGCTTGTATACCAGTCTCCTCACATACACAGGGTATCCTCGCTGGATAAATCTAACCAAAAAAATGTGTGCCTGTTTCTTAAATTCATGGGAACAAAGGCAACAACATTTCAAGAACTGAGAAAAAGGAATAATGTATTTCAATGTTTCAGGTAAAAACTAAAAAAATACAACCACACATTTCTGTCAGTAGACTTCCTAAATACCATAGCCAAAAACCCTTCAGTAGTCTCTATCCACATATCTAAAAGAAGGTAGGGTCACCATATCAAATCGAAAAGCTAACTTAGGGCCTCATTTTCAAATATCGCATTAGGGGGCGTTACCAATGCAAATGAGGCTTCTTTCGTGCAGTGGGGAAACATCGCGTGCGGCGATGTTTTCGCCAAAACATTAGCACCGCACGCAATGTGAGAGAGAGAGAGAGAGAGAGAGAGAGAGAGAGAGAGAGAGAGAGAGAGAGAGAGAGAGAGAGAGAGAGAGAGAGAGAGAGAGAGAGAGAGAGAGAGAGAGAGAGAGAGAGAGAGAGAGAGAGAGAGAGAGAGAGAGAGAGAGAGAGAGAGAGAGAGAGAGACTATGCCCTAGACAGGTATTTTAACCCCTATGGGAGGGCCACCTACTAACTCGGGGTGGGGATTACGTATGAGCGTCGGGGATTGGGGGCCACTTTCGCATTCCACATGAGACCTACGGACAGAACAGTGCTCTCTAGTGCAGATTTGCTGGCCGTCGGAGTGAGGACGCTCACTCCAAGAAGTGGTTTGGGCAACGTTCTCTCCACCTAGCTTAATGGACACTCTACCTGGGCAACAACAAGCTAGGTGGAGAGAATGTTGCCCAAATCTCTTCTTGGAGTGAGCGTCCTCACTCCGACGGCCAGCAAATCTGCACTAGAGAGCACTGTTCTGTCCGTACGTCTCATGTGGAATGCGAAAGTGGTCCCCAACCCCCGACGCTCATACCTAATCCCCACCCCGAGTTAGTAGGTGGCCCTCCAATAGGGGTTAAAATACCTGTCTAGGGCATAGGCACTATAGTAAGGCTCCCCCCCCCCCCCCCCCCCCCCCGTGCCTGAAACAGGCTGTCCGGGACTATCGTGGACCACGATAACCCTTTAGTGGCCCCGTAACGCAAATTTCAGGGTTGTAGCTATTATCCGCGATAGCAGCCGCGCTAACACTGCGGCTGTTTCGCCGCACATGATAGTTTTGCATATGCTCCGCCCCAACTCCACCCCCTGACAAATTTGCATTCGCAAATCGCGATAACGGCCGTTATCGCGATTTGCGAATTTATCGCACGCGGTAAACTCCGTTGAAAATGAGGCCCTTAGTCTGAGGGTTACACTGGCTTAGCTAACCAAAAAATTCCTTCAATGCTGTCACAGAGCCTTCCAATAAAACAAAAACAACATCAACAAAACATTTTCACAGGCCAATATTCGCTAAAAAAAAAGTTGATGAGTAAGTCCACCATGATTCAACTCAATCATAAACAAGTTATCTATTGAGGGTACAAATGTCACACCCATTGGTGTTCCAAGATATCTGTTTGTATAGTTGCCCATCAAAAAGAAAAAACAAATTAAAGTTAAGATAACTAAATTTAAAATAAACTCTGGGGCATCATGTGGTAAGTTTTCTGAATATCAGTAACTGTACGAAATGCTGGTTACAAACCTGAACAAGAAGGTGAAGAGGTAACCTACATGGAATGACAGTTATAACTCTGAACACTTTACAGGGCAGATTGGCTAGACCATCATTTTCTCTGTTATTATGCTACTATATAACTTGAAAAATTATGTACACAAAGGCTTTGAATAACAACCTCTATATTTACATGGTTTTTTTTTACGATGATAACAAGGAGTTCAACATGAAAGTCACAAATGCAAAGAGAAAGCAATGAAAAATGACAGTCATGTACAAGGTTTAAGGCACAAAGTAGACAATAACATTTAAACAGGTCATGATTTCTCCCTCCTTCCCTCGTTTATTTAAAAAAAAACAAAAAACCTAGCAGAAAACCCTTTCAAACATGCAGCACATTTAACTCTAGAAGCCATGATGATAGTGTCAGCCTGACTACATCCTTCTCTTCCCATTATATAAAACACCAACGGGGCTGATATTCAGCCACTGAGTAGCTAATTAAGGGGCCGATGCAATAAATGTGTGTAGAAAGCGGGCACTGAACAGTCAGCACCCGCTTTCTTAATGCACCCCAGGCGCCCTCAAAGGGGGGGGCGCCATGCAATATTTAAATTAGGGGGTCGCATTAGCAAGGAGGTGCTAGGGGTGCTTGTGCTCCCCTAGCGCCTCCTTGCTAATGGGAACCCGATTGGTTTTCCTAACTCGGCCGCCTGCTGGTTCTGAAAACCAATGCCGGGGGTTCAGGAAACAGACACTTGTCAGTTGAGCATCCATTTCCTGCACCCAACTGTCAAGTGTTGGTTTTCTTTTCACTTGCTTCTTTAAGTTTTTCCTCCTACTTAATATTGTAATGATATTAAGTAGGAGGAAGTACAGAAAAGCAGTTTTTTCTGCTTTTCTGTATTTGTTTTAAATGCGCTCAGCTATTAATGCCTGCTACAGGCAGACATTAATAGCTGATTGTTAAATGTGCTTTTTTTTTATCAGAGTGAATGCCTAATAGCCTCATTCACATGCATTTGCATGTAATGAGCGCTATTAGATTCATTCTACATTGGATGCATGTTGAATATGCGCTAATCCTCTTATTGCATTAGGAGATTGATTAGCGCCTGTTCAACCTGTTCAACCCAGCTTCCGTGCCTTGCCTCAGTTCCAGCCAAGATTCCTGCTTGATCCTGGTTCACCTTCACAGCGTCCTCACTCGCCTAAGTCCCAGCGGCCGGACTCCTACGGGCTCCTCCCGGGGGAGTCTCGGCTTCCAGGGTTAAGACACCTCTTCTGTTCTCCTAGCCCTATCCCTCGACTCCCACTGGCTCCTCCAGGGGAGTACGGGCTCCCGGTGTGAAAGACAGCTCCTTCACCCGGCATGGTGTCTGCCTCCCGGCCTGTTCCCTCTCATACAGAGACGATAGTCCACCTTACCCTAGTCTCCAGCAGGCCAGCCCAAGGGTCCGCTAAACAGTTAAATCACAACAGATTGCAAGGCCATGGACTCGGCGGATATGCCAGGCCTTCAGGCCATTCCTGGAATGGCCCAATGAATGCAACAACAACAGCATTGCCTTGATGTGCTAGCAGCTACTGTGGAGCAACTAGCTGCCCGCCTAGATACAATGCCCACGGACCCTCCGCTCGCTGTGCCACCGGCTCAAGAGGGAAACTCTAGCACTGTTACTCAGCTGCCAGCACCGTCATGCTATTCTGGGGAAGCAAAAACCTGTCGAGGGTTTTTGAACCAATGCTTCATACGGTTCTCCTTGCTTCCTCAGCAGTTCCCTACCGATGCGGTCAAGGTGGCTTACATCCTGTCCTTGCTAGATGGGAAGGCACTAGTTTGGGCCTCCCCGCTCTGGGAACATTATGACTCCTCTCTCGAGGATTTGCCATGATTCATCTCCAACTTCAAACAAGCCTTCGATGAGCCGGCTAGACTAGCCACCGCCACAACTGATTTGCTGCAGTTGCGCCAGGGAGTACGCTCCTTGGTGGATTACACCATGGTTTTTTGCACGCTCGCCCAAGAAGTGGGATGGCAGGATGACTGCCTCAGAGCCATCTTCCTATAGGGCCTGGCCGGGCGTATCAAGGACGAGATAGCCGCCCGTGACCTCCCGGAGGACCTGAATGGTCTTATAGAAATGGTGGCTCACATCGACCATCGCCTCCAGCAGAGGGCCAGAGAGTTACGGCCAGTCAGATGCACTCCTTCATTGGCTTCTGCGTCCTCTAAGCCATTGTCCTCTCCCAAGACTGTGCGTCCAGAGACCTCTTCCAGTGAACCTATGCAGTTGGGGTGTGCCCCACTCTCCGCTGAGGAGAGACAATGTCGCCGCACACTGGGCCTTTGCTTCTATTGCGGTCAGAAAGGCCATTTCCTGGCGCGCTGCCAGGAGCATTTGGAAAACGCCAGAACCTAGGAGGTCATGAGGAGCTCCTCCTAGGTTGTGCTGCAGCTCCTCAATATACGGTACCTATTACCCTGGAGTACCCACGAGGGTCCCTGGAAATCCTTGCCTTCCTGGATTCCAGCGCGGGAGGTAACTTCATTCTGAAGGATCTGGTACACCAGTTGCAAATTCCCACAAAGTGTCGGGAGACACCTCTGCGAATTACCTCCATCCAGGAAACCCTCCTTCCAGGCCGCATCACAGCTTCCACGGCACCCATCACCGTACACACCAGGGTGATCCATTTGGAGGAGATAGCCTTCCTGGTATTGGAGAAGGCCGTCCACCCTGTGGTGCTAGGGTTGCCATGGCTACAGAAACACTCTCCCACCATCCGATGGGATACCTTGCAAATTACTAAGTGGAGTCCATTTTGTTTCGCCAACTGCCTGAAGGTGCCCAAGGCTCCCGGCCTTCCTCTTCTGCACGCTGCCGTCAGTCTTCCTGCACCCTATGAAGACTTTTCCAATGTATTCTCAAAAGCAAAGGCGGAGAGCCTTCCCCAGCACCATCCTTTTGATTGTGCCATTGAGCTACTACCTGGAACAACGCCTCCTCGGGGTAGGGTATATCCCTTGTCTCTACCCGAGACCCAGGCCATGTCTGAATACATCTCGGAGAACCTGGCTAAAGGTTTTATCCGCCCGTCCAAATCTCCAGCTGGGGCGGGTTTCTTTTTCGTGAGTAAGAAGGACGGCTCACTAAGGCCATGCGTAGACTATCGGGGCCTTAACGCAATCACGAAGCGGGATCATTACCCCCTCCCGTTAATACCAGAGCTCCTAGATAGACTGCAAGGGGCGAAGATTTTCACGAAGCTTGACTTGCGAGGTGCCTATAATCTGGTCCGTATCCGTCCTGGGGACGAGTGGAAAACCACCTTTAACACCAGGGATGGGCACTATGAGTACCTCGTGATGCCCTTTGGACTATGCAATGCCCCTGCGGTATTCCAGCATCTGATGAATGAGGTACTGCGAGACCTCCTGAACACCTCAGTCATCGTCTATCTTGACGACGTATTAATTTACTCCCATGATCTATCTTCACATCACCATCAGGTTCGTCAAGTCTTACAGATCCTCAGAGACGATGGTCGGTACGCTAAACTGGAGAAGTGTACCTTTGAGAAAACCTCTCTGCCTTTCCTGGGCTACATAGTCTCTGCCTCCAGATTCCAGATGGACCCAGAGAAAGTAGCTGCCATCAGAAACTGGCCTTGGCCGAGAGGCTTAAAGGCATTACAACGCTTCCTCGGCTTTGCAAACTTTTATAGACATTTCATCCTGAACTATTCACGTATTGTGGCTCCACTCACTGCCCTTACCCGAAAGGGAGTCAATGCGGTAGACTGGCCCGTCTCCGCTTGTCAAGCCTTTGAAACCCTCAAGGAGGCTTTCCTGCAGGATACCTGCCTCCGCCACCCTGACCCACTCTGACCATTCGTGGTGGAGGTGGACGCATCCAATGTCGCGGTTGGGGCCGTGCTCAGCCAGTACTCCAACTCTGGACAACTACTACCCTGCTCATACTTTTCAAGGAGATTCTCGATCGCCGAGAACAACTACTGCATTGGAGACAAGGAATTGCTGGCCATAAAGCTTGCCTTTGAAGAGTGGAGGCAGTGGTTGGAGGGTGCCAACCACCCCATTACGGTATACACCGACCACAAGAACTTAGAGTTCCTGTGTCATGCTCAATGCCTGAACCAGAGACAGGCCTGCTGGTCCCTGTTCTTCAACCGCTTTAATTTCATACTGCATTACCGGCCAGCCTCCAAGAATGTCCGTGCTGATGCCCTGTCACGTTCCACCAAATTGGAAGAGGCTGAGGAACAGCCACAGTATATCCTGGACCCCGCAAAGATCAATCTTTCTGTGACCTCGGTGAGTTTCCTAGGGAAGACTGTAGTCCCACGATGCTCTCGGAGAGCGGTTCTCGTCTGGGCCCATGACTCCCTCACTGGGGGCCATACTGGCCGTGAAAGGACTCTCGACCTGGTCAACCGATTCTACTGGTGGCCTACGATAAGATAAGATGTCCACGCATTTGTGGATTCCTGTCCCACCTGCACCTTGCAGAAGCCACGCACATGGAAACCTTGGGGCCTACTACAGCCATTACCCATCCCGGTAGAACCATGGACTCACATCTCCATTGATTTCATGGTGGACTTCCCAGTCTCCGAAGGGAACACCATCATCTGGGTGACTGTGGACCGGTTCTCCAAAATGGCTCACTTCGTTCCCTTGCCGAAATTACCATCAGCTCCGGAGCTGGCTAACCTATTCGCACAACACATCTTTAGGATCCACGGCCTACCGCAGGACATAGTGTCTGATCGGGGTCCTCAGTTCACCGCCCGATACTGGAGAGCCTTGTGAAGAGATTCAACGTGCAACTCAGCCTGTCGTCTGCGTTCCACCCCCAAAGTAATGGGCAGACGGAACACACCAACTGGACCCTGAAAATGTTTCTTCGCTCTTTTGTCAATGAGAAACAAGACAATTGGGCAAAGCTAATGCCATGGCAGAATTCTCATATAACAACCATACGCATTCTGCTACAGGAAGCTCGCCCTTACTTATAGTTTATGGGAAACAGTTGTGACCGCCATTACCTCTGCCTCTTCCTAGTGCGTTACTCGCGGTGCAACTCTCCGCCCGACAATTACTTTCGCTATGGACGTCCATCCAGAGAAAACTTGCTAAAGCGGCCAAGGCCACTAAGAGATGGGCAGATAAGCACCGGCAGCCGGCGCCTATCTTCCTTCCTGGAGACCGGGTTTGGCTCAGCACAAGGAATCTTCAGCTTTGAATCCCATCTCGAAGGCTAGCTCCAAGATTCTGTGGGCCCTTCCATATTGCTGAGCACGTCGGGGCAGTATCTTATCGGTTATGCCTACCCTCCTCCATGCATATACACACTATGTTCCATGTTTCTTTGTTGAAACCTCTTATTCTCTCCAGGTATCATCCTCAAACTGCTGATTCCACAGATCTATCGCTGCCGGATGAGCCTACCTATCAAGTCCGGAAAGTCCTAGACGTACGGTTCCATCACTGACGCTGAGAATATCTGCTTGCCTGGGAGGGCTGTGGCACCGAGGACAACACATGGGAACCAGCACGCAACATCCTGGATAAAGAGCTTCTACGACAATTCCATCGTCAGCACCCAGGTAAACCCGGACCTGCTAAGAGGGGGCGTCAGAGGGGAGGTACTGTTGTGGTCCTGGTCGCAGCACTCGCGACCGGGCCTTACCTCTTGGCTCCTGGCATCAGGTCCAGTCTCGCTGGAGAGCTTCGCTGGGTTCCGGGCCTGTTTGTGGCGTCCCCGCGGCGGCGACGCTATCGGGACGCCCTAGCCAGCCGCCCTCCTAGGCGCGCACACGCAAAGAGACCGAATATATAGGCCCTTTCCCGCCACTCACTGCTCCACCCGCTCCCGTGACATCAGACGCCGGCGGGTATGTAAGGTCGGCGCCTGCTTCTAGCAGACACCTTGCAACGAGGTTACCCTGTGGTTCCTAGTTGCTGTGTGCCTCGGAGTTCGCTAACTTCTCGCTTGTAGCCTGCTTCCATTCCAGCCTGGTTCCTGCTTCTGTGTCTTGCTTTAGTTCCAGCCTGGTTCCTGCTTCTGTGTCTTGCCTCAGTTCCAGCCAAGATTCCTGCTTGATCCTGGTTCACCTTCACAGTGTCCTCACTCGCCTAAGTCCCAGCGGCCAGACTCCTACGGGCTCCTCCCGGGGGAGTCTTGGCTTCCAGGGTGAAGACATCACCACCGATCTCCTAAGTCCCAGCGGCCGGGCTCCTACGGGCTCCTCCTGGGGAAGTCTCAGCTTCCAGGGTGAAGACACCTCTTCTGTTCTCCTAACCCTATCCCTCGACTCCCACTGGCTCCTCCAGGGGAGTACGGCTCCCGGTATGAAGGCCAGCTCCTTCACCTGGCCTGGTGTCCGCCTCCCGGCCTGTTCCCTCTCATACAGAGACGATAGTCCACCTTACTCAAGTCTCCATCAGGCAGGCCCAAGGGTCCACTAAACAGTTAAATCACAACACAATGAAATATATTTAGAATTGGATTAATGGTTTTGGCATGAAGTTTTAAGTTTTTGTGGATTATTTTCAACAATTGATGCTGTGTATTCGGAATCGTCAACAGTAAAAAGTTGATTTTTTAGAGAGAGGTTGTTTCTTCCATCACTAGTACTTTCAATATTGAGGAATTTCATGTATGCCACATTTTGAAGAGTTAGTTCTTAAATTTAAACACATCACATTCGAAATAGGTGGTCTATTATTTACATTCTGACCCTAATTGAACAAACATGCCATTTTGGTGACTTTATGTAGCATAGACCATTTAAATTTCATTGGTTTGCTCTGATTGGACAAGCTGACATATAAATTTAAAGCGCATGCTCCAGCGTTTTCTGCTGTCAAAAATGGAGTAGCGGTGTTCCGCTAAAGAAAATGTTCATGATGTTGCAGCGGAGCTCTGAGGTAATAAGGAGTTTGTTTAGCTTACTAAGAACGTAATTCAACATCTTTAACCAATTGTTTTTTATTATTTAGTTTTGAGACTTGAGACAGCCATTTTTGGCAAAACGTTAGCTGACGTCAGCTCCTGGCTCCTGTTTGGAGAAAATAAATCTTTGGCTCCAACATGCACCAGTTTATCTACAGCAACTGAATTGGTTGGTACAACCGCCAATAAATATTCGAGATACACAGCTGGCAAACATACACAGAGGAGAAAGTGATCAAATATCCCCATATTCAGATAAGTGTCCTTTCCAAGTATTTTCTGAGAGAAATTATGAAATTTTAAGTTCATTTGGACATGAATGCTTATGCGATGCCTCGCACTCGATGATATTAGGATGTTTACTCCAATTTTTTTAACAAAAGAAAAAAATATATTAAAAAAACTTTTGGAATAAAATTAAGTGGAGTGTTGGTGGTTGTTCAAGACCAATGATTGAAATACCTCATTAAATACCATTATGTTCTAGTTAGAACAGGTATTGAGACTCTGAGGTCTGTTCACTCCTATTCCAACATCTTTTGTAATTGTTTTTATACTAACTGTATATTAATACATGTGTGAAGTTTTCCATGTATGAATTAATTTTTTCATTTTGGTCTGCCAGTTTCTCTGCATTGCTTGTGAGTGTGCACCTGAGTGGAATTTGAGAGACTGTGTGCCTGATCTTTTGTGGTGGCTGTGGGTGTACTGGCAGTTAGGGATGTGCAGAGGGACCACATATGTTACATTCGGTATTCGTATTCGTCGGGGGCAGATACGTTGTATTCGGCAAGGGGGGCCCCTGATCCGTTCATGCGTTCCATTCTTATTCATTTCCCGCCTAAAATTTAATTAACCCCCCCTCCCCCCCCCCCCCCGAAGACTTGCCAAAACTCCTTGGTGGTCCAGCGGGGGTCCGGGAGCCATCTACTGCACTCACGCTGTCGGCTACTGGTATTCAAAATGGCACCGATAGTCTTTGACCTTACTATGTTACAGGGGCTACCGATGCCATTGGTCAGCCCCTGTCACATGGTAGGAGCAATGGACGGCCGGTGCCATCTTGTGCTCCTACCATGTGACAAGGGGAGTTTTGGCAAGTCTTGGGGGGGGGGGGGGGGTCAGGAGGGTGGGGGTTTTGTTGAAATTTGCTTCTTTAGGCGGCCGAATAATTCGGTGAAGATATTTTGTATTCGTGGGAATCGCGATACGTTTTGCTTCTCCACGAATATAACAAATATGGCCCTATACGTTGCAGATTGCCAATATGTTGCAAACGAATGCACACCCCTACTGGCAGTGGCTTTGGGTGTAAGGTATGGGCAGGACTGACATTGGAGTTACATCACAAGTATCAGACATGCTGGGCAGTGGCCTAGTGCAGTGTGATTTGAGAAGCATCCTGGGCACTGCCAGCATCACCCATCCTGTATCAGCATGGCCACTGCATTTCCCACCCCACTATGGCTGAAGAGAGGCCCAGTGTAGCCACAGCAGATCCCATCTCGTAGTGGCTGAAGAGAGGCCAAGCATAGCCATAGCAGATCCCATCCCATCATGGTCAAGGAGAGGCCGAAGGGGGGGGGGGGTGAATTTTGCCCACAGCATCACTTTCCCTAGAGCTGATCCTGTATGTGGGTAAGAGTGCTGCTTTAAGTACTGATAAAGTGTGGATTTTATGGAATCTGTATCAACAATGTGGACAAGTGCAAGGTGTTGCATATAGGGAAAAATAACCGTTGCTGTAGTTATACGATGTTAGGTTCCATATTAGGAGCTACCACCCAGGAAAAAGATCTAGGCATCATAGTGGATAATACTTTAAAATCGTCAGCTCAGTGTGCTGCAGCAGTCAAAAAAGCAAATAGAATGTTAGGAATTATTAGGAAGGGAATGGTGAACAGAACGGAAAATGTCATAATGCCTCTATATCGCTCCATGGTGAGACCACACCTTGAATACTGTGTACAATTCTGGTCGCCGCATCTCAAAAAAGATATAGTTGCGATGGAGAAGGTACAGAGAAGGGCAACCAAAATGATAAAGGGGATGGAACAGCTTCCCTATGAGGAAAGGCTGAAGAGGTTAGGGCTGTTCAGCTTGGAGAAGAGACAGCTGAGGGGGGATATGATAGAGGTCTTTAAGCTCATGAGAGGTCTTGAACGAGTAGATGTGACTCGGTTATTTTCACTTTCGAATAATAGAAGGACTAGGGGGCATTCCATGAAGTTAGCAAGTAGCACATTTAAGACTAATCGGAGAAAATTCTTTTTCACTCAACGCACAATAAAGCTCTGGAATTTGTTGCCAGAGGATGTGGTTAGTGCAGTTAGTGTAGCTGGGTTCAAAAAAGATTTGGATAAGTTCTTGGAGGAGAAGTCCATTAATGGCTATTAATCAATTTTACTTAGGGAATAGCCACTGCTATTAATTGCATAGTAGCATGGGATCTTCTTAGTGTTTGGGTAATTGCCAGGTTCTTGTGGCCTGGTTTTGGCCTCTGTGGAAACAGGATGCTGGGCTTGATGGACCCTTGGTCTGACCCAGCATGGCAATTTCTTATGTTCTTATGACAACAGAGGAGAAGGTAGCCCAAGGAGAGGATTTATAGACCCATGACCCAGAACTTGGACTTGTAGAGGATGGAGTAGATAACATGCAGGTTTTGATTTAATAAAGAAATAATTTTATATCTGTACCAGGAGTTGGAAATGGATCTGCAGCCTTCCACAAAAATATGTCATTCCTTGCCAGTCCACCTCAAAAAAGCCATAGCTTTTTGAGCACCAGCAGTCTCCAGATACCCTCTCGAGGCCACAGCAAAAATAATCCAGTCAACTACTTCATACTATATTACACAATTTTTGAGTGCTTTTCTCAGAAGAACAAATCAATATATTTATTTTTCATCAGTGATAAAAGACCAATAGCTAATCTTGACAAAATGCCATGACATTGCTCACTTTCCATCAGATTCGTGGATAACAGATTGCACAAACATTACAATCAGGCTTTCTGCTGGTAGTGAGGCTCAGACAGCAAGGGCTTTGACTCCCTCAACATGAACATTGTCTGCAATGCCACAGTCTCATAACATGGTTGTATCTAGGGTTCACAGTAGGAATGTGCATTTGTTTGGACAAATTAGACAATTTCAACAAAATAGTCTAATTCGTCCTGGTTCGGAGAACCCGAAAAACATTCGAAAGTTTTCCAAAATTTCAGAAAAATTCATTTTTCAGGTGTGCACTAATGGGAGTTAGTGCTCGCTAACCCAAAAATTGGGGGTCCCCGAAAAAAAAAAAAGCCCGAACCACGGGAAAACAAAATTTCCCATGGCAGGCCGAATCCGAAGCTCGAAACATATATTTTACCCATGCACATCTCTAGTTCACAGGCTCATAACACAATGTTTATATTCTTTAACCATCTGGGATACATGACCACTTTGAGTATGGAAAAATTGTAGTGGGATGCCATTTAAGTATGTATGCATCTTAGGCAACCATATATCCACAACTAATTATTGTTCTTTCCTTATGATGCTTCTAACAGGTCATGAAGCTCTGATAGGTTGGCCCTCTCAAACTTAACTAAGGGCCAGCAACAGTGAACACCACCTTTCCTCTCTAGTACTCTTCTTTGCCTTTTCCCCACAGGTGATAGAACCTAATTCCATTAAACCTGGCTTAGGATCCCCCCAAATGCCCCCAAACTGTGGCAGAAGAGTGCTACAATAAAGTGTAGAGGAAGACCAGACTACTGTTGGCCTCCTCAAAACTTGCTTTAGGTATTTGGAAATATCAGAGGGTTATCTGCTCTATACCCCGAATAAGGTGTGTGAATAGTTTTCTGGCTTGCTGCATGCTTCATAATCTTGCAAAAACCTGAGGGTGAAGGCTCATATCTATGACGCTGATGATGAGGAGGAGACAGAAGGGGCACTTGAAGAAGAACACAACATTGCCTTCGACTAGGCTATCTACTTAAGGAATACATAGATACAGAGATACATTTAAATTATGAATACCTATATATTTATAGTGAATTGGCAATGTCATAATGTCATCTATCAATCTATCTGTACACACACACATACCCACATAGAGATATTCAGTGTTTCCATGGGTGACCTCCTGATTTTGGCAGCTGACACAGACTCTCTGAGGTGATCCATCCTGTACTATACCACAGGCGGGTATGAATTAAATTTCACAATGTTCTCTGAGGGATGCAGAAAACTCTTCATCTGCTAACAAGGAAGGACTCTGAGAAGGAGCCATCAGGGCCAAACTCCTTACAACATCCTTTTTTCAAGATATTCTTTTGTTTTACAGAGTATGGCTGATCTCAGATACTCTCCCCTTTAGTGTCCAATTAATTTTCTCACTCCTGCCTGGTAAACATAACACCCTCTGAGGCACAACGAGCTGTTAAGTGAACATGGTATGGTGAGAGGGAGAGGCAGTGGTTCAGGACCATCTCTATAGCACTGTGCATTGTGTTCAGCCTTCTCAATTTATAGAGAGTGTTCCCTTGCCAGCTAGAGGCATATAAACACCTCAACAGCACTGCCCTGCTGGTCAACCTGATAATGGCTACAATGCCACCTGTTTCCTTTTCTAACAGAAGCTTTAGCTGTACACCTTGTATTAGCTCTTTTCAAAATAGTCCAGGCTTTGTTGGGACTATGTTGGTGGCATCAGTACAGATCAGTACAGGCTTGTGAAGATGAAGGGAGTAAATGGCAGGTGGAATGTACCCTTAAGAATAGCAACATTGCATACAGCAAGCAGCAGGATCCCAAACATGTGAGCAGAAAGGAAAGAGACAGGTAGAAGAGAGGGGAGGTAACCTCAACTTCCTTGCTACACCATAAATTTCACATTTATCTTTTCTTATCCACTTTCAATCAACTCTGAAGGGGAGTGTGTGAGAAAGAAAGGTCCTTTCTCCTTGTTTCACACTGTCAAGGATTTAAGTGCATATCTGTTAACATGTCAGTTAAACAGTTTAATGTACATACTAAGCAGTTAGTGCATTATGCTTGATTTTTTTGTGCATGCTAAGTAGCCTTAGTTTAATGCATAGGCCCATAAATTTCAATCTGTGAAGACTGAATTTGAGACCTATATCTCCTGTGTCTATATGCATTTATGATGCCAAATGCAGAGAGAAAAAAGATTTTACATTAGCTTTAAAAAAAAAAAAGATTACTTTAAATGATTTATTTTTCTGTATGCAGCAAGTAATTGCTCACCGAGCCTATAAATCAAAATAAGTACATTGTGCAATAGTCATAAAACATGGTTTTAATCAGACAATCCCTTGAAAAATGTAATGTGCTTTATCTAGAATAAGATATTTGGACATTGCAACTTAACTTATTTCTTTTTTATTAATATATTTTACTATTAGAAATTTTTATGGCTGATGATCTCTTATCCATCTTGAGATTATTACCTTATATCCCAGCTATTCCAACTCAACAATGTTAAGAAATATGTACAAGGGTACTACCTTTGACAATTTAGGCTACCTTTCATTTATTTTGCTAAGAGGAATGAATAAGGCATCCTCTTGAAAACTTTAAATCATGTCATTTTAGGTTGTTTTCAAATGTAGGCATAAACATAATTCAACTGAATTTGGCACAGCAAAATTATTTCCTTACAGAATCTAATTTGATTAGAAACAAAACTAAATGAAAATACCTACCATTATGGATATAGTAAACAATAGATCACTGGTTGCAATCCAATCATTACTTTTATCTGGCAGAAAATGTTTTATAGTAAAACTCTAAAAAATAAAACGTTTCCTGATATATCTATCAGTTTTCTGTATTCTTTTCAAAGCTAGATGAATTAGAACAGATCCATACCTACTCCTAGAGACCAGACCAGATCAAATGCAAAAGTTACAGGGGCATCAAACTTTTCTAACTTCTTTCCTGGTAACCAGAATAGAATAAATAATGTAGTATACTGAAATTCAGTTTTAAAAAATCACAACTTCCCATCCAGTAGTCATTAGGTTTGGAATATGGATATTTGTACTATACCTTGGACAGTATGGTTCACTTTTTTGCTTGCTTCTCCTCTACAGTGTGGTCTATAAATAAGTTTAATTTCTTTATGGCATTTGTTTTCTTGCCTAATTTATGTAGATATACATCTAACATCATGTGTTTTATTGATTGTATTGAAGATTAATAAAGAGATTTTTTAGAAAATCAGACAAGTAATATCAACTTGGTTGGAGGGGGCTGGCATAGCAGTCACTGAACTTGTTAATGCCTATTCTAGTTTAACTAGTGCCAGCACCCCAGAACAATGAATATTGGTAAATATTGCTGAAACATTTTATCTTTCATTCTGTTATTTAAATTTGACATTCCACTGTATATTTTCTTTAGTCACTAAAGAACTTTATTTCTGTCGTAATCATTTCTGCACATCACATATACAGACAACTAGCGAAAAGTCAGTCTGATGTGGATGTGGACCTTTGGACCGAGATGGAGTTGGCACAACCTGCAAGGAGGAGCCCTGCAGGTCCCTACGGTTAGCTATGACAGATGCCCAACTGGAGCTTTACCTACATCAGCCCATGTTCTCCTGATGTTGAGCCCTTGGGTGTCGGGTCCAGAAGGACTTAGGCATGGGCCTCTGATGATGAGGTGATGGTTGGAAGTCAAATCACAAGCCAGTTTCCAGGGCAGGCTGAATGCAGGCAAAGTCAGAGGCTGGCCTCAGACAGGGCAAGCGGCATTCAGGTTGGTCAGTATCAGGAAGTGTTCAAGCCAGGCGGAGTTCGATCATAGCCAATACAAGAAGTGGTTAGTGGCCTGCAGAGTTATATCATAGACGTGAAACAGGCAGTGGTCAGTGGCAGGCAAAGCTCAATCAGAGTCATAATCAGGCAAGCTGAAGTCAGAACCACACATCCATCTGAGGGAAAACAGGGTGGATAGGCAGGCAGGGAGGTAAGGAACAGCACAGGCAGAGATGACACTGAAGAACTGAAGACTGACCACAGGAATGAAGATGAAGAACTGAAGACTGACCACATGACTAGGTGAAGGAACTTGAGAATGAAGACCAGAGCTGACAAGATGAAGACCAAGAACAAAGACCAAGAATAAAGGCCAGGAATGAAGGACCAACCAGGACCACGGGAACATGCAGAGGCAACAGTGAAGCAGTCAACCTATTTCTGAGGCACCGGAAAGGCATCTGCAGGGGCCTTTTATGTGGCCTGAAGAATGATGTCATCATAGAGGACCTCCTGGCTTCTCCTGCTGCTGGCTATTTAAATTAGACAGGGTCAGTCACTCCCGCACCCTAGGAGGAGTGGGGCCCAACAATGTTGGCAGTGTCCTGCCACACTTGTCGATAGTGGCATTTCACCACATGGTGCGGCTTCCTGCTGGGTTAAGAGGAAGGGCAGCCTGACATCAGAATAAAGCAGCAAGGGTCTGGGTAGAGAGGTAAGCATGACTGTTCATAGGAGGGACCTACGAACCCCCAAACGCAACACACCCATCAGGACTCCTCTCATTTAATCTTCAAACCAAATCTATATGTGAAAGCAATTGCCATCCTGTTCCTCCAAGTGAGTGCCCCTGAAATTGGCAGGCACTAAGAAAACCTTTGCTTCTAGGGGATGAAAGTCAGGTTCCTCTTTAGAGTATTGGAGACCCTGTTCTCCTCTGATTTTTCAAGGAAACTCTAGAGTAGAATGTCCCACATGCAGCAACTGATGAACTCCTAAGATCCTTTTCCCAGGCAAGTTAGAGGACAAAAATCCTTCCCAACAAAAAGGAATAAAAACCCTCTCTAACTCCCAGAAAATCATCAGAGGCAAGATGCTGTTCTACCGCTTTATGTTGAAGTCTTGGAATCAAAATTCTTTTCCTTGATCTCCTCCAGCTACAGTTGAAAAATTTCTTCCAGATGTGGGAACAGAGATTCTCCACCGAAAACTCTCCCACAATTGCTCACACAACTCCAAGACAATCCTTTCCAGACAGGTTGGGTAGTGAATAAAAATGTGCCTCTTCCCATTTCCTGGATATCAGGCTGTGGGGCTTAATTTTGGAGACTGAGGAGCTAAAAAAAACCCAAAAACCTGAACAGTTTTCTTTTATAGAATCATAGAAACATGATGGCAGAAAAATACGTACGGCGCAGCGAAGCTGCCCATACTTCCAATTAATTTAGCATTATAATTCTCATTATTTCCTTAGGGATCCCCTGTATTTATCTCATGCTTACTTGAATTCAAATACTGTTTTTGTCTCCACCACCTCCACTGGGAGGCTGTTCCATGCATCTATGACCCTCTCTGTAAAGAAATATTTCCTAAGATTACTCCTGAGTCTACCCCCTTTCAACTTCATCACATGACCCCTCATTCTAGAGCTTCTTTTCCGTTGAGAGCTTACCTCTTGTGAATAGAAACCTTTGAAATATTTGAATGTCTCTATCATATAGTTATTTATATATATTTTTATCTTGTATACCCAGTCTATAAGTTTTCCAGATGTGGTTTACAAAATAACATACAGAGTAAAAACAATATAACACTCATGGTCAGACAATTAAAAAACAATACTTAAGACAAACAAAATCAGTTCTGCAGAAAACAAGTACCTGAATGCATCATCCCATACAGGGTAAATGCAAATTTCTTATAAAGTGTCATATGCTGGTGATTATGTATTTAAGGCCTGCTCCAACAGAAATGTTTTTAGGTTCCTTTTAAATTATTTGACATTCAAGATCATTCTTATGGCTTCTAGAAGAGAATCCAATAGTTTAGGTCTAGGAATAGAAAAAGCACAATTCCTTGTAATATCTTATTTGGCTAACTTTAATACAGGAATTTCTAGTAAGTTCTTATCAACAGAGTGCAATTGTCTGGTTAGTTTGTATATATGAAGCGATGTACTCACCAAGCAGCAGAATCATTATGTAACAAATTAAAAATCATGGTTAATACTTTATATTATGAATGGAAGGCAATGGAGAGATAGTGTAGTAAAGAAAGTACTGGTGTTATATGGCCTCTAAATGAGTATTGGTTAGAATGAGGGCAGCTAAAATATGGATTAATTGTAATGGATGCATAACATTTGCCGGTACACCGAAGTATAAAGAAATACAGTAAGCCAAGTTCTTAGTAGGAAATCATATGTTTCAAGCAAAGGCTTTAAGCATGTTGATAGGTATAGTTTATAAAATGAGGATGTCACAACAGTGGAAATGTGGTGTTGCATGAATAAAGAATATGGTGTATTTTTTAGATTTTTTTTTTAAATTTTATTATTGCTGTTATAGTGTGGTTTTATTTTGATTGTATGATTTTTGTATGCAGATTTATTTTTACTCTGATACTAATGTATGGAGTTTTGGAATTGTATACCACACTGACCAGGTTTTTCCTGAGCAGTTAATAAGAATGATTGAATGAACAAATAAATAAATAGATAGATAGATAAATAAATAAATAAATAAAGAGGAATCAAGGATTGTTCTTAAATTCCATGCTTTATGTGTTATTGGTACACAGGGACCTTAAAAATTTAAAGTAGTTCATGAGTGCACCTACGATGTAACCATATTGTTCTAGTTTTCATGTTACAAATGTGCTTTGTTTATCTCTTGATTGCCAATGAAAAATATTAAAAAAAAAAAAAATTAAAGTAGTTGGGGTTTTATATGTAGAATTTTTTATGCTAGATAAGAGCAGTATTTCAGTCTTAGCAACACTGAGCTTTAGCTTGTTATGTGACAACCATCTTTTAACAGAGTTTATGCACAGTGAAACAAAAGCCAGAGTATTCGTCCAGGATGAACTGTATTGTATGAAAAACTGAATGTCATTGGTGTAAATTTTATAATTTAAGTCTACAAGCAAAATGTTGGCAAAGGGGGGACAAGTAAATATTGAAAGGAGTGGCCAAGAAGGCTGAGCCTTGAGGCACACCAGTATTCATTTTATTCCAGTCTGAATATTAAGAGCCAATTTGTACTTGCTGTGTTTGATTACATAAGTATAAAGAGAACCATTTTTATATGGTTTCAGTAATTTCAATGGATTTCATATGCAAGAGAAGGATGTGATTAAGAGTATCGAAGGCAGCAGTTATGTCCAATAGAACCAAAATATAATCTATGTTAGAATCATATCCATAGGTAATGGTATCAAAGGATGAAAGCAGTAATGTTTCAGTGCTGTAGCCACGCCTGAAACCATGCTGATGCAGATCTAAAATGGAATTATCATTGATGTAATCTTAATTGATGTAGGACAATGGATTCAATCATTTTGTCTAGTGAAATTAAGGATGACATCTATCTGAAGTTAGCAAAATCTAATGGTTCTACAGATGCTTTCTTAGGAATAGGAGAAACTGAGGCACGCTTGAGTGAGTTTGGTAACATACCAGATGAGAGCAATACATTTACAATGTGTGCAATATGTTAACATTCATGGCTATTCTAAGTAGTGAGGTGGGACAGAGATTCACTAGATGATGGTTTCAATTTTCCAAGAATGTTAATAATTGTCTCCAGAGTCACTGTCTGAAATGAATCCCAAGATAGTTTGATATTAACTTCATTAACTATTGGTAGTGAAAGGTGAAAATTCTGAAGATATTTTTATTACTTTCTCAAGAAGATAGTAGCAAGTATATTACAATAATAATGACTAACATAACTTGTGGAATTGTGTATTACGGCTGTCAATAATTTCTAGGGATGTGAATCAGGTGATCGATCGTCTTAATGATCGATTTTGGCTGGGTGGGGAGGGAAATCTGATCGTCATGTTTTTTGTTTTTTTTAAATCGTAAAAAATCGTAAATCGGGGGAGGGCGGGAAAACCGGCACCCTAAAACCCACCCCAACCCTTTAAAATAAATCCCCCACCCTCCCGAAGCCCCCCAAAATGTTTTAAATTACCTGGGGTCCAGTGGAGGGTCCCGGCGTGATCTCCCTCTCTCGGGCCACGGCTGCGATAAAAGAAATGGCGCCGGTGGCCCTTTGCCCTTACCATATGACAGGGCAAAGGTAGCGCCGGCGCCATTTTGGTTCCTGTCACCCGACGTCACGAGTGCAGAAGATCGCTCCTGGACCCCCGCTGGACCCCCAGGGACTTTTGGCCAGCTTGGGGGGGCCTCCTGACCCCCACAAGTCTTGCCAAAAGTCCAGCGGGGGTCCAGGAGCGACCTCCTGCACGCGGGCCATATTGCCAATATTCAAAATGGCACCAGCGCTACTTTTGCCCTCACTATGTCGACATAGTGAGGGCAAAAGTAGCGCCAGCACCATTTTGAATATTGGCAATACGGCCGGCGCTACTTTTGCCCTCACTATGTCGACATAGTGAGGGCAAAAGTAGCGCCGGCACCATTTTGAATATTGGCAATACGGCCCGCGTGCAGGAGGTCGCTCCCGGACCCCCGCTGGACTTTTGGCAAGTCTTGTGAGGGTCAGGAGGCCCCCCCAAGCTGGCCAAAAGTCCCTGGGGGTCCAGCGGGGGTCCGGGAGTGATCTCCTGCACTCGTGACGTCGGGAGCCAGGAACAAAAATGGCGCCGGCGCTACCTTTGCCCTGTCATATGGTAAGGGCAAAGGGCCACCGCGCCATTTCTTTTAACGCAGCCGTGGCCTGAGAGCGGGAGATCGCGCCGGGACCCCCCACTGGACCCCAGGTAATTTAAAACATTTTGGGGGGCTTCGGGAGGGTGGGGGTTTATTTTAAAGGGTCGGGGTGGGTTTTAGGGTGCCGGTTTTCCCGCCCCCCCCCCCCCCGATTTACGATTTTTTGACGATAAATCGGGGGAATTGTTATTGTATCGCGGCTCTAACGATTTTTGACAATTTAAAATATATCTGACGATTGTTTTAAATCATCAAAAAACGATTCACATCCCTAATAATTTCACCATGTGAAAATAGGATAGCAGGATTGTGAACGGTGACTTGGGTGTGAGCCCTTTGTGCTGTGGCGTAGTTGAAACAACCTTGTAGGTGAACCTATGAGGTCTATGCTGGCAGCTGGTGAACGCACCATGTAGCGGGCCAGACTGGAGCTTCAACTATACAGGCTGCCTGCCCCAGAAATTGAGCCCTTGAGGTCTGGCAGCCATCAGGTCTTAGGCAGGTCCCTAGGGTGGTGGCAATAGCAAGAGTGCAGCTTTGAGGGTTTAACCGGTTTAGCCTGGCCTTAGTCAATGAGATATTTTATGGGAGGTCACAGCACAGATAGAGCTAGGCTTTATAATTTTGGTTTGTTTTGTCATTTTGCACATTATTTTTCCCTTCCAGCTTTCCCTTTGTTTTATTAAAAAAAACAAAAAAAACAAAACAAACAAAAAAAAAACTGCTTAAAGAAATATTGTGTGGATTCTGTTTCCCTTAACAGGAGTATTGCAACTTACAGAAAGCCAGAGGAGTCATAGCTTCTCCTCAGCCAGTTAAGGCTGTTGTGAAAATGAACGGAGAGATAAATGTTAATATCTGATGAACTGAAATGGTGTTTGATGTACAGGAGGTTTGTCACAGCAGATTCACCCACCCTTATTGTACACAACATTGTTATTTGATGTGAAAGACTGACTTGTTTTCCCATAGCTAAATGATTTGCTTTGCTATTTTTTGCCCAATAAACATTTTAAATGTTATGGTTACTATGGTTACTATGGTCTATGATTACTCCTCTTTTGTGTTCTGAATAACTTTTTTTGAACATGACAAATATATTGGGGGTTTTGTCAAATATCTGCTTTTATGATAATTGTTCTTTAGATGTTTTCCACTATTTGCTCTATAGAAACCAAATATTATATCAGTAAATTTTATCCCAAAATGAATAAATATGAAATATTAATCCTGTGAAGGACTGGAAGGTTGTCCCCACCCTTGAAAGCTTAGAGTTTGATTTTCAGAAATCAGTCATGCACCTAAGCTTAAAACTAATTCTTTATTGACCTGACACAGGAGGGTAAGTATTGAAGTCTAGTCATATATGTATTAAGTTACTCCAATAAAAATGTATTATCTACTGTACAACTTATTAGTGGGCCCTTACTTCAGCATATTCATATGATTCCAGTAACTCAAAAACACATCCACTATTATATAAAATAGAAGAAATATAATCAATGGCATAGCATACTTCACCAACTCCTCCAGTGCAATCTTCATGCAGGCTCCAATTCCCTAGTTGTTTCAACTAACATGCACAGTCCACAAGCACAATAATGCAAAAGTCATTGTACTGGGAGAAGACTTTTCTTGAAGGTTCACATAATCTGAAAGCACATTCATTATAATATTGGAGCTTCCTGTTCTCTACTCAGTACGTCTGGCTCAAACAGTTGGCATAAGGAAGGTAATTTCAGAAGCATTCTCATGTGCAAAATAGTGTTTTACCGGCTGAAATGGGCTTTTTAAAAATTGCTCACTGAGGGGTAGATTTTCAAAGGGTTATGCGTGTAGGTTAGGCGCGTAACCCCCAAAAACCTACCCCAACCCCCCTGCGTGCGCCGAGCCTATCTTGCATAGGCTGCCGGCGCGCGCAAAGCCCCGGGACGCACGTAAGTCCTGGGGCTTTCCTGGGGGGGGCATGTCAGGGGGGCGTCGGGGGGGGGGGGGGCGATATCATGGTGGCGTGTCATCGGGGGTGTTCAGAGGTGTGGCCATGGCCGTGGCCTCCGGACCAGCCCCCGGGCTGGACCATGGTGCGCCGGCCGCCAGCCCGGCGCACGCAAGTTACGCCTGCCTCGGGCAGGCGTAACTTGTGCAACAAAGGTAGGGGGGGGGTTTAGATAGGGCTGGGGGGATGGGTTAGGTAGGAGAAGGGAGGGGAAGGTGCGGGGGGGTGGGAGGAAAGCTCTCCGAGGCAGCTTCAATTTCGGAGCGGCCTCAGAGGGAACGGAGGCAGGCTGCACGGCTCGGCGCACACAGGCTGCCGATTTTGGGCAGCCTTGCATGCGCCGACCCCGGATTTTAACAGATATGCATGGCTATGTGCGTATATATTGAAATCTGGCGTACTTTTGTTTGCGCCTGGTGCGCGAACAAAAGTAGCGCTCGTGCTTTTTTATTAAATGAGCGTAGATGTTCCTGGGAGTGGAGATGGGGAAGGGTTTTCAGTTATGCTCATACATTTCAAAATTCAAACATATGCAAATACATTTTCCTGAAACAGGTCCATACACTAAATAGCAGGTGTGTGTTCAGGTAGAAGTATTTATTTATTTATTTAGACATTTTATATACCGTAGTTCCAAATAAAGATAACAATGGTTTACAAAACTAACAGTCATGCTATATATCAACAGGGGTTAATATAAATCTACTGAGATGTTCTAATACATATTAACTAAATGTCTACGACATCAGGCTAGTAGTTGCTTAGTACAGGCATTATAATTTAGCAATTTTTACGTGATATTACTTTGTCTTAAGATATTTACATTCTTTCATTAATTTATTATTCATGCTTTAATTATTATCTTTTGTCTTTCTTGTTATTCTAGTTCTTTTCATTCTGATTTTTTTTGTTAGGTTATATGCATTTTATTAGATGTGATAGGATCATTTTCAAAGAAGACTTATGCATGCAAGTCCACTTTGAAAATTGGTGTGACCTGGATGTGGGGAGGTGAGGAGGAGATAAGACCTTCAGATACCTTAAAGGTTTTAATGATGTACAAACTTTGAACCTTTTCTGTTGGAAAGGAAACTGTAGAACTAGAGTTTACAAAATGAAGCTCCAGGGGTGATGACTCAGAACTGACATCAGGAAATGTTTTTCATGGAAAGGGTACTGGATGCCTGGAATGCCCTTCCACAAGAGCTAATGAGGGCAAAAACAGTAATTAAATTCAAAGATTCAAAATTAAATTCAAAGAATCACTGCAGATAGCTAAAGGCTAGAGGTTAGAAATGAAGAAAAGGGTTCATGGGCGTAGCCTGCATGGAGAGGCAGACCCTAACCTTAACAGAAGGCTTGGGGATTACTAACCTTAATCAATTAGCCTTGATGCTTTTGATGCAACTGCAACATTGTTCTCCACCTCAATGGTGAGGGCAAAAGGCAAA
This sequence comes from Rhinatrema bivittatum, assembly GCF_901001135.1. NCBI lineage: Eukaryota > Metazoa > Chordata > Amphibia > Gymnophiona > Rhinatrematidae > Rhinatrema > Rhinatrema bivittatum. Next base: position 165,410,417 of record NC_042615.1, read on the forward strand.
AAGGGGAATAGGATTCGGATAACAGCCAATGCTGGACCCTGACTTTTATGGTCCAAAGTATTGATATGTGTACATTAGGGAAAATGTATACATATCAGTACTTTGGACTTGCTTCTATGACCAAGTCCAAAAGCAAAACACATTCAAGCAGCATTGTCTGAATTATCAAGAAGGTTGTTCACCCTGTAAAAATATTGCTGGTAGTAATTTAGTTATGGGTTTGACAGTTGCTTGGTTTTGATCATATATATAACTACCCTTAACAGAAACATGGGGATAACCTGCAGGGAGTGGTAGTTACTGCCATAAGAAACTCGCTGGACAGATGGAAAGGACCATTGGATCTTTTTCTGTCATCATTACTATGAATGTACTGTATTTATGCATGTATTTGCCAGCTAATTTATGGTCAATGTTGCAAAATTATTCCCTATGATGGTAACTTTTAAAAAGGTGTGCAGGCACGCATTTGTGCACATTTGTCGGCCCATACCCAAGGGGTGGCCATTTTATAACATACACATGTATATGCGTGAAGTACATGTTATAAAATAGCCTGACCCCACGCACATGTGTGCACAATTTTAATTGGATGGACACCTATGCGCAAATTCCACTTCTACCGTATAAGGTGTGTGTGTGGGGGGGGGGGGGGGAGGGTTAAAAGATATGCATGCTGATGTCATTATCAGTTTTACCAGTTCATACCCAGTTCACCCAGGTAAGGAATGGGACTTCCAAACCCCCCTAGTTTAATAGCCTCCCTTCTACCCTGTTATTCCTGACTCTTAAAACCCCACCAATCTGTCTACTTACCCTTAAACTTGCACATCATCTATAGCAGTAGTAAAGTTTCACGGCAATGGACACCCTCCCCCCCCCCCCCCCACATGCCTGTGCTCATAAGCATTTACGCACTAATTTCAATGTGAAATCCAAGAACTCTCATGCCCTACCCAGACCAAGCCCATACCCTGGCCCCTTTTGGCAACTTTTCATTTGTGCCACATACGCGCATACTCGGGCAGATTTTAATATCTGCTTGGCACACACCGGCCCAATTTGTGCACATATCTCCCGGTTTTGCCATGCTCCAGGCTTTTAGAATTCACTTATAACTCCTTTGGTTATCAATCCAATATCATAGTAATTTTTTATGCTTTCCGACATACAGAATGTTGGAAGGAATTACATTAAAGGGATTGAGATTTGTCCATCCATCTGTCCTTCCATCTGTCTTCAGTAAGCACAATAATGCTTCAAAAAAGGATGGAAATTTACCATACAGAAAGAAAAAATGAATATCTCAGATGAGTTTGAAAACCAGAAACATCAGATGAATATTTTCAGAGAATCCAGCCTCCAAAAAAAAAAAGCAAAATTCTCTTGGCTTTCAATGGGAAACAGTTTCAAACTATTTGAACTGTTAGTATGTTGACTAATGCTCCATTCCAAATGTTCCTCCCTACTCTACCAGCACTTTTTCACAAGCAACATAGGCAGAGAGACAAAGGTAGGAAGCTAAATAAAGCAACAGGCAATGACTGGCACAGAAAAGGTGCTTCCAAAATACTCAAGTACACCCCACTGCCCACACTGCCCCAAACTCCCATATTAGGAAGCTGGTTATTTATTTATTTATTTATTTATTTATTTAACAGTTTTTTTATACCGACCTTCATAGTAAATAACTATATCGGATCGGTTTACAATTTAACAAGGGGAATAACTGGAGTAACAATTCAAGTAAACGAGAGATAACGATAGGCAGGAATAAGTCAAAGTTACAATCAACAGGGAAAGAGAACTTGGAAGCTTACAACAAGCTGGAAGGAAGAAAGGCCGGTAATAAATAAGTGGTGTTACCATAGAGCGTATGAATTAAAAGCTTAAAACAGTGCTTTAACCTGAAAGTCATGGTTAGTGTTGCTAAAGTTAGCCAGATAACTTATCTTGGATATTCAGTGGGATAAATGACCTGCTGAATATACTATCCTAAAATTATTTGGCTATTTTAACTAGAAATGTTAAACTATCTGACCAGCTTTGTATGGCTGGATAACCTGACACTTAACCAGATATCTTCCAAAGATATATGGTGAAGTGGTACTTTTATGCAAAAAAAAAAATATAGCCGTGGGCTTCTCATCCTGATTTCTAAATCCCACCACAAATGTATTAAACCCTACCAGGCCAGGCCCCCACAAACCCTTCCTAAGGAAACCAAACAGGAAAATATCGGCACTAACCCTCTAGCCCTCCTCTCCCTTCTCATTTAATAATTAAATAATATCACCTACTCACAATCCACCCCTTCCCATTCCACCACTTCCCCAAGTTCTCCCACCCACCCAGTGCCTGAATCACTCCCATTTTCTGAGGCCTGCAATCTCAGTACATCGCAATCCCAGGTGCTTCCAGAAGTGTTTTGAGCAGCAGCCCTGGAAAAGTAAGCTGTCAGCGTAAATGTCCTACTGCTGGGATGGACAGTTTCACAGATACATCCATCCCACTGAAAAACCCTTATATACGCACACGCATATAGGCCCATACAACCCACATACACACTCCTGACCCCTATATTCCCAAACTTCACTATTCACACCTACCCATCCATGCACATACAGACATCCCCCTACATAAACCCACCAAAGCCAACACAACCAGTCCCAACAGACCTCACCTGTACCTCCTCATATACCCTATACATCCACAATTATCCCCCCTATTGCACCCACACAGCCACACCATGCACCCCTTCTAAAAATCTATATTGGAAAGCATGCCTAAAGCCTTGGCTCTACATGCTTTCCTTCTTTTTTAGTATATCTAAAGTATTTATCACTAATAATAATTTGCAAAGTTTACAATTCTTCTGCCAAATGTAGTTTTGGAAGCATAATGGGAGAGCAATCTGTTTAATGTTCCAGTTCTAACTTGTGACTCTTAAATTTTGCTGCTTAGCAACATGTGCCTTTTTAATCTGTCTATAATAAATGATGATATTGCCATAGAAAACTTCTTTAACAGTCCCCGCCTGAGGCTAGATTTATAGCCTGAAGGAGGGCATTGATCTTGAAATTCTGGAATCATGCTTTTCTCTAAATTCTATTGCTTCGGTTCAGATAATTGTAAGCTTCCAAGTACTTCTTAGTGTTGCCAAAAGTTAAAGCCTTTGAAAATTGCTACAATATATGCTATTGAATTGTCAGCAGGTTTTACTCATTTTAAGTGCACTTAACTCAGGTAAATGGACTTTTGAAAATTTCTACAATAATATGTTACATTTACATTTTCCTTTAAAAACTACCTCATAAGGATATAGGATTATGATCTGAAATATAGTGAGTATCACAGGCTTATGGTACTGAAGGCAAAAACAGAAGAAAAACTCTACCCTTCTCAAATCATTATGTCTGGGTATGAAAAAAAAGTATAATGCCTTGTAAACATTTACAAATTTATTAAACTTAGGTTTGTAAATGAATCAATGGAAATTCTGGAATTTTCGATGAGTATGAATTTACTTTACAATCTAATTTTTGTTTAGAATGCCACAGTCACAGCATAATCTGCAACAAACTAGTAGAACAATCTGCAGATGTGAAAAATTCATATCAGATTTCTGCTGATCTATAATGGATTTTAGAGCAAGTATTTAATTTTAGAAGAAAACAGAGACATTTATGCTAGAAATTCATCCAAATCAGTGGGATTTCTATGCCAATAAAACAGGCATTGATTTGCATAACACTAATTTGCATGTGAAGGTTGTAGCTTTCTCCAGATATCTTTGAAGACTAAGGATTTTATGAAATTGCAAAGATGTTATTGATGAAATTCTTGGCCAGTTATTATAAAATACATAAGGGTTAATCCATCTGAGAGAATAGCTATTTCCTTCACTCCTATGCATTTTTAACATTCAGAATTTAGCAAACATTATCAACAAAATTATTATAGTCATCTCTTAGAACATATATATTGGTACTAGTATACTTTTATGCAGACAAAGACATTCTAGAATTACACACATCTTTAAAGATCAGTAATATACAGTGTTTAGAAAAAGCTTGTGAACCCCAAATATAATAATCTTACCATGATATCTTGTTTAATTGAAACCACTCTTTTCTTACAAAATAATAAGGGCATAAATTAAACAATTCCTTCTTTCTTGAAACAAAAATGTACAAAGTAGAAACAATAAGACTAATTCAGAATCAGTGTATGTTTGTGTGTGTGTGTGTGTGTGTGTGTGTGTGTGTGTGTAAAATAGTATGTGAACTCCTAGATTCCTTAACACAGGTCATCAGCTAATTAGAATCAGGTGTTTAAACAATTGAGTAACAAATAAACCACCCTGCATAGAAAATCTGCTTGACTGACTTTCAGCATCCTGTTCTATACTTAGTCAACAAAAAAAGGGGAACATACAAAATCATTTCTCTGTATCACCTCGCACTAGAACACATTTTAATTATTTTTGTTATTGTTTAAAAATGTTTGATTTTATGTTTTTCATAATAGTTTCAACTCAAATTATCTTTAAATGTATATAAATGAGATCGTATCAGCAAGCCTGACAAAGTGCCTCGTCACCCGACAAGGTCTTCCGGACTACGCGATCATTTGCGGTTTCACTTTAATGATGTTATAAAGTAATAACTGAAATTCCAATTGCAACGTCAACGTCTAATAACAACTGCCCTTTACATAATGGCTCAACAATGGCCAGGGTTTCGCATGTCCTGCTTCTTTAGGAGCCATAAATGAATTAGTTTCACAAAAAACAAGGTAGACGCTGGGATGCAAAATCACTTGTTGTGTCCCAAATCTGGCTTCATCAATTTCTCTCGGACATCTTGTCAGGTGACTAGGCACTTCGTCAGGCTTGCTAATGCGGTCTCATTTATATATATTTAAAGATAATTTGAGTTGAAACTTATGAAAAACATAAAATCAAATTTTTTAAACAATAACAAAAATAATTAAAATTTGTTCTAGTAAGTGTTGATACAGAGAAATGATTTTGTATGTTCCCCTTTTTTGTTGAATTAGTTATACTTGGGAAGTTGAGTGCTCTTTTTTTTGATCTATACCTAGTCAAACCAGGAGGAGGACAAGGCCTAACAGTCAACTGAATAATAAACACAGGTAGAACTTAAGAACATAAGAAAATGCCATACTGGGTCAGACCAAGGGTCCATCAAGCCCAGCATCCTGTTTCCAACAGTGGCCAATCCAGGCTACAAGTACCTGGCAAGTACCTAAACATTAAATAGATCCCATACTACTGGTGGAGTGTAAGTTGCCGAAGGCCATTTCTAGGACTAAGTATTTAGGTACTCACTTTTATGTTGATTTGGATTCAGCCATTCATAATTATGAGGAACATGTTTTTCATTGGTTCAGGATACACTCCTCATGTAGTCCCCTCTCCATCTCTCTTGTTGGCTTTGATGTCATGCATGAATTATTTTCTTAGTATAGTGCCTATTTTTTTCTTTATTTTTTTTTATGAGATTGATGGTCTTTTGTGGTCCTTTTTGTAAAATCAGAAGTCTCTGAAAATTTTTTAAAACTGAAGTCCTCTAAAGAATGTATGTGTGCTTCATTTCCCAGATTTTTATCATCATGCTTATATATTACAAGAGGGTTATTACTGGTTGGTCTGCATTGGCTTAACTTGAAATAGCTTGCATATACTATTGCACTTGAGACTGTCCCTGGGATGAATCTGTCTAGTGGGCTTCATCAATTTTCTAGTGGGCTTCATCAATTTTCTGTACATAGTGTTTTTTGGGAGCTTAAATATCTTAGCTCCCCTTCCCTCCCTGAAATGCTCTGGTTTCTCTTTGTTGTGGTTTTACAATTGATAAATGTTATATTCATTGTAAATTTTGGCAAGAACATGGCATTTGGCTCATAATTCAAATCATCTCTGACTCTAAACTGGTTCCTTTCTTGGATTTAGTAACTAAGGGCCTTATTTTCCAAGGCTATTGCAGGCTTGCGCTAATAGCGCAAGCCTGCGATAGCTTGCGAAGGTAGCGCACGCCTGCGCTACCTAAATTGGGGAGGAGTCAGCCCCAGAAGAGGAGGAGTCAGGGTGTCACCGGGGCCGACTCCGCAAAGATGGCGCCGCCAACGAAAAGGTAAGGGCCTTTTCACGTCCTATTTCGCGCCCAATAACTATACCTTCTATGGTGGCGCTATTGGGTGCAAAACCGGCAGCGATCACACCACGGCGGTGCGATTGCTGCCGGCTAGCGCAGGACCGCCTCCCCCGTTTTGACTCCCCGCCCCCCAATAGCGCACTTTTCTAAAGTATCGCAAGCCTGCGATACTTTAGAAAATGAGGTCCTAAGAGCTGGATTTTCTAAGATTGCATGGCTTTCTGAATTCCGTGGTAATGGGGGGCAGGGGGTGAAGCATGGGGTGAGCCTGAGAAAGGTGGCAGCGATCGCACCACCATGGAGTTATTGCTGCCGGCTTTCGCACCCAGTAGTGACACTGTGAAAGGTGGTGCTATTAGGCTCACTACTGGCGGCAATAACGAGTCTTACCTTATCGCCACCAGCAAAGTTACCACCACCAGCAAAGTTACCACCACGTCTGCCCCAACGCTGCCCCGACTCCTCCTCTTCTGGTCCTGACTCCACCCCTATCAAGCTATCGCGTGCGATACTGATAGAAAATGACCGCCTAAATTTGCTTTAATACAATCTCAATATTTTCGGTGAATGCAATTGAGTAATTCAATGAGGGAAACTAGTTTTACTTTTCATGCAGCCAGATCTAGGCCTGCCCTTTTTTCCATTTTGCTGTAAGTTGGACCATTCAGGTCATATGGCTTCTGACATATAAATATTTGAAATTTGGGCTTTGTAGTTTTGAAAAAAATTTGGGAAGCAAATTTAGGAGTTTTCTATACTATTTTAGTCTCATTGTCTTAGAGTATAGCACAATTTGTTTCTATAGCTCACCAGGTACTCTGGACACTATTAAGTGGATATTCAGAGCTGGATTACTGCCCTCTGTACACTGTTGGTCTAACTCAGAGGTTAATGCCACTCTTTCTCACATGCTTTAATTTTGCCCTAATGTTTATTCTTTCTGGCTCAAAAATGGGATAAAATTTTTCAGTTCTTAATTTTTCTTTTCTGGTATCATACAACATCGTTTTACTCAAATCTACTGGTATGAAGAGCCCATTGCTCTGTTTGAAAAAAAAAAAGTTAGACTTTTTGATCACAATTGCTTTGAAAACCAGTCTAATTGTTAGAACAGTTCTTTATTGAATATACATATTTGGGAAAAGGTAGCAGTTGTCAAGTATAATAGAATTTCTGCATAGGTGAAAATGTGGGGACTGTTTCATGTTTAATTTTAATATGTAATATTGGCTGTTACACTTCCTTGCATTTTTCTTTATATTTCTTGCTGTAATGTTGCAAATCTGTATTGCATTTTGGATCTGACTGTTGAATAGTTTAGATCTTTATTTTTTTTCCTTTGGACAAAATTTCTTCTTTAAAAAGGTTTGAAAAAAAAAAAATAAAGCCAAGGGCCTGGATTTATCAAAATGTGATATTGCATGCAATAGCAAAAGAGGCATGTTTTATGCAAATAGACAGTTTATTGCAATTTGCATTAATACCTTTGTGAAGAGCTAAGTTAGTGCAAATTGTGATTATGTTTTCACACCTTGTGATATGTGCCATACTTGTTGTGTTTCCTGCATACAACCACTGGTGGACCATTTTTAATGGTCTCAGATGAGAGAGAGCAAGCCCACCTGTGATGTCCTCTCCCTAGATAGGTATTTGAATCCCTATGGGAGGCCCACCTAGTAACTCGAGGTGATGTTTAAGTGTTAGTGTAGGGGGTTAGGGGCCACTTTGACATTCAACGTGAAACGTACGAACAGAACTGTGCTCTCTTGTGAAGATTTGATGACCTACGGAGAGAGGAAACTCACCCAAAGATGAGATTGGTGCAATGTTCTCTCCATTTAGCTTGATGGACTCTCTACCTGGGTAACAACAAGCTAGGTGTAGAGAACATTGCACCAATCTCATCTTTGGGTGAGTTTCCTCTCTCCGAATGTCATCAAATCTTCACAAGCGAGCACTGTTCTGTTCGTACATTTCACGTTGAATAACAAAGTGGCCCCTAACCCCCTACACTAACACCTAAACATCACCTCGAGTTACTAGATGGGCCTCCCATAGGAAACAAATACCTATCTAGGGAGAGGGCATTACAGCTAGTCTCTCTCTCTCTCTCTCTCTCTCTCTCTCTCTCTCTCTCTCTCTCTCTCTCTCTCTCATTTGCATTGCACCATACAATATGGCACATTTTGATAAATGACTCCCAAAATTAGAAAAGTTTGTATTTTTTCTTAAATGAGAATAAACTAATCAATATGATGAATTTTGGAACCCAATGCAAAGCATTATGGTCTGCATGTATGTTTCACATAGGGAGGATATATTTTCTGGAACAGAAGATGGATTTCATTGACTGATTTAACTTTATCCAGTGTTTGTTTCTTTGTTATGCAGGATATATCTCAGATAAATGAAAATGAGTCACTAGCCTTTTTTTTTTTGGGGGGGGGGGGGGGGGGGTTAAGGAAACATCATAATTTGAGACATAGTGCAACATTTCCTAGGAGATACATCCCTGGATCTCTTAAACTGCTTGCTCATTTCACTGATTACTTGTGCCATGGTAATAAGTGTCCCAGATTTGCTTACCAAAAATCTGGTAACCTTTTCTAAAATTGTGAATGCAAAACAATTAAATATCATGATTATATCAAGCCCAGTATCCTATTTTCAACAGTTGCCAATAGTTTGGATCAACATACTAGTACAAAACAAAAATCAGGCAGTAGCATCCTGGTTCTCTCATCTCAATCTCCCCAATTATGGTGGCATAAAAACCTCCTAGTCTGTCCGATGTCCTGAAGGTCACCCCGACCCATCTCCCCCAGAAGACCCTGGATCCTGAAAGCATCTAATTACTGAATTTCAAAGGCATTTGATGTTACGTGTGCTGTCTGCGGCAGAACCGCGGCATGGCCCCCTCACCTTCTTACACAGACTCCAGCTTCTGGTTCCTCCTCGCTAGCAGCTGTGGGCCACCAGTGCCAACCTTGGGTTGCCTCCGGTGCCTCCGGCTCCACCATGGTCCCCAGTGTTTCAGGTCAAGATGCCATTGCTCGTCGGGCCTCTCCGCATGGCCAGCGGAGACGCCACTAAACACACTGCTCCCCTCCCTAGGCACGTGTGCATCACTGATCCCTTTGAAGGGCCCGTGGCGGGAACCTGGCCGCAGCCCCAGATGATGAAGCCAAACTCTTCAGTGTATTTTAGCTCAAGCCTCGCTCCATAGCATTGCCTTTGCAACAGTTCTCCTCGCTACTTGAGTACTCGTTGCTGTGAGAGATTCATCTCTACTCTCCTCTCCTAACCCTCACTGTTCCTGGTTCCTGTTCTCTTCGTTTCTGCCCTGCCTATGCTTTAAATTGACTGCACGGATATTGACTTCACTTTGCCTGACTACGCTACAACCTATCTCCAGACCCAGACCTCTGCTACGCCTGACCAATGATATTGACTTCTCTGTGATCAGACCATTGCTTCGATTGACTAACGCTATTGACTTCTCAGTGATCAGATCTCAGCATTGCTTGCCACGACTTCCACATTGCTGCCGGCCCTGATCCAAGCCTGTCATTGACGCCTCTCCTAGCCTACTCCCTGGATGTGGACTTATTAGGCTTTGGCTTACCTTTGTTTGAGCACCCTAAGTCAGCCTTTGTTCCATTGGCGCCTGAGTTCCAGTACCTTACCCAGTCCCAGGGTAGGATTATGCCACCTATCATCTCCTGTCTCTGGGCTGAACCAACCTCTCTTGCCATTTGACCTTAAGGCCCACCTAAGTCCTGCCGGCCCCAGCACTCAAAGGCTCAACCTGTGGGGAATGAGGGCTGGTATAGGTGAAGCTCCAGCGGCTTCTGCCTATCAGCCCACTCCACCTGCCAATGGTGGGAACCCGTAGGTCCTCACATACGGGTTGCATCAACCCCACCTCGGCCCAAGGGTCCACCTCCAACGCAACATTTAAGCTCTTGATCCAAGAACCCATTCCCCATGCCTTTCTGAGCCTCTCCCTCAAACCCATTCAGGCATCATTACTTCCATATACATGCATGCCCCCTCCCATTTCCAGCAAGCAGGAAATTGTCTATTGGATGGGCAGGCAGGTCACATACCTGTCTGCCCATAGTAATATAGTGCCAGGCTGCACTTTGTGAGCAGGCCTGGCTTGGTGGAGGGGGGGGGGACTGATGTGACTAGAATTTTCCAGTTCATTAGGACAGGGTTTTGTGGTTTGATTTGTGGGATTTGGGAACTGATTGGTTCCCAGGCATGGGTAGTGGGTGGATTTTGGGTATTGCTTGCTTTGTGTGGCAGGGGGACTTTTACTTGCCTGACGACATTGCAACATCACTGAAATGCCGGTGGTAAGTTTGCCTGTTGGCGTGTGGTTAGTTGCTGCGGGCCAGGTCGGGACGAATTTGCCTGTGCAGCTAGTTGGAGAATGTGTTGTCTCCCGGGGTGCCTTTGGTGTTAGAGGCATGCATTCACACATGTATAGTCCCAGGCCTCCTGCTTCAAAAGGTGGAGCTTCGAAAGGTGGAGCTTCCTTCATGGTGCAGCCTGGTCTCGGACCTACTCCCATTTCACACAACATTGCAGATCTTCAGCTGGCTGTGGCTGCCTCTGCTGCTACAAGCCAGCTGGAGCTGTCCGGTGCTGAAGCTCCTCTCAGAGGCTGTTTCTGTGGAAGGGAGGGACTCTGAAATGGGCACTGGCCGAGTTAGGGATTCGGCGCTAGGGGGGCTGAGTAGTATTTGGCCGGAGTAGAGTGGGCATAATGTTTGGGGGAGTTTGCATTCTGGAGCTGAAGCTGCTATTGGGGACGATAGGACTGGACCTGGGATGGGTCCTGGTTTTTCTGAGGATGGGTGCCAAGGGTTCATTCACTAATTTCAGAGGTTGTTGGGATAATTGGGGCCTGTATTTTCCAGTTGGGGGGAGGGTCCTCCGACACCTTGGGCAGGGTCTTGCCTTCAATAGAGGTTTCCTTCGCTGAGTGGGGGTAACTGGGGCAGTTCTTCTTGTTTTTGGCCATCTAGTTTTGATGTTGGTGGAGTCACTCCAAGCTCCTTGGGCCAGGGAGCTTGGCAGGCTGCCCCTGGTTACTCAATGTGTTGGGGCCCTTTTACTGAGCTTTCCTGTGGGTATGCTGGGGGATTGTGGTTTCCGGAGTCTGTTGGGCCTGCTGTTTCAGCTGCTCCTGTTCTTCCACAGGCACATTCATCTCAGGAGCCCTTGGATGGTCCAGGATCCTCACAGCAGGAAGAATGGCAGAACAAACAAGCATCTGTGGCTGCCAATGCACCCAACCTGTCAATCCCAACTCCGAGAGAGGCTGGCCTGTGTATTGATCAGCAGGGTGAGTTGTCAGGGGATCCTGGTCAAGAAAGCGAGGTCTCCTGTCAATCAGTTTTGATGCCTGTGGTAGGGGGTCTGTCCATTGTTGGGAGTTGAGTAGGCAAGCCTTCAGTCACTGGGAGTAAATTGGGTAATTCTTTGGAGGTTAAGAAGTGGGATAAGTCAAAGCAAAGGAAGAATAGGGATAGGTCTAGCTCTTCCGACTCCTTGTCATCATCATCATCATCTTCTTCTTCTTCCTCTTCCGGATCTTCAACAGCTTCACCCATGGTCACAGGGGGTACTGGAGAAAAAAGAGCTGATGGGGGGGCCCCTGTGTTGGTAACATTTTCTGAATTGTGGGAGGATGTGCTGAGGTCCCTCAGAAAAAAAAATCAGGCAGTGGAATTATATTGATATTTTTCAATTACAGGATGGCCGCAGAGGTAAGAGGAGAGAGAATAAGAAGAAGGGGAGTGTCTAGGTTTTCCCAGGGACTCAAAAGAAGGTGGTGTGCAATGTCCTCAATTGGATTAGATCCTTTCTTCAATTGGCTATTGTGGTCAGGCGCCATGACCCTTCATAATATGGATCTCTTCTGGCTTATGCCAATGCTATTCTGGCTGCCACTAAGGAGTACGAGGACTAGTGTTGGCTCAACTATTATGAGCGCTTCCATGACCGGATGGAGGAGAACAAATTTATGTTGTGTGGTACGCAGGACATGGGGCTGTGGTTGCATCAGATGAATACCAAGGTGTCTTCTTCTTTGGGAGGAACTGCGGGTGGAGTTAGTGGATTAGGTAGACGGCCCTTTCGAGCAGGGCCCACACTTGCTGGCACAGGTCAACCCAGGACTGGCCTGCTTGAAGTGTGCTGGCAGTTTAACCGATCCGCCTGTAACTTCCTGGACTGTAAATTCCAGCACGTTTGTTGTGAAGCCAGATACCCAGTCTCCAAATGTCCTAAGTGATCCAGGGATGGAGCTCATGGGGGGCCTGCTGCAAAAGGGGAGCCCAAGGTTGACTAGACAAACCTAGAAGGCTTAAAGGCCACAAGGCTGGACAGAAAACCCACATGGAACTGAGATTGGCCTGGAAGGCCAGAGCAAAGCAGAATGTCAAGGTAGGCTACAAGATAATGTAAAATGCTGAGGTAGGCCACAAGGCACAGTGGAAAGCCTGGGCAGGCTGGAAGGCAAGGCAGAAAGCCTGGGTAGGCTGCAAATCAAGGCAGAAGACCTAAGTAGTCCACAAAACAAGGAAGAAGGCCTAGGTAGGCCACATGGCAAGGCAAGGTAGAATAACAAAGCAAGCCTGGCCAGGTCAAAGAGCCGAGGTGACTCAATGAAGAGGCACCAAAGGACTGGACAGGCTAGGTTAATTAGAAGCTGAGGTATCATGTGATTAGTAAGGAGGTAATCTGTGTAGCTGGGAGCGGGGCTCCTGAGAACCCCTGGTGGAGGGGAGATTTGCAGCAGTAGGAACCATAACAACTTAGCAGCAATATTCAGCAAATTTGTTTGGCTAAGACCTGGATTTAGGTAGACAAATCAGTGTTTTTTACTTTTCTGCTCCTCTGAATGGGTAAATTAGCTGGGTAAGTCATTTCCTGCCTAAAACTTATCTGGACAAAAAAAGGTAATGCAGAGGTGTTCTGGGGGTGGAGGATTAAACCTAGCTGGATAATGCCGATATTCAGTGCTACATGGATAAATTCATCTAAGAAAGACTTGTCATGGTGCAGAGTAGGTCTAAAATTATATTGCAGCATTTACCTAGATAATTTTAAACCTAACCAGCTATATTTGGCATACAGATGGGTAAATTAAACAAAGACCCTCACAGATCATCAGTTGCCTTATTCCCACTCCCACCCCTCAAAATAATAATAAAATGTAGGAGCTCTATCACCCAATTCCACCTCAAATCTCTTAAAAATCTTTGTTTTACAAGCAGGGCCAATCTCACTCCCAATTTAAACAAAATATTTACAAAATCACCTCTCCCCCCCTCTTCAGGACTCTCAAACATTTCCAGAATGCAGAAGGGTAGAGTCTGTCCTTCTCCTGCTCACTTAATACTATAGATAAGTGTTACAATCTCTGATGCTTCCAGCACTTACGTATTAATTTGTTCACATAATTTCTTCTATGATTTGCCCTTCAGTGACGGCTGACGGACCAATTTCCATTCAGAAATCATTTCTGTACAGTGATTGGTCTTTCAGCTATCAGTGACGAGTCAATTGGGAAAGACATGAACAGAATAAATAATACATAAATGCCAGGAGCTGTCAAATGTTCAAATAGTTACACAGGTGTTTTGTATAAAAATAGCATATACACATGTAAATAGCATATGCATGTATATAAAAGCTAGACCTCCTGAAATATAAAAAAAACTTGGAAAACAATTAGATAAGGAAGACTAGCTATCTGGTTTAGTAACACTGCTGAGAGAGAAAGCCCATGTAGCTTTGATTGTAATCTAAAAATGGAACAGCCTAATTAGCACTAAATGGGATGCCTCCTAGCGTGGATGTGTGTGTCACAAATAACTGGGCACAAGAAGCACCCAAGTGTGTGGCCGCCTCACCCCCCCACCAGTGCCATAATTACCTTCAGGGGAGGCGGTGGCCCGGTGCAGTTCTCTGCCTCATGGCATGGCAGCTTGGTGATCTGAGGTCATCCGGGGGGCAGGGAAGTAGGCATCTGGAGGTTAGTGATGATGCAGCCCCTTTCAATTGGTCCTGCATTAGGAGCATTGAGATCATCTGTATGTGACCTGGCTCCAGACCACTGGATAAACCAAGAGGGGCTGTGCAATGATGCCGGGTCATGGACGGGCTGGCAGGAGATTTAAATCCCTCCAGCCTTCGCAGTGCTTCCTTTTCTTCCTCAGCTTGGCAAAGCAGTGATTCACACTGACTCATCATGTGCGAACCAGTCAATTCATGCCCTAGCCTGTACATGATGAGATCCCTGTGGTGGGGGCAACTGACTCCAGGAGAGGGGATTAAAGAAAATGGGAGGTAATAAGGGGACTGGGGAGGTACCAGTAATGGAAAAGAGTTGGCTAGGGCCACTCCTTACAGCAGATTACAAAAGGGGGGATGTCAGGCCTGGGGATTGGGCGTTGACATGTCTGACGGCCAAATGTGACTGGGAGGGGCTTTGGTGGGCCTCATGCATCATGGCACACGAGACTCCTCCAGGGGATGGTCCTAATAGCCTGTTAGGGGCTTGCGGGAGAGAGTCCCCTGATTTATTTGCTTGGGAGGAGGAGGAATTTGGAATTTATTGGCACCTACCCTAAAGTACAAGAGAAGAAAAACAGATGTGATAGGACTTGGCAGTAGACTCCCTTGTTAGGGTCATCTAATAAAGGGCTGCAGCCATTGCATCCAAACATTCTAGGGTTATGCTTTGCTTGTTTGTTGTGTTATTTGAGGTGTCATGAAGCGGGAGAGGCATGGAAAGGAGCCATGAGTGTCAGGGCTGCCCCAGTTATTGAGATGCTGGGTTCAAGCTGCACTGACACTAGAATTAGTGAACCTGTCAGGGTGGTGTGGAGTGGACTACAAGCTAACATTAAGGCTTAGAGTCCTAAGGTAGTTTGAGAAAGCTGCAGCCTTGTGTTGGTAAAAACAAAATGGACAGAACACAGCTGGGCTTGAAAATTTGTTATGGCTGTAGTCTACAAGAAACTCTCCTAGTATGAGGTTTGAGAGGAAGCCTGAATAACACCAGTGCTGGTGCTAATTGTTGAACACTGGCTCAGGATATGAAGCTAGGTCCACTCTCAGGGAATTGAAAGGTGATAAATATATTCAAACATTATAGTTCTCACTGTAAGTAACAGGAATGGGCCATCGTGTTAGATAATTTGGTGATTTTGTGAATTGTTATCCACCAGCATTCAGTCTGTTTCTGTTTGCAGAGTTAGAACATTTGAACAATGTATATGTTTTAGCAAATTTACCGGAGAGAACCTGTAGGAAATTGAAATAACGTTCAATAAGGGATTTTTAAGTTTTGAAGATTGTCATTGCGTGACTAAGAAATGCAATATTGGTTGTGAAGAAGTAAATACAAATTAAAAATACATTTTTTAAAAGGGAGCTGGTTTCAAAGAGTGCTATATGTTTGCCTTCAGGAAGAGGAAATTAAAGAAAGGCCAGGAGGTGATTGAGAATGTTGGGAAAATAATACTTTAGATTTGCAAACTTTTACTCCAGGATCTAAGCATAGTTTTACTAGCAATATGCCAGTTGCATTGAAGATGGATGTAGGGATCATGAGGTGACCTTTTATAATAGGCATTAACATAGGGTTACATTTAGAAGGGGGAAAATATCACCATTAGCACACAAGGACATACTGAGAGTAAAGTGGGTGACAGTCAGAAGGACTAAATAGGATAAGTGAGATCCATGGTATTTTAGGGAGGTAGGAAATCAAGTCTTAAAAGCCTTGATAGTTAGAGGTGTGCATTTATTTTAACCTAATTTCAAAAACGCAATGAATAAGGGTCCATTTGTTTCACTCAGGGGCCATGAAACAAATTAAGAATCCCCCTAATTAAACATATCTTATTTGTATAATACGGATAAAACTTCTGGTCATGCTTACAGCTAGGCCTGAAGCTGGGATCTTGCCTAGGGCATAGGCTGAGGCCCAAAGCATGGGCCATGGCCTAGCCCCAACCACCATGAGGTGGTCTCAGCCTTGGCCGAGGTCAATACCGAGGAATTGGCTGAGACCTGAGCAAGGGCAGAGCCTCCTGAAAAATGTTCACCACTTATGTGATATGTCGGGTATCTGTAAAAGCAGTCACACTAGGTCCCAATGTCTGGGACTCGACCCAGATCCAGGCCTGATGCCAGGTCCTGATCCAGAGGCTGGGTCCTGATGCCTGGGCTTCGGCCCAGGCCAGCGCTAGATGCCGGAATCTGGTCCAGAAGCCGGGTCCTGATTCTGGAGCCTCGGCCCAGACCCAGGGTGGATGCTGGGACTCGACCTAGATACCAGGTCCAGAAGCCTGGGCCTCAGCCTAAGACAAGGCCTGGGTCTAGGGCTGATGCTAAGTCTCGGCCTGGAGGCCAAGTCCCAATGACAGGACCTCAGCCTGAACCCAGACCTGACACTGGGGTCCAACACAAATTAATATTTGTTTGATACAATTAAAACTTCTGGTCATGCTATGCCTAGAACTGAAGTCAGGACCTTGCCTAGAGCATAGGCCAAGGCCCAAGCAGGGGCCATGGCTTAAGCCCGAATTTGACACCAGAGTCTCGGCCTAGGCTCGTGCATTACCAGAGCCTCAGCTGAGACCCAAGCAAGGGCAATCCCCCCCAAAAAAATTTCTCAACTTATCTGATACGTTGGGTTTCTGTAGAAATAGCCAGGCTGGGTCCCAATGCTTGTGTCTCACCTAAATCTAGGCCCAATGCCGGGATCTGGGCTGGAGGTTGGGTCCTGATGACTGGACCCCAGCCCAGACCCAGGTCAGACACTGGGGTCATGAGAGGAGTCCAGACCCTGACATCGGGACCTTGGCTCAGGGTCTGGAGCCCAGGCCTCGGAGCGCTTCTCAATATGTATTTTTTCTTTATCTTTGTTCTTGAACTGACAACATCCATTAATTAATGCCAGCACATTCTCCCCAGCAGATGAGGCCATTATGATGTACAGCAGATCAGTTAGGCTGCCATACATCAAAATGGCACCTTCTGCTGGGGAGGATTTGCTGGAGTTAATAAAGTTTGGCATAACTCTAGTGGGTGATGTCACTTCAAGAACAAAGAAGAAGAAAGCAAATGCATCTAGATGGGTTCCAAGGCATGAGCTCGGGCCCAGGCCTGACCCTGAGCTGTGGGGGAAGATGTGAGCAGCAAGGAAAGAAAGGAAGAGAGAAAATAAGATAGAACTTTAGTAACAAGAACTTTAGTAATATAGTACATGATGGCAGATAAAGACCAAAAAGGCCCATCTAGTCTGCCCAGCAGTGATTTTATTTGCATCTATTCAATGTTAATGAAATTCCCACATGGAACCCATCACCCAGTTCCATTGTGTCCCCCTTAAGGGTTGAACAGGCAATAGCCCCAATCCTTTTAACCAAACCTGGGATAATTTCACAACCACACAAAATCCCATAGTGAAAACTTTACATTTTTACTCAGGATATGAAGCTTAATTAACTTTTCATAGGTTCCTTTTTTACTTCATTTTATATTTACTTATTTATTTTATTTATTAAAATGTATTAAACATTTTCTAGGTTCAACTCATATGTATGTGCTTTTCATATTGATATCAAAGTACAACAATTCATAAAATCCACTGTTAATGCAACAATTTCTTCATCATGCAGAAATTTCCAACATGGTGCCTTGTTTTGATGCCTATCTGTGTCAAAGTAAATTGCAACAATATCTCTCTTATGGTTCCAGCTGCTGTGCCTCTTCCCCTTCACCAGAGGACTCTGGTGAACCCAACTCTGAATTGTACTCTTCAGGACGTCCCTGGTTCCTTGCCTCAGTTGGTTTTGCAGCCTATGCTCCACGAGCACACTCCCCTTGCTGTCCAAGCTCCTCTTCCCTGTCTACACCACACTCAGACTCCAGCTCTACTTAAACTTTCCTGTCCCTTGCCTCAGTGCTTTGGCATTGAGTTCCATTTGGCCACCTGTTCTAGCCACTTCTGTCTTGAGGCCTTCTCAGGCCTTTCCTTGTTATGATTTGTGCCCATTAAGCCGTCTGATCTCAGCTTTGCCTTGTTCTCCCTCATGGCCTTTGGGGCTTCTGACCACAGCCTTGCTTTGCCTTACCTCATGGCTTCTTGGTCATGAGGTAAGCCTAGCTTTGCTTTGTAGCCTTAGGGCCCATGGACCTTTCCTTGTTTTGCAGCCTATCTAGCCATCACTGACCTCTGGCCTTACCAGGCCTTGCATAGCCATGTGGCCTCTCTTGGCCTCTTCCTGTTTCTAGGCCTCTACTTCTTGCCCATCAGGATTTCCCTTGTCTGTACTGCCTTTGGGATTTCTTTTTCTATGCTCTCTGTTGTCCTTGTCTTGTCCTGTCATGTCCTGTCTCAGTCAGTCCCTGCTCCAGTCTGTTCCTGAGTTCCACTTCACTCTTACCTGCACACAACTCCAGTCAGTTCCCCTGTTCCAGTTCCTCTCTTACCTGCACTCTGTTCCAGAGTTCCAGCTCCACTCTTACCAGCACTCTGTTCTTGAGTTCAGCTTTACCAGCACTCTATTCCTGAGTTCCAGTCTTGCTTGCACACTATTCCTGAGTTCCAGCATTGCCTGCCTTGCTCCAGCCTCACCGGACTTCCCAAGTCTAGCCCTAGTCTCATCTCATCATGCCATTCTTTACCACTCTGGAGGTGGTGTCCACATGGTCCCCCAGCACAGGACCCACAACAGTCTCATTAATCTTGTTCATCAGACCGTCTTGTTAGGGTTGAAACTGCTGCTGCTGCTGCTGCTATTGCTCTTCATACCTTCTAGGAAGCACAATGCAGTCATATATTTGCTGCCTTGGGCTTCAACTGTCACTCAGAGAAGGTTGTTCAGTGCTTCAATAACATTCTTTTGTCAATAGGGATCTTTTTTGAGTCACACCAACCAGTAAGAGAAAAGCAGTGGATAAAGAACCATCAGAGGATATAATAAAAATATGCTGGGAAATGTAAGAAGAAAACAAAGACAAAGCAGAGTCCCAAAATTCACTTGAGTATAGTATGTCAAGGAATGGACAGTGATAAACAACTAGTTTATTGAGTATTAACCTCTTCAGAGCCAATATACTAAAGTGCTTTAATGTTATTACAAGTGTTAATGTATGTTAAATATCTGTGTTATAGACCCCAATAATAAGGTGTAGTTAAGGTTTTTTTGTGTTACCATCCACATGTATATTTACACTTGTATGTGCATTCTATATAATTAGCAATAATGTGTGACTCATTTACATCTCATTAATATCAGCCATTAACAAGCACAATAAACACTACATTCATATGTATTAACAATCAATGTAAACATTCTTTAGTATATCAGTCCCTTAATTCAGTCCACTGCATTAGAAATGTAGTATGACAAATATTTGGTTCTTTATTATAAATAAGTCTATATAACTTATGAGGAATCCTAGTCAATAGATCTAGAGAGAAAGAGATTGTATCTATTGACCTAGAGAGGGTTATTTTATTCTGTGGATAAGAACATAAGAAATTGCCATGCTGGGTCAGACCAAGGGTCCATCAAGCCCAGCATCCTGTTTCCAACAGAGGCCAAACCAGGCCACAAGAACCTGGCAATTACCCAAACACTAAGAAGATCCCATGCTACTGATGCAATTAATAGCAGTGGCTATTCCCTAAGTAAACTTGATTAATAGCAGTGGTAGGGTAAAGTCTGCATATATATGTATATCCAAATTTACCTTAGATTTTCTTAGTGATATTATGTGCATACGTTTGCTTGGTAAATTCATGTGCAACTTCCTGAGTACACGCCCAAATCCGTCCACCTGCTCTATTGAGGACATAACTTGTGTGGGTGAATTTATGTGCATATATTTTAAAATTTATATTATATGTAAGTCTTAACTCCACCCCCTAAAATGCCTCTTGCCAGTTCACATGCAAGTTTATGCAAAATCAAGTTATAATTGTACAAAAACTAAGGCCTGGGCCAGTTTAGTACAGCCATTTACTTTATTAAAACCACATTTTATGCATGTAAATGGCTTTGAAATTCAACCCAGCATGGGGTAAAAGTATTTTTGAATAATGCTCTTAGTTTTAGAGCTAAGTTGCCTTGGTGAACAGTTTTCATGATAAAATTAAGGAAGAAGAAATGTATAGAAAATAATTAGTAATATTAATAGATATGATTGAATAGCTGTGGCAGTCACAAATCTTTCCAGTTCTTAAGCAGTTCCTATTGGACTGCCCTAATGGCTCAGTGGCAGTGTCATCTACTGCCTTGTGGTGGAACTGGGATTGATTCCTGGGCCAAGATTCTGCTCCTCAGATGGACCAGGGCAGGGATGATTGTGAAGGCAGCATTCACAGCCCTGGGGAAAGATGTCTTAGTCATTGCTCAATAGTTTCACCACCCTAGCCTGCTTCCAGATCAAGCCCTGGTTGGCTGAGGACCATTTCTACAATGGTTGGTCTGAATTGGGAGGGGAGAAAAATGGGCGAAAATGCCCCATATATTTGAGAATGAAAGATCATGATTCCATTACCCAATAGAGATTGGTACCAATTGAGCAGTTAAGTCTCAGCTACTTACCCCATTACCAAATGAGCAGGATGACACAGGAAACTACCAGATCCTCCTCCCTGCTAAAAAAGAAATGCAATTCTAATATATGTACTGTAGCTCACCTCTTTCTCTCTTTATATGTGTGTGAGTGAGAGTGTTCTTTGCTTTCAGAATATTTGGATTCAATTGTATTAAAGTAGAGGAGATGAGAAAAATGGATGGCAGGACAAGAAATATTTTTAAGTCAAGTCCCAAATTAATATCTTTCTCAGAGTCTGTCAGTCTCTGCTCCTAGTTATAATGTATTTGTTTCAAGTTAAGCACATCATACTGCTATAGACTAAATCTATCTCCAGCTTACAAAGAGATAAGAATATAGGATTTTGTGATGTGAATACATTTTACATCTGTTAGTTATAGCAAAGCCAGAGAAATAAATAATCCCCCACCCCCACCCCCGCTCTAGTTTTGGAATATATAACCAGAAGCCTGTCAAGAACATTCTCATCTGGTTTCATATAGTAGACCATAAAATATCAGGGATGCAACTGACCCAAAAATAGAACATTTTATTTTGTGTCATCTGTTTTGTGAAAATGATCATTTAAAAAAAAAAAATCCTGAATAATTAAAAGGGACATTTAAATTATGAATTCAATTTCACATTATTTTTTAAATATGTTTGAACCCATTAATGTTCTATTGACATCTATAAGTCTCCAACTGCATTATTTAGTGATTTGAAAATAAGATGTGTTACTCATATCAAGAAGGACAGGGATAATAAATCTCTTCACAATGTGTTTGGGTTAGAGGTGAATCCCAAAGGAGACTTCAAATGGTGAGGACAATTTTCAAAGCATTTACCCAGTTAAATTGGAGTGTCTGAAAGCCGCCTCTTCTGATCTGCTAAAAGTATGCGTGGGCTCCCACAGTTAGAATGAAGTCTATAATATGGAAGCAATGAAAGACAGTTTCGCCATCTAGAGACATAAATTAGCTCTGTATGATCATAAAGCATATTTTTTGTTACTTGTTTAGTATTAGTTTCATATTTTGTTGTAAGAGAATGATGTATATTGATGCTAACAGTTATGAAGATACTAACGACCCTGTTAATGATTTTCTTATGTAAGCAATTTTTTTCTTTGATTACTTCTTTCATTTCATACTGTTTTACTTGCATTTTTTTTTCAGTTCAATTAATTTGCTTTGGTTGTTTATAAGCATAAATGCCATTTTGCATGCATACAATTAAAGTTGTGTGTAGGTTGTATTTATGTGCAGGAAATCAAATGTTATGTGCAAAAAAATATTTGCATATAAACTACCAAAACAAAACAAATGTAAATTCCTAAAAACCATTATCTTTTCAATTTCTTCTATAGCATGCACACCAACTTTCTTATTTCTATCTAAGATCATTTGTTTGTGTTCACAGCATTCCACTCTTACAAACTCCATACAATTCTTACATTTTCAATATTCACGCAAACCCATTTCCTACATATTCTCCTCTCACCTTCTTAAACATACAGCAGGTATCTATGGGATATTGTTTGTCACGGAACAAATATTTATCTATAAAATATACCATAGTACTGCACATTTATACTGAAACTCATTCATCCTGACTATTCATAAAACTACATAAGATATAGAGGATAACTTTCAAATTGTACACGGTGGCATATACACATGTATATGTGCACATGTGTAGAATTGCCATAGTCTATAACCTGCGCATATCAAGTACATGCAAAATATAAAGTTTCATATCTCTGCCCCGCAAAATATGCGTGCATGGATACTTATACACAAATACATGCAATGCATTGAAAATGCATATTTAAAAGCGTGGAACATGCATATTTATCCAACCTATTTAAAAAATATATACACATATATGTTACATGCAAAAATAAAATAGGACTTACTAGCATAAATCCTGATTTACATGTGTACATCAGTATACTTTAAAACATGCTCGTGTAATTGACATCATCAGTTTTACCAATTATTTCACCAGTTTGCCCAGTCCTTATCCCAGTCCTTCTTCCAGTCCTTCTCCAGGTCATCAAGACCCTCCTGATTTTTCAGCCTGAACACCCCCAGTTCATTTAGTGTTAGGAGCGTGGCCTTCAGGCCCTGTTAGGAGTGTGGAGGCACAGTCCCATCTCAAGGGGGGATGTAAGCCCTTGGATCATGGCGCAAGCCTTTATTAGACCAGAATGAGGTTTGGACTATTTTGCAGGCTCTCATTTTCTCAGCTCTAGACTATTGCAATTTCCTGATGCTAGGACTTCCACAATCAACACTCCGACCGCTTCAAGTATTACAAAATGCCGCCGCATGGGTATTCTCTAACTGCAACAGACGTGAACATATTACTCCAATTTTGATCAGACTACATTGGTTACCCATTACACAAAGGATTCTATATAAAACCTGCTGTATTATTCATAAAGCAATTTATAGTCATAAGTCCGACTGGCTAAATTTCTCTATCCGCATGCACACACCACACCGTTCCTTAAGATCCACTAATAAAGGACTTCTTTTGGTTCCATCATTAAATACCACACATCTTGATTTAGTTCATAATTGAGTTATTTCAATAGCAGGCCCAAATACATGGAACACTTTACCATCTGAGCTGTGGCTTGAAATTGAATTTAAGAAATTTAAGAAAGGCTTAAAGACCTGGCTCTTTGAGCAAGCTTTTGCCTCCAGGGCCTGAACTATATTTTCTATGTGATATAAATGAAGTTTTGATTTGATTTGATTTGTAACAGTTAACTGTTTAAAAATGTTGATTTTATTGTGTTTTATTATATTATTATAGATAGCATTGTTATTTTAGATGCAAATTTTGTACACCGTTGTGATGTAATTACGAACGACGGTATATAAAATCTTTTAAATAAATAAATAAATAAATAAACAAGACACACAGCGAGAGGAGAGCAGGTACAAGCACGGGTGGAGCAGGAGCAAGGCTGGACTGAAGACAAGGTGAGGAATATCCGGAACAGGAACAAGGCAGGCTCAGCCCTCCACTAGACCTACATGCACCAATGAGACCCAGCAACGCAATGCTGGTCTCGAGAGTAGCCCTCAAGCCACTCGATAGCCCTTCTGGACCTGCCACTTGGGAACAACGAGTGCGTGAGGCCAGATGGAGGCTGAGGGCAAGAACAAGAAGACTCAGACGAAGACTCAGGATACTTGGGAGACTCAGACGAAGACTTGTATACTCAGGAGCCTTGAAGGACTCAGACAAGGATTCAAGATACTCGGAGGACTCAGACAAGGATTTAGGATGCTCAATATTTTCAGGCAAGGATTCAGGAGTCAGGTGAAAGTACTGGGTGAAAACTGCATCGCAGCATGCCCTACACAGCCTGAACACGAAGCAGACTCCAGGCAAAGAAGTGGAACTTGAGACTGGAACATGACATAGATTCAGTAGAGGCCTGCACCAGGGTGCACCCTACACAGCCACCTGTGGCTGGTTGCAAACCACGCTGAAGTGAAGCAGGTTCTGGCAGAATCTTAGACATGGATGGAAGCAGGCACAA
This sequence comes from Rhinatrema bivittatum, assembly GCF_901001135.1. Lineage (NCBI taxonomy): Eukaryota > Metazoa > Chordata > Amphibia > Gymnophiona > Rhinatrematidae > Rhinatrema > Rhinatrema bivittatum. Next base: position 165,434,798 of record NC_042615.1, read on the forward strand.
GATACTCCAAAGACCGGGACAGGATTCAAGACTCAGGATTCTCAGAAGCAAAGCATTAAAAACAGAAGTCTTTCGGAGGCTTGTGCTGCAGACGAGAAGAAGGCCTTGTACCATGAGGCGCCCTACACAGCCCCCATGGGCTGGTCACAGACCACGACAGTGGCACACCAGGAGAGGTGGATGGATGAGGGACCTGGGAACTGGACAAAGAGCTGAAGATGAGACAGACAGAGTCAGGACAAGAACATCGGACATCAGGAACATGGAACATGGCACCTCAGGACACGGTACATCAGGACATCTGGACACAGAACATCTGGACATCAGGACATCAGGAGAACTGGACATCTGGAATATCAGGAACATGGAACAAGTGATGAGGGAACTCCGATGAAGGATGAGACCAGGAACATCAATATGCCAAAGTTCAGGAACACAAAGAACATGGGACAAAGATCCATCAAGATACAGGAAAACCACAGAGGACCTGGATCAGGAAGAAGACCACAGATGCTGTGAAGACCAGATCCGAAGGCCATGAAGAACTGAAGCAGGACCCTTTTATAGGGCTGATCCAGGAACAGGCTGATGATGTCAATGGAGAGAGCCGCAGGGCTTTTCCTGCCGCTGGCCCTTTTAAAGTGCAGGAGAGGCATGTGCCCATGCCTAAGGAGAAGCAGGAAGGCTGAAGACATCAGTGGCATCCCGGCCGTGTTGAGGGCCCAACAGGGAGCGGGGCGGCAGCCCTGCCACGAAGAGAGAGAGCACGCAGCAGTAGCGATGGCTTCATGCCATGAAGATGAAAGGAGGCATCGGGCTGTACAGCAGAGCTAGGACCGCAGAGGCAGCGACAACACAGCGGCCTCCGGGCTGCACGAAGACAGCGGCAGTGGTGGCCTGCCACCAGAGGTAAGGGATTGCCAGCGGCTAGGCCCGCAGGCAAATCCCAACATCTAGCTCCCCCAACCTAGCCAATGATACACAATAAACATTTAATATCGCCCAAGATAATTAACAGGTGTAAAATTATGCTAGAAAATAGAACATTTTATTTTGTGTCATCAGTTTTGCGAAACTGATCTTTTAAAAAAACAACAACAAAGAATTCCTGAATAATTAAAAGGGACATTTAAATTACAAATTCAATTTCACATTATTTTTTAATATGTTTGAACCCATTAAATGTTCTATTGACATCTTTTAGTCTCCAACTGCATTATTTAGTGATATAAAAAATAAGATGTGTTACTCATATGAAGAAGGACAGGGATAATAAATCTCTTCACAATTGACTTCAAATGAGAACAATTTTCAAGGCATTTAGCCAGTTAAATTGGAGTGTCTGAAATCCACCCCTTCTGATCTACTAAAAGAATGCATGGGCTCCCACCATTAGAACGGTCTATAATCTGGAAGCAATAGAGACTGTTTTTCCATCTAGAGACATAAATTAGCTCTGTATGATCATAAAGCATACTTTTTGTTCCTTGTTTAGTATTAGTTTCATATTTTGATGTAAAATAACTTACTCGCATAAATGTTGGTCCTACCCAGAATGCCTCTAGACCACACTATTTTACATGTATATATGTGTAAACTAAAGCAAAAATATTTGTGTAGGTTTGATGTTTATAAAATAATATATGTGAGTACATGCAACTTACACATGTAAATGCACATTTTTACTTGTATTCTTTTTGAAAAATCACCCAATAGTCATTTCTTTAGGACGTAAATTATTTCACATACCCGTTTCATATCATACATATTATACCACAACTCACAATTCCTATATGAGGAAAGTCTAAAGAGGTTAGGACTCTTCAGCTTGGAGAAGAGACAGCTGAGGGGAGATACTATTTTAAAAATCTCTATCATGAGTGGAATGGAATGAATAAATATTTATACATTGTTTACTCTTTCAAAAAGTACAAATACTAAGGTACACATAATTAAGTTACTAGGTAATACATTTAAAAATAATAAAATAATATATTTTTTACTTAATGCATAATTAAGCTCTGGAATTATTGCCAGAGGATTTTTTTTAAGCTATTAGTGTGGCTGCATTTAAAAATGGTTTGGACAAGTGCCTGGAGGAAAAGTCCATAAATCATTAATACGATAGAGTTGGGGACTACAGAGAGGGGAGAGAGGTGTGAGGAGGTCTCAACCAGCTAAAAAGAACTGCCTTGAATTTCCCCAGAGTGCTGACTCACTCTGCTTTGTCTGCGCTCCAGCTTCTGGTAAGCCCTAGGCATCCTGGTGTCATCTCTACAAGATGCTGGGAGGGGCCTTTAAAATCAGGCCTGCAGCGGCACGCAGATCGGGACTACAGAGAGGTGAGAGAGGTGAGAGGAGGTCTCGACCAGCTGAAAAGAACTGCCTTGAATTTCCACAGAGTGCTGACTCACTCTGTTTCATCAGGGCTCCAACTTCTTCTAAGCCCTAGTCATCCTGACGTCATCTCTGCAGGACTCTGGGAGGGGCCTTCAAAATCAGGCCCAGAGTGGCGCAGCGCCAAAGTGGTGCACGGCTTTGTTCAACTGTGGAGTTCTTTGGACATCCCTCATTGTCTCTCACTCTGAAGGTTCCCTCATGTAAGTTCCTCCCTCTCTCTCTGTCATTTCTTCTTTGGCATTTATCTGTTTGGTTGTATGGGGAAGAAGAGGAAGGGTACTGTTCGTGTTTTCCCCTCCGACCCTACTGCTCCTCACCCTTTGGTTCTCAGCTGACCATTGATGGGTTTTTGCAGCCTTTGAGAGGTCTAGAACGGGTAGATGTAAATTGGTTGTTTACTCTTTCAGATAATAGAAAGACTAGGGGGAACTCCATGAAGTTAGCATGTGGCACATTTAAAATTAATCAGAGAAAGTTCTTTTTCACTCAACGCACAATTAAACTCTGGAATTTGTTGCCAGAAGATGTGGTTAGTGCAGTTAGTATAGCTGAGTTTAAAAAATGATTGGATAAGTTCTTGGAGGAGAAGTCCATTACCTGCTATTAATTAAGTTGACTTAGATAATAATCACCGCTATTACTAGCAATGGTAACATGGAATAGACTTAGTTTTTGGGTACATGCCAGGTTCTTATGGCCTGGATTGGCCACTGTTGGAAACAGGATGCTGGGCTTGATGGACCCTTGGTCTGACCCGGTATGGCATGTTCTTACGTTTTTAGTACACCATCAGGGCTGTCTCAGCTTGGCATAGGATTTCTTGCCACTTCTTCTTCAGGGAATTCCACCTCCCTCAGCCCTGATCTCCACATACCACCTAGACTGGACTCTATGCCTTTATCAGATTCACAGGAGTACTTGTCTCAGCATATAAGTGCTTTAAAGCATCTCTTGTGGTGGGGGAACCTGTTTCATTGGATCCTCGGGTTTTGTCTTTTGCTTCTAATAGAGATGTGAATCGGGCTTCGGATGATTGAAAATATTGTCGATATTTTCAAAATCGTCAGAAATCGGGAGCTCCCCCAAAACGATAGGAAAACCCCACAATATTGATCATGGGGGTTCCCTTATCATTTTGGGGGAAAGCGGGAAAAATGGCACACAAAAATAACCCCTAAACCCACCACGACCCTTTAAAATGAACCCCTTAGCTTCCCCCACCCTCCCGAAGCCCCCAAAAACATTTTACAGGTACCTGGTGGTCCAGTGGGGGTCCCGGGAGTGATCTCCCGCTCTGGGCCGTCCTCCCGCTCCCGGGCCATCGGCTGCCACTAATCAAAATGGCGCCAATGGCCCTTTGCCCTTACCATGTGACAGGGTATCCGTGCCATTGGCTGGACCCTGTCACATGGTAGGAGCACTGGATGGCCAAAGGGGCGCACGGCTTTTTCCCACAAGACCTTGATAATTGAAAGCAGAGAAGAAAGAAAGAACTTCAAATTGTGAGTAACATAAATAATCTCCTCCACCCTGCCTCCACTCATGAAGTAAATAAACAAGTCTTGAGAAGGGGTTGAGTTTGGCTTAATCTAGGGTAACAACGTGTATCAATTTTAATGCCTCATACTAAGCGGAAGGCTAAAGTAAGGGAGATGATAGTTTCATCCCCCTGTACTGGATGCTTCCCAGCCCCAGATACCAGCCTTTTTCACCCCTACTACAGGTACTCAACCGGTGGAACGGGCCGCTGGAGGGTATGGTAATGAGCAAACACCTCCTTCCCTGGCCAAGACATCTTTAAGCCCCAGTGCCCCAAGCACTCTTCCTCCACCCTTACAGATTTCAGCAGAATTTTTAAAATTATAATTTGACAGTACAAAGGAAGGAGAGGGAGCCTCGGCTGCTAATGGGGAATTGAAGTCCAAACTACCTGAGAGCTTGCTTTTACATTTTGAAAAACCATCTTCAATAACAATGGATAAACTATGGGAAGCAATTAAAGCTTTGGAAACTGCTGTACTGAATCTTACTAAAATAACTTTGGATTCTAATCAACGTTTCGATAAGGTTGAGACAACTACTGCTAATATAAAAGCACAGTCTTGAGTGTATGGAAAAAAGACTTGATAAATTAGAAGTATGGCAGCAGAGGTTTGCCAGAGCTGAGATACTGTATGACAAGAAGGAGGTTCTGGAGAATTCTTTTAAATATCTCAACCTAAGAATAATAAGCTTCCCCAAACACAATTTAATTTCTCCATATGATATGTTCAAAGAATATCTAACAGAAATATTGGAAATACCCCAGCAATCTATTCCTACCATTTCAAAGATATATTATGTAAACCAAAATTAGCCCCTCAGCAGATTTCTAATTTAGAAACATCATTGAATTTGACAGGGGTTATAGAATCAGCTATAGACACTGTGATATCTAATAGAGCTGTTTTGCATGTATCATTCTCCTTTGCCATTGATAGAGATAACGTGTTTAGATTATATATGAGAAACAGAATGAATCTTTTTCATGGTAGTAGAATATGGATTTACCCAGATATGTCTAAGCAAACTCAGGTTAGAAGGAGAAAGTTTTTAGATTTAAGATCAGAGGTTGAAAGAAAAGGTGGGAAAATGCTAGTCAAATTTCCCTGTAAATGTGAGGTGGAATTTCAACAACAAAAAACAGTATTTTTTGAGGTTTCACAGCTACGTCTATTTTTGGACTCTAAATCCCAAGAGAATGCAGCAGTAGAAGATTGAGGCTTAAGTTAGAATTTATATCTGTTAGTAATCTCAAGTATTTCAAATGTTCACATGGTGCTGGGTAACCTCCCATGTTTTTCTCATATATTGCTCTGCTACATAAACTTCATGAGTAGTTATTACTTCTAAATCACATGTACTATGAATATTAGATTCTCATAGTTATTTCCTATACGTATTTGAAAAATAATAATTTGAAAAATAATAATTTGAAAAATAAAACATGCAGCTGCGCGCATGTTATAAAATCCGGGGTCGGCACGCGCAAGGGGGTGCACACTTGTGCACCTTGCGCGCGCCGAGCCCGAGGGGAGCCGCGATGGCTTTCCCCGTTACCTCCGAGGCCGCTGTGAAATCGGAGTGGCCTCGGAGGGAACTTTCCTTTCGCTCCCCCCACCTTCCCTTCTCATCTACTATCTAACCCGCCCCCCAGCCCTACCTAAATCCCCCCTAACTTTGTTCTCTTCTTTACGCCTACCCGAGGCAGGCATAACTTGTGCACACTGGCCGGCTGCTGGCGCATGATCCCCCGGCATGGCTGTCATGCTGGAGGCCTCGGTCCCGCCCCCGGACCGGCGACTCGCCCTTTTTTCAAAGCCCCGGGACATATGTGCGTCCCGGGGCTTGCGCGCATCGCTGAGCCTATCCAAAATAGGCTCAGCACGCGCAGGAGAGGTTTTAAAGGGTCACGCACGTATGTTACGCTCATAACCCTTTTAAATTCCGCCCCAGATAGTACACACAGTGGAAAGATTCCACAGGGTTGGTGACCAACTATAGCTGGTAAAGACAGTGGGGTAGATTTTCAAAGGTGTACGCGCGTACCCCCCGAAAACCTACCCCAAACCCCCCTGCATGCGCCGAACCTATTTTGCATAGGCTCGGTGGCGCGCGCAAGCCCAGGGACGTGAGTAAGCCACCGGGGCTTGCATGGCGGGGTGTGTCGGGTGGGGTGTGCCAGGAGTGATGCGCCGTTTTGGGGGCATGTTGCAAGTGACGCGGCGTTTCAGGGGTGGTGCCGCGGGCGTGGTTTTGGCCCGGGGGTGTTCCGGGGGCATGGCCCCCGGACCGGAACATGGAGCGCGGCAGCCGGCCCGGCGCACGCAAAGTTACGCCTGCTTCCAGCGTACTCTTGTTCGCGCCTGGTGCACAAACAAAAGTATGCGTCTGCGCAGATTTATAAAATCTTCCCCAGTGTGTGGGATGAGTGATAGAGAAGACTGGATCATCTACCTCTATCTTTTCTGTAATATATGATTTGGGGAATGTATGACAATAAATTCTCCTGACTTGCTGACATCTCTCTTTAACTAATCTTTGGAGATTCTTGTGCAGAGATTTTCTTGTTATGATTTATCGCTCCATATTGTTAGTTTCACTTCTTTTAACCAAGAGCTTGATTTGTTTAATCTCAGGACCTGAAAATATATAGGGGCAGATTTTAAAGCATACGTGCAAGTGTACATTTGTGCGTGCAACCCGGCGCACACAAATGTACGCCCAGTTTTATAACATGCGCGCGCAGCCGCACGCATGTTATAAAATCTGGGGTAAGCACGTGCAAGAGGGTGCACAATTGTGCACCTTGAGCATGCCGACCCGCGCAGCCTTCCCCTGCTCCCTCCCAGGCCACTCCGAAATCGGAGCAACCTCGGAGGGAACTTCCCAACCCCCCAGCCTACCCACCTTCACTTCCCTTCCCCTATCTCCCCCACCCTTCCCCCCTACCTTTTCTTCTTTCTTTCTTTTATTTCACAATTTACTTCAGCCCTTGGGCTGAAGTAAGTTGCACGCGCCGGCCAAGGGCCAGCGTGTGATCGCAAGCACAACAGCAAATATGGCCACTGTGCTGGGAGCCTTACCTCGCCCCTTCCCCGCCCCAGACTGCCCCATCCACGCCCTGCCTCTCCCTGCCCCTTTTTTCAAGCCCTGGGACTTACACGTGTACCGGGGTTTTATGCGCGCCGCCAGGCCTTTTGAAAATAGGCCCGGCGCACGTAACCCCCCTACGTGTGTAAATCCTCCTGGATTTATATGTGTAGGTCTTTGAAAATCTGCCCCAAAGCCTCTATATTTCTTTGGCTGTCAGTGACTCAGATAATCATGTGAAAACAAAAGTTCAAGAATCTGTCTTAGATGCTGGGAAAACTGAGAAACAAGTTAACCAATTACTCAAATGCCTGCTCTACAGTTGGTCTTAATTCAGAATAAATCCATGGTGCATCAGAAGATCCAGAATTTAGGGAATTCTGCAAGGTCACTCAGTCTTTGCCTACAAGGTGTTATATATCCCAGGAGAGAATATTCTGCCCATTAGAAAGATTTAATTTTTGTTCTTTGGGGAAGATCTGAAGGGCATGGAGAAGCCATGGCTGGGAGTTTGAGTACAGCCAGTTTGAATTTGACCAGTCTTTTGGAGGAATCATCTGTCAATGGGACTAAGAAAGCTACATTTTTGATCACTTTTGTGTTCCCCAGCAATGAGATAGTATACTGCATCTCTTCTTTTGCTACACTCATACATTATTTCTGGGGCAAATATATATATATATATATATATGAATGTTCCAAAACCTCTGTAAAACTTAGAAATGGAGAAATTTAATGCCAAGTTTGTTGAAAATTGCTAATGTCAGTTATGTTTCTTCTTTTCAGTCCTCTCAGCAGCATGACATTTTAGACAATAAGAAAGCTAGGAATCAAAGGCAGGGTTGTCCTCAGATTTGGTTATTCCTGTCTTGAACTGGTTTTGGTTACATGATGGCCTTTTGAAATGATAGGATTTCCTATGTCTTATTTTATTTTATGTTTCATTTGCCTATAAAGTTGGCTTTGGTGACCTTTTTCTATTAAATCTCTTTAGACATTCTGTAGTGGGCTATGTGATTTTACTATTGCTCCAGTGTTGTAAATTTGGTTTTATAACAAAATATTTTCTTTAAATGTTGATTTTATTTTCTTGTTTTCAGTATATACTTGATATTTTAAATTGAAAAGCAATGCAAAAAATGTAGCCAAAAGTTGTTTGCCAAATTTGGTGAACAAATATAATCACATTTTATACTAAAAGAAGAATAATCAGTAAACATAGGGATTTAATAAAACATGTTTCTTGGTTAGTGCAAGATGATAGAGGTGTCCTGAAAGCTGAAAAGTCTTTTTTTATGATAAATGATTTTATTTATATGCCAGTGTATATCTATACACAGTTTAAATGAAGTTTTTCATAGTTGTTCAGCATCACCATCTGGAAAATATCTGTAACAGCCAGGTGCTCATATCAAAATGAATAGCATTTTCAAATTTCTGAACAATGCTAAGAAAAGTTTGTCTGCCCTGTGTTTCTCAGTCATCCTTCACTTGAAATTTCATATTATATGAGTAGTGTGTACATGATTTTCATTATTCCTTTACTGATTTGCATTCTTATGTCTTTGACAGCAGCGGAAATATCATGACTATGAAATAAGGACATAAAGCCAAAATGTCTCACTGCACTTCATTTTAATATGGTCAAAAATATACAGCTTTACCACTATAGGAATCAATGGAGAAAACAGTATATATACAATTTCTATTAACATTTATCAGTTCAAGTGGAAAAAAAACACATTTATATTTGTATTGAAGTTACAGTAATTAAGGAAGGCTTATACATATATAAATTATTACTGAAAAAAAGCATAATTTGCCTCGACCTTATTGTTTTATTAGTAGCAATTCTAATACTTGCAAACAAATGCTATCCTTTACAAGCTCAGAGAATGAGTCTATTTTCTCACTATTTGAAGAATTCTAACACTGGCAAACAAATTATATCTTTTGCTAGCTCAGAAAATCAAAGTCTGTTTTCCCACTATGCAAAGAATTCTAATACTGGCTAATAAATATTAACCTTATAACTAGCAGACGGACGATATAAACAACCAGTAATAGTTTAACCATTCAAGAATTATTTTATTTTGTCTTGATTTAATTGCTTCTTCCCAGCAAATCAAATCCAGATGAAGGTTCCACGGTCAATACATCCTCAGAGAAGCATTCAAAAGCATTCAAAACTACTGAAATTAAAAGTACTCATTATGCAATTGAATATAACCTGCCAAATTTGGCCCATTTGATTTGGTGTACTATTCTGACCTCTCAGTAAATGTGGCTTTTTAGGTCATCCTTCACTTGAAATTTCATATTACATGACTTTCATTATTCCATTCCTGACATGCACTCTTATTTTTTTCTCTCAACCTAAGAAAGCCTATGGGAATGCCTATTTACAGCCCAGATTTTCAGCCAAGATATTTTGCCCAGACAAATAAGTACTTACCAAGGCTTATGACTTTGAAATCTCTCAAATTGTCTTCTCAGAGCTTAAAAAAAGTAGTTCCATTCAATCAAGTACACCAATACATCTATCAGAAAAGGAAAAAAAATCAACCAAGCAAACATCTGAAAGCAGCTTCTGCCTTGAGGTGAAAATAACCTATGGTGTTTTCCTTCCAGAGATTCACTTAGAGACACTTATTTAGTAACAATTTAGCAAACATCTCCCAGGACATTGATGTCTCAAACTCACTTTAAACCTTCATACTGTCTGAAGCAGGAAGATGCACTGATTATTTTCAATTTCAGACACACACATCAACCTAATGGTTATACAAAGAAGCATACTCTCAATATACTGCTTTCAAATGAAATACTATAAAAAATACTCCCCAATCTTCAACCTCAACATAAACTGTATGTAGTTTATTGTTAAAATTTAGTATGATTGTACTATTATTGATAATTTTATGAACATGTGATTATGTACATGTTAATACAGAATTGTCATCCGCTGCATTCGAAAATTAGGCTGCCGGTTAGTCAATTCTTCCTTATTAGACAGTTATTTTCAGAATTATCAGATTTTAAATATCAAGCTGCAGAATTGGCAAAGAGATTTTTGATCTTGGATATCCATGGTCAGCTATAAAAATAGGATATCTCTGACCTTTATATTCAGAGCAGGAGACTTTACTGAAATAGAAATCTTTGAAATGTGTATCACAAAATGTGTGTGTTTTACAACATGCTAATAGGTTCAAGGCAGTGGTAGTCTCTCTTCTTAAACATCGGCATATACTTGCAATGCATAAATTATTTTTTGTGAAACCTTTGATAGCATTTTCTAGGGGCTACAGTATTAAAACTAGGTGGTTAAATCCACATTGTGGGCCAATAGAGAAGATATAGTTGACTCTGATATTGGACTTGAGATAATGGTTCATATGATTTATGTGCACAAGCTATGTTGGGCAATTTTTGGACTTATATTATTCAATATATAGTGAAGTTTAAACATCATACAATGTATATATCAAAATATGTGAATAACATGTTACAGTGTCTGTGTTCTTTAATTTATATTGGATGCTTGAAAAGTTCTATTAGGACAAGCTGTATCAAGGTTAAGAAGATGCAAGTGCCCATTGTAGTACATTGTTTAATTGTAAAACAATTTTCAACAGATGCATTGGGCTATTATTGAACATGTTTGGCTTGTAGCTGTGGAAACAATAGAGATAGATTATTGACTCAGCATGAACAATTTTGGATATTCACCCTCTATTCTGTCCAGCCTTCTGGTCTTAATGAAAGTGTGGCCTGGAATTCATTGCTGTGATTGAATTGTAGTGTGCACAGTTCTTAGGATCAGTTCCGCCAATCAGTAGTATGATGAAATTGTTGGTTTAAATTGAATGGTATATTTTTTATGATCCTTGTAATATAAAACTAAAGCTTGTTTTGTTCCATCATATAGGTTTATTAATACCCAGATTTACACTTGATAAAATACCCCTGAGGCAGAGACTCGATAAATATGGAGCCATGTTGGGTGAATACGTTTAGCTTCTTTGTTCTTTGAATATGTTTTAAGATGGTGAACAATAATGTCTACATATTCAGGATGAGTATTTTTCCGGGTGAGACTTTATAATATTGTAATACAAATAAGCAACATCATGCAATTAAGTGTTTATTCTAAAAGATTTGGTTTAATTGTTTGAAATAATGAAGATACCCATTTGTAACAATGAAGAAAGGCATGTGGAGATAGTTTTTAGTTGCTCAACAATTTTAATTGCACAGAGTAATCATAAAATAATTACATAAAAACATCCTAAAATCTTTTAAGACCTCTGATTATAAATATGGGACATTTTTTCTATGCAGTTCTTGTAATGATAAGATCCCTCATATGATGCTTTCTCTATTTAAATTGAAATGTGGTTGTGAGCGGGAGAGCTTTAATTATTTGATATATCAACTTCCTCCTTTTTTGGTTTATTTTTTAAGTGATTATAATACAGGAAAGATATATAATTTGACTTCTTACTCAACTGATCCATCTGCTCTGTAATCTTGACAAATGTGCATATCTGTGACTGTATGAGCTCTTCTATTTAATGAGTATTCTTGTTAACATCTAGTCTGAGAAAGAAGGCAGTTTGAAATTGTAGCACATCTGGAAGAGCTATTTGAACATGTGCCTTTCCAGTGACTCATACACAAGGGTGCCATAATATGCAGATGGCATTAATATATCCTCTTTGTACAGATGTGTGCCTAGCTTTGTAGAAGCAGAACAGTAGGGATGTGCATCTGTTTTGAACGAATGCACATTCCGCAACATAGATGTCACTATTCGTTGCATTTGTGGGTCCGCAAAATGCATGTCGAACCCCCACGAATGTGATATATCATTAGTTTCATTCTTTAGAGACCAGGCCGGTGGACAGAAGAAAAAAAGACCAGTGCAGCCAGCTGCTGAGACTAGGCCGGCGGGCCGAAGAAAAGAAGATGGCCACTGTCAGCCGGTGCCCCGTGGGTCAACGAGTGGACACAAGCACGTTTGGGCACACATGGTAAGGCATGCCACCTGTTCCAGAGTCTCGTCCTTACCTCGCGCGTACCCTGCCCATTCCCAGGTCCTGCTCGGTAGCTTTGCACAAGCACGTAATCCGTTCTCTCTGGCGTGCATACACACACGTCCCCCCCGGCTCATCCCTTTCCATCCCCCAGATTTTCTCCTCAGCCCGCGACGATCCCCCGCAGCCCCTGCTGATCTGGTGCACGAACAAAAGTACGCGTGTGCGCAGATTTATAAAATCTGCCCCAATGTGTGTGTGTGAGAGAGAGATGGAGCATGTTTTTGGCTGGCTTGTGGCTATGAGAGAGGGCATGTGTGAAATTGAGCCTGTTTGTAAGTGAGATAGATAGAACATGTGTGTGATTGAAAGCCTGTGTAAGTAAGAGTGAGCGAGAGCATTGTGTGATTTTGAGAGACTGGCCAGAGAGGGGACATATGTATGCATGAGAAAGACTGATCAGGGAGATGACTGGTGTGTGTGTGAGAGAGACAGAAGAGACTGGTTGTTGTTCCTAAGGAAGAGGACAGTGAGGACAACTTCAGCAGCTACTGCTGCTTCTGGTGTGGCCTGCAAGGGAAAGGAGTAGGAGAACTGCTGGAGAGGGTAAGTAAAGATGGCTTTTTAAGTTCATTTTTCTAGATTGACTACCATTTTAATTATTGGATAGTATGTGATGTGTCTGCTGTTTGAAATATTTTATTGGTGTTTGGTAAAGCTTTCAAAATTTGCATGAGTCTTTAATTATTGGATATTCTATCTATTAGCTGTTTTGAAATTATTTTATTAGTATGATTTTACTATTATGATTAATGATTTATATATCTTGATTTTATTGATTGTTTCGTGAGGAATGGTGAAATTTTTGTTTTTCCATTGTTGCACTGTACAGAGTCTTGAGTGATGCATTTTACAGTTCAGTTGTTGTCTGCACATTTCTATTTATACTTTATGTGGCTTTATTCTGTATTTGGTGAGGGTTTGTGTTCTGCTTGCAAAGACTGAGATGAAGCATTCTTTTAATATGTGGTTTCTCTGTAGGGAGCTGTAGTAGTTTTAGTTTGGCCTGTTCTGTTTTCCTGATAGGAGGTGTATTGATATTTTAGATACTGGTGTAATATTTGTGGTATTCTTTTTCATAGGTAGGGTTGTTATTCTTTGAGTGTTGGCAGATAGTACTGTGTTGACACGGGAGGACCATGCCGAAATATATCACAATAGGTATGATGCCATATGAATTCCAAGATGCAAAATTTTCTTGTTGGCATCACAACAGTGAATTAAATTATCACAATAACGTATATATTAATTTTACCTCAGAATGTCACTTTTCATGTAAAATATGTTAAATGTATAATTTAAAATTGTGTATGGGGAGGTGGGGGTAGGGCACCAAGCTGTAAGGTTTGCCTAGGGTGCCTAATACCCTTGCACCGGCCCTGTGCACAGCAGGAACACTCCACCCCACCCAGGCATAGTTCATCATGTTTCAGGTCCTATTACGCATGTTAGACTCCTTGGTCCATGTTTCAAGATGGGTTGGGTGGACAGTACACCCCAGTTGACAGTCGCGCCGCATGCTGAGCCTCGTCTTGTCTTGCCTCCTTGTCTTTCCCCTATCAACACGACAGTGACCTGACTACCTCCATGCCTGCCTGTTTTGCCCCTATCAAAACCACAGGGACCAGACTACCTCCGCCTGCCAGCCTGTCTTGCCCCTGTCAACTTTCTGCCACTTTGCCTTGCTCCCAAACAGATGTCTCACTCAACTCCTTGTGGTGTTCTTGCCACTATCATGGTTCCTCAGTGTGTTGGTGCTAGTCTTTCTGCTTGCTATGTTCCCCCTTCATTGTGCTGTAGGATATTGCTGCCACTTGTATTTCCACTTTGCCTGTTGTGCTGCCTTCGAGGGTTCATGCATCTGTTATTAGTGCTCTCTTTTGAAGCTATGGTGTGTTTTTTACACTCTCGCTGCTGCTTTGCACCTCTGTTAAAGCATTCTTACCGCTCCTGGTACCCCTTTGCCCCTTTAAAATGCCTTAGGCTATTCATGCCACTTTGGTGCCACTTTGCCACAGTCTAAGTACCTTGGAGCTCTTTTCTCATTCTGATGATTGCTCCCCAGAAGTTTCATCAGAATTGATAAGAAAACTCCAATTCTGCAGCCAAAAATAAGCTGCAAATACTTCCCCCATTGACTTTAATGGAAAACAAATCAAATGAATCAAACGAATCGGGATTTTTATCAGAAAACGAATGTGATGAATTTGGGTCCTGGCGAAATGTATAAGAATCAAAACAAATTTTTTCCTTCTGTACATCCCTACAGAACAGTGGAGAGCACTTTTCTTAATTTAATATGATGTTATCGGATTCCCAGTTTTCTTCATGAACACTCAATACAATTTGTAGCAATGTGATTCAAATTGGAATACAGTGCTTCCATATTTTAAGGGTTTCTTTTCCCCAATTCTTTGTGAATGGCGTTGCTTGTCTACAATTAGCCAATACGTCTAGGAGTGTTGAACTGTTCCTGAGATACTAATGACAGGTTGATTTCTCAATGTGATATGATGGTGCTCTTGCTCTCCAATCCAGATAGTCACTCTTTCCATTATCCCTTTACCAGCCCCTTTACCTCTTTCCTCTTTGAATAGTTCACTCAGCATTGTGTGGTGCAGTTGTCGATGTATGTTATTCTAGGAGGTGAGTAGTACAGAATGAAAGCTCAACAATGTGACAGACTGAGATATATGAATTGTGAAGGGATTTATACTCCTTAACTATATCTTTTGAGGTGTAGTTAACTTTCAGCAAATAATGAGGCTTACAAAGTTTACTGCAAGCTGCATTATTTGATTTGCATGTTAATGAGATGGATTGCATACATTTGCATTCAAATCAGCTCACCTAAATTGCAGGATTTGTAGAAATCCTTAATTTAGATATTTTATCTTATAGATAGGAAAGATAACAAAAAAAAATGCATGAAAGCCCATATACATTCGTAAATAGCCTCGTACAATTACCCACACAAGGGTTGATTTTCAAAGCGTTGCTCACACGAAAAGGTCCATATACATAACTATGTGGGCCATGTGTGAGCAACACCAATTTTAAAAGAGGCTAATTATGTGCTTATATGCGCATGCCAAAAATAAGCAGGCAGAAAAGGGGCGGGGCAGGGGTTCCCTGGCAGGGCCAACAGTTACACATGTAATTCTGTATTTTAAAACTGGAGAATATAGTGCATGGTGGCTTGTTAGCTATGAATATTTACTTCTGTTACTGAAGAGGAGCAAGTCTGCAGAACTTGTGTTTTAGAACTTAACAACAGGGTGAGTGGTCAGGGTCAACTGAGGGGCTTACAGGATGAAGGGTCTGGATAACCTCAAGATTGACTAGTGAAACTGGTGGACTAAGAAAAAACTAGGAATGTCCCTCGCTAGAGCATATTTTAAAATCCGCTTACATATGTGCCATAAGCCGGCAAAGTCCTAAGGAAGATACACAAGTAAGGTTTGCTCAAGTAACCACTTAAATTAGGAGCATAGTTATGCCTGGTAAGCATATTTTAAATCATATGCATGCAAGTGCATGCATGATTTAACTTCCAGATTTAAAATTCCAGCATATCTCCTCTAGCACACCCATTCACGCATGTATGGGCGCATGCACATTTGTTTTAAAATTAGCCTGTGTATGAATGTGTGTGCATAGTATAAAATTCACGTATGTTGCATAGAAAGCACACGCACGTACAATAGACAATTGTGCAAGTATGAGTATATATACTATTGCTAATGTATATACATATGTTTTTTTTCCACTGGTGTAAATTTCCAGTTCTTCTAGGGAAGCATCATTCCAAAATGGCTCCCCCCACATCCCAGCCAAACCTTACCAGTAAGGATGTTTACAGGCTGGCATCTATGGCAGTGAAATATAAGAGGATCCTGTTCCCCAGAAGAGGGCCTGGTGATATAATGCCTGGATGAGGAGGGCTTGAAAGATTTTCAGACACTCTGCAATAACAGAGCAGATTACCCATGTGGTGTAAGAATGTGGGAATGTGGGTTGGGGTAGGGCATGGGGGTGGGGGTGGGGGTGGTATAACCTTGGGGGTGAATTGGGGTGAGGAGGGTTAAGTGATGGGTTTATGGATATTGGTTTGATCACAGGTGGGGGTGGGGTTTATAGGTATTGGTGTGGTTGAGGGTGGGTTAAGAAGGAGTTGGGTTGATAGTTGGGGGTTGGAGATGGGATAGTGTGGTGATGATGGGATGTAGTGGTATAAGAGGGGGTTGGGTAGTTATGGCTTGGGAAAATTGGTGGGTAGATTGTGTTGTTCACAGTAGGGATGGCAATAAAAGGAGGCAATTGTGGAGAGGGGGTATAAGTGGTAGTGGGCAAAAGTGAGGGCCAATACAGAATTAGTTACTTACCATTCCTATTACTTTTAATAGATTGAGGACCTCAAGAAGAAGGTCCAGGTGCTCGAACATAAGTAAAGGGAGTGGCTAATGCAGATGCAGGCTTGGGTGAGGAGCATGCAGGTAAGATCATAACAGTACCATCAGGGAGATAGGTACAGGTAATTGTTATATAATAGGGATGTGAATCGTTTTCCATATCGTCTTAACGATAGAAATCGTGTGGCAGGGCAAGAAAATCGTCTTAGGCACGATTTTTTAGTTAAAAAATCGTTAAAAATCGTTTTTTCCGATTAGTGCGCACTAACTCGAGTTAGTGCGCACTAACGGGAGTTAGTGCGCACTAACTGGGAGTTAGTGCGCACTAACTGAAAATGATACAATTTGACACTTTTCAGGTCAGTTAAGGTCAGTTTAGGAATGAATATGTATTCCTATTGGCTGCCCTCTTATTTATTCATGTTACCAAGTTTCCTACTGACAGTATATGGGGGATGGGAAATGGAAACAGTTGGTAGCTTGACAAAACAAGTAATGTGATCAGTCAATGTGACTAGAACTTGTGCCCTAACCCTGATACCAGGGGTATTGTGATCTTCCTGCACACAGTGCCCTATCCCTATTAATACCAGGAGTGTTGTGATCTTCCTGCACACAGTGCCCTATCCCTAATACCAGGGGTGTTGTGATCTTCCTGCACACAGTGCCCTATTCCTGATACTGGGGGTGTTGTGATCTTCCTGCACGCAGTGCCCTATTCCTGATACCGGGGGTGTTGTGATCTTCTTGCACACATCCCGGTATCAGGGATAGGGCACTGCATGCAGGAAGATCACAACACTCCTGGTATTAATAGGGATAGGGCACTGCATGCAGGAAGATCACAACACTCCTGGTATTAATAGGGATAGGGCACTGCATGCAGGAAGATCACAACACCCCTGGTATCAGGGATAGGGCACTGTGTGCAGGAAGATCACAATACCCCGGAGGAGTGAGGGTCAGGCAGCTCCCCCCTGTCTGTGAAGCCAGCCTCTCACTAGTAATGCAGGGAGGGAGCTGTCTCAGACTTCACCATCCTCCCCCCCCCCCTTACCCACACACCATTCACTAGCTGGGACATGGGGGAAGTCAGGAGTGAGGGTCAGGCAGCTCCCCCCTGTCTGTGAAGCCAGCCTCTCACTAGTAATGCAGGGAGGGAGCTGTCTCAGACTTCACCATCCACCCCTCCCCCCTCACCCACACACCATTCACTAGCTGGGACATGGGGGAAGTCAGGAGTGAGGGACAGGCAGCTCCCCCCTGTCTGTGAAGCCAGCCTCTCACTAGTAATGCAGGGAGGGAGCTGTCTCAGACTTCACCATCCACCCCCCCCCCCCCCTCACCCACACACCATTCACTAGCTGGGACATGGGGGAAGTCAGGAGTGAGGGACAGGCAGCTCCCCCCTGTCTGTGAAGCCAGCCTCTCACTAGTAATGCAGGGAGGGAGCTGTCTCAGACTTCACCATCCTCCCCCCCCCCCCCCTCACCCACACACCATTCACTAGCTGGGACATGGGGGAAGTCAGGAGTGAGGGTCAGGCAGCTCCCCCCTGTCTGTGAAGCCAGCCTCTCACTAGTAATGCAGGGAGGGAGCTGTCTCAGACTTCACCATCCTCCCCCCCCCCTCACCCACACACCATTCACTAGCTGGGACATGGGGGAAGTCAGGAGTGAGGGTCAGGCAGCTCCCCCCTGTCTGCGAAGCCAGCCTCTCACTAGTAATGCAGGGAGGGAGCTGTCTCAGACTGGTATCAGGGTTAGGGCACTGTGTGCAGGAAGATCACAACACTCCTGGTATTAATAGGGATAGGGCACTGTAAGAGATGACTGTAGTAGATTGAATAAAGATCTGATGTTTCTGCTCTCCTCACACCAAACAAAAACAACACACAAGCAGAGAAGCCCTTCTTACAAAGCTGAGCTAGTGAGTTAAGTAGGAGGAAAAGTAAACATACTGGTGCCAGTGTGGCTACTTAAAAAATACACTTACCAACAATCAATTACATATATTTGAACTGTGTACAGTTCCAGCCAGGACCACCTTTCTAAAATGCACAGTGATTGGCAAATTCAACATGCACTAGCATTTCAGGTGCCTGCTAACAAAAATAATAAACAAACAAGTTCTAGTCACGTGAGTGCTGATCATTACATTACTTTTTTTGTCAAGCTTCCAACTGTTTCCATTTCACATCCCCCCAACCATATTGGTAACATCAATAGATAAGAGCACAGCCAGCCAATAGGAATACATACATACATATTCATTCCTAAGTGACCTTTACTGACCTGGGAAGTGTGAACACTTTGTTTCATTTTCTGTTGGTGTTCGTTAGTTTCCAGTTCCATTTCCCATCCCCCCAACCATCACCTCAGTGGTAACCTTGGTAACATCAATAGATAAGAGGGCAGCCAGCCAATAGGAACACATATTCATTCCTAACTGACCTTCAGTGACCTGGAAAGTGTTTATTTGTATCATTTTCAGTTAGTGCGCACTAAATCGAGTTAGTGCGCACTAACGGGGAGTTAGTGCGCACTAACTCGAGTTAGTGCGCACTAACACGATTTAACGATTTTTAACGATAAATCGTTAGAATTTCTATTGTATCGTGTTCTATAACGATTTAAGACGATATAAACATTATCGGACGATAATTTTAATCGTTGAAAAACGATTCACATCCCTATTATATAATGCTTCCTATTATTGTGCACTCACTTGACAGGATCCTGTCTCTGCCTACTGCTTCAAGCAACCCTCATGCACAGAAGCTTTATGTTTGCCTAGTCTCTTGGTCACAGGGAGTTATGCCATGAAGCAGTACTAGTTATGCACTCACCAGCCTTGCACTGAACTCAAGAGGGTGTTAAAGCCTACTTCTCATACTCTTAACAGACAAATTGAGTGCCTACAATTCTAGAAACACCCATAGAGTTGTGGCAGCATCCCGTTACTTTGACATCTTGCTACCTAAGACATCCCGTTATTTTGACATCTTGCTACGTAAGGTAAGTCTTGTGAGGGTCAGGAGGGTCCCTCAAGACTTGCCAAAAGTCCCTGGTGGTCCAGCGGGGGTCCGGGAGCGACCTTCTGCACTTGGACCGTCAGCTGCCAGTAATCAAAATGGCGCCGATAGCATTTGCCCTTACTATGTCACAGGGGCTACTGGTGCCATTGGTCAGCCCCTGTCACATGATAGGAGCACAATATGGCGCCAAATGGCCATGTAACAGGGGCTGACCAATGGCACCGGGAGCCCCTGTGACATAGTAGGTCAAAGGCTATCAGCGCCATTTTGATCGAGAAAGGCCAGACAGTATGGAGGGAGAAATACCTCGCGGGACCCCGCTGGACCACCAGGGATGTTAGTGAGTCTTGGGGAGGGATCGGGATGGTGGGGGGGGGGGGGGTTGTATTTAATGTATGAAAGTGAATTTTGATGCTTGGGGTGGGTTTTTTTTAGCTTCGTTTTCCCGCATCAATTTTTGGGCCAGTTTCGATTTTCCCCGTTTAGTTTTTGTTCATTTTTCAAAAAAACTAACCGAGGAAAAACGAACTTTACCCCAAAGCGTCCGCCTCAAAAAATGACCCGGTAGAAAAAAACAAAGCTCATCTTTAATATTTAGACCCTTAAGCATCTCCTCATAAGTCTTCTGATAGAGACCCCATACCATGTTGGTCACGCTTGTCTGGACTGCTTCCATTCTTTTTGAGTTATGGTCTCAAGAACTGAACACAGTACTCAGGTGAGACTTCACCAAGGACATGTACAAGGGCATTATCACTTCCTTTTTTTTTACTAGTTATTCCTTTCTCTATGAAGCCCAACATTCTTCTGTTTTTAGCTATTGGCTTGTCACATTGGTTTGCTGTCTTCAGATTGCCGTGCACTATTACCCCAATGTCCCTCTCTTGGTTCGTGCAATTCAGTCTTTTACCCCATCACATACAGCTCTTTTGAATTACCACATCCCAGATTCATGACTGCAATTCTTGGCATTGAATCCCAGCTCCCAAATTTTTCTTAAATCACTTTTCATTCTCTCTGTTCCTTCAGGTGTGTCCACCCTGTAGCAGATCTTAGTATCATCTGCAAATAGACAAATTTTACTTTCAATCCCTTCCACAATATCACTCACAAAGATATTGAACAGAACTGGTAACAAACCAATCCCTGTGGCATTCACTTAACATGGTTCTTTCTCCAGAGTAGGTTCCATGTAGCATTACACACTGTCTCCTATCAGTCAACCAGTTTGTAATCTATGCCACCAACTTGGCGATCACTCCCAAATTTCTCATTTTATTCACAAGCCTCCTATGTGGAACTGTATCAAAAGCTTTGCTGAAATCCAAGTACTTCACATCGAAGATTCTTCCTCAATCCAATTCTTTAGTTAACCAATGAAATAAATCAATCAGATTTGTCTGACAGGGCCTTCCCCTGGTGAATCCATGCTGCCTCAGGTTCAGAAACCCACCTGATTGTAGATGGTTGATGATCCTTTCCTTCAGCAGACTCCATTAATTGTCTTTCCACATAGATGTGGTTAATTGATCTATAGTTTCCAGCCTCCTCTATGCTACAACTCTTGTGAAGCAGGACCACCATCTCTCTTGTCAGAATTCCTGTGGTATCAATTCTGTTTCCAGAGGATCTATTGAACATGTCTTTCAATGGATCCGCTGGCACATCTCTGATCTCCCTCAGCATCCTGGGATGTAACTTATCTGGCCCTATGGCCTTGTCCACTTTCAGTTTGCCTTGCTTTTCCCATACATTATCTTCTGTAAATGCAGTTTCATCTACTCCATCTCCATTTATGGTCTTCTCAACCAGCAACTGTCCTTCTCCAGGTTCTTCTTTAGTGTACACTGAAATTGTCATGCCTCGTGGCCGATGCCATCCGCGACAGCGACCCCTTACCTGACCCACGGTGTCGGGTCCGCTGCGGCAGCATCGGGGGACCCGGCCCATTCGCCCCACACCTCGGCGCAGGTCCCCGCAGTGGTTGCCAGCGGGGGAGGCGTCCCAGACCTTCCCTCGCAGCATCGGGCCGTTCCGCATCACTTCCGGCTCCAAGAAGGCCACCCTGCCCTTAGGCACGAGGCCACGCCTCCTCTGTAGATTTAAAGGGGCCTTGCACTCCAAATTGCCTGCACCTGCTCCTGATGGGCTAGACACAAGGGAAGTATAAAAGGAGACTTCCTCCGCTCACTCCTTGACTTGGCAACGAGTCTGCTCACTTCGGTGAGTCTCCTGGTGCCTCGGGTTCCTGATTCCAGTTCCTGCTTCTTCTAGGGTGATTCCTATGTGTGTGACTTCAGACTGGCAAGCGGTGATTCCTCGGTGTGTGACTTTGGACTGGCAAACGATGACCCTCTGGTACCCGACCTCGGACTTCTTCCAGACCATCCATCTTCAAGGGCCCACCTAAGTCCCAGCAGCCCGGGTCCCTACAGGCTCCTCCCGGGGGGGGGGGGGGGGCATGGGCTTCCAGTGGCGAAGATCCAGTTGGCCCTTGCTCTGACCTCATGCCTCTTTGACCTCTCAAAGGTCCACCTAAGTCCCAGCGGTCCAGGTCTCTCCGGGCTCCTCCTGGGGGGGGGGGTGGGGGCACGGTCTTCCAGTGGCGAAGATCCAGTTGGTCCTTGCTCTGCCTCCATGCTTCTTCACCCTCTTGGGGGCCCATCTGAGTCTCTACCAGTGAAGATCCAGCCAGTCCCAACTTTTCTTCTGCCTCGCTACCCTACGGGGGAACCTCAGAAGCCATCTCCTAAAGGTCATACCAAACTCCCGGAATGGCCCATCGTATGATGGACCAGCAAAAAACCCTGGATGCCCTTGTCTCAGCAGTGGAAAGCCTGAACCAATACTTCGAGGCACTAGGGCCCATGAACCCCACCTTGCCATCTCCGCCTATGGCTCCCGGGGCCCACTCAATGATTCAACTGCCTACACCACCACGCTTTTCTGGGGAACCCCAGGCCTGTAGGGGTTTTATTAACCAG
This sequence comes from Rhinatrema bivittatum, assembly GCF_901001135.1. NCBI lineage: Eukaryota > Metazoa > Chordata > Amphibia > Gymnophiona > Rhinatrematidae > Rhinatrema > Rhinatrema bivittatum. The sequence goes on from NC_042615.1 coordinate 165,457,362, forward strand.
TGCAATATGCACTTCCGCCTGCAGCCGACCCTCTTTCCCGATGACGTCACAAAAACCACCTTCATTCTCTCTCTCCTCGAAGGGAAAGACCTAGAATGGGCATCCCTCCTGTGGGAGTGGGATGATCCCGTACTTGGTAATTTGAGCGAGTTCTGGGAGCTTATTCAGATGAGTTTCGGTGACCCCACTCAGGAGGTTTCCACAGGGCCCCAACTTCTCCAACTGCGTCAGTGTTCCAGAACACTTGCTGAGTTTGCCATCGAGTTCTGGACCCTCTCTTCAGAGTTCAGTTGGGGCCCAAACTGCTTATGAACCATCTTCCTACAGGGACTCAGTCCCAGAATCAAGGACAAGCTCGTGGGTCGGGAGCTTCCCAAGTCCTTGAATGCCCTCATTAACCTGGTGGGGCATACTAATATGCACCATCAAGAATGCTGTCAAGAGGCCCAGATGGCCACGAAAACCTCGACACCTTCTAGACGCCCTCGACGCTCGCCTTCTCCCAAGGTGAATCAGGAGGCTCCCGAACACCGACCAATGAACCCATGCAATTGGGCCGAGGGAGGTTCACCACGCACGAGCATCGAAGGCGAATAATAGACGGATTCTGCCTCTACTGCGGTATGGCGGGTTGCCAGTTAGCCGCATGCCCGGTGCAGCTGGGAAACTCCCGGGCCTAGGACCTGAAGGAGGTCTCTTCCTGGGCCTAACATCACCTGCACCTCCATTAACTCTACCAATCGCACTGACATCTGGAGAAGGCAAATTCCATACTTTAGCCCTGGTAGACTCAGGAGCCAGGGGCAACTTTATTATGTTTAGTTTAGTGGAGCACTTAAAAATTCCACATATTCGTGCCCAGGCCCCATTAATCCTCTCGTCTATCCAAGGCAAGCCCCTCCCGGGGTGAGTGACACACCTCACGGAACCCGTCCAACTGCGTGCTAGGCTTCTTCACCTCGAGCGGATTTCCTTCCACATCCTGGAACACTCCATACACCCCGTCATCCTGGGACTCCCCTAGCTCCAAAAACATTGTCCCCAATTCAACTGGAGAACCTTACAGTTAACCCAATGGGGGCCGACTTGTCACGACCCATGCCTCCAACTGGTAGTTCCAGTGCAATGCTCAACTGCCCTTGCCAGTCTCCAAGGCCTGCCGGCCTCCTATGCAACTTACTCTGATGTCTTTTCCAAGCGGAAGGCCGAGACGCTCCCACCATATCGACCATTCGACTATGCCATTAACCTTCTTCCCAGCACAGAACCTCCTCAGGGATGCACCTATGCCCTTTCACCCTCGGAGACTCAAGCCATGTCCCATTACATCATGGAAAATCTGGATAGGGGATTTATCTGCAAATCGAAATCCCGGGCAAGGGCTGGCTTCTTCTTTGTAGGGAAGAAAGATGGAACCCTTCGTCCTTGCATCGACTACCGGGGCCTGAACGCCATAACGATCAAGGACTGGTATCCATTGCCCCTAATCTCCGAGCTTTTTGATCGTCTTCAAGGCGCTAAAATCTTTACCAAACTGGACCTCCTGGGAGTGTATAATCTGATCCATATCAAGGAGGGAGACGAATGGAAAACGGCCTTCAACACCAGAGACGGCCATTACGAGTCTCTAGTAATGCCATTCGAGCTCTGCAATTCCCCAGCAGTGTTTCAAAACACCATGAATGAAATCTTCCAAGACCTGCTATACCATTGTGTGGCCATATACCTCGATGACATCTTAATATTCTCCAATTCCCTCGCTGCTCACCGCCAGCACGTCACCCAGGTATTACAATGACTGAGATAAAACCAACTCTACGCCAAGCTTGAGAAATGTCTCTTCGAGCAGGAGGCTCTTCCATTCTTGGGTTACATTGTCTCCAGTGAAGGATTCCATATGGACCCCCAGAAACTAAAGGCCATTCGAGAATGTCCCCCAACCATCTGGGCTGAAACCACTTCAATGGTTTCTGGGGTTCGCCAATAACTACCGCTCATTTATCTCCCATTACACGTCCATCGTCGCACCCTTGACAGCCTTAACCCGGAAAGGCGCTGACCCCAAGAACTGGCCTCCCGAAGCTGTAGCCACCTTCCTCTGTCTTAAGGAGGCGTTCCTTCACCAGCCCTGCCTTCACCAACCTGACCCTCAACATCCATTTATTATTGAGGTGGATGCATCCTCTGAAGGCATAGGAACCGTTCTGAGTCAGAACTCGGTCCAACACAAGCCGCACCCATGCACCTTCTTATCTCGACAATTCTCCCCCACAGAGCGAAACTATGCTATTGGTGATAAAGAGCTTTTGGCCATCAAAATGGCCTTGGAGGAATGGTGTCCTTGGTTGGAGGGAGCTCAACTTCCATTCATGGTCTACACGGACCACAAAATCTTGAGTATCTGCATCGGGCACAGCGCCTCAACCCCCTGTGTTATAGGCCGGCCGTCAAGAACCTTAAGGTCGATGCCTTGTCCTGAGTCTTCGAGACTACAGATACTCCAGACTCCCCTCGATTCATCATTGAGCTGTCGCGAGGCCTGCTATCCGCCACCATGACTATTCCTCCCGGGAAGACTTTTGTACCACCACACCTGCGGAAACAAGTTCTGGCATGGGCCCATGACTCCCGCTGCTCAGGTCATCCAGGACAACATCGGACCCTGCAGGCCCTTCGCCACTACTATTGGTGGCCCAAGGTCAACAGAGACATGCAGTCTTATGTGGAATCCTGCCATCTGTGTGCCCGTCATAAGAGAATTCCAGGTTCATCTCCAGGCTTTCTCCAGCCCCTGCCAGTGCCTACCGAACCCTGGACCCATATTTCAACGAACTACACTCATCCGGTGGCAACACTGTCATCTGGGTAGTCATCAATCGATTCAGCAAAATGGCACACTTCGTACCACTCCCAGGGTTGCCTTCTGCACGACAGTTGGCCCAGCTGTTTGTCCAGCACATTTTCAAGCTGCATGGATTACCCAAAAGTATCCTCTCAGACCGAAGACCCCAATTTACCGCAAGCTTCTGGAGGGCCCTCTGCCAGAAATTTGATGTAACCTTGGATAATACCTCTGCATACCACCCACAAACCAATGGTCTAGCGGAGAGGATGAATCAAACCCTCAAACAGTTCCTTCACATCTATGTGAATGATAAACAAGACGACTGGGCAAGTCAACTCCCATGGGCTGAGTTCGCCCTCAGTTCGCATCCTTCCACTGCATCTTCTCCCTTCCAGTTGGTTTATGGGAAGCAACCCCATCTGTCGCTGCCTGTTCCCATTACCGTCACACCTCCGGTGGCCCAACTCTCTGCGGACAAACTACATCACCTCTGGACCTCCACATGGCACGCCCTGCTCAAGGCCAGTCAGATGGCGAAAAAGTATGCGGACCGCCGACGGAGACCATGTCTGCCTCTGAGACCCGGTCAGAAGGTATGGCTGAGTACACAATTTATCCGGCTGAAATTACCTTCCGCGCGACTAGCCCCTCGGTTCATTGGACCATTTCCCATCCTCCGTCAGATTGGTGCGGTGTCCTATCAGCTTCAACTACCACCGTCCAGCACACGTCCAGCACACATCCAGCACCCCTACCCATCGCTTCTGAAGATGACATCACCCACCAGGTCTGAGAGGTGCTGACGTTCGAAAGCATAGGAAGAGATGGGAGTACCTACTAGCCTGGGAGGGGTTCGGTCCTGACGAAAATACATGGGAACCGCTAGCCAACATCCTAGATCGTGACCTTCTTACTCAGTTCCATCTGGACCATCCATCCAAACCCCAGCCTCCTGGGAGGCGCCCTAAAGGGGGGGTACTGTTGTGCCTCGCGGCCGCTGCCACCCACAACTGCGCGACCCCCTACCTGAACCGTGGCATTAGGTCCGCTGCGACAGCATCGGGGAACCCAGCCCATTCGCCCCCGTACCTCGGTGTAGGTCCCCACGGTGGTCGCCAGCAGGGAAGGTGCTCCAGACCTTCCCTCACGGCGTCAGGGCCGTGGACTTCTAGTGGCGAAGATCCAGTTGGTCCTTGCTCCACCTCCACGCCTCTTCATCCTCTCGGGGGCCCATCTAAGTCTCCACCAGCGAAGATCCAGCCAGTTCCAACTTCTCTTCCGCCTCGCCACCTGACGAGGGAACCTCAGGAGCCATCTCCTAAAGGTCATACCAACCTCCCTCAGCCCAAGGGTTCACGACCCTCCTGGGCACAACAAAAATGAAGTTTTTTGTTTAATATTTCTGCCATTTCTTTGTCTCTCTCCATATATTTCTCCCAAGAACCTTTCAGTTTTACAATATCACTTTGGGCTTTCCTTCTTTCTCTGATGTATCTGAAAAATGTTTTGTCACCTCGCTTTACCTCTTTAGTAACCCTTTCTTGTGCTTGACCTTTTGCTTTCCTGATTTCTTTCTTCATCTCCCTCAGTTTTAATAGATGTTCTTCCATGTGTTCCTTTTTTTTTGGATCCTTTATACTTCTTAAATGCTGTTCTTTTAGCCTTTATTTTTTCAGCCACCTCCTTTGAGATCCAGATCATTCTCCTTTTTCTCTTACTCTTATTTACTTTTCTAATATATAGGTTAGTTGCATTTGCAATAAATCCTTTTAATTTGGCCCACTGTTGTTCCACCTCACCCAATTTCTCCTAGTCTTCCAGTTCTTCCTCTAAGTACGTCCCCATTTTGACAAAGTCTGTATTTGTGAAATTCAAAACTTGTGTCTTATTGTGACTTTTCTGTATCCTATTCACAATATCGAACTATACTGTCTGATCACTGATACTCAGGTGAACTCTTACCCAAACATTAGAGTAAAAGAGGTTTGGGTGTAAAATTAGCATAAATTCATGCAAGTAGTCTTTGCTCACCTAATCTGTTTTATAAGCCTAAAAAATATGCACGTACTTTATATTTCACACACACATAAATGTGCATTAAAAAGGGCAGTCTAGGAGTATTCTAGGGCATGGCCAACAGTTACACACATAAATTGCTATTTTAAAAGAGACATGCACATGAATATTTGGCAACTTGCTTAATTTTAGTCTACTAATTAACAGGGATGTGCATTCACCTGAAGCAAAATAGAAAATGTCAATGAAAGAAAATTGCTAAAATCTTTTTTTGGGGGGTTGAGTTTCATGTTAGTATGCACTAAGTCTATTTAGTATGTACTAACTGACAATGTTACAAATTGGTTTAAAAGTTTCAAATGGGGGTGCAGTTTATGAGTTAGAGCTATGGTACTAAATTCCCATTGGATGTATCTTTAGTGTTGCTTTGCTTTGGGTAAATTGAGGAGACAACAGCATAGCTTTTTGTTCTTTTAAGTGAAAAAGTAGTTAATACTTTCTAGAGATTTCAAATTAATCATCATCGCATTAATAATTGGTGATTGATTTGAATGAGTTATTATTTATATTTAATTATTTATAAATTGCCTTAAACAAAGGCCCTAGGTGGTGTACAAATTAGCGTACACAACATAGTATCATTCTTGGGAGGCATCAGGCCTGTAAGGTAGGACATAGGCTCTATACTTTGCAACATAGTAGCAGTGGGGTCTTTAACTGCTGCAGTGCTTTGCCATTAGTTTGACAAAATCTGTGTGCTTTTCCCTTAATATGAGATTTTAATGTTCTAGGTATCTGTTTAGCCTCTGGCCTGAAGCCCACAGACCTTAGTGAGTGCTCCAATTTATATTATCTGGTGGTGGATGCACACAGCCACACTGCACAATGCCAGTTCTCATTTCTAAATTATAAATTTAAATGTAGCACTCCTTCTACCTACATCAGATAGTATAGCAGTAGTGCACTTGTGGCACAGGGCAGGCAGGCAGTCAGCACTGAAAATTAAATTTTCTTGGTGTATCATTTGCTGATATTGATTGATTATTGAAGAGAATATCACACTTCTTTGGTAAGTAACTGATGAGAGAGTGAGAGACTGGTGTGAGGGGGACTGGTGAAAGTGAGAGATTGGAGTTGAGGGTGACTGGTGAGAGAATGAAAAACTGAAATATGGGGTGACAGATGAGAGAGAGAGATTGGTTGAGGGTGTGACTGGTGGGAAAGCTTAGAGAGAGGGGTGACTATTGAGAGAGGGACTGGTGAGAGAATGAGAGACTGGTGTGTGTGCTGACAGGTGAGAGATTGGTTGGGGGGTTGTTATGACCATTGGTCACAGGCAGCGTGACCAATCCAAATGACATGTGTAGATCTACTCTCTTCTGTGGGTCAGCTCGCAGCTGGGGCTAGCTGCCACCGCCGCACATCTCCAACCTTGCAAGGCTCCTCGTGGTGGCAGGGAAGCCGCCACCACCCACCCGACTCTGGGCCTTCCTAGTCACGTGTGCACGTCACCAGGCCTCTCTTTAAAGGCCCAATGGCAGGAACCTCTAGGGCTTCTCCAACTGATGACATCACGAGGTTGGGATTCTTAAGGACCTCCTTTGCCCCTTGCTAACTGACTTGGCAACGAGTTCCTTTGCTAATGTTTGCTCCTGTATCTTCGGATCATGGTTCCTCTAATGGACCTGCCCTTGGCTCTGGACTCTATCTTAGGTACCCACTCCTCGGGGGCCTACTTGCACTCCAGTTGGGGACTCTGTCTCCAGGCTTCCCTGCTCCTCGGGTTAGCCCCTGCGCTCTCAGAGTTCCTGCCTGCCGGTTTCCCTGCTTCTCAAGGTTATCCCTCGGACCACCTCCTGCCTAGGAATCTGCACCCCATGCTTCCCCCTTCTCAGGGCAGTGCCTGCATTCTTCAAGAGACTGTGCTCCATGCTTCCTCGCTTCTCGGGGTAGTACCTATGTTCTATTCAAGACTTCTCTCCATGCTTCCCCGATCCTCGGGGCAGTGCCTGTTTCACATAGAAACTGTATACTGGGATCCCCGCTCCTCGGGGTGGTCCCTTGATTATCTATCTGCGATACCTTGAGTGCAGCCCTGCTCCTTGGGGGGGGGGGGGGGGGGGCTTATGTCACTACTATGGAGATTCGACTCGGGCTTCCCCTTTTCTCAGGTCTGCCTACATCATCACTCCAGAGCCCCACCCGCTATGCTGTCCCACCCCTCGGGACAGTCTCTGCAGCATTACAGCTACAGTGCCTGCCTCATGCTCCTCGCTCCTCGGGGCCTGCTCAGCGCTCCTCTGGTGGAGGCTCTTGCTCTGGAACTCATATATCCTGCCAGCCTGAATACTGTGGGTTCCCTCTGAACTGTGTCTCTTCCCCGCCCCTCACATTATCCTCTCTACAAGCTCCTGGGATCACATGGCTGTGACGCAGGATGTTCCATCTCTCTGCTTCCATTCACTGACCTACTGCTACAGTTGGCCTCACCTCCCGACAGTGAAGACCTGTAGGCTCCTCCCCACAGCTGATGTCAACTTTCACCTTGGGCCAAGGGTCCACAAAACTCACAAATCCTAACAGGGGTATCTGGTAAAAGAGATAGAGACTGGAGTGAAGGGTATCTGGTAATAGGGTGGGACTGATATGGAGGAGATTGGTAAGTGAAAGAAAGACTCATTTGAGGGGTGACCAGTGACAATGAGAGAAACTGGTTGGAGGGAGTGACTGGAGAGAGAGAGAATTGTGTGAGTGGTGACTGATGAGAGTGGGAGAGACTGGTTGGGGGTGACTGGTAACAGAAAGGGACTTGTTGTGAGGTGTCTGATAAGGAAGAGAGACTAAAGTGAGGGGTGACTGGTGAGAATGAGTGTGAGAGAGACTGGTTGGAGGATGACTGGAAAGAAACTGGTTGTGGGTAGGGTTAATGGTAGAGAGAGAGTGACTGGTGTGGAAGGGGACTGGTGAGAGAAAAGAGACTGGTTGAGGGAGTGCTTAGTAGGGATGTGAATCATTTTTGAATGATTAAAATTATCGTCAGATAATTTTAAAATTGTCCAAAATCGTTTGAGTGCACAATACAATACAAATGCCCCCGATTTATCGTCAGGGGCATTTGTATTGTGTCGTTAAATAAGGCGCGGGAAAACCGGCACACCAAAAAAAACCTAAAACCCACCCCGAACCTTTAAAACAAATCCCCCACCCTCCCGAACCCCCCAAAATGTTTTAAATTACCTGGGGTCCAGTGGGGGTCTCCCGGCGTGATCTCCCTCTCTCTCTGGCCACGGCTGCATTGAGAAATGTCGCCGGTGGCCCTTTGCCCTTATCATGTGACAGGGCAAAGGTAGCGGCGCCATTTTGGTTCCTGGCTCCCGACGTCACACGTGCAGGAGATCGCCCCAGGACCCCCGCTGGACCCCCAGGGACTTTTGACCAGCTTGGGGGGGGGGTGCTCCTGACCCCCACAAGACTTGCCAAAAGTCCAGCGGGGGTCCGGGAGCGACCTCCTGCACGCGGGCCGTATTGCCAATCTTCAAAATGGCGCCGGCGCTACCTTTGCCCTCACTATGTCATATGGGCGCTACCTTTGCCCTCACTATGTCACTATGTGAGGATATTTTTAAAATTGGTAGGAAAAGTATGCCCATTTAATTCATTGAAATATTCACTTTCAATGGATTTGTGCACCTTCATATACATATATGTTACAGGGCAAATGTGCATATTTTATCATATGTACATATGTGATATGTGTGGGCTATGAAATACTATTCTAGATCTCTATCGGATCCCAAGAAATTATGGGAATCCAAAAAGGTCCCATTTTATCCTTGTCAGACAGTAAAATGACAGTCTTACCCAAGCATTCTGCTGTTTGGAACTTCCTCTTTTATTGATTATGATTATATGCACACAGAGAAAAATGGCGCGGGCCATGGCCGACACATCTTTAAAGATGGCGCCGGCCATCCAGTGCTCCTACCATGTGACAGGGGCCGGCCAATGGCACGGATACCCTGTCACATGGTAAAGGCAAAGGGCCATCGGCGCCATTTTTATTAGTGGCAGCCGATGGCCCGAGAGTGGGAGATCACTCCCGGCACCCCCACTGGACCATCAGGTAATTTTAAAACATTTTTTGGGGGATCGGGAGGGTGGGGGAGGCTAAGGGATCAGTTTTAAAGGGTCGGGGTGGGTTTATTTTTTATCGGGGCATCGGCGCTATTTTTATTAGTGGCAGCCAACGGCCCGAGAGTGGGTGATCGGTCCCGGGGCTTCCACTGGACCACCAGGTGATTTTAAAACATTTTGGGGGGGTTTGGGAGGGTGGGGGAAGGTAAGGGATTAGTTTTAAAGGGTCAGGGTGGGTTTAGGGGTTGTTTTGGTGTGCCGGTTTTCCCGCCTCCCCCCCAAATAACTCCCATTAGTGGACACAAACCCAATTAACGATTTTTCACAATAAATCGGGAGAATTTCTATTGTATCGCACATTTTAACGATTTTTGACGATTTAAAAAATATCAGACGATATTTTAAATCGTCAAAAAACGATTCACATCCTTAGTGTCAATGTCTATCACAGTCGTGTTCTTATATGATGGGGTACGTTGATGCTTCACAGGTGGCACAGCACAATGCTCCCCTTCCAAACTAAATTGCTGGTTACAACTGACTCAACTCTGCTCTGATATATCCTTTAAATTTGTAAGGGAGACAAAGATAAAATAACTGAGTACTTTTCCTTTCTTTTAATAAAGCAAAAATTAACTGTTTTATCTCTGTAATGTAATTCTACAACAAAAGTACAATTATTCTTGTATTAACACTATATCATTTTCTCTATTTTCTAGGACTCAAACAATTTTTGGCAGATCAACTAAAGATATTCTATCCAATAACTATATCCTTAACTATATAACTATGTTCAAACTTTCAATATCTTCTGTTTCTACTTTAGATCTATGATTGATACATTGTGCTCTTTTTTTTTTTCTCTTTTTCAGGCTCATTCACCTGATGCTTGCTTAACACTTGAATATTGGAAATTCTTTCAGGTAAGTATTAAATTGTTTCTCTTCTCTTTATTCTTAATTATTCCTCTTTCCCTTATATGTTTTTTTTCTCTTTCTCTTTTTCTGTTTTTGGTGCATGCCTGTTTTCCTTATCTAAAGTGTGTATACACTTATCTGATTTCTTTATGTGTTGTTTCAACTTTTAGTGTTGTTGAGCAAGTTATGGTTCCTCCAGATCTGCCGTCTTCTTCTTCTCATCCTGCAATCATCTATCTACTAACTCATGCTTCAATTAAATTAAAGAGTCTATATCTCTTCCACATACTAATGTACTTATAGAGTTCCCTCCATATTATATATCCAGCTTCTTGAGAACTGTTTTTACTAAATAATAAAAATAAAATTAGTGTAAACATAACTCTATACTAATAAAAGAACAGGGGATTTACTTTCAGCATGTTCCCTACTCCCTTTCACATGCTTTCAATTTTTTTTTTTTTTCAAATTAATATGTTGCTGTCTAATGCAATACATAGGTCAGTTCCTGGCAAACTTGTTCTGTGTCTGAATTGTTCACTGTACATGAACTGGTAGTTTATCTAAACATTTTTTTTAAATATACTTTTGTAGAGCAATATACTATCTTTGAATTCTGTCCCACTTCTGACTGTAACTGCAGCTCAGGGAAAGATGTTATTTCATGTGCGTTTCCTCTTCAACTTAGCCTCGGAGCTGAGCTAATGTTTTCCAACTTAACTCTCCTCACATTCTAAAATTATTGACATATTTTCCTCACCAGCAGAATCCCTACTCCGATGACTCCATACCTGTAGATAGTTTCTAATGCTGGTGAATACCTTCTAAATTTTCTACTTCTGTTTCCCTCTGTAGTCTGTCTCTGATATGGATAGCATTGAGAAATTTTGGATAGCAGTAGGAGCTCTCTAAACTAAATTTATTATTCTAAAATTAATTGTGCTATAACTCGCACTTGTTTCCTTCTTTCAGTCTTTTCACTGATTGCTGATTAAGCTGTTTCCATGTTTCCTAAGTGATGGATTTAAAATTTTTAGCTGTATTGGGTTGCTAGACTTGGTATTCTGGGGTCAAACTTAGACTGGCCTTTATATAATAAACTGGACCAAAGTCAAATTTACCAGAAAAATTGAATTTTAACTCCTGAAAAAATTTGATATCCTATTCTTCAGATAAGTTGATGTTTGGCAGTATTTTTAACTAAATAACCCTTTTAATAAATTTAAAACTATTTCTTTAATGTTTGTGCATTTCTTTTGAGATTTTTTTTTTTGTATAAACGTTTTATTGAGATTTTACAATAACAAAATGGCAAACAACCTAGGAGGTGTGGGGCACTGCAACACCTCCCAGTATTCTAGCAGACTATTAGATATGGAAAGGCATATTCGACCCCTCCAAAATTCCATCTCTATCCCTCCTCCCTATTCCTGATTGATGTCTAAAACAACAGCAGAGGATACAGCAGGTCCAAGAACAAGGAAAACCAAGGTTAGTCCTTCCATGGCCTCGCAAACCAGAAATAACAATAGTCAAGCATTGAGCAGTCAACTGCGAGCTCAATGCGGCAGAGACTGAATGTAGGTTCCCAGACAGCCTGTTAGGGAGTTAGCAATCTGATAGGGAGTTGAAGCTACGAGTTGCTGGTGTTAACAATCTGTTATTGATCTGATGCCTGATGGGAGGAGCAATCAGATAGTAGTTAGCACTCTGTTCGAGATTTGTAGTTATATATGAGAGTTGAGGGTGGATCCTTGGACCAGTGGCAGATGACCACGCCCCCGGGGGATGATCCCGAGAGGGACCACCGGTCAGGCTCAAAGTTAGGAGACAAACACACACTAGTTCTTTTATTAGACAGTATACTGAACCACCAGAGATGGCAGTAGTGAGCTGGTAAGCCCAGCTGGGTGGTAGTCCCTCAGATACTGGAACAGTGATCCCTGGAGGCTGAGCTGAAGAGAGACTGAGATATAGTGAGTAGGCAGGGTATGCAGATGGTAACACTCACACAATGTCCCAATGAAGCCCATGAGCTAGAAAGTATAGGCCCTCGAGGAACGAGTACCTGGTTCCAGGGAAAGCTCAGATAGAAAGATGGTAACTCACTGATGTAGCTGATATAGTTGGTAGTGAAGACTTCCAGGCAGAGGAGTATACGAAGCAAGTCTGGGATCAGGGCCCTCGAGGAGTGAGTACCGGTTCCAGACTGTCACCTGAAAAAACAAGGAGAGAGTGAGGCCCCCGAGGAGTGGGTACCTCTGGTAAGTCTGAGGAGGCAGAGTAGCTTAGGTAGAGAAACCCTTGCTAACTCGATGTGTTAGCAAAATCTGAGACCTTAAATATCCGTCGCAGGTGATGTCATCTTTGGGGGACGCTCCCGAGGTTCGCGCCAATGCCGGTACTTCAATCGGGGCCACGCTGCACGTGCGTCCCTAGACCTCCAGGAAACATAGCGGTTGCAGTGTGGAGCCGGTCCGGGAACAACTGAGGACAAGTGGCAGGAGAACACCGCGGCAGCCAATCTTCCCGTGGATGGAGAGGGAGGTGCCAGAGAGGTAAGGAGGGCGGAGAGAGGGCGTCAGGCACCGACGGACACAAAACAGCCAGAAAATGACTCCTGTGATGCAGCGAGCTGCGGGACGACAAATGTTCCATATGCATGAGCGAGTAAAAGAGATTTCTCCAGGTCCAAAACGACGGTGGTTCCACATCTCTCCAGCCCAGTAGAATCACTCGCTTCCCCACCAGTCCGGCTTTCTGGAGCAGAAGATGAGTGCCCGGGTCTCGAAGTTGCAAAGGCAGAATACAGCCAAACAGGAATCATAATGGCATTACTGGAATTGAAATGTTAACATGGTGGCCAGATATTTCGCTATTTTTGTCCAAAAAAGCTTAACAGCCGGGCAGGCCCAGAACACATGTGACAATGTGACAATTACATGTGAACAATGACCACAAAAAGCTGTAGTAGTGATACATTGGCGGTGAGCCATCTGCGGAGTGACATAAGCCCTCCCAAAAAATTTATATTGGAATTCTCTGTAATATGAATTGCACGAAATTCTGGCCACCTTACCAAAACAGACATGTAGTATTGAAGAAGTGACAATAAACTCCCCTCCCTTGACCAGTGCTCCGCCAGCTCTGCACAAAGTTCCACCCGCCCCACCTTGCTCAATTGTTTATAATAATAAGATAGAGAAGGGGCAGAAGTGGTATTCAGTTGAAAAATCTGCTCTAATTTCTGGAACGTGGTCTGTTGGCGAAATGCAACAGGTAAAGAGTTCAAATAATGTGAGATTTGCAAATAGGGAAATACGGAGGACCCTCCCAATCTATAATATTCCTGAAATTCAGAATAAGGAAGCAGGCCACCCTCTCTGGTAAGTAAATGGCCCAGGTGTGTAATGTCTGCTTGAAACCAGCACCGAAACGCAGCGATCTGGGAGCCGGGGAGAAAAACAGCGTTGCCAGATATTGGCAGCAAATATGAACAAACCCGGGGAATTTGCAATCATTTAGTTAATTGAACCCACACTTGTCAAATAGGATGGATAATGATAGAAGAAGTAAAAAATGTAGAAAGCTTCGCAGGCTCCACTTGCAGGACATAGGGCACTTCCAGAGGCACCATCAAGGCACAATCTGCGACAGACAGAGTATGAAAAGAAGTATCCAAAAGCCAATCTCTAATTACTCGCATATTGCAGGCCAAGTTATATAAGTGAAGATTCGGCACTCCCAGCCCCCCCCCATTCCCTACCATTCTTGCAGCCAAGAGAGAGGCAGTCTAGCCGTCTGTCCCCGCGAAAGGAAAAGCCGCAAGGAGCGATCCAATAGGGATGTGCAGAGCAAAATTTTATGTTCATATTTTTTATGTCCGAAAGGGGGTCCCACTTGCGGCCAATATGGACATAAAAAAAATCCAATGAGTTGGGTATATGTACATATGTGCAAAAAAAAAATTTAAACCCCCTCACCCTCCTTAATCCCCCCCCCCAGACTTACCACAACTCCCTGGTGATCGAGCGAGGAGTGAGGACGTCATTTCTGCAATCCTTGGCGAGAAGCATGTGACGTCGGTGGCACGTCGAGTGACGCGGCGTCACGTGATTCCCGGCTCGTTCGCGCCGGACGGCTCGTTCGGCCCAAAAAGAACTTTTGGCCAGCTTGGGGGGGCCTCCTGACCCCCCCAAGCTGGCCAAAAGTTCTTTTTGGGCCGAACGAGCCGTCCGGCGCGAACTCGCCGGGAATCACGTGGCGCCGCGTCACTCAGACGCGACGTCACGTGATTCCCGGCGAGTTCGCGCCGGACGGCTCGTTCGGCCCAAAAAGAACTTTTGGCCAGCTTGGGGGGGGCCTCCTGACCCCCCCAAGCTGGCCAAAAGTTCTTTTTGGGCCGAACGAGCCGTCCGGCGCGAACGAGCCGGGAATCACGTGGCGCCGCGTCACTCAGATGCGACGTCACGTGATTCCCGGCAAATTCGCGCCGGACGGCTCGTTCGGCCCAAAAAGAACTTTTGGCCAGCTTGGGGGGGCCTCCTGACCCCCTCAAGCTGGCCAAAAGTTCTTTTTGGGCCGAACGAGCCGTCCGGCGCGAACGAGCCGGGAATCACGTGACGCCGGCGTCACTCGACGTGCCGCCGACGTCACATGCTTCTCGCCAAGGATTGCAGAAATGGCGTCCTCACTCCTCGCTCCATCACCAGGGAGTTGTGGTAAGTCGGGGGGGGGATTAAGGAGGGTGAGGGGGTTTATATTTTTATTTTGGCTCAACAATCGCGATTTCCCACATATCGAACATATCTATGTTCGATATGTGGGAAATCCGATCGTTTATGTCGAATCAATTTTTTAAGTAAAAAAAAAATATGAGTTGCGTTTTACTAATGCAGTCAATCCGAATGCACACCCCTACGATCCAATATCATCAAATCTGAGTGTCGAAGACAAATGGGTAAGTTTTGAAGAAGGTAAAGCCATTTAGGGAGAAGAACCATTTTATATGTGTACCCAGCCAATCAGAGACAAAGGTAAAGGTTGCAACATTGTAACAGGTCCTGTGTGACTTTAAGAGGGGGAGGAATATTCAGCTGATATATCTGGGTAGGATTCACGGATAGGCAAACTCCCAAATAGTGAAATGAGGAATCAGCCCATTGCAAGGGAAAGGAATCCCGCCAACGCTCCCGAAGAGTGTCGGGGAAGGCTAGCGCCGAAGATTTTCCTCTGTTCAACCGGGTGCTTGTGGCGATGGAGATATGCCGCTCCACTCACACTCCATATCTGGCTATCAGCTTTGACGCAGAGAAAGCTTTTAACCGGGTGGAGTGGCACTATTTGTTAGAGATGTGAATCGTGTCCTCGATCGTCTTAACGATCGATTTCGGCTGGGAGGGGGAGGGAATCGTATTGTTGCCGTTTGGGTGTGTAAAGTATCGTGAAAATCGTTAAAATCGTGAGCTGGCACACTAAAACCCCCTAAAACCCACCCCCGACACTTTAAATTAAATCCCCCACCCTCCCGAACCCCCCCCAAATGCCTTAAATTACCTGGGGGTCCAGCGGCACACTAAAACCCCCTAAAACCCACCCCGACCCTTTAAATTAAATCCCCCACCCCCAAATGCCTTAAATTACCTGGGGGTCTGTAGCCTTAAATTACCTCCGTAGCGGCGGTCCGTAGCTAAATTGGGGGAAGGGGGAGAGCAGGAAAAGCGGCACACTAAATCGTGTGGTCTTCAGCCGGCGCCATTTTGCAAAATGGCCGCCGCAAAATGGCGGCGGCCATAGACCAAAACGATTCGACGCAGGAGGTCGTTCCGGACCCCCGCTGGACTTTTGGCAAGTCTTGTGGGGGTCAGGAGGCCCCCCCAAGCTGGCCAAAAGTTCAGCGGGGGTCGGAACCCTCGCTGAACGACCTCCTGCAGTCGATCTCCTGCCGGCGCCATTTTCCGTACGGAAAACGATTCGCGGCAGGAAATCGCTCCCGGACGCCCGCTGGACCCCCATGAACTTTTGGCCAGCTTGGGGGGGCCTCCTGACCCCCACAAGACTTGCCAAAAGTCCAGCGGGGGTCCGGAACGACCTCCTGCGTCGAATTGTTTTGGTCTATGGCCGCCGCCATTTTGCGGCGGCCATTTTGCAAAATGGCGCCGGCTGAAGACCACACGATTTAGTGTGCCGCTTTTCCTGCTCTCCCCCTTCCCCCGATTTAGCTATGGACCGCCGCTACGGAGGTAATTTAAGGCTACGGACCCCCAGGTAATTTAAGGCATTTGGGGTGGGGGATTTAATTTAAAGGGTCGGGGTGGGTTTTAGCGTGCCGTGTTTTAGTGTGCCATGTTTTAGTGTGCCGCTGGACCCCCAGGTAATTTAAGGCATTTGGGGGGGTTCGGGAGGGTGGGGGATTTAATTTAAAGGGTCGGGGGTGGGTTTTAGGGTGTTTTAGTGTGCCGGTATTCCTGCCCTTTCCCCCGATTTACGATTTTTTGACGATAAATCGGGGGAATTGGTATTGTATCGTGGCCCTAACGATTTTTGACGATTTAAAATATATCGGACGATATTTTAAATCGTCAAAAAACGATTCACATCCCTACTATTTGTTTTATATCCTGAGACAGATGGGCTTTGAGGTTTTTTTTTATGATGCCATTCAACTATTATACAATGCTCCTCAAGCATCTTTGCTTGTGAACGGGGAGCGGTCAGAACCTTTCTCTATCTTACGTAGAACTCGCCAAGGATGTCCTTTGTCTCCCCTGCTTTTTATCCTTCAGTTGGAGCCTCTATTAGTAGCAATACAACATACTCCCAGAATCAGAGGGGGTTCGTTTTGATAGGGAAATTTTGAAATGTGTCTTTTTTTTTAAATGTACAACATTTTCACTTCAAATTAACATCTAGGGGGATTTTTCAGCCCCTGCTTTAGTGTTCCCATCCCATAGCTAATTTGTTTAGTGGATTTTGACTTATCTTGGGGCCGATGCAATTATGTGCGCTGAAAGCAGGCGCTGACTTTTCTGTGCCCACTTTTTTAATGCATGCATGGTTCCCACAAGGGGGGTGTCATGCAATATGGAAATTAGGGGGTCATGGGGGCCGGTTATGAAGACCGACTTCTTTTCAATGAGCTCAATTATTAACGCCTGCTCCAGGCAGGCGTTAATATCTGAGCAATAAATGTGCATCTGATACGCACATTTATCTTTTTGCATTTGGAGTGAATGAGTAATAGCCTCATTCACATGCATTTGCATGTGATGAGCGCTATCTCATTCACTCCGCGGCGGACGCGCGTTAAATAGGCGCTGATCCCCCTATTGCATTAGGTGGTGGATTAGCGCCTATTTATCCCGCGTCCAACTACGGGTTAAACAGTGCGCTCGGCTGAGTACACAGTATTGCATTGGCCCCTTTAAGCCTTACAAATGCTTTCTGTAAAACTGGTCATTTTTCTCTTTAAAAATCAACTTTTCAGCCACACCAGAGGCTTTTTCCAGGTTTTCCAAAGCTGCTCACATGCACCCTGCCTTTATTTATTTTAAATATGTGTGTTTTGGAGAGTTTTTAATCCAAATTGGGTGGGGTTTCTGGGGTTCACCTGGAGTTCTTACATTTTCATTGGGGTTTCCTCCTGCTCCCCCACTTGGGATAGGGTATTTTTTTAAATTCTATATTAAGTTTCTTTATTTTTTAATTTTTTAAATTGCTGCTGGCTCTGCCGCAGTCCTGGAAGCGATGACAGCATGTCATCACTGCAAGACTGGGCCTACACTTCTCACTGGTGCTAGGAGCTTGCCTAAGGCTCCCATCACTTACATCAGCTGATTTTTGTTTTAAAACGTATTGATGCAAGTGTTATTTTGCGGACACTGTTGTGCAGGAATGCAGCAGCAGCAGTGGTGATGACTGCTGCTTCCTCCTCCCTTTTAATCAGTTAATAGCCTCTTTGGGAACCATCAGGAGGAAATGAAAGTACTCCTGTGGCTGTCAGTGCTCTGCTCAAGCAGCACAATACTGCTTTTCATTGCTGGGGAAACAGATTAGCAAGTCTCCCACAGCTTTCCTTTACAACAGGCCATTTTTTAATTTAAAAAAAAAAAAAAAAAAAAAGACTGCCTAACAGTACCTATGCCCAGAGAGCCAAAAAAGCAATCTTCTGTGGGTCTGCTGTAGCTCCAATCAACTTTCATATATCCAAAACCCACATACCACCTACAATCTTAAACAATATTTTTTTGTATTTTTATTGCTTTTGTGTTTTTTCTTTTCTAAACCATTGCTTATATATAGTTGAAAAACCAACAAAAACATTTTTTAAGGTGTATGGTGGTCTTTTCATAAACATGAATCAAAGGCACTACCCAGGTTAACCCTGTTCTTTATTTTAATCATGAATGAACCACCATCCACCCGCTTGTTTTTAATAATTTTTAATTACTTTTTAAAAAAGGTAATTACTTTTTCAAAAATTCAAAAATTCACTTCTCTATCAATCCTTATAAATTGTGTGTTATTTTCATTTTTAGATAGCTCACTCGTGAAGTGCTGCCATTTTGGATAATGGCAGCACTTCGCGAGTGAGCTATTTAAAAATGAAAATAACACACAGAAAAGGAATTATGATAAAGGTTAAGAGGAGATACAAGAGCTGAGATGATCCGTGGGTGAGCGGCTACCCTTGACGAAGAATCCATTTTCGAAACCTGGCCACGTCAGGTTCAAGTGCTACCGTGGAGTTCCTGTTCAGCTCACAGAGCTAAGTACTTCTTTCTTGACGGGATTTGTTATAGCTACATTGAAACAAGTAACTTTTAAACAAAAAACATTGTCCTTTAAGTATTGCAGTGACTAACTTCCCATTTTTCAATTTAAAAGGATTGATAATTAAGTGAATTTTTGAATTTTTGAAAAAGTAATTACATTTTTTAAAAAGTAATAAAAAATTAAAAACAAGCGGGTGGATGGTGGTTCGTTCATGATTAAAATTAAGAACAGGGTTAACCTGGATGGTACCTTTGATTCATATTTATGAAATGACCACCATACACCCTACAATCTTACACAAAAGGTTTTTTTTAGGGTGTATGGTGGTCATTTTATCCAGCAGGACCTTGTCGATCAGTACTTAATTCCTACATGTCCTCTGACTTCTCCATGGGGACCTTCTTCCGGGTTTGGTGACTCAGATCATGACACTTCTTACCATGAAGATTGGACCGGATCACACGGAGCATAACTCCTTTCATGTTCTACCTATAGCAGTGAGCCCGGTAATCCTGGGCTTGCCTTGGCTGCAGAGAGATCAACCATACTTTGACTGGCTCTTTGGGGTCCATGATGTTCAGATTCTTGTTTGAAGTCGGTGGTATCACCCCAGACCCTAACCATGGCCACTGTTCTTCCAAACCCTCTCCTTCCTGGAAAAAGGTTGCAGGAGACTCAAACCCGACCCTCCTCCCTTCAGAGGAATGTCTTAGGAACCATCTTCAGCCATTTGAAGGAACAGCTGACACAAAAGACATCCGAGATTGAGACGCTCGAAAGGGGGTATAAACAGGCCATGAATGGCTTTGTGTCTCTCCTGGCTTATAAGGAAGAGGAGGTCCTGAGTCTGCATTCTCAGCAACACCTGGAGGAATAGAAGAGGAGCGTCTCTACAACCCCTTCAGTACTGCCAAGAACTCCAGTTGTTCCTCATGACCACTCTGAGAGGGGTACAACCCGGTGTTCCAGTCTAGATCGCCTCCCGTATATACAAGAACCCCCACTTGATGTGCATTCAGCCTTCTCGAGTCCCCAGACCACACCTCCCTGCCCCCTGGACCACCCCTTTATCTGGGCCTGGCACTTCGGTACATAATGGGGGTTATGCATGTGGCCTGGCTTTGCGCGCTCTGCGCACAAATTCAAAGCAGTTCAGCCATGAGCCTAACCCCATTATGTGCCGAAGTGCCAGGCCCAAAAAAAGGGGTGGGGAGGGGTGGGGTTGGAGGTGCCGGTACAGTGGCCATTTGTCTTTATGCCTGGGAAGAGCGCACTGGCAGCTTGTCGGCGAATGCAAGTTACTATTGCTACAGAGGAGCGGCAACTTGAAAAAAAAAAAGGTAGGGTAGGGTAGATTTAGAGGGTGGAGAGGAGAGGGGAAGGGGAAGGCAGATTAGATAGGGAGGAGGGAACTGGGGAAGACCGGGATGCATCAGTGCACGGGAATTGTCTAAATCGTCCTCCCCCCTTGTGCATGCAGATTATAAAATCCAGCACGCATGTGCATGCGGCCCAACGATTTTATAACATGCGCATGCTGGCGCACACATGTTATAAAATTGGTGTGTCCATGCTTGTGTGCCGGGAAGCGCGCGCGCGTGCGCACATTGATGATCAATTTGAAGTAATTAAATCATATATTTCTGCTTTAAAAAGAAGCAAAAGCTGTCAGAGACAGGTGGTGTGCTTTGCTTAAACACAATGAATTCCAAAATATGACCCTCTGGTCAGCTTTTATTTGGAACTAATACATTTGATGAAAAAAGTTTTCCACTTATAAATGTTGTCTAGGCAAGTGAACAGTAAACCTCACCAAGAGTGAGATTTAATTGAAAGTGAAGTCTGTCATCTTCTATAATAAATTGTATGTGCTGAATCTGCAGTCACAGAAAAATAAATTCTCTAAGTGGCACAAGCAGAAAAGACAAGCTCATTTAAGAAGGACAAACAGATGAATAGTTAATTTAGATCTATTGCTACCACATAATTTATATAACTTTGTAAAGGTGTGTGCATTATTTCATCCAAAATTCACAACCGATTTGATCTTGAACCTGAAGGTAATCATTTCCCTTCTGGTACACCCCTTACTGTCAGGCATGTCAGGCCTCGTAAATTAATTAACCAAGACAGAAAGAAGATCATTCCATTTCTCATGTAAAGGGGTGCTAAAAAAAAAAAAAGGGTCCCGGGAGTGATCTTCCCCTCTCAGGCCGTCAGCTGCCAGTAATAAAATTTTACCTAAGTCCTGAGCTTGTCAGTGGCTTTGCGTGGGAGCTGCGCCGGCTTCCTACACCTGGAGGAGAGAGGCAGACAGCGGTGGGACCCTCTGGCAGCAACTGCAAGTTAAACTGTGATTTTTAGTAAGAGATTAGCAGCGCTGTTCAGTGTTCTGAACAGCACGGAACAGGAAAGGATGAAACTGTTGCCTAGGGCAGTGGTTCTCAACCAGTGTGTCAGGACCCACTGGTGTGTCACCAAGGGGTGGAAGGTGTGTCACCAAAAATTTGACATAGCAAGCCTATGCTATCTATAACAGCCACATGTGCTTGCTGCTTGAGGAGAGTACAGAGTAAGGAGCTGGCATTTGAAATTCCTCATCACTGCTCCCTGTTGCTGCTTTTCCCTCAACCCTAGCGACCACTTCCGCCACAATCCAATCAAAAAATGTTGCAGGCATGCTGTACCCTGCCACACCTCTCCCCCCCTTTCCCAGCTTCTTGGTGTTTGTTTTTCTCTCTATGCTTGTTTATAATTTATGGTCTTTTATTCTGTATTAGATAAGAGTCAATGTGCATTGTATATGTTTGACAGAGGGGAGGGATTCTGCTAACTAGGATATAGCTTCTATGCAGGAATCTAGAGCAGTCTGGCTTGCTTTGTTTTTCCAATAGTAAGGAGTACTTACAGTCTTACTTTTTTCATAGGTAAGATTGTTGCTGTTCAAGTCCTGGGTGTTAGTCCTCTTATGGTATGGCTGGTATGCTATATAATTTCTAAATCCCTTTTTAGCAGGTTTTCATGTTATTTCACAAACAGGCTGTCCGGAACTATCGTGGATGGCGATAATCCTTTTCTGGCCCGTAGCGCAGTCCATAACGCGAAGTTGGAGTTGTAGTTAAAATCCGCGATAGCAACCGCGCTACCACTGCGGTTGTTTCGCCGCACACGATACACAGGTTCCCGCTTTACATATGCTCCGCCCCAACTCCGCCCCCTGAATACCAAATGACTAATTTGCATTAGCGAATCGCGTTAACAGCTGTTAACGCGATTCGCGAATTTATCGCACGCGGTAAAGTGCTTTGAAAATGAGGCCCTAAATTTCATCTGCCATTTGGATGCCTAATTTTCCAGGTTCACATGGTCTTCCTACAATTTATCACAATCTGCTTGTGATTTAACTACTCTGAACAATTTTGTGTCATCTGCAAATCTGTTTACCTCACTCATCGTATTTCTTTCCAGATCATTTATAAATATATTGAAAAGTACTGGTCCCAATACAGATCCCTGAGGCACTCCACTGCCCACTCCCTTCCACTGAGAAAATTGTTCATTTAATCCTACTCTCTGTTTCCTATCTTTTAGCCAGTTTGTAATCCACGAAAGGACATTGCCACCTATCCCATGACGTTTTACTTTTTCTAGAAGCCTCTTATGAGGAAATTTGTCAAACGTCTTCTGAAAATCCAAATACATTATATCTACTGATTCACCTTTATCTACATCTTTATTAACTCCTTCAAAAACGTGAAGCAGATTTGTGAGGCAAGACTTGCCTTGGGTAAAGCCTTGATGACTTTGTTCCATTTAACCATGTTTTTCTATATGTTTTGTAATTTTAATATTTAGTACACTTTCCACTATTTTTCCTGGCACTGAAGACAGGCTAACTGATCTGTAGTTTCCCGAATCGCTCCTGGAGCCCTTTTTAAATATTGGGGTTACATTAGCCACCCTCTAGTCTTCAGGTACAATGGATGATTTTTAGGGGTGTGCATTCGTTCCCTACGAATTGGGAATCCGCAATGTATAGGGCCATATTTGTTGTATTCGTGGGGAAGCGAAATGTATCTGTATTCCCCACGAATACAACGAATCTTCGCCGAATTATTCGGCCCCCTAAAGGAGCCAATTTAAACAAAGCCCCCACCCTCCTGACCCCCCCAAGACTTACCAAAACTCCCTGGTGGTCCAGCGGGGGGTCTGGGAGCCATTCCTGCACTCACACTCTCAGCTGCTGGTATTCAAAATGGTGCCGATAGCCTTTGACCTACTATGTCACAGGGGCTACCGGTGCCATTGGTCAGCTCCTGTCACATGGCCATCAGCGCCATCTTGTGCTCCTACCATGTGACAGGGGCTGACTAATGGCACCGGTAGCCCCTGTGACATAGTAAGGGCAAAGGCTATCGGCACCATTTTGATTACTGGCAGCCGACGGCCCGAGTGCAGGAATCGCTCCTGGACCCCTGCTGGACCACCAGGGACTTTTGGCAAGTCTTGGGGGACCCTCCTGACCACCGCAAGACTTGCTAAAAGTCCAGCAGGAGTCCAGGAGTGACCTCCTGCACTCTGGCCGTCGGCTGCCAGTATTCAAAATGCTGCCGATAGCCTTTGCCCTCACTATGTCACAGGGGCCCCTTGCCGAAAAAAATGAAGCAGATTTGTTAGGCAAGACTTCCCTTGGGTAAATCCATGTTGACTGTGTTCCATTAAACCATGTCTTTCTATTTGCTCTACGATTTGATCTTTAGAATAGTTTCCACTATTTTTCATGGCACTGAATTCAGGCTCACTGGTTAATAGTTACCCTGATCGCCCCTGGAGCCCTTTTTAAATATTGGGGGCACATTGGCCACCCTCCATTCTTCAGGTACAATGGATGATTTTAATGTTAGTTTACAAATTTTAATTAATAGATCAGAAATTTCATTTTTGAGTTCCTTCAGTACCCTAGGATGCATACCATCTGGTCCAGGTGATTTGCTACTCTTTAGTTTGCCAATCTGGCTACTACATCTTCCTGGTTCATGGTGATTTGGTTCAGTTCGTCTGACTCATCACCCTTGAAAACCATCTCTGGAACTGGTTTCTCCCCAACATCCTCATTGGTAAACATGGAAGCAAAGAATTCATTTAGTCTTTCTGCAATGGCCTTATCTTCCCTAAGAGCCCCTTTAAACCCTCGGTCATCTAATGGTCCAGCCGACTCCCTCACAGGTTTCCCTCTCAAAGTTTCCCTTTTGAAAGTTTAGCACGAGAGTCGTGGATTTTCTTATTGTCCCCCTTCCAGTCATTAATTCCAATTTGATCATATTATGATCACTATTGCCAAGCGGCCCCACCACCGTTATCTCTCTCACCAAATCCTGTGCTCCACTGAGAATTAGATCTAAAATTGTTCCCTCTCTCATCGGTTCCTGAACCAATTGCTCCATAAAGCTATCATTTATTCCATCCAGGAACTTTACTTCTCTATCATGTCTCGATGATACATTTACCCAGTCAATATTGGGGTAATTGAAATCTCCCATTATTACCACACTACCAATTTAGTTAGCTTCCCTAATTTCTCTTAGCATTTCACTATCCAGTCTCACCATCTTGACCAGGTGGACAGCAGTATACTCCTATCACTATAGTCTTCCTCAACATACAAGGGATTTCTACCCATAAAGATTTGATTGTGCATTTAGTCTCATGCAGGATGTTTATCCTGTTGGACTCTATGCTATCCCAGACACACACGCACACAAGCAGGTTACCATTCACACCCACCCCCAGGCAGTTTACCATTCTCACACACACACATACACTTATACCCAGACAGGCTCTCATTCACACCCACATACACACACACCCAGGCAAGGTACCATTCTCACTCACACACAAAAACATCCAGGCAGGCTACCATTCACACACACACCTACCCTCCCACCCACACTCATACCCTCCCCCACACATACACACAGTCAGGCTACCATTCACACACACACAAAGAAAAGACACAGGCATCTGGAGCAGTAGGGTGAGTCTGTTCTACTGCTGCTCCTTGCTGTGCCTGCCCCAAGGTATTCAAAACTTGTAGGGCTATCACTTCCTCTATGCAGATTTTGCGATGCACCAGTGGGTTTGAGTCTGATAGAGGCCTTGTGGGCCTCTTCCTCTTCTCTGTCACTGCTCCCCTGGATGTGCACATTGTGTCCCAGTGACAGGGACTTTCTTCTTAGGTTAAAGTCAGTGGGTGGTGTACGGCACATCCCTTTTTAAAGTTGGTGGTGCCTGTGCACCATTGGCACTATGGATGCTATGCTCATGACTATAGGTTTTATTATATTTGTTTTCTCAAAAGAATACTATCACAACTAATGCCATTTTTAATGATAGTAAATGATGGGCTGACTTGAACTGGTAGCATCTTGATTGAGAAACAAAAGAATTGTTCCCTGAAACACAGGAAAGCACTGATAAATTCAAATTGTTTAAGAGAAGAGACCTGGTATTGAACATAATATGGAGATCAGTAGCCATGTCCCTGAGAAAAAATATTGGGCCCTGTTCTTTGAAAAGAGATATCTGGAAACACTTCCCAGCAGCCAAGCACAACAAAGCTTATCCAGCATCTGCAAGGCTGTCTAGACCCAGGCAACAGCTTCACAAAGGCTATCTGGGATCTAAAAGGATGTCAAACCTGATGTTACTGTGCCATTGTAATGTGCAGATCAAAGATTTTTTTATTTATTTTGCTGGGCATTTTCATTTGTTTGCTTTTCTTTTCTTTTTTTGTTCCATTTGTGTTTTCCGTGTTCGGAAGATTGTGTGTGTAATTCTGTAGTTGAGCACAAAACGTTTGGCAATTTGTGTAGCTGTATCTTCTTTATTAAATCCTACTAGACCTAGTGTCAGGTTTCAAGTGGATTTACTTAACAGTTTCTTTGGCGTTCAAAACAGGATTTATTTCAAAACATTGAAGTAACCATTGACAGGCATAACAGTTTCTTCACCAAGACAAGAACAGTAATGAAATCCAATAGGGTATGGGAAAACCATAGAGGATCCCTTCTGCGAGAGGATGGAAATGGAGAAATAGGATAATCTGTAGAGATGTGAATCGTGTGATCGATCGTCTTAATGATCGATTTTGGCTGGGGGGGGGAGGGAATCTGATCGTCGCGGTTTTGTTTTTTTAAAAATCGTTTTAATCGTAAATCGGGGGAGGGCGGGAAAACCGGCACACTAAACAACCCTAAAACCCACCCCGACCCTTTAAAATAAATCCCCCACCCTTCCGAAACCCCCCAAAATGTTTTAAATTACCTGGGGTCCAGTGGGGGGGTCCTGGGGTGATCTTCCACTCTCGGGCCACGGCTGTGTTAATAGAAATGGCGCCAGCGCTACCTTTGCCCTGTCATATGACAGGGCAAAGGTAGCGCCGGCGCCATTTTGGTTCCTGACCCCGACGTCACGAGCGCAGGAGATCGCTCCCGGACCCCTGCTGGACCCCCAGGGACTTTTAGCCAGCTTGGGGGGGCCTCCTGACCCCCACAAGACTTGCCAAAAGTCCAGCGGGGGTCCGGGAGCGACCTCCTGCACTCGGGCCGTATTGCCGTATTGCAAAATGGCGCCGGCCATATGGCCATACAGCCGGTGCCATTTTGCAATATGGCAATACGGCCATACGGCCGGTGCCATTTTGCAATATGGCCCGAGTGCCGAGTGCCGAGCGCCGGCGCTACCTTTGCCCTGTCAGGGCAAAGGTAGCGCCGGCGCCATTTCTGTTAACACGGCCGTGGCCCAAGAGTGGAAGATCACACCAGGTCCCCCCCACTGGACCCCAGGTAATTTAAAACATTTTGGGGGGTTCGGGAGGTGGGGATTTATTTTTAAAGGGTCGGGGTGGGTTTTAGGGTTGTTTTAGTGTGCCAGTTTTCCCCCCCTCCCCCTTTCCCCCCCCCCTCCCCCTCCCCCGATTTACGATTTTTGACGATAAATCGTGGGAATTCCTATTGTATCGTGCCTCTAACGATTTTTGACAATTTAAAATATATCAGACGATTTTTTAAATCGTCAAAAAACGATTCACATCCCTAATAATCTGTGATCATTTTTGGTGTAACATTTCTGCATGGGGGAAGCCTGGACAGAACGGCAGTTATAGTCCTAAACATAAGGCACAGAGGTAACCTGCACTGAGTGGCTGTTAAACCCCTAATCAGAAGGCAAGGGGCCAACTTGCACAGAAAGTTAATTAATTATAACCCTAAAGAAAAGGTGTGAGGCAGTAGCTGCAACCCTAAACATCTTGCTGGGCAGTCTGGTTGGGCCATTTGTGTCTTTTACTGCCCTCATTTGCTATGTTACTAAGGTTTAAAAACAAAAAGCTCCTCCTTCAGTGCATGGAACCAGGATAGTTATTAGCCTAGTTAATTCAGAGCCAGTCCCAGTGTCTGTCTGAGAATAGCTGGATAAAATAATTCACAAGTTCAGTTTAGTTGAAGTACTTTCTTACAAAACAAGTAGGTAACTTACAGGTCAAGTACCAGAGCAAGGATCTAAGGCAGGGCTTCCCAAACCTGTCCTGGGTTTCAGGATACCCACAATGAATATGCATAGGATAAATTTGCATATCATGGAGACTCTGTATATTCAAATTAATCTCATACATATTCATTGTGAATATCCTGAAAACCCGACAGGCTGTGGGGTCCCCAGGACAGCCAGTTTGAAAAGCCCTGGTCTAGGGAGCTCTTCAAGGCAGGGTTTTCCAAACCTGTCCTGGGCACAGGTTGCTCATTAATTAGGAAAGTGATTGCTGCCTTGATTTGTTCTACCTTCCAGAGTCTGAGAAATAAAGTTAAGTAGAGTGCAGTGCATAACTAATTGACAAAACATGAATGACTTTTTTTTCTACATAAAAGTTGTATGATCCAGGCAATGTTGTAGTACTGCAACTGCACCCACTGAATAAAGAAGAGAAATCTTTAAAAAATGCCTCATAGAATTGGATAAAAGACAGAAGCTGGAAGCTGCATTATCATCAACTCTGCCATTACAGTGCAGGAATTAATTAACATCTAAGACTGTCAGTGACTGCTAATTTAGTTCAGTTTTATTTTAAATGTTTTAAATTTATTTCCTTTACATTAGTTCATGATCAGTAAACCTTTCTGCACAAATCCACTAACAATCTTTTTTGTTTGTTTGTTTTAAGTTTCAGCAACATGGATTTTAAAGCATTGGTAACTATCAGGACTCCCTGAGCAACAGAGGTTTTGATTTTTCAATCATGATTTAATCAGTCTCTGGCACAGCATCACACCCACACAAAACGGTCAGATAGGAACGGAAATGAGCAATAGTCAAAATGTAAAGAGAAAACATAATAATGGAACTATTTGCACTCAAATAGTTCTCTGGATCTCTGTGACCGCTAGGGATTCTGATATACATTAAAGGAAATTTGCATGCTGAATTTCCTGTTTGACTCTTTTTATGGTGCCCTACTCAAGTGGCAGGTGGCTCTGTCATTCCTATGTCTTCTAGACTATTTCACCCCTCTCAGGCAAAAGTGGGGCATAGAAAGCAAAAATCTGCAAACTAGTTTGTACAATTTTGAAAAGCACATCTTTTGCTCATGAGTTTGATTTACTACCACTTCAGAAAAAAAACCAAACAAATGCAAAGATTTCTGCAATAAATCACTTTGGGATATTTACCCCAAAATGCTAAATTGAAGAGTTGGACAAAGATTTTTCAGATTTTTTTGTTTAGGTTTTGAAAATATTTTACTACCATTTTCTTCCCTTCCAGAGGCTGCAGGAAATTAAATCCCTGGGTAAATTATGTGTTATTTCAAAACTAGGCAGGCAAAGCTACCTTGCAGTGGGTTTTAAATACTTTTTTGCACTACTTGTACCCAAAAATGATTTAGCCTAAAAAATGCTGAAGACTTAAATCCATTGTAATTGCAACAAATTCCAGTAATATTTATCATTTTTATAGTGCTATTAAGTTAATGTCATACATTGGTGGTAAGTCCCTTCCTCAAAGTGCATACAATTTGAGGTAATTTTCAAAGGAGTTACACATGAAAAATTAGCATATACACTCATAAGTAGCTTGTAGTTATGTATATGTTACTTTATAAACATCAATAGTACGCAGGCTGCGCACATATTTTTTATTTCACACACATTTACCTGCACAAAAAAGGGGTGGTCTCGGCGATCGCAGCGAGGACGTCCACGAGGCAGGCCTGCGCAATCGGCGCCACAGACCCGCCGGGGTAAGGCCCTTTAAATTTACAGCCTCACCCACGAAGGGTCTGCCGCCGATCGTGCAGCATCCGGTCCCGTTTCGCCGTTCTTCCAGCCGCTGTTCACGCCCACAGCCGACACGCCAGCGACGCCCAACCAACCCGGAGAGGCCCTGAGGCCCTTTAAATTCGTTGATTGCCGGCGCAACCCCCTCCTTCTATTCGGCGATCGCAGCGAGGACGTCCACGAGGCAGGCCTGCGCAATCGGCGCCACAGACCCGCCGGGGTAAGGCCCTTTAAATTTACAGCCTCACCCACGAAGGGTCTGCCGCCGATCGTGCAGCATCCGGTCCCGTTTCGCCGTCCTTCCAGCCGCTGTTCACGCCCACAGCCGACACGCCAGCGACGCCCAACCAACCCGGAGAGGCCCTGAGGCCCTTTAAATTCGTTGATTGCCGGCGCACCCCTCCTTCTATTCGGCGATCGCAGCGAGGACGTCCACGAGGCAGGCCTGCGCAATCGGCGCCACAGACCCGCCGGGGTAAGGCCCTTTAAATTTACAGCCTCACCCACGAAGGGTCTGCCGCCGATCGTGCAGCATCCGGTCCCGTTTCGCCGTTCTTCCAGCCGCTGTTCACGCCCACAGCCGACACGCCAGCGACGCCCAACCAACCCGGAGAGGCCCTGAGGCCCTTTAAATTCGTTGATTGCCGGCGCACCCCTCCTTCTATTCGGCGATCGCAGCGAGGACGTCCACGAGGCAGGCCTGCGCAATCGGCGCCACAGACCCGCCGGGGTAAGGCCCTTTAAATTTACAGCCTCACCCACGAAGGGTCTGCCGCCGATCGTGCAGCATCCGGTCCCGTTTCGCCGTCCTTCCAGCCGCTGTTCACGCCCACAGCCGACACGCCAGCGACGCCCAACCAACCCGGAGAGGCCCTGAGGCACTTTAAATTCCCCGATTGTCGGCGCCGCGCGCCGAGTGTCGCGCGCCGAAGGAGCGCGTCAAAGGGGCCTGCCCCTTTGAGCGCCCCTTCGAGCGTCTCTGCAGAGTGGCACTGCCCTACCCCATAACTGCACTTCTCAGATCAGCTCCCTCAGCACCTTACTAAAATGCAAGACCTATACCTTGGATAGCCCCTACGACAACGTAGCCAAGCCAAACCGTAGGCAAGGAATATAGTGGCACATTACAGGTAGCATCCCTCCAGTGTCTACCCCTCCGTTTCCTGGTGCCAGAGTGTTCCCATGTCATATGCTAGCAGCCACTCGCACAGAAAATAATCGTCTGCTGTCCCCCCACCCTGTGCTCTTCCGTTTGTGCATGCCCTATCCCTGCCATCTAGACTACTGTATTTGATAACAGCCATGTACTTGTCAACTGCAATGTTCTTGATAACCACTGTATTTGATAACTGCTGGATTTAGGATAACTACCTCTACTGTATTTGAAAATTTTTGTACACCTCTCTATTACCACACTCTATCAATTGCTGTGACTCATAGTTCTCCTCTTCCACTCCCTTATACACTGGAATTCGTTCCATCAAATATTTCCAATCCTCCCTCTCTCCCCCTTCCACACATTCACCATTTTCTCACCTCTGATTCAGTGCATTCTATAATCTGAAAGATAAGAACCTCCTCCTATCTCTCTCATCAGCACCCAATTCCATTCATACACTACATCCTAACACCCATTCAGCATGCATCAATACCAAATCACCATTCCCAAATACAACAAATGTAGGCCCAACTCTCCCCAATACCCACGGCATTACTCACATCTAAAAACCATCCTCCCTTCCATGATCTCCCCCCCTCTCACCCAAATCATTGGTCTTACCGCTCTCTCTCTTGTTCTCCTCAATGCCCAGTCACTAAACAAAAAAACCCCTCTACTCAATGACCTACTCATAGACCAAAATCCGGATATCTGTGCCATAACAGAGTCCTGGCTTAAGGAATCTGATACGGTTCTCCTTAATCAGCTCCCTTCTGATACATACGACATTTTTTCTATCCCCAGGGCAAAAAAGAAAGGAGGTGGTTTACTTTTAGCCATCAAGAAAAAATTCAATATGATTCTCCTCCCCATCCCTCCCCCACCTAAAATTGAAATAGGACTGTTCAAGTCCCCCTCTCTACAAATCTGTCTCGTCTATGCCCCCCCAGGAACTCTACATAGCAACCCGTCAATCCTTATAGAATACATCGCTAAGAACATCTCTATCGACACCCCAGCAATCATATTAGGCGATTTCAACTTACATGTTGATAGCTCCCCCCGGACCCCATCATGTGACGCTATACTCGACTCACTAAATGCTCTTGGATTCAAACAATCCATTGATTTCCCTACTCACAAGGCAGGCCATACCCTCGATCTCCTCTTTACTAATGCCCTCATTCAAACTGACCCTCCCTCCCAAACACCCATCCCTTGGTCAGATCATCACCTTATCAATGCTTCTCTCTCCATCAAGATACCCACACGCCTCGATAACACAAATAAAACTATCCACTACAGAAAAAATTGTACTAGAGATGACCTTATTTCAGCAGTCTCAAACAATCTTGATCACTTAGACCTCTCCAACGCTGACACAGCACTGGCTTCATGGCATGACATTACAAATAATATAGCCAATTCCACGTGCCCCCTACAAGCCAAACTCATCTCCTCACAAAACAACAACAAAAAGAAACCTTGGTACTCCCACGAACTAAAAAACCTCAAACAACAACTTCGAAAATCCGAAAAGATTTGGCGCCATGACCCATCTCATAAACATTTGGCACAATTCAAATCCTCCCTACACCTGTATAAAGAAAAACTTAACAATACAAAACGAGATTTCTTCGCTAACAAAATACACCAATTCCAATACAATCCTAAAGTGCTATATGAGTACGTTAACTCTCTTACCAAGTCAGCAGCTTCTGACGTCCCAGATGACGTAGCCAAATCTAAATGTAAAGAACTTGCCACATTTTTCCAAACCAAAATAGACAAGTTGATATCCAGGTTCACCAATGCATCATTCACTCCCACCCAACAATCTGAACCCATCTGCAACCAAATTAAGACTAGAAATAACACTAATATTCTATCTTCTCTATCATGCACTTCTACACTAGAAATAGAAATTCTCATTAAAAAAGCCAAACCCTCCACCCATCCAACTGACACAATACCCACCAAACATCTCCTCGCAATACCTAACCTCATTGCTAAACCCTTAACTAACATCATCAACCTGTCCATTAACTCAGGAAAGGTACCTGTCCCCCCTTAAACAAGCAATCGTCAAACCTATTCTAAAAAAGCCTAAACTAGACCCCTCTGATCTAGCCAATTACCGCCCCATTTCCAATCTCCCTTTCATATCCAAACTCCTTGAAAAAACCGTTAACAAACAACTTACCGACTATCTCGATGACAACCACATCCTTGCACCTTCTCAGTACGGTTTTCGAAAATCTCATAGCACCGAGACTCTTTTACTCTCTCTGTCAGATCATATACTCAAAGGCTTTGAGAAAGGACAATCTTATATCCTTGCCTTTCTTGATATCTCCTCTGCATTTGATACCATCAGCCATTCCATTCTCCTACAGCGATTAACTGAAATTGGCATCACAGGTGTTGCTCTCAATTGGTTCAACTCCTACCTTAGTAACAGAGATTTCAAAATTCAGTTAGGAAATCATATCTCCAAGGCCATACCCCTCAAGCAAGGTGTCCCACAAGGTTCATCCCTCTCCTCAACCCTTTTCAATATCTACATCTTACCCCTCTGTTACCTCCTTTCTAGCCTCAACCTCCCTCACTATATATACGCTGACGACGTACAGTTGCTCATCCCCATTACCGACTCTCTCTCAAAAACCATGGATATCTGGAAAGATACCCTTCAATCCATAAACAATCTCCTATCTTCCATCCACTTAGCCCTCCTATCTTCCATCCACTTAGCCCTCCTATCTTCCATCCACTTAGCCCTCCTTTCTAGCCTCAACCTCCCTCACTATATATACGCTGACGACGTACAGTTGCTCATCCCCATTACCGACTCTCTCTCAAAAACCATGGATATCTGGAAAGATACCCTTCAATCCATAAACAATCTCCTATCTTCCATCCACTTAGCCCTCAATACCACTAAAACCGAAATTATGCTTATCTCACCCCAAAACCAACTGAACCCCTCTCTTCTTTCACACATCCCATTTGCTCAACAAGTCCGAGATCTGGGTATCATTCTCGATGGCCACCTCACACTGAAGAAATTCATCAGTAGTATAATAAAAGATGGATTTTTTAAACTTCACACCCTTAAAAAACTTAAACCTCTACTTCATCCCCCTGACTTCCGTACGGTTCTACAAACCATTATCTTTGCCAAAATCGACTATTGTAATTCCCTTCTCCTCGGACTCCCCAACAATGCCATCCACCCCCTTCAAATACTACAAAATACAACAGCCCGGATTTTGACCAACACTCACAGACACGACCACATCACACCGGTCCTAAAAGATCTACATTGGCTTCCCATAGCCTCCCGTATACAATATAAGGCTCTCTCACTCGTTCATAAGGCCTTGTTCAATCCTGAAATGAATTGGTTCAATGACACCCTCCGATTTCACCAAGCCAATAAACCCACTAGACACATTCATCTCGCCACCATGCCCACCACCTCACCCAAACTTTACAAATTAACCTCCACGAGAGCCCGTGCATTATCTATCGCCGGGCCTATTCTCTGGAACACAATGCCAGTTGAACTTCGCCAAGAAGAATGCTCAAAAACCTTCAAGCGCAAGCTCAAGACCTGGCTCTTCACCAAAGCATATACTTAAAGTCCCCGTGCTCTCATCTACACCCTCCCTTCTCTGTCCCCCTTGACTTGGTTTTTCACTATAAGCGGGTGAGCCCCCGTTTGAACCGGCTTCTACCTAAGCTTACACCATTCCTCTTCTCCCTCCCTCCTGTGTTACCCTTCCCCCCTCCACTCCCTACCTCTCCCCCTCCCCTTCTCACCTCACCTCTCCCCTTCCCTGAACTATTGTTATTTTATATTATTCCCTATAATTGTACATTTTGTATATACCTGCAATCTTCGCTTACAATAATTTACTAATCTAATTTTATTCTTCTGTCACTTCTTCCCCCCTTTTCTCTGCTTTTACTATCTTGTAATCATGTTATTCTAATTTTAGTTTAATGTTTTATTTCCCCTTCCTTTCCTCTTGCTCTAGTTATTATGTTCCAATATTTTTTTTAATTGTATTATGTTAAACCTGTTCGATGTAAAGCGCCGTCACTGGCACTAGTTTCTTGTTACGCTGTGAACCGATGTGATATCTTTGATGAATGTCGGTATATAAAACCGTTAAATAAATAATAAAATAAAAAATTTCTAGGAAGGGTCAAGTTAGGTATATAAGTTGCTATTTTATAAGAGATTTATGTGACTACATTAAGCAACTTATTTGCACAGTTTGACACCTGCTAATTATCTAGCACAATGGGAGATCTGAATGAACTGGGGAAAGTTCAGGGTGAAGTACTCTGAGGGTATCAATGAACTGGAGACAGACTGAGTGAACTACTGGATGTATCAGTGGTAATTCCAAGTATAAACACCCTGTGTATAAATCAGGGTTTTATGCAAACAAGTTATATTTTTCCCACATAAAATATACCTGTGTTTGTTTATAAAATAGGTAGAAAAATTACACACTTTCAAAGTATTGCTGATATTCACATGTGCTGAAACATACACATATATGTTGGGGGTAGACATATGCATATTTAAAATCTGTGTGGAGCAGATACACGCAGGTTATAAAATACTATAGTAGATTTCCGCATGGTCCCATATATGCATGAATATAGACGCTTGGAGTTCTTTGAAAGTTATCTTCCCAGTGAGTACCTGAGACAACAGGAGATAAAGTGACTTGCCTAACTTGGCTCTCAATCCATTGCTTTTATCACTAGGCCTTGCATTTTCCAAGATTCTGAAGTCTTTTAGGCAATGTATCACATATTCTGAATAATAGCATTTGAGTTAGAAATTAACATTGTCTGAGTACTACAGAAAGCATAGCTTCATTAGCAGCAAATCTTGTATGGCAGCCAGAATCCTGCTCTTCTTGCCAAGTTCATTTGGAAGAATTCACTTAAATTTTGTTGGCACAGTGCAAGCATGTTAAAATGCAAATTAAATTTTTCAGTGAGGAGAACCAGCACATACACTTTCCTGTAATTGAGTTTTCTTTAATTTGAAGGTTACAGAGCCCCTGCCTGGAATGAAGTTATGGCATTTCCTTGCTTGAACCTTATTTTGGACATTTTAGAAGCTTAATGTTTTTCTCACCGTCATTTATTTGTGGTTTAGCTTGTACTCCGAGTCTTCCCTGCTGTTTCTGCTTGATGCTGGCAGAAAGATTTATAATGGGATAGAATGTTATCATGACAGTAATTTCAATGCTACTGCACTATAAATACAACTAAACAAATCAAGTTAGCACAGCAGACAATGACAGCTACTGTAAGTTGTAACTATTTACCCCCTGAAGCAAAGAAATATCAAGTCCTAGAGTATAATGCCAAATAAGAACTATAAGGTACACCTAGTCTGCCAATTTACTTTTTCTGCTGTGGTCCAAATCCTATTTTAATCTTATATATTAAAAATTTAAATATAGGAGGGGTGGGAAGTGAGACTATAAAATCTTTGCTTGCACAATTTTGAAATAACAAACTTTTATGCCCAATGAGTTTTCTACAGTTTTTCTATTATATTTGTAGTTAACAATTCTTATCTACAATTCTATCAATATTCATTTATTGCGGAGAACAACATATACAAGAATTCACAACTTAAAATATGCATACCCATAAAACATAACAGAACAAAAGTAAAATATATAACAAAAAATCATTTTTGTTTCTAAGATACACAGAACTATTAATATTTCAAAAACATATATTGTAGCAGTTTTCCAAAGCCTTTGAAAATTGCTTCATTATATGCAACTGAATTGTCAATAGGTTTTACCTGCATTAAATGCACTTAACATGCCCTTTCCATAGCAGGTCCTACACTCTGGAACAAAATGCCACCCAGCCTTCGCCAAGAACAATACCCTAAGAAATTTAAGCAGAACCTCAAGATCTGGCATTTCAAGCAAGCATACACATGACCCTTAACTACCCTTTCCTCTTTTGACCTCATTTCTCCTGTCCCCGCCGCCTTTACCCTGCATCCACCCTCCCACTTCCCTCAGCTTCCACCCCTCCTCCACCCTCCCCCCGAACTTGTCTCCTTAGCCCTTGTCCCACCCTACCTTCCTCCCTTCCTGCTCCCTCCTTCCTCTTCTCCCCCCTCCTCATATCCCACACCTTCCAATTGTAAATATTACAAAAGTCGCCTATAACCTCTATACATATGCCAGGTATATTCCAATTGTAAATATTGCAAAAGTCGCCTATCACCTCTATACATATGCCAGGTATATTCCAATTGTAAATACTACAAAAGTCGTCTATAACCTCTATACATATGCCAGGTATATTCCAATTGTAAATATTGCAAAAGTCGCCTATCACCTCTATACATATGCCAGGTATATTCCAATTGTAAATATTGCAAAAGTTGCCTATAACCTCTATACATATGTCATGTATATTTGACTGTATACTATAGCCTCTGTACATTTGTCATGTAGACTTGGCCTTATCCTATAGTTAATCTTGATGTTATCCTACAGTTAATGTTGATTTTGATCTTATCCTATAGTTAGTTAATTCTGATTCTATCCTATAGTTAACTCCCCCCCCCCCCTTGTCTCTTACTACCAGCATTTATATTATTATCCAATGTTCGATGTTTATTGTAAAGCCACTGGCTACATTCCATGTTCTGTAAACTGATTAGATGTTCCAAATGATTATCGGTATATAAAAAACTCTAAATAAATAAAAAATAAAATAAATAAATGGGCTTTTGAAAATTGCTATGATAGCATGTTACACGTAACATTTACATTTTCCTTTGAAAATTACCCTGTTAGTAAATTAGTCCCTAAATTCTTACATTTCTGTTCTCCAAATGAATAGAAGCTTAAGAAGTCTGTATAAACTATCTCCAGAAGAAAGAAAAATGTTTAGGTTGGAGGCGTTTCATTTGTGTATGACTATATATATATACTTATGCCACCAGCTCACACTAAAGGCAGTTTTCAGAGTTTTCTTGTTGTTTCTTAGATTTGGGCATCAGTAATTCCTGTAATTAAGGTATATAGCTAGATTAAGCAGATTATGTTGTAAGCGACATAAGTATGTGCTCTTCTTGCCATAGTGCAGTTGATGCAATCTCGAGGGCAGGACCTTAAGGTCTGTGACAACAGCAGGCAAACAAGTCTTTACACGGACCAGAATAAGAGAAAGTCCAGAAGTCTGTAACTATGGACAAAGCTGAAGGTCAGGCAAGGCTATGATGAATCAAGGCTGAAGCTTAAGATGGAGAAAGGCTGAAGACTGTCACTGAGGCTGAAGATGAAGGCAGGCAGAAGGCTGCGGCTGTGGTTGAAGCTGATGCTGAAGTTGAAGACTTGATGGAGGCTGAAGCTGGAGCAACTGTTTGCTGAGGTGCCCAAGGAAGGTCGGGAAAGTCCTTTTCTAGGACAAGGAATCATGACATCATCTAATGGCACCTTGGGCTTTTCCTGCCATGGGCCCTTTAAAAGAGCTAACTTTGGGTGTGCACACACCTAGGGGAAAGTCTGGAGGCAGCAATCTGGTGCCATCCTACCATGGCAAGACACTCTGGTTCCGGGGTAAGTGCAGCCACCATGGTAAACACAACACTACCCCCTTCTCTAAGCCCCCTCCCCAAGCTTCTTTTCTTCAGCTTCTGGGGATACATTGAAGATACATCTTTACCATCATGGTACTCGAAGGGTTCAACATAATGTCCAGGGATTCTTTGATTTCAAGGTTGAACTGAAGAAGCATTTGGGGACTGGTCCTGTTCTACAAACTTGACTTATAGGTTCCAGAATCATCATGCTGGATGAAGACAGCCTCTGCAGTGTGGAAAGTGGCTTTTACCTCTACAACAACAGACTTTGGAGGTTTGTAGCAGTCAGCAGAATGGCAAGATCCTAGGGCTCCTGGTGTGTATCATAACATAAGCTGGAACATAATGTATACTGGAGCAGCAGATCTGGTACTTCAGGTGAGGTGGTCAGGAGCAGAGCACCTGGAGATAAAAATGAGGCAGCACAATGCTCCTGGCAGGAAGGACGCCATTGGGTGATCTGTTTGGTGATCCATTCAATGGATAGTTGGTGGAGACTGAGCCAGGCTAATCCAAGTACAAGAGGACTGGAAAACCATAGGGAGTACAAAGAACTGGAGGGTTTCTTGGTGGGACGTAACCAGGATAGTGATAGACAATATCGTTGTAGTCACGTGACCTGGTAAAAGTTCTCATAGATGTAAGAAATAACACAAGGGGTGGTCAAGTGAGAAGTAGGGCATCCACACTAACATAGCAGTGATTCCTGAATAAAGTTGTCTTCAGTTCTGGAATCTACTAAGGCTTCAGTTTGAACTAAATGTTTTCTGAAAGTGAGGGACACCAGTATAATTAACTGTAGGGAAGATACAGGATGGTGAAAAACTTCCCTCCCGACTACAATGAACCTCTGAAATTTACATAATCATCCCGCCCCACCAGAATGAACCGTAAGTTTACATTACAAGTCCCCCCACTTAAGAAAGCCCGACTTACAGCCACAAGAGATTGTGCATTGTCGATTGCTGGCCCCACGCATTGGAATGCCCTACCTTTCAACCTCCACCTGGAGCCATGCCCTTACAAATTCCAAAAAATGCTGAAGACATGGCTCTTCCACCAGGCTTTCCTGGATTAATTACTTGCTGACTCTTTGCCACTCCCCCGATCCCTAGATGTCATCTTTTTTTCGATGTAACCTGTTTTAATCCTCTAATTTATTGTAATATTGTTGCATTTCCATAATTTCTTGCTCCCATTGTAGTTTTATCGCTCCTTACTGGTTCCTTTTTTGTTAAGTTTGCACCTTCCTTGCTTCCTATTTCCTATTTATCGGTTGTCCTGTTTTCCCCTCCCTTGTTTATTGTATTTTCCACCTTTTGTTAAAATGTAAACCGATATAATGTGTATTTTAATGTCGGTATATAAATAAACCCACTGCTCTCATTACACCAACTTTTGGCGACTCACTCCTTTCATGACCTTCATAATAGGCATCATTGTGCGGTAACTCGTACCATTTGCTCACTCTGCCTTATTTATAATCATTGGTCAGTCCATATATTTTTTAGAAATTTTTGTACTGAAAATTTAAAGTGCTCTGTGCTTTTGCCACTATTTCAATGAACTTATATTGTATAAAGAATATCACTTAGCTCATGAATCCAGTTTGTAATGGCTGTTATTTGTCCAAATTGCACATCCGATAGTCTATAGCAACGTGATCCGTCTCCACATTGCCATGTTGTGTCCGTGCCCGACACTGTACAATGTTTCGGACGTGGTCGTCCTTCTTCAAGGGCGATGTTCTGCGCCGTGAAAAAACGTACATTAGACCCTAAATAGCCGTGATACACATCATATAAATATCCTAACATGCATAGCTACTTACTCAGTTCTCCACCATTTGTAGCTCTCAGCGTTTTTCGCGATCTTCTCTTCCGGTTTGCCACTTCCCGCCACCATTTTTAAACCCCTTTACGTATGTGACGTGCACGCACGTCATTCTATTATTATAATGAATACCACGCAACAACGTGGTGGCGATCCTAATGTTTTGTTGAATTTAAAGGAGCAACAATGGATCTTTTGGATGCGCACTGTGAGTCCGATGGGGTTGAACAACATGATTGAGTGGTATTCATTATAATAATAGAATGACGTGCGTGCACGTCACATACGTAAAGGGGTTTAAAAATGGTGGCGGGAAGTGGCAAACCGGAAGAGAAGATCGCGAAAAACGCTGAGAGCTACAAATGGTGGAGAACTGAGTAAGTAGCTATGCATGTTAGGATATTTATATGATGTGTATCACGGCTATTTAGGGTCTAATGTACGTTTTTTCACGGCGCAGAACATCGCCCTTGAAGAAGGACGACCACGTCCGAAACATTGTACAGTGTCGGGCACGGACACAACATGGCAATGTGGAGACGGATCACGTTGCTATAGACTATCGGATGTGCAATTTGGACAAATAACAGCCATTACAAACTGGATTCATGAGCTAAGTGATATTCTTTATACAATATAAGTTCATTGAAATAGTGGCAAAAGCACAGAGCACTTTAAATTTTCAGTACAAAAATTTCTAAAAAATATATGGACTGACCAATGATTATAAATAAGGCAGAGTGAGCAAATGGTACGAGTTACCGCACAATGATGCCTATTATGAAGGTCATGAAAGGAGTGAGTCGCCAAAAGTTGGTGTAATGAGAGCAGTGGGTGCCTTGCATATTTGTAAAGTATAATTTGTGCCCTTGCTTGAGTATAAATGGAGTGTCAGTTATAGGGTTTTCGACTGTTTGGTATATAAATAAATACACTTCTCCTTATGGATGTTTCTGGTCTCTCAGGACAACAGCTAACACAATATAGAGTAGAGACAGATGTTATACAGTCTTTTCCTCTTTTTTTCATCTGAGAGTCGTGTGCTGCCCAATTGCATGGGGTCTTCAATGGCAATGACCCTCGCTGACTCTGGGGCAGACTCCAAGGGGTTCAAAGTGTTAGGAGCTACAAGTATGGTCTGATGGGAGGCCTTCCTTTCTCGAGTTTGTTCCTGAAATCTCTGATCTTTTCAAATAGCCAAGGTGATCAATGCTTCTAGGGATGAGGGAAGGTCCTGAGCTGCTAGTTCACCTTTTATTTTCCCAGAAATGGCTGTTGGGTTTTCTTCACCCCAGCTGAGATCAGACACCAAGGTATGAATTTCCACTGCATGCTCACCAATTGAACGGGTGCCTTCATGAATATGAAGTTTGTGACAGCAGACGAGACAAACCCAGGTTGGTCAAAAATCAGGCAAAACTGTTGTGGAAGTTATCCAAATTCCTGAGAAGTAGGTCATCTTACTTCAACAGGAAGAGGCCCATGCGAGAGTGGGACCATTCTACAAGGAAAAGATATACATAATCTTGATACAATCAGAAAATAAATGAACCAGCTATAATTCAAAATGCATCTTGTAAACATTGAGGAACCTTCTGCACCCTTTAGGGTCACCACTATACCTCAGAGGTGGAGGGACCTGAATCATGGATTCCTGAGTCTGGATGGATGTCAATGCAGGGTTCACCAAAGCTGGTACTGGGACAGGGCCTGGACATTGGGTTTGTATCATATCTAAGTGCTGAGGCAAGGTTTGTAGTAAGCCATTTACTTGATCAAGTTGCTGCTGGGCCTGTTGTAATAACCAGTTCAGGAAGCCATTCAATTTGTTTTTTTGTTCCTGCATCTGGGTAGCTAATGCAAGAATGGCCCATTGTGGAGGTCATAGCCTCAGGAACCTGTATCAAATGACATAAGCATAAGCCCCTTTTGCAGTGGTGCAATTGACACAACCTCAAGAGTGGGGTCCTAAGGTCTGTGCTGACAGCAGGCAGACTAAGAGAAGGTCCAGAAGTTTGTAACTACAGATAAAGCCAAAGGGCAGGCTAGGCTTAGGTGAAGCAAGGCTGAAGCTGAAGATGGAAGAAGGCTGAAGACTGTGGCTGAGGCTGACACAACAACAGGTTGAAGGCGGTGGCTAAGGCTGAAGATGAAGACTGTGGTGGAGGCTGATGATTGGAGCAAGGCTGAAGCAAGGTGACCTGTTTGCTGAGGTGTCAAAGGAAGGTTGGAAAAGTCCTTTTATAGGGCGAGGAATCATGACATCATCCAAGCGTACCCTGGGCTTTTCCCACCACGGGCCCTTTAAAAGAGCTAACTTTGGCCATGCACAAACCTAGAGGACGGTCCAGAGGCAGCAATCCTGGTGGCTTCCTGCTGCAGCAAGACCCAATGGGCAGGGCTGGTGCAAGGGGATTAGATGCACTATGCACTTTCTGCCTTGAGCTCGTTCCCCTGGTCATGCGCTCCATGGTCATGCTGCTCCCCCTCCATTGCACCCCCACCCCAATTTCAGCCCTGATTGCACTGGGCCACAAGTAGTTTGGACACTGCTGGCAACCGTGCTGCCAACCCCAATCTCGGCCCTGATCGTGCAGGGCAGCGTGCAAGTGAAACTCTTCTCCTCCTTGACATCGCTTGCCACCGGCGGCTCCACAAGGCTTGCACCTCCTAATGGTCAGTGCCTTGGGCCCAGGCCTAGTTTTTCTAGTGGTTCCACTGGCCCTGCCGCCAGGTCTGGGATGAATGCAGCTGCTTATGGGCCATGTGAGTAGCAAACGTATCAGATTCAAAACTGTTTTTTTGTAAAATTTAGAACAAAGTAAAGAATACAAAATTGCAATGGGTTTAAGAAGACAGCTCTTCCTTTATAATTGTGTTGATTTTCAAGTTACAGTACTTCATGACATTTCAAAATTGTTTAGTATCAAGATGCTACTCCTTTTTTTTCTGTGAATTTTTCAATGAACAAATGTGATAGAACATGATTATGCAGTTAGGGTTTGTGCAAAGAATATGAATCATGAAATTACTGCTGCATTTTTATGGTTGACAGTTTCAATTGGAAGGATAAAATACATTATTATTTCGCAACAGCATGTCAAAGGATGACCTGCATAATTTCCATATGTGGAATTCACTATGCAGAAAAATAAAGGTGTAGGTGCATTTACGTACATGCGCTCATGCTTGAGACTTGTTTAGTCATTTGTTTTCCCAATCTGGGTACTCCTTTTTACATGAGTTTAGGGCAGAGGGTCCCAAACCTGTCCTGGGGGACCCCCAGCCAGTCAAGTTTTCAGGATATCCACAATGAATATGCATGAGATAAAATGTGTATGCTATGGAGGAAGTGCATTCTGTATAGCAGGGCCCCCACACTGGAACTCTATGCCATCAGACCTTCGACTTGAGACAAGCACCCAAAAATTAAAAAAATGTTAAAAACTTGGCTTTTCAAACAAGCCTTCCCTGAGTATCCCTTGCACACACCACAATTTCCCCTACCCCCCCCCCCCCATTTGCCAACAACCATAGTTGTCTCCCCTACCTGTAAATAATAACTGCAATGTACAGTTCTACTTGTAAATATGGTTCAACTTGTAAATATGGTTCAATGTGTAAATATTAACTGCAATGCACAATTTCACCAATGCTTGATAACTAATCTCTGCTCCCCCCCTCCAAGTTTGCCTTTGCCCTGTTCAATGTAATTTTCTCTATTGTTTCAAGTTGCATGTAAACCGATATGATGTTACAACGAAAAGCAGTATAAAAAAAAAAGTTTAATAAATAAATAAAATATTAATTGCGGATATCCTGAAAACCTGACTGGCTGGGGGTCGGGTCACCAAGGACAGGTTTGAGAAATAGAGGTCTAGGCGATATGATAAATGCCAGCCAATTTTGCTTAATTTCTAGAATAGTATACTTTGTGATAGCAAGAACTGGCAGAGCAGCATAACAGGAACTGAAAAATCAGAGAACTTCCACATGACAAATTCAGATGTCCTCCTCCTCCTCATCATCATCATCAATTGATATCCCTGCACAGTAATATTCTGTTTATGAACCATCTTACTCTAGGCCAAAGGGAAGTTGAAAATGTAATTCTTCATTTTCTAGACTTGTTATAAAATATTATGGGAATTTCTATGCTACTTTGAAATGTGGGAGTTGAAAATCTAGGACTAATTTAACAGTAATAGAGAGCTGGAGGCTAGACTACCCCTTTGCCAACTCCTGTCAAGCCTAGGAATAACTTACTACATGTATGCTGATGACATTCAACTCCTCATTCCAATCACTTCCACCTTAGAAGACGCATTGTCGATTGCAGCCACACACCTTGATACAATTCGAAATATGCTAAACCACCTAAAACTATGCCTAATCAT
The DNA here is from genome assembly GCF_901001135.1 of Rhinatrema bivittatum. Lineage (NCBI taxonomy): Eukaryota > Metazoa > Chordata > Amphibia > Gymnophiona > Rhinatrematidae > Rhinatrema > Rhinatrema bivittatum. The sequence goes on from NC_042615.1 coordinate 165,501,420, forward strand.
GAGCAAAACCGAATGCATTCTAATCAGAAGAAAAAACTCAGGATCATTAACCACACCACCCCTCCAAATTGACAACCTCCGCATACAACTCAAAGATAACGTAAAAGACCTTGGCTTTTGGATTGACAGCGATCTAAACTACAAAAAACACATTGCAACTAAAACAAAAGAAGGCTTCCATAAACTCCAAATACTCAAACACCTAAAACCATTGCTTCACCACCAAGAATTCAGAACCGTCCTATAAGTCCTCATCTTCACCAGCCTAGACTACTGCAACTCACTCTTAATAGGTCTACCTAAAACAGCCTTAAAACCACTTGAGTTATTACTGAATGCTGCAGCCAGAGTCCTAACTGGTAAAAAGAGATCCGACCACATCACCCCCGTACTCAACAATCTACACTGGCTTCCGGTAGACAAAAGAATAGAATTCAAAGTTCTAACAATTCTACACAATGCAATTCATAAAGCCGACAACACAGCTCTGGACAATGTCATACATGTACACAGGTCACTACGTACGACCAGGTCAACAAGTAACCTACATCTAGAAGTGCCACCACTACCGCTAGCCAAACTGTCCTCCACAAGAAATAGAGCCATTTCCATTGCTGGCCCGAATCTATGGAACTCCTTACCACAATACCTGAGCTCACAAGAAAACCTTAAAGCTTTCAAAAAAGAACTCAAAACATGGCTATTCAGCCAAACACTCAAAGACAGCATAGGATAACACAACAGACCACACCTACTACATCCCCTCTTCGGGTATGCAATATCATTCCAATGACTATTTCACTAACTCCCCGAAACCTCATCAATCTTCTCCCTCTAACAATTCTTCCCCAGACATAATTTGAGCACAGCTATATACCTCGTTATATGATTTATATCGCTTGTTTGTTTTTATTGATTGCACTAAGTTATTGTTCAGTACCAGTTCTAGTTTCTGTTAAAATGCTTTAGATGTAACAGGTTGTTGTAAATGTAAACCAGATTGAAGGCATTTTTTTGCTATACCTCGGTATATAAAAAACTCCTAAATAAATAGATAGTAACTCAAAATTTCTGTCTTATTCTTCATTTATATTTCATACTCTTTTTTTGTGAGATATTTCTCATCTTTATCCACCACATACATAATGCCGTGTTGTATAAACATATTGATACTACTGTATATATGTACATGAAGAAGGTAAGTTTCAAACCGTCTGCATAGGCTAAATTCTACAGGTACTTTTCACATGAAAATAGTCAGAATTTTCAAAGAGACAGCACCATAGTGACCCAATGGTAAATTTGGCCTGGGTCAGAGGAACCACTACTGGAAAGGTGTACTGTCCAAGGCATGAGGTAGTGATGGCTCAGGTGTGCTGGAAAAGGAAATGGGTTTTGTGTTAGCTGTGCAGTCAGAAAGAAACCGCATGGGTTGGCAGGAAGAAAAGGGAGCTGGTAATGTTTCAGTCTACATAGGTCGGCAGGCAGAGAAGGTAAAGTTAGATACTGTGCTGCAGATGAGAAGCCTGTTGGAGGCTGGTGAGATCTAGCCTGGGGGAGGAGAGGGGAAGAGAATGGAGGGAACGAGAGGGGAGAAGAAAGAGAGACAAGCACTGGTATCCAGTTTTGAAATGGGAGAGGAGAGGGGAAGAAGGAGAGTATTATGTTCAACTTGTAGGGGGAGGGAAAAAGGTGAGAAGAAGGAGAATGCTGGGATTCAGTATGAGGAAGAGAGAAGGGGGAGACCTGCAAAGAAGCAGACCTAGGAAGGGGGAGAGATTGTTGGGATCCAGCCTTGGGGAGGGGAAGTGCTGAGGTCCAGCCTTGAGGCAGGAAGGGGGAGACAGATACTGGGAATCAACCTGGAAAAGGTGCTTGTGTCCATCCTGGGGGAGGATGGGGTGGAGTAGGAAGGGTGAAATTGCTAGGGTCCATACTGGGAAGGGTAAGAAGGATGAAATTGATTGGATCTGTCCTAGAATGAGTGGGAAGGGGGAGAATGCTGTAACGTTTCCTTCACTATACCTAAGGAAGAGCAAAACTCTATTTTTCAGGTATGCTTCTTGGTATTTCAGGTTCAATTTTTGTCTGCATTTTTCTATTTTTAATTTGTGATCCCTTAGTCTTTATTTGGTGAGGGTCTTTCTATATTCTCCATTTGTGACAGAAGTGAATAATTTTGCTAGTGTTTAAAAGTAGGTTTACTTTAAGGATCTGTATAGCAGGGCCTCTTGTTCTGGTTTCCCGGTAGGTGATGTATTGCTATTCTAGGGCTCAGTGTAATATTTGCAGTGCTGCCTTTTCATAGGAAGGGTTGTTGCTATGTGAGTTCTGTATATTAGTTCTATAATTGTATGGCAGGTTTGCTATAAAGATCCATGTGACTCACCCATTTAAGGAGTAGCACACAACATGAGCAATAGGGAGTGAAGGGAATGGGGAAGGAGGGAGGGCACAAGAAAGGTAGGCAGAGAGGTGGGATAGAGCCAGAGATACTTTTTGAAAAAAAGGAAGAAGGGAGAGATATCCAGTTGGCGGAGGATAGGCAGGGGGTTGATACCAGTGAAGGGGGTAGACCTTGCAGCCTAGTACCCAGTGGGCCATGGCTCAGAAAGCTTTCCTGAACCTCAATCATCACAGTTTTGCACCATCTTTAGTGCTCTGACTTGGTGTGCTTCCTTCTGGCTTTCTCCCAGTTGCAGTTGGCTTCCCCACCCACAGACGTACCTGAAATATTTGGCACCCATGCAGATACTTCCTTTGGCACCCCTAGCTAACATGTACCTAGACATAATTAAACAACTACTAAACCAAATGGAACTGGTTATCAACATTGACAAAACTGAATTCCTTCACCTTGAGAGAAAACATACTAAAATCATTCAAACACCGATAACCCTAAGAAATAACCAAAAAAATTGAGCTAGCCGAAAAAGTAAGGAATCTGGGAGTAATAATGGACCCAGAAATCAACCTGAAGCAACACATCTATAAAAGTAAGAGAAGACTACGCAAAACTTATGGTCCTCAGAAGATTGAAACCATTACTCATACCCGCCCACTTCAGAACAGTATTGCAAACACTTATCTTTTCTAGCACTGACTACTGCAATGCACTCTTACTAGGACTCCCAAGCACATCGATAAGACCACTCCAGATACTTCAAAATACTGCAGCCAGAATACTGACGGGAAAAAAGAGGAGGGACCATATAACTGAAACTCTAGCAGACTTACATTGGTTACCCATTGAATACAGGATAAAATACAAAGCCTTATGCACCATACACAAACTATTATATGATAAAGAAGCAGACTGGCTAAACACAGCCTTACGAGTACACGTTCCACAAAGAAACCTCTGATCAGCAAACAAAGCACTACTAACAATCCCTTCAGTAAAGTCAGCAAAATTAACCCAAGTGAGAGAAAGGGCTTTATCATTGGCTGGGCCCATACTATGGAACACGAAGCCCCCCCCCCACCCCCAAACTCAGATTACAGAATAATCTCAAAACTTTTAAGAAAAATCTAAAAACATGGCTCTTTAAAAAAGCCTTCACTAAAGAGTGTGGAGGGTAGAGAATGAAAGTACAGGGTAATGCAGATGAGAATTAATTTACTCAATCCTACATTTAAGAAGTAATATTTCAAAGTGATAGTAACTCAATAATACACCTGGACTTGATCAAATACTCAAATAATGATTTTATTTATGAAATTGTAACCGAACTTTATTGGCACCTGTTAGAATGTACGATATCCTACATTTACTTACCTTAGTCTATGTGCCTATTTGTAAACCGTTGCAATGGTATATAACTTAGCGACGGTATAGAAACGTTTTTAAATAAATAAATAAATAAATAAATAAATAAATAAATAAATGTATAATTTCAAAATTTACATACACCGAAAATTATGGCCTAGATTCATCATTTTGCTATACCTTTCACATGAATAATGCCAGTGAGAAAAAGGGGCATGGATTGGTTAGAGTAATTTTTGCATAGGTAATTTACCACAGCCATGATATTTTTACATTGCAGGCTGCAAAGTGCCCAGACAGGCCTTTCCACATTTTGAGAGAGAGAGAGAGATGCATTCTCTATCTAGCTGCTTTTAAGCTAGGGAACGATACATTGTACAAATTTCATCTTTGTGTACCTTTCCTCATTCTAAATCACATCAAATCTTCACTGATGTGTACTGTGCTGTTCGTACCTCTGACTATACATGTTAAATACCCCCTAACCCTAGACCACCACCAAAACCTCTCCCCAAGTTACTAGTTGACCCTCTGACAGTAATCTAAATAGATAACAAATATGGGTGCCACCCAAGAGGTGCTCTCTCTCTCTCTCCCTCTCCCTCTCCCTCTCCCTCTCCCTCTCCCCTGCTCGAAACGGGATTTGTGATATTTATCACAAATCCCAGTTCCAGCATAATGCCATGAAAAAAGGTATAGTTATTTCCAGTGTTAAAAAATGCAATAACATGCATTATGCTATCGCACACAATGTTAAACAACCCTCATTTTCATAAACTCCTCCCCTTTGACTACATTTTAAAAATTTGCATACACATCTTGCAATGTGAAAAATAATGAATGTATTATGGTGTTATCGCAGGCATTAGGGCTCTAATGCCCATGATAATGCCCTAACACATTTTGATGTTTGGAAGTAAATTTTTAACATTCACTTTTTATTAAACACCAACAAGATAAAACTCCACAATAAAGTAGTATACAATCCAAGAAAAAAAACAAAACCAAGCAGTTTAAATCTAATCTATACAATGTAATGCCCTGACTGGAAGTAGATTTTAAAATACTATACTAAGTACAGAATGTCGCAAATTGGAAATAAGAAAAATGCAAGACATTTATGTTCAAACTTAAGGCACAATGCAAATGACTTTTGCACCCATCCGAGAGAAAGAATCTTAAACACAAATTTGCTGAATTGTTTTGTTTTTGTAATATTAATCCCTAGACCCCAGCCTTCTCCATATAATCCTCCAAATGCAGGACATTGATAATTTAGTGAACAAGTATTATTGCATTTTACTTTATACAAAAACACAAAATCCAAACTCAACAGTCTATTCACAGTCACTGCTTTTGAACCTTTATCTCTGCAAACCGACTGATAATCTCAAAAAAATTCACTTCCTTTGCATATTCATGTTCCAGGCATCAACCACCCTCTCATGATGAAATATGTCATGATGTTGGTTCTGAGTCATTGTCCCCTAGAGTTTCATTTCATGACCCCTAGTTCTACTGTTTCCTTTCCAAAAGAAAAGGTTTGAAGTTTGTACATTATTCAAATCTTTCAGGTATCTGAAGGTCTGTATTAGGGGTGTGCATTCGGATTGACCGCATTAGTAAAACGCAACTCATATTTTTTTTTTACTTAAAAAATTGATTCGACATAAACGATCGGATTTCCCACATATCGAACATAGATATGTTCGATATGTTGGAAATCGCGATTGTTGAGCCAAAATAAAAATATAAACCCCCTCACCCTCCTTAATCCCCCCCCCCGACTTACCACAACTCCCTGGTGATGGAGCGAGGAGTGAGGACGCCATTTCTGCAATTATTGGCGAGAAGCATGTGACATCGGCGGCACGTCGAGTGACGCGGCGTCACGTGATTCCCGGCTCGTTCGCGCCGGACGGCTCGTTCGGCCCAAAAAGAACTTTTGGCCAGCTTGAGGGGGTCAGGAGGCCCCCCCGAGCTGGCCAAAAGTTCTTTTTGGGCCGAACGAGCCGTCCGGCGCGAACGAGCCGGGAATCACGTGACGCCGGCGTCACTCGACGTGCCACCGACGTCACATGCTTCTCGCCAAGGATTGCAGAAATGACGTCCTCACTCCTCGCTCGATCACCAGGGAGTTGTGGTAAGTCTGGGGGGGGGATTAAGGAGGGTGAGGGGGTTTAAATTTTTTTTTTGCACATATGTACATATACCCAACTCATTGGATTTTTTTTATGTCCATATTGGCCGCAAGTGGGACCCCCTTTCGGACATAAAAAATATGAACATAAAATTTTGCTCTGCACATCCCTAGTCTGTATCATATCTCCCCTGCACCTCCTCTCTTCCAGGGTATACATATTCAGATCTTTCAGCCTCTCCTCCTAAGTCTTCCGATGCAGACCCCACACCATTTTGTTTGCCCTTCTCTGGACAGCCTCCATTCTGTCCCTATCCTTTTTGAGATATGGTTTCCAGAACTGACTCAAAACTCCAGGTGAGGCCTCACCAAGGACCTGTACAAGGGCATTATCTCTTTTTTTCTTACTTGTTATGGTTTTCTTACTTGTTATTCTTCTCTCTATGCAGCCCTGCATTCTTCTGGCTTTAGTCTTGTCACATTGCTTCATTGCCTTCAGATCGCCAACCATTATCACTCCAAGGTACCTGTCCCAGTCCATGACTTTTGAATTACTGCAGCTCATCTGCATGACTCTGCAATTCTTGACATTGAATCTCAGCTGTCGAATCCTCAACACCCCTCAAGTTTTCTTAAATCCTTTTTCATTCTCTTTACTCCTTCAGGCATGTCCACTCTGTTGCAGATCTTCATATCATTCGTAAATAGACAAACTTTACCTTCTATCTCTTCCGCAATGTCGCTCACAAAGATATTGATCAGAACTGGTCCCAACACCAATCCCTGTGGCACTCCACTTGACACCAGTTTCTCTTCAGTGTAGGTTCCATTTACCATTACATGCTGTTTCCTGTCAGTCAACCAGTTTGTAATCCACTTCGCCACCATCGTGCCCACTCCCAAGCTTCTAATTTTATTCACAAGCCTCCTACGCATGATCATGTCAGAAACTTTGCTAAAATCCAAGTAAATCACATCGAGCACTCTTCCTTGATCTTGATCTTTCAAAACTTGATCATAATTAGACAGCAACTGTACCAATTATGTAATACAGTGGGCAGGACCAGGACAAAGAAGAACTAGCAGCCAGATGCAACAGGCACTTGTAGTAAAGGCCTAAATTTTCAACTGAGTGGAGAACTACCGAAATACAAAAATACTGTCAAGCACGCACAAACCTCGAATTTTAAAACACAAGAATAACACCTGTTGACTATTAAAAATTGGGTTATTAGTCTTATAAACAGAAACATGCAGGCAAAAGCTGAACTAGAAACTGAAACAAACTAGACTTTATGCAGTGCAACAATGGAAATGCAGAAACATCACCATTTCTCAAAACAATACATTCAAGAAATATAAATCAATCAGAATAGTGAAATCATATTACTAAAAAAATATATTTCAAAACCAATGAAAAATAGAATAATATCCAATTAAAAATTCATATACAAATTTTAAAAAATGTCAACAGCAGATATATCAAACACCCCCAATAATTAAAACTAATAAGGATTTTAAAAATCCTATACTTTCCATACCTGTGACCTTGAGATTGTCATAGACTGGGGGTGGGGCATGCACATTTTGCACACAATATGTTCCCTCTGTCTCCCACACATTCTTGATGAGAGACAGAGGAAGCATATTTGTGTGAGAGAGATCCACACACCATTTCTATCTATCTCTCATATACCACATGCTCCCTGTCTCACAAACATACATGCTCGGTGAAAGACAGAAGGAGCATGTGTGTATGTGAGAGACACACATGTGCTTCTTCTGTCTTTATCACACACACACAGACAGAAACAATAGACAATTACATACACAGACACACACAAACATACAGACACACATTCACACACGTGCTTCCTCTGTCTCTATCAAACACACGTGCTTCCTCTGTCTCTATCACACACACTCAGACAGAAAGAATAGACAATCACACACACACACACACACAGCTACTCGCAGGACTATGACGCATAGTTCCTCCACTAATTCTAGTGGCAAGCAACAGAAGCTAGAAAGATTAATGCTGGAGCTTTGTCAACAGGCAGAGACCCATAGGACTAAGTGGCTGTGACAGCACATGTCCCTTGATAATCAGCAAGCCACTGGTGAAACAGCAGGCAGGGGGCATGCTCTCCCAGTAGTGAAGAACCTCGGTACAGCATTGATTAAGCATGTAGCATCGAGGCAGCCAACATTTCTCAGCCCCTCACTTTCCCTGATTCGGTCATTGCAACAGAAGATAGTGGTGATAAAATCATATTAGTCAGCACTATGCAGAACACACTGAAAGCATTAAAAAAAAAAAGAGTAGCCAGTAAAGTCGAGTCACTGGGGAAACTCTGTGAAAAGACATTCCCCAGGGCAAATGGATGGTAGTCCAGTTATGAATAACTCTCCATCTCTTACAGGTCAGGGTGGTGAGGAGAATGAGGATGTGCTATGCAGAGTAAATATGCTGTCACAAACCATGACTAAAAAATTAAAAAAGAAAATTTAGAAGTGAAAATTCATATATTTTCACTCCTGATCTGACACCAGGAACGAGAACATAGTGAGAACAAAAATAAGATGCCAAAGATATTAAAGACTGCTCACAACTGGATATCTTCATTCCACATATTCATGAGTATTGTGGTTGAGTGTGAGACTGAGCAGCCTCCATTAGGTATCTAGTAGGGGTGGGAAGAAGAAAAATTATGTTTCAGTTTTTGCTTGATTTTTGAGTGGTTGGTTTCCCACAAATTTTGGTTTGTCTAATGTTTATATTTTTCATTTAGTTAAAAAACATGAAGTAAATATTAAAAAAAAAAAAGAAATGGGGCCTCCTGAGTCCTCCCAAAAAAGACGTTGTAACAAAGATTTAACTGGATAGGTATCAACACTTAAACTGTAATGTTCACATTTGCATATCACATTTATAGCTTAGGGACCTTCATAATATCCACAGTGCTGCAAGTTAGTACTTGTGTTTCGCACCTTTGTGAATCATATTTAATCATTGGTCCATTAGTCCATTAAATAGACCCAGAATTATGTACGTTTTGAGACTTTGGTCTTATATTTTTTCAATTTTTAGTTAATATAAAACTGAAAGGATTACTTCCCTATTTGTGCTCAGCCGGAGTCAGAGGTCCGACGCGCACGTTTCCCGGTCCACTGCTTCTGGGATGTTTCTGGCTGACTTGCATTGCCCGGCGCACTTCGTTGCAGTGCTGCTGCGGGTGCGAACTCCACTTTGCAAATTCACGGAGGTCCCGTTATTTATTTCAGACCTGTCTTCGCATACGACTTTGGCGCATCGTATTGCCCGGCGAAGTGCAAGGATTATTGTGAACTATAATATTAAAAAAAAAGGGAAAAGAAAAGAGAGAAAAAGATAAAAACAATTAGGGTCCACTGCGACAAACCCGATGATTATTCAACATCTATTGGGTTAAAAATCCCATGAAATTAACACGTCTTATATATTAAGAGTTGGCTCCCGTATGAGGGTTATTGTCGCTATAAAAATATTTTTTGTTTTGGCATCTCATTAAACGTGGTTCATATATAAAAGATTTGCTATATACCAACATTACATGGAAATGTCTTAACAAAGTAAGAGAAATACATGGAACTGAAGGAGTAGCTGCGCGTATCTTATAAAATCCGGGGTCTGCGCGCAAAGGGGTGCACATTTGTGCAACTTGCGCACGCCGAGCCTGGCGCGTGCTGCCTGTTCCCTCCGAGGCCGCTCCAAAATTGGAGAGGCCTCGGAAGGAACTTTCTTTGCACCCCCCCGGTCCTATCTAAACCCCCCTACTTTTGTTGGCAGATTTACGCCTGCTGAAAGCAGGCGTAAATCTGCATGCGCCAGCGGGCTGCTGACGCGCCATCACCCGACCAGGGAACTGGTCCGGAGGCCTCGACCACGCCTCCGGGCCGGCACCACGCCCCCCGGTCCCACTCCGAACCGCCCCCTGACCCCGGACACGCCCCCTTCCCGCCCCTTTTATGAAGCCCCAGGACTTACGAGCGTCCCGGGGCTGTGTGTGCGCCGGCGGCCTATGCAAAATAGGCGCACTGGCGCGCGAGTGCCCTGCGCACATAAATCTATCCGGATTTACGCGCACAGGGCTTTTAAAATCTGGCCCTTAGGGAATAGCCACTGCTATTAATTGCATCAGTAGCATGCATTCTTCTTAGTGTTTGGGTAATTGCCAGGTTCTTGTGGCCTGGTTTGGCCTCTGTTGGAAACAGGATGCTGGGCTTGATGGACCCTTGGTCTGACTCATGATGGCAATTTCTTATGTTCAAACACTTTTAGATGCACATTCCTAGTAAATATCAAAGGACCTAAACTAAGAACAAGAACTAGATGTTTTCTGTTTTATTTTTAGACAATGAGTTTCTTGAAAACATGGTTATTTTGTAACATTATTTTGTTATTTTCTGTTTCCAAATATTTTCTGTTTCCAAATACTCTCCAACAATGTGTATTTAACTATGGTAAGCAATATATATCTACATCTATAACTATATCTATCCATATATACAGATATAGATATAGATAATCAGAAATCCTATAATTTACTAATTAGATCTCATTAACACCAAACCAAACTCTCTCCACTACCAGGCACATTGTGATACACCACAAAACCCTGCCAAAAACACGTTTAACTTCAACATATTCAGACAAACGAGACACACATGTCATGCTTGCTTCAGATGAATAAAGACACTGCAGGCAATTAGCTACATAAAGACCTTTTTATGGAAATAATATGGCTGTTGCATAATACAGCTACTATATTCAAACATTCCATCAACAGCTATTAACAATAATCCTACAATAACAAAATATGCTTAGTGGTGATCAGCCTTCTTCTTCTCATTAAATTACTGTCATGGCTACTTAATCATATAACTTTGGACTTGGCTATAGAAGTTGTTTAGTGCTACAAAATTTGTGTGCTCCTAAAAAAGCAGACCAGCAACCCATTCCATAAAGTTCCTGGGTCCAATGTTAGGTGGTTCACTATCATATTTCCTGCCTTCAAACTGAAATGCATTGTTACAAATGTACCAAACCATCATTAGCTGCTCTGGCTGATACGGTGATGGGGTCTCCTTCAAACTAGGAATTGTGGCCATGCTATGTCACCAACAACTTAAGAACATTTTGTAAGTCACTATGAATATATGAAGACCAGTAACTGACAAATGCAATCTGTCTGCTGGAAACAATTTTGTTCTCGTTAATTAGGTAGTATACTAGGCTAATATCCTTTAAGATGAGCATGAATCTAAACACTTGTTTATTCAACTATTTCCTAATGTTTTTTCCAATACTTGATGGGACCTTTCACTATGCCAAACCCTCCTAGTGATCATGTAGGATGAAACATATTACGATTCAGGAAATACCTTTGTAATGATGATGCATTATTTGTACAAGCTCTGCACTGTGTATCACAACTATATCATTGCCACAAAGGTGAAGAATTATTATCTGGAGAGAACTTATGCCCTATGTATGTGCCACATGAGAGGCATCAGCTAGTCCCACTGCATTCCATGTTGTCCCATCCAAATTAACAAGATCCAAGAGGTTAACATACCAAAGTATTCCCTTAGGGACATCAATTTTGCTCTTTAATGTAGCCAGTGTACAAAAGTGCCCCATGATCCAAAGTGCACTGTCTGATTTATATCTGAAATTAGCAAATTGCATTGTTATTATGACCTTTATAGGAACTAAGCCACAGGCCTTAATTACAGCTAGTATCTCCATGAGCGCCATCTGCCTACAGACATTTTAGTCTAGTGTGGGAGCCCTAATGTTGCTGTTCTCATTGCTATCTCAATTCGGAATAAATGCATAGTGAACAATTTGTCCTCCATACTGAAATCCCTCAAGTACATCTGAAGAACCTTGGCAAACTAATGGACCCACCAGATCCTCCTACAAAGGAATTCTACACACACCCTCTCCTAAGCTTACTCATCTTACCACCACGAAAGAACATGCACTATCCATTGCAGGCCCCTCAATCTGGAACTCCCTGCCACCTGATCTGCGGCAAAAACAGAAATTTAAAAAAAAACTAAAAACCTGCTCTTCAAACAAGCATTTGCTTAATCCCACCTATTCACAGTTACCCCTCCCTTATTACATCTACTTCCCACATCCATTTACATATTCTCCTCTGCTTATTTATCCTATTAGGAGTCTCCCCCTCCTTTTCCCTTTAGCACTTCCGCACTCTTAGCTCTTGACCTGCCCTTTTATCACTAGATTCATTTTCCACCCTTAACTCACTCAAACCCTTTGAACAACTCTTGCTGCTCTTGATGCAACTATTATTATTATGATAATAATTATTATGATGTTAATAATTATTATTATTCTTTCTCTTGAATTACCCTTAACTCAAAAGTACAAAAGTACACGCTCGCGCAAATGTATAAAATCTACCTCTAAGTATATTTGATTAATAGCCATTAATGGACTTCTCCTCCAAGAACTTATCCAAACCTTTTTTGAACCCAGCTACACTAACTGCACTAACCACATCTTTTGGCAACAAATTCCAGAGCTTTATTGTGCATTGAGTGAAAAAGAATTTTCTCCGATTAGACTTAAATGTGCTACTTGCTAACTTCATGGAATGCCCCCTAGTTCTTCTATTATTCGAAAGTTTTTCTTTTTTTTTTAAGTTTAATGTAATTATTTTATTTTCATTTTTCATTTTAGCGCACACTATTTTTTAGGGCATGCTGAATCTCATTTAGTGTGCACTAGTTCCATTCAGTCTGCACTCATTTGGTTTTGCATATACTAAAATAGTTAGTGCATACTACTTGAAGCAAAACAAATAAAACAAATGCACATCCCTAATACTTACAATTACTGTGGGTTCTATTTTTTCTGGAAATCTAAGATGTTATTTCTATGCTGTCTCTTACTATAACTCAGTATGTGCAATGTACTTTATTAACAGGGCCATGCACTGGAGTAAGGTTCAGATTCCTCTTTTTATTATTGCAAATAATACATAAAAACTCATAGCCAGCCATGCAGCAATTGGATTTGTGTTAACATAATACATTTTTATGAGCCATTTAATAAAAGTCTATACAATTATGCTCCACTTCCTCAACATCTACCTCTTCATGCAGTAATTCTAACACAATATCTTGTCTCATATTCCATCATAAAGTTTATAATACTCACTCAATTCCTTTAGAATTGATCCTTCTTGAGTGAAAAATCATTACTTTACCACATAGTCCTTCTTAGGAGATAGCAATGCTATCCTAAGTTCCTAGAATAACTCACATGATAAACATTTTGGTGAATCAATTTGATAAAATCTTCTTCATCTATTACAAAGACCTTCCAAAAACATATACAGAAAGGTTTCCTCTGCATGTCTGTCCTTCACACAATCCTCTTCCATTCTCTCACAGGGAATGTCTCCTGCTCATGTTCCAGTCACCCAAGTTATAATAAATGAAAACTGTGCTCATGATGACTGGCTCAAACTATATATATTTAAAAACTATTAGACTTTCACTGTAAGCTTAGGGGTAGATTTTAAGAGGCGCGCGAACAGCCTACTTTTGCTTGCGCATCAGACTCAAGCAAAAGTACGCTGGATTTTAGTAGATACGCGCGGAGCCGCGCGTATCCACTAAAATCCTGGATCGGCGCGCGCAAGGCTATCGATTTTGTATAGCCTGCGCGCGCCGAGCCGCGCTGCCTCCCCCCGTTCCCTCCAAGGCCGCTCCGAAATCGGAGCGGCCTTGGAGGGAACTTTCCTTTGCCCTCCCCTCACTTTCCCCTCCCTTCCCCTACCTAACCCACCCGCCCGGCCCTGTCTACACCCCCCCCTTACCTTTGTCGGGGGATTTACGCCTCCCGGAGGGAGACGTAAATCCCCGCGCGCCAGCGGGCCTCCTGCGCGCCGGGCCGCGACCTGGGGGCGGGTACGGAGGGCGCGGCCACGCCCCCGGGCCGTAGCCACGCCCCTGTACCCGCCCCCAAAACGCTGCCGACACGCCCCCGCAACGCCGCGCGCTCCGGCCCCGCCCCCCGACACGCCTCCCGACACGCCCACTCCGAAAACCCCGGGACTTACGCGAGTCCCGGGGTTCTGCGCGCGCCGGTGAGCCTATGTAAAATAGGCTCACCGGCGCGCAGGGCCCTGCTCGCGTAAATCCGCCCGGTTTTGGGCGGATTTAGGCGAGCAGGGCTCTGAAAATCTACCCCTCAGAATATAGACATTTCCAGCAAGCGGATTTTCCAATGGGAGTAAATTTTTTCTGAGTGAGAGTTCCAGTCCAACCCCAAAAAGCTGGACATTTGCTATAAGATAATAAAGGAGAGGAAAGGGTAGCTTTCTCATATGGGTTGGAGAGAATTTCAGGAGAAGCTCAGTAAGCACTAAGCAATGCTCAGGAAAGTTACTTTCCCAAGTAGAAAGGAAGGAAATTCATCTGGAAAGCCAAATGCAAACAACAGGTATTCTGAATACCATTTTTTTGTGTGAGAAGAGGATTTCAAGTTGCAAATGGGGCTCTTAGGGAGAGAAAGTCCATAAGAAGCAAAGGGTTTCCAAATTCCTGCAATTATTACTCAAGCAGCCTGAGAAATTGATAACTTTGATTTTTCTCTATTGATACTTTGGGCCTACTGTTTATAGGTTTTTGAGAAGAATTGTTTTGCTTGTACTTGTTCATACTGTTGTATTGCTAACTTGATTTATGTTACAGTATAGTATTATTTTATTTTTTAATACAACATTTGATGTGTAGACTTGATTAATGAAAGTCTGAGTGTCATCTGCCTGGGCCTACAGCACTGAGCTGTTCTCCACTGGAAGAATGCTGATCCAGGACTGAAGCCAGTTTTTCCCTACTCTCCAGCACTCAAAGGTAGCATTTTTCCTCCTACTGGAATGCCCTGAGAAAGGGGTTACACATACCTACACTCACACCAAAACATGCAAACACACATTTAATTGTGGCACAGATTCTTTCCTTTCACCCTTCTCTCATTCCCTCCCCAACGTTCTTTATTTATCCCTTACTTCATCTCTCAGATTTATGTTCTGCATTTCTTTGCATTCTTCCTTTCTATATCTCTCAATTCTTCTCCCCTCTTCTACCATCTCACCTGTTACTTTTCTGCTCATCTCACTTTCTGTTCCAAGTTACTGTCTTTAACAGTCCCTGATACTTTCCTTTGATTCTTCTCCTTCCTCCTTCCCAGTATGCTTTTCTGTTCCCTCCATTACTTCTTTCTCTGCAGGTTCTGCAATTTCTGCTTTATATTTCACATCTCCCTTTGATTCCTCCCCTTACTCCACACTTTCCATGCCCCAATATTTTTCTCTTGCTCTGTCCCGCTTTCTCCTCAGGTTCATCTCCTTTACGTGCTCCTTCACTATTTGTATGTTTTATCCACTCATCTGCTATAGATGAACCCAGAGAAGCAACAGCAATAAAGAGTCTCAGAAACAATGTTATCTGTGTTCTAGAGAATATCTGCCCCTACCTCATGTACTGCCTATGGAGTACAGATGGGCAGTCATTTAAAATGAATGTGCATTTCAATCCAAATGAGACTATTTTTGTTTTGTTTTGTTAAAACAGAAACAAATCAAAAATGTCTCTGAAAACATCTGAAAATATTCAGATTTTTTTATTTCAGCAAATATCATGCATCTTATTTTGGGCTTCAAAACTGGGGTTCTCTAATGAAATCTAATGAAACCTGCAGATAGACATCATCAGACATGGGAAAAGACTTCAAGATATCAAGTATGTGGCAAAATGGTATCAAAACATGGCATGAATAGTCCAAAGAATAATGAGAGGGCAAAGTACTCCAAAAAGAGGCATCCACACCCCAAGGTACTGTGAGAGGAACAATGCAGCAGCAAGAGTAGCAAGAAAACCCAAGGCTCCAAGCGCATCAGCAACAATGGAATGAAGACCCCAGTTTCCTAAAAGAGGTGCAAAGCATGAAGGTGCCAAAGCACCATGAGAAGTACAAAGCAAAGCAGCCACCCGTAATAACAAGAATACCCCATGACTCCAAATCAGGGAAAAAGAACACCAACACAAGTTGTATGAAGACCCAAAAGTATCTAGAGAGGAACAAAGGCCACTAACAGTAGGGAAATAGGCACCTCAAGGCACCTAAAGAAAAAAAAAATGCATCAACAGTAGTGGCATGGACACTTTAAGGCATCTAAAGAAAAACAAAGGGAACCAATAATAGTTGCATGAACACTGCAAGGGTCTTAAAAAGGAACAATGGTTATCAACAATAGTGATGTGAGCAGAATAAGGCATCTAAAGTAGCCTCAACTTCTTTCCCAGCAAACTTGTCAGCATCCCTCTTAGCTATAATGATTCATGTTGGGTGCTTTCAGTGGTTAAACCTTGGGATATGTTCGTACAGTATCCCTGCGCCAGAGAGCAGCTGAGCTGCAGCATTCTGTACAATCTGGAGTACCCTGACAATATTTCCTGGGAGCCCAAGATATAAGGCATTACAGTAATCAAGGCCCATTAAGATGAGGGACTGGAGAACTGTGTGAAAAACTTCAGGGTTAAGAAATGGACAGAGCCACCTCAGAGACCTATCTTCAGGAAAGAAGATCCAACAACAGTTTGGATGTGTGGTTTCATATATTATTGGAGACTCAAAATGCCTTTTACATATATGACAACTGAAAAAATGAGAACCGCCCACTATGATGTCACCACGCTCAGCGTTTCAGCCGATAAACGACGCCGGTCCACCAGGCGTCGCGCGCCGAAGGGGCGCGACAAAGGGGCTTTCCCCTTTGTGCTCCCCTTCGTGCTAACCTTTGTGCTAACCTTGTATGTATGTTTTAGTTAATAATTTAACTTTTAGTAATGTTGTTCAGCTTCTTCCTTTATTTATAATTATTTTGTTACAGATGTTTCAATGTATCAGACTAAGGAATGTTATTTCCTGCTTATACTGTTTCATTGTAAACCGGTTTGATATGCATTTAATGCATGAAAATCGGTATATAAAAATAAAAAATAAATAAATAAATAAATGTAACCCACAAAATTATCTCTGGCTAACTGTAGGCATAATGTATTTGGAACAGCAACAGCAGGGAGCAACCAAGCATATATAAGGAGAGACCAGGAGGGTGTAACAGTAATATAGAAATGTCTAGTGATGAAGGTCAGAGCATAAAGATCACTTTATTCAAAAATACACAATGTGTTAAATGGAGAACATGTCTTGATGGATAAAAGCTGCTGGATTACGTAAATGGAAGAAAATCCCCTATGTAATTTTGAGATTAGCTCTTTTTTTGTAAATTTCTTATTATGAATTTCACATTGCAATTTCCAAGAGACATCTTGAAAAGGGAAAATTAGAATTTAACACATGAGAAAGAAATCAAGGATAAATTAACAAGAAAGCATTGTGTCTAATTCAAATCTAAGTCTTCACAAAGGGATGAGATCTTTGATGTGACTGCTCTTATAGTTGCCTCCCCCCCTTGAGATAGCATTGTAGTGAAATACAGCTTGTGTCAGGGCTCAGGGGGGTTTCTTCCAGCTATGTAATCCAGCAACTGTTACCCATCAAGGCATGTTCTCCATTTAACGTGTTGTGTATTTTTTAATAAACTGATCTTTATGCTCTGACCTTTGTCAGTGGATGTTTCTATGTTGCTGTTACACCTTCCTAATGTATTTGGAAGCCATATTAGTCCATCATCTAAATTGACATAGCAGAGTAGCCATGCATAAAGCAGTGAGTGGTGGATATGTGTGTTTTATTAAATATTTTTGAACTATGCCTATAGAAAGGTGACATTTGAAATGCATTTCCATGGGTAAAAGCAAAGCTTTACCTAAAGAAATGGTTTATTATAGAACTGGCTGGCTGATATGTGGGTACATTTTACACGACTGTCTTGTATGTGCATAAATTTACCCAGGTTGAGCAGAGTTGATCTCGGGGACAGAATTTGAGAGGGGTTGGGATGTATGTGCATGCTTTTTGATTTCCTTGCTAAATTTTTGCATTCAAACTAGCAAATGTAATTGTGTGTGGGTAGTTTTGATGGGGTAATTTTCAAAACAAATGTGCACGAGTAAGTCGACTTGGAAAATTGGTGTAACTTATGTGCATTTTTGCCAACTTTCTTATAAAGCCTATTACAAAATTATCCCCATAATGTTTACTTAGAACTTCTTAGGATGGATACACGCCAAGTTAATGGATTCAATTAAGTTTCCCGGAAAGATGAGTCTACCTGAATTTGCAGTTATTCAACAGATAGGAATGAGGTGGCTGACTCCAAGTATGTGACTGATGGACTCAATGAGAATTCATGAATATGTCAGTGAATCCCAAGTGTGATTCCTAATATTCTCAGGTGGTCTCTGAAATTTCAAACTCACTGCTGAGAGGGGAAGAGAGAAAGGGTGAGGGGATTGTTCAAATCTTTAAACATCCAGTTCTTTGTTCTAAATTATTTGCAGTATTTCAAATAAAGAGATTAATACTCCCTCTTTTATACTTTGTCCATTTTTTAAACAAAGTTTGTGCAATTTGTTCTGATGCTTGCTAAGATACTATTTGAATTTTGGTAGACTCCACATATTCAGTAAACTAATACCCATCAATAAAAAATAATAGGTATAGGCAGGCCAACTAGTCAGAGAATCCAGGTTTTACTTCTCATTTCCAAATATGCCTAATCATCTCCACACTCTTCCTCTCTTTTAATATCAGGTTAAAAGTTCTGAAACCTCTTTTAGAGAATTAATGTGAATTTACACAACCCATAGAGAAAAAGAAAGAAAATACCAATTTAAATATATACTTATAAATTTCTGAAGCAATGATAATAAAAAAAGTTGATTAGGAAGGAAAACATTTTAACATTTAGAATTGTTTGCCTAAATGGGTCAAACTCATAAAAATAAGCTTTGGAGAATTCTATACAGTTGAACAATTATTTATGAATATTTTAATATTTTATGATGCAACTTGTTTCACTCCACGAGGTAATCAATTTATAGTTAGAATTTTAATCCTGCTCAAACAGAAGGATTATAATTTTAGGAAGAAATGAAAAAAACTTTATTAATGATATTTTTTTTCCCAATTTTGTTTAAACATAAAATGAATTTTTAAGAATTATCAGATGTTTGAATTATTTTTTGAGTTGTTATACATTTTTTCCCTTAGTGATAATAATATATAGATATAGTTTCACTGTTGTTGTTCAGATCTACACCAAGAATCAAATGTTATACTATATAATGATGTTTGTCTGCCATCTTCTGGTACAATTGTGAATATGTACTGGATAATATTAAAACTGTAGCACAAGTTGGGATAGGAAATCATAAAAATGATACTTAAAGGGATGGCAAAATTCCATTCACACAACATAAAAATATACTGCATTCCTTTTTTGCTTATTATTTTACAAGAATATTACAAGTGTTCATTATTAATTATTGAGCGGTCATACCGTTGGGGTGAGTTATAATGTGAGTCATATTCTTGCAGGTAGGTGTTAGTGCCATTGCTGGCATTGGTATATTGTCCCTTAATAATTAGTCAGGAAGAGTGTGAATTTTAATCCTGAATTGTTTCAATTTATCAAAGTCTGAGGTATTTAAGGGTATTTATATTCATGTAAAAGAAGAATGCATAAAAATGGTTTTTATATCTATAATGCAATTTTGGCATCACTTTGACAGTTCAACTCATGATACTCCATGGACAAGCAAGGCTAAATTAGCCATAACATGTGGGTGATGCTATCCAATGGCACCAAATGGACCCTTCTCTCTTAGCGGGAGTTCTCACATAGGCATTGTCTCATGAGCCCATCAGGTTTGTTTGTCCAAGCATCAGCACAGATGTGTACCTTACCTCTATTTTTTTCTTACCATATATTTTCAAAATTACTCAGTTACATTCTTGCCTCATTGCCTCAGCAGCCCCTCCAAACAGCACTTTCAGTGCTATATATAATAAAAATCTATTTCTTCACAGGATGTCCAGCACCAAGAAGCCTGCTATTAGTGGCTTTAAAGACTGTGTATGCAGTAGGAAAATGTCCATTACAGATGAACATGACATCTGATATCACTGCCTAGGACCAAACTACAACCAAGCATATTATTATAACCACTGTGGTTGGATGTCTCTGTGCTCCCAGAAGTCCAGTGCTTGGAAAATTGAGGAATTGCGCAAGCCTCTGAGGAACCACAGCCAATTTTCCTCATGGACTGGAACTTCATTGTGCTTTCAGGGTGCTGAGTTGGAGAGAAGCTCCTTGAGACAATCTCCCCTCTCCTAGAAGCAGGTCAGATCCTTGTGGTTGAGCAAAAAAAACGAAGCTTCAAAGCTTGGGCCCTGCTAAAAAGAAGTGTCATTCATCAGAAAGTGCAGTGCAATCAAGGTCAAGAGAACATCAAGTGTCGGCACCATTGATGTAGCCAATGCACCATTCACTGGCACTGTTGATGTATGGGGCACTAGTGTCATTGACACATCAAGCCCTGGACCCATCAATGCATTAAGCCCCAGAGCCATTGATGCTTTGAGTCCCTATGCTGTTGATGCATCAGGTCCCAGCAGTATCGATGTATTAGGCCCGGCGCCATTGATGCATCATGCACTAGCACCATTGAAGCATTAGACCCCAGCATCATCAATACATTGAGCCTTGGAGCGCTTGATGAATTGAGCATTGACAACATTGTTGCTCCCTCCACTGATGCCTCATTTGTTGTATAAAGCTACTGCATTGTTAAGGCACTAGGCTGTAGTGCTCCCAATTCAATTCTTCATTAAATCACCATCCCCTTCCATATATTTAGAAAGATTTTCAGGGGCAGAAAGAAATATGCTTCACTTACTTCTGCCAATTTCTAGGGCAATGTCCCCATTGAAATTACTGGAGAAAAGCCTACGCATACACTCACCAGATCCAATTTATTTATGGTGCTTTTAATTTCTAACTGGTCCTAAAGACAAATTTTATAAAGTTAAAAGGATATATAAAAGATTCCATCTTAGTTTCTGAAGAGGATGTTCGATGTCCCACACCCATCCAGAGGGCTTTTCATCCTTTAGATCAAGTGGCAAGGTTGGTGAAGACTTTATTTAACTCTCTGGCAGTTAAGAACAAGGATGGCACTCTTCAATCACTCCTTTCCAGATTATGAGATTTGCTCCCACAAGAAGGAATCCCAACAACAACCCCTGATTGGATTCAGTCCTTGGCACTTAATTGCAGTGGAGTCCAGCCAGAGGACGTCCATCAGGAGTACATTTCTCCAAGGCAACCAAGGACCCCTCCTTAGTCACCTACTTCAATACTGTGATCTTGGATTAGTTTTCCCTCCTCTCTAGGAGGGAAATATTCATTGGTAATACACTTTGACCCCCTACCTGTGACTTGGAAAACTCATCTCCATCTGAGGACCTCTCCTATTCCAGGTTTCTGGACAAGTTTGCTTACAGTTAATGTCTATAAGGACAAAGACATTCACACAGAGAACGTTGGCCTTCTTCATATCCTAAATACTCCATAGAGCTGGCAGCCATTTCAATCCATGGTATCCTTCAAGAGTTACACACAATAATGTGGGAGAATCTGATTTCATGAATCCCAATAGCCAAGAAATTAGACCACAATTATATATTCCAGAAGACTCCAGGTTTTGGAGTAGTGCAGCTGCTTCATCAGTCAGTTGTAGTAAAATCAGCTCTAAAAAGAGCAAAGATAACAAGAATATTGTCACATGCTCCACAACAGAAAGATGTCAGGCTCCTGGACAATTTAGATAAAATGGTATTCCAGAACTCTATGCTTAATGTGTATATTTCTGCTCACCAGTTTTATATGGTGCAGATAGTTACAGGTATGTTCAAATTTTTCTAGGGCTTTTTCAATTACAGCCCTGTTTTGTGGAATTCATTTCCAGAGTATTTAAGAGATGAAGCTGATATGAATGATTTCCAGCAGAAGCTGGAAACATTGAAGTCCATATTCAGTCATGGTCTGGAAAGGAAACTTAGACCTGGATTTATCAAAATGCACTAAATATTGCATGTGATAGAAAAAGGGGCACACCACTAAGTTGAGAGAGAGAGAGAGAGAGAGGCTGTAGTGCTGTAACACTAGATAGGTATTTATTAGGGATGTGAATCGTTTTTTGACGATTTAAAATATCGTCCGATATATTTTAAATCATCAAAAAATCGCTAGGGCCACGATACAATACCAATTCCCCTGTTTTATTGTTAAAAAATCGTAAATCAGGGGAAGGGGGAGGGCAGGAAAACCGGCACACTAAAACCCCCTAAAACCCACCCCCGACCCTTTAAATTAAATCCCCCACCCTCCCGAACCCCCCCCCCATGCTTTAAATTACCTGGGGATCCGGCGGTGGTCCAGAACGGCGACGGTCCGGAACGGCCATCTCAATAGAATTGTGTTGTCTTCAGCCGGCGCCATTTTTCAAAATGGCCGCCGCAAAATGGCGGCGGCCATAGACAAAAACGATTCGACGGAGGAGGTCGTTCCGGACACCCGCTGGACTTTTGGCAAGTCTTGTGGGGGTCAGGAGGCCCCCCCAAGCTGGCCAAAAGTTTCCTGGGAGTCCAGCGGGGTTCTGGGAGCGATTTCTTGCCGCGAATCGTTTTCGTATGGAAAATGGCGCCGGCAGGAGATCGAGTGCAGGAGGTCGTTCAGCGGCAGTCCGGAACCCCCGCTGAACGACCTCCTGCAGTCGATCTCCTGCCGGCGCCATTTTCCATACGAAAACGATTCGCGGCAAGAAATCGCTCCCGGAACCCCGCTGGACTCCCAGGAAACTTTTGGCCAGCTTGGGGGGGCCTCCTGACCCCCACAAGACTTGCCAAAAGTCCAGCGGGGGTCCGGAACGACCTCCTCCGTCGAATCGTTTTTGTCTATGGCCGCCGCCATTTTGCGGCGGCCATTTTGAAAAATGGCGCCGGCTGAAGACAACACGATTCTATTGAGGGGACCGTTCCGGACCGCCACCGTTCTGGACCACCGCCGGATCCCCAGGTAATTTAAAGCATTTGGGGGGGGGGTTCGGGAGGGTGGGGGATTTAATTTAAAGGGTCGGGGTGGGTTTTAGGGGGGTTTAGTGTGCCGGCTCATGATTTTAACGATTTTTCACGATAGTTTACACACCCAAACGGCAACAATACGATTCCTTCCCCCTCCCAGCCGAAATCGATCGTTAAGACGATTGAGGACATGATTCACATCTCTAGTATTTATATCTCTATGGGAGGCCCACCTAGTAACTCAAGGTGAGGTTTAGGTATTAGTGTAGGGGTTAGGGACCACTTTGACATTCAAAGTGAGATGTATGAACAGAAGAGTGCTCTCTTGTGAAGATTTGATGACCCTCGGAGTGAGGAAACTCACTCAAAGATGATATTTGTGCAATGTTCTCTCAACGTAGCTCACTCTCTCTCTCTCGATAGCTAGGCTGATGCTCCGGGAGTTTCATAACGCAACCTATTGCACGACTTAATGATACTGAAAAAGGTGTAGTTAAAGCCGTGCAATAGGGCTTCGCAAAATGGTAAACCAGCCCACTCCCACCCCTAACTCCTCCTCTTTTTTGGATTTGCATCGCACCATATGTTATGGTGCTATCGCATGCGTTAAAGGTGTTTTCACATGTGTTAAGGGGTTTTCGCATGAGTTAAAGGTGCTCAACTCATGCGAAAACGCCTTAACACATGCGAAAACACCTTATAGCATTTTGATAAATGACCCTATGAACCAGATACAATTATCTGGCTAATTTTGGAGGTATATTCAATAGTGGAGCCGCACTAGTGAATATAGCCATCTAACTTTATCCAGTTAACTTTAGGACAGCTCTTTGGCTTGACCAGACATAAGCCTAGATTCATCAAATTGCTATAATTATAGCAGAACTAGCACCTGCGATAAAAGAAATGGATATGGGCCTGGATTCTCTAATACCGACGGGCTCTTTGAATTGCGCAGTACAGGGGGGCGGGGGGTGGGGGCGAAGTGGGGAGCGGGCCATCATAGCGCCATCATAAAAGGTGGTGCTATTGGGCACAAAATTGGCAGACGCCGCAAAGACATCGCAGTCCGCGATGTCTTTGTGACATCTGCCCCGGTGCCACCCCGACTCCTCCTGTTCCAGTCTTGATGCCGCCCCGACTCCGCCCCCATTTAGTGATCGCATGTGAAAAAGGACTTTTCGCGTGTGATCGCTTTGGAAAATGACCGCCATGGTTAGGCTAATATTCAGGGTATCACATCACAGAGGAAATGATCATATCATACATTGCATTAGCACATCGTGCACTGTGTCAGCACTTAGTGCCTAGCATCAGCTCATCGCACATCATTTTGTGTGACACATGCTGATTTGTGCATGTCATGTTATTTTTTAGTTTACATATACCAACTTCCTGCAGCTACCTCTTTGAGGGTGTGTCAGACATTGGAGAGAGGAGAGGAGAGTTGGTGGGTGAATTAGTGGGAGTAGGAGCTCATACATTGTGATTTCCTGAGTGTGTTGTCTTATCTTCTGTTCTCATCGGTTTCCCTTTACAATAGTCTTTTGTCTACTTTGAGTGAAAGTTTTTGTTAGTTTTTCCTGTTTGTCTATGTTTGTGTCAGGAGGAGGAATGGCGGTGAGGTGGAGGGTGAATGGTGAGACATGGTGTTGAGGCATGGTGAGGCAGAGGAGGACAGCTGAGGAGAAGGAGTGGTGGTGGTGGTGGTCATGGTGATGAGGAGGAGGTAGAGTAGTGAAGCATGGTGGTGAGGCAGAGTGGTGAGTGGTGTGGCATGTGGTGAAGTGGTGGGTGGTGTGGAATGTGGTGAAGTGTGATGGTGAGGCATGGTATTGAGGAGGAGGAGTGGTGAGGTGTGGTAGTGGTGAGGTTTGGTGGTGGTGAGTGGAGAGGATGGAGTATCAGAGGCGGGGAAGAGAGGAGTGGCATGAGGAAAGGAGGAGGAGGGATGAGGAAGGCAGGAGTGCTAGGGGAAGGAGGAGTAGTAGTAGGAGTAGGGACAGGGACAGGAGTAGAGATCGGGAGGGGCAAGAAATAGGAAGAGGCAGGAGGGGAAAGGGGGTAGGCAAGCAAGACCGGTGGGAGGAAGACAACAGGCTAGGGATAGACAGAAAGGGCAGAGGGGAGGGGAGTCGGTAGGGTAGGTGCAGAAGAGGTGGAAGGGAGGGGAGAGGGGAGTGGGAGCGAGAGGGAGGGAGGGAAGGGAAGACACTTCTCCAAAAGTGAAAGTGTCACCCTCTTCAAGCAGCCAGGCAGCAGGGCGCATTTATCTCAGGGCATTGATGTTCAGCCCAGAGGACAACGAGATGATCATCGCTGGGATCCTGGAACATTATGCCATGCTGTTTGGCAACTGTGTGGCTAAGACCTTAAGGGCATCCAAGGGCCAGATGTGGTGCACCATCACTCAGGTGATCTCAAGGTGCAGTGGTGTGAGACACAGTAGGGAGCAGGTGGCCCACAGGTACCAGACATAAAGGCCCAATTAAAGACCAAGTTGATGAACTACAATAGGTACATCCGGCAGACTGGTAGAAATTCCCCTTTACCAATTGTGCTGACACCCATGGAGGAACACCTTGTCCAACGGCTAGGACCGGATATGTTCGAGGCATGGCTGAGCAGCTGGATACCACGTGAGTCGGAGCCAGTAAGTTCACCTTACCTGTAAATGGCAAGGCTGCTACAGTTGTACACACCATTTGGCATAAGATGCTCACATTGATTGACATGCAAAGTGCGCATCTCATGCCAAAAGGTCCATGTGTGTTCCATTTGGCTTTGGTACTAATGTGTTCTTATTTGTTTCCACAGCTCTCACCCAGGACTCTGACAATCCCAGCCATGCAGCCGCAGGGACCAACAGTGAATAGCCAGAGACCATATGTGAAGCAGCAGTTTTCCGTGCCCCCTTGCTTAAGGATGCTCCAACACAGTTCAGTGAGGAGGAGAAACAGCAGCAGCAGCTTCCTAAGCACATCCAGATCCTTCAAAACCTTGGCTCAGCAAGCCCACTAAATGTGAGCCTAAAACTGCTGAACACATCCTTACTACAAAGTTCCTGTGCCAGCTATATGAAAGAAGACTGCTGGGTCTGTCTTCACTACAGAGTTTCTGTGCCAGTTTGTTGAAGGGGGTGATATACTGTCTGCCACAGTTGTCCTGCTGTTTAGATGTAAAACCCTCCTTGATGCTCTGCTCATGCTCCAGCCTCCTTGATATGGTCTCCAGTCATGGTTCAGCTGGTGCATATTCTCATCATGTCTCATCTCTTGCTCCTGCTCCTGATGCTGATGTCTGTCTCGTCTCATCTCATCTCATCCTGCTGCTACCTCCATGCTGGTGTTTCATCTCATCTCGTCTCATCCTGCTAGTGCCTCCATACTTTGTCTCATCTCATCTCAGCTCATCCTGCTGCTATCTCCATGCTGCTGTGTCTCATCTCATCTACTAGGTCTGCTACCTCCATGCTGCTGCATCTTCTCCTCATGCTCCTGTCTCTATGCTGTGATGTCTTCACCTAGTCCTCGGCCTCCATGCTGTGCTTTCCAGTCCTGGTCCTTGGCCTCTATGCTGTGCTCACTAGTCCTGGTTCTCGGCCTCCATGCAATGCTCTCCAGTTCTGGTCCTGCTACTTGCTACTTAACTTTTGCTTCTTTGGCCCTTAGGCTGTCCCACCTTTGAGAGTACTCTTTCAACATGGACTGTCTGGGGCCTTCACTTGAACTCTGCTGTCTTGGCCCTTAGGCTGTTCCCCCTTTTGAGAGTGTTCTTTCAACATAGACTGTCTGGAACCTTCACTTGAACTCTGCTGCCTTGGCCCTTAGGCTGTTTCCCCTTTGAAAGTAATCTCTGGGGCCTTTTGGTTAACATTGCATAGTTGAATTGCTATAGGCTTTAACATTAGAGCTATACTATAGCTATTGGTATGCCACTTTCGCTTTCTAAGTTCTTTGCTGTAATCATGATTGTGCAAAAGGATAAGATGTTAATATTGTTTATGTAATGTTACCATTTGGAACAATGGGTCCAATGAAATAATATTTGCGGAAAGCGGGCGCTGACTTTTCAGTACCCACTTTCTTAAGGCACACATGGCACCCACAAGGGCTGTGCCATGCAATACACAAATTAGGGGGTCGTGCTAGCAAGGAAGTGCTAGAGTTGCTTGCGCGACCTTAGCACCTCCTTGCTAACACAACCCCGTGGTTACTGGCGGTCTGCCAGTTATGAACACTGACGCCAATAAACTCGGCATCGATTTTCATAACTGCAGTCAGCCGGTTATGAAAACCGACACCGAGTTTATCGGTGTCGGTTTTCATTACTGCAGCTGGCCAGTTATAAAAACCGATGCTGAGCATATCGGCATCGGTCTTCAAAGTGGCCAGCAGAGGTTTTTGTTTTTTTTTTAACTTTTAGAAAAGTACAGAAAAGCATTTTTTTCTGCTTTTCTGACTTTTTTTCAATGTGCTCAGTTATTAATGCCTGCTCCAGGCAGGCATTAATAGCTAAGCGATAAATGTGCATCTCAGATGCACATTTATTTTTTTTGCATTTGGAGTGAATGAGTAAGTCTCATTCAAATGCATTTGCATGTGATGAGCACTAACTTATTCAGACCGCGTTGGACGCGCGTTAAATAGGAGCTAACCCCCCTATTGTATTAGGGGGTGGATTAGCACCTAGTTAACCCTCATCCATCAGCGGCTTAAATAGTGCGCTCGGCTGAGCACACTATATTGCATCGGCCCCAATGTATATAGAGATCTACACAGAATATGTTGTTCATAAACCCCCATGTGAATTGTTAGATTGATATCCTGGTATGAACGCCTTTATGTCTGCTGATTCTGTACTGTGCACTTTCATGTATATAGTTCTAGTTATAATTATTATAATCAGCATCTACCCATTGATGCTTGTTATATCTAAGGGCTCCTCCTAAAGATTATTTATTTGTTACTGAGTTCACCATGTTTATCTGTTATTTGTAAGGGCAACGCCCAAAGTTTTGTGTTCACTGTGAACCGATACGATGTGCGAACGGATATCGGTATATAAGAAATGTTAAATAAATAAATAAATAAATAAATAAATAAATTTCAGTTACAATGTCATGTGCAATTACATATCTTGTCCTTGCAGAATGTGATTACCAAAGATTTTGACTAGCTTTCAATCTGTTGACATTTATTGTATAACATAGTTATCACAGGTTTGAAAGAATATGTTCTGCTTGTCTGTTTTTATTGTGTGCTTTTTCTCCTAAGGGTTCACTAGGTAAAAGGTTTGGGATCCACATAACCTGTATGCTAGAGTGCCAGTGGCCATTTCAAGTAGGCAATTTACTGGCAGGCAAAACAATACAGTCTACGGCATGTAACCAAAAGCAGATTGTATTCTCCAAGGAAGACAGTAAGGGATAAACAGGTTTCTCCTTTTTGTAAAGCTTCAGTATTAGCTCCAGTTGCCTTATCCAGAGAACATACTCTTTGATAACTGTTGTGTACATGAGTATGTTGTGTGAGATGTGCATTAGCTGGCTGGTGTTCACCTCCATACACAGTCTGGTGGAATAGGTGTAAAAATGTTTGGCTAGAGGTTGAAGTGCAGTAGCTATGTCTTCACTCTGTTGGTGACTATTCATTTGTCTAGGTACACGAAGGTCATAGTTCACCTATTACAAACCATTGGCCTGTATCATTGTAAAAATATATCATCTCTGACCAAACAATGTCCCTTCTCTCTGGCTCTGGCACCGAATGTTATCATGGCATGAGTCTTCAGATGGCTACTTGCAAATGACATAAAGCCCTAGGTGTGTTTTATCTCTAGGGAGCATCAACATGCAGCTGTAGGTGACCAGAACAGAGAGCACATAGTGTATATGTAGAGCCTGTGGGTCCTCACTCCAACTAAAAGGCAATCTGGACAAATCCCTTTTCCACAGAAAACAAAATGTCTTCTATTTGCAAGCTGCTCTAACACCATGTCAGCAGCTGTGTGACAACTGAGGAGTTATGTAGTTTATATGAACCCCCACAGCCTAAGAGCAGACAGCTAGAAGGTCTGCTGTTGTTTGGGAGCAGGCAGAACAACACAGACTGGTTGCTTCCCTTTACTGGCCTGACATGTGGTTCTGTTTATTACATATTTGCTAAGGCTGATAGTGAACAGGTATTAGACATGTGGAGGTCTGTCTGTTCCCAAGCAATAGCCATCCTCCTAGCTGTCTGCTCTTGGGCTGTGGGGTTTGTATAACCTACAGAACTCCTTGACTCCTCCTCAGGTGTCACACAGTTGTTGATATGGAGTTAGAGCAGCCAGCAAGTAGACAAAGGTACATAATGCACAGGTTGTGTAGAGGACAAGTGACTGCTAAAACTGTCCCCTAAAATCTACAATAGAAATGTCACTCCACTTCTATGTATGCACACAAAACATATTGAGCTATATATGGCAGCTTCTTTGTAGATGTAACCTGCCAGCATATTCATCTGGTAGAATAAGGTGAAAAAGATGTGGCCTAGTGTAGCTGTTGTAAACGTGGAAGCACAACATTACTTGTGTCGAAAGACAGCCTGTACAAAATGGATGCACACACATTGCCTGCTCTGGGGTTTGCATAGGTGTGGTAATGGAGGGAACTATGAGGCAAGCATGATCCGCAGACAGAGATGTAGACCAAGGCTAATACAGCACGTCACTCACCCAGACACACACAGTCACACATCTATGTTGGCCCTTTTTTGGGGAAAGATTACCTCCAGCAGTTTGTGCACCTACACATGGGTAATAAGTATGTTCCTGGCATGTCCGTATTCCTATATCACTGATGTCTTTGGCTGCCTGGTCCCTACGTCATAATGAGGGAATCAAAGTCCAAAATACACACAGAACATTAGGTACACTTGCCAGCATGACAGACATCTGTGAGAAGCATATATGATAAGCACTTTGTCACAGGTACTGACATGGGCCCCTCAAGCCACAGAGAGCAGGAAATACTTGTCTTGAAAAATACCAAAGCAGAAAGTACCTAAGTCATTTTGCCAACCATATGACACTTTTGGGAGCAGTTGCCCCATACATTCAGCACAGTGACAGGTTTCCCAATGAGGCAGGTTGTAGGCCCCTGAGGTCATCAGCTGACAACAGCTTCTCTAACCTTTATGCTTTACACAAAGCTTTTGATTGAGAGTTTATCAGTACACCTGCCCTGCTCATCACTAAGTCAAAGTGACAAACAACACATAAGTCACAGCAACTCTTCCAGTTTGGCCACAAGTTCTGCCAGTCATGTGGATCAGCAAGGGCATGCAATCCTAAAACCCCTGAAAGGTGGTATTAGACTAGTAAGTGATCTTGGAAACTGACCTTTCTGCAAGCTCCTCGTCCCAGGAGTTCTCATCCTATGAGTTTTAAGGGTAGCCCCAGATAGTATAAGGATGGTAACTGATATTAGCTATCATAACAAGCAAAGTACTCTGTACATTTTCTCGGTACATACATACATACAGCAGCACCACATGACTAGCTCTGAGCTAGACCGGTCAAGGGCTTGCAGCACCGTAACATCTTCATATCTGACTAAAGCTGCCTGTGATGGTCATGAAGGAACTTGTTCTTTCACTGCTCCTCATATGCCTGCCCCATGCTATTCAAAACTCACAGAGCTAGCACTTCCTCTATGCTGATCTCGAGATGTAGGTTTGAAAGTTGGTGGTAACCCGTGCACCGCTGTGCACTATGGACTTTAAGCCCAAGCTGGAGACTGCACTTTTTATTCAGATATCTACAGTTACTATTTTAGTACTGGTTAAATATATTTTAGACAGAAAGTCAAAGTCAGTGTTTTAATGGAAATGTATAATTATCCACTTAAAATATGCAAGAAATTCATACCATCATCATTAGATACCTAATTAAAGAAAACTGAATTTAAACACAAGAAATCAAATTCATTTCAGGTTCATAAAGAAATAATCCACAAAAGAAACCTTCTAAAATAACTATTGATGCTCAAAGTGCTTCATGTTAGTTTATGCTCAAAGTTGTAAAATTATTCCATGTCTTTGTTAAAGGTCTTTGGGGTCGCTTTTAAAACCCACACGTGTGCGTCCATGTGCGCGCAGTTCCTGGTGTGCACACATGGACATGGGTATTTTATAACCTGCATGCTTTGGAGTGCGCATGTTATATAATACGATTTCCATGTGCACATGCACACCCGATTTTAATATCAGAGCATGCTTGTGCGGGTAGGTTGCGACTCGCACGTGCGGGAGGGGGGAATTTTGTAAAGTACGCATGATGATGTGGTCGGGTCTTTCTCAAATTCCCTCCCGGTACTCTCCAATTAAAGAGTGGGTGGGGAGGGAACTTCCTAATCCCATGCCTACCTTTCCTCCATTTTCCCCTCTCTTCCCCACCCCCTAAACTAACCCTATCCCAATTTGTTTTGCATTTCGGAGCAGAAATAATTTCTGCCCGGCTGCCAGCACATGCTTTCCTAGGACAGCGTCTAATGCTACTGTCCGTGCCTGCACATATCCCATCCTCGGCCCACCCCTTTTTGATCTGACAGCACTTCTGCGTGTACTGGCAGATATGCATGTGCCCAGGCCACGCACAAATCTGCTGGGATTTGCTCACGCCAGCATTTGAAAATTTGGGTAGTTATGAATATAATTTCTCAGTTAAGACACAATCACATCATTGTTTATTTTATTTATCAATAATCCTATTAAATTTAGATCTCAGATTTTATGTTGTAAGTAATAAAAGAAGACTATTTTAATACTTCAAAAAATGAAATTAGTTCAAAACTAACCAACAGAAAAATTGCAAGGAGATAGTATTTCTGAGTGGCTAATGAAACTTTTTAGCAAAAATACCAGTGAATAAATATGAAAATTGCCTGCTGTGGGAGTCTCAGTTTAGTGGACCCTTGGGCCAACCTGCTGGAGACTGGGAATAGATGGTCAATGTCTCTAATGAATAGCAGGCCGGGAGGCAGATGTTCAGGCGGGACGTAGATGCTCTTCACCCTGGAAGCTGGTACTCCCCCGGGAGGAGCCCATAGGAGCCCAACCACTGGAACTTAGGTGGCTTCACCCTTGGAAGCCAAAGCCCCCCTGGGAGGAGCCTGTAGGGGCCCGGCCGCTGGGACTTAGGCGGGTTGTGGATCGGGACAGTTAACTGGAACCAGATTAGGACAGTAGCAATACTAGAGATGTGTAGGCAAAACGTTTTTGTTGCGTACGCGATAGGAATTTGTGGGGGGTCAATTCCGTTTCATGCGGAAGTATGGAGAATTCAATAAGTTGTCGATCTGTAAATACGTTACTACTAAATTAACTACAACCCCCCACCCTCCTGACCCCCTCCCCCAAGACTTACCAAAACTCCCTGGTGGTCCAGCGGGGAGTCAGGAAGCCATCCCTGCACTCGTTTGTGGTTTCCTCACGGCGCCGATAGCCTGTGTCACAGGGGCTGCCGGTGCCATTGGTCAGTCCCTGTCACATGGTCACCAGCGCCATCTTGTGCTTCTACCACGTGACAGGTCATGTGGCAGGAGGTCGCTCCGGGACCCTCGTTGGACCCAACCAGAACTTTTGGCCAGCTTGGGGGGGCCTCCTGACCCCCACAAGACTTGCCAAAAGTCCAGCGGGGGTCCGGGAGCGACCTCCTTTCACGCCGTCCGTCCGATCCCAATACTCAAAATGGCGCCGATCGCACGGCAAGGCGCCATTTTGAGTATTGGCGGGACGGCGATTTTGAGTCTCAAAACGGCGGCGATCGGCACCATTTTGATTATTGGGATCGGACGGACGGCGTGAAAGGAGGTCGCTCCCGGACCCCCGCTGGACTTTTGGCAAGTCTTGTGGGGTTCAGGAGGCCCCCCCCAAGCTGGCCAAAAGTTCTGGTTGGGTCCAACGAGGGTCCCGGAGCGACCTCCTGCCACGTGACCTACCTGTCACGTGGTAGGAGCACAAGATGGCGCCGGTGACCATGTGACAGGGGCTGACCAATGGCACCGGAAGCCCCTGTGACACAGGCTATCGGCGCGGTGAGGAAACCGCAAACGAGTGCAGGGATGGCTTCCTGACTCCCCGCTGGACCACCAGAGAGTTTTGGTAAGTCTTGGGGGGGGGGTCAGGAGGGTGGGGGGTTTAAATGTTTATTTAGGAGGCCGAATAAAACGGATATCTGTTGAATACGTGGGGAGTCGCGATGCGTTTCGCCTCCCCACGTATTTTTCAGATTGCAAAAAATAAGTTGCGGATTACAAATACGTGGAAAACGGATGCACACCCCTAAGCAATACTGTAACTGGGTTCAGGTTCTGGAACCAGGCAGGAACTATAGCAGGACTCGGATACTGGAACCAGGCAGGAACTGTAGCAAGACTCGGGTACTGGAACCAAGCAAGAACTGTAGCAAGACTCGAGTGCTGGAACCAGGCTGGCTCTGTGGGTGGCAAGCCGGACCCCAACAGCTACTATAGGTAACAAGCAGGAACCAAGCTGGCACTGTAGCTGACGAGCAGGGACCAAGCAGGCTCTGTAGCAGGTAACCGGAACCAACCAGGTGCTGTAGCAGGCAGGCAGGAACCAAGCAGGTGCTGTAGCAGGTAACCGGAACCAAGCAGGTGCTGTAGCAGGCAGGCAGGAACCAAGCAGGTGCTGTAGCAGGTAACCGGAACCAAGCAGGTGCTGTAGCAGGCAGGCAGGAACCAAGCAGGTACTGTAGCAGGAATGGAGCGACGAAGCCAAGAGAGTCACTCCGGGGCACAGCGCAACAGGAAACCGGGAGGCTAACCCGTTGCAAGGCAACGACTGGATGGCCGCGGCCGGCTTATCAAGGCCATGGCGTCTGACGTCAGGAACTGGGCGGAGTCACCTCTGGCAGGAACCGGGCTAGAAAGGCGCCCAAGTGGCGCGCGCCTAGGAGCAGGGCATCCCCAGGCACCTTCGCGGCGGCGCAGCCCCAGCAAGGACGCCACCAAACAGACTGCAAGCCAGGGCTCCGGAGGCAGAAGCAGGTCCCGGAACAAGGAGGTAAGGGCCTGGCCGCGGTGCTCGCAGCCAGGACCGCAACATTGCCTACTTAAATTGATCATTTTAACCAATAAAAAAGATTTAACTATAAAATACTTTTTGATACCATAAGTGTAAATGAATCCAGCAGAATTTTATTTAAGCAGTTCTATTTGAAGTAGGATTTGTTAAAATTAGAATTATCTTCTTACTATAGTCAAACAAAATGATATTTCTCTGATAGTTTTAATTTGTCTTACAGGACCTTTTTCATTTTCATTTCATTTCATTAATTATTTATATATCACAACTATCAGACTTACAAAAGCCGCCCAATATTGTTTACAGCAAGAATAAAAGCAATAAAATACATAAAAACAATCTTTAAAAACAAATTCACCACCCAATCCCAACCTTATGAAAATTAGATCCCTATGAAAATTACATTCCTTATCTTATCCCTATTTTCTTCTCATTTTTATCACAATACAGGGGCTCTTCTTGCAGAACACAAAGGTAAACTCTAAAGTTAGTGATGCCAAAATAGGAAAACTTGAATACTAGGCATATACTGTCAGATATATTGTCTGTCTTCCAAATGTCATGGTGGGAAATGAATCTAAAGATCATGTTTCAGATTTACAATTCAATTTAACTAGGATTGTATTACTGAATATCAAATTCTTCCAACAATGCAATAAGACTACCATGATATAAGTTCCTGTTCATGAAACCATAAATTCCATATTATATTTAGGAATTAAGACTATTAGCTGCCCGACATTCAAATTAATGCATAGCCCTCTGATTATTCACATTAAAAAAATGTGCCCATGTGGTAGAATTGTAATATTTCTTGGAAAAGACATATCAATTGCATTAACAATAATATTCTGAGAACTGAATGTTCTAAGGATTTTAATAGTTCACCCCAAATCTGTATTGTGCTTGTCGAGGGACCACTTTGTTCTCCCACATGGACTTCAGTTCCTCAAAGAGATCAGTTCTGCCACTTTTGCGAAGATGACGAGAGAGTAGCCGCATTTTGTCTGCTGATGTTGGAAGGTTTTTTTTCCAAAAACTAAGAAGTTCATAGATTTGGTCTGTTAGGTTTTCAGGACTTTTAAGTTTGATGAGTTGAATTGTGCTTCGACGAATTGGAAGGGATAAAGCAAGCAAATTGGCATCTTCTTCGGAAAGTTCTTCTGCTAACCAGTAAAGCAGGTTGTCCAACAAGGCCTCTGCTTGTAAAAAATGAACACTTATACCCAGGTCATAATAGTATTGGTTAATATTAGTAAAATCTTAATATTTGTAAACCATAAAGACAACTTATTGAGACATTAGTCAACAAGTGTAAAAGATAGAGATGTACAAAATAAAATTATTAGTTTTAAAAAATGTATATGTATATTTGAATTATGTATACAATAGAGTTAGCCAGTTCATTCAAGAAAAATAAATATTGTAAATGTGAATTCTCTTTAGTTGTTCATGCTATTTATACTCAAGGAGAGGTTTTGGAATTGTCAACTCCAAATTTTCTGTTTCCATGAGTATTTTATTTATTTTGCATACTTCATTGCTGTCTCTATTCAAGATTTTTAACATAAAAAATAATAGGCATTTAATGAAAAATTATATAACAAGCAATATTAATAAAGGACATCATAAATATCAAAATAAGAAAGCACAATAGCTAATATGTTTTTGGAATGTAGAAAAAGATGGAAAAAATGAATAAATAGTGGAAGATGATTTGAAAGGTAATGAGTAGAAAGGTGAAAGAATAATCATGTGATGTGACTGCACAAGAGAATGTAGAACAGAAATAAAGAGAGTTTGGAAAAGCATATTTGATAATCTGAGAGCAGAAAGAATCATGGACAAGATGATTAGATTGGTATAATGTAAATAGAAGTTATGGGGAACTAGAAGTTAATAAAAGAGGGAATTAATTTGACAAAACTGTGCTTGGAAAAAAGAATGTAAAGTTTTAAATTATATAGAGTGGAGAAAGAGGAGGCTCACTTGCACACATATCATTTAAAATATCCCTGCCATGCATACAGGATGTGAGAGAAAGATGGATGGAGAGAGAGAGAGAGAAAGAGAGAGCACACCTCTGTCAGAAAGACAATATGACTTAGTATTATATATATCCCACTGTGAGACGAGCACTTTCAACTCAGGGTGGGTTTTGTTCGGGGACACAGTGTTACAAGGGTCTACAGACTCTTGCACCCTAGGCAGACCCTCTAAAACCCACCCTGAGTTGAAAATGCCTCTCTTAGTGGGAGATATACAGAATGTCATATTCTCTCTCTCTCTCTCTCGCTCTCTCTCTCTCACTCTCTCTCTCTCTCTCTCTCTTTCACCTACCCCACCCCAACCCCCTGGTTTTCAGGACCTCTCTGGCTCAAAATCTCAGTAAGGTTATTCATGTAACATGGCAACATGCCCCATGATCAGCCTTTGCAAAATTTGGGGGTTATGCACGTAAGTATTGGATCCATCCCTTTTCTGCCTCCTTATTCTTGATGCCCACATAGGTATGTACACATGCACTTCCCAGTTTCTTAAAATTCATGTTGCTCACACATGGCCACATATGCCTGTATGGGGCCATTTTTGCACAAGCAACACTTTTAAAATTTACCTGAAAGATTTTAAAAAGAAGCAAGCAAAGCAAATCAAGTATGTTTAGTATTTTTGTTCATGAATCCAGAAAAAGACTCATAGATGGTAACTTTCAAATGGGTGCATGGGCACACATATACGCATATCTGGTGCATGCCCAGGTAAGCAGAAATTGTATAATATGCATACACATACATGCACATGTTATAAAATAACCTAGCAGGCATTTATGTGCACCTATTTTTAAATTTGTGAATGCCTAGCAGTGCAAGATATGTTTCAGCCGCATAAGTAAGGGAATTTTATTATAGGCACGCATCCATGCCATAACCAGTTTCTCCAGTTCAATACCAGTTTGCCCAGTCTAGAGCTAGGTCCTCCAAACCCCCCCAATTCATTAACCTGCACTCCCTCCAGTTAACCAAAATCTTCAAACACTTTAGAGATGCCGGGGAATAAGAACATAAGAACATAAGATATGCCATACTGGGTCAGACCAAAGGTTCATCAAGCCCATTATCCTGTTTCCAACAGTGGCCAATCCAGGTCACTGGCAGGATTGTAAAGGGTAGATAGGTTCCATGCTACTTATCTCAGGGATAAGCAGTGTATTTCTGCAACTCTGTCTTAATAATGGTTTATGGACCAAGTTGGCAAGTTAAATGTAAGACATTGATAAGGCAGGCTAAGAGAGAACTTGAAAAGAAGATGGCCGTAGAGGCAAAAACTCACAGTAAAAAATGTTTTAAAATATATCCAAGGCTGAAATCCTACGAGGGAGTCAGTTGGACCATTGGATGATGAGTGGTTAAAGGGACACTTAGAGAAGATAAGGCCATCACGGAAAGATTTAAACAATTTCTTTGCTTTGGTGTTTACAAGGGGTATGCATTCGTTTCTTACGTATTTGTAATCCGCAACTTATAGGGCCATATTCATTGTATTCGTGGGGAAGCGAAACGTATCGTGATTCCCCATGAATACAATGAATCTTCACCGAATTATTCAGCCATCTAAAGGAGCCAATTTAAACAAACCCCCCACCCTCCTGGCCCCCCTAAGACTTACCAAAACTCCCTGGTGGTCCAGCGGGGGGTCCGGGAGCCTGCATTCACACCCTCGGCTGCCTGTTTTCAAAATGGCACAGATAGCTTTTGACCTACTATGTCACAGGGGCTACAGGTGCCATTGGCACCATTTTGAATATTGGCAGCCAATAGCCGTTGCCCTCACTATGTCACAGGGGCCGACGGTCGGCCCCTGTGACATAGTGAGGGCAAAGGCTATCGGTGCCATTTTGAATACTGGCAGCTGACAGCCCGAGTGCAGGAGATCGCACTCGGACCCCCGCTGGACCACCAGGGACTTTTGGCAAATCTTGTGGGGGTCAGGAGAGTCCCCCAAGCCCCTGTCACATGGTAGGAGCACAAGATGGCGCCGGCCATCCATTGCTCCTACCATGTGACAGTGGCTGACCAATGGCACCGGTAGCCCCTGTGACATAGAAGGTCAAAGGCTATAGGCACCATTTTGAATACTGGCAGCTGAGGGTATGAGTGCAGGGGATGGCTCCCGGACCCCCCGCTGGACCACCAGGGAGTTTTGGTAAGTCTTGGGGGGGTCAAGAGGGTGGGGGGTTGTACTTAATTCAATTTTAGCCAGGAAACGAATAAGAATTAATGCATGTAAGTATTGGGCGCCCCCCTTGCCGAATGCAATGTATCTGCCTCCCGACGAATACGAATCCCGAATGCAACATATGGCATCCCTCTGCACATCCCTAGTGTTTACAGAAGAAGATGTTGGGGAAATACCCATTCCGGAGAAAATTTTCATGGGTAATGATTCAGATGGATTGAACAAAATCATGGTAAATCTAGAAGATGTGGTAGGCCTGATTGAAAAAACTGAAGAGTTGTAAATCACCTGGACCAGACTGCGTACACCCCAGGGTTCCAAAGGAACTAAAAAATGAAATTTCAGCTGGAGGCAAGATGGCCACTGAATAGACCGGTTGGCTTATTTCTATTTTGTTATTTCCTTCAGAATGCCCCATACCAAGAGGAAAGGTAAACTAAGGGGAGTTAATGTCGATTCACCCTTGGTTGATCCTTGGTAGCCTCAAATCACAGGATTCTTCAACAGAGCTGTGACTTCATCGCTGTAGAGCTTGGTCACTGGGGGAATGGCCGGGGAGCACATGCCATCCCCCTTGACCCTCGACATTAATCTCAGCCCCGGAGAGCCGCATAGACCCGCTCACCTCGGGAAGAGCTTGTTACCATTTCCAGCTTTGGTGGAAACAGGAGGGACCCCAGCATTGGTCCGGGATGAAAGTAGCACAGCCATACAGGAGGGAGACCAGAGTGCAATTTGGGAGCTGCAGGAGTTGGGAAGAGTGAGCTCAGAAGAATTGGAAAGATCAGCGATGGTGTCGGCTCAATACGCTGCAGGTATACCATTGATACAAGGTATAGGGGTGAGCAGGGACACTGCAATGGAGGCAGGAGAAACTCCACTAGCAGCCTTATCAGTGTGCTTAACATCAACTAAACCTGAAAATATTACATTTGACAGGATTTGGACAGTACTGAAGTCAATGGAAAATTCAATTAAAACCTTATCCCAAGTCACTTTCGATACAAAGAACCAAACAGTTCAAAATAATAATTAATATTGAATTTCAACAAGAAAGTGGAAGACCTGGATTAGAGGATAATTTCTGTGGAAAATATAATACAGAAACTGTTGATTTCTGAAAAATTGCAACCAGAAGACTAGAGGTGGTGGAAAATTCATTAAGGGCACATAACCTTAGAATCATAAATTTCCCGGTAATAAAATCCATTTCGCCTCTGGAACTTTTTAGGTTATATATGAAACAAGTACTAAAAATCCCGGAGACAGCTTTACCAATCATTGTGAAAGCATTTTATTTACAACAACATTACCAGGCCGAAAGGAAAGAGCCTCTGGGTGGACAAACATCAGTACTGGATCTAAACAATAAATTGGAGATGTCTTTGGAAACAAAGATTAATATTAGAAAATTGTTACTAGTATCATTTGCCTTTTTATCAGACCGCAACCATGTTATAAGATTATTCTTTTGAAATAGAAAAATTGTAT
Source organism: Rhinatrema bivittatum (assembly GCF_901001135.1). Taxonomy (NCBI): domain Eukaryota; kingdom Metazoa; phylum Chordata; class Amphibia; order Gymnophiona; family Rhinatrematidae; genus Rhinatrema; species Rhinatrema bivittatum. The sequence goes on from NC_042615.1 coordinate 165,541,286, forward strand.
TCTATGGATATCCAATTTGGATCTTTCCAGATGTAATTAAAATTACTCAAACGCACTGGAAAGAATTATTGGTGATGCGCATTGATGTACTTAAACTTGGTGCTAAATTTGTACTAAAATATCCTTGTAAAGCATGCATGAGATATAGAAATATTAATTATGTTTTTCAGGAACCAGAGCACCTAAAGGCGTTCCTAGTGGCACGCTCCCTAGAAGCCAGCACCATAGGCTCAGTATAAGGAATTGGTTATAGAACTATTTGGCATGTCATTTTTCTTTGTTTAATGATTTGTAATTCTTTAATGTTATAGTTGCTCTTGTTTCTGCCTCCCCATTATGCTTATTATTTAGATGTCTGAGAAAATTCATATGATTTGGAATATGATATATTCAATGTACTTGACAATTTTTTTTCCCTTTATGTAGACATCATATTTTCTGTACAAGAATTGTTTCTTGGGATAATTTCAAAAATTTTGAAAATAAAGAATTTAAAAAAATGAAATTTCAGATCTATTAGTAATACATTTTAACCTATCATTACAATCATCTATTGTACCTGAAGTCTGGAGGGTGACTAATGTAACCCCAATATTTAAAAAGGGCTCCAGGGGTGATCCAGGAAACTACAGAACGGTTAGCCTGACTTCAATGCCAGGAAGAATAGTGGAAAGTGTTCTGAAGATCAAAATCACAGAACATATAGAAAGGCATGGTTTAATGGAACAAAGTTAGCATGGCTTTAACCAAGGCAAGTCTTGCCTCACAAATCTGTTTCACTTATTTGATGGGGTTAATAAACATGTAGATAAAGGTGAACTGGTAGATGTAGTGTATTTGGTTTTTCAGAAAGCATTTGACAAAGTTCCTCATGAGAGGCTTCTAGGAAAAGTAAAAAGTCATGGGATAGGTGGTGATGTCCTTTCGTGGATTGCAAGCTGGTTAAAAGACAGGAAACAGAGAGTAGAATTAAATGGACAATTTTCTCGGTGGAGGGGGTGGACAGTGGAGTACCTCAAGGATCTGTTCTGTGACCCGTGCTTTTCAATATATTTATAAATGGTCTAGAAAGGAATATGACACGAGAGGTAATCACATTTGCAGATGATACAAAATTATTTAGAGTAGTTAAATCACAAGCGGATTGTGATAAATTGCAGGAGGAACTTGAGAGACTGGAAAATTGGGTATCCAAATGACAGATGAAATTTAAAGTGGATAAGTCAAGGTGATGCATATAGGGAAAGAAAAAAACATGCTATAGTTACACGATGTTAGGTTCCGGGCTATAACTTGTTAAGGAAAGACAGAGAGGACAGGAAAGGGGGAGGAGTGGCTCTTTATGTCAGAAACAATATCCAAGCATTGGAGCTGCAAGGAAGATGGGGCAATGAAGAAGCACTGTGGGCCAACCTAAAAAAAGATGGGACATCCATTTTTATTGGAGTGGTTTACAGGCCTCCCAACCAAAAAGATGAGCTGGACAGAGATCTGGTTAATGACATCCACAGGATAGGAAAGAAGGGAGAAGTGGTGATCGTTGGAGACTTTAATATGCCAGATGTAGACTGGAGAATCCCATCTGCAGAATCTAATAATAGTAGAGAAATAGTGGATGCCCTGCAAGTAGCTTTGTTCAAACAAATGGTTATGGAACCCACAAGAGAAGGAGCAATACTTGACTTAGTGCTCACTAATGGAGATAACATCTCTGATGTCCAGGTGGGCGCACACCTCAGCATCAGTGATCATCAAACGGTATGGTTTAATATCACAAAAAAGATACGGAAAAGAAGCACAAAAACCCGAGTTCTGCAGTTCAAAAACACAAACTTTGATGAAATGGGGAAGTACCTGGAGGAAGAACTAAAAGGCTGGGAGAATGTGAGAGATGTGGATCAACAGTGGACCAATCTAAAAGGAGCAATTGCCAAGTCAACTAATCTATATGTTAGAAAAGTAAAGAAAAGCAAAAGAAAAATGAAACCTATCTGGTTCTCAAAGGAGGTGGCTGACAAAATAAAGGCTAAAAGAACAGCGTTCAAGAAATACAAAAGATCCCAAAGAGAGGAGCACAAAGAAGAATATCTGGTAGAACTGAGGGAGATGAAGAAATTAATCAAGAGAGCAAAAAGTCAAGCAGAAGAGAGGATTGCCAAGGAAATAAAGAGAGGTGGCAAAACATTTTTCAGATATATCAGTGAAAAGAGAAAAGTTCAAAGTAGTATAGTGAAATTGAAAGGTGGAAAGGATCAATGTGTGGAGAGAGATGAAGAAATGGCAGAAATATTAAACGAATACTTCTGTTCTGTGTTCACTAAGGAGGACCCTGGAGAAGGACCGTCCCTAGTTAACAAGATACTGGAGGGAAGTGGAGTAGATGTAACTCCATTTACAGTAGAAAATGTATGGGAAGAGCTGGGGAAACTGAAAGTAATCAAAGCCATGGGACCTGATGAGGTTCATCCCAGGATACTGAGGGAGCTCAGAGATGTGCTGGTGGGTCCGCTGTATGACCTGTTCAATAGATCCCTCTCTCTCTCTCTCTCTCTCTCCCCCCTGAAACAGGCTGTCCGGAACTATCGTGGACCGCGATAACCCTTTACTGGCCCGTAGCGCAGTCCATAACGCAAATTTGAGGGTTGTAGTTAGCAGCCGCGCTAACACTGCGGCTGTTTCGCCGCACACGATAAACTGGTTCCTGCTTTACATATGCTCCGCCCCAACTCCGTCCCCTGAATACCAAATTACTAATTTGCATTCGCAAATCTGTTAAGGCGATTTGCAAATTTATCGCACGCGGTAAACTGCTTGGAAAATGAGGCCCATAGTTGCTTACTATGGTGCCACCCCTAGAGGCTCTCTCTCCCTCTGCCTCTCTTTCTCTCTCCCCATCTCAGGCTCTTCCCCAGCCTAAAAATGCCCAAAACAGAATTTGTGAATAAATTACAATTTGTACTATGGGCATATCACACAGCTTAATGCTAATGAAAAAGATGTAGTTATTTTCAGCATTAAAACTGTGCAATATCATTCATTATGGCTTCACGAAGCCAGCCCATCTTTAGAAAATACCAGACCCCTCCCCTTTTAAAAATTAGCATCGCACCATGCATTAAAACATTTTTCGCATGCGAAAACGACATAACACGAGTTGGAAAATGACCCTATTAGAAACCTAACTGGCTAAATCCAAACATAACCAGTTATATTTTTAAGTTATCTAGCTATATGTAGCTCGATAACTTTAGCTATTAAACTTTTAGCTTTAGATATTAAAGCTTTAGCTATTAAATTTTAAAGCTTTAGATATTTATTCCACTGAATATACAGGACAAGCTAACTTTAGCCAAATAACTTGTCCACTAACCGGCTTACTGAATATTACCTTGTTATTGCTCAAGCAATGAGAACAATGGCTGTTCTGGGCATAGAAAATCAATGCATGTTTGAAACAAGAAAGAAAAATGTAAAAAAAGGCACCGCTACTAATGACTAATGTCCCCTGAGGAAGCCATGCCCTATAGCGAAACACCAGCCGCTGTCGAGTTTTGAATGTTTCTTCTTTGTGGTTCACTTACTCTAAGTCGGGACATTGGTTAAAAATTCATCTTGTTTTAAAAATCATTATTAAGTGTTCCAGCGTTAAAAATAATCATCAAGCGTTTCAGCAGTATATGCCGCAAATGATTAGTAGGCCGGACGGTTCTTCAATGTATAGAACACGTCGCCTGGCTTTCTGATGTGACATATACCAACATTTAACTATATCAAGATTTAAATATATTTCTTAAATACATCTCTCACTCTTTGATGGGACATTAATAGCGGTGCCTTTTTTCACATTTTTCATTGAAATACAGGATCGCAAGAGTGCTCTTTGTTGTTTGTGTTGAAACAAGAAAGAAACATGGCAAGACAACAATTACTTGATACTGAGTGATTCAGAAAACTGGATTTAGAAGACAAAACAATATCAGACAACTAAGTGGTAGGACTAAAAGACAAAGCAATTCATAGCAGTTAAAAATTGTCTGGTTCATCCATCTTCACAAAAAAAAGAGAGAGCACCTGTTATGGACTTTCAAGCCCACCTGGTTTTGAAAGTCCCCCTTGTTGATGCACTAATTCTTTAGCACATGCATTAATCATAGCCAGGCCCATAAACATTGGTCTCTGTTACCTGTATTTCCCAACTTAGCACATCATTTATTTTTAGTTATTTTCTACATGTATTCACGTAATTTGACGAGTTACTGTTGTCTATATATATTATATTATTCTATTTTTATTATTTATTTTATTACATGTTAGTGATTTACTACATAAATTCACGCTACTATCTATTTTATTACATGTTATTTACTATATATATTCACGTTATTTGATGAGTCACTGTTGTCTATTTAATATTTATATTCTTATGTTCAGAAACTCCGTTTATTGTAACGCCTTACCGCGACAGTTTTGTTTTATGGAAACCGACCTGATTTGATATTTGTATCGAGAATGTCGGTATATAAAAATGCTAAATAAATAAATAAATAAATAATGTGCCTGTCTGCCAGTCCATTTGTCTGCCCACATTTCTGACAGACACATATATGCACTCCAGATAAAAGGAGGAGCCAGAGGAGCAGCACAGCTGAACCAGGCTGAGGTCTCTGGCTGTGGCCTGCAAAGCAAGTGGTGGTGATGGTGATAAAGGTCAGTGCCTGGGAAAGGCCTGGGTCGGTGGGCCCACATTGCTTGAAGGTCCAACACTGGTTCTTGGGCCCAGCAGTGGTGTCAAGGCTGAGGGGCAGGAAAGAATTGAGACTTCTGGGGATTTTTTTTAACTGCCTATTGCTGTTCGGAGGGTGGAGAGTATTGCCCAATCAACCTGCTATGATCAGCTTATCTGGATTGAGCATGGGGGAGGGGGAACTAACCTCAGCTGGTTAGACAGGTGATTCAGGAGAAACACGCTTCAGTGCAATGCCTCTAGCATGCAGTTTCAACTAATTCCATATTTATTGCAGTCCTTCAGGCCCTTTCACTTTACCATTGATTTTTCATTGCCAAGAATTCCCTGAGCATGAGGGAATTTTGATACCATTTTTTATCACATCACCTCCACTGAGAGGCTTTCTAAGATTATTCCTGAGTATATCACATCTAGTCTGTTAGCATTATCCTGACTTCTAAAACCTCATTTCTAGAGTTTTCTTTCTTTCTTTTCTAGTGGAAATGCTGCTAGGCCAAGAATGACTAAGGAGGTAATTTACAAAGTAGTTATTCATGTAAATGTAACATATTATCATAGCAAGTTTCTATAATAAGGCATCAGGACTGGATACATTTCTTCGAGGGAACTGCAAGAAATAAGTGAACTAATTAATCATTCAATTTTTTGTTTTTGGAATCAATATTTTGTTAGATTACTAAAGACTGATGAGGGGCAATGTTTAATGTGCATTCTAAAAAAAAAAAAAAGAAGAAATTCTAAACCTAATGCAGGTAACAAGTCAGTTAGCCCAGAGATTTCCAAATGGCTGCCGTGACTAATTTCATGTTTCCGCCTGGCCTGCAGAATGTCTTCCTGCCAGCAGAGGTCATCAGAGAGCAGCGCTTATTGGCAACTGCTCCACTTCCCCTCTGTTGGCTCTCCTGTGCCACAGAAATTGCATGGGGCTCTGTAGGCTTGTGAGACCTGCTGTCCCCATGCTATTCCCATGCTATTCAGATTGCAGAGGGAGGCTGGCAAAGGAGGAAGAAGCAATACTTGTAAGCCTGCTCCCAGCATTTTGCTGTTCAGGGATTGGGGGAGGAGTGGGTAAAGGGACAGATGAATGTGCCACTGTGTGTGGGAGGAAAGGGAAAGGAAGTTGATGATGCCAGGAGATGGGGGCAACAGAAAGTTGATAATGCCACAGGTTGGGGGATAATTGTAGAGGGAGAAGGAGAGGGAGAGGGAAGATGATGATTCAAGAGAGGAAAGGTGGAAAGAGAGGAAAGTGATAATGTTCCCAGGGAGTGAGGTTGAGGGAAGGTGATGCCAGGGTGTGGGTAAAACAAAAGATTGATTATGATGTGAGTGGAGGAGAGGAGAGACAGGGAAGGTGATGATGCCAGGGGGTGAGGGAGAGGGAAGATGATGTTGATGATGCCAGGAAGAGGGTAAGTGATGCCAGGGTTGAAGGGAAAGGGAACATAAGGTGATTGGCATGAGGAGTGGAGGGAAAGGGAAGAGAAAACAATGATGCTAGGGGATGGAGAGAGAGGGAAATTGATTATGCCAAGGGATGAGGGAGAGGGGTGGAGGAAGAGGGAATGATATGATGTCAGGGGGAGAGGGAAAGTGATGATGATAGAGGTGAATGGAGAGAGAAGGTGGTGATGATGATGATGATGCTGTTATTATTTGTGATATTTGTGGGTGGATCCTTGGGCTGGTGGCAGATGACCACGCCCCTGGGAGAAGATCCCGATAGGAGCCACCAGTCAGGCTCAGAGTTGGGAGACAGACACACACTAGATCTTTTATTAACTGTATAGTGAACCACCAGAGGTGGCAGTAGTGAGCTGGAAGAGCTCGGCTGGGCTGTAGTCCCTCAGGCACTGGAACAGTGATCCCAGGATGGCTGAGCTGTAGAGAAACTGAATATAATGAGTAGGCAGAATATGCAGAGTTCAGGAACAGAACCTGGATGGTAACACTCACACAATAGTCTCTTGAGGCAGCCCAGAGGCTGAAATGAAGTAAGCCCTCGAGGAGCGAGTACCTGGTTCCAGGGAAAGCTCTGAGAGAGAGAGATGGTAACTCATTGGTGTTGTAGGCAGCGGTGACTTCCTGGCAAAAGTTGTATTCGGTAGCAGGTCCGGGAACATGGGCCCTCAAGCAGCAAGTACCGGTTCCAGACTGCAACCTGAAAAGTAAGAGAGAGAGCAAGTCCCCCAAGGAGTGGGTACCCCTGGTAAAGTCCGAAGAGGCAGAGTAGCAAGGTATGCAGAGAGCGAATCCCATCCACAGCGATACCTGGAGGAAGCCCTTGCTAACTCAAATAGCTAGCAAAAATGAAGACCTTAAGTATCCAGTGAGGATGACGTCACCTCAGGGGGACGCCCCTGAGGTTCGCGGCACAGCTGGTACTTGAGTCGTGGCCGTGCCGCTCGCGCGCCCTTAGGCCTCAGGAGAACATGGTGGAAGGCAGCATCTAGCCGGTCCGGGGATGCAGGAGGAGGTTGGCAAGATGACGCCATGGCAGCCAAACTTCCATCAAGCAAAGAGGGAGTCGCAAAAGAGGTAAGGTGGGCGGAGTGGAGACATCGGGCAGCGACGGTCGCAACAGATTCGAGGGGGTGAGGAAGAGATAGTGGAAGATGTTGATGATGCCTGGGTATGGGGGAAAGGGATGGAGAGAAAGGGAAGGTGGTAATGATGATGTCAACGGGTTAGGGAAAAGGATGGAGGCAGAGGCAAGGAGATGATACCTGGAAGTAAAGAGAAGAGGGAGTGGGAAGGAGATGATGTGAGGAGGTGGGGAAGAGGTGGCAATGATGCCTGAGGGTGGGGAAAAGGGATGAAGGGAGAGGGAAGGTGATTTTGAAGCCAGGGGGTGGGGGACAGGGAGAGAGGGAGAGAGGGAGAGAAGGAGAGAGGGAGAGGGAAGGTGATAATGATGACACTGGAGGTAAGGAGGAGGGAGAGAGATGATGATGATGATGTCTCTGGGTGGTGGAGAGGGCTAGAAGAAAAGGAAACATAATGATGATGATGATGATGATGATGTCAGGGGTGAAGAGGTGGAGAGAGGTGATGCCAGGGGGTGCAGTAGAGTAATGGAATGAGAGAGAAGTTGATGATGATGCAAGAGTAAGGTAGAAGGAAAGGGAAGGTGATGATGTTGATACCAGGGATGAGGAGGTGGAGAGATAAGGTGATGATACCAAGCAGTAAGGGAAACAGAAAGTGATGATAATACAAGGGAGGAGGAAGAGATGGTAGGAGATGAAAGGTGATGATGATGACGCTAAGGGGTGGGGATAGGGAAGAAAATATGATGATGATGATGTCAGGGGACAGGCATGATTATGATACTGGGGAAAGAGGGAAAAGAGAAGATGATGCCAAGGGGCAGGGGGGAGAGGGAAGAGAAGAGAAAGTGATGATGGGGAAGTGGGTGATATTCCATAATGAAGTGATCCCTGTGCCAGTTGTGCCATGAAACAAAAAGGTTGGGAATCACTGAGTTAGCCTAACATCAGTTCCAGGGAAAATACTGGAAGCTATCATAAACAACTTTGAGCTTTCACTCCAGGTGGGCATAATATTTCAAGAAACCTCTGAGAGCCAAGATTCATGGCCTGGCTTAGAGGGTAGTAATGGATCATCTTAAAATCAAATACAATATAATGTACGGAGCTTTATACCTGCCTGTACTAAATGCCTACTGAACTTACATGAAATGCAATTAAGAGCAGGAAGGAATTTTTTTGTTTTGGTGAAGTAAAAGTGTGGAACAAGAAATAAAATGTTGAATTCCAGAAGCTCATGCTTAAGATCTATAAAATGGGCCTACTTTACATTATACCAAACTCCAGGTATTCAAACATCCCTTGTTCTGCCTTCAGTTTTTCAGAAGTCACCACACTGAATCTCTTTTTCTGATAAAAAGCTTGACGTCTTCCTTTATCCTTACACTACCTATTCTTTTCTTCTTGCATTATCTGCCTTAGGTTCTTCACTCAGTTTCCAACTGTAAAGCATTAGGAAAACTATGCCATTTTCTTTCATTTGATCCTTGCTGCACTTTCCATGTTTCATATAATAATTAGAATGGACTGTTGACTGGTTTCCCTAAGTCCGCTCTATCTTCTCCAGATTCTCTAATTCTTCCACTCGTCTTCCTTTTCTGACTTTGTGCTACACCCATGCGACCTCTCTGTTGCATGCTTATTTCCTTCATTAAGCAGGGTAAATTAACTATTACATGGTAATATCATCTGGTGGCACCAAATAGACTTGTCTCTCCAAGATAATAGAGCTTTCGGCTCTACTCAGCATGTGTGAGAGTTCCAGTGCAGGTGTTGCCTCATGAGAAGTCTCAGTCATTTCTTTGTCCGAGTACATGCACAGACATGTACTCAGGCTCTCCTCATATATTTTTCTGTAAATTCTTATATTTGATATTTTCTTACTAAATTCTAGTTTCTAGTTGCCAACCTGAATCCAGTACTCTGTGGCTCTCTTCCCAATCTTTGTGCATCAAAATGTCCTCCTCATCCCATTAGTTAGCCAAAATAAAAGACAACAAAAAAAGAACCATCCTGAAAATATGAAAAACAAAACTAAAGGAACGTACCCTCTCTCCTCCAACCAAACCTGCTTAAACAAACTCTGCCCACCTCAGCCCTTCCTCCTTCATGGTTTATGGCCTTTTGAGATTAGGAGTGATCTCCAGTCACTCCTGTCCCAATGCTCCATCATTGCAGAATGGTCGCCAGTCAACTAGAGGCAGCACAATTAAGGGTTGGTTTTAAAAAAGGGCGCCCTCGCGTACTTTTGTAGGCGCATCAGGCGCAAACAAAAGTACGCTGGATTTTAGTAGATAAGCGCGTAGCCGCGCGTATCTGCTAAAATCCCGGATCGGCGTGCGCAAGGCTGACGATTTCGTGTAGCCGGCGCGCGCCGAGCCGCGCAGCCTACCTCCGTTCCCTCCGAGGCCTCGGAGGGAATTCGCTTTCGCCCTCCCCTCACCTTCCCCTCCCTTCCTCTACCTAACCCACCCCCCCGGCCCTGTCTAAACCCCCCCTACCTTTGTCGGGGGATTTACGCCTCCCAGAGGGAGAAGTAAATCCCCGCGCGCCAGCGGGCCGCTGGCACGCCTAGACGCAACCCAGGGGCGGTTCCGGAGGGCGCGGCCACGCCCCCGGACCGCCCCGGGCCGAAATCATGCCCCCGGGCCCGCCCCCGAAACGCCGTGTCCCGCCCCGAAAACGCCGCCCCGATCGGCCCCGCCCCGACACGCCCCTTCGAAAAACCCCGGGACTTACGCGAGTCCTGGGGCTCTGCGCGCGCCGGCAGGCCTATGTAAAATAGGCGCACCGGCGCGCAAGGCCCTGCTCGCGTAAATCCGCCCGGATTTACGCGAGCAGGGCTCTTAAAATCCGCCCCTTAATTTGTACACAGCCATAATGGAGCAGGAATGATTAAAGACCTTTAATTGGGTTTGATGGGGGTGGTTCTAGATGCCGGAAAGTTCTATTATTTAATCAGGTTTGGTGTGAGATTTAAGGACTGGAACTGCTACTTGGATTTTGGGGGGATTTTGGGAGCTGAGTCACAATTCTTTCTTTAATCTGGGTTGGTTGGAGGAGTATCTTCATGTTCTGGCCTAGCCCAGAACATTAGGGATTGGTGGAGTGTGAATGCGAACCCCACTATCCAACTGACTGCTCCACTCTGCCACACATGTTTGCGCCATACAAGCTTGCTAGGGAGTGTGCACACGTACACCCCACTCCCCAGCATCAGACAGACAGCATCCAGCTAAGTTCATAATTTATATATATAAGTGGTATTCTTCTTTATATCTGATAAACCGCAAGCAAGATTACTGAGGTTAAGCACTGCAGTTAAATGTTTTTTATAGACATGGTGCAGTGACTTGGTATAGTTGAATTTAAGTAATATTATCATAGTGATAATCACAAATTTGTTGTTACCTGAAGAATTACTAAATACTTGTCTTGTGCTTGGTGGGCGACTGATAATCTTTTCAATCTACAGAGAGAAAATATCAAATGAAAAATCACTTTTAGGACAAAAAATGCATAAATATCAGTTACAAATTTACAGATCAGGTAAAATAAATATTCTTCAGTCAAAACTCTGCTTTACTTAAACTCATTTCCTATTGTAAATAACTAATGGGATCCTTACTAAAGAGTGTAGCATTGTCGCAGGGTCATGCTATGCAGTGTAGATTACAGGGATGCACTATCTTTGCCACAGTGCTCCTATGGTTTATTCCTGCTTTCATCTCATAGAGCAAACCCTAGGGTCTGTGTGGACTTTTGGGTTAGAGTTTGAGAGAGCAGGTGCCTTTTACCTCCTGTTCCACTACATACAATCTGCAGTGTCTGTCAGCTCTTTGGTGGTAAGCTGAGGCATGGGGGTGACAGATTTGCTATTGATGATCTATTTCTCTCTTTTAATAAAATTTGTTTTAGAGGGAACTTTTGTTCCACCCTTCCTTTCCATGAGAAAGGGATGAAGTTACCTAAGAAATGGATGAAAGCTTCAGTTCATCTAGGGCTTTATCTCTTGAAAAAAAAATAATAAAAAAACCCCTGTTACTGTTTTGTTTTGTTTTTGTTTGTTTGTTTTTGGAATAAGGAGTTTTGGTTTTGTGGCTGGAGGTTTCTCTGAGGGTCTTGGGAACCTTCTCAGTCAATCCAGTGTCACCTAGCCTGAGGGTCTTAATTGCCCACCCGGAAAACATTTGGAAAAGGAGTGAATAATATGCATCTGGTACCATAGTTGGGTAGAAAGGGCAAAAGTGAAGAGCCACCAACCTGGTGCTCATCCAGCAGAGACAAATACCAAATGTCAACTTGGTACAAAGAGGAGAGGAGAATGGAAGACCAAGTAAGATCAAGCTATGGATGCCAGAAATGGGAGGGAATCTTTGACGGTTAGAAAAAACCTATTCATAGTACCCAGGGATAGCCCTAAAAGTCCAACATGGAATAGACACCAGGGTAAAATTAAGGGACCACAAACAGACTGGGAGAAATGTATTTCTGTAAAATGTATGTGACAGGAATAAAATATATCTAGTGCCAAATAAGTATCATGGAATAAGTAAGTCAGTGAAGTTTATATGAAAACACTGTCCTAGTCTTTATTGGCTCTTAAAAGACTAAAGTACACCTAACACCTTGAGTCTTGAAGGTTTATCCTTCTCCCTAAAAAGATTTATACTGGAGAGGATCAATACAAAGGCAAGGACTTAGCTTTGGCAGACCCAAGATGGGGTTAAAAGTTACACTGTTTATTTATTCATTTAGAGTATATCTTATCCACCCCTTCAAAAGTAGTCCCATATCAATGCAGATGATCAACTAATACTACCAATACACTTGGACCTAAAACAGCCATAAGAAAGTGAACCACAGGACAGGTTTGGGAAGATCCGTTCTAAGTCTTGATTTTGGGTTAATAGATCACTGTTTAAAATTATTGTTGGAACTGTTTTTATTTCAAGATAGTGAAATGACCTCTGAATTTGTGCAGATGTTAGCATTTGACTTCAAAATGAAAACTAAACCTACCTTTAATATGACTAATATATATTATTGAAATTTAAAAGATAAGTTATATGATATGCTTAAAATGCCATGGGCCCTATTAACAAAACAATTTCTCAGATTTTATGCCTATGGTAAGTCTTGTAAATAGAGTACCTTGAATCTAATATACACTAAAATCTATCAAGGTAATTTTCAAAGAAAAATGTTAATGTAAATATAATCTGCTATTATAGCAATTTTCAAAAGCCCATTTACCCCCCTTTTTGGTACAATATATGGTATTGAATTGTCGACAGATTTTAGCCATGATAACTGCACTTAATATGGGTAAATGGGATTTAGAAAATTGCTACAATAGTAGGTTACATTTACATTTCCTTTGAAAATTACCTCCTTTGGGTTTTGTGAAAGGATCATAGGTAAATATCAGGAGAGCTGTAAATGAAAGGATTTCAGTTCCATTCAGGGAACAGAAAGTCCAGATGGAATTAGCAAAACAATGAAATTCGACCTTCTTTCCTTCCAACTCTTTCTGAGAAAGGAGGAGATGCTGAATCATTTCTTACTCTAGCTGAGCACTTCTTTCTTAATTTACTTTTAAGTACCCTTGATACTTTTGATTTCTGTGATTTTTCAACTTGTAAACTGGCTCTGGTATTATTGAAAAATAAAAGGGAAAGCACTAGCAATTTTTCTAGACAACAAGAGAATAGGTTTCTCCTGGTCCCTTCACTAAAAAAAATTATTACTTATAAAATAATTGAAATTAGTGATTAGAATTCTATATAGGGCAATGTCTTGCTCTTCTGAATACTGCTTGATGCTTTATTTGACACTAACTTCTATAAAAAAAAAATTCTGAATCAGTAATGTTATGTTAATTGGTTTCTCCCCTTGTTCATTGTAAACCGGTTCGATAAGACTTGTCTTGAGCATCGGTATATTAAAAGAACTTAAATAAATAAATAAATAAATAAATAAATAAATAATGTATCAGTCTAGCTTACCTTGGGTAAAGTCAAGGCTAATTTGCATATTGGAGCTTGGAATAACTGAGGCTCATCCACTAAACAAGGCTGAGTAAAGTTGCTTACAATTGACTCTCTGGATAATTTGTAGAACACTGCCGTCCCCTTGTAATGTGGTGAAGAATAGTTACCAAATTCATCTACCACTTTAAGTTGCAGTTGTAGCCTGTGTTTTCTTTGTGAGTGAAAAGTAAGCTTGTAGGACTTTCCAAAATCTTCCCCATTATCTGCAAAAAATCCAGCATGAGAAAAAGATGTATACATTTCTTCTCCTTTTTTATTTTCAGTAAAGATGAATTTCTAATTTCCATCCAATAACCTTGCAATAGTTCGTTTCTTTCATTTTTCCAGAACTCAGGAAAACAATTAGGTTTCTGTTTCAACATTGAATAATGTACTTTGATTGCCATCTTAGTCCACTTGAATACATAGAAATAAAAGGCTATTAAACCAGTTGTACTGTAGGTTTAACCCTTTTATTGGACCAGCAATGCACTTCTGACTAGCTTTTAAGACATATGGACCTTTCAGTGAGTACATACTGAGTTACAGATGGAATATAAAATCAAATTAGTTTGTATTGCAATGGTGGTGTGGCAATGTTTGCTTTTTAAAGCTATAAAAAGTTATAAAGTAAAAGGAAGGGATGGGGATTGATATATTTACAGAGGAGTGAGACAAGCAGTAGAATGTGCAGCTACAGGAGGATAATGTCTGATAATGGATGAGGTAAACAGCATCTTACCCTATTGTGTTTGTTTCAAAGTGCTTAAACGTGTTCAAAGCTATTGTCTTTTTAAGCTTCCAGCTCAAAAGGAACAGGCCTCTAACAGGTTTCGACAGCATGAAACTTTAATCACAACTACATGTGGGTTTTCCCTATTTTTTTTTAACTTCTCAATTTCCCAACCCTTATTGTTTAACCTAATCATCTCAGCGATGATCTTTGACCAGGGACCAAAGAGTGCAGTTCCTCATGAACTCAATATGCATGCACTCTCACTCTGAACTCTAGACATTGCCACTGTGTAGTGACTAAGACTCTATACACATCCTACCCATCCCCCAACAGGCCTGTGCCTGTTACAGCTTCAGCATCCACAGATTTAACTGATCAGAAGACCAAAAGCTAGGCTAGGAAATCAAACCTGAGTCTCCTGCCAGGCAGTACACAACACTGACCCTCAGCCAGTGGACCTGCTCAGTTTTGCCTCCTTTATCTTCCATCATATTCTGCTCTATGCTGCAGAAGTTTACAAAACCTGATCATTCAGTAATGCAGGGTTGTTGTTTTTTTCCATCAGATTACACTTCCCCTTTGTAACCTCAAATTAGGATTTATTTTGTTTTCCAATCTAAACATATTACTCCACTGATCCAGTACTGACCTTTTTAAGGTAAAGCATATCAGGAATTTGTAATGAAATTTGGGCCTGAATCATGTTGATTAGCATGAATATTTTAAATTTTAATTATGCACAATGTTTAATAACTAGCAAATCTCCGATTTTAAAATGAATTTCACAGGGAGTAGTTTATAGCATAACGCTATCGCATCTTAAGCTGAATATTTTGTCCATTGCCCTTAGAATCACCTAAATATCGGTAATGAAGTATTAAGGTAACCTGTACTAAGCAGCTGTTAAAACCTTAAACAGCAATAGTATAAGTGCATCGGGCCTCCAAGAAGACACTGGTGTAATATGGGCAGCCAGGACTTACACTGCTTCCGCCTCGCCCTTTTACAATAACAACATTCCCATCCCCCATTCACCCCCCCCCCCCCCCCCCACACTCCTTCCTTCAGAAAATGCACAACACAGTATTGGAATCCAACAGGCCGCGGCTTTATCGTACAACATAGGTGCCCGAGCCCTCAGTACCCGATCCAGGAACTCATCCGACCATCCGCCACCTCCCAGCGAGATGATCACCTACTCGCCAACCGGCCATCCAGTGCCTCCGTTCATTGAACTCATTATCCCGGCCCCCGCCACCTCCCAGCAAGGAGTCCCGTCTCTGACAACTGCACCCAGCTGCCTGCATCAATTATCACTTGCCAAAGTCAACTTGTAGAAATAATAACATTTCACCCCCCAAAGGCTCGGGAAACCCGCCTTGGCCCCCGCTGCGACTAGAACAAACCAGTTTACAATCAACAAACAGAAGGGCGGGCGGGAGGGAAGCAGCCACAGCAGCAGGAAAAACGGCGTGAATGAGCATTCACGCCATTGCTGCTTCTACCCCTACCCCCCCCCCCCCCCCACAGGCATTTGCCTGTTTACTAACATCCCCCCCTCCCCAGCCAATGGGCACTCTTCATTTGAATTCAAGCGGAGGCGGGGGACGAATGAACTGTCCCCTGCTTCCCACCCGCACCCCCGCCCCTCCTGTCTATCCCCTCCCCCGCCCCTCCATGGCTTTCTTAACATTCATAGGGAGCACTGCTCCCTTCCTTTTCTAACTCCCTCTCATCATTCCCTCCCCCTCCTCCCTTTTACTTCCCCTGAGCCAAGTGCCAGCTGCCTCGTGGGCCTGGCACCATATTACCTTGGTCAAGCAGGCACTAGACCTGCTTAGCCTCCCATAATCTATGGATGCACACTGAATTTTGTTTAGTTTTGTTAAGTTTTCATTTCCTTTTTTTGGTTACACTCGTTGATTTTTTTTTTTGTTTTTTTAATTTCATTTATTTGAAATGAAAGAAACAAACAAAATTGAAAAGAAAAGGTGACAGAAAAGAAAAAGAAAAAAAAAGAGTCAGGTCCGGGTCCCTCTCCATTGAACTCAACCCCCCACAGGTTGTACATTTTTATAAAAGCATCTCCTCCCCCAGGCTGGCCCCTTGGATCCCCCACCCCATCCCATTTTTTACGAGGTAGGAGTAATCCCCAATCTTGCCCTCCTGGTACTTTTTCTCATAATGGCGCCAGCCTTTAAATTTTACTGTACAACAAAATGGCACCAGTTGTAATTTTATTGTGATTAAAGCATTAAAAATACAATAGCAATGTGATGCCCGTAAAGGGAAATTTTCAAAGGCATTTCTGTGATAAAACAGTGCTTTGCCCATGGAAATGGGGCTGCTATGCATGTTCTTTTACCTGTAGAGTAGGCATTGTTGAGGGTGGTGTTTGGGCAGAGTTAGCACTTAAATACAGAGGCCTGATTTTCAAAAGCATTTACATGCTTAAAAATGTGTTTTACACATGTAAATGCACTTTATCCATGTAAGCGGGCTTTTGAAAATTTCTACAACGGCAGTTACATTTACATGTGTAAATCCTTTTGAAACTTTATTTATTTTTATTTATTTATTTTAAGTTTTTCTATACCAGCATTCGCGATAAAATCGCATCATGTCGGTTTACAATTAACAAGTGGATAGGGAGTTATGCACATAAATGTAATATATGTAACTTCGTCATTTAATGCCACCTGTCATCTTTTGTTATTTTATATAATGTCGCCTTATGTTATGTCACCTTATGTAATGTCGCATATAATGTTCCCTCATGTAATGTTGCTTCCCGTTTATCCTGCCCCTTGTAATGTTACTTGTTATACTGTTGCTTCTTGCAAATTTGATTACATGTACAGTCGTCGTAAGCTTTGTAGATTAATGTAATTGTTTCTTTTAAGCTTGTCATTTAATCCTGCCCCATGTAATGTTACTTTATATACTGTTGCTTCTTGCAAATTTGATTATATGTACAGCCGTCGTAAGCTTTGTTGATTAATGTAATTGTTTCATTTTAATCTTGTCATTTAATCTATGGTTGAATTTTGCTACTTTAACTCAGTTTTAGATCTGTATCTTCATAGCCTGTCTTTGGTTATTGTTATCCTGTTTTCCCCTATCCCTTGTTATACTGTATTTTCCACACCTTTTGTTAAAATGTGAACCGGCATGATGTTTCTGACGAATGCCGGTATATAAAAGTAGTTAATTAAATAAATAAACAAATAAACAAATAAATATTATTGTAGCAATTTTAAAAAGCCATTAATGCGCACAAAGGGGTAGATTTTATAAAAGTACACCCACGTGTACTTTTGTTTGCGCACCAGGCGCAAACAAAAGTATGCCAGGTTTTAATAGATACGCGCGTAGCCACGCATATCCTTTAAAATCCGGGGTCGGCATGCACAAGGCTGCCCAAAATCGGCAGCCTGCGTGCGCCGAGCCGCGCAGCCTGCCTCCGTTCTGTCCGAGGCCACTCCGAAAATGGAGTGGCCTCAGAGGGAACTTTCCTTCCACCCCCTGCACCTTCCCCTCCCTTCCCCACCCCCCCCCAGCCCGGGAGCTGTTTCGGAGGCCTCGGCCACGCCCCCAAAGCGCCACAGGGCCGGAACCACGCCCGTGGCCCCGCCCCCGAATGACGCGCCACCTCGACACGCCCCCCCGACATGCCCCCAACACGCCCCCCCCCCCCAGGAAAGCCCCGGGACTTACGCGCGTCCCAGGGCTTGTGCGCGCCGCCGAGCCTATTCAACATAGGCTCGGTGCGAGCAGGGGGAACTTGGGGCAGGTTTTCGGGGGGTGCACACGTGTGTTACGCGCGTACCCCTTTGAAAATCTGCCCCAAAGTGCACTTACACATGAATAAACTATGGACAATTCAGTGGCATATATTGCAGCAATTTTCAAAAGTGCATTTATACATGTTAAAACCCATTTTTACCAATACAAGAACCACAGTCCTTAAATTTTTACTAATTTTGTGTTGGACCATTGGTAAAACAGTGACCCAACTTGTGAGTCATGCACATTCAGTATTTACATTGCAGATTAATGAGTTGAAAAGTATGGGGATTTTATTTTCACATTTTAAAATGGCCGTTTAAGTTCTCAATCAAGTAAGTTAAGGCCCTTTATGTGGTCAGCCATTTTTGCAACTTTCGCCGTGTATAAACCATCATAGTCCCCTGTCATGTCAGCCTATCAATTGCCAGTCTAGCTCTTTAAATATGGCAGCTTTTCCGCTGATACCGGAAATGAACGCTGGTACCCCATTATGTTGCAAGCTGAAATATTGAGCGGGTGAAAGTAAGTTTTTCTTCCGGACTTGTGGTTAATGTTTTGATGTTTGGTTCTGCATCAGTGGTTACTATAGAAAATCGCTTGTGAATTTACATATGAACCTTTTTATATTCCAGCAAACGAGCCCTTGAAAAAGGATTTTCAACATCCGAAACACAGAGCGGGCTTAGCGGCAGAATTTATCGGGCCATTGTATATGGACAATTTGGCTTTCAATGATTAAGCTAAGTAATGTCATTGATATGTTTCAGCATTGTAAATTTATTTAAAGAGCACAACACAAATGATATTCACTTGAGAAAAATAGTATACCAACATTGACCAATGATTAAACAGAAGGTGGAGTATTAAAGTGTAATGAAGCTATACGATGACACCTATTATGAAGGTCAATAAAGCCTAGCATATATAATTACTTCATAGGTTCTTGGTAAAAGAAAAAAAAAAATATTTGGACACTATTGGTATTCTTTGCGATTTTAAAACCCATTTTTAAGCATGTAAATGCTTTTTAAAATCAGGCCCATACCTTTTGATTTTAAACATACTTATGTAAATTTCTGAGGAAAAAGTACCTTTACAAACAGCAGGAGCAGGTCTGTGCACGTACTTTTTAATGACTCAATTGGCATACAATAACAAGAGAAACATCATTGACAGGAAGCGGTAATATTCCATGTCAGTGAGGAATCATTATACAGTTTCAAGCAGTAAAATGTTTCATAATTAAAAAGTATTAGTTGGTATTGATGTAGCAGCAGAAAGTGGGAGTGATTTTCCAAGCTCTGAAAAAATAACCTTCAGAATTCTGGACTTTAGAAACATAGAATAGAAATGACAGCAGAAGAAGACCAAACGGCCCATCCAGTCTGCTGAAAGTCATATACATGACAAAATCAATCCTTGTCAGATTTAAAATGTGTGTTCTATTCAAAATATTACTTATCAGATGGCTATATTACCTGCTGTTTCATCAAAGCCTATCTAGTACCACTCTTATTTGAAAATGTCAAGCCAATTTCAAGACATAATGTTTATGAGAAGTAGCTAGGTCTGGTTTGCTACCACTTTTATTGACATGGTACTGGGCCTGGCCCCTTGTCACCTCTCACACACTTAATAAAGTACATCCCAGGGAATAATGCACCGAGCAGACTGTGATACATTACAGGAGGACCTTGCAAGACTGGAAGATTGGGCATCCAAATGGCAGATGAAATTTAATGTGGACAAGTGCAAGGTGATGCACATAGGGAAAAATAACCCTTGTTGTAGTTACACGATGTTAGGTTCCATGTTAGGAGCTACCACCCAGGAAAAAGATCTAGGCATCATAGTGGATAATACTTTAAAATCGTTGGCTCAGTGTGCTGCAGCAGTCAAAAAAGCAAATAGAGTGTTAGGAATTATTAGGAAGGGAATGGTTAATAGAACGGAAAATGTCATAATGCCTCTGTATCGCTCCATGGTGAGACCGCACCTTGAATACTGTGTACAATTCTGGTCGCCGCATCTCAAAAAAGATATAGTTGCGATGGAGAAGGTACAGAGAAGGGCAACCAAAATGATAAAGGGGATGGAATAGCTCCCCTATGAGGAAAGGCTGAAGAGGTTAGGGCTGTTCAGCTTGGAAAAGAGACGGCTGAGGGGGGATATGATAGAGGTCTTTAAGATCATGAGAGGTCTTGAACAAGTAGATGTGACTCGGTTATTTACCCTTTCGAATAATAGAAGGACTAGGGGGCATTCCATGAAGTTAGAAAGTAACACATTTAAGACTAATCGGAGAAAATTCTTTTTCACTCAATGCACAATAAAGCTCTGGAATTGGTTGCCAGAGAAGGTAGTTAGAGCAGTTAGTGTAGCTGGGTTCAAAAAAGGTTTGGATAAGTTCTTGGAGGAGAAGTCCATTAATGGCTATTAATCAATTATACTTAGGGAATAGCCACTGCTATTAATTGCATCAGTAGCATGGGTTCTTCTTAGTGTTTGGGTAATTGCCAGGTTCTTGTGGCCTGGTTTTTGTCCTCTGTTGGAAACAGGATGCTGGGCTTGATGGACCCTTGGTCTGTCCCAGCATGGCAATTTCTTATGTTCTTATGTTCTTATATATGCCAAAAAAAATCGAAATTATGGTTGCATAAAATTAAATTAATGTAGCCAAAATGACTTAGCACTCAGTATAAATAATTATTTTCCCAAAGACAAAATACTCTGACAGAGAATATGCCTACTAGGATAATATTGTACTTGTATAATTTCCCAGGAAGTAATTAAAGGGTTAAATTGAGGGAAGGCAGAAACAGGTCATTGATGTGCTGGGTCCCTGCATGATTTAAACCATGCTGCAGGCCTTACATTTGCCCCTGCTGACTGGTCAGTTTCTATGCAGGGAGTTAGGGGTAGCAAGGGATATTCCAGTAGAATAAAGCACAGAAGTGCAGCAGCACTTCCCTTCTTTTGGCTCAGTCAACAATAACCCTCTCACTCACCCTCTTTGCTTTTATCAAAACAAAATTGTATATGGGTATTTGTTTCTTAAAGCTGCAAGGGGCAAGGTTAAAATTTTGATAAAATTGCAGCGTATCTCTGCTCACGCGCCAATATGCGTGTGTATGGGTGCACGTGCATTTGTTTAAAAATTAACCTGAATGTAAACAAAATTTAAAATGGGGAGTATATATGTTAGGTGTAATTATTAAGGCATTTTAGGGAACTATATATTTGTTTAAGAATAGAAGTTAGACATTTGGTATAAGGTAAAACAGGTGTTTCCAATTTTAATTTTATTTCACTGTGTATATATATATATACATACAGCATATTTTTTATTTATTTATTTTATTTTAAGACATTTATTACCTGCCCTTCCTACGTTCAGAGCAGGGAACAGGAAGATCAAATATAATTTGACATTAAAGGGTAACATGGCAGTATTTATATTATCTAAGTATAACATCAGTCTATACCAGTGATGGCGAACTCCAGTTCTTGAGTGCCACAAACAGGCCAGGTTTTCAGGATATCCGCAATGAATATGCATGAGATAGATTTGCATACAATGGCAGCAGCACATGCAAATTTTTCTCATGTATATTCATTGTGGATATCGTGAAAACCTGGCCCGTTTGTGGCACTCGAGGACTGGAGTTCGCCATCATTGGTCTATACAATAGTGTAAGAGCCTAAGGGAAGGGGGGAGAAGAACTAAAACGTCTGAAGAGAAGTTTATACATTTGAGAAAGCTGAGGGGGTACATGTTGGGGAATAGATTATTATCATTTAAGCTTGAGAAAGCTTTTTGAAAAGGAAGGCTTTGAGGGCTTTTTTTAAAAAAAGTTCTGTTCTGGAGGCATCTTGATCCAAATTGGATCAAGGTGCCTCCAGAACAAGGTGCCGCCATCTTGATCCAAAGTGGATCAAGATGGCAAAGGGGAGCTGCTGGATCTGAGCACAGGAGGCCCCTTGGTTACATACCAGATTACAATTTTCAGGCTATATTTCTCTACCAAGCCAGAGTGTGGTGGGTATTTCCCGGTGCACAAGAATTGTTCTTTACTTACACTCTTCCAATTTAGCTTCACATTCAAGAGAAACCTGTTCAGCACATACATATTAAGATTAGTTCTGCCAGTAGCACAATGGCATCCAGGCTGTCATTCTTCCTCTTCCCCAGGACTGAGCAGTGGAAATTGCAGTATTTAAGACTTAGGTGTGGGGGAACTCGGGAGGAGTGAGTGCTAGATTACTAATCCTTGTTATTTGATCACTTGAGTACGGGATGGCAAAGGTCATAGGGCTTCCCTTTATCTTCTGAGATGGAAAAAAGGCACAATAATGAGCCTAGAGAAGTCATCTGGGGATGGCAGGCATATTCATCCAAGTACACTGTAAACAGCTAATCCCTTTCCTGAGAGTCCAGATAGATGCAATCACCCACCCAGATGCCTTGGTCACACACTTTGCATGATAATGACCTTACTGGTCTTTTGTCTCTGCATGTAATCTAGATGATGAGTGACCTCATAGTTTTAGTAAACTGGCAAAACAGTCTGAGAATCCTGTAGTCAGACATCATCCTACATTACTGTGAGAACAACCAAAAGTTACAGAACAGAGACTTAAAGTGAGTAGTAGACAAGCCTGTTGACCATATGCCTGAAAGGCCAGAAAATTCAGCATCAGTGGGCAAATCAGTCTGTGCTGGGTTTTACAGGACTGACTGGGCAGACTGGATGGGCCGTTTGGTCTTCTTCTGCCGTCATTTCTATGTTTCTATGTTTCTATCTATCTCCCTGATATCAGGCAGGACATGTTTAAGCATACACTTCAGGATGTACTGAAGATGCTCTTTAGGGTTGTTTGAGAGTGCAAAGCTGCAGCTTGTAATATGGAGGACTCAAGGCAAGTGTGGAAAATGCTTCAGGCTTATTTGGGGGTGAGACCTGAATCAAGGAGGTATACTGAGGGGGTGTAGTGAACACTAGGAATTCTATCTCCATGGGGCATTTGTTTGGGGAGAGGGTTGACCCTCCCTTGGATGGGCAATGCAGAGAAATGATTGGTGTCCGCAAATGCAGATAGCCTGACTGGCATCTGGTGCTGCTCTGGGTAATCCCAGTAGGCTGCTTCTCACAAGCTGAAGACATGTACATCAGAGGAGACAGCTAAGCCTAATCATAGACCAGTTAGCAGAGATAAAAGAGGCAGTTTAGGTTGTTCTATGGTAAATGGTGCAATGCAGAATGAAATGGCCCTTCTGGGTGTTTGGTGGGCAGAGAAACAGTAACATGGGAGGGGGTCATTTGAAGGATTCAGTGGTGTTGGTATGCACAAGGTAGTACTAGTTATCACTGATTTCACTAAATAAAACTTTGGTCTTTCTATTCCACAAAATGATATGTGTGGTTTGTGATGTTTTAATGGGGTTAGTAGAAGAGGATGGCAGTCTGCCCAGTTATCTCTATGCAAACTATAATCCCAGCTGCCAGCCATAAAGAGTGACAGCTTGGAAGATATCATTCCCTAACTAGATCAGCATTTATTACCTTCTGCTTTGGCATACCAGTATCATAGTAGATTAGCATACAAGATCCTTTATCCTTTTGAGGAAGGTGAGCAGAGTGGAGAGTGCCAGAAATGTCGCTGCTGACGATGTTATCAAACGCTTAAGAGACCGAGTGGAATATCTCTAATAAGCAGGGATACATCTCACTTTCATTTCTCATATCTAGTATACTGTAGAGAACCACAGTACATTCATTGAACATTTTTCAGATTATGCTGTGACAGACTACTGCAAAGTCATGAAATTTAACTTGCCATAACCTAAATGTGACAGACAACAATACAAACATTTTAATTATGGTACAGTCCTCATTTAGGACTCTATTCTAAAGAACTTTTCCTCACTCTGTACACACACACAAAAAAAATCTTTACCAAATAAGGCCCATAATTCCCTTTCTTAATGGGTCTCAAAAGTGTATTCAATTTAAGAATAAAATAAATTGCCTTCCACCAACATAGAAAGTGTTTGTGACAAAGCTATATAAGGATGCAAATGTAAAGCACATTGTCACTGTACTGTAAGAATTGTATAGTATATTTCCTTGTAGCTTTCTTGTGATTCCCAAACTCTTGCTGACTTATTGGTATTCTTTACCTGAAGCAAATATGTTCCCGTTAAATCTAAAATGAATCTGTTCTCCTTCTCGCATTGGAATTTGTTCAGAAGGCTCAGGTGGCCCAAAGTAACCCTCTGCACGCAAGCTTGGAATCTCCCAGTTTAGTTCTTTCGAAGGCACCAGTTCAACGATTGCTTTCTGTAAATCTTCCTTTCTTCGGTATAGTACCACGCTCACCATTGTGTTGTGAGCTGCTTGATCCAGAGCCTGAATAAAAAGCAGTAAGTGTGCACCGTCCATAACTGACGAAAGTCGAATGACGATAAAACTGAAGAAGGAAAGAAATATACAGTACTGTAATTACACAAAATGCACATTAAGGGAAAACAAGAAGTATGGGGCATACAGCTCATAAATACAATGAAATCTTAGGCTTTATGAAAAATGGATGTATTGCTTCCTAAACATTAGGGGTGTGCATTCGTTTTGAACTTAAATGTAAAACGCAACTTTTTTTTTTTTTTAACTCCTCGCAAAGGAGGTCAGAAATGGCGTCCTGACTCCCTGCTGTACCACCATGGAGTTTTGGTAAGTCTTGGGGGGGGGGGGGGGATTAAGGAGGGTGAGGGGTTTAAATTTTTATTTGCACGTATGGACATAGACTCAACTTATGGAATTCTCCATATGTCCATATTGACCGCAAATGGGGCCCCCTTTCGACTTATGGACTTATGAACATAAACTTTTGCTCTGCACATCCCTACTAAACATATCTATTTAAGAAACCCAAATTTTTATGCTAGCTGTAATTAAATGTAATTAAGCAAAATGAAAAATGTAATTAAGCACAAAGATGTAATGCTAATTTCATTGGTCGTGACTATTGAGACTATAATTGAAAGCATGGTAAGCTTTACAAAGTCACATCATGCTTAACATGGATGTTAACAGAGCTGCCTTAAGCTTACTATGAGCGAAATAGATGGTAATTCTGGCTGTGTTATTTAACACTGAGATTTTGGCTGTGTGCAAAACTAGGTGCAAATGAGGAGAGAGAGAGGACCCACTGGAAAATTTGATGTCAAGGCAAAGTAAAAACACAAAAGCCTCTTTAATTCAGGATTTTACCTATACCTCTGGAGGTGTAGGTAAAAGTTATTTTGGGTTAGTTTTGAAGAATAAATACAGGCCATGTTAAAATATACACTATTTGATGTACATATCAGTGGTCATATATCTCACAACCCTCTCCTTTCTGGTCTCTCTGCTAATAAAATACCTTCAATCTAGCAGACTTTTTCCTTATTATACAATCTATGCAGAAAGAAGGTGGATTATGTAGAAGTTAGGAGAGGTAGAAACTGGTGACCCAGGAGGGTAGGAGGTGGTCAAGGGATCTAAACCTCCACCATCAAGAAGGTCACACAGGCAGCAACTACATTTCTACCACAGATGGGCCACATTGCTGGGATTCACTAAATTAGATATGGCAAGGCAATACAGGCTGAGCTCAGAGGCTTTTCTGGCCTTGTATGAGGATCAACAGCAGAGGTACCTAAACTCAATCTTTGAGATCAGCAACCCTGTTTTTCAAGATTTCCACAATGGATATGCATGATATCTAATTGCATACAATGGAGGCAGTGCATTGAAATAAGAACATAAGATTTGCCATACTGGGTTAGACCAAAGGTCCATCAAGGCTAGTATCTTGTTTCCAGCTGAGACCAATTCAGTTGATAAGAACCTAGCAGGATCTCAGAAGGTTCATAGATTCCATGCTGCTTATCCCAGTTTTTGTTCAGCCCTTGAGCAGGACACAATTCTACTTTCTGTGGTGCCTCCTATTTAGTATCGTGACCATATGCTTTAACGCCTGCTCCCTGGCAGGCATTAAATTTGTAGCATTAAAATGGATGTCGTGACCAAGTGGCAATTTTTTGCATTGTGGGGTAATAGCTAATAGACTCATCTGAATGGAATTTGCATGTGATGAGCACTATTAGCTATGTACTCAACTGGATACACGTTTTGGACATGCTAATCCCAGTATTGCATCAGAGGTTATTTTAGCGGGTCCACAACACACATCCAACCGCGTGTTAAACAACACACTGACCTGAGCATCCGATATTTCATCTTCCTGTCTAAGCATTAGCATTCCCTCAGTTCTATTGAAATTTATGGCATTTGCCACACCGATGAAAGGTGCCGAAGTGATGTCACTTTGGCACCATCTTCCAGGTAGATGGGACCATTTTTAAAGTGCTGGGACCTAGGCAGACATTTCTGGGCATCACTCCTGCCTTTTTACAAGCAGGATCCAGGAAGAGGGTAAGTGGTAGCAGGAATGGGAGTTACTTAGCCTCGGCAGTTTTACACAGGAGAAGAACATCAGACCTAGCCCCAGCTCCATCCTAGGCCTTGGCACAGAGCACAAGCAGTTTTTTGACCTGGGAAGTCCCAGCCAGAGCCCATTTATTTATCAGTTCAGTTTGTTTTTCTTATTTAATTTTTTTGGGGGGGTTCAGCAAACAAACTTAACCAAAAAATAAAAAACATTAAACAAACCAAATACAAACAAAACACATAAAAAAAGTACTCAAAAATAAAAAAAATAAACCAAACAAAAAATATTGGGGCTGCACATCCCAACCTAGTATAATTTAAGGCATAGCCCATGATCACAGTTTGGCATTAACTGATGTTTTATGATAATGCTACAATAATAAAGGGACACTTTACATACAATGTTAAGTATTTCATGTCATGGTCTGGAAGCTTGAGTCAGGGAGCAATCCCACAAAAGTGGTATAGGACTGAAGGGCAGGACTGGAGCTAGTCTTCTGCCTAATCATCCCCTTTCCCCTGCAGGTTGAGCCCTTGATTTCTGGGGGCTGATAGGACTTGTTTACTGATGAACATCATAGCTGGAATCAGGCACAGGCTGGGAACTGGAGTCAAGCACAGGCTCAAAATTTGGTACTGATTTGGTACTGATTGGGAAATGGAACCAGGAACTGGCTGGATTGGAGACAAGGCTGGCGTTGAGGACAAGGCCAGGACACCAGGGCATGGCCTATGAAAACATACAAGGGACTGGCCAGGACAGGTCAAGACAAGGACAAGACTGGACAAGGACTGGATTAGATAAGAACATGACTGAACAAATAACAGAGAATAAGAAAGCCCATCAGGGCATGAGACTGAGTAAAGTAACTCTAGTAGACCTGGAGGCTGCAAGGCAGGACAGTGAGGTCCAGGAGCCCAAAAATCAAGACCAAGAAGCCTGGAAGACTGTAAAGTAGGATAGGGAGCCAAAATGTAGCCTCAGAGCAAGGCAAGAAGCCAAGGGAGGCCACAGAGCAAGGTAAGAGGCCACGAGGCAAGGCAGGTGGCTTGGGTCAGCTGAAAGACAAGGCAGAAGGCCTGGATAGGCCAAAGGTAAGACAGAAGACATGGGTAGGCTACAAGACAAGGCAGGTGGTGGCCAGGTCAAGGAGCTGAGGTGACACAATGAAAATGCACCAATTAATTGTACAGGCTAGGATAAGTAGGCCTAGGGCTGAGGCATCAAGTGATCAGCGAGGAAGTAACTTGTGCTGCTGGGAACGGGGCTCACTGAAGACTTCTGCTGGTGGGCAGGCTGCATAGCAGGCGGAACCAAGGCTTGGGCAGGCTACATAACAGGTGAATCTGTGACACTTCATTTATGATACTAAAATTTAGGAACCTAAATTTAGAGAAATTCTCAACCAAATTTAGGTGACAAGATCTTCAGATGAAAATTTATCTAAAGTGCCTAAAATTTAGGGGAGTAAATTTAGTCCTGAAATTCATTTACCTTGATTTTGGTGCCTAAGGGATGATTTATTAAGCTGTGTTAAGGCTATGCCATGCAGTAAACAGCATTTACCATGTAGTAATGGACTAAGATTGAGATAACATGTGATATTTGATATACCATGCACTACCCCCCCCTCCAAAAAAAAAAACAAAAACCCAAAAAAATGGTGTAACACAGGAATAAAAATGAGTTGATTTGTATGCAAATACATGAAAATCAACTCATTAATATTTGATCCTATGTTAACAGAATAACACAACTTGCCTCAAAATTTCAAGTCATGAGCATCGGGATATTAATGCAGAGGGCTGTCATTTAAAGGGCCCAAGTAGCCTGAAGAATCCCCACTCCAAGTATTATAAAAACCCTGGGGTTCTTGAAAGATACCCCTCCCACCCTGCTGCCCATCGAGGTGGCTAAATTAAAGCAAAATAATTTCTGTTTGGCTTCCCCAGAAGTAGGCCCCATCTCCTCCTTCCCAAACTTCTTCCGCTTATTGAAATCCACCAGATTTCAAAACCCCTCCACCCCCAAACCTAACACACCTCCTGATACCTTGGCCCTTAATTAGGTAGCTCTGGTGTTCAGTGGGGCTCAGAGTGCCTTTTAGGTCTATGACAGAATGGCATAGCCAGCTGATATCATACCTTGACCCTTATCATGTGATGTTTCATGTTGAGGATGCACTATTTCACTATTGGGTGCTATATTCAAATAGGTCCAGTAGCTAAATAATAGGTATGTGCATTTTGGGTTTTTTTGGATTGTTAATTTGTTAGTTAGCTTCGTAGTTAGTTAGCTTCATTTTTTCCACATACAAATACAAAATGCGTGTTCATGCCATTCGTTCATTCATTCATTTCCCAAATCTGGATGGTATGGTTCAGTATTAGAGAAAAAGAGATGAAGTTTCATTCAAAGATTAGGGTCCTAGACTTCAAGAAAACTAATTTTGTTAAAATGGGGGAGTAGCTCAAGGAGTCATTAACTGGTTGGGAAAATTTAGGGGAAGTACAAGAGCAGTGGGCAAAACTAAAATAAGATATTATAAAGGCAGCTAATCTTTTTGTTAGAAAAGTAAATTGGAAAGAGGGGAAAGAAGCCACTATGGTTTTCTAAAGAAGTAGCTGAAAAGCTAAGAGAGAAAAGATTAGCGTACATAACCTGCAAGAGATCAGAGAAAGAGGAAGACAGGCAAAAATATGTAGAAAAGCTAAGAAAAGCTGGGAAAGTAGCCAGGAATGCAAAAATCAGAATGGAAGAAAAAATAGCAAATATGGTAACATGGGGACAAGACTTTTTTTTATATTATGTTAATGAGAGAAGAAAGTGCAAAAGTGGCATATGAGACTCAGAAGTGAAGGGGAGGAATACGTAGAGGCTGATGAGGAAAAAGAAAAATTACTTAACAAATATATCTGCTCTGTGTTCACTGTGGAAGGGCCTGGAGCAGGACCTCATAAAATGAACACAAGAAATTTTTCCTGTCTTCCACTTTCTGTGATCTCTTGTAGCGAACTAAAATTAAAATAGATAGGACAGATGGAATACATCCAAGAGTATTGAGGGAACTTTACTAAGTCCTGGCAACTTTTCAGGAATAGTTCCTTAGGATTGGTGAGAAGCAGGTGTGGTTCCAATTCATAAAACTGGAAGTAAGGAAGGGCTTGGAACTTCTAGAGGGTTAGTCTGACCTCTGTGGAGAGCACATTAATGGAATTGTTCCTAAAACAGAGGATATTGCAGTTTCTGGAATCAAATGGATTGTATTCATTTATTTAAAAATGTTTATAATCTTCCTATAGTAATAATATCATGCTGGACAAATTACAATGAAACATATAATACAATGATAAAAATACAACACAAAATCATATACCAAAAGAAAAACTGTAGCTCATGCAATAAAATCTGCATTAAGTCTTATAAGGAGCAGGCTGAAAAGCCACTTGATCCAAGGCATGAGCTGAGGTAGTATGGTTTTACCATAGCTAAAACTTGCCAGATGAATCTGATCAATTTCTTTGATTGGGTGACCAGAGAGTTGGATCAAGGGAGAGTGCTAGATGTAGAGTATTTTGATTTCAGTAAAGCCTTTGAAACAGTTCTGCATAGGACACTTGTAAATAAATTGAGCACCCTTGGGGGCCGATGCAATACAGTGCGCTTAGCCCACTGTATAACCCACAGTTGGACGTGGGTTGTATAGGGGCTAACTAATATCCTTATTCAATAAGGAGATTAGCGCCTCTACAACGCACGTCCAACGCGGAGTGAAACTAATAGCACTCATCACATGCAAATGAATGTGAATGAGGCTATTAGCTATTCACTCCCTATGCAAAAAAAAAAAAATGTGCATCTAGGATGCACATTTTAGCAATCAGAAATTAACGCCTGACAGGAGAAGACAAATCTTTCCTGACAATCCTTCTGCTATATTGCTAATGAAAATGTTGAAAAGAAATGAACTAGTCCCAGGACTGATCCCAAAGGCATATCACTAGTAATGCCCCCCCTCCTCTGAGTACTCTATTTACCAATACTTTTTGTCGCCTCCCATATAGCCAGTTTTTATCAGTCAGTCACTATAGGGGGCGCGATGCAATATTTAAATCAGAGCTGTCCTGAAAGGTGTTTGGTCCTTTCACTGACATTTACAGTGAAAGGACCAATCACCTTTCAGGACTAATCACCAATCACCTTTCAGGAAAGAAGTGAACTAGTCCTGGGACTAGTTCACTTCTTTTCAACATTTTCGTTAGCGATATAGCAGAAGGATTGTCAGGAAAGATTTGTCTTTTTGTCCATGATAACAAAATCTGCAACAGAGTAGATAGCCAGGAAGCTCTGGAAAACATGAGGAGGGATCTAGTGAAGCTTGGGAAATGGTCTAGAGACTAGAAGCAAAGATTTAATTCTAAAAATTCAGAGTAATGAAGTTAGGCTGCAAAAACCCAATGGAGAGGATCAGTATTGAAGGTGAAATTCTTCTAAGCACATAAGAGCAGGATCTGAAGGTAACTGTGGCTTTTGATCACAAAGGGGCCAAACAGTCTACAGATGGATAAAATGAAAACAATGGCCAGAAAGATGCTTGGCTACATAGAAAGAGGAAGGTCGGCAGAAAAAGGGAGGTAATATTACTCCTATATAGGTCTCTGGTGAGGCCTTATTTGTAACATTGTGCACAATTCTGGAGACCGCACCTTCAAAAGGATATAAACCAAATAGAGTCGATCAAGAGGATAGCTTTAAAAAGATCGATGGTCTTCATTCTAAAGCATATGTGGATAGACGTAAAGATCTAAGTATGTATACCCTAGAAGAAAGGAAAGGTAGGGGAGATATGATAGAGATATTTAAATATCTCAAATGTTTCCATGCACAGGAAGCTAGCCTCTTTCAGTAGAAAGAGGGCTTTAGAACAAATGGTCATAGGATGAGGGTGAAAGGAGATGGACTCAGGAAATATTTCTCTACAGCGAAGTTACTGGATGCATTGAACAGCTTCCCAGTGGAGGTGATAGAGATGAAAACAGAATCTGAATTCAAGAAAACATGGGATAAATGGGAAGTTCTCTGAGAGAGTGATGGGAATTGAAAGGGCAACATAAATTGGTTGGATGGGCAGACTAAATGGGCCATATGGTCTTTTTCTGCTGCCATGTTTCTATGTTTCTATGTAGATGTGGGAAGCAAAGTAACCTATTTTGAGCTCCAAAATTGGGGTTTTCTATTCTGGTTTATTGAAACTATCAGGCAGACAGCAGCAGAGGGAAGGGTACTCCAAGACAAGAAGTCTGAAGCAAAGTGGCACCATGAATGGTATGAATAACCCAACGTACCATGAGAGGGGCAAAGGTCACCAAAAACTGTGGCATGGAGACCCCAATGGACCATGAAAGGTGCAGCAGATACTTAAAGCTTTGGACTGGCATGGTATGGTAAGTCCTGTAAGGGAATTTCAAATTAATTTTGAAGAGAGAAAGAGAGAGTCCTTCCAAAGGGAACAAGAGTGGTTTGGAATAGCAGGAGTTCTGGTGTGTAAAACCAGGAAACATAGATGTACAGCAATGCAGCAAAAAAAGTGTCTTCAATGCCCCAAGGCTTTGTAAGAAAGCAACATAGCCTAAATAGAGACAAGAACACCCCATTTCCCTAAATGAGGAGCAAATTGAATGAACAACAGTGGCATGAACATCCCAAGGCCCAGTGAGAAGGATGACGCAGTAGCACCTGTAGCATGAACATCCCAAGGCACAGCAAGAGGAGCAAAGGGCACAAACATTAGTGGCAGGAACATTATAAGGCACTTACAGAGGAGAAAATGACACTAACAACAGTGGCATGGACACTACAAGGCATCTACAGAGGTGATAATGGCACCAACAGCAGAGGTTAGAACACCACAAGGCACCTAAAGAGGAGAAAATGCCACCAACAATAGCGACATGAACACCACAAGGCAAAAACAGAATGGCAAAGAGCACCAAGAACACTAGCATGAAAACCCCAATGCACCAAAAGAGGGGCAAAGAACAACAACAAGAGTGGCATGGAAATTAGGTTTTGTGACAGGGATATGAGAGAATTCTAGCAGTGACATTGATCACCCCATTGATCACTAATGTTTATTGAGCTGACCTAGCTGAGTAGATGTGCTGCTGGGTGTCCCATCCTCCCTTACTGTTCTATACTTGTTCCTTTGGAAACTCTGTGTTTGGTCAAAAGGATGACCTGCTCCAATGGAAGAAGTTGCTTTCTTCAAACACTTTCTAGGCTGTCCAGATCATCATGAGAGATGAAAATCATTACAAACTATGACAAGAAGCTGGAGAAAAATCTGGAGAAGGTCTGTAGCAGTCATGATGTTCATATCATACCTCAGATCTGTGTATGCATGTATAAGGTAAAAAAAAAAATTGAATCATCTAGAAGCTGGCAATAGTGAATTACTAATCCTGGGCCGAGGGAAGCCAGGTAAAATCTCTGAAGGATGCCTGTAGTGGTCTTTATATGCTAAAACAAAATAACTCAGAACTGTATATAAACAGGGTAGAAGACTAATCAAGCCATCTTGAAGCTGAAAGATGGTGAACTTTATCTCTGAGCAGGGAGAAGCCAAAGGAAATCTCTAGAGGAGGTCTGATGCAGTTTCCCTAAGCCTTCATTTGAGGATGGGGGCTAGGGGTCCAGGAGATGGCCAACCCTTTTGCTGTAATATAATCCATTGAAGGTTAAATACCAGACTAGATCAATAATAAAAGCTGCAAGGGAAGGGAATTTGAAGAAAAAGTGCAAAAGAGCATGAAACCATTAAAGATAACTGGGTAAAATACATATAATATATTGGATTGGCAAGGCAATCACAATAATGAGAAAGAAAATCAAGAGAGAGGCAGGGTATGTGAAATGGGCAGGCCAGTGCAGCAGCATCAGCAAGAGAGGCACTTGGCAATAAAAAGCAAGGCATTGAAGGCCGATACTATGGACACTTGTTCTTTGTAGCTGTATACTTAGTCCTTCCACTAATCATAAGGAAATTCAGGAGAACTCAACAAAGATTAAATGTTGTACTATGTTATCTCACCCTAGCTTGATGGTACCCTGTTGTAGCATCCATCAAGCTAGGGTGACAGAACACAGTAGAAATGTCATCTTTTTGAGACTTTTTGAGACTTTCCTCACTCCAAATGACATCAAATCTTCACCAAGGTGTACTGTGCTGTTTGTACATCTCACTCTACATGCGAAACTGGCCCCTAAACCACTAAACCACTACCTCACCTCAACTTATAAGATGGCCCTCCTATAGAGATATAAATACTTAACTTCTATGAGCATCTTTTAGCTAGTCTTGTTCTTTCTCTCTCTCTCTCTCTCTCTCTCTCTCTCTCTCTCTCTCTCTCTCTCTCTCTCTCTCTCTCCCCACCATCTGTTATAAAGCAGTAAGTTACTGCATAGTATGGCAATTCAAACATGTCCCTTTTTGTTATTAACACTTTTTGATGAATCTAGGGGTAAGTGCCTCATTTACTAAGCATTTTTGCCATAGAAACAAAATGGGAGAAAAGCCTTAATAAATCAGGCCCTTAATTTTCTAACTATGATGCAGCAGAAAATTGAACAAAGAAAATGATTGCTCAAATGTTGTTTTCATTTTCAAGCTGGGAAAAAAAGTGAAGACTTCAGCTTCAATCCATGCAGGTGCCAGCTAGGACGAGCTGGTTAAAAAAAATGCATCACCTTGATTGGTCCTGCTCCTTCCTGGCCCTTTTCTTCCTTGTCTCCTGTCAGGCTAGCTTCAGTGGCTTTACTGGCTTGCCTTGAGTAGAAAAACAAAATATAGTTTGCTTGCCCCATAGACTTGAATGGGATCCAAAAATAGAGGTGTGCAGGCAAAATGTTTTCGTTGCGTACGCGATCCGTATTCGTGGGGGGTCAATTCCGTTTCATGCGGAAGTATGGAGAATTCAATAAGTTGTCGATCTGTAAATACGTTACTACTAAATTAACTACAACCCCCACCCTCCTGACACCCCCAAGACTTACCAAAATTCCCTGGTGGTCCAGCAGTGGGGTCCGGGAACTCACTCACACCCTCGGTGCTAGTTTCATCATGGCGCCGATAGCCTTTGTCACAGGGGCTACCGGTGCCATTGGTCAGCTCCTGTCACATGGCCATCGGTGCCATCTTGTGCTCCTACCATGTGACAGGGGCTGACCGCCCCTGTGACATAGTATGGGCAAAGGCTATCGGCGCCATTTTGAGTCCTGGCCTGGCGTCGGATGGCAGGTCACTCCGGGACCTCCGTTGGACCCACAGGGACTTTTGGCCAGCTTGGGGGGGCCTCCTGACCCCCACACGACTTGCCAAAAGTCCAGCGGGGGTCCGGGAGCGACCTCCTTTCACGCCGGCCGCCCGATCCCAATACTCAAAATGGTGCCGATCGCCACCATTTTGAGACTCAAAATCGCCGTCCCGCCAATACTCAAAATGGCGCCGATCGCCTTTGCCCTCACTATGACGGCGATCGGCGCCATTTTGAGTATTGATGGGATGGCGATTTTGAGTCTCAAAATGGCGCCGATCGCCTTTGCCCTCACTATGACGGTGATCGGCGCCATTTTGAGTATTGGCGGGCCGGCGATTTTGAGTCTCAAAATGGCGGCGATCGGCACCATTTTGAGTATTGGGATCAGGCGGCCGGCGTGAAAGGAGGTCGCTCCCGGACCCCCGCTGGACTTTTGGCAAGTCGTGTGGGGGTCAGGAGGCCCCCCAATCTGGCCAAAAGTCCCTGTGGGTCCAACGGGGGTCCCGGAGCGACCTGCCGTCCGATGCCAGGCCAGGACTCAAAATGGCGCCGATAGCCTTTGCCCATACTATGTCACAGGGGCTACAGGTGCCATTGGTCAGCCCCTGTCACATGGTAGGAGCACAAGATGGCGCCGATGGCCATGTGACAGGGGCTGACCAATGGCACCGGTAGCCCCTGTGACAAAGGCTATCGGCGCCATGATGAAACTAGCACCGAGGGTCTGAGTGAGTTCCCGGACCCCACTGCTGGACCACCAGGGAGTTTTGGTGAGTCTTGGGGGGGTCAGGAGGGTGGGGGGTTTAAATTTTTATTTAGGCCAAATTAAACAGAAATCTGTTTAATACGTGGGGAGTCGCGATGCGTTTCGCCTCCCCACATATTTAACAGATAGCAAAAAATATGTTGCGGATTTCAAATACGTGGAAAACGGATGCACATCCCTATCCAAAAACAAATGAAAAATGAACATTTTTTTATTTTTGCAGACACTGTCCAGTTATGTCATTTTCAACAAAATAAAACAAAAACACCATGTTTCATTCCAACTTACCCATTCATTTAGAATGAATGCACATCCCTATTGAAGAATGAAGTCAGAAAGTAATAAAAAATGCACACTTCATATTCTAAGGACCCCTAAAATCTTGTGCAAGATCTTTGTTAGAAAAAATGACAATATTAGACAAAGCTGTTTGCAATTTTCATATAAACTATTAAAGAAATCCAATAACCTAAAATAAACACATCAGTTTTGGAAAATAAAATATGTTATCTTACCTGTCTAACTGTTTATTTAATTCAAAAGAAACAAGGCCATTCCGCACATTTCTTACTGCAATATCATCTAACACAACCCATTGTTCTTCACTAGCTTTGTAGCCCAGTACTTTGAGGGATTCGCTGAGATTATCCCCATGTTTCCTCACAGAAGCACTTAATGACCTGGATGTCCAAAAAACATGAAAAGTTAACAATTTTGAAGAAGTGATTTATGCGTGTTAAACATTTTCATCATTTTTGGCCACATTTTCAGTAGTAAGCCTACCTGGCTTTTTACTCTCCAAAAATCCAAACAAATCCTGAAAATTAGGGTTTTATTCTTATAAAAAGGATGCTCATACTTCAAATAAATGTATAAAATATGCACATTCAGGACCGGCTTTAGGGGTAAAAGTCACATTATCTGAGGAATGCTTGCTTTGCCCTGCTGACAAGTACTGAGAAAGAAAAACTGGTGGACTATGGTCTTTCTGTAAGAGAGTGAAATCAGGCCCACTTTCTGTTTAGTACCAAGTTAACTATTTGGTAGGGATGTGAATCGTGTCCTCGATCGTCTTAACGATCGATTTCGGCTGGGAGGGGGAGGGAATCGTATTGTTGCCGTTTGGGGGGTAAAATATCGTGAAAAATCGTTAAAAATCGTTAAAAATCGAAAAATCAAAAAATCGAAAAACCGGCACATTAAAACCCCCTAAAACCCACCCCCGACCCTTTAAATTAAATCCCCCACCCTCCCGAACCCCCCCCCCAAATAACTTAAATAACCTGCGGGTCCAGCGGCGGTCCGGAACGGCAGCGGTCCGGAACGGGCTCCTGCTCCTGAATCTTGTCGTCTTCAGCCGGCGCCATTTTCAAAAATGGCGCCGAAAAATGGCGGCGGCCATAGACGAAAAAGATTGGACGGCAGGAGGTCCTTCCGGACCCCCGCTGGACTTTTGGCAAGTCTCGTGGGGGTCAGGAGGCCCCCCACAAGCTGGCCAAAAGTTCCTGGAGGTCCAGCGGGGGTCAGGGAGCGATTTCCCGCCGCGAATCGTTTTCGTACGGAAAATGGCGCCGGCAGGAGATCGACTGCAGGAGGTCGTTCAGCGAGGCGCCGGAACCCTCGCTGAACGACCTCCTGCAGTCGATCTCCTGCCGGCGCCATTTTCCGTACGAAAACGATTCGCGGCGGGAAATCGCTCCCTGACCCCCGCTGGACCTCCAGGAACTTTTGGCCAGCTTGTGGGGGGCCTCCTGACCCCCACGAGACTTGCCAAAAGTCCAGCGGGGGTCCGGAAGGACCTCCTGCCGTCCAATCTTTTTCGTCTATGGCCGCCGCCATTTTTCGGCGCCATTTTGGAAAATGGCGCCGGCTGAAGACGACAAGATTCAGGAGCAGGAGCCCGTTCCGGACCGCTGCCGTTCCGGACCGCCGCTGGACCCGCAGGTTATTTAAGTTATTGGGGGGGGGGGGGTTCGGGAGGGTGGGGGATTTAATTTAAAGGGTCGGGGGTGGGTTTTAGGGGGTTTTAGTGTGCCGGCTCACGATTCTAACGATTTATAACGATAAATCGTTAGAATCTGTATTGTATTGTGTTCCATAACGGTTTAAGACGATATTAAATTTATCGGACGATAATTTTAATCGTCCTAAAACGATTCACATCCCTACTATTTGGGGAAACTCCCCAGGAGCGAGAGAGACCTTCCATACACTGCAGTGCTCATCCATTTGGTTTCTCATCTAGCCAGCTCCACCATCAAGAAGGACTTCTTCATTTTCTTGATTGGTTTTTTTTTCCACACAATTTTGTGTTTGGGACAGGCTGCACCCTTTATAAACTGGTGATATTGGGGTGGATCTGTTCTTTCCCTCCCCTTCCCCTTTTTGAGTACTCAAGGGTAAAGACAATTTTTGAAAGCTGTGTACTTCACTGCTTTTCCCCCAACCTTTCTCTATTAGCGTTCCCTATTTTTTTTACTATCTATCCCCCTCATTTATCAAAACACATGCAAAAAGTTCCATTAATGCACACAATAAGCCCTTAATGCATGTGAAAATGCCTTTAAGAGGAGGATTTAGGGGTGGGTTTACCATTTTGCAAAGCCCTATTGCATGGCTTTAATGCCTATTTTAGCTACAACTTTTTCAGGAGTGTATGATAGCTTGTGTTACAGCTGTATCACCCATTGTGATGTTTTTTGCAGTTGCTGGCCACCTAGCTATGAGAGAGAGATAAGTGCCAGAATGTGGTATTTCCTACATACAACCATGTTTGAGTGAGTGAGAGAGAGAGAGAGAGAATGTAGCTATAAGACCCTCTTACTAGATAGGTATTTATATCTCTATATGAGGCCCACATAGTTACTCAAGGTGAGGTTTAGGTATTAGTGTAGGGGTTAGGGGCCACTTTGACATTCAATGTGAGACATACGAACAGAACAGTGTTCTCTTTTGAACATTTGATGACCCTTGGAGTGAGGAAACTCACCCAAAGTTGAGATTTGTGCAATGTTCTCTCAACGTAGCTTGAGTTACTAGGTGGGCCTCCCATAGGGATAAAATACCTATCTAGGGATAGGGCATTATGGCTAGGTGCTCTCCCTCCTCTCTTTCTCTCTCTCTCTCTCTCTCTCTCTCATAAACATGGTCCCCCCAGTGGTTGTATGTAGGAAATACCACATTCTGGCACTTATCTCAAAGTGATCGCAATTTGTGGTAACTTAGCTCTTCGCATAGATGTAAGCACAAATTGCAATAAACTCCCTATTACCATAAAACACGCCCCTTTTCCCATCGCATGTGTTATTTATCACACATTTTGATAAATCCAGGCCTATATGAGTATGTTGGTTGCCCTGGCTAACAGGCCATACCCAGTGTTATTTTTACATTGCTTGATTTAAAATAAGAATACTGCAAGTTTATATTATACTTTACTGTACTTTTCCCATTTAATGCTCTGGTTGGATTTACTGTCTAATTCCATAATACTAGTAAAATGGTTAATTACTGTTTTATTCTGGTGGTGAATTTATCTTGTTTGTGGTACCACAAGTGAGAGGTTGTTTGGGAAGGGCATAGAATTATGATATTGGGGTGACCAGGACCCTGACTCATCCCCACTTAGACTACTAACCTGAAGATAAATCATAATAGTAAATATAATTTCTCATGTGATACTTACCACCCCAAACAAAGGGGTAATGCCAAGTCTGGACCAAGGGGGTGGAGGTGGGGCACATGTAGTATCCTGGATCTCCCCTTTTTGAAATTTGGCATTACATTGGCAACCCTCCATTCTTCAGGTACCATAGATGATAGTATGACTGAAATTTCATTTTTCAATTCTTTTAGTTCTTTGGGATATATTCCATGTTGCCCAGATGATTTCCTACTCTTTAGTTTGTCAGTTTACCTTATTACATCTTCCAGGTTCACTGAGATTTGTTTCAGTTACTCACCTTTAAATATCATTTCTGTTATGAGTATCTCCCTTATATCTTCCTCAGTAAAGAATGAAGCAAAGAATTAATTTAGTCTTTCTGCTTTGGCCTTGTCATTCCTAAGTGCCCTTTTAACCTCTTGGTGATCTAATGTTCTAACTGAGTTCCTTGTTGGCTTTTTGCTTTGAATGTACCAGAAACTTTTTTATTGTGAATTTTAACTTCCATGGCAATCATCTTTTCAAATTCTCTCTTTGCCTTTCTTATCAATGTTTTCCATCAAACTAGTCCGGTGTAATATTTACTTGCATAAACCATATCCCCGTATACACTGACATATGTGTAATTTAGGCGCCTAATGCATGTATAAAGGGGATGCCAACAGTCTACCTTCCTATTTGCACCATGTCCAGAAGAGGTGGGAAACTATAGACCAGTGAGCCTAACCTCAGTGCTGGGAAAAATCATGGAATCTGTTATAAAGAATAAAAGAACAAAACATTTAGATAGACATGTTTAGTGGGACACAGGAAGCATGGATTTATCCAAGAGAAGTCTTGTCTCACAAATCTCCTACATTTTTTTACAGGGGTGAATAAACATGAGGACAAAGGTGAACTGGTAGATGTGGTATATTTGGTTTTTCAGAAGGTGTTCAACAAAGTCCCACATGAGAGGCTTCTAAGAAAACTAAAAAGTCATGGGAAAGGAGGTGATATCCTTTTATGGATTGTAAACTGATTAAAAGACAGGATACAGAAAGTAGGATTAAATGGTCAGTTTTCTCAGTGGAAAAAGATAAACAGTGGAGTATCTCAGGGATCTGTACTTGGACCAGTGATTTTTAATATATTTATAAATGATCTGGAAAGGGTTTTGATGGGTGAGGTGATCAAATTTGCGGATAACACAAAATTATGCAGAGTAGTTAAATCTCAATTGAATTGTCATAAATTGCAGGAGAACCTTGTGAAACTGGAAGATTGGGCTTCCAAATGGCAGAAGAAATTTAATGTGGACAAGTGCAAGGTGATGCATATAGGGAAAAATAACCCTTGCTGTAGTTATACAATGTTAGGTTCTATCTTAGGAGTTACCCCCCAGGAAAGAGATCTAGGTGTCATGGTGGATAATACATGGAAATTGTTGGCTCAGTGTGCTGTGTTAGTCAAAAAAGGAAACAGAATGATAGAAATTATTAGGAAAGGAATGGCAAATAAATTGGTGGATGTCATAATGCCTCTGTATTGCTCCATTGTGAGATTGCACCTTGAATATTGTGTGCAATTCTGGCCACCGCATCTCATAAAAGATATGGTTGCACTGGAGAACGTGCAGAGAAGGGTGACCAAAATGATAGGGGGCATGGATTGGCTCCCCTATGAGGAAAAGCTAAAGAAGTTAGGGCTGTTCAGTTTGGAGAAGAGATGACTGAGGGGGGATATGATAGAAGTCTACAAAATCATGAAAGGACTTGAACAATTTAATGTAAATCAGTTAATTACTCTCTCAGATAATAGAAGGACCAGGGGGCATGAAGTTAGCAAGTAGCTCATTTAAAACAAATCGAAGACAATTATTTTTCACTCAGTGCATAGCTAAACACAGTAATTCATTTCCAGAGGATGTGGTTTCAGCAGGTAGTGTTACCGGGTTTACAAAAGGTTTGGATAAGTCCCTAGATGTTAAATCCATAAACTGCTATTACGGTAATTAATAAGCAATAGTAGCTTGTGATCTATCTAATGTTTGGGTACTTGTCAGGTACTTGTGACTTGGCTTGGCCACTGTTGGAAACAGGATACTGGGCTTGATGGACCCTTGGTCTGACCCAGTTTGACATTTCCAACATTCTTATGTTCTTAACCAAGTTGATAAGCCAACCTATGATACCTTTCACTTCCTCAGACACAAACGAAAAGATGGAGGTCTCTTAATAATCTGCAAAAAGGAACTTAAACTTAAACCCTACAAAAGTTGAGATAAACCTGCCCAGTGAGGTTGCAATACTAAAATTTCCACTTGAGTCGGGGACGTGCCGCGCGCGCCCTTAGGCCTCAGGAGAGCATGGCGGAACACAGCGTCTAGCCGGTCCTGGGACACCAGAGGTTGGCAAAATGATGCCGCGGCAGCCAAACTTCCATCAACCAAAGAGGGAGTCGCCAAAGAGGTAAGGTGGGCGGAGCGGAGACGTCGGGCAGTGACGGTCACAACATTGACTTGCAACACTGGGGACCATGGCAGAGCCGGAGGCATTGTGGGCGGCCCGAGGTCGGAGCTGGCAGCCCACTGCCACTAGCAAGCAAGAACCAGGAGCTGGAGTCCATGTAAGAAGGTGAGGGAGCGCGTCGCGGGTCTGCCGTGGACGGCACGTGTAACAGTACCCCCCTTTATGTCCCCCTCTTGGAGTTCGGGGTTTGCCTGGATGGGCACGATTGTAATTCTGGAGGAGAGTTTTGTCCAGGTTGTTCTGAGCTGGTTCCCACAAATTCTTAACCTTTGTATATAAAGAATGTTATGATATATGACCTCATATACAACTTCACCTTGAACGAGTGTTGTATTCGGGGTCATATAACTTTGTATATTACCAGTGTACATAACAAATGATTCTCTAAACCCTGTATATAACCCATCCCTATGTGTCATTGTTTTACCCTTCCCCCACCCCCATCCCTCTGTCACTCCTATTTTGAATCCCCCTTCCTCAATTTATCTAGTTATTGTTCTGTTACCGAGTTCTTTTGCTTACTGTTCTTTGTAAAGGCAATGCCTATATATACTTTGGTTGTAAGTTACATGTGAACCGACACAATGTGCAAACGGTTGTCGGTATATAAAATCATTTAAATAAATAAATACATAAATTCTCTTTGGGTCCATAACCCTCCCAGGAAAGGAGGTTTTCCCACCTGCAGCCCCAACGGCAGACGTCTAGGACTTCGAGCACCTTGAATTTTGTATCGGTTTTTGCCACCAATGGATGTGGCTCAGGGGCTTTCCGGGCAGGCCAAGATAGGATCACAGGTTTTAAGAGTGATACATAGAAGGTGTTATTAGTATTCCCAGCATA
Organism: Rhinatrema bivittatum; assembly: GCF_901001135.1. Classification (NCBI taxonomy): domain Eukaryota; kingdom Metazoa; phylum Chordata; class Amphibia; order Gymnophiona; family Rhinatrematidae; genus Rhinatrema; species Rhinatrema bivittatum. The sequence goes on from NC_042615.1 coordinate 165,583,730, forward strand.
GGAGGCAGCCGAAGCTGGTATGTAACAAGTTCAATGAGTCGGGTAACAGAGAAGGGACCAATATATCTAGGAGCGAATCTCTGAGATGGAATTCAAAGTTGGATATATCGAGTACTTAACCAGACTTTCTGGCCAGGGAGGAATTCAGGAGCCGAGCGACATTGACTGTCAGCAGTTCTCTTGGCCCAGGAAGCGGCCTGACGCAAGCGGAGATTTGTCAGCTCCCATAACATCTTAAGGGCATCCGCAGTAGCCTGTGCCACAGAGGACGGCACTGATAGAGGTATGAATCCATAGATAACTGAGAATGGTGATGTTCCAGTAGCAGTGGTGATGTGAGAGTTGTGAGAAAACTCTGCCCAGGATAGGAGGTCTGACCAATTATCTTGTCAGTCATTGATGTAAGCACGCAGGAAGGCCTTCAAGGAGCAATTCATTTGCTCAGCTTGCCCATTGGCTTGGGGGTGATAGGCGGTCATTAAGCTGATGTTAATACCAAATTTTCGGCAGAGGGAGTGCCACTACCTGGCAACAAATTGAGGACCTTGGTCTGAAACAATGTCCTTGGGTAAGCCATGCAGTCTAAAGATATGGTGGAAGAATAAACGTGCTAGCTCTGGAGCAGATGGTAGGCCCAGTAGAGGGACGAAATGGGCCATTTTTGAAAATCGGTCTATGGTGACCCATATTACAGTGTGACCCTTTGAAGGCGGCAGATCCCCGATGAAATCCATAGAAAAGTCAGTCCACAGTTCTTTGGGTGCTGGTAGTGGTTGTAAAAGACCCCAAGGTTGACTGACCGGGGTTTTTGCTGTGCACAGATGTTACAGGATTCGATGTATGCTTTCACATCAGAGACCATTGTGGGCCACCAGAAGAACCACTGGAGCAGTGCCAAGGTTAATGATTGGCCTGGGTGACCAGCGAATTTGGAATCATATGCCCACCGGAGAACTCTTTCTCGGAGTTGTCGGGGCACGACTGTCTTTCCAGCAGGAACTGGATGAGTGGCAGATAAACAAATACAGACCAGGTCTATTTTGTGAGTAGGTTCTTCCGGAGTATCTTTGGGCTCAAAGGATCATGATAAGGCATCTGCCCGGAGGTTTTTGTTGGCTGGGCGATAGCAGAGTTCGAAATCGAATCTGGAGAAAAACAAGACCCATCGGGCTTGATGGGTGTTGAGGCATTGGGCTTGACTCAAATATTCCATTCTTATGATCGGTGAACACAGTAAATTTTTGTTGTGCACCCTCTAGCCATGGGCGCCACTCTTCGAGAGCCAATTTTATAGCGAGCAGCTCACGATCCCCGATGCTGTAATTTTGCTCTGCACTGGCTTCCTGTACAATCCAGAATTCATTATAAAGTATTATCTCTAATTTTCAATATCATCAACAATATCAACCCATGTTTATTAGGAGTGACAATTCAACATTCCACTCCACAGAGAGACCTAAGATCACAAAACAAAGGACTTCTAATGATACCTTCCACTTCAAACATGTACCTAATGCATATAAGAGATCAAATGTTTTCCTTAGCAGGCTCAAGTTGTGGAACTCACTTCCAGAGTCAATATGTCAGATAACAGAAAGAAAGAATTTCAAGTGTGAAGTGAAAACATGGCTCTTTAGAAATGCTTATGACTTAATGTAAAATACCAATATGCAGATAACTGCTACTTCAATACCAGAGATAATGTTAGTGGAGCGAGCAATAAGGAATGAATGATATGAAGTGCATTGTTAGTAGAATTGGAACTTGTATTTACTAAGGTTGACCTAAAAAAATGTACGAATACAAACTAGATTATATAGTAGATAGAGTGATATTCTAGAATGATTATGATTATGAACTACAATATGTATATGATGTGGTGTTGAACTAGAAGGTGAATGTTGACACACAGTATGTGATCGTTGACCATGAATAAGAATATGGATAGTGTAAACTGTTGTGATCTTCTTTTGGAAGGACAGTATATAAAATGCCTAAATAAACAAACAAATAAATTTATATAGAGTTGTATCTTGCCAAATGATGCACTTTGCGTTCACCACCTTCTTATATGCCAAATCTTATATTGCGCTGTACAAATGCTGCTTAGAATACCATCAAGCATGTAAACAATTGCTCACAACTTATTGTGTAGAAAAAAATCTGTGCCTTATAATTTATGATGACATTGTATAAATTCTAGGAATGACCACATGCCTTCCACCTCAAGATTGCTCTCAAACTCCATGCCAAAAAACAGGCTAGCAGTCACAGTCCTGCTTCTGCAACCACTTTGCCTCTCTTCTGGGGAAAAACATGTGGTGGTTGTAAGTAGTTTCTGTGTGCAGTGAGCAAATGTGAACATGATCATTAGGCTACGAAACCAACAGATGTTTTAACCACACTTCTTTAACTCCAGATCCATTCTTCTTAGTTTCTCTATTGAACATGCTTGACTTTTATGAAAAGCAAGACATTACTCACCTAATTTGATGTCCAGTAGTAGTTTTGGGTACAGTAGCACTGGCTGCCCTTCTGTGGTCTGTCTCATCTCCTTGTCTTTTTTTTTCTGGGTTTGGAGGGCAGGGTAGAGTTACAGTGTACAGTCTGTGAATTGACTGACTTGAAGGCTGCTGGATGTGTACCAGGGGGCTAGTCGATACTACTGACTGGTAGATATCTTGTTTTACTTTTAATATGGAAATTAAAGCTGCATCAATTGGCTGTACCTGTACACAATGTAGAAAGAAAAATATTGCACAAGCTTTTCCATGATGCCTTGTTGAATTATATAAAAACCTTACACTCTTATTCAACTTTACTAAGCCATTTTTTAGAGTCAGAAGGTTAAATTAGATACACTTCAAAGGCTGACAAAGATATTCTTCACCTAATATTTTTCCTTGCTTCTGAGTTGGCATTTACTTATTTATTTTTGGATTTATTTCTCCCTTTTTGAATAAGAAATTCACCTAAGGTGAAGTACAACAGTAATAGCGTAGCAACATACAATTAGAGATCAGTAGCACCTTTTAATAGAATAAAGTGCAAAGTGAAGACCAAATCAGAAATAAAGCAATATTGACTAAACTTATCATTAATTGCAATGTTAACTTGAAGTAAAATCAATATCGATCTAGCTTGAAATAAATGAAGCCCTGTCCTATCCTGGTCCTGGGCACATGGGGAGGGTCTTGTACCATGCAAGGATCCATGACCTTCCAGGGTTCCTACACAGGGGAGAAAAGAAAATGTTTTCAGGGCCCTTACGTTTTGTCTCTCTCCAGGACTTTTCTGCATTCCAACAAAACAAAATTACTCTTCACTTTCAAAGCTATTGTTCAAAATAAAGTCTTTACTGAAATTGATGACAGGAACACAAAGTCAAAAAAATCTGGCACACTTCAAGGCAATGCACAAGTACAGTAACAGATTCCTCAGTGCAAAAAACAAACCACACAATCTCTTTCTAACTCTCCCTCAAACAGGTACCCCTTCATCCTTGGGTCCTCTAAATACCTGTGTGCAGATTCAATCTGTTTCTCGAATATCCTTTTTTCTCTCCCTCTCAATCTCCTATGAGATATGGGCTGATTTTAGCTGAATCAGACTGTGACTCTAGTGAACTCTCCCAGACAGTTTGCTCTTTCCCTGACACCACTGAGTATTCTGGTCCATCAAGCTCTTCATAACACTCTCTCTCTCTCTCTCTTTTCTGGACTCTCAGGCACCTCCACCCTGGAATTCTTCTCCTCCACCCAACTCCTCTGGATCCTCTTTGAAGAAGACAGGCCCAATGGAGCCACTCCATGAGAAGCTCATTGTAACACACCACCAGGACTCCAGAGCTTAGAATTTTCTCACACAAATCCCCCCTCATGAGTCCTCCTGCTTCATATGCAAGCAGGGCTTTTAATACCACTAATTCACCCCTCCTAATTAAGAACATAAGAACATAAGAAATTGCCATGCTGGGTCAGACCAAAGGTCCATCAAGCCCAGCATCCTGTTTCCAACAGAGGCCAAAACCACCAGGCCACAAGAACCTGGCAATTACCCAAACACTAAGAAGATCCCATGCTACTGATGCAATTAATAGCAGTGGCTATTCCCCAAGTAAAATTGATTAATAGCCATTAATGGACTTCTCCTCCAATAACTTATCCAAACCTTTTTTGAACCCAGCTACACTAACTGCACTAACCACATCCTCTGGCAACAAATTCCAGAGCTTTATTGTGCGTTGAGTGAAAAAGAATTTTCTCCGATAAGTCTTAAATGTGTTACTTGCTAACTTCATGGAATGCTCCCTAGTCCTTCTATTATTCGAAAGTGTAAATAACCAAGTCACATCTACTCGTTCAAGACCTCTCATGATCTTAAAGACCTCTATCATATCCCCCCTCAGCCGTCTCTTCTCCAAGCTGAACAGCCCTAACCTCTTCAGCTTTTCCTCATAGGCGAGCTGTTCCAGCCCCTTTATCATTTTAGTTGCCCTTCTCTGTACCTTCTCCATCGCAACTATATCTTTTTTGAAATGCGGTAACCAGAATTGTACACAGTATTTTTTATTTATTTATTAGAAGCTTTTATATACCGATGAACGTTGGGAACATCTCATTGGTTCACAGTAAACAAAAATGCAGCTAACGAGCTTTACAGTGAACAATGAACGATCAATAATAGGTAACTAGCTTAACAGAACAAACAATAATATATAACTAGCTTTACAGAGAACAATAAGTAATCAAAAAGTAATCAGAAAAAAGACAAAGCAAGGTGGAGTAAAGGAGGGATCAAACAGTGAATAAAGACCATGGGATTAAATAATACAGGAAGTCAAGTGCATTATCATAAGTTAGTATTCAAAATATAAGGCAGGAGAAAATAGAATTAAAAGGGATAAAGGCACTTATGAGTAAGCTTGTGTGAAGAGGGCAGTTTTCAGGTTCTGCTTAAATTTCTTGTGACAGGGTTCCTGACGCAGGCACGCGGGAAGTTGTTACCACAAGATGGGTCCCGCCATAGATAGTGCCCGGGCTCTGGTGGAGCAGAGTTTATACTGCCTAGGGGAAGGGATGGGAAGTGTTGCTCTGTGTTGCTGTCTAATGGGTCTGTTTGAACTGTGAAAGGTAAGGTGCTCAGGGAACCAGTGCATGTTTTGGTTGTGTAGAGCTTTGTGGATGAGAGTGAGGGTTTTGTAAGTTATTCTTTCTGCGACAGGTAACCAATGAAGGTGTTTTAACACTGGGATAATGTGATCGTTTTTGTGTGTGTTTGTGAGGATGTGTGCAGCGGCATTTTGGAGTAGTTGAAGTGGTTGGAGTGAGCTTTTGGATAGACCTAGGAGCAGTGCATTGCAATAATCAATTTTGGAGAGAATGAATGCTTGTAGAATTGTGCGAAAATCGTTGAGATGTAGTAATGGTTTGATTTTTTTGAGGGTGTGCAGTTTGAAATAACATGCTTTGATGGTGTTGTTAATGTATTTATTGAAGGCAAGATGGTTATCAATGATGACGCCAAGACTGCGTACGTGTTCGCTGGAAGTCAAGGGGGGAGGGGGTTGTGGCCTGGGTGCAGGGGAGGGGCAATGCCAGGGGGAGTTGTTCACTGGGGAGGGTTTCTCCAGTGAAAAGTCCCTCCTGGGGACCTTTCCTCCCTGTGCTTACCACCCGAGGGCGCTTTCCTCTCAGATGGTATTACTGGTGATCAATAATATTCCTCAGTCAAATCTCTAGTAAATATCTGTTTATTAGTAAAAGTAGGAAACAAGACAGATAAGAATGTGAGAATTATAGTCAGCTCTCGGGAGTAGTCCGAGACAGTACAAAATAGTGACTTGCCTCAGTAGCTACTCAACTTATAGATCACATATAGCTTTGTTATATAGCACAGTGTTTTTACTTTTTTTTTCTTTCTCCGGGGCTTACCATATTAGGCATGGAAAATTACAGAAACTTCTTAATACTAAGGCTAGAATTGAGAGCTGCCAAATACCTTTATCTGAGATACTTTCTGTTTTGGCAGTGTTAAGTGCCAGGAAATTGTTCATCAATAGTGTGTTAATCACCGATAGTGTGGATTTCCATGTCTCAGTGGCTTTTTGTAGTGTGTCTTTTATAGGAATGAGAATTTGCACATCATCAGCGTAAATGAAGTGCGGGAGGCCTAGATTGGACAAAAGGTTGCAGAGCGAGAGGAGGTAAATGTAAAAGGTAAAAGTATTAAAAGTGTGGTCTCACCATGGAGCGATACAGAGGCATTATGACATTCTCCGTTCTATTAACCATTCCCTTCCTAATAATTCTTAACATTCTATTTGCTTTTTTGACTACTGCAGCACACTGAGCCGACGATTTTAAAGTATTATCCTCTAGAGATGTGAATCGTGTCCTCGATCGTCTTAACGATCGATTTCGGCTGGGAGGGGGAGGGAATCGTATTGTTGCCGTTTGGGTGTGTAAACTATCGGGAAAAATCGTTAAAATCGTGAGCCGGCACACTAAACCCCCCTAAAACCCACCACGACCCTTTAAATTAAATCCCCCACCCTCCCGAACCCCCCCCACAAATGCTTTAAATTACCTGGGGATCCGACGGTGGTCCAGAACGGCGGTGGTCCGGAACGGCCCCCTCAATAGAATCGTGTTGTCTTCAGCCGGCGCCATTTTTCAAAATGGCCGCCGCAAAATGGCGGCGGCCATAGACAAAAACGATTCGACGGAGGAGGTCGTTCTGGACCCCCGCTGGACTTTTGGCAAGTCTTGTGGGGGTCAGGAGGCCCCCCCAAGCTGGCCAAAAGTTTCCTGGGAGTCCAGCAGGGTTCCGGGAGTGATTTTTCGCCGCGAATCGTTTTCGTACGGAAAATGGCGCCGGCAGGAGATCGACTGCAGGAGGTCGTTCAGCAGGGGTTTCGGACCGCCGCTGAACGACCTCCTGCACTCGATCTCCTGCCGGCGCCATTTTCCGTACGAAAATGATTTGCGGCGAGAAATTGCTCCCGGAACCCCGCTGGACTCCCAGGAAACTTTTGGCCAGCTAGGGGGGGCCTCCTGACCCCCACAAGACTTGCCAAAAGTCCAGCGGGGGTCCGGAACGACCTCCTCCGTCGAATCGTTTTTGTCCATGGCCGCCGCCATTTTGCGGCGGCCATTTTGAAAAATGGCACCGGCTGAAGACAACACGATTCTATTGAGGGGGCCGTTCCGGACCGCCGCCGTTCTGGACCACCGCCGGATCCCCAGGTAATTTAAAGCATTGGGGGGGTTCGGGAGGGTGGGTGATTTAATTTAAAGGGTCGGGAGTGGGTTTTAGGGGGTTTTAGTGTGCCGGTTTTCCTGCCCTCCCCTTCCCCCGATTTACGATTTTTTAACGATAAATCGGGGGAATTGGTATTGTATCGTGGCCCTAACGATTTTTTGACGATTTAAAATATATCGGACGATATTTTAAATCGTCAAAAAACGATTCACATCCCTATTATCCTCTATGATGCCTAGATCTTTTTCCTGGGTGGTATCTCCTAATATGGAACCTAACATTGTGAAACTACAGCAAGGGTTATTTTTCCCTATATGCAACACCTTGCACTTGTCCACATTAAATTTCATCTGCCATTTGGATGCCCAATCCTTCAGTCTTGCAAGGTCCTCCTGTAATGTATCACAGTCTGCTTGTGATTTAACTACTCTGAATAATTTTGTATCATCCGCAAATTTGATAACCTCACTTGTCGTATTCCTTTCTAGATCATTTATATATATATTGAAAACACTGGTCCAAGTACAGATCCCTGAGGCACTCCACTGTTTACCCTTTTCCATTGAGAAAATTGACCATTTATTCCTACTCTCTGTTTCCTGTCTTTTAACAAGTTTGTAATCCACGAAAGGACATCGCCTACTATCCTATGACTTTTTAGTTTTCCTAGAAGCCTTTCATGAGGAACTTTGTCAAACGCCTTCTGAAAATCCAAGTATACTACATCTACTGATTCACCTTTATCCACATGTTTATTAACTTCTTCAAAAAAGTGAAGCAGATTTGTGAAGCAAGACTTGCCCTGGGTAAAGCCATGCTGACTTTGTTCCATTAAACCATGTCTTTCTATATGTTCTGTGATTTTGATGTTTAGAACACTTTCCACTATTTTTCCTGGCACTGAAGTCAGGCTAACCGGTCTGTAGTTTCGTGGATCGCCCCTGGAGCCCTTTTTAAATATTGGGGTTACACTTGCTATCCTCCAGTCTTCAGGTGCAATGGATGATTTTAATGATAGGTTACAAATTTTTACTAATAGGTCTGAAATTTCATTTTTTAGTTCCTTCAGAACTCTGGGGTGTATACCATCCAGGCCAGGTGATTTACTACTCTTCAGTTTGTCAATCAGGCCTACCACATCTTCTAGGTTTATTCATAATCTAACTGCAACTCCACTTAAGGTACCACTCACTGTATCGAGAACACTGTCTGTCACACACACACACACATACAGTGTATGTGTTATGTACTGTTTGAACTCAGTACTAACTGATTCCACGTAGAAAAAAAAATATTACCATATTTTTCACTCTATAAGATGCACCTGACCAGAGGATTCAGAGGGGGAAAATAAAAAAAAAAAAAAGGTGTGCTAAACCGGCTCCATTCCCAAGCGTCTATGCATCTTATGAAGCGATCGTTTACGGCATTAAAATTAGGGGTGTGCATACAATTTTTTTTGTCCCTGTTTCATTTTCGGATCTGGGGAGGGCCATTTCGGTCCACTCCCCGGATTGGAAAATGTTTATCATGCTATTTTGTGAAAACAAAACAAAACGATAAAAAAAAATACCACCCCAACCCTTCAAATTTAATTAACTAAAACCCCCCACCCTCCTGACCCCCTCAGAAGTCCCTGGTGGTCCAGTGGGGGTCCTGGGAGCAATTTGGACCTTTGGCTGCCAATAATCAAATTTGGGCATTTGGCTGCCAGTAATCAAAATGGTGCTGGTGGTCCTTTGCCCTTTTTATGGGACAAGGGCTACTGGTGCCATTGGTCGGCCCCTGTCATATGGTAGGAGAAATGGATGGTCAGTGTCATCTTAAAAAATGGCGTGGACCATCCATTGCTCCTACCATGTGACAGGGGCCAACCAATGGCATCGGTAGCACCTGTCACATGGTAAGGGCAAAGGGCCATAGCGCCATTTTGATTACTGGCAGCCGAATGCCTGAGAGGGGGAGATCGCTCCCAGCACCCCTGCTGGACCACCAGGGACTTTTGGCAAGTCTTGGGGGGTCAGGAGGGTGGGGGGGGGGTTGTAGTTAATTATTTTTTTTTTATATTCGCTCCATAAAATGCACAGACATTTCTCCCCCACTTTTGGGGGAAAAAAGTGTGTCTTATGGAGCGAAAAATACAGTAATTAAATAGAACTAAAAAAACTTCCATCTTAGTTAGACTCTTTTTCTCTTCAATCTCTCAGTGTGCTTACCAGATCTCTAATATTTAGGGCATTTTGATAAATCCAGGCCTTAGTGAGGTATTAAGTAATTTCAGTGTGGTCATTTTTAATTAGCGTTTAGAGAGGCAACAACTTTTAATATGTTTCCCTTCTGAATTGGACTCAAATCCAAGGCTTTTTCTTTAGAGGGGGCTCTTTTCAGTACACTCCCTGTCTGAGAGATCCAGCCTCATTTTTGGATGAGAGATAGATATTTGCCAGTTTCCTTTTTGGATTTTCATTCTGGGGAAAACCTTCGCTTTCTTGGAGAGGAAATGCACAATCCTGGGACCAGGGGCTGAAGACCTGTGAGCCATCCCTCTACTTCCTAGGGGAGGCAAGCAGCAATGTCAGCACTACCCAACGTGGATTTTTGATGGCTAGAACTATTCCTAAATTTTTAGATTGGGACTGTTGTTTCAACCTTGAACTTATTTGGAGAAGGTAACCCTTCAGACCCAAAAACAAAGACTCTTTCTACACCCTAGAAGAGGTAAGCACCAGTGACAGCATAACATCAGCCACAGAGAGATCTTTGAAAATGAGAAGATTTTCCCATTGTGTTTTTGGGAAGGTTTATTTATCCACCCTCCTCATTGTGAAACAGGGCTGGGACAGTCAGTTTCCTGTCCACCTTCAGAGAAATCGCAGACCACTGAAATCAAGAAGGAGGACCAAGATCATGGAGACACCCCCCCCCCCCCCCCCACACACACACACACACACACACACAGGATCTGCATCCAAAGGGACCAGAACACAGGTTTGGTAACCAGGAATTGACAACTAGACTCGGGTAGGATTTTTTCAGGTCTAAGGGGAATCCCTTCAAGTAAGTATCCCCTGGATCCTGTAGCAGTTTGTGCACATAGAACCAGAAGTGGACCTTGAGAGAAAGGACACATACTCAAAGGAAGATTAACCACTGTAAACCAGACAACTGTAATATCAACCATTTGGTTAAATTGGATTATGATTTGACTTTAAGAATCAGCAAACTTTTATTTTGAACATCCAGTACCTTGTCCTGCTTGTTTGTCCCAGGAACTTATTAAGGAAAAAGGAGTGAGGAATACAAGCTTATTTATTTATTTTATTTATATAAAAATATTTCTACACTGTCTTTCACAAACAAGTTTGACCAAAATGGTTTACAAAGTTATATTATAAAAGAAATCCAAAAACAGATAACTAAAATAAAAGTGTTTTAACTAAAAACAGTGAGGACTAAAAATAAAATAAAATAAAAATAAAACAAAAATAAGAAACAAAGTAGAGTAATAGAAGGAAAAAAAGCTTGAGCTTTCTCCCACAAAATGAACCCACACATTGGGACAAAAAGAAAGATGAGAGAAAAGCTAGCCAGAGCAGCCCTACAGGAAAAATTAGTTTGAGTGCTCTTGGAAAGCAGAAGTCCCCAACAGAGGATCCATATGTCAGGTTCAAGGCATCCTCTTATGAGTGGATGGGTGATGACTGTGATACTCTCAATAGGTAGTTGGTGTTATTATTTGCTTTTGCCCTGTGCCTTTTCTGTGGACAACAGTTGCAATTTGTTCCTCTCCTCCATATAACTGGGATCACAGAAGTCACTATGTTTTGCAGTGCAAAGCACATTTTGCAGAAGCAGGCCCTAGTGATTGCCTAAAGGCCCTTCTTATAATACTTAAGTCTATATGACTTGTGAGTATAATTCAAACAGATAAATCTAATAACTGGCAATCCTTGATTGAAGGTGTATCAAAGTATCACCGTGGATGGGATTTATATTATAGTCAGAGAACCTAAATGGTTTCCCTCTGCCTGAGATTTATAGTACAGTTAGCATTTTTAAATGGTTTATTTATTTTATTTATTTTATTTAAGACATTTCTATACCGTTTTATCAGCGATATTACTGTTCAAAGCGGTTTACAATAATAGCATAAAATAGGAGAGTAATTAAATAATAATAGTAAATCAAAAAACAAAAATTAAATCAAGGAAATACAATAAGTGAGAATAAAAATACAAAGGGAGTCATTATCAATGATATAACTTGTAATAGTAAAAGAAAAAAATTGGCAACTACTTTATAAAAACTCAAAGAACAGAAGATCATATAAAAGTAATTAACTTAAATGTTTATATAAATAAGAACACAATAAATAAACAATGCTCATCTAGTATTGTTATTTCAAACTGGGAGCTACCATATCTTTAAAAGCTGTTTGAAATAGATGAGTTTTCAGTGTCTTTTTAAATTTCTTTGTGTTATGTATTTGCCTTAAGGGGTTCGGCAGAGCGTTCCAGAGTGTGGGACCTACCACTGAAAAGGCCCGGTTTCTGGTCGCATTTAGTGTGGCATTTTTTACTGATGGCACTTCCAGCAGGTTTTGTCCTGCTGACCTGAGTTCCCTCTGTGGTTTGTAAACTCTTAACGAAGAACACAACCAAGTAGAATCTGTATTGTTTAGTAGAGAGTGTACAAGTGACAGGATTTTATACTGGATTCGATATTTAATAGGCAGCCAGTGTAAGTTGAATAGAACTGGAGTGATGTGTTGTGTTCGACTTGTGCCTATTAGAAGTTTGGCTGCAGAATTAAGGATTAATTGCAAAGGTTTGATGGTGTTCTCCGGCAAACCGATATATAAACCATTGCAGTAATCTAGTCCCGTCAGAACCAACGCTTGCAAGATGGATCAATAATCACGAAAGAACAGAAGCGGACGTAAACGTTTCAGAAAGTGCAGTTTGAAAAACAAATTTTTCACTGTTTTTGAAATGTGTTGGGATAAAGATAGATTGGTGTCCAGCCAGACACCTAAATTTCGTGCTAGTTTTGTGATCAATATTTCATCATTACCTAATTTGATACTGGTGGGGGGAGCATTTGTAGAGTCATATATAAAGCTGAGGTAGAGGAGTTCTGTTTTTTTCCTATTTAATTTCAGTCAATTGTGGGCCATCCATTGCTCATTTGTGGTCATGTACAGTTGAATTAGTGCAAATGTGTCCATCCAAGAAGATCTGTAGGGGATGAACAATTGTATGTCATCGGCATACAATTTGAATTGGACATTCAGGGAGGCCAGTATTTTGCACAATGGAAGGAGATAAATGTTAAATAATATAGGCGAAAGCGAAGAGCCTTGTGGGACACCTGTGGGCTGCGAATATTTTTGAGAAGAGCAAGAGCCTATATTGATTTGACATATGCGATTGGAGAGGAAACATAATAAAGGTTTCTTTTGGTGCTAACTATAGTAGAGTCAGAACAGAAAAGAACATTTAAATGGTTTCTTTTTCAATGAGGGAAGGGGCTACCACTTGTTATGCTATGAGTGGCTGCTTTAGAGTTATGATTATATTTCTAATGAAAGCAGCAATTTAATATAGAGAACTTGAAAGTAGTTTATGCCTCAGTATTCTTTTGTATGCCTATAGAACTGTAAGCTAAAGGATACTACTCTGCAATGGAGACAAGCATTTTAAAACATCTTCATGAACAGGGTAAGCTGAGTTCATTCACTTGTAGAAGTGTGCTTAGAAGGAGGCCTGAGTAACTCCAGGTTTGGAATTGTCTCCCTAATATGCATTCCCCCAACAATACAGAGATTATTTTGATTTTATTTTGTAGTTTGTTTTTAGATATAAGAAATTCCATGCTGGGTCAGACCATGGCCTTTTGAGCCCAGCATCCTATCTCAGTTCCCAGCACATCCAAAAGAGAGATCTATTTTTTGTTATCACTCCCATGAATAGCAATGGCTTTCCCTAGTCTACTTAGCTGATAATAATTTTACAAGATTTTTCCTCCAGGAATTTGTCCAAATCTCTTTTAAATCTTGCTATGCTAGTCACCTTGACCACTAAGCAACAGATTCTATAGCTTGATGGTGTGTTGAGTGCAAAAGTGCTTTCTAGTTCCACACAATGTTTTAACTCTGCTGGTTGTTAGTTTCATGGAGTATCCTCTTGTTTTAGTGCTGAGATAGTAAATAGCTCTCCTTTATTTACCCAATCCACCCCACATAAGATTTTGTAAATATTTACCATGTCCCCTCTCGGTCATTTCTTTAACAAGTTAGAGTCCTAACCTGTGTAGCCTCCCTTCACTGGAGAACTGGTCCATCCCCTTTATTATGTTTATTGACATTTTCTGCATCTTTTCTAATCCACTATGTCTTTGTTGAGATGAGTGACCAGGGCTATGCACAATACTCAAGGTACGGTTACACCAAGAATTGATACAGAGGCATTATGGTATTGTCTGTTTAATTCTCCATTTCTTTTTTGATCATTCCTAACATTCCTTTTGCTTTTTGGACCATGGCTGTACATTGAGATGAAGATTTTAGTGTATTTTCCACAAGGTTTCCAAGGTCCTTTTTCTGGATGGTATCTCCTAATACAGAATCCAGTATTGTGAACCTGTAATTGGGAATATTTTTCCCTATATATATCACTTTGCGCTTTTCCACATTAAATCTCATTGCCAAGCAGATGCCTTGTCTCCTTTTCTTATAAAGTCCTTCTTCAGTTCTTCACAGTCCACTGCTGTTTTAACTTCTTTGAATCATTTTCTGTCATCTGTTAATCTGATTTGGGCAATGTTCTCTCCACCTAGCTTGATGGACACTCTACCTGGGCAACAACAAGCTAGGTGGAGAGAATGTTGCCCAAATCCCTTCTTGGAGTGAGTTTCCTCACTCCGACGGCCAGCACATCTTCACTAGAGACCACTGTTCTTTCCGTACGTCTCATGTTGAATGTGAAACTGGCCCCCAACCCCCTACTCTCATACCTAATCCCCACCTCGAGTTACTAGATGGCCCTCCCATAGGGATTCAAATACCTGTCTAGGGCATAGGCATTATAGTCTCTCTCTCTCTCTCTCTCTCTCTCTCTCTCTCTCTCTCTCTCTCTCTCTCTCTCTCTCTCTCTCTCTCTCTCTCTCTCTCTCTCTCTCTCTCTCTCTCTCTCCTTGTAACACGTATGATAGAGTTGTAGCTAGGAGCCATGCTAATACTGCAGCTGTTTGGTGGCACACGATACCTGTTTCCCACTTTACATATGCTCTGCCCCCTGTATATTAAATTATGCATTTGCAAATAGCGTTAATGGCTGTTAGCGTGATTTGCGAATTTATCTCCCGCGATAACACCTTGGAAAATGACCTCCTAAATGATTTTTGAATATTAATCTCTTTGTTTTCAAGAATAACTTTTATCATATTTCCTAGCACTGATATCAGGATCACGGGTCTCTAATCACCCCTGAGCTTTTTTTTTTAATGGTGTTACAATGGCCACTCTCCATTCTTCAGGGATTGTGGCTATTTGAAATGATAGATTAAACAGATTACAACTTACTAGTAACAAGTTTGTAAATTTCATGTTTGAGTTCTTTCAGAACCCTGGGATAGATGTTTTCTGCACCTGGATTTGTTACTCTAGTTTTTCAATTTGGTCTACTAGATCTTGCATTATCTCAGATATGTATTTCCAGTGGGGGTATGTTCCCAACATCAACCTTAGGAAAGACCAAGGCAAAGAAGTTATTCAGTTTTTCTGTTATTTCCTGGTCCACTCTGAGCACCTCTTTTACTCCTCAGTCACCTAACAGTCCAAATGATTCCTTTACAGGACTTTTGCTTTGAGTGTACGTTATTATTATTAGTGTTTGCTTCTATGGCAAGCTTCTTCTCAAATTCTGTCTTGGCCTGTTTTACTATTGTTTTACATTTAACTTGCCATTACTTATACTCATGCCTGTTTTCCTCATTTATGTCTATTTTCCAATTTTCCAAAGGTGCCTTTCAACTCATCTTTAGACTATTCTGGCAGTCTTTGGTCTTCCTTTGACCTTTTTAATGTATGGAATACATTTTATCTAGGTTTCCAAAAGAATACTTTTAAACAATTTATATGCCTCATGCACATTTTTAACTTTGTTAAACACTCCTTTTAGATTTTTGTAATTTCCCTATTCTACCATATTCTCCCTTTTTAAAGTTATATTTTAACGCAATAATTTTACTTTAGGTTCTCCCTCCAGTGATTATGTCAAATGTGATTATAACAGCTACTGCTAAGCAGCCCCACCACTGTAGTCCCTTTCATCAGGGCCTGTTTTCCACTGAGGACTAGATCTGAAGTATCACCCTCTCTTGCTGGTTTTAGAACTAGCTGCTCCATGAAGCAGTCATTTATGGCATCTAGAAACATAACCTCTCTAGCATATACCGATCATATATTGATCCAGTTAATAATAAGATAAATAAAAGCCCAATTATTGGCCTTTCTAATTTCTGCTAACATTTCACAGTCTTCTTCATCTTGGTCAAATGGAAGATAGTATATGTCTATTGCTATACTCTTAGTCATCACATCATAGAATTTCTATTGTAAGGTTTCAGCATTGCATTTTGTTTCCTTCAGGAATTTAATCCTGCCTGACTCTATGCCATCCTTTATATATAGTTCCACTCCTCCATCAATTTGATCTGCCCTGTCACGTCTATATAATGTGCACTCTGGAATCACAATGTCCCATTGTTAGCCTCCTTCCATCACATCTCTGTGATGCCTATTATATCTATATCTTATTATGTTACCATAATGCCATACATTCTAAAGTTCCAGTTTTATTGTTCAGACTTCTGGCATTTGCATACAGACATTTAATGAATGCTTTTTACTTGCATTTTTCAAAATGGCATCAGCCAGCCC
Organism: Rhinatrema bivittatum; assembly: GCF_901001135.1. Lineage (NCBI taxonomy): Eukaryota > Metazoa > Chordata > Amphibia > Gymnophiona > Rhinatrematidae > Rhinatrema > Rhinatrema bivittatum. Next base: position 165,599,934 of record NC_042615.1, read on the forward strand.
TTTACACCTAGGGGTAGATTTTAAAAAGCATTTACTCGAGCAAAACTGGTTTTTGCTCGAGTAAATACACTTTACTCAAGTAAGTGGGCTTTTCAAAATTGCTACAATATATGCCATTGAATTGTCCATAGGATTTACTCAAGTAAGTGCGCTTTACTCGAGTAAATAGCTTTTGAAAATTGCTACGATAGTATGTCACATTTACATGCGTAACTCCTTTGAAAATGACCCCCTTACTATGTGACAGGGCTGCCCAATGGCACCAGTAGCCCCTGTCGCATGATAGCAGCAAAGGGCAGCCATTGCCATTTTGAATAATGCCAGCTGCTAGCCCAGGAGTCGCTAGACCACCAGGCATTTTTGGGGAGTCTTGGGGGGCAGGGGCAGGAAGATGGGCTAGGCTGGGTGGGATCAGCTGATGATGGTGGTTAATATTGGTTTGAATTGAAAGGGTCAGGGTGGGCTATGATTTAAGGGTTTATTTTTAAAGGAAATTGGGAAACAAAAAGAAAAACCTCGATCCGAGGGTGGATCCTAAATGATCCAGCCATGAAATGAAAATAAAAAGGCAACAAAATTTGTTTAGCTTACCACCTCTAGTGTGCAGGCCTGTGCATGTGGGGTGTGTGCCTCTGCCTATGTATGTGAGGACCTGTGCCTGTGTATTTTTGTCTGCCTGTACCTGTATGTATTTGCGTGTCTGCCTGCATGTATGTGTGTGTCTGCCTATGCCTGTGTATGTGTATATATACGCGTCTACCTATGAATATTCCTGAGATTTTCTATTTATTTGCCTCTGTGTGTGTGTGTGTGTATGTGCGTTACTCTGCCTGTGTGAGTGGGGGGGGGGGCCTGTGTGCTTGTGTCCCTGTATATGTGTGTGTGTGTGTGTGTGTGCCTGTGCTTGTGCCTGTGTGTATGTCTCTCTGTGACTGAATTGGTACTGGCTATGTTGATTGGCTGTTTGAGGTAATCAGCCTGCAACTCACTGAATCAGCCTTGCAGGCACTATTCACTATTTCATAACTGAATTGTGTGGCTGATGAGCTTCAAGTATTTTCATTCTGCGGAGGCTTGTAAATTATGTGGCAACAGCCTAATTATCGGGCCAATACAGTAAAGTGCGGCTGTGGTTATCCAGTTTTTAACCCACTTTGGACGCACGTTTTGGACGCGTAAGGCGTACCCGCGATTCAGTATCGGCTTTTATGTGTCCTTACCGCTTGCCGAAAAGGACGCGTATCCCTTTCTGCCCGGACGTCCAGAAAGAGACAGGAACATCCATGAACGGAAGCCGCTACCTGGACCTTCCTGCCTATATCCAGGTGTCTATGATCGGAGACCCCGCTGCCTTGAGCGCCCGGCCGGACGTCCAAGGTCGTGGCTTGGACGTCTGGCCGGGCGCTCAAGGCAGTGGGGCCTACAGGCAGGAAGGTCCATGAACGGACGCCGTGACCTCGGACGTCCAAGGTCGTGGTGTCCGATCATTGACCTTCCCGCCTGTATCCGGGTGTCCATGATTGGAGGCACCACTGCCTTGAGTGCCCGGCCGGACGTCCAAGGTCACGGCTTGGATGTCCGGCCGGGCGCTCAAGGCAGCGGGGTCTGTAGAAAAGATCCATCCACTTACCTGGTGGAATGACATTTCAAATGACATTTGTAAAGACATTTCAAATGACAGGTACCAGCGCACCCTGGATACTGTATAGGCGCTGCATACCGCTCTATACAGTAAAATGGATTGCAAACGTCTACCGCTTCATTGACGCGCTTTGGACGCCGCTTGGATTTGCATCTAATTTGAATACTGAATTTAGCGGTATGTTAACCAAAATATGCACGCGGCAAATGAGCGGGCGCCCGGCACTGCCACACTGTTTCTTAAATGTCCTTACTGTATCGGCCCGATAGTCAGCAATTCTATAGTGTCCTATTTTATCATTTGATCCCTTTTGCAGATTCATTCCTACCTAACCAAATAAGATCTAACTTTAAATCCATCTGAAGTATTCATCTAACTGAAAATTTTATGACTATGCATCTCTCCAGAATATATTGCAGAGACCACATTAATCCTAATTTGCAGGATCATTCATCAAATCATGTTAGGGCATTATCACAGGTATTAGGGCCCTAATGCCCGTGATAATGCCCACAATAAAAACACATCCTGAGATGCGTATGCAAATTTTTAAAATGTACTCAAAAGGGAGGAGTTTATAAAAATGAACTGTGTTAGCATGTTATAACTACACCTTTTTTCCTGGTGTTATGCCCCAAATATGGAGAGAGAGAGATAGAGAGAGAGAGACTGTATAAGGTGTCTATATAAGTCAACTATTTATACTACTGCAGCATGGCCAGGCCCTTTTGAAAATGCGTTGAGCGTGCAAAGAGCCCGGCCACGCGCCTAAGTCCGATTTAAAATTTGGCCGTGTATGTCTTTTTTTGTTGGTTGTTGCAAGGCTATTGTGACACAATGCTTAGCTTACTAGATATTACAAATATATGTTTACTTTTCTTATGTTTTCATTTTAATGTTTGATTTTAAGTATGTTGGTTAATGGTTGTGTTTATGGCATTTTGCTTACATGTTTAAATTGTGTGTATGATTCTTAATAATTTTAAATAATACTCTGAGATTTATTTAGTAGCATATAATAAATAACATTGTTAAACTGTTAAAGATGGCTGCATCAATGTGCTGCTTTAACAATCAATAGTGAAGATAAGTAATAGTAGTATTTATTGTCCTGGCAGCTTACACCTGAATCTATTTGTTAGCCTTATAAAAGATATCATCTACCCAGCTACTTTATGGGTTATCTTTTAAGACATTCTATTTTTGGCAGGCTCATGTTGTACTCTTTATCTTTTTTTCTTTGCTTTCTAAAATAACTGACAACTTTTTGCTGCAATGATATTTCTTTGAAATTATGTAATGTTGAATAGAAAATATTTGCAGCTAGGCAATTTAACTTTAAGTGGAGTTAAAACTGGGTGATATAGTATATGGTGAGCAAGGTGTTACAGTATCATGCCTACAGTGTCATAGGGCCTCATGTTCCAAGCCGCTCGCACGCGAAAAGTCCCTTATCGCGTGCAATACCAGGATGGGGGCGGAGTCGGCCCCGGAAGAGGAGGAGCCGGGGCGTCACCGGGGCCGACACTGCTCTGACGCCACAGACAGCGAAAAGGTAAGGCCTTTTTCGAGTCCGCTTTCGCTCCCAATAGCTACACCTCCTATGGTGGCGCTATTGGGTGCGAAACCAGCAGCGAGCGCACTGCGACGGTGCGATCGCTGCCGGCTAGCGCAGGCCCGCCCCCCGATTCGGCCCCCCGCCCCTCATTTCCTAAAGTATCGCAGGCCTGCGATACTTTAGAAAATGAGGCCCATAGTGTATCATGTCCATCATTAGTTTTATATAATGTGTTAAAATTTTGATGTGGATTTTATGTATGTTTTTATGTTAACTGCTGAGATTTGCTGATGAGCAGGTTATAAATTTCATAAATCAATCAATCATTAAATAAATATACATTACATTAAAGAATATTTGTTTGAAAAGATGCAGTCTCTAGGTAAACCTCACCTTCTCTCTTTCTGCTTATTGTGTAATTCAATTTTAAACCAAGAAAACTAAGAAAAAATATATCTTATTACCTTCAACTGAACAATTATTGAAGAACTAAAGCATCCTGGTGGAAAGATTAAAGAGATTCTTGGATCCATGGTTGGCTTTACTTCAAGTCCTTTTTTTGGAATGGAAAATGTCTCCTTTTTTAAACATGACACTACTGAAAAAATACCAAGTTTGTAAACCTTCACTTCTGCAAAGCTCCCCTGCATGGAGAAAAGAAAGTAGAAATGTTACTGTTTTTTTAAATAAAATGTACTCCTGAGGATCAAGAATGCCAACTCTTGGTAATTATCAATATTTTATAACTGGCAGTAAATTACTGCAGTATTTCAAATACTTTCATAGAGTTAATACATTTAACATGGAATTTATCCTAGTATCACCCAATAACAACCCTGAACCTTGTAATTACTCTTTGGTAGGGATGTGCAGAGGGAAGCCATACGTTGCATTCGTGATTCGGATTCGTCGGGGAGCAGATACGTTGCATTCGGCCATATGGCGCCCCAATGCGTTAATACGGCAATTTCTCTTCGTGTCCCAGCTAAAATTAAAATTAACTACAATCCCCCACACTCCTGAACCCCCCAAGACTTACCAAAACTCCCTGGTGGTCCAGCGGGAGGTCCGGGAGCCATCCCCTGCACTCTCACACCCTCAGTGCCGGTTTCATCATGGTGCCGATAGCCTTTGACCTACTATGTCACAGGGGCTACCGGTGCCATTGGTCAGCCCCTGTCACATGGCCATCAGTGCCATCTTGTGCTCCTACCATGTGACAGGGGCTGACCAATGGCACCGGTAGCACCTGTGACATAATATGGGCAAAGGCTATCGGTGCCATTTTGATTACTGGCAGCCGATGGCCGGAGTGCAGGAGGTCGCTCCCGGACCCCCACTGGACTTTTGGCAAGACTTGTGGGGGTCAGGAGGCCCCCCCCCAAGCTGGCCAAAAGTCCCTGGGGGTCCAACGGGGGTCCCAGAGCGATCTCCTGCCCTCGGGCCATCGGCTGCCAGTAATCAAAATGGCACCGATAGCCTTTGCCCATACTATGTCACAGGGGCTACCGGTGCCATTGGTCAGCCCCTGTCACATGGTAGGAGCACAAGATGGCGCCAATGGCCATGTGACAGGGGCTGACCAATGGCCCCAGTAGCACCTGTGACATAGTAGGTCAAAGGCTATCGGCGCCATGATGAAACCGGCACCAAGGGTGTGAGAGTGTAGGGGATGGCTCCTGGACCCCCCGCTGGATCACCAGGGAGTTTTGGTAAGTCTTGGGGGAGGGGGGATCAGGAGGTGGGGGGTTTGTTTAAATTGATTTATTTAGGCGGCCAAATAATTCAGCGAAGATTCGTGTATTCATGGGGAAATCATGATATGTTTCGCTTCCCCACGAATACAACGAATATGGCAACATCCGTTGCGGATTGCCAATACGTAGGGACTGAATGCACACCCCTACTCTTTGGATCTTTAGGATGATGTAACACAACATCATTTTGATCCATTCCAAACTAAACAAAATGCCATGTTTTTTCCTTCTATATTTACTAAAAAGAAGCCATCTTTCCTGGATTTTCAATGGTTTATTTGCTTCTGCATGGTAGGAAAAAATACAGCTATGATCAAAGTAATATAAGAAACTGTCATTTAATGAAAATCATAGTATGATTTTAAAGACATCTATGCTGAAGCATGCTGAACTATGCATAGTAATTCAATAATATTGATAGCATGCATAAATTACTCATTTCATAAGCACATTTTATTATGCAACAGAACATCACTGAAAAATTACAGTGTTATGAAGCATTATACATCAGAAATCAAGAATGATCCATACAAGCTACAATCATCAATATCACACAAATCTTTGTGAAAACTAGTAATCATTTGCAAGTTAAAAAAATTAGTTTTGGTTCATTCATTCATTCATTTCACAGGTTATAGTCATTTGTTTAGTTCATTTCAAATGAAAAAAAATGTTTTATTCATTCATTCTTTACCATTATATTCAATGAGGAAGTAATGCAGCATATTTTTGGGCTCCAAAATTAGGATTTTATAATCATGTCTAAATAAACTGGTGGGTAGTCATCAGAAAGGGGAAAGCATGCCAATGCATCAAGTCTATGTCAAATTGGTATGAAAAGTAGCATGAAGAGCCCAATGATCTGACCTTTAAGTGGTGATCGATAGTAAAAGAAAAAAATGCATATGCAAATGTGTTTACTCTGGTGCATGGTATATTGTATGCATACACATTATGCACATTTTACAATTTTGGGTACTTGCCAGGTTCTAAATGCCTGGATTGGCCACTGTTGGAAACAGGATGCTGGGCTTGATGGACCCTTGGTCTGACCCAGTATGGCCTGTTCTTATGTTCTTGTAATGTCCATTTCAGCTGGATTAGTACAAAATGCAAAATAGTTTTCAATGCTAGTTACTTGAAGTTTTGTTATTGTTTCTCTTTTCAGTTGTGGAGATTTAATATATGACTGTGGATGTATATGATGTTAGACACTTGACTTTTGCTGTATACCAGTTTTTGATTAATGTTATACCTGGGGTGTTAGTGGGTTACGGTGCCTACCAGAGCTGGTGGGGAAAGTGAAATGTAGTAGCAGGGATTATCACAGAAGTTGGTCAGCTGGAAAGCTGACAAGCAGGTGCCTTTCAGGCACAATGATGGGTTAATTGGGTTAATCAGATATCTCTGGAAAGAAGGCCCTCTTGCTTGGATCCAAGGCAGGGGGGGTGGAGATGCTGCCTTGCTCAGGGCTACGATGGTTGGTAAAGAAGGGAACATTGTTCTGGTTACTGTTATTTGCAATTCTGTCTCAGGTTGAGGCCTTTTTATATCAAATTATCTATGTCTATGTTCATTAATTTGCCACCAGGGTGAGATGATGGGGGAGGGTGGTTGGATTCAGTGGGACACAAGTATCAGTTACTAAGTTATTAAGAAAGCTAGCAGTCTGGCAAGATTTTTTCTTCACTTCATTGTATCTTCTAACCTCACTGCCCTGCACTTATAGTGCTATGTTAAACACTCATTCAGTGAATAAATCACTAGCACTACTTTCATCTCCATTCCACTCCAACCCTACCCCATTGAACAGAGAAAGCAAGCAGTGTCACTGCTTCTCTCTGTCTGTCACAGTAAGACCACTGAAAATAACATTTTAAACTTTATTTTAACTATGAATGAGCTTCTTAAAAACAGACCCTTCTCTACCAACTGCTAGGTAGAAAATAGAGAGTTTCTTGCATATGTATAGACCTTTCAGTGGGAGGACATCCGCATCATTTGATACAGATAGCAGCTATAAGCTGAATTTAAAAAAATGCTTCACTGTGATTTATTTTTTATTTTTATTGAATTTTTAATAATTAAGGTACAATTCACAGCAAATAACAATACAAAGAATGGTACTCATTATCTGTGAATATTATCAACACTCAGAAGAAAAAATAAGTAAAAAGAGAATAAGAAGAGGAGACTAAGGCACAAGAAGCAGCCTATTAACATAGAAATTATAAATCTATACATAAAGATTATGTCAACTCTTCACCATTTTCTCTCAGTTTACCAGCTCAATAGTAGGTTTTTTGGGTTACGCATCCAGATAGGATCTCAACTGGCTAGGTTGATTAAAAGCATACCTTTTCCCCTGAAATACCATAGTACATTGACACAGAAATCTCAATATGAATTTGGCCCCTTTTTGTTGAGCTTCCCCCCTCACTGACAAAAATTCCTTCCTTCTGATTTGTGTCCCACATGAAATATCTGGGAAAATCCTTATATTCTGACCATAGAACTTAACATTCTGATTTCTGAAATATAGTCTTAGTAATGAGTCTCTTTCAGATAGGAAGGAAAATTGAACAATGAGGGTAGCTCTCGTGCTTATATTTGTCTCAAAGGACTTTTCTAATAAGTCAGATAAGTTCAGCTCAATTTGATTATCTTGTTTTTGATTCTCTATTTCCTGATTTTGAAATACATAGTAAATTCTCAAGATTGCTGGTAATGCTTCATTAGTGTACTTCAAAACATTTAAAAGATAACTTCTAAATTGATCTGAAGCTGACATTAAATGGATTTTTGGAAAATTAAGTATCCTCAAGTAATTTTCCCTAATTTGATTCTCTATAACTTCTAACTTATCATGATACATTTTCTCAGACCTAATTAAATTTGCTTGAACTTTATCCATCTCTTTCATTTTGACCTCTAGAGAATTAATCGAACGTTCTACCTTATCAATCTTAGTCTATAGAACCAGATTCTTATTTAAGGCATCCTGTAATGTATTGGCAATATTATTAATAGTCTTTTGCATTATTAACATAGATCCTATTTCTTCCAGGGTAAAGTTCCTTGGGGTAATTATAGACAATCGAGCTAGTGATCCACCATGGATGCCTCCACTCCTTCCCTCTATTGGGGCCTGCCTGGGTACAGGCTGCAAAGAGGAAATACCACTTTGTTCTCTGGAGTCCATTGCTGGACTCTCGAGGGAGCAGACTACACTCTCTGCTACTCTCTGATGTTGAAGTGGCGTAAAATTTAATTTAAGCTTGGGATCTCCCGAAAAGGGTATCTCTTCTCTGTTCCCTAAAGGCGGCTCAGGTGTTTCTGGTGCTCCAGGAGTTAATGATGTCTCCTGAGTCAAAAGGTTCATTCCCTGCTCCCGGTCTGATCCTTCAGCGACTCCTCCTCCTGGTATCTCTATGGGAGTATTTACAAAGCAATCCTCAATTTTAGGTTGATTAGAAGACACAGGTGTGGAGGACAACTCTCTCAGCTTTGCCTTCCTCTTTGTGTGTGGCATTACAAAGAGGAGGCAAAGCCGAGCCCAATAATAGATCACAAATATTTATAAGAAATAAACTTCTCAACAGTTCTTACTGAGGATTCTTTGTCGTTGACAATATTCAAGCCTCTTTACCTCCTCTTAAACTCGTGGCTGCAGTACAATAATTCAGAATTTCCTGCCAAGCCAATCACGCCAAACTAAGCCAAACAAAGCTGCGCGCCCCTTAGGCACGCGCAGCTTTGGTGGCGCGCCGGCGGCAGCTGCGCACCAATAGGACGCCACTGTTATAGGCCTGTCGGCTCCTCCCCTAGTGTCCCAGCAAAACAGGCCAATCAGATGAAGAAGAAATTTGCCTCCAGGCAAAGAGAGGAAATCCGCGGCAAGCAGGGGGTACAGGACGCAGCTGTTGTAGGCGTCCCGTCGGCTCCTCCCCTAGCGTCCCAGCAGGGCAGGCCAATCAGATGAAGAAGAAATTTGCCTCCAGATGAAGAGAGGAAATCCATTGCAAGCAGGGGGTAAAGGATGCCACTGTTGTAGGCGTCCCGTCGGTTCCTCCCCTAGCGCCCCAGCAAAACAGGCCAATCAGATGAAGAAGAAATTTGCCTCCAGGCGAAGAGAGGAAATCTGCAGCCCACTGTGATTTATCCTCCCTCTGGTCTCCTTGCTAGCTTGTCCTGCCTTGAATTTCTAGAGGATGTGATGTCACACAGTTTAGAATTGGTTGCTATAGTTACCGATATGCGGCGTCAGCCTGGACCCCAATTCCGTCCGGGTGAGAAAGTGTGGTTAAGCACCTGGCACATCCGCCTGCGAGTCCCCTCCATGCGATTGGCTCCTCGTTACATTTGGCCCTTTCCGGTGCTTCGACAATTGGGGCCAGTGACATATCAGCTTCGACTACCAGCGACATTGTGAATACATAATTCCTTCCACGTGTCCCTCTTGAAGCCCGTAGTCCTCACTTGGCCTTCTCGGAAACTTCCTGATGTACCACAGCTTTGGGCTGAAGATGAAACCATTTACAGGGTACACGAAGTGTTGGACGTTTGGAAAAAAGGCAAAACATGGGAGTATCTTCTATCATGGGAAGGATTTGGACCAGAGGAGAATTCTTGGGAGCCTGCTAAGAATATATTGGATAAATCATTGCTCACAGACTTTCATTCAAAACACCCTGGTAAACCCAAACCTTCTAGGGGGAGGCCTAAAGGAGGGGGTACTGTTAGCGGTGTCGGCCGCGGCAGGCCGTGACCGGGACAGGTGTCATGGCCGCCGGCCGTGGTCGGCCGCAATTGAAGCAAGGCCGACGGCCGCAGTAGCTACTCACCCGGATTGTCGGCATGTTGAGGCTGCCTGCAGACGCAGGCAGCCTTCTTCTTCTTCTTCTCTCCCTCGGACCGCTGCTATGGCTGTCAGCAGCATGGCTCCACGGCAATCTGGCTCCTCCTCCTCTGCCCCGTAGAGCCGCGTGCGCGGCTGAAGATAATTCTTAAAGGAGCCATGACAGGAAGTGTCATGGCTCCCCCTGAAGCTCCTCCCCCGGTTTCCTGTACTTAAGGCAAGGGCTGAGCATTCATTCCTTGCCTTGGTATTGAGGTCTTGCTTGGTTCCTGTGTTCCTGGTATCCTGGTTCTTCGTCCCGCTTCTGCTCTTCCCTCCTTGCTAGATTGATTCTTCTGGACTCCGACCTCTGGACAGGCTTTGGACTGTGCTTTGGACTCCGACCTCTGGTTTGGCTTTGGACCGCTCTCTGGACACCGACCCTTGGACTGGCTTTGGACCGTGCTTTGGACTCCGACCTCTGGTTTGGCTTTGGACCGATCTCTGGACACCGACCCTTGGACTGGCTTTGGACCTCGCTCTGGACTCCGACCCCTGGACTGGCTGCGGACCGCTCTTTGGACTCTGACTCCTGGACCGGCTTTTGGATTTTCTTCAACTTCTCTACGGAGACTACTTACGACCTGCTGGAGGCACCAGCCGTCTGGAACCCACGACCTGCAGGAGGCGCCTGCATCCAGACCATCTTCTATCTTCAGGGAGTCGCCTAAGTCCCAGCGGCCGTGTCCCTACGGGCTCCTCCTGGGGGGATCACGTGCTTCCAGGGTGAAGTCTGATCTACATCTGCAACAGACCTCGCCATCTGACGGTAGCCTTTCAAAGATGCCACAGAGTATCTGAGTTCCATAAGTGCACTCTGTGTGGCGTCAACCTTAGAGTAAATATTCTAGAGGAAAAGTAAGAGGACTTCCATGAAGAAGAGGAATGGAAGCAGTGGTGTTGCAGATTCTGTAGTCTTTGCAAAAGTAGGTGCAAGAAAGACTGAAACCTCTAACAGTGGAGTACATGGACACAGATATGCTTGCATATTGGGCACAAAAGTCTTCAGTGTGGCCAGGCCTAGCCAAGGTGCTTCAGAGCAATCTTTTCTGACCTCCAACCCACATGCCCTGTGAACGTATCTTCTCAAGGGCAGGGGATATTGAGAGCCCTCATCAATCCATGCCTCAGTCTGCCTACCTGCTATATCCCAGTTTTACCACCTCAGGGATCTTGCTGTCACATGCCTAACTGCTATGCCATATATATTTTACTTTTGGTGTCTTACTGCTCCTCTGCCTAACTGCCATGTACTACCTTAGGAGTATTGCTACAATATACCTCCTGCTATGCCCCACATGCACTTCATTAAGGGTGTTGCTGCTACTATTCTGCCTCGCCTTGCCCCTGATATACCACCTTTGAGGGTCAATGTTTTAATATGCCTAACTGCCATGCTTATGATGTACCTCTGTGTTTGCTGTTTGAATTGTCAGGCTAGTTTACCCACATGCTATGTGCAGTCTGCCTGTGGAAGAATGAGCTGCATTGAGGAAGCTGAGAGGTAGGACTACATACATCACACAGCACCAATCAAACTGTGCAGCTTGTAGGGATGTGCAGACCAAAAGTTTAAGTTCATAAGTCCATAAGTCGAAAGGGGGGGGTCATTTGCGGTCAATATGGACATATGGAGAATTCCATGTTGAGTCTATGTCCATATGTGCAAATAAAAATTTAAACCCCTCACCCGCCTTAATCCCCCCCCCCCCCCCAAGACTTACCAAAACCGCCTGGTGGTCCAACGGGGTCAGGACACCATTTCTGAACTCCTTTGCAAGGAGCACGTGAGGTCGGCGTCACGTCGGAGTGACACGGCGTCACGTGATTCCCCTCGGGTCCGCTCCCGGACCCCTCGTTGGGCCCAAAAGGCACTTTTGGCCAGCTTGGGGGGGTCAGGAGGCCCCCCCAAGCTGGCCAAAAGTTCCTTTTGGGCCCAACGAGGGTTCCGGGAGCGAACCCGAGGGGAATCACGTGACGTCGGCGCCACGTCGGAGTGACGCGGCGTCACGTGATTCCCCGCGGGTCCGCTCTCGGACCCTCACGGAACTTTTGGCCAGCTTGGGGAGTTTTGGTAAGTCTTGGGGGGGGGATTAAGGAGGGTGAGGGGTTTAAATTTTTATTTAGATCAACAATCGCGATTTCCAACGTATTCAACATAGCTATGTTGAATAAGTTGGAAATCCGATCGTTTACGCCTCATCACTTTTTTAAGTTAAAAAAAAAAAAAAGTTGCATTTTCCATTTAAGTTCAAAACGAATGCACACCCCTAGCAGCTTGCTGGCAGGGAGCCCAGGTCTTACCAGCAGAGGAGAATGCTAATTCCAATGGAAATGAGCAGCATGGCTAATGAGGAGTCTAAGCACTAATAGCCAATGAAGCAGAGAAAGTGCCAGGACTAAAGAGGGGGGCTGGGGAGGAAGGAGAGAGAAACTGCTCAGTGAAAGGGTGGGAGAGAGAATGGAAATGTAGGAGAGTGGGGAAAAGATGGGTGACAAGGGTTGGGAGACAGGGAAAAGGAGAGGATAGGGAGGGAGTAAGGAGGGGGTACGGAGGGATAAGGCTAGGGAAGGAGAGATCATAGGAGAGTAAATAATGCAAGAGGGATATTTGGTCTCCCTATCCACCCCCCACCACCACCCCCAACATCTCAAATAACTGACAGTGCAAAGGGAAATCTCAGGCCATCCAGTGCCATTTTGAATTTCAGTACTATCAGGCAAAGAATGACTAAGGATTGAATATGCACTGGAACCCTGGGCTCCACTAGATATAAAGAGAGAGGATGGGTGGGCAGCCAAAATTGAAATGCTGGTGTCCTGGCTTTTAGGTGTGACCCCAGGTTAGCATACAAGGGACAGAATTTCAAAAGGGGTGGGGCAGAGTTTGGCAAGTGAGGAGGGAATCTGTTTAAGGAGTGGCTATTTGTTGGGGGGAGTGACACACTTTTGAGGGGATGTATGATTGTCTCTTCAGATAGGTGGTAGGAGTATGGTTTGCTCGTTCATGGCTACCTGCACCATTCTACAACATGGACAGGGAAAGGGGAGACTTTTCCGAAAGGATGGGCTCCACCTTAACCAGAGTGGAACCAAGCTGCTGGCACTAACTTTCAAAAAGTAGATAGAGCAGCTTTTAAACTAGAACAAGGGGGAAAGCCGACAGTCACTCAGCAGTGCATGGTTCGGAGAAATGCATCCTTGAAGGACACTAATGAAACAGGAGAGTTAGGGCATCCCAACAGAGAGGTTCCATTAAATGCAAACATAGTTCATATACCTATATGTAAAAAATCACCAAAGCTAATGATTTCCAAATTATCCCAAAAAACTGAAAAGCAGGTTGTTAAAACAAGCAAATAACACACTTTGAAATGTCTGTATGCCAATGCCAGAAGTCTAAGTAGTAAGATGGGAGAGTTAGAGTATATAGCAGCAAATGATGAGATTGACATAACTGGCATCACAGAGACTTGGTGGAAGGAGGATAACCAATGGGACAGTGCTATATCAGGGTACAAATTATATCGCAATGATAGGGAGGATCAACTTGGTGGGGGTGTGGCACTTTATGTCCGGGAGGGTATAGAGTCCAACAGGATAAAGATCATACAAGAGACTAAATGTTCAGTAGAATCTATATGGGTAGAAATCCCATGTGTGTTGGGTAAGAGTATAGTGATAGGAGTATACTACCGTCCACCTGGACAAAATGGTCAGACAGATGATGAAATGCTAAGAGAAATCAGGGAAGCAAACCAATTTGGCAGTGCAATAATAATGGGAGATTTCAATTACCCCAATATTGACTGGGTAAATGTAACATCAGGACTTGCTAGAGACATAAAGTTCCTGGATGTAATAAATGATTGCTTCATGGAGCAATTGGTTCAGGAACCAACAAGAGAGGGAGCTATTTTATATTTAATTCTTAGTGGAACGCAAGATTTGGTGAGAGAAGTAACGGTGGTGGGGCCACTTGGCAACAGTGATCATAACATGATCAAATTTAAACTAATAACTGGAAGGGGGACAATAAGTAAATCTGCAGCTCTAACACTAAATTTTAAAAAGGGAAACTTTGATAAAATGAGAAAAATAGTTAGAAAAAAACTGAAAGGTGCAACTGCAAAGGTTATAAGTGTTCAACAGGCATGGACATTGTTTAAAAATACAATCCTAGAGGCGCAGTCCATATGTATTCCGCACATTAGGAAGAGGAACAACTTGAGTACATCAGCAGGCTAGTCAACGTTCCAAGAATTAATGTGGATTAGGGATATGTATTTGTTCTAAACAAATTCATTTTTCTCAGGGAAACAGTCTATGTCAGGGTTGTTCCAAAAGGAACAAACCAAAAACAGATTCACCTGAAAATATCCAAAAATTTCAGATATTTTCTGTTTATTACTATAAAAAAAAAGGGGAGGCCTCACTGGACCGCTCAGCTCCCACCCACATCACCGACAAAAAAAAATTGGGTCTCATCTTTTTCTTCCCTCGTCTCCCAACCCTATCACTGAAAAAAGAGTAGGAATCTTACCAGCACCATCCAACCACTGTCACAAATAAGTAAAGACCTGTCTCTCCTTTGCCTCCATTTATCCCTTCCATGGGAGTCTTCCAGGAAGAAAGGGGCAGGAGAGTTCCCAGTTACTTCTGCTCCTCTGGTTTCCATTTAAAAATGGGGCTGGCCTCAGGGCTGGCCAGCACCAGATTGTTTTATGGCAGTAAAGTCCAATGGGTAAGGAGCAATAGGGCCACAAAATAAGCTTTATGGCCAAATTACTTTCAGGCGTAAAACAAATAGTGCCAGCTGGCCCGGAGGTTGGCATCATTTTTAAGTAAGAGACAGCGGGGAAAGATCGACTAGTGATTGTTACTGCCTCTTTTTCAGGAAAGCAACCTAGAGAAGGGGTAAATAGGGACCACTTACCAAAAAAAGACAATAATTCAGAAAACGCTATAGTCCTTACCCACTGTCCAAGACCTTTCCCTAATCTCTTGAATTCCTCCTGTAGTACACTAACATGGATGATAACTTTAAAACAAGTGCAGGGTGCCGACATACACATGTATGGGCACACGAGGGTATATAAGCTGAAATTTTAATGCACACATTTACGCTCAAAGGGGTAGATTTTAAAAGAAGGGCGTGTGGCCATCTGCGATCAGTTCCCGGTGGGCGCATGTTACAAAATCCATTGGCCGCGTGCACATGCTTGCTAGATTTTAAAATCCATGCATACATGTGTGAGCAGCATGCACAGGGGGGGTGAATTTTAGTAAATTAGGCGCGGCGACGCAATCGGGCCTTCCCCAATTCCTATCCAGTCCACTCCAATTAAGGAGTGGACTGGAAGGGAACTTTCCTATCACTAACCCTACTCTTCCAACCTTTTCCCCTCTCCACCCTGACCCCTAACCTAACCCTAACTATCCCCAATTTTGTTGTTTTTTTATTTACTGCTCTGTTGGAGCAGAAGCAACGTCTGTGCGCCGGCCAGCTGTCGGTGTGCGCTTCCCCGGAACAACGGCGAATGGCCGTTGTCCCAGCCAGCCTCCGTCCCACCCCACCCTGCCCCTCCCCACCCAGACCATGCTTCGGCTCACCCCTTTTTCAGGGCCCAGCATTTGTGTGTGTATCGGGACTTACGCGCGTGGCTGGGCCGTTTTGAAAATGCGCATGACCCATCCAAGCAAGAAAGTCCAGATTTTTACTAACACAGCCCTTTCAAAATTTGTCCGATAAGATTTTGAATATGCCTAGCACGTGTATGTCTACTCCTAATTTTAAGCCGTTACTCAAGGAAATGTACTTCGTGTATCTTTCTTAAGAAATTGTCAGCTTTAACACACACAGGAAGGCCAATTTTAAAACACGCTCACGTGAAGGATATTGCCAATTTTCCCAAGTGGTCCACCAGTTTGCCCAGTATGTCTCAAGGTCATTCAGACCTCTCTGGTTCTTCATCTTGCACACCCTCAAGTTGACCCAGATCCTTCCTCTTGGAGTGTTAGGCCATAGCAGGCATGAGGAGAGGAAGGAGAGGAGCCAGGCAGAAGTGGTAGGATGAGCTGGCCAAAAGTTCCGGTTGGGTCCAACGAGGGGTCTGGGAGCGGAACCACGGTGGACCACGTGACGTCCGCGTCACGTCGGAGTGACGCGGACGTCACGTGCTCCTCGCAAATGAATACAGGAATGGCTTCCTGACTCCCCGCTGGACCACCAGGGAGTTTTGGTAAGTCTTGGGGGGGGATTAAGGAGGGTGAGGGGTTTAAATTTTTATTTAGGGAACCGGTGCACGTATGGACATAGCCTCAACTTATGGAATTCTACATATGTCCATATTGACCGAAATTGACCCTCACCTTCGACTTATGGACTTATGAACATAAACTTTTTGTCTGCACATCCCTAATGACAGCCCAAGGGCCAAGGTCCTCACCATCTGTACATGAGAGTTGACTGTTTGCTTATCTAGGTGTAGCAGGGCTCAGGTGTGCATGGTTGTGTACAACCCCTATGAGATATACCAGCTTGCAATGACCTATGAGAAGTTTTGGGATTGCCACAATATTTGATAGGGATGTGCATTCATTTAGAACGAATTAGGACATTTCAACGAAATGGCCTAATTCGTCCTGTTCGGGAGACCCGAATCCTGAACTGGAGTTTTTCCCAAACTTCGGGGAAAAAATTTGTACTGATACCTGTGTTTTTGCAGGCCCACTAAAATGCATCTGATATACATGTGGTCGGTGACGAATCATGAGGGAGTTAGACATTGCTCTATCCAACTTCAGTCCAACTCCTGGACCACTAACTCAATAATGTCTTAAAGGCTTTCAACTGAGAACCAATCACAGGTCATCACATTAATACAGGATTATGAGCAATTTATAGCGTAGGACCTTCAGCATGTGTTGTAGCATACATATCTGCATGGATTTTCTGCGAGTATCTCATTTGTATATCTATAGAGGTGCCTGCTTTTGCTGTATACACTAAAAAAATGCATGCAGACAACTAGCAAAGTTTTCACTACGGGTCTTATTACATCAGTCCTATTGTAACGTTCTGCTCTATAACTTGCTCTCTAATTCCAGTTTGTAAACAGGAACCAGTTTGACCTCAGATTTTAGGTAAGATTATGTGGGAAGGAGCAGAGTAATAGAAGGGAAGCCCAGGGTACATTTTGAAAAATATTTTCATTTTTTATTTTATTTTGTTTACAAAATTAAATAAATCAGCAAAGAAAATGTTGTTGACTTTTTTCCATGCCATTCTAGACAAAAGAAGATCTCCAATGCTTATCTATATTGGGATCCCATCTTGGGTATTGGTTGTCCATTCTCAAAAAATATATATGTTTTTGTTGACCATAAGAACATTTTTATATACAAATACAATTCTAAGTTTACCCACCTGCTGGTTCTTTTGATATCCCTCCAAACCTATAGGAGTCAGGTAACTTGATTGAAGCTTCTCATCATTTACCTTCACCATAATATCTCGATAATTTCCCTTGAAGCGTGTACAGAATGGAATTACAATGCAGATGGGAAAGGAAAGTCTTAGTCCAGGGTCTTTGCCCTCAATGATGATGACATTGCTAACTAGCTCCTCAAAATCAGACACCACCAAGGAACTCATGTCATTAATGATTTTGCATTTTATATTTTGCACAGTGGTGAAAGGTGCTTTAATGTAGCATGCTACTTTAGCTTCTTTTTCACCATTTTCTTGCACTAGAAATCTGTAGAAAAAAAATACATTTTTACTTGAAATGTTTAGTGTCATATTTACAAAGATTGTCAATAAATCACCCTATTGGGAGATTTATTATATTTATTTATTTATTTAAAATTTTTATATACCGGCATTCATGTTGCAAACATATCATGCCGGTTTACATATAACAGGGGTGTACAGAGAACAGTTGAATAACCTAATAGTGAGGAAGGAAGCAGTTACATATAACAAGGTAATAGAACTGGGAGAAGAGAAGAGAAGGGAGAGGATAACATTAGATAGAGGTATTTACATTAGTAACAGCATTTTTACATGTGGAAGTGGTAGATCTGGTTGAATAGAATTAATCAGTGTCCGGGAAGGCTTTTTTAAACAGCCAGGTCTTAAGTCTCTTCCTGAAGGTTGGGAGGCTGGGCTCCTGTCTAAGGTCCGGTGGGATGGAGTTCCACAGAAGGGGGCCAGCTGTTGAAAAGGCCCGATCTCTCAAGGTAATGAATATATGATGATATTTTATCTCAGGAGGGGCAAAATATATCGGAGAAGTGGCATTCCCATGATATTTGGCCTCTCCCCATAAAAATATTGCAGTGGATAAAATACATGATAAAAAACATCATCACTAATGTGCAAAGGTGGCGCACTTCCCCCAGAACCAACATTATCTTAAAGGGCAATGCTCTAAATAGCCTCCATAGCATGTGTCTACTGTTGCATTCAAGGAACCATATGCAGTCCTCTTTTTCTCATGGCCCAGCCCCCTTGCTGCAAACTTGAATCACAGTAAACCTGACATAAGGGGCTGGTTTTCAGTGCTGAGGGCAGAAGAAGAAAAAAATGGATTGCAGGGAATGAAGTAAAAGAAGTTAAGAGACTTTCTGGAAAGGAAAATACAAATCAAAATGATGTGCCTCAGAAATCTGCCAAGGAGTTAGAGAAGGGTGAGAAAGAAAAAAATGTGTAGAGGAATCAGAGCAGGGAGTGCTAACATCATCCTAGAGGCTGTACCACATACACTCAGGATGCCCAAACTAAACACTCACAAGACATCTAGATAGAACACCTGCAAGGAAGAAAAAGGCTGGAATCAGAAGGTGCATTGGCCAGCCTCACCAAATCTATCCCATTGAATCAAGGGAGGGAAATTCACCAGCCTTGATTCTAGAGGATACCAGTGTTCATTAGAGATGTGTATCGTGTGATTGATCGTCTTAACGATCGATTTCGGCTGGGGGGGGAAGGAATCGGATCGTCGAGGTTTTGTTTTTTTAAATATCGTGTAAATCGTAAATCGGGGGAGGGCGGGAAAACCGGCACACTAAAACATCCCTAAAACCCACCCCGACCCTTTAAAATAAATCCCCCACCCTCCCGAACCCCCCCAAAATGTCTTAAATTACCTGGGGTCCAGTGGGGGGGTCCCGTTGTGATCTTCCACTCTCGGGCGTCGGGCCATGGGTGAATTAATAGAAAATGGCGCCGGCGCCATTTTGGTTCCTGTTCCCCGACGTCACGAGCGTAGGAGATCGCTCCCAGACCCCGTTGGACCCCCAGGGACTTTTGGCCAGCTTGGGGGGGCCTCCTGACCCCCACAAGACTTGTCAAAAGTCCAGCAGGGGTCCGGGAACGACCTCCTGCACTTGAATCGTGTTGCCGTACGGCCGGCGCCATTTTGCTGTACGGCAATATGGCCATATGGCCGGCGCCATTTTGGGGGTTCGGGAGGGTGGGGGATTTATTTTAAAGGGTCGGGGTGGGTTTTAGGGATGTTTTAGTGTGCTGGTTTTCCCGCCCTCCCCCTTCCCCCGATTTATGATTTTTGACGATAAATCGGGGGAATTCCTATTAAATATCGCCTCTAACGATTTTTGACGATTTAAAATATATCAGACGATATTTTAAATCATCAAAAAACGATTCACATCCCTAGTGTTCATGCATCACCCCTTTATCACCCCTGTAGCGTTAGGTCCAGGATAACCATTTGCCCCATTGTGCCTTGTGTGAGCAAGCTACTGAAAATAAAATTGTTCTTGGTTAGACTTGATTGCCAAAATCATAGAATTCCTTTTGGAACTTTTTTTTTCTTTTCTACGCATTTCTTGACCAAGAAAATTATTTAAAATTGTTGTATTATGATTTCTAAATAGCATGTTATAATTATGGCTGTGGTAAAGTACACAGGTGTATCCTTCTAGGAGATAAGCTATACTTTCATATCACTATAAAATAATTATAGTGACAAGGAATGTGCTGTCATTTGTTTCATTTCATTTAATGTGTGCTAATGTTTTAGTGTGCACTAAATTTATTAACACACTCTAAAGTGATTTAAAACACAGTAAGTCATATTAACACACAATAAATGGGTTTTAATGTGCTTAAACCATTTAGTGTGTGCTACAACAAAATGATACAACTGAAACATTTTTAGCTGTAAAGCTCTATTTATGAAATATAGTAATGTTTCAAAATGGAAAACAGCTGTAAAGAAAGCCATGATCAAAGTGTGCAATGCCGGGCTTAAGAAGTAAAAGATGACAGTACTCACCCCTTCCTTACATTTCTCATCATTCCAGTTGCTCTTCTATCGGTTCCCTTTTCCTCCTACAATCACACTTTTCATTTCCATCTTTTTCACCCTTCCCATTACCTCTTCCTAGGTTGTCTTACCAATTAGCTATTAAATAAGTATCCATTAGAAGCATTAACTCAGCTTTGCTGTGCAGCTCAAGTTTGAGTTGCATGATGCTCACAGCATCTGTGCAAAGTAAGTAAAGCATCTTATCAGTGTTTTAAGAAGCACCACTTATCTGTTAATTGGGGGCATAAAATGCTGACCAGTGGGTTCTCAAGAAGTAGCAATATGGAGTGCTGACATGTACCACTTCACAATCTGATTTCACATCTCCATAATGAAAACCTGTTTTCTGGAGTCTACTCAGAAAAGGTTACATAGAAAACTGTTTAAAATTAGTATTTCTGAGGCCAATAGTCAGTAATCCAGTTAATGGAGATTTTATCCGGCTAAGGTTAACCAGGTAATTTGTCCCATAAATTCAGCGAGATAAACGTCCTGCTGAATATACCTGCCTCAAGGTATCCAGCTATATGTTGTGAAATAACTAAAAAACCTAACCAGCTATGTTTGATTGCAACCAGTTAGACTTTTTAGTTATTTGGCCTTGTGTGGCTGCATATCATCCTAATTAACTAGATATCTTCAAAAGATATCCAGTTAAGTAGTATTTAAAAAACAAAAGAAAGAAAGAATTAAGTATAGTGCCTATGGTCCAATTTTCAATTTTCATGTACAAACTTGTATCCAAGCCCTCTTAAGCAATAGAACCCCTAAAATCTAGCTGGATATGGAGTTGACTTTCCCAAAACTTGCCATTTAGATGAATAACTTGAGTTATTCATCTAAATGGCTTTGAATTTTGACTTCAGTGATTTTACCATCTTACAGCAATGAAACTACTTGTAATTGTGTCACAGTTGGGGAGCAATTTTTAAGCATCTTGCCTGGATGCAAAGACTATGAAAACTGGCCAGAGGAAGAAAGGAGCCGAGGACTGTTTACCTGCTTTATCTGCAGGCAGATTTTGGTTGGTAAATGATACGCGTGGATTGGAAAAATCGTATCTAGAGGCATTGCTTCCCAGCTCACATGCCCATGCAAACATCTCTTGTGAACAGCCTCTGAGGTCCTGTAGTGAAGGGGTGAAACAGCTCGCACGCATTTACCCATAGTTAAGTGGTACATTTTCAAATAGGGCAATCTAATCCCATGAATCCTTGTTAACAGGCCTAGGTTGCTCTGAAGATGGTCTTCTCTTCTCCTGACATTTTTGTGCACTTTTTGATAAAAGTACAATTAATAAATGATAAACTATTCCGGTTTCTAGATGGCAAATGTTACTTACTCTTTTTCAGACCATTGATTTCCCAGTTCTTGCGAATGATCCATATAATTCACCGATGTCTCATTGCAAGTTTCTGAGCTGGATGATACTACAATTTGCTTTCCCTTTATTTCAGAAACACTCTTCAATTGCTCCTTCTCACTCTCATTGTTTTGTTCTGGTGCTTCACTTTCCGTTGGCTTATAATCCTCATATGCTTTCTGCTTTGGAAGTATTTTGTTGACTTCCTGTTCTGTATGGAAACCGTTAGCTTTTACACTTGGTGGTGTGATAATTTCCTGATCTGCTTTCAATGTATCGCTTGCTGCTTTTATTTCACAAGGCTGAGATGGCCTTATCTTCTCACTGCCATCTCTTATAATACACTTTTCACTTTCAGTAATATCTGTCTTTTCCTTTTCATCTTTTTGAGTATGATCATCTTGCTCAGGCAATATTGTGGGTGGCTGATGAAAAAATGTACTGTATTGCCTGCTAATAGCTTGAAAATTAGTTTCTGTCTTTCCAATGTATGAGGCTGCATCCTGCAATAATTCACATACTCTTGCCAGATAATCCACAAGCACTATATTTATAAAAGAATTGCATAAAAGAAAATGTTACATTCAATTTTTCATTTTGAAAATATTTGTGGGGAGAAAACAAGATTCAGAAAAAATCTACAAACCAACTTTAAAAAGGAACTGCATGTCCCTTATCTGCTCTGCAATTCTCATGAATGAGGAGAAGAGAATGTTCAAGAAAAAGGTGATTCATATTATTACAAAAAGTTCAATATAACAGGAAGATTTACTAACATTTAGCATTTATTAAAAAAAATTATATTCTGCACTTTGAGGCGGATTACTTAGGAAATAAAACATATATAATAAAGGACATGACAAAGTTAGAAAAAAACAAAACTGAAGGAAGTTTCATGTCATGTCATGCACATAACAAACAAAAAAAGCTAAGCCATTCTTCTTCAAAACAAAAGAATCAAATGCAGCAAAGTCCAGCTCATAGGCCTGTATCAATAAGTACATTTTCAGCAGTTTCTTCAACATACTGTTGCTATCGGCAGTAGTATGTATGGGCAAAGAGTTCCTCAACATTGGACAAGGCAATATTGCAAGTTAAACAGCCTGTAACTTGCATTAAATACTAAGCATGATGCAGTATAGCTAAATCACAGCACTATTACGCAATAGACCAGAAGATTTCCTCCCCTATGGAAATAGCTGTTTTAAATGCATTTGCATGCATAAAATCTCTTAAGGCATGCAAAGCAGTTTATGCATAGGCAATCTTATGGTAATAAAATAGTGCTATTGATTTAGAAAAATGTCAGCCCCATTATTTTAGCATGTTTGAGGGAGATGTAATTATTTTCTCAAGGGAACAATGATCCTACAGGGAAATTTAAAGGGCCAAGGTGTCCAAAATACCTCTCTCCCATATCTGCCAAAATCAACCTGGGGTCTAAGGAGGACCCCTGCTCCCACTGCCTTCCAAGGCAGATCTGGTCCCCAAAAGAAAAAAAAAAAAAAAAGCAAATCATTTGGAAATGGCCCGCTTCCTTACCCAACCCCTCCTCTAAATCCATAAAAAATGTCCTCTTAGCCTAATGATACCCTCCATCAGGCTCATCCCTTCCCCACATCCCCCATCCAAATAATGTTATATCCTTGGGGGTCTAGTAGTACCCCCAACGTCAAAGCCAAAAAAGGATCCTGACCATCACCACAGAACCCCCCTCCCCTCATACCTCTAAAAGAAGTGAGGGCCCAGATCATCTTCTAGCTCTGGACCCATTGATGACATTTTTCAAAATAGTGTTGACCTGACCTTACCACTATCACAAGACGTGGCAAGGTCCAGGCACTATATATATATATATGGATGGGTCTGATTACTTGTTGCTGGGGTGTGGTGGATGGAGGGAGGCAGGATGACTGTTTATGTGCTTATAACTGAAGAGGGAGGAATATGTGACTATGATATGTGTGTGTGTGTGTGTGTGTATGTCTGTGTGTAGCTGGCCATGCATCATTGGCTATGGGAGTTTAGGTGTGTGGGACATAGAAGGAGGCAAGGGTATGTGACTGGATGTTAGGGGAGGCAGAGGATCATATGTTTGTGTTTGGGTGAGAGAGGGCATGTTTCTTTGGGGTGTATTTGCTGTAGAATGTGTGGGTGAAAAAAGATATAGGTGTATTCATCAATGGGTAGGGGGTAAGGATGCATGTGTCTGGGTGGTGTGAAGAAGCAGGGGGCCGTGGGTTGCTGTGAAGGGTAGAATGTGGCTGGTGTGGCTAAGTGGGGCAGTGAAGAAGATGTATGAGTGGCTGGAAAGGCGTGGGTATGTGTTGTTAACAGTAGCGGTTGTGTGGAGTGTGGGGTGTGCAAGCCTCAGGGTGTGAAGTTAGGCATGGGGTGTCAGATCTCATATAATATTGTGCATAGGTATGCTTGATTGCTGGTACTGCTAGTCAACTTGCCTGATTTATTCTCCTTGCTCTTACCTTTATCATGAAGTAGCCCTAACTTGGGCAGTGCTGTATTTTGTTAGCAGACAGAACTCAAGTGCCTGCTGTGATGCTGCAGCCTGCCAGCATTTATAAAGGCAGTGGTCTTTGAGGGGAGGGAGGGTGTCACTGGCTCCCATGGAGCTACAACTGACATGTTGATGTCTGGAGAGGCTGCTTAGTGTAGGCAGTAGAGTGTGCATTGTATGTGCAGTTCTCCAGCTATTGATACAACAGCCTATACGAGAAAGACATGAGGCCAGTTGTGTGTGTATGGTTTGTGTGGTGCATATGTGTGCTTATGCATGCATGCATGCACATCCAACCAACCACTGACAGCCAGATTACACACATCAGGTAAGATATATCTGGCTTCTAAGTGCATTATATATATGGATGAAGAAGATAAAATGTATTACCTTAAAAATTCAGATATGATAATGATTCCTTTTCTGCGATATATTCTAAAATAAGTAAATTAAATTGCTTAATGCATAAAGCTCTAATTCAGGTGTACAACTTTTAGGGATGTGCTATCATTCAGGATGAATTAGGCAATTTCAACTAAATTGCCTAATTCGCACTGGTTCAGGGACCCCGAAACCCGAATAAATTTTTCACAAAATTTCAGGAAAAATTTGGTTTCGGGTTAATGCACACTAAGCCGAAATTTGGGTCCCCCCGAATTAGAAAGGCCTGAACCGTGAGAAGCCGAAAATGAAGCCCAAATCTTTAGGTCTGTGCTTTGCACATCCCTAATAAATATATTTCCCTGGAAGTTATCCTACAGTGTCCAGATATGGTTTCACCTTGGTTGGTGTCTCCTTGTATACATTAGGATCCCCTTAAGATATTAATTATCCTTTTCCTTTAGACTAGAATTTTTCTGGTTACTTCTTTCACTAGTCTGTGCCAGTTGTGCCACAGCATTGTTGAAAGATACATTTCCACCATAATAAAATCATGTCTAAATGTCCTGTTTTTGTGGTGTGTGTGAAATGAATACAAACTAGCAGAATTCAAAGAGGAATAGTTTCTTGGTTTTGTCATAGAAGAAATTATGTTGATTAATTTCAAGAGTTGGTCTTAGTGGTTTGCTGAATTGTCCAATTCTGGGGGAGGATCTGGCTGAAGACATCTAAAATGTGGGAAAGAAAGAGGATCTGTTTGTGGTAGGAGATTTTAACCTGCCAGATGTTAATTGAAGTGTTTTGTTGGCAGTCTTGGTTAGGAGTAAAGAGATTCTGAACTCCGTTCAAGTGGCTGTTCCTAAACTCATTAAGAAAGGGGTGATCCTGGACCTGGTACTTCCAGTGGAGACAGTACCTCTAATGCCCGGGTAGGTATGCAACTTAGCATCAGTAACCATCGGATAGTATGGTTTGATATTACCACCAAGACAGAGAAGAATCAAACAAAACTAAAATTCCTCAATTTCAAAAATACTGAATTTGGTACAATGGAGAAGTACCTAAATAAGGCTCTAGCAGGGTGAAAGGAAGTAGGTGAGGTGGAAGATCGGTGGGCTAAACTAAAAGTAGAGTGACGAAGAAGTAATTGTTTGATTCTTGGGATTGTTTGCTGCTTTGACACTGAAAATGACTTATTAATAACAAAAAAAGGCTGAAGACTTTGACTTTTCTGCATTTATTCAAATACAAGACAATGCAGAAGACTAATAAGAACTGATGAAACTCTGAACAGCAGGCAATATCCTGACACAAAAATATTACAAATGGACAACTGTTGCTAAGTACTACAAAATAGCCATGGCTGTTCATATATATTGTATATGAAGTCCTTTTATGAGAAAGAATTTGAACCTACATCCAATCAGAAAGAGACAAATGTTCTCAACTGCATTTTTATGGCATCTAAAAGGTATAAAAAGCAATGCTGACATTGCATCATCAGAGCCAAAGAGAAAATCGAAGGAAGAAGACATCTCTGCAAATTCAGTCTGTTTCCCCACTTACATTCCTGAAGTTCCTGATTTGGCCCATCAGAATGATTCAGAGTTTAAGTGTCAATGCAGAGATAAAGGACAGGAATTTAAAACTGTTCCACATTACCTCTATTTTACTCTTAAAGATCCCTAGACAATATTATGAGTGAAGTACAGTTATAGTATACACTGTGTAAACTATAATTAACAATAATTATTTTAAGACTTGTTTCATTATTGTCATCTATTATCAAGTTTGTTTAACAATACATTATCTGATGTACCAAACAATGATAGTTTTTCTCAATTTTCATAATCAGAATAAATCTAAGTTGTTATATACACAGAAGAAATAGCTTCTATTATTCCTAAATTCCCTGCTACAGCAAGGACAGCATATCTTTATATCAGGAAAGTTAATAAAAGCAAGCAAAAAAGAAAACCAGAATATTATTTCCAAAAAGGTAGCTGAAAAAGTAAGGTCCAAAATATTATCAATCAAAAAGAACAAAGAACCACTAAAAGAAGAGGCTAGAGAATAATTAGATGAAGTAAGTGTTTCTAGCCACATCTGAATGAGTTCCTTCACGGTAACACAGTTGTATAATAACTAGACTAAATTTCAGCCAGGTGACTACTACTACTGAAGTCTGAAAGTGTTGCGTTCGTCGGTCTTCAACGGATTCGCCCCGCTTGTTGTACCCCTATCTCGGTTCCTCCCGCTTACCTGGGCAAGATGGCTACTGCAGCGTCGTCAAGCCAACTTCTCTGGCATCCCTGGAACAGCTATGGTGCAGCCGTACATCATTGCTCCTCTCAGGTACTTGCTAGGGTGCGCATGCGTGCGCGCAACCCACGTCTAAATACACCCAGTGGCGTGAACCTTGAGGGCGTTCCCTCATCTGACGTCACGCCACTCCGGGTATATCTTCTTCTCAAAGTTGCTAGCTCATTGAGTTGGCAAAGACTCGAATAGGCTCAAATAGATTCGTTTGGACAAACTGTTCCTGTCTGCACTACTCTGCCGCTTCCCTGCTGCCTGCAGGAAGCTCTCCTTCTGCCCTTCAGGGTTTTGCTACTAACTGGGGTACCCGCTCCTTAGGGGCCTCCTGTTCTATCTTTCAGGTGCCATTCAGGGAACAGGTACTCGCTTCTCGAGGGCCTGCTCTCCCTGCCTCAGTTCTTGTACCTACGACAACTATTTGGTGGAATCGCATCCATAACAGCTAACACCGAGTGAGTACTCTAATATCTCATCTGTCTCATCCACAGTAACTCCTTGTGGCGGAACCTCCTGATATCACCTAGGAGAGAAGGGCTCCCTCTACCGAGGTCCCTGGGACTTCAACTTACCACTGCCACCTGGTGGCTATCTTCAAACTGTATAATAAGAGTTCAATTCCGGTGTTTTGTATATGGAGTCTAGCCCAGTGCTGTGGCTCCTCACGGGGCTCCTCCCCGTGGGCGAGGTCATCTCCGCAGCACCCAAGGATCCACTAAAACACACGTAATAACAGAAAGGAACAAAAAGAAAATTTCTCACTGGTCATACATCGCTAAGGAAAAAAAGGTGCCCACCGATTTGAAAAGGCGAGCACCTACATCCATGTGCGCGTTGTTCCCGGCGAGCGCACATGGACATGCTGATTTTATAACATGCACGCTTCAGCGCACACATGTTATAAAATGTGCTTCCCTCAAGCACTTGCGTGCTGGATTTTCATGTCTACATGTGCATGTGCAAGCAGGCGGCCTGCACTGCCCACGGGGGGAGGAGGAATTTTAGAATAATACGTGCGGAGAAGCAAGTAGGGCTTCCCCAGGTCCTTCCCAGTCTGCGCCAATAAAGGAGCGGATTGGGAGGGAACTTCCTTACCCTAACCCTATCCTTCCCCTCTCCTCCCTGACCCATAAACTAACCCTACCTATCCCCATTTTTTTAAATTTTTGTACTTACTGCTCCTCTGGAACAGAAGTAAACTCCACGAGTTGGCCGGCTACCGATGTGCGCTTCCCCGGGACAGCATCTAATGGCACTGTCCCAGCCCACCTCCTGCCCCGCCCCCCCCCCCCCCCCCCCCCTCCCTAGCCCACTTCTTTCAGCAGACCCGGCACTTGTGCATGTAACCCCTGAATTTTATGAATGCAGGCCTTTTAAAATGTGGGCGTTAGGCAATGAAGGTGTTAGCGATAGTGTTGAATCTTCAGGTGAAAATAAGATCCCTGGTGCAGCTATAAGTCATGGTGAACCTGTTCATGGACCCACTGCAGCAGCAGAGAGACAACAGAAGCTAATGAAAATATTAAGGGGCCAATTTTCAGAGTTTAGGCTCCTAACGTCTGGAGTAATACTCCTAAATTAGCTCGTTTGAAAATTTACTAGGACTAAATGTCTAAATTAAAGCTTAGATTCATTAGGCTCTGAAATTTTGTAGCCTAAAAAGTGGGTGGCCACAGGTGTGGAGTTAGGGCAGGAAAACAAAGTTAGCAGCTTAGCACTGATTTTAAGAACTAGGCACCTAATTTAAGAGCGAAAATTTGGGGAAATGAATAGGAGCCCTAAATTTAGGAGCCTAACGTTTAAAGGGGCCGATATTCAGAAAAAGCTCAGCTTATAAATATAAGGTCCTAACTAACAGGGTCATTTTTCAAATTGCATTGAGTACTTAACATTCCTTAAATAGGGTCTAATGAGTGTTACTCACAAGATCAATATTGCAGTGCAAGTTAACATGCACATTTTATTCTGTGTATGCAAATGGGAGGAGTTAATGCAAATTAGGTTCTCATAGCACAATTTATGTCAATTTAATGCACAAAAACATGGGATTTAACTTCAGAAATAACACCTTTTTTGTGGTACAGGGGCAAAAAAGATTTTATCGCACAACAGCGGCCATTATCGCGGATTGTGGCTATTATCGCTGGTATTATCACACGTGATAAAATGAGGCCTTCTATCAGACACACCTACCAAGCCCTTCAGGGCCAATAAAAACACTTTTTCTTATCTGGCCTGTCTTCCTAAAACTACTGTTTTTGGGACAAGTTTACTCGCAGTGGGATACTGGCTGCTTCAGGATGCTCGGCACAGACAACAAGAACAACAATCACAACAACAACAAGCAAAGGAAGTTCAAACCCTTCCTCAGGAAGTCCCTGAACCAGAGCCAGAGCCACTGGCCCCATAGGGAGAGCATCAAGGCCCACAGCAGCACTTGCTACACAGGTGGGTGCAGTGCAGATAAAGGGAGTGCATATTTCCTCCAAGAACCGCATTGCTAGGCATGCCAGAAGAATATGTGGTTTGCAGATATTGCCACAGCTGTCAGGCTATCCTGGAATTATATGAACAAATCAGAGGGGATCTGGATCCTGTCACGAAAAGGTCCCATGCTTCACCAAACTATTGTCTACCCTGCATTTCATGGCATCTGGCTCCTTCCAAACAACAGTAGGGGTCATTGGGAGAATGTCCCAAACATATTTTTCCTGCTGTCTGGGCCAGGTCATAATAGCTGAATCTGAGTGCATTAATCGCTACTTAGCATTCCTTTATGGCAGGCAGGACTTGATGAAATTGAAGAGAGGCTTTTATGCCATTGCCAGCTTTCTGAATGTTCTGGGACCTATCGACTACAATCACATAGCCATCTTCCCATCTCATCGCAGGGAGGAGGTCTACCACAACAGAAAGCTCTTCCACTCTATCAATGTGCAAGTGGTCTGTGACAAATGACTGCACATCCCCGACGTGGTGGGCCCAGCTTTCTCTCTCCATGCTGAAGAGGGCTGCTAATGTTACATTCCCAAACAATACACTTGCCACAAAGTTTTATGGGTGACCAGCCACTACCCACTTTCTACGGGTTCATTCTAAACACTTGGCTTTTCAAATCCTCCCATTTGGAGCAGTTGAAATCTCACTTGCTAATCACAACCTTTTAGTGTCCTCACTGCAGGGACTCTCAGATCAGGTGTGTCCTGTTAGTAATCAGTCAGCCAGGATGTCAACCACAGTTTGTCTTGACCATCACACTGGCAAAATAGAAGTTGCACCGTGTGCATTTTGGCCCTAGCATATTCACTGTGTCAGGTCAGACAAATGTGTATCCCTGGAGGACATACTGCAGAACTGCCAGGGACTTGCACAATCATACCACAAGGTAGATGTTTTTCTACTATGACATGTGTGGCAGCTGTGATGTACTGCTTCAGTGTTAGAAGAGTGCTAGAAATGTGTAGCGATAGCTTGGTTGTGAGTGACATGCACACATTTGGTAGGAACCCCAGGTACAGTTTCCCATTCTAGAAGACCTGACACAGCATAAGTAAGTGCAATAATGTTCATATAATGTCACAGAAAAAGGCGGCATGGACTTTGGTTTGAGAAATATCCTTTTAAGGTTCCTGGTAGGCTAGAGCGTGGCTTCTACTCTCTTATAGCATGCTATGGGTTGGCAGCAATATAATGAAGTCAAGGTGGTGTGAGTGATGCAACCATTCTCTCTTTCCCACAGGAGATTTGGGATATGGTTGCAGGACCTGGTTTCTTACCCCCATTGCTATTCCCATTATGTCAGCGGAGACAAGGTACAATGAGACCTTATGTTCTAGGGATGTGAAACGTATTTCTGATGATTGAAAATATCGTACGATATTAGAGATGTGCAGCCAAAAAGTTTTCATTGCGTACGTGATACGTATTTGTAGGGGGTCAATTCCGTTTCATGCGGAAGTTGGAGAATTGCATAAGTTGTCGATCTGTAAATACATTACTACGGCGAGTTAAATTAGTGTCCCAGCTAAAATTAAAATTAACTACAACCCCCCACCCTCCTGACCCCCCCAAGACTTACCAAAACTCCCTGGTGGTCCAGCGGTGGGGTCCGGGAACTCATTCACAACCTCGGTGCTAGTTTCATCATGGCGCCGATAGCCATTGTCACAGGGGCTACCGGTGCCATTGGTCAGCCCCTGTCACATGGTCATCGGCGCCATCTTGTGCTCCTACCATGTGACAGGGGCTGACCAATGGCACCGGTAGCCCCTGTGACATAGTATGGGCAAAGGCTATCGACGCCATTTTGAGTCCTGGCATCGGACGGCAGGTCGCTCCGGGACCCCCGTTGGACCCACAGGGACTTTTGGCCAGCTTGGGGGGGCCTCCTGACCCCCACAAGACTTGCCAAAAGTCCAGCGGGGGTCCGGGAGCGACCTCCTTGAACGCCAGCCGTCCGATGCAAATACTCAAAATGGCACCAATCGCCGTCATAGTGAGGGCAAAGGCGATTGGCGCCGTCCGTCCGATGCTTATGGCGATTGGCGCCATTTTGAGTATTGGCATCGGACGGCGATTTTGAGTCTCAAAATGGCGCCGATCGCCTTTGCCCACACTATGACGGCGATCGGCGCCATTTTGAGTATTTGCATCAGACGGCCGGTGTTCAAGGAGGTCGCTCCCGGACCCCCGCTGGACTTTTGGCAAGTCTTGTGGGGGTCATGAGGCCCCCCCAAGCTGGCCAAAAGTCCCTGTGGGTCCAACGGGGGTCCCGGAGCGACCTGCCGTCCTATGCCAGGACTCAAAATGGCGACGATAACCTTTGCCCATACTATGTCACAGGGGCTACCGGTGCCATTGGTCAGCCCCTGTCACATGGTAGGAGCACAAGATGGCACCGATGACCATGTGACAGGGGCTGACCAATGGCACCGGTAGCCCCTGTGACAAAGGCTATCGGCGCCATGATGAAACTAGCACCGAGGGTGTGAATGAGTTCCCGGACCCCAACGCTGGACCACCAGGGAGTTTTGGTAAGTCTTGGGGGGGGTCAGGAGGGTGGGGGGTTTAAATTTTTATTTAGGCCGAATAAAACAGAAATCTGTTTAATACGTGGGGAGTCGCGATGCGTTTCGCCTCCTCACGTATTTAACATATAGCAAAAAATAAGTTGTGGATTACAAATCCGTGGAAAACGGATGCACATCCCTATACGATATTTTCAAAATCGTCAGAAATCGGGGGCTCCCCGAAACCGAAAGGAAAACCCCACGGAATTTTTCATGGCGTTCTCTTATCGTTTTGGGGGAGGGCGGGAAAAACTGCACACAAAAATAACCCCTAAACCCACCCTGACCCTTTAAAACTTCCCCCACCCTCCCGACCCCCCCAAAAACATTTTACAGGTACCTGGTGGTCCAGTGGGGGTCCCGGGAGTGATCTCCCGCTCCCGGGCCGTCAGCTGCCACTAATCAAAATGGCACGATGGCCCTTTGCCCTTACCACGTGACAGGGTATCCGTGCCATTGGCCGGCCCCTGCCACATGGAGGGAGCACTGGATGGCCGGCGCCATCTTTAAAAATGGCGCGAGCCATGTAGTGCTCCTACTATGTGACAGGGGCTGGCCAACGGCAAAGATACCCTGTCACGTGGTAAGGGCAAAGGGCCATCGGTGCCATTTTTATTAGTGGCAGCCGACGGCCCGAGAGCAGGAGATCGCTTCCGGGACCTCCACTGGACCACCAGGTACCTGTAAAAGGTTTTGTGGGGGGAGGGGGAAGCTAAGGGATTCATTTTAAAAGGTCGGGGTGGGATTTTTGTTTATCAGTCGGGCGCAGCCGATAAAAAAAACCTGATTGGGCCGGATGAAAAAAAAATCACGATGTGAATCGGAACCGGAATTGGAACCAATTCCAGTTCCGATTCACATCTCTATTATGTTCTACCTGCTGTGTCATAGAACGCACCTTTGAAGTTCTCAAAAATAGAATTTTAATGTATGCCCCACCCAAAGTAGCAGAGATAGTGCTGCTCTGCTGTGTATTCCATAATCTCATTATAGGTCATGGTATCCCAATAGACATACTTCCAGATCTACCCAAGGATCCCCTATGTCCACCCACAGAAGCCAAGGATACCACGCTGACTTGCAACCAGCTTTGGCAAAGCATCATACAATGCTACTTTGCCTGTTAAGCTTCA
Source organism: Rhinatrema bivittatum (assembly GCF_901001135.1). Classification (NCBI taxonomy): domain Eukaryota; kingdom Metazoa; phylum Chordata; class Amphibia; order Gymnophiona; family Rhinatrematidae; genus Rhinatrema; species Rhinatrema bivittatum. The sequence goes on from NC_042615.1 coordinate 165,632,902, forward strand.
ACTACCTCTTCCCTTTCCATGGAAGAGAGTCCAGCAGAGTCTTTCTGGCTGCTCTCCTGTCTATCTTTCTTTTACTCACTGGTCCTCTGTCTGGGTCAATGTGTAACTGATACTACTTAGGTCTGGTAAGGATACATCTTGACAATGGAGCAATAGACTGTAAGTAGAAAAATTATACTCAAAGATTTCACCAAAGACATGTGGCTGGCCTAATGTTTTCTGACTGATAGTGAGTCTAAAGGAGCTATGTCTCACAATAGTGTTCTGGTAAGACTGACAACACTGTGTAAATATCTTGCCCTAGCTTGCAACGTCTTGCTTGGTAGGCCTATGTCTTAGACCCTGTCCTAGCCCTCACGTGTGGTGAGAAGTAGCATTGGTATGATGGTACTCCAACTGTTCAAGAAATCATATAAATCACAAGTAGCTGTGCTGCTTAAAGCCACAGCCTAAAGTTCCAGGTTGACAGTTAAAAATATCAATCACAAGCTGACATTTTATAGCCACATTCTCTAGCTGACATCATGTACAACTAAACATATGCACCTGTACATTGGATGCATTGTGTCACATGGGAGTGCAGAGACACTGATGACATCACTGCCTCAGCTGTTTCAGAGGCAGTGCTGAAATCAGCGTGCTCATCTAGCATGTCTTCACTTACAGCCCTTAGGAAAGCGCATATTCAAGAATGTGGCATTCGCAAAATACTCATAGGTCATTGCAAGCTAATGTACTTCTTTATGGTTGCCTGCACCCATACAGAGCTGCACCCTGCTATACCTACCTAAGCAAACTGTCAGCCCTCATGTATAGATGGTGAGGGCCTTGGCCATTGGGATTTCATGTTGGTAATGTTAGCTTCTCGGTGAGGCTAGACAAGTGTTGCGCGCCCCGGCCACATCCATTCTGAGGCCGGCTATCGATGCCATTGGCCGGCCTCTGTCACATGGTAGGAGCAATGGACGGCCAGCGCCATCTTTAAAAATGATCCCTCTGATGAAGGATTTTTCTTTGAAACGTTGCCATATCGGGATGGAATCATCAAGCTAAGTTTTCTTTGGGCCATTGAGTAAATGACAATGTGTACAATTGATTTAATAATTTTGAAATGAGAAACCATGGTTTGTTTGTTTTTTTTAAATCACCACACAGAAGCTCTTATCCTCACAGAATAATCAAACCAATAAAATAGAGAGGATATATCTCATTTATTTTCCACTTGTTTCTACTTTTAATTACCTTAAATGCCTTGTGACCTCATCTCCGGAACCTGACCCCTGCCTCGTTGACTACGCCTCGGACTGATCCTCAGATTCTGACTTCGGCTACCATTGACCACGTCTCCTTGTTCTGGCTCTGTCCCTTGCCTTGTCATCGCCTATGCTATTCTGGTCTTCCATGCTCCTCCAGACCTACAGTCCGTGGGCACGCCTCTCTACTACCTCTCCAGGAGACCCTGTGAGGCCCACCTAAGTCCAAGTGGCCTGGGTCCCTACGGGCTCCACCCAAGGGGACCGCGGGCTTCCAGTGGTGAAGCTCATCCTAGCCTCTGTCTCCTCCAGTGCTCCGTTCTCCACTGCTCCAGGACAAGGGTCCACCTCCATGCGCAACATATTTCCTATGATATGTTTTTAATTAGTTTAATCTGTAAATTCAGAAACGTTTAAAGTGCTAATATACCACAGAAATAAACCATTTAAAAAAAAAAACAACAAAATTTCTAGCAGTTGCATATCTCTAAAAAAAAAAAAAAGAATATAGATCCTTCAGACCTTAATAACTACAGGCCCATCTCTAATTTATCCCTCCTTGCCAAACTAATCAAAAAGGCAGTCCTCAAACAACTCAATGATCACCTAGAACAAAACAACATATTTCACCCAGCACAGCACGGTTTCAGGAAACACTACAGCACAGAGACCTTACTTCTCACCCTTTCTGATACAATTATAAGAAGCTTTGATAAAGGACATAGCCACATATTCATATTGCTCAACCTATCTGCAGCCTTCGACACGGTAGACCATAAATGCTTGATACACAGACTAGTGGAAATCGGCCTGGCAGGGACAACGCTAGACTGGTTCAAATTATTTCTACACAATAATTCCAAATCTGAATCATTACCTCTTGAGACCGGTGTCCCACAAGGATCAACACTATCAGCCACACTTTAATATCTACCTTCTCCCACTATGTCAACTCCTATCGAGTCTCGGCATCACTTACCTTATTTATGCTGATGATATACAACTTCTCATACCAGTAACTGACACACTTGAGAATGCTTTCAATCTCACTGCCTCATACCTTAATAAAATAAAAAATCTCCTAAACCAATTGAAACTCTGTCTCAACATGGACAAGACAGAATACATACTCATCCAAAAAAAACCTCCCACAACTATCTCAAACAACACCATTCAAACAAATAATACCACCATCAAACTCAGTGACAAAGTCAAGGACCTAGGAATCTGGATAGACACAGAACTGAATCTCAAGAAACACGTATCGGCAAAAAACAAAGAAGGCTTTAACAAATTAATGATACTGAAACACCTAAAACCTCTGCTAAATCATTCGGACTTCAGAACCATTCTATAATCCTTAATCTTCTCCAGCTTCAACTATTGTAATTCTCTGATGTTAGGTCTACCCAAATCAACTACTCTACCTCTCCAAATCCTACAGAATGCAGCAGCGAGATTTCTAACTGGCAAAAAAAAAAAAAAACAGACCACATCACACCTCTCTTAAAATCACTTCACTGGCTCCCCATAGACAAATGGATAGAATTCAAAACACTATCCATACTCCACAAAACCATACACGGGAATGAAGTCAAATGGATAAACGACGATATACACACACAAATATCACGGCGTAGCACACGATCTGCAAATAAGGCATTATTAGAAATTCCCACAGTTGCAGCAGCTGAACTTACTACAGTATGCTAAAGAGCATTCTCAATAGCTGGGCTGACCCTCTGGAATAAGCTCCCTGAAAATCTAAGACTTCAGAGTAACATCAAAGTGTTCAAAAAACTCCTCAAAACTTGGTTGTTCCAACAAACCTACAAAGACGGCATTGGATAAGCTAAACAAGCAGATACCACACAACACACACTTAATCACAACCCTGTTAAATAAGTCAATCCACCATTATATATAGTATACATATGATAGTTAAATTTCCTGCTAAATGTTTACAGTTCTTAATACCTCTCTAAATATTCTATGATTCACTGTTATAGACCTGCTCCCCAGAGCAGAGGAGTTAGCAATCTGTTATGAATCTGGCTGCTGGATACTCCCATTGAAGGAGGAGTTAACAATTTGTTAACGATCACCCCGCCAGGGATAGCGGAGTTAGCACTCTGTTACGGATCTTGCAAAGGAGTAGCAATCTGTTAGGAATCTGCCAAGGAGTTAGCAATCTGCTAGCGCTTACCCCACCAGGAGGGCGGAGTGAGTGATCTGGTATCGATCAGCTCCTCCCGAAAGGGAGGAGATAGCAATCTGATAGGCTTGGCTCCTGTAGGAGGAGGAGTTTAGCAATCTGTTAGTAATCTGCTCTTCCGGAGGGAAGGAGTAGCAACTGTTATGCTTTGTTCCTGTAGAAAGATGAACCAGCAACCTGTATGATTCCCATGGGGAGATAGCTATCTGATATGGATCAGCTTCCGCAGAGAGAGGAGTAATGGTCTGATGTGGGTTGGCTCCCACAGAGTGGCAGATGATAATACCGCTCTATTAGTGTAGGAGTAACACTTAGTAGAAATAGTGAATCCCTGGGCCTATGCAGATGACAGCACCCTCAAGTGGAGATCTTGAGAGGGACCACTGGCTAGTCTGGAGTATTGAGACAAACACAGATAGTTCTTTATTAGACTGGAAGTAGAACCACCAGAGGTGGCAGTAGTGAGTTGATATGCCCGGCAGGGCTGAAATCCCTCTTATACTGGAACTACAATCTCTGAGTTGCTGAGCTGTAAGGAGAGACTATAGGTAGTGAGTAGACAGGGTATGCTGGGTATAACCAGTGGTAGATGATACACTCACAATTGTAGATCTCTGTAGTGTCTTCTTTATGCAACAGAGAGTCTTCAGTATACAGGAACAGGAGCCGCAGGCGAGTACTGGTTTCTGTAGGCAGTCTGAAATAGAACTCACAATAACTGTGTATGGGATGGCTTCTGGAATGAAAGAGAGGCTAGAAGAGATTTAGGAACGTAGGCCCTCGTGGAGCGAGTACCGGTTCCTATCTGTTAATCTGTAATAGTAATCCATAAGATATAGGTATGCAATATCTTCTGAGGAAGAAGAGAGTATGAGAAAGGAATTAGGAACATAAGCCATCATGGAGCGAGTACCGATTCCTATCTGCAATCTGCAATGGTAACTCACGATCTCCATACCTGCGATAACGTCTTAGACTGAAGGGCGCATGAGATTAGTAACAATGGCTCTCGTGGAGCGAGTACCGGTTCCTGACTGTAATAGGACTCACTGTGTTTACGTCTGCGATCACCTCCAGGCAATAGGAGTCTTCTGAGTCTTTGGGAATGTAGGCCCTCTAGGAGTGAGTACCGGATCCCGTCCAACAAACTGAAATCAAGAATACAGAGAGCGGAGCCCCCAAGGAGTGGGTACTCCTGGTAGGTTTGTAAAGGCCGAGCAGTGGGGAAGAATTCCCCTTGCTGACTCGGAACGTAGTTGCAAGTAGTGTGGACTGCCGAAGCAAGTCCTGTTGGAGTTCCTTGTTAACTCGCTTGTAGTTAGCAAACAAAGACCTTTTAAATTGAAAATGGATGACGTCATTATGGGGGGACGCCCCCGAGGTTCGCTCCCTTGCTGGTACAAAGCCTGGAGCACGCACGTGCGCCCTTACATCATCAGGAACATTGCGGATCCGTAACATCAAGCCAGCCCAGGGATACCGGGACCAAGAGGCGGGGAGAAGCCGCGGCTGCATCTGTCCGTCTGAGCCGAAGGGAGTTGCCACAAAGGTAGAGAGGGTGGAGCGAGGGTGAGAATAGGCATGAACGCAACATTCACTACTACTTCTTCCAAACTTTGTAATCCCACAATGCCTCTAATTTGTATGTCACTGTTTTTGATCACAAAGTGATTCTTATTTACGTTCTTTCTCAAATTGTATCTTATTTACGTTCGTTCAGTGCACCTGCTAGCTGTTCTATGTACTGTTGTTTCTCTTGTAAACCGTTGTGAAGGCCAGTTCCAAACAACGGTATATATATAAACACTTAAATAAAATAAATAAATAAAACCCTTTTTAAAAAAGGATTTATTTCTGCTCTAGCCAACATTCAGAGCAGGGTAAATCAAAACAGAAAACATGGGTGTAACTTGGAGAGGCAATTACTTCCCTTAAAGCAATGGCGTAGCCACGGGTGGGCCTGGGTGGGCAGCTGCCCACCCAATTTAGACCTAGGCCCACCCAACTGGCACCAGAACTGCAAGGCTGTCGTATGGCCGACCAATCTTCTTGTTTGGGGGGGGGGGAGCAGAAGCACTGCACACAGCTTCCACTTCCTCCCCCCAAAGCAGGAAGATCAGCTGGCCTCTCCTGCTGCCGCTGCCTCCTGCTATCTTCGGGCCATACGGCCCACTGATCTTCCTGTTTGGAGGGGGGGGGGGGGGCGGAAGCACAGCGCAGAACTTCTGCTTCCTCCCATTCCCCCCCACCCCCACCTCCACCCCCCAAGCAGGAAGATTGATGGGCCGTACGGCCCGAAGATAGGAGACCAGCGGCAGCAGGAGAGGTCAGCTGATCTTCCTGCTTTAGGGGGAGGAAGCAGAAGCTGTGCACGTGCTTGAATGTGTATGTGTTGATGAGAATGGGAGTCTGGGTGTGTGTGGGAGTGAGATTGGAATCTTGAATGTGTGTGTGTGGGAGTGAGTTTGAAATTTTGAATATGTGTGGGTGTGGGTGAGAATGGGATCTTAAATGTGTGTATTTATGGGTGAGAATGGGAGCTTGAATATGTGTATGTGTGGGTGAGACTGGGAGAATGGGTTTGTGGGTGAGAATGGGAGTCTGGGTTTATGTGTGTGCATAAGAATATAAGCCGGGGAGGGGTGAGAAAGTGAGAGCTTGTATGTGTGTCTGCAGAGAATGTGAGCTTGTGAGTGTGGGGGGGGGGAGAGCATATGAGAGTGAGAGCATGGGTGTGTGAGGGGGAGTCTGTGAGAGAAAGCATGTGTGTGTGTGGAAGGGAAGAAGACAGTAATAGAAGAAAGACACTGAAAAGGAATTAGGAAATGAGCGACAAGGGAAAAAATGGGAAAAAGAGACCAGGACCAACTGATTAGAAAAATACAAAGATCAGACAACAAAGGTAAAAAAAATATATATATATTTTGAGATGTTAGCAATTTAAATATAAGCAACACAACCGCTCTCTCAAAATTATGGACAGGTGTAGCCATGTATAAAATTGTAAAAATAAGAAGGCTAAAGTACCACAAATCACTGTGAATTATGTTTTATTGTATCATTAAGTAGACCTTATACATAGGTGTAGATGTGAATGGCATTCAGCATAACATTTTACACTAGAAGTATAATCATGGGTCAGAAAATAATTTTATATGCTTAGTGAGTACAAAGTGAAAAGAATTCAAAGTTGATGTAGCATTACATTTCCCATATGATATGATAGAGGTGTTTAAAATCATGAGAGGTCTAGAACGGGAAGATGTGAATCGGTTATTTACTCTTTCGGATAGTAGAAAGACTAGGGGGCACTCCACGAAGTTAGCATGGGGCACATTTAAAACTAATCGGAGAAAGTTCTTTTTTACTCAATGCACAATTAAACTCTGGAATTTGTTGCCAGAGGATGTGGTTAGTGCAGTTAGTATAGCTGTGTTTAAAAAAGGATTGGATAAGTTCTTGGAGGAGAAGTCCATTACCTGCTATTAAGTTCACTTAGAGATTAATAGCCACTGCCATTAGTAATGGTTACATGGAATAGACTTAGTTTTTGGGTACTTGCCAGGTTCTTATGGCCTGGATTGGCCACTGTTGGAAACAGGATGCTGGGCTTGATGGACCCTTGGTCTAACCCAGTATGACATTTTCTTATGTTCTTATGTTCTTATGTTCCCATTGTATTCATTGTTACAGAATTTCTTAACACATCATAGTATTGACAGCATTCAATTTCTTAAGATAATGTAGCTACTTAGCTTTTTTTGCATGTGAAGAAACGCCTGAGAGTTAAAGATGTTACAAGGCTCGAGGTGTACTAGTCCGACATGGACCGTGTTTCAGCCCCTTGATGAAGGCAGACGCTGAATGTATGTGAGATGATTTTCGCGGCATTTTCACCAACATGGAAGTAATGTGTTTCCTCACATTTCTACATTATCTTAAGAAATTGAATGTTGTCAATACTATGATGCATTAAGAAATTCTGCAACAATGAATACAATGTGAAATGTAATGCTACATCAACTTTGAATTCTTTTCACTTTGGACTCACTAAGCATATAAAATTCTTTTCTGACCCATGATCATACAACTGGTGTAAAACGTTATGCTGAATAACATTCATATCTACGCCTATGTATGAGGTCTACTTAATGATACAAAAAACATAATTCACGGTGATTCGTTTTGTTGATAATCTGTGGTACTTTAGCCTTATTATTATGAGCAATTTAAATATGTCATCTTTGGGAATGTGCATTTCTTATATTTTTGTATTTTGCTCTTTCTTAAGTATTCCACTGTTCAGAAATTTTAGTTTCTCAGGCTTTCTATTTTGGTTTTATCTGCATGTTTCTGTTTCTAATTTATAGTCTCTTATTTCTATATTAGGTAAGGGTCGGTCTTAGTTTTGCCTGTGGTGACAGAAATGCAGTATTTCTGCTAGAATGTAGTTTCTCTGTAGTAGTAGTCCATCTTGTTTTGTTATTCCCGTAGGTGATGTATTAATGTTCTAGGGCCTGGTGTAGTATTTGCATTGCTGCTTTTTCATAAGGTTGCTGCTATTTGAATCCTAAGAGTCAGTGCTGTGTCTGTATGGCAAGGTTCTAGATGCCTCTTTCTTTGCAAGAGTTTGTGTTACTTCACAAAATAGCAGTGGAGGGTTATTTTTTGCTGAGGTGACACCAGAATTTGAATTTTTTTTTCATGCTAGTTGTAATGTGAATTGCCCTAGCTCTGTGCTGTACTTGTTCTGATGATAAATTATATTTTATTGTATTTATGAAGATTTCTGGTTTTCTGCAAAGATGGTTCATGAAAGAATACATTAATTTTTGTTTTATTACATAATTGGATCTGATTGTTTTCTATACTTGTGCATTTATAAACTGCAATAAATATAAAATAAATTCTGATTAATAAGGAATTTTTAATGCTGGTAAGTGCTTGAAATAATTGAAGTAAATTATTTTAAAGTTTCATACATGATGCATAATGGCTGTTGCAAATTACTTAGAAAGCCATTCTAGGTGCAGTATATGGCATTATTTATCAGTAAGAAAACAACTAGAAGATCTGCATGCCTACAGCCCACCCATGTTAACCTTGGGCCCACCCAAAAAATCAATTCTGGCTACGCCACTGCCTTAAAGGAAGGCATGGGGATACCTTGTATGAAGCAGCAGTTACTAACATAAGCAACTTGCAAGGCAGACGGGATGGACCATTTGATCTTTATCTGCCGTCATTTACTATGTTATCATCTAAAAACATACGACCTTGACCAAAACATTTAGAACATATGCAACCTGCATAATTAATAAACAGCAAACGAGAATAATGCAGCCATTCTAGTAGAACATGCTAACCCTGGAGTTTGAAGGCTTTCCTAAATAAGTTCACCTTTAATTGTTGCTCAGATTACTGTGCACAATTGATCATTCTCAGATTGCCCGGTATTAAGTTCCACAAAGTGAGCTCTGCCACTGAATAAGAGCAAACTGGAGCAGCCTACAATGTATAATTTTATAGTCATGGTGGATTCTAAAATCTTTAGCCTGAATTTTCAATGGCCCACACGCGTAAAATTTTGGAGTTACATGCGTGGTTGGACTCTGCATGTGCCGAGTGCATTTTTGAAAGAGCGTAACTCCTGGTACCCACAGAAGTGCTGGGCCATTGAAAAGGGGTGGGCCAGGGGGCAGGGATGGGTGGGGAAGCTCGTGCCAGCAGCTGGCCGGGACAACGCGTAACTTACATCTGCTCCAAAGGAGTAGGTAAGTTAAAAAACAAACAAAAAAAATAGGGTAGATAGGTAGGAGTTAGGGGTCAGGGAGGAGAGGAGAGAGGAAAAGGTAGGAAGGTTAGGTAGGGGTATAGGGAAGTTCCCTCCCAGTCTGCTTCTTAATTGGAGCGGACTGGGAGGGAAATGGGGAAGGTCTACCCACGTCGCTAGGTGCTTCTTTTTAAAATTCCCCCCGCCCCCAATGCGCACATGTTATAAAATAGCCGTGTCCATGTGTGCATTCTGGGAACCGCATGCACATGGAAGCACGCATGTGCATTTTAAAATTGACCCCTTAGTATAGCAGAGATCCACAGAAATGTGTTGTTATTCAGTAATTTATGAATCAAGGACAATTTTAATATTTGACCCACGATTACACTGGAATTCAGTCTACTGACTGAAGGACTGGTGTAATATGTTCCCTTCTGCTGGATCCTATCAACAATTCAAAAAATACCCAGATTATAGCATGAAATCACCAACTGAATATAAATCAAACTTGCTATACAAAGGACTGATCTTTGTGTGTTAGTGACCTTCATATAGTGCCACTTGTAGCTTTTTGGCTTATGTCAATATTAGGCCCTGAGAAGTGCTAGGGCTTTATAATCATGAGGTCACCAACTATGTGAAGACTTCTAGGGTCCTTCAAAAAGAAGTTATTGAAGGCTTGACTACGGAATGTTCATCAAGTGGACTTTCTCTCTAAGATAAGTGCATTCAATAACTTCTTTTTGAAGGATCCTAGAAGTCTTCACATAGTTGGTGACCTCATGATTATAAAGCCCAAGCGCTTCTCAGGGCTTAAAATCGACATAAGCCAAAAAGCTACAAGTGGCACTATATGAAGGTCACTAACACACAAGGATCCTATCAACAGACATGCCATTGAGTTTTGCCCCAGCTGCAGTTCCCTGAGAGTACTCATTGGAGCTCCAATATAAACAGAGTTGCAATAATCAAAATATGAAAAAAAAACAAGGCTTACAATACTGAATGAAAAAAAAAAGGGGAAAGTAAAGCCTTTATTCCACTCAAAAGACATAGTTTAAGATATATACAAGTTTAAGATATGTACCCTTTGTGACTGCCTTCACCTGTGTATGAAAAGAGAGCTCTGACTCCAGCCAGACACCCATTTTTTTTTTTTTACCTATGAAAGGATTGTTATAATACATCCATCAACCTAAACTTTAGAAGGTGCATTAATAATCAATACAGAATGACTCATTGTAGTATGACCACAGTCTTGACCAAGTTCAGTGCTAACTTATTATGAAATATCCAATGATTAATGGCTAAGACTTATATTTAAACAGCAGCAAGAGTCTCAGACAAGGTTTTATATTTTGGTACAAAAAAACTGAATGTCATCTTCTGCCTAGATGCAATACCCAACCTCAGGTCTGAAGAGATGTTTACTGATAGGTGTCATATAGATGCTTAACATTACTGCAGATAAAGCAGACCCCTGTGGCACATCTGTTTTCACTTTATGCCAAGAGGAATTTCTAGAACCAAATCCTCACTTACTGTATCCAAAATGTGTCTGAGCGGATTAAACTGTGCCCAGAATGCTTAATCTGGATATGAAAATAGAATGATTAAGGGTACTGGAGATAGCTGATGTACAGTAAAATAGATTTAATGGATTAATTTGGAATATCTGCTGAATCTTAAGATATTATACTATAAAAATATTCCCAAGCTACACATGTTATGATATTGTTATAAGCTGGAAAATTAATAAAGACATATATTTAAAAAATATATATTCCATAATCTTTTATAAAATCTTTATTTATTTACTTACCTTGCCTTGAAGTTAACTGCTTGTATTTTTCCTGAAGAGAAGTCAGTAACTGAAAAGTGGCATGCAGGGTATTTGTCATGTATTTCAGTTGCTGCAGGAAGGCATTGCTAAGCTGCTGACACAGAGCAGTCAGTTCAGGTACACATTTTATAATGTCTTCGTCATCTTGACACTCAGACCCTTCCACAAAATGTTTCACTATCTGATTTTTCAGCAAGATTTGTTCCAATAAAAGGCATAATTTGCCATCCTCAAATGCAACAGATTCTGTAAGTTCCATCTTATAGAGAGAGATGTAAAAATAGAAAAAAGCTTTATTACTTTCAGTACACTTTAATATTCAGCTGAACAAAATGTTCTAATGTCTGTGGTTCAGTTAAACAATAGTTCAGCTGGATAGCAAACTACCTGACTCTCTGAAGTTATTTAGGTTGCTATTGACTGACTAAAGTTACTAGGGTGACAGGCAGGTGTGGCTTTCTCAGAACTAAAGGAAATGAGTGGATAGAAGCAATACATATTTCAGTGGATATTTCTGTTTCAAGGCCTTTAAAGAAACCTTGTTTACAGTTTTTGTTTATGTGCAAGCTTTTAAAGATATTTTAGAATGTTATCAAACTTTGGATCAAAATAAATACATTTAAAGTATTCAAGGTTCCTTAATCAGAAGAGGGGCAACAAAAAATACTTCAAAAGAGGATAATTATCAAAAATCATCATGGCACTCACAACAACAATAAACTCAGTAAGTCAAAGAATAGACCATGGTTTGTCTAAATGTGACTAAAATTTTTATTAAAACAGCAAATCCAACAAGAGTCATAGATTCCATCACTTCTTTCCAGAGAGTTGTACAGGGAGTTTTAAAAAATGCTAGTCTACATAGAATTTTCCATGGCTACTCCCATATTGTTCCAAACAAATAGAACTTATTACCGTTGTTTCCTTTTCTTTCCCCCCTATTGTGATCTAAGGCAGTGGTTCTCAACCTTTTTTCAACCGGGACACACCTGATAGATGGTTCTCACATGTATGACACACTGAACATGTAAACATACATTCTGCATCCACGGGAACCCCCTTGACCTCCAACAATGGAGGCAGAGCAGAACTAGGGCATTACCCTGTACAACTCACTATGCAAAAAATGGATATTCTGGTTCTGTTGACATCAGTAAAAGCAAAACAAACTCCCTTTACTACCTGGCACAATAGCCCTGTTACGGTTCCTGCCCGCGGAGCTACTCTCTGCGAGCAGGCCTCTCCACTCACTTGTCTGTTCCAGGGCTGCCGATTGTTTCCACGGCTTGCCGCCACTGCCTGGACTTCTCCCACGGCCGGGAGCCGCTGCCTCTCACTTCAGACGCCACCGACTCCATCCTCCATGGCCGGGGCCACGCCCATCTTCGGCCCTGCACAGCAGGGTTGAACAGCCGGGGGTCTTCCCTTGCGGCCGATACCGCTCCGGCCCCCCGACGCTCCTCCCGGGGTCCTCAGATGGCAGGGAGCCATCCTCGCCGCTGCTGGGGTCTTCGACCGGCAGGGAGGCTGTCCCCGCTGGTGCCTGCAGCCAGCCTGTGCCTCCGCGGCGAAGTGCAGGAGAGCGCCGCTGTTCGCGGTGCTGCAGTTCCTCTCTTCAGCTTCAGCCTTCTTTAGGCGCCGGCACGCGCCTCTTCATTCCATTTAATAGGCCAGACACAGGAAGTGCCGCTGGCTCCTTCTGTGATGACTTCCTGCTTCAGCCCTATAAAAGGGATTCCTCTTCAGTCTCTCGTTGCCTTCAGACTGAGTCTCACAGTCGTCTGTGCTCCTTCATCGATCCAGGTCATCTGTGGTCTTCTCTTGCTTTGATGGCTCCGTGTTCACTGTCTTCATGTTCTTTGTTTCCCAGTCCTGATGTCTGGCCTTCAGATTGGGTTCCACAGTCGTCTGTGTCTTCTGACCAGTCCAGGTCTTCCATGGTCTCCTTTGCTTTGACGGCTTTGTCTTCATGTTCCAGATGTTCATCGTCCAGGTCTTCAGTCGTCTCCAGGTTCCAGATGTCCATCGTCTAGGTCTTCAGTCCTCTCTGTGTTCCAGATGTTCTTTGACCAGGTCTTCTGTTGTCTCGATGTCCCTGATGTCCTTGCCTTTGTCTGTGCCTCCATGCCTTGGTTCACAGATGTCCACCTTCCTGGCGTACCGCTGTCGTGGTCCGTGACCAGCCCCACGGGTGGGCTGTGTAGGGCGCCTCACGGTACAAGGTCATCCTCATCTCCGCAGCACAACCCTCTGGAAGACCTCTTGTTTCAGTCCGTTGTTTTTAATCCTTGATAATTGAATCCTGCTTCAGAGTTGTCCCGGTCTTCAGAGTCTATTGCAACCTGTGTGAAGTCCATGTCAATTCTCTGTTTTAACTTGCCCTGAGTCCAGTGTGGTCCGCGACCAGTCCTGTGGGGGGCTGTGTAGGGCGCGCCCCAGTGCAGGTCTCTGCAGTTGCTTTGTCATGTTCCGGTATCAGCTTCCACTTTTCCTCCTGGAGTACTGCCTCCAGCTCAGCGTGGTCCGCGACCAGTCCCACAAGTGGACTGTGTAGGGTGCGCTGTGACGCAGAATTGCACCAGCTCTTGATCCTGCTTCAGCCCTCATCTACAGTGTCTCACTTCAGCCCTCATTTACGATGTCTTGCTTCAGTCCTCGTCCATGATGTCTTCGCTCTAGTCCTCATCTACGGTGTCTTACTTCAGTCCTCGTCCATGATGTCTTCGCTCCAGTCCTCATGTGTGGTGTCTTGCTTCAGTCCTCGTCTATGATGTTTTACTCCAGCTTTCGTCTACAGCGTCCTCGTTTCAGTCCTTGTCTACAGCGTCCTCGTCTTCAATGTTCTCGCTTCAGTCTTCATCCAAAGTCTTCAATGATCTAAGATTTCCATCTGCCCTCATCTTCTGTCCGGCCTGCCGCCCATTGCCGTACCCAGGAGGCAGGTCCGAAAGGGCTTGGAACGGTCGGAGGACTGTTCATTGATCAACATTGCATTGTTGGTCATCCTGGGGTGTGCAGGTCCGGTTGAGGGTCAGACCTTGTACCCTAGTCTTTGCTTCAGTCTTGTCCGGCTTTTGTTACCCATACTCGCACCAGCTTACCTCCTGCGGTGTGGCTTGGGGCTCCTCCCTGGGTCATGCCGAGGCCCAAGCCACACCGGCTCCGCGCGTATCTACTAAAATCCAGCGTACTTTTGCTGGCGCCTGATGCGCCAGCAAAAGTACGCCTATTCGCGTTTTTTGAAAATCTACCCCTAAGGATATCCTGAAAACCCGACTGGTTTGCAGCCCTCGAGGACTGGAATTGCCCACCCCTGCTCTAGCATGTCCTGATGATACATTTACCTAGTCAATATTGGGGTAATTGAAGTCTAATCACCAAAAATGTGGAACCCAAATAGCAATTCAAATAGTGGCTTATGAAGGTGTCAGCAAGCCTTGACGTTATGTGTCACTCTCAAGCAGACACTAACCGGTCTTATCTATCATTCACCTTCATCATAATTTTAATGCAACAAAATATTTTTTCTTTCTTTTTTCAAAAATATTAATTAAAAATGTCCTCCATTCATATAAACAAAATGACTTTTTCATATACAGTTGGTAGGGGAGCCCTACACTGGTTTTGCAGCCCTCGAGGACAGGACTTGCCCACCACTGCGCTAGAGAGATAATGTTCCTGGATGGAATAAATGATAGCTTTATGGAGCAAATGGTTCAGGAACCAATGAGAGAGCGAGCAATTTTAGATCTAATTCTCAGTGGAGCACAAGACTTGGTGAGAGAGGTAACAGTGGTGGGGCCGCTTGGCAATAGTGATCATAATATGATCAAATTTGATTTAATGACTGGAAGAGGAATATTGTGCAAATTCAAGGCTCTCGTGCTAAACTTTCAAAAGGGAAACTTTGATAAAATGAGAAAAATTGTTAGAAAAAAACTGAAAAGAGCAGCTACAAAAGTAAAAAATACCATTCAAGAAGCACAGTCCAGATGTATTCCACACATTAAGAAAGGTGGAAAGAAGGCAAAAGATTACCGGCATGGTTAAAAAGGGAGGTGAAAGAAGCTATTTTAGCCAAAAGATCTTCATTCAAAAATTGGAAGAAGGATCCAACAGAAGAAAATAGGATAAAGCATAAACGTTGGCAAGTTAAATGTAAGACATTGATAAGACAGGCTAAGAGAATTTGAAAAGAAGTTGGCTATAGAGGCAAAAACTCACAGAAAAAACTTTTTTAAATATATCCGAAGCAGAAAGCCTGTGAGGGAGTCAGTTGGACCGTGAGATGATCGAGGGGTTAAAGGGGCACTTAGAGAAGATAAGGCCATTACAGAAAGATTAAATGATTTCTTTGCTTCGGAGTTTACTGAAGAAGATGTTTTGGAGGTACCCGTAATGGAGAAGGTTTTCATGGGTAATGATTCAGATGGACTGAATCAAATCACGGTGAACCTAGAAGATGTGATAGGCCTGATTGACAAACTGAAGAATAGTAAATCACCTGGACCGGATGGTGTACACCCCTGAGATCTGAAGGAACTAAAACATAAATTTCAGACCTATTAGTAAAAATTTGTAACCTATCATTAAAATCATCCATTGTACCTGAAGACTGGAGGATAGCAAATGTAACCCCAATATTTAAAAAGGGCTCCAGGGGCGATTGGGGAAACTACATACCGGTTAGCCTGACTTCAGTGCCAGGAAAAATAGTGGAAAGTGTTCTAAACATAAAAATCACAGAATATATAGAAAGACATGGTTTAATGGAACAAAGTCAGCATGGCTTTACCCAGGGCAAGTCTTGCCTCACAAATCTCCTTCACTTTTTTGAAGGAGTTAATAAACATGTGGATAAAGGTGTAATATACTTGGATTTTCAGAAGGCGTTTGACAAAGTTCCTCATTAGAGGCTTTTAGGAAAAGTAAAAAGTCATGGGATAGGTGGCGATGTCCTTTTGTGGATTGCAAACTGGCTAAAAGACAGGAAACAGAGAGTAGGATTAAATGGACAATTTTCTCAGTGGAAGGGAGTGGACAGTGGAGTGCCTCAGGGATCTTTATTGGGACCCTTACTTTTCAATATATTTAAAAATGATCTGGAAAGAAATACGACGAGTGAGATAATCAAATTTGCAGATGACACAAAATTGTTCAGAGTAGCTAAATCACAAGCAGATTGTGATAAATTGCAGGAAGACCTTGTGAGACTGGAAAATTGGGCATCCAAATGGCAGATGAAATTTAATGTGGATAAGTGCAAGGTGATGCATATAGGGAAAAATAACCCATGCTATAATTACTCAATGTTGGGTTCCATATTAGGTGCTACAACCCAAGAAAGAGATCTAGGTGTCATAGTGGATAACACATTGAAATTGTCAGTTCAGTGTGCTACGGCAGTCAAAAAAAGCAAATAGAATTTTGGGAATAATTAGAAAGGGAATGGTGAATAAAACGGAAAATGTCATAATCCCTCTGTATCGCTCCATGGTGAGACCGCACCTTGAATACTGTGTACAATTCTGTCGCCACATCTCAAAAAAGATATAATTGCAATGGAGAAGGTACAGAGAAGGGCTACCAAAATGATAAGGGGAATGGAACGGCTCCCTTATGAGGAAAGACTAAAGAGGTTAGGACTTTTCAGCTTGGAGAAGAGACAGTTGAGGGGGGATATGATAGAGATGTTTAAAATCTTGAGAGGTCTAGAACGGGTAGATGTGAATCGGTTATTTACTCTTTCGGATAGTAGAAAGATTAGGGGGCACTCCATGAAGTTAGCATGGGGCACATTTAAAACTAATCGGAGAAAGTTCTTTTTTACCCAACGCACAATTAAACTCTGGAATTTGTTGCCAGAGGATGTGGTTAGTGCAGTTAGTATAGCTGTGTTTAAAAAAGGATTGGATAAGTTCTTGGAGGAGAAGTCCATTACCTGCTATTAAGTTCACTTAGAGAATAGCCACTGCCATTAGCAATGGTAACATGGAATAGACTTAGTTTTTGCGTACTTGTCAGGGTCTTATGGCCTGGATTGGCCACTGTTGGAAACAGGATGCTGGGCTTGATGGACCCTTGGTCTGACCCAGTATGGCATTTTCTTATGTTCTTATGTTCTTAAGGGAATTTCCAGCTATAGACTACTTGTTGGTTCTTCCCAGATGTCACCTTCCTGCGAATCTCCTTGAATCCATAGTCTGGTCCAGCTTCCATTCCACACAGATGAATTCAACTCAGGATCACCATCGCGAGCTATCCTGCATCTATGAGCTCACCACCATGAGTTCTTCAAACACGTAGCATTTCAAGTCTTTAATCAGGATTTGAATTCCTGATTTCTTGTCATCTATTCTGCCACCAGTGACTCACTTCTGCAAGTTGCTCACCAGTGCCTACATTTGTCCATCTGTCTGTGGGGGTTCCTCGCATCCATTGGAATCCATTGCCATCTTCAAGCCTAGTCTCATAAAGCTCCTTCCATCTTAATGTGGCTTCTTGACTCCGTCCTAAAGGAGTGTTTTTTCTTTGACTAACAGTTCCGTGCTTAATGCCACAGTGACATCTATCGTTGCGTATGCTTCTTGTTCCAGCTTAAGCTGACTTCTCCCTCATGACTTCGGAGCAATTATCATCAGTAAATAGTCCCTTGCATACGTTCTGTAGGGCACCTACTGACCATTAATTCTGAGTGTGATGTCACTACGTTGTGAGTACCCGAAGTATCCATGGATTTCCCAAGTCGCTCACTCTCATACTAAGCTATAGAGACCTTTCTCTCTCAACCATGCCAGTCAGGAAGCAACAATCCTGTGCTTCCTAGTCTCTGCTACTTGCTCAGCTTCAGACTTCCAACACCCGCAGAATTCACCTAAGTCCAAGTGGCTTAAGAACATAAGAAATTGCCATGCTGGGTCAGACCAAAGGTCCATCAAGCCCAGCATTCAATTTCCAACAGAGGCCAAACCAGGCCACAAGAACCTGGCAATTATTCAAACACTATGAAGATGCCATGCTACTGATGCAATTAATAGCAGTGGCTATTCCCTAAGCAAACTTGATTAATAGCCGTTAATGGACTTCTCCTCCAAAAACTTATCCAAACCTTTTTTGAACCCAGCTACACTAACTGCACTAACCACATCCTCTGGCAACAAATTCCAGAGCTTTATTGTGAGTTGAGTGAAAAAGAATTTTCTCTGATTAGTCTTAAACATGCTACTTGCTAACTTCATGGAATGCCCCCTAGTCCTTCTATTATTCGAAAGTATAAATAACCGATTCACATATACTCTTTCAAGACCTCTCATGAGCTTAAAGACCTCTATCATATCCCCCCTCAGCTGTCTCTTCTCCAAGCTGAACAGCACTAACCTCTTCAGACTTTCCTCATAGGGGAGCTGTTCCATCCCCTTTATCATTTTGGTTGCCCTTCTCTGTACCTTCTCTATCTCAACTATATCTTTTTTGAGATGCGGCGACCAGAATTGTACACAGTATTCAAGGTGTGGTCTCACCATAGAGCGATATAGAGGCATTATGACATTTTCTGTTTTATTAACCATACCCTTCCTATTAATTCCTAACATTCTGTTTGCTTTTTTGACTGCTGCAGCACACTAAGCCGACAATTTTAAAGTATTATCCATTATTATGCCTAGATCTTTTTCCTGGGTGGTAGCTCCTAATATGGAACCTAACATCGTGTAACTACAGCAAGGGTTATTTTTCCCTATATGCAACACCTTGCACTTGTCCACATTAAATTTCATCTTCCATTTCAATGCCCAATCTTCCAGTCTCACAAGGTTCTCCTGTAATGTATCACAGTCTGCTTGTGATTTAACTACTCTGAATAATTTTGTATCATCCACAATTTTGATAATGTCACTCGTCGTAGTCCTTTCCAGATCATTTATAAATATATTGAAAAGCACTGCTCCAAGTACAGATCCCTGAGGCACTCCACTGTTTACCCTTTTCCACTGAGAAAATTGACCATTTAGTCCTACTCTCTCTGTTTCCTGTCTTTTAACCAGTTAGTAATCCACGAAAGGACATCGCCTCCTATCTCATGACTTTTTAGTTTTCTAGAACCCTCTCATGAAGGACTTTGTCAAACGCCTTCTGAAAATCCAAATACACTACATCTACTGGTTCACCTTTATCCACATGTTTATTAACCCCTTCAAAAAAAATGAAGCAGATTTGTTAGGCAAGACTTCCCTTGGGTAAATCCATGTTGACTGTGTTCCATTAAATCATGTCTTTCTATATGCTCTACAATTTTGATCTTGAGATTAGTTTCCACTATTTTTCCTGGCACTGAAGTTAGGCTCACTGGTCTATAGTTACCCGGATCACCCCTGGAGCCTTTTTTAAATATTGGTGTTATATTAGCCACCCTCCAGTCTTCATGTACAATGGATGATTTTAATGATAGGTTACAAATTTTAACTAATAGATCAGAAATTTCATTTTTGAGTTCCTTCAGTACCCTAGGATGCATACCATCCAGTCCAGGTGATTTGCTACTCTTTAGTTTGTCAATCTGGCCTACTACGTCTTCCAGGTTCACAGTGATTTTGTTCAGTTCGTCTGACTCATCACCCCTGAAAACCATCTCCGGAACTGGTATCTGCCCAACATCCTCATTAATAAACACGGAAGCAAAGAATTAATTTAGTCTTTCTGCAATGGCCTTATCTTCCCTAAGAGCCCCTTTAACCCCTCGGTCATCTAATGGTCCAACCGACTCCCTCACAGGTTTCTTGCTTTGGATATATTTAAAAAAGTTTTTATTATGAGTTTTTGCCTCTATGGCCAACTTCATTTCAAATTCTCTCTTCGCCTGTCTTATCAATGTTTTACACTTAACTTGACAATGCTTAAGTTTTATCCTATTTTCTTCAGATGGATCCTTCTTCCAATTTTTGAAGGATGATTTTTTGGCTAAAATATCCTTTTTCACCTCACCTTTTAACCATGACGGTAATCGTTTTGCCTTCCTTCCACCTTTATTAATGCATGGAATACATATGGACTGTGCCTCTAGGATTGTATTTTTAAACAATGTCCAAGCCTGTTGAACACATTTAACCTTTGCAGCTGCACCTTTCAGTTTTTTTCTAACTATTTTCCTCATTTTATCAAAGTTCCCCTTTTGAAAGTTTAGTGTTAGAGCTGCAGATTTACTTATTGTCCCCCTTCCAGTTATTAGTTTAAATTTGATCATGTTATGATCACTGTTGCCAAGTGGCCCCACCACCGTTACCTCTCTCACCAAGTCCTGTTGTGAGACCCGATCGCGATTGCACACGATCGGGCCTCCCTACCTGTTCCCCGCAGGTCACCCGGGACTCCTCCACTAGCGGTCGGCAGGGCACGGGTCGCGGCGTAATGGCGTCCTGCCGCCCGAAGACAGCATCGAAGGAGCCATGGCTGGCCCCGCCTCTTAAAGGGGCCGGGCCGCGGAAACGAGGTCGGCCCCGGAGATGACGTCGGAGGGGAGGGAGATTTAAACCTCCTCCGCGGTGATTCAGACGCCTTTTCAACAGGTCCCAGTTGTGTTCGGTCCGGTTTTCCTGCTGTCTCCTGCCTGGTCTTGACTCTGTTGTTTTGCCTGCCGCCTGCCTGATACCTGGACTGCCTTTGACCTTGTTTTGCCTGCCGCCTGCCTGATACCTGGACTGCCTTTGATATTGTTTTGCCTGCCGCCTGCCTGATACCTGGACTGCCTTTGATATTGTTTTTTGCCTGCCGTCTGCCTGTTACCTGGACTGCCTTTGATCTTGTTTTGCCTGCCGCCTGCCTGATACCTGGACTGCCTTTGACCTTGTTTGCCTGCCGCCTGCCTGAACCTTGGATTGCCTTTGACCTTGGTTGCCTGCCACCTGCCTGAACCTTGGATTGCCTTTGACCTTGTTTGCCTGCCGCCTGCCTGAACCTTGGATTGCCTTTGACCTTGTTTACCTGCTACCTGCCTGGACCTCAGACTGTCTTTTGACCTCGTTGCCTGCTGCCTGCCTGGACCTCGGACTGCTTCGGATTTACCTTGTCTGCTGGAATCCCAGATTGGAGGTTACAGTACTTCCTGGGAAATCCACTATACCCCTGCCTGGAACTTGGACTTACTTCTGACTCTTCTGGCCTGTACCCAGCCTGCCGAGGACTGCGAAGGGTACTGAGGGGTAGCAGTACCGAGACGTCCACCATCCGGAGTCGTGGGGCACCTGGTTCCTCAGGTGGGTGTTTCTCTTTCTCCGGGGCAAGGGTCCACAGTATACCGAGCATAACAGATTGAAAAGGCCATGGACCCGGTGGATCTATCAGGGCTTCAGGCAATTCCGGGCCTGGCCCAGCAGTTATTGCAGCAACGTCAACAACAACAACAACAGCAGCTAAGTCTGGAGGCCCTCACAGCTACGGTGGAGCGTTTAGTGCGGCACCTGGAGACACCCCGTGGAGCTGAGGCCGCTGTTCCTGCACCACCTCCGCCTAACGTGTCTGCTTCAGTTTCTCATCTGCCTGCTCCATCTCGCTTCTCAGGGGAGGCCAAGTTATGTCGTGGCTTCCTCAACCAGTGCTTCATCAGGTTTTCTTTACAAGCACAGCAATTCCCAAACGATCAAACGAAGAAAGCATTCATCATTTCTCTACTCGACGGAAAGGCTATGGCATGGGCCTCCCCCATATGGGAGAAGACGGATCCCATCTTGAGTGACTTATCCAGATTTGTTACCACCTTCCGCCAAATATTCGATGAACCTGGAAGATCAGCTACTGCTGCTTCTGAACTTCTAAATCTACGACAGGGGTCCCGCACTCTGGCGGACTTTGCCATCGAATTCCATACCCTGGCCTCTGAAGTCGGATGGCAACCAGACTGTCTACGAGGCATCTTTTTGGAAGGTTTATCTCCCCGTATCAAGGACGAACTTGCGGGTAGAGATCTTCCCGAAGATCTAGATTCCTTGATTAATCTGGCAGGTCGGATAGACCGACGAATCCAACAAAGAGCCAAAGAGGCTAAAACCTCTCGTCGAATGTTTTCCTTGGCCCCCAACTTTTCTCGTCCTTTGGTTACACCTGGTCCGGCTGAAGCTCCAGAGACGAAAGACGAGCCTATGCAGTTGGGTAGGAGTCGGCTGACGGCGGAGGAGAAACAGCGTCGACGAAAGATGGGGCTGTGCTTATAT
Organism: Rhinatrema bivittatum; assembly: GCF_901001135.1. Taxonomy (NCBI): domain Eukaryota; kingdom Metazoa; phylum Chordata; class Amphibia; order Gymnophiona; family Rhinatrematidae; genus Rhinatrema; species Rhinatrema bivittatum. Next base: position 165,655,190 of record NC_042615.1, read on the forward strand.
TGCGGCAACCGAGGTCATCTTTTGGCTCAGTGTCCCGAACGTCCGGGAAACTTCCGGTCCTAGGAGTCTTGGGGGGGCAGACCCTAGGGAGTACTCCTGCTCCTCAATTTATAGTACCCGTGACTCTTCAAGGTGAAACAGGACCTTTCACCACTCAGGCCCTGGTTGATTCCGGAGCGGGGGGAAACTTCATATTAGCTGAACTGGTCCATCAATTACAGATACCAACACGGCCTAGGGAAACACCATTGTTTGTGTCTACCATTCTTGGAGAGAACCTCCCGGGACAGATTTCCTCATGCACTGCCCCTATACGCCTTTCTACAGGGGTATTGCACCATGAAGAGATTACTTTTTTTATTTTGGAAAAAGCCATCCACCCAGTGGTACTGGGTCTGCCCTGGTTACAACGACACTCTCCTACCATTGATTGGACAACCCTCCAAATTGCGGCCTGGGGTCCAGATTGTCAGAGGACTTGTATTCATTGGACACGTCAATGCACCGTCTCGATCACTGCCACTAAGGTGGTTATCCCATCTCAATACTCGGAATTCATGGACGTATTTTCCAAAGAGAAAGCGGAAATTCTACCCTGCCATCGAAGATTTGATTGTGCAATCAATTTACTTCCAGACGCCATTCCTCCGAGAGGACGAACTTATCCTCTCTCAGGTCCAGAATCCCAGGCTATGTCGGAGTATATCCAGGAGAACCTCGCACGGGGTTTCATCCGTCCATCCACGTCTCCTGCAGGGGCAGGGTTTTTCTTTGTGCCCAAGAAAGACGGGTCATTAAGACCCTGTATCGACTACAGGGGTCTCAATGCTATAACTCGCAAGGACCGTTATCCTCTTCCCCTGATACCTGAATTACTGGACCAACTACACGAAGCTAAGATATTTTCGAAACTGGACTTACGGGGAGCATATAATCTGGTTCGCATCAAACCAGGGGACGAGTGGAAGACCGCTTTCAACACTCGTAATGGACACTACGAATATCTGGTAATGCCATTTGGATTATGCAATGCTCCAGCAGTTTTTCAGAACCTGATGAATGAGGTTTTTCGGGACATGTTATATAAACAGGTGATTATCTATTTGGACGACATCCTCATTTATTCTAAAGATCTGGCTACCCACCGTAAGGACGTTAAACTGGTTCTCCAACGATTACGAGAAAACCAACTATTCGTAAAATTAGAAAAATGCCTCTTCGAAAGACAGTCCCTACCTTTTTTAGGGTTTATTGTATCCACCACTGGATTCCTAATGGACCCTGAGAAGGTGGCCTGTATTCGGGACTGGCCACAACCCACTGGACTCCGAGCCATCCAGCGTTTTCTCGGCTTTGCTAATTTTTACCGGAATTTTATTCCGCATTATTCACATATCATTGCACCCATTACGGCCCTGACCAGAAGAGGGGCTGATACCAAAGAATGGTCACCTGAGGCTCGGCAAGCTTTCGAGAGAATCAAGAGTGCCTTCCTTCAAGAACCTTGCCTTCATCATCCGGACCCTAGCCGACCTTTCGTGGTGGAGGTAGACGCTTCAGATATAGCGGTCGGGGCAGTCCTCAGTCAGCATTCGGTCCGGGGGGCATTACTCCCGTGTTCATTCTTCTCTAAAAAATTTTCACCTGCCGAAAAGAACTACAGTATCGGCGATAAAGAATTGTTGGCTATCAAGCTGGCCTTAGAGGAATGGAGGCAATGGTTGGAGGGGGCCCAACATACCATCACCATCTATACGGACCACAAAAATTTAGAATATATCAACAAAGCACAGCGGCTTAACCCCCGACAGGCCCGCTGGTCCTTATTTTTTTCACGCTTCGATTTTTTCCTAAGATATCGTCCCGCTATAAAGAATGGTCGGGCTGATGCTCTTTCTAGATCCTACGAGACTGGGGATTCCCCTGAGCCCCTTACTCATATCATCGACCCTGCCAAGCTGCTGCTGACGGCTACCGAGACGATGCCTCCGGGTAAGACGGTCGTTCCCCTCCGACTTCGCCCGAAGGTGCTTTCCTGGGCGCACGATTCTCTGTCTGCAGGCCATCCTGGACTTGCTGGAACTTGGGATCTTCTATCCCGGTACTACTGGTGGCCACAGATGAAGAAGGATGTCCGGGCATACGTTTCCTCTTGTCCGAAGTGCGCGCAGCAGAAACCTGTACCTGGCCGGCCCTGGGGGCTTCTTCAACCTCTTCCCCCTCCGCAAGCACCATGGACGCACATCTCTACCGATTTTGTGGTAGACCTTCCTCGATCTGACGGGAACCAGGTGGTCTGGGTAGTGGTTGACCGGTTCTCTAAAATGGTCCATTTTGTGCCCCTGCCCAAATTGCCCTCTGCTCCCGAACTGGCGGATCTATTTTCCACACACATTTTTCGCCTCCATGGACTTCCACTCCATATTACCTCTGATAGGGGACCTCAGTTTACGGCCAAATATTGGAATGGGCTGTGCAAGAAGTTTGACATCCAACTGGACTTCACGACTGCATTTCACCCGCAGGGCAATGGCCAGGCAGAGCGGGTTAACAGAGGCCTCAAATTATTTTTACGTCTTTTTGTTAATCATCGCCAAGATAATTGGTCTCTCCTTCTACCGTGGGCGGAGTTTGCCCACAACTCCCATATCCATTCTGCCACCGGTCGGTCTCCGTTTCAGGTTGTGTTTGGCAGACAGCCTCGACCTCCGTTACCCCTACCTCTTGCTGTGGATTCCCCGGCTGCTCAAGTATCGGCGCAGCACCTCCGTGAGCTTTGGATGGCCACCAATGCCCGACTTCATCGTGCGGCCGCTGCGGCCAAACGTATGGCTGACCGTCATCGGAGACCTGCTCCCCTGTTTAATTCAGGAGATCGTGTTTGGCTGTCCTCCCGTCATTTACGACTGCGTGTTCCATCCATGCGTCTTGCTCCTCGATACATTGGACCATTTTTCATCTCCAAACGCCTGGGCCCGGTGACCTACCGTCTGCGGCTCCCCTCTTCCCTTCGGATCCACAATTCTTTTCATGTTTCCTTGCTCAAGCCTCTGGTCTCCTCCCCGTTTCATGAGCCTCCTCCTCCACCTTCCACGATTTCGTCTGAGGACGACTCTGTCTATCAAGTTCGGGACATTTTGGATGTCCGTCGCCTTCATCGACGATGGGAGTATTTGATCGCCTGGGAGGGGTTTGGCCCGGAAGAGCACTCGTGGGAACCGGCTGTCAACATTTTGGATAAAAACTTGCTCCATCAATTTCATCAGGCTCATCCGGATAAGCCAGGTCCCTCCAGCAGGGGGCGTAAGAAGGGGGGTACTGTTGTGAGACCCGATCGCGATTGCACACGATCGGGCCTCCCTACCTGTTCCCCGCAGGTCACCCGGGACTCCTCCACTAGCGGTCGGCAGGGCACAGGTCGCGGCGTAATGGCGTCCTGCCGCCCGAAGACAGCATCGAAGGAGCCGCGGCTGGCCCCGCCTCTTAAAGGGGCCGGGCCGCGGAAACGAGGTCGGCCCCAGAGATGACGTCGGAGGGGAGGGAGATTTAAACCTCCTCCGCGGTGATTCAGACGCCTTTTCAACAGGTCCCAGTTGTGTTCGGTCCGGTTTTCCTGCTGTCTCCTGCCTGGTCTTGACTCTGTTGTTTTGCCTGCCGCCTGCCTGATACCTGGACTGCCTTTGACCTTGTTTTGCCTGCCGCCTGCCTGATACCTGGACTGCCTTTGATATTGTTTTGCCTGCCGCCTGCCTGATACCTGGACTGCCTTTGATATTGTTTTTGCCTGCCGTCTGCCTGTTACCTGGACTGCCTTTGATCTTGTTTTGCCTGCCGCCTGCCTGATACCTGGACTGCCTTTGACCTTGTTTGCCTGCCGCCTGCCTGAACCTTGGATTGCCTTTGACCTTGGTTGCCTGCCGCCTGCCTGAACCTTGGATTGCCTTTGACCTTGTTTGCCTGCCGCCTGCCTGAACCTTGGATTGCCTTTGACCTTGTTTACCTGCTACCTGCCTGGACCTCAGACTGTCTTTTGACCTCGTTGCCTGCTGCCTGCCTGGACCTCGGACTGCTTCGGATTTACCTTGTCTGCTGGAATCCCAGATTGGAGGTTACAGTACTTCCTGGGAAATCCACTATACCCCTGCCTGGAACTTGGACTTACTTCTGACTCTTCTGGCCTGTACCCAGCCTGCCGAGGACTGCGAAGGGTACTGAGGGGTAGCAGTACCGAGACGTCCACCATCCGGAGTCGTGGGGCACCTGGTTCCTCAGGTGGGTGTTTCTCTTTCTCCGGGGCAAGGGTCCACAGTATACCGAGCATAACAAAGTCCTGCGTTCCACTAAGAATTAAATCTAAAATAGCTCCCTCTCTTATTGGTTCCTGAACCAATTGCTCCATGAAGCAATCATTTATTACATCCAGGAACTTTATATCTCTAGCAAGTCCTGATGTTTCATTTACCCAGTCAATATTGGGGTAATTGAAGTCTCCCATTATTATTGCAGTGCCAAATTGGTTTGCTTCCCTGATTTCTCTTAGCATTTCATCCCGGGGGGATTTTGAGTTTCCAATGGTAAAGATTACATAGATCTCTCCGGTTCCAACTTCCTGTTCGACTCATGTCCTTTGCAACTTTCACTGCACACTAGTTCCAAAGTGTTTACTCCTAAGACCAAGCGGCTTGGTTCCTCAAGGGCTCCTCCCCGGGGGATCTCGAGCTTCCAATGGTGAAGATCTTGTGAGTATGCCAGTTATAACCTTCGTTGAGAGTCTTCCCTCGGTATTGTATCTACCATCTGCTTTAGACAAGTTGCCTCTAGAGTTACTCTCCAGCATCTGAACTCTGTGCATCGGATTTCCATTTGAGTCTGCCTGACACCATGGCTCTTCAAGTCAGCCAGTAAAATGTTTACGGATTCTCCTGAGTTCCATCGTTTCAGCTACAGAATCCAGTTTGAACCTCACTCTCTGTTACTGTGAACCACGAACTGGTCTTCAATACAAGTTAAAATTCAGCTATGTCTTCTGTTCATCTTGGATACCTTGCCTTGAATTCTACCTTTTTGGTCACCAGAACGTGAGATGCAAGCCTGCTGTCATGCTAACTCGTGCCTTGCTTGTTTATGTCTTCAGTGTCTCATCTACGTCTTGCCTGGATCTTCAATATTCTTCCTGTCTTCAGCTACAGTACTACTGTTGTTACAGTTCCTTGCCAAGAATCTTCCAATATTTTTTCTTGGACCCTTACTCTCCCCCTGTCAGTTTGGACTGATACCTTGTCTCCTCTAAATTGTTTATATGAGGCTTGAGGAGGGGGTCTTTAAGGAGGGGGTACTGTTACGATTCCTGCCCGTGGAGCTACGCTCCGCGAGCAGGCCTCTCCACTTACTTGTCTGTCCCGGGGCTGCCGATTGTTTCTGCGGCTTGCCGCCACTGCCTGGACTCCTCCCGCGGCAGGGAGCCACTGCCTCTTGCTTCAGACGCCACCAACTCCATCCTCTGTGGCCGGGGCCACGCCCATCTTCGTCCCTGCGCGGCAGGGTTGAACAGCTGGGGGCCTTCCCTTGCGGCCGATGCCACTCCGGCCCCATGGCGCTCCTCCCTGGGTTCTCAGACAGCAGGGAGCCATCCTCGCCACTGCCGGGGTCTTCGACCGGCAGGGAGGCTGTCCCCGCCGGTGTCTGCAGCCAGCCTGTGCCTCCATGGCGAAGTGTAGGAGAGCGCCGCTGTCCGCAGTGTTGCAGTTCCTCTCTTCAGCTTCAGCCTTCTTAAGACGCCGGCGCGCGCCTCTTCACTCCATTTAAAGTGCCAGCCACAGGAAGTGCTGCTGGCTCCTTCTGATAATGACTTCCTGCTTCAGCCCTATAAAAGGGATTCCTCTTCAGTCTTTCATTGCCTTCGGATTGAGTCTCACAGTCCTCTGTGCTCCTTCATCAATCCAGGTCATCCGTGGTCTTCTCTTGCTTTGATGGCTCTGTGTTCAGTGTCTTCATGTTCTTTGTTTCCCAGTCCTGATGTCCAGCCTTGGATCAGTTTCCACAGTCATCTGTGTCTTCTGACCAGTCCAGGTCTTCCGTGGTCTCCTTTGTTTTAACAGCTTTGTCTTCATGTTCCAGATGTCCGTCGTCCAGGTCTTCAGTCGTCTCCATGTTCCAGATGTCCGTCGTCTAGGTCTTCAGTCCTCCAGATGTTCTTTGTCCAGGTCTTCTGTTGTCTTGATGTCCCTGATGTCCTTGCCTTTTTCTGTGCCTCCATGCCTTGGTTCCCAGATGTCCACCTTCCTGGCATACCGCTGTCATGGTCCGTGACCAGCCCCATGGGTGGGCTGTGTAGGGCGCCTCACGGTACAAGGTCATCCTCATCTCTGCAGCGCAACCCTCTGGAAGACCTCCTGCTTCAGTCCGTTGTTTTTAATCCTTGAGAATCGAATCCTGCTTCAGTGTTGTCCCGGTCTTCAGAGCCTATTGCAGCCTGCATGAAGTCCATGTCAAGTCTCTGTTTGAACTTGCCCTGAGTCCGGCATGGTCCGCGACCAATCCCGTGGGGGGCTGTGTAGGGCGCGCCCCAGTGTAGGTCTCTGCAGTTGTTTTGTCATTTTCTGGTATCAGCTTCCACTTTTCCTCCTGGAGTACTGCCTCAATCCCAGCGTGATCCGCGACCAGTCCCGCAGGTGGACTGTGTAGGGCTCGCTGCGACGCAGACTCACACCAGCTCTTGATCCTGCTTCAGCCCTCATCTACAGTGTCTCGCTTCAGCCCTCGTTTACGATGTCTTGCTTCAGTCCTCATCCATGATGTCTTCGCTCCAGTCCTCGTCTGTGGTGTCTTGCTTCAGTCCTTGTCTATGATGTTTTACTCCAGCTTTCGTCTACAGCAGTGGTTCTCAACCTTTTTTCGGCCGGGACACACCTGACAGATGGTTCTCAAGTGCGTGACACACTGAATATGTGATCGTCACGGGACAAAATGTAAATATACATTCTGCATCCTCAGAAACCACGTCAACCCCCAAAAATGGGTGCAGAGCAGAACTAGGGCATTACCCGTACAGCTCACCATACAAAAAAAGATATTCTGGATCTGATGACATCTCAGTAAAAGCAAAACAAACTCTCTTTACTGACAGGCACAATACCCCTCCTTATGAAAAGACAGTAATTTACCACTACAAACATTTAACCAGGCCCTAAACACTAATACACCTCCTATTGGGAAAACAGAGCAAGCCAAGCTGCTATAGATACCCACTTAGAAATAATTGTAAAACTATACTAATAAATGTTACAAAACAGCTGATGAACAGAATAACATCCAACAACTAAAAACTCATAAAAATTAATAATAATTGTCTAAATATCAAAATATTTCAAAACAGCAGACACATCACATAATACCCAATAATTAAAATGGCAGTCAATCAAGAAAAATAAACTTTAAAAGCTGCCTTTACTTACCCTCTCCAGCAACTCTCCTACTCCTTTCCCTTGCAGACCAATAGCACTCACCAGAAGCAGCAGTGGCTGCTGAAGCTATGTCCTCACAGTCCTCTTCCTTAAGGCCCACAACCAGTCATAACTAGTCTCTGTCTCACACAGGCTAGTAACTTCCCTAACTAGTATCTCTTCCTTACACACACACACCGGTCACCTCCCTGACCAGGCTCTGTCTCTCACACACACACACCAGTTACCTCCCTGACCAGTCTTTGTCTCACACACACACACCAGTCACCTCCCTGACCAGTCTCTCTCAATCACACACATGCTCTGTCACTTATATACAATCTCACACATACTCTGTCACTTACAATCACACACACTGCCACTCATGCACCATTGTACACACACACACAAGCTCTCACTCAGGCACCCAGGCACCCATTCTACCACACACACACACTGCCACTCACCACCCAGGCACCCATTCTACCACAGGCACACAAGCTCTCACTCATGCAACCAGGCATGCATTCCAACACACACACACACAAAGTTGCCACTCACGCACCCAGGCACCCATTTTAACACACACACAAAGCTGCCACTCATGCACCCAAGTATTCATTCTAACACACACACACACACACAAAGCTGCCACTCACACACCCAGGCACCCTTTCTAACATACACACACAAGCTCTCACTCACGCACCCAGGCACCCATTCTACCACAGGCACACAAGCTGTCACTCACGCACCCAGGCACCCATTCTACCACAGGCACACAAGCTGTCACTCACGCACCCAGGCACCCATTCTACCACAGGCACACAAGCTCTCACTCACGCACCCAGGCACCCATTCTACCACAGGCACACAAGCTCTCACTCATGCACCCAGGCACCTATTCTACCACACTCCCACACAAGCTCTCACTCATGCACCCATTCTACCACAGGCACACAAGCTCACATGGAGCCTCTTCTCATTGTTTGGCCTAATAAGCCTGGCCTCCACTTCTCAGCCGCCTCTGGCCTGACCTCCTGCAGTGCACAACGTCTCTCCAGCCGCCTCCCGCAGTGCGCAGGGTCTCTCTGCTCTTCAGCCGCCAGCAGCACGCAAGTCTCTTCATTCTTCGGCCCTGTTGGCGTCGGCGCGCAGCGTCTCTTCGTTCTTCGGCCCCGCTGGCGTCAGCGCGCAGGTCTCTCCTCTCTTCATTCTTCAGCCCTGCTGGTGTCGGCGCGCAGGTCTCTCCACTCTTCAGCTGCCGCCGGCAGCGCGCAGGTCTCTTCATTTTTCGGCCTCGCTGGCATCGGGGCGCAGGTCTCTCCGCTCTTCAGCTGCCGGCAGCGGCGCGCAGCGTCTCTTCTTTCTTCGGCCCCGCTGGCCTGGCCTCCAGCGGTGGCGCGCAGTGTCTCTCCATTCTTCAGCCCCGCCCCTGGGGAGAAGGGAAGCAGAAGCAGGGCAGTGGAACACCGGGAGCCGTGACACACCTGCCGGTGCTTGGCGACACACTAATGTGTCGCGACACACCGGTTGAGAACCACTGGTCTACAGCATCCTCGTTTCAGTCCTTGTCTACAGCATCCTCGTCGTCAACGTTCTCGCTTCAGTCTTCATCCAAAGTCTTCAGTGTTCTAAGGACTCCGTCTGCCCTTGTCCTTTGTCCAGCCTGCTGCCCATTGCTGTACCCAGTGGCAGGTCCGAAAGGGCTTGGAACGGTCGGAGGACTGTTCATCAATCAACATTGCGTTGTTAGTCATCCTGGGGTGTGCAGGTCCGGTTGAGGGTCAGACCTCATACCCTAGTCTTTGCTTCAGTCTTGTCCGGCTTTCGTTACCCATACTCGCACCAGCTCACCTCCCGCGGTGAGGCTTTGGGCTCCTCCCTGGGTCATGCTGAGATCCAAGGGCTCACATCTCTAGCTTTAGAGACGACCGTGCCTTGTGGCTCGGAGTATAACAGCTGCCGGAGGCCGCGCTCGTAACAAGCCCTCCTTATGAAAAGGCAATAATTTACCACTAATGCATATCCTATTGAAAAAACACAACAAATAAGATTGATACAATTGCCTACATGCTAGTAAAATACCTCACCTTGGTCACACACACAGAACCAACCTTCAACAAGTACAGAAAGACCACAACTTATAAATATGAAGACAAATTGGAATGGAAAACAAAAAAAAGCCACTCTGCATGCAGTGCAAACCTCGAGAAAAGGAAAGAGAAATATAGCACCTAACACAGTCACAGGATCTGCAATAATGCACAGAAACTAATCTACACAAAGTTACACCTGCATTATGGAACACATAACAACCCTATCTATGAAAAGGCAACACTACAAATATTAAATCAGATCCTAAACACTAATTCACCTCCTATTAGGAAAACAGAACAAGCCAAGCTATAGATCCCCACACAGAAATAATTGTAAAACTATATTAATAAATGTTTCAAAACAGCTGATGAACAGAATAAAGTCAAACAATTAAAATTCATAAAAATTCATAAAAATTGTCCAAATATCAATAAAATATTTAAAAACAGCAGACACATGACATAATGCTCAATAATTAAAATGGCAGTCAATCAAGAAAAGTAAACTTAAAATGCCACCTTTACTTACCCTCTCCAGCAACTCTCCTTCTCCTTTCCCTTGAAAGCACATACCAGGAGCAGCAGTGGTTGCTGAAGTTCTGTCCTCATGGTCCTCTACTTTAGGGACCACAAGTCACTCACTCTCTCTCTCTCTCTCTCTCTCTCTCACACACACACATACACACACACACACCCCAATTAAACCCTAGGACCAGTCTCTGTCTCACACAAAGACACCAGTCACCACCCTGCCTAGTCTCTGTCTCTCACACTCACTCGTCACCTCCCTGCCCAGTCTCTCTCTCTTTCACACACACCCCAGTCACCTTCCTGCCCAGTCTCTCTCTCACACACACACCCCAGTCACCTTCTTGCCCAGTCTCTCTCTCTCACACACCCCAGTCACCTCCCTGCCCAGTCTCTGTCTCTCACACACACCCCATCACCGCCCTGCCCAGTCTCTGTCTCTCACACTCACCCCAGTCACCCCCCTGCCCAATCTCTATCTCTCACACACACCCCAGTCATCTCTCTGCCCATCCTCTGTCTCTCTCACACACCCCAGTCACCTCCCTGCCCAGTCTCTGTCTCTCACACACAACCCAGTCAACTCCCTGCCCAGTCTCTATCTCTCACACACACCCCAGTCACCTTCCTGCCCAGTCTCTCTCTCTCACACACCCCAGTCACCTCCCTGCCCAGTCTCTGTCTCTCACACACAACCCAGTCACCTCCCTGCCCAGTCTCTGTCTCTCACACTCACTCGTCACCTCCCTGCCCAGTCTCTGTCTCTCACACTTACCCCAGTCACCTCCCTGCCCAGTCTCTGTTTCTCACACACACTTTGCTTAGAGCCCCAGTGCTGTGTTCCCCTTTAATTTCGCAGTGGCAAATTTCCCAGTGCTGCCACTGCCTTCTCAGCCGCACTGAAGCAGCAAACATTTATTTTAGAAAAATATGCCACATCACTCAAGCCTTTCTTCTGGCTGTCAGGATACTCCTAGGCTCCCACGGTCCCCCATCTGCCTGCTTTTACAGCTGCTGGGAGCTCCAATCGCCCCATCTGTAATCAGCATGGCTGAATGCCATTTTTACTTTAATCGCAGCTTTGCCGCACTCACTGTTGCATCGGGGGGGGGGGGGGGGGAGGGGGGGAATCCCCGGAGTAACCAGTCTCTTCGAGCTTGCGATTCACTGCTGCTTTGGGGAATTCCTACGCTATCGCGGTTCCCTGCCACTTTGGAAGAGGGAAATCCTGGTGCTGTTGGCCTCTTTTCCTTGTGGCTCGCCTCTATCTTTAATTTCAGCAATTCCAGCCTGTGGTGGCCACAGGGACAGGCTTCTTTGCTGCTACAGGCCTGGACACTGCTACTCCTCCCAGCCCCCCTCAAACCACCCCACCCCTGGGCTGTGAGATGCCCCCCTTCTTCCTGCCCCACTGGCCAATCAACAGCTTCCTCCTTCCACTGGCAGGAAGAAGGGAAGAGGCTTCTGATTGGCTCATGGGGGCAAGAAGAAGGGAGGAGGCTTCCGATTGGCCCACAGGGGCAGGAAGAAGGAAGGAGGCTTCCCATTGGCCTGCGGGTACTGGAAAAAGGTAAAGGGAAGTATAGCTGGGGCTGTGGGACACCGGGAGCCGTGACACACCAGCTGGTGCTTGGTGACAAATTGGTGTGTAGCGACACACCGGTTGAGAACCGCTGGTCTAAGGTATCTAAGAGTATTAGAGGTGCAATACTTTTCTTTTTTCATATTATTTCCTGTAATTTTGGAAGTTTTCTTGATGTCAGACTAGTTTGACTTGTAATGCTGAAATATTATAAATAGATAAATAAATAGATAGGTAGATAGATAGATAGACAGAAATAGAGTAGTTCTTGATTGAAAACTAACTTGTGGACTGACTCAACTAAATTATTTTGAGTATGTAGGATCTTCATGATTGTACTTATAATAGACATTCTAATAATATACTATATTCTACAGACATATCTGCCTCCCAGGCCTGATTCACCAAAATACATAACACTCCTTTTATTTGCCTTCTGAAGCTGTTGGTGTTGCACTTTGAGTGGACCCTTGGCCTGATGCAGGATTGGTACGGTCCTCCGGTCGGACCCGGAGAGCGCCTGCCACCAGGAGGCTGAGCACAGGAGGAGACAGAGGCTAGCTGGAGCTTCACCAATAGCAACCCGGGGTTCCCTATGGTTGAGCCCTTGGTTACCCGGGTCTGCCAGTAATGAAAACGGCCGCCGAGTTGAGCGCTATCTCATTCACTCCGCGTTGGACGTGCGTTAAATAGGCACTAATCCCCCTATTGCATTAGGGGGTGGATTAGCGCCTATTTAACCCGCGTCCGACTGCGGGTTATACAGTGCGCTCGGCTGAATGCACTGTATTGCATCGGCCCCTTTGATCCTCTGATACTCCCTGATGCAGGAAAGGAAATGAAAATCTTGCTTTTCCCTTTTTTTCCATTGAGTATAAAGGGCCTGCCTCTTTGGCACGTGGCTTCAGCGCACGGCCGGATTTACATTTATATACTCAAACCGGATCCAGTTGATGAAGTCACGACAGGCAGGGGAGGGAGGCCTGGAGCGGCATGCTATCCAAACAACCAGGTGACCTGGATCTTCAAATCTCTAGGCAAGTGATACAGAGCACAGAGCACTTCCTCTCTTTCTCTTCACAGTGCTGCCACCCCCACCCCCCCCACCAAATACCATATATTTCTGCCCCAAATGTATGTGCTTATGTTGTAGTAAATGCATATACTGTATTTCCAATACCAGAAAACATTTACTTAGTATAGGGCCTATAAGGAAGTAGGAGTGGAGCATACTATTTTTGGACAGCACCATTTATTTATTTTATTTATTTAAGATTTTTATACACCGGCATTCATGATACAATCACATCATGCCGGTTTACATATAACAGGGGTGTACAATGAACAACAGAGTAACATGTGGAAGTGAGCAGTTACAAATAACAAGGGAATTAAAAACTGGGAGAAGAGAAGAAAAAAAAAGGAGAGGATAACATTAGATAAAGATATTTACATTAGATAAAGATATTTACAATATCTATAATATAAGCTATTAGGGATGTGAATCGTTTTAGGACGATTAAAATTATCGTCCGATAATTTTAATATCGTCTTAAACCGTTATGGAACACAATACAATAGAGATTCTAACGATTTATCGTTATAAATCGTTAGAATCGTGAGCCGGCACACTAAAACCCCCTAAAACCCACCCCTGACCCTTTAAATTAAATCCCCCACCCCCAAATGACTTAAATAACCTGCGGGTCCAGCGGCGGTCCGGAACGGCAGCGGTCCGGAACGGGCTCCTGCTACTGAATCTTGTTGTCTTCAGCCGGCGCCATTTTCCAAAATGGCGCCGAAAAATGGCGGCGGCCATAGACGAACACGATTGGACGGCAGGAGGTCCTTCCGGACCCCCGCTGGACTTTTGGCAAGTCTTGTGGGGGTCAGGAGGCCCCCCCCAAGCTGGCCAAAAGTTCCTGGAGGTCCAGCGGGGGTCAGGGAGCGATTTCCTGCCGCAAATCGTTTTCGTACGGAAAATGGCGCCGGCAGGAGATCGACTGCAGGAGGTCGTTCAGCGAGGCGCCGGAACCCTCGCTGAATGACCTCCTGCAGTCGATCTCCTGCTGGCGCCATTTTCCGTACGAAAACGATTCGCGGCGGGAAATCGCTCCCTGACCCCCGCTGGACCTCCAGGAACTTTTGGCCAGCTTGCGGGGGGCCTCCTGACCCCCACAAGACTTGCCAAAAGTCCAGCGGGGGTCCGGAAGGACCTCCTGCCGTCCAATCGTGTTCGTCTATGGCCGCCGCCATTTTTCGGCGCCATTTTGGAAAATGGCGCCGGCTGAAGACAACAAGATTCAGTAGCAGGAGCCCGTTCCGGACCGCTGCCGTTCCGGACCGCCACTGGACCCGCAGGTTATTTAAGTCATTTGGGGGGGGGGGTTTGGGAGGGTGGGGGATTTAATTTAAAGGGTCGGGGGTGGGTTTTAATGTGCCGGTTTTGCGATTTTACGTTTTTTCGATTTTTCACGATTTTTCACGATTTTTCACGATATTTTACCCCCCCAAACGGCAACAATACGATTCCCTCCCCCTCCCAGCCGAAATCGATCGTTAAGACGATCGAGGACACGATTCACATCTCTATAAGCTATAGATATTTACATGGAGAAGGGGTAGGACTGGTTGGATAATGTCTGGTAGGACTGGCCCTATCATATGACAGGGCAAAGGTAGCGCCGGCGCCATTTTGGTTCCTGTCCCCCAATGTCACGAGCGCAGGAGATCACTCCCGGACCCCCGCTGGACCCCCAGGGACTTTTGGCCAGCTTGGGGGGCCTCCTGACCCCCACAAGACTTGCCAAAATTCCAGCGGGGGTCCAGGAGTGACCTCCTGCACTCGAATCGTATTGCCATATTGCAAAATGGCGATATGGCCGGCGCCATTTTGCAATATGGCGAGTATTGAAAAATGGCGCCGGCCGTATGGCCATATTGCCATATTGCAAAATGGCGCCGGCCGTATGGCCGGCGTCATTTTGCAATACAGCAATACCTCTGGTAAGTCCGAGGAGGCAGAGTAGCTTGAACAAATTTGTATCCTTGTTCGAGTCCGAATCGTAGTCCTTGCTAACTCAATCTGTTAGCAAAAGTAAAGACCTTTTATGTTGGAAGTGAATGATGTCAATACAGGGGGACGCCCATGAGGTTCGTGCCCTTACTGGTACATACTTCGGAGTGCGCGCACACATCCTACGTCATCAGGAACATGGCGGATCCGCAGTGTCGAGCTGGCCCGGGGACGCCGGGGAGAAGCGGCATGGAGACGCCGCGGCAGCAAGCCGTCCATCAGGCCCAGAGGGAGTTGCCACACAGGTAGAGAGGATGGAGCGAGGGCAAAAAGTAGGCACGAATGCAAAAGTACCCCCCTTCAAAGGGCGATCTCCTCTTCGGGTACCAGGCTTAGGTTTCAAAGGATGCGCGAGATGGAACTGATGAAGCATCTCTTTATCCAAGATAATGGTCTGAGGCTCCCAAGTGATCAAATTGGGGCCGAAGCCTTCCAAAACCAGAAGGTATTCAAAATTCTTGCCTCTGTTACAAACATCCAGAATCTCTTTGATCTTGATTTCTATTTCATCTTCTGCCAAGGTGACAGATGGTTCTTGAGATTTGGAACAATCTTTCAGCGTGTTATTGATGGTATCAGCAGCGATAGATGGAGCTGCTGTGGATGTCACTGAGGAATTCAGTGGAAGTGGTGGTGTAGAATGTCCAAAATCCACTTCTAAAGATAACTCTCCAGTAGATGTAGCTGGATGAGAGTTGATAGCGTCACCAGCAGAGATGGACTGGCTGGTTGCTAGATGTATCTTCTTTGGATCTATTATGTGCTGTGGTTCATCAGGCACATCTTCTGAGTGAAACGAATAAGACAGCGCGTCTGCTCTGGTGTTTCAATCTCCAGGTCGATACTTAAGCACAAAATCAAAACGGTTGAAGAATAAAGACCATCTGGCCTGTCTGTAATTCAAACGTTGTGCGTGGCGGAGATACTCAAGGTTTTTGTGATCCGTGAAAACGGTTATTTGATATTGAGCGCCTTCGAGCCATGGCCGCCACTCCTCAAATGCAAGCTTTATAGCTAGAAGCTCCTTGTCACCGATTCTGTATTTATTCTCGGCTGGAGAAAATCTTCGTGAAAAGAATGAACAGGGTCGAAGGTTCTTTGAGTCTCCTGACTGGCTCAACACAGCCCCTACCCCCACATCCGAAGCATCGACTTCAACAATAAAGGGTCTATTGGGGTCTGGATGCTGCAAGCATGGTTCAGTGGAGAAGGCAGTCTTCAAATTCTCGAACGCGGCAATGGCCTCCGTTGACCATTTTGAAGTGTTGGCACCCTTGTGGGTCATCACAGTCAAGGGTACAGTCAAGGAAGAATAGTTTTTAATAAAACTGCGATAATAATTGGTGAACCCTAGGAATCTCCTCAACGCTTTCAGGCTCGTGGGTTGAGACCAGTTCTGGATACTTTCAAGTTTGTGAGGGTCCATTTGAAAACCTTCCTTCGACACGATGCACCCTAGAAAAGGCATTGAGTCTTTGTGAAATTCATACTTCGAGAGTTTGGCGTACAGCCAATGTTTGTAGAGGCAGCGGAGTACTTGCTTGAGATCTGCAATGTGGGTCTCCATATCCTGGGAGATTAGTATGTCATCCAGGTATACCACCATGTATAGCAGGTCCCGCAAGATGTCATTCATCATATTTTGGAATGAGGCGGGTGCATTGCACAATCCGAACGGCATTACAAGATACTCGAAATGGCCGTCTCGTGTATTGAAGGCCGTTTTCCATTCATAGCCACTTCAAATGCAAATGAGGTTGTAGGCCCCCTTCAGGTCAAGCTTTGAAAATATCTTGGCCCCTTGCAGCCTATCAAGCAGCTCCGAGATTAACAGCAGGGGATAACGGTCTTTGATCATGTTCTCATTTAGACCTCGATAATTGATACATGGACGTAGGGTACCGTCCTTCTTCCCCACAAAGAAAAAACCCACGCTGGCCGGTGACTTAGATGGACGGATAAAGCCCTTCTGAAGATTTTCTTCAATGTATTCCAACATTGCTCTATTCTGTTTAGCTGAGAGGGGGTATACCCGTCCTTTCGGTGGCTCAGCATTGGGCTTCAGCCTTATGGCACAGTCATAAGACCTATGTGGAGGAAGAACATCAGCTGCTTCATTGGAGAATACATCCCCAAAGGATGCATATTCAGGCAGCAGTCCTGGTATTGCTGGAGTCGTAGGCATACAAATGATAGATGAGGCCTCCTTGAGGCACATCCTATGACATTCTGGGCCCCATCGCGAGAGATCCAGGGATGCCCAGTCAATTGGGGTTGATGCACTTGCAGCCAGGGTAACCCCAGGACAATAGGGTGCATGGCCTTTTCCAATACAAAGAAGGAGATTATTTCTGTATGGAATGCTCCAGTGCAAAGCATGACTGATACAGTCTCACAAGTCACGTCACCTGCAAGGGCTCCTCGTGAATGGAAGACAACAGTAGCGGATCTTTTAGTTTGATAAGGGGAATCCTCAGGCATTCCACTAAACGTCTAGTAATGAAGTTGCCTCCTGTTCCTGAGTCCACCAGGGCAGGAGTCTGAACCTTAACTGGTCCATAGGTCAGAGAGACTGGAAGAGAAAGCGGAGGAGAGGATGCGGTAAGTCCCACAAACAGTCCTTCCGCCAAACTTGAATTCATCTGTTCTCTGGGCAAAATGGGACATGTAGGGACATCACGGCCGGGCTGACGACAGTACACGCACAGGCCGCATTTTTCCCGGAATCCTCTCGCTTTAGAGATCAAGTGACCATGACCAAGTTGCATCGGTTCCTCTTTATCAACAGCAGGAATTGCTGGACCCATCCGAAATGCAGGGGTACTGCCCTGCTTCAACCCAGGTAACATCTTAGGCGGGAGTTCCTTCACCTTGTCTCGGAGTCAACAGTCAATCCGAGTAGCTAAGGCTATCAATTCTTCCAGCAAGTCAGGTGTCTGACGAGCGGCCAGCTCGTCTTTCACACTGGTATCCAGGCCTCTGCAAAAGAGAGTCTTGAGACATCTGGGGTCCCAGAGAAGTTCCGCAGCAAGAGTCTTAAATTCTATGGCAAATTCCGCCAGGGATCTGTTGCCTTGCTTCAAGTGCACTAGAGCAAACCCAGCAACAGATGTACGAGCAGGGTCATCAAAGACGGATTTAAACAAATTCATAAATCCTTCTATGTCCTGCAAAATAGGATACTTGTGTTCCCACAAGGTAGATGCCCACGACAAGGCTCTCCCATCCAAGTATGACAGAATGTAGCTGGTCTTAGAGAGGCCCGTGGGAAACAATGAAAGTTGTAAAGTGAAATGTAAGCTGCACTGGTTCAGAAAGCCCCGAGTCTTCTGGAGTTCTCCGGAGAATCGAATAGGCGCCACCAGTGGAACAGCTGTTTTTAAAGTTACCTCCTGTAACTGACCTTCTTGTGTAGAAGCTGTGCCTTGTATCTTCTGTGTATGAAGCTGATGAAATGCTGCAGTAAGTTTCTCCAGGGTTTCTTGCTGTTCTGAGATGCGTTGAGCCAGGCCCGGTATAGCCTGCAAAGCGGAGAGGTGTGCCAGTTCCATGGGTACTGCTTCTCCAATCTTTAAAGCCGGATTCACTGGAGTTAGCAATCTGTTATGATCTGCTATGCTGATGGGAGGAGCTAGCAGAAGAGAGTAGCAATCTGAGAGGATCTACTATGGAAGGAGGAGTTAGCAATCTGTTGTGAACTGGCTCCTGTGGAAGGAGGAGCCAGCAATCTGTTACGGATCTGCTAAGGAGTTGGCAATCTGTTATGATGTAGACTGCTGAGTTGGCAAACTGTATCAGCGGACTACTAGACAGTGTGCTCAGCTGAACAGTAATGTAAATTGGTGAATCCTTGGGCCGATGGCAGATGACAGCGCCCCCAGGAGGATATCCTGAGAGGGACCACCGGGTAGGCTTGAATATGGAGACAAACACAGATGGTTCTTTTATTAGACAGGTAGTAGAACCACCATAGGTGGCAGTAGTGAGCTGATATGCCTGGCAGGGCTGAAGTCCCTCAGATTCTGGAACTGTGATCCCAGGCTTGCTGAGCTGTAAAGAGACTGTAGATAATGAATAGACAGGGTATGCGGTTATACCTAGCCAGTACTTAGATGATAACTCGCATAAGGTCTTGAGAAAGTTCAATAACTGGAAAGGGTTAGGTCCTCGAGGAGCGAGTGCCTGGTTCCAGGGAAAGCTCTGAGAGAGCGGTGGTAACTCACAATAATCTGTATCTGTATAGCTTCCAGGCAGTAGAGAATCTTCAGAGTGTTCAGGAAAATGGGCCCTCGAGGAGCGAGTACCGGTTCCTAGCTGCAATCTGAAATAGAGAAAAGAAAGCGAGGCCCCCGAGGAGCGAGTACCTCTGGTAAGTCCGAGGAGGCAGAGTAGCTTGAACAAATTTGTATCCTTGTCCGAGTCCGAATCGTAGTCCTTGCTAACTTGATCTGTTAGCAAAAGTAAAGACCTTTTATGTTGGAAGCGGATGACGTCAATACAGGGGGACGCCACTGAGGTTCGCACCCTTACTGGTACATACTTCGGAGCGCACGTGCGTGTGCACCCTACGTCATCAGGAACATGGCGGATCTGCAGCGTCGAGCCGGCCCGGGGACACCAGGGAGATGCAGCATGGAGACGCCGCGGCAGCAAGCCATCATTCAGGCCCGGAGGAGTCGCCACACAGGTAGAGAGGGTGGAGCAAGGGCGAAAAGCAGGCACAAACGCAATAGGTAGAGAGTAGCTAGGCCCTGCATCAGGGCTCCTGTCTGCTCCTGCAGGGCCTGGGTGTGGTGGATCTGAGCCCTCCTCAACCATACCAGATCTTCCCATATGTGGTGAAGATGGAAGTCATGCCTCCTTTCAATGCAGTCAAGCATGTTTTGTACTGTCTTCTCCAGTGCTGCTGGTGCTGTGGTTGATGGTGGTTGAGGAGCTGCCTGTGGCTCCAAAGCTGGCATGTCCGGGCTGGTGGAACAATCTGCCTGGGTGTCTGCTGCATACTCCCGGTGTGTGGCATGATGAAGGCAGATGGGAATGTGTCTGCTTCCTCCCATGGCAGGGATTCCCCCTTCATGAAGCTAGCAAGCTTAAGGCTTGTGTCGAGGAGTAGGGGTCATCCCATGAGTACCAGTATCTAGTGCTGTTCTGGCAGTTGCTGCTGCTTCTGTTGGTCCTCCTTTCTTCAATCTATTGGGTCTGTGTGTCCAGTTGGAAAGCCGCAGTTAGAGCTGGGGCTGAGCTGCTGGTCCCTGGGGCTTTACAGCTGAGACCGATGGGTTCCTGGGTGAGAGCTGTGAAAACAAAGAAGAAGACATAAGTATGAATGCTAAGAAATGCACATGTACTTTTTGATATAACATGTGTACTTTGCATCAATCAATGAGAGCATCTTATGCCAAAATATAAAATATATTCAATATGTTGCTACACCTCTCTATGCAACCTCTATAATCAAACTGCTATAATACTAAACCATCCCCCCATCGTTATCTATTGTATATAGTAAGACTGCTCATGAAAACTGTTCATGAAAACATCCCCTCTTTGGGACTATGGCACATAGTTAAACTGTTCATATAAAAATTTGTGTTTTACCACTCTCCCACAGAAATCGATGTAAACCGTGTTTGACCATTTACATAAACAATTGTTATACTCGCCATGCGGAGTGAACGCATGCACCATCACACTCAGTTACCATAGTTATTAATCAGTTATCAATGTTATCATGTTAGCTTTTATCATGTTATCATGTTAGCAGTTATCAATGTTTTCAATGTATTTATCGTTTGACTTTTCATGTAAATCGTTGTTATACCTGTACACCAGAGTGAAGGCCAGCACCAAACTTTGGTATAAAAAACCATACAAATAAATAAATAAAATATGTGGACATCTGTAGCAGATGACATTTACAGGTGAGGTGAACCTACCGACCCCAGCTCATGTAGCGTCCAGGGTCTCATCCATCCCCTTTGAAGATGTCTGGTCCCAACTGTTGAATCAGGTGCTTCTCCATGGAGGTCATGACTATGGAGCAAGAGGCTCTTTATCCCATCTAGAGCAGATACTTATTGCGGCTCACTAGGGATGTGAATCGGGTCCGGAATCGTATCTGGAATCGTAATCGTGGGATTGGGATCGGGATTGGAATAGTAGCCATTTTTTTATCAGCTGCGATTGATCCCGATCCTGATAAATTCACCCTGACCCCTAAAATCAAATTCTATAGAATACCCCCACCCTCCCGAGCCCCCCAAAACGTTAAGTACCTGGAGGTTCAGCGGCCCTCCCCAAAACTTTTTTAAAGTACCTGGTGGTCTAGCGGGGATCCCGGGAGTGATCTCCTATTTAAAGATGGCGCCGGCCATCCATAGCTCCTACCATGTGACAGGGGCCGACCAATGGCACCAGTAGCCCCTGTCACATGGTAAGGGCAAAGGGCCATCAGCGCCATTTTATTTACTGCTCTTGTTCCCATTCCACGCTCCCCTCCCTTCCTGCACCTTCTTTGTCTAGCCCTACTCAGCTGTCCTCTTCCTGCCACACTCACCTGCCTATCCCCTTCCCCCTCCCTTCTCTGCCTATCCCTTCCTCCTCCCTATCTCTACTTCTGTCCCTACTCCTAATCCTCCTCCTATCACTCCTACCCTCCTCTTGACCTCCTCCTCCATTCCCTCCTCTCCTCATACCGCTCTTCTCCTCTCTCCCAATCCTCCATCCTCTCCACCACTCTGAACTCCTCACTACAACTCCTTACCACGACCATTCCGCCTCATCACCACTCCTCCTCACCACTACCACTCCTCACTACCACCAGTCTTCCACTTCTTACTCTTCCAACACTACTTCACCACTCCACAAAGACAAACTGACAACTTTGACAAAAAAAACAAATTTGCATCCACAGATAATGACAAGAATCAAAGGTAAAAGTAAACAGATGATAACTCTAAACAACATGACAACTCACTCAGAAATCACTAAACTCCAACTCCACTAAACTCCAAGAACTGACCTCTTCCTCTCTCCCTCCCATGCCTGACATACCCTCAAAAAGGCAGCTGAAAGGAAGCTGGTATGTGTAAAGAAAGAAAATAACACACCAAACGTAAACTGATGCGCAAAACGTAAAATGTTGCTTGACGTGCTAATGCATTGCAATGCGATAAAGTATGGTGAGCTTTTTAACTTCCCAACATAGTGCAGTAGATCAGAAATGTTCCTAACCATGCCCCTTTGTTATTGCTTCTACTTGTTTTATGTTCAAATACCTATATACTAACCCTTGTTAAATGTATAACGCTCCGGCGTAAGTTCCTGTTCACTGTACACCGACGTGATATCTCTGATGAGCGGCGGTATATAAAAAACTATAAATAAATACATAATTACATAATAAATAATGTGCCATACTTCTGCTTTTAAAAAAAAAACATTTTGATGATTCTAGGCCTCAGTTAGCTGAAAAACATTGCTCCACCCCAGAACATCCTGGCCCACCCCTGACTTATCTGGTTAAAATTTTAGTTTGAAGGCAAGGCCTCATGAACACCAAATGAAGTTTAAGAAACACATTTGTAGCAACTGAAATTATTAGGGATGTGAATCGTGTCCTCGATCGTCTTAACGATCGATTTCGGCTGGGAGGGGGAGGGAATCGTATTGTTGCCGTTTGGGGGGGTAAAATATCGTGAAAAATCGTGAAAAATCGTAAAAAATCAAAAAATCGAAAAATCGCAAAACCGGCACATTAAAACCCCCTAAAACCCACCCCCGACCCTTTAAATTAAATCCCCCACCCTCCCGAACCCCCCCCAAATGACTTAAATAACCTGCGGGTCCAGCGGCGGTCCGGAACGGCAGCGGTCCGGAACGGGCTCCTGCTCCTGAATCTTGTTGTCTTCAGCCGGCGCCATTTTCCAAAATGGCGCCGAAAAATGGCGGCGGCCATAGACGAACACGATTGGACGGCAGGAGGTCCTTCTGGACCCCCGCTGGACTTTTGGCAAGTCTCGTGGGGGTCAGGAGGCCCCCACAAGCTGGCCAAAAGTTCCTGGAGGTCCAGCGGGGGTCAGGGAGCGATTTCCCGCCGCAAATCGTTTTCGTACGGAAAATGGCGCCGGCAGGAGATCGACTGCAGGAGGTCGTTCAGCGAGGGTTCCGGCGCCTCGCTGAACAACCTCCTGCAGTCGATCTCCTGCCGGCGCCATTTTCCGTACGAAAACGATTCGCGGCGGGAAATCGCTCCCTGACCCCCGCTGGACCTCCAGGAACTTTTGGCCAGCTTGTGGGGGGCCTCCTGACCCCCACGAGACTTGCCAAAAGTCCAGCGGGGGTCCGGAAGGACCTCCTGCCGTCCAATCGTGTTCGTCTATGGCCGCCGCCATTTTTCAGCGCCATTTTGGAAAATGGCGCCGGCTGAAGACAACAAGATTCAGGAGCAGGAGCCCGTTCCGGACCGCTGCCGTTCCGGACCGCCGCTGGACCCGCAGGTTATTTAAGTCATTTGGGGGGGGTTCGGGAGGGTGGGGGATTTAATTTAAAGGGTCGGGGGTGGGTTTTAGGGGGTTTTAGTGTGCCGGCTCACGATTCTAACGATTTATAACGATAAATCGTTAGAATCTCTATTGTATTGTGTTCCATAACGGTTTAAGACGATATTAAAATTATCGGACGATAATTTTAATCGTCCTAAAACGATTCACATCCCTAGAAATTATAGGTGCTCCATATTCAGTTTAGAATCCATCGGAACACCTACATTTCTTACCTTAGTCTTAAATGACAGCAAATCAACACCCAACACTTGAAGGTGAACTTTCAAAAAAACTCCATGTGGTCTCATATACCTGCAAATATGGCCACAGCAAAATCTACTCCAGTATTTTATAACCAGCACATATTGGGTACACGCAGATTATAACATTATTGTATGTCTACCCCCAGCATATGTGCATGTTTTTGGTACATGCTAATACCTGAAATGCATTGAAAGCATATACCTAGGCTATATATATGTGCCTATACTGTATATTTTATGTGCAAAAAAAATTTAACTTGTTCATATAAAACCTGATTTATAAGCGGAGATCGGTATATTTTAAAACATGGGCACATAATTGAAATTACCAGTTTGTAGATACCTCCACTAATTCACCCTGTCCTTCTCCAAGTCATCGAGACTCTCCTCGTTCTTCATCCTGAATTCCCCCCAATTCACTCACACCTCCCACCCAACCAAGAGCAGACAACAAATGAATCTGAGAACAATGATTTATTTAGTATTTATTCATTTGTATTTATTTGATTTCTATTTTGCTTTTCAGATACTTCAAAGTGGATTACATTCACCTACTGTACTTATAATTAGGTTTTAAAATTGCACAATTGATGAGTTGGCGTAAATCTCTTATGTAATAACAATTTGTGCACATTCCTCTTGGCTCTGCCATGGAACTCCCCTAGACTTCCTCGTTTTTATGCAGGTAAAGTTTGAAAATTCACCCCTAAATGCACATTACTCAGGGAGTTCTCTTCTACCTACCTAGGACTCAGTCTTTTTAGGATTTAAACCTAACTTGTTTGCTTTTTCAGGCAGTGACTCACAGCTTGCAAACTCTTATTCAGAATTACCATGCTGTCCCCTCTTAAGTCTAGTTAAGTGTCTTTTACTTATAGTTCTCTTTCAAAATAAAACTAAGGCAAAAATTGCTGAACACAAATTAAATACAATTAAATGATAACTAATGTGTCTGAATATATGAAAATGAATAGAGTGCCTTTAAACAAAAATAAACATGCTTAAAATGGTCTGCATGGAGGAAGCATACAAGCACTCTGCAGGTAATGCTGGAACATGAAATGTCTGCCCTGCAGCAGGAAAGGTTCATCTATTTACCGTAAATCTAAGTTACTCTGCAGAGGAGGTGAGAACAAAGCAAAAAAAAAAACATGAAATGGGACTATGCTGCATCTAAAGGTAGTGCTGTGGCTTTCCTAGACTAGCAATTACAGTAGCTGATGATGAGGTTGTCAATTAGAACTGAAAAAAAAAAAAGAAGAAGAAACCTGAGTTAAAGTTAAAGGTGGTAAAACAAAAGTGAAAACATTTTCCAGAGATTCTATCATAATCTTTGCCTATATCGAATGAAAAAAAAAAAGAATTAAAAAAAAGATAAGGAAGTAATTCAGAAGAACAATCTTCCTCGTTAAGGCAATTATCAGCAGTTACCTTCTTTTTTTTTTCTTCTTTTCATTGAAATGAGTCGTCATGCGTTCTGTGGGTGGTGCCCTGCCTGAAGCATCGAGTAAATCAACTCCTTTAAGTGTGTGGGCGGAAAGTGAAGTCAGAGAAGCAAGGACTAGCAACAGTAGGAGAGAGTGTGAGAGCGAAAGAGCTTATTTGCGCAGTTCCTGGGATATTAAAATGAAAAAAATGAAACATTCCTCCTAAGTTTACTCCAAAAATTCCGGAGTGCAAGATAGCTTTTGTAAGGATTTTTTTTGGAGAGAGAGAGACCACTGAGGAATTAGTAGAAGACGAGTGTTCCCTACCTCGCGACTCTGCTTTCAGGTAGGAGGGTCTGACCTGGGGAAAAAGGGAGAAAAGGAAGAAGAAGGTGTAATACTATTCTTAGTAGGTGGACTTCAAGAGTGAAGTTTTTGACCTTAGCGGAAAGCGAGAAACTGAAATAGAACAGCGAAACTGTACAGTCGTGTGCTCAACTTTTGCATATATGTGATTTCAGAAATAGTGCTCCTAGGTCGTCTCTTCCTGGTGTGTTGAAAAGTGCAATCAGGAATGATTTCTTGAGTAACTTACATAAAGGTGACCGGATAGGCAGTCTGGGTTTTATTGCACATACGGGTGTGTGGTCCTGTTGCTCTTAGAGAAAACTAAACTACAACTCTCTGGCTACAATGTGGAGTAGAGCCACTACTGACTGCAGCTGTCCCCTGTAACAGAGAGCATCTTGCCCCCTAACATCAACAGCACTAATGCAAACATGAAATTTTGAGGAAATCATAAAAGCTGTTAATAGATGTCAGTGTCCTCTGATTTTGTGTTTCATTTAGTTCAATTTAGTTCTCTTTCTTGTGATCAACTCGTTATTTTGAAGGGGTGTTTGGAGCATTCATAATGCATGCAGTCACGTTTAAGATGTGTCTGAATGCTTCTGTTACTCGTTAGTTCTGTCCATGAAGGAGTTGGTTGGTGCACAGTTGAGTGAGAATGGTCCTACCAGTACAGTCCATATTGGAAGCCAACAGCACTGCAAAGTATAAGTCTGTGGAACTGTATTCACAGTAATTAAATCAAATTACTGAAACACCCCCCCAACCCAATTCCTCCAGGCTTTCACAAAGGCAAACATCACCATAAAGCATTCGAAGCTCCCCTGTATCTTAGGGCTTCCCCCCACCAATCAAATGTTATTCACATGTATTCTCCAGACTCTTTGTTTACTGTTTTATCCATTTGCAATATTAAAGCTATTGAATAATTTCCTTTCACTATACTGATGTCCACAGACAAAAGAGCTTTTGAAAATTTGGAGAACAGTAGCTTATTTAGGCAGGGAAAACAATTGCCTTAATTGAATTCTTTGATCCCAAGTTAGAAAAATGAGCAGGCCTTACCAAGCAATTAAATTGCACCAGCATAAAACATGTTTTCTACTCTTTTGTCTCTTGTTTGTATCATTCATGGCAGTGACTGAGCTTAGTTAGATATTTGGGTATAGGTAATGTTGTTAAATAGTATCTCAGGAACCTGTGCTGCCAAAAGAATAACATGCAGTATGTCTCAGGAATAATCCACTTTGTAACATTTGTTTTAGGATTTGTAGGTCGTACCTGCTCAATTTACTATTTAAAAATAATTCTGATCTTGGGGGTACATTTCAAAATGATTTATGCATATAAACCTTGGTTTCTATGCTCAAATCAGGTTTTGAAATTAAATCAGAGACCTGTGCGCATAAAAGTACTGGAATGTATGTAACTCAGTTTTGCACTTAACTGTATGTGCACTGAGCAGAGGCATTGCAGGAGGTGGAGTAAGGGTAGAGTTGGCACGTATGCATACAGATGTTAATTTTCAAAAGGATTTACATGTATAAAACTGGGCTTTACATGTGTAAATGCACTTTACCCTTGTAAATGGGCTTTTGAAAATTGCTACAATAGTATGTTACATTTACACGTGTAACTCCTTTAAAAAATTATCTCCCCTTGTTTTTATTTGAAAAACTTGTTCTGTGTAAGCTACCATGCACAAGTTATGCCATGCTTGGAGTAGGTATAACTTTTGCGGAAAGCAATTCACGCATGTCCTCTTTGAAAATGTTTGGTAAATCTTTGGCATGTACAATGTGCATGCAGACTTTACAGCTATGAAAGCTATTTGGAAATTACTCTTTTGATAACAGAATTATAAAAATCATAGCAGGACTGCTCAGGAGCTGGAATCATTAGGCAAGGAGAAGCCCTTGGGGCTCTGATGGGGCTTCAAACAATATGGTCTCAGCCCAGTTACAAAGATAATTGCTGTTTCGGAGCAATTCTGAGTAGCCTGCACAGTTGTGAAGGGCTTTTTTTCAAGTGTACTGTGTTGCTCATTTTCAAAAGGAAATTCCTCGTGTACTTTCCCTTACAAACACAAGAGTGAATTTTATGTTAAATCTGTTTTTATTATATATCATACAACAATGAACAGAGGGATGGGGGGATGTAGGGTTATGGAAGGAGGGGTAAAAAATAGATTTGACAAAAAAAGGGGTGGGATGTGGGCATGGTCTGGGCGGGCAGGGCAATGGCGAGCTACGACTCCACCCATGAAGTCACTTACGCGCTCTAGCGTGAGCCGGGATCCCTCAAACAAGTAACTTGCTTCTACTATGGACAGCGTATAAGTAGTGAAATTAAAAACAGAAGGGTAGTCAGCAGGGTTTTAGGGGTTGGGGCTAGTAGGGTAAAAGGGAGGCAAGATAGGAAGGGTTTAGGAAGTCTGTTCCTTTACTGGGAGGAAACTGGGAAATAGGCCTATTGTGCTGCCGCATGTACCTACTAAAACGCCATCCCCCCCTTATGCACTTGAGATGGGATGCGCGCATTGATTATAAAATCGTGCGCACATGTATGCGCGGCTGGCCGATTTTGTAACTTGCGCGCATAAACGTGCGCATGTTATAAAATTGGCGCGTCCATGTGCGTGTGCCGGCAAATGCACCCAAATTTGCACCCGCGCATGGCTCTTAAAATCTACCTTTTAGCTAGTGTAAAATATGTGCACTAAAAGCACCCTTGTACTTTCTACCTACTACTTGTGTGGGTGGCAGAATGGGGTAAAATAGCATGAATACTTCAGAAAATGTCATGTTTAAGTGCTACTTAACTCCCTTGACCTAGTAAACACACAAAAAAAAATCATTCTTTTTTTATTGTGACTAAGAGCACGAGTTGCAATCCCTAGCCATACTATTTAGCTGCTCTGAGACAAATTTTCAGGGATGCAAGTTTATCCAAGTGAATGACTGAAATTGCCCTGTTTGAGGCTCATATAATAAAAGTGTGTCATTTTCCATGCACTATTGGGAATTTTGCATGCAATTTTTCTACCTATGCAAATAAGCTGTACAGAAAAAAAAATGCATGTGAAGTTTTTTTGGAAAAAAAAAGATATCTACATCTCAGTGAGAGAGGCCCAAGGTGAAAACATTTACAGGGGGCGCAATCTTAGTAAATTGGTCTGGAAAGCCATTTTGTGCCACATTCATAGTTAATCAGCGATGGAAGTTAGCGCACACTAACTCCTGAGAGTGCTCGCTAACCCGAAAAATGAAATTTTACGAAATTTTGGAAAAATTTAATTTGTTTTTCAGTTTGTTTTTTCAGGAAAAACGAATGCACATCTCTACTACAAATAACACACACTGTCTTGGGATTTATCACATAAAGCACCATTTGCAGATTTTTCTACACCTTAGTATATAGAACTCCTAGCGGCAGCAGGGGAAGGTGAGCAAAGTGAGTAACGCAGACAGGTGTTGCATAGAGTGCTGCTGGAGATCCCACTTAGGTATTACAATGTCTCTTCTGAGACTCGCAGACCCTAAAGTTGAACAGGGAAGGCATTAGAAAACTGCTGCCATATACATTACTATCAATGGAATACCCTCATTTGCTGCATCACACAAATACAATTTTGTCCATAGTTGTGTACCATATTGAGGGAAGCAGTAACCTGTCACTGAAATGGCAGTGGGTAACCAGCATGTGGCACTTAGGAACCACCAACAACATTTTAATTGGTAGAGTCCTCTACCTTTTCAGCAATTTTCAATGTATGGCTGAACAATAAAATGATGCTGTCTGCTCTGGATGAAGGCATACTATAGTCACTGCAGCATATTCTCCAAGCAGAGGTAATCATTTTTAGTCACCAGATCATGGAGGAAGATGCCAGAAGACCTGCTCTTGGCTGCTGGGTCTAGCTTAGGCCTGGGCCTTGGTACTGGGTCCAAGCATAGGCCTGGATCTCGGCTTCAGGAACCAGACTTGGCTGGGCCCCAGCATCATACCTGGCCTGGGCCTGAATCTAGGTTTTGCCAATGGGACTTGGCCATGGCCAGACCCTGGCATCAGGTTCAGGCCTAGGCCCGAGTCTTGGTAACAGGACCTGGCCTCAGCCAGATCCCGGTGTTGGGCCTGGACCTAGGCTTAGTTCTAGGTCTGGTGACTAGGACTTATCCTTGACCAAGCCTTAGCATCAGGCTTAGGCCTAGGAAAAGGCCCATGATGGTGAACAGGACTCAGCCTCTGCCAAGCCCTGGTATCAAAGCAAGAATTAGAATGGGCCTTGGCAACAGGACCCATCTTTGGGCCACACCCGGCATTAGGCCTAGGCTTAGACTCAGGTTCAGGCCTTGATTTCAGGACTCAGCTTCAGCTGAGTCCCTGTGTCAGACCTGGAAATAGACTTCAGGCCTAGACTTGGGCTTCAGCAACTGATGACCCAGCCTCAGGCATTGGGACCCAGCCAGGCACTGAACCCCAGCATTGGACCTATGACTAGTCTCAGGCCCAGGCCTCAGCTATGACTCCCAGCTTCAGACCTGGTTTTAGGCCCAGGCCTAGACCTCTGCAATGGGTCTCGGGTGCCAGGGATGGGACTTGACTGAGTCCAGATCCTGCCAGGAGGTTAATGTTTTGAGGGAGAACAAATACAAAAACAGCCGAAAGTTTGTGGTATTTTTGTCTGAGGCCAAATTTATGTTCGTATAATTCATACAAAATGAAAATGGCCTCATTCATTGCAAATGTACATCCCTACTGCTTAGGGATCAGAAGAAAAGGGATGAGGTTAAAGAGGAGGAAATCAAGTTAGGAGAGTAAAGTGCCTAAAACAGTTTGTAATTGGATTCTAGCCCTTCATATTTTGGCAAGCTTGCAGAAAGAAAGCTGGAGTTTGTTATTCAGACATAAATATTAACTAAGACCTATAGGCAATATGGTAGATGTACATAGCTAAATTATAATGAAAATGTTGGAAAGAAATTGGGGACAATTAGATCAACAGATTAAGGATTTTAAGATATTAATTTATGGTTAAGTGAAATCACCCTTCATAGGCCCCTGTATTTTGCCTGTGCTCATGTATGAGTAGCCTCTCACAGGACCATCATCTATATATACTGTTTCTGGAAGCAATTTTAATGAGCAGAAAGGGGCACCACCACTACTGCACAGAAACCTAGCCAGAAGAGTTGAGAGTCTATTTTCCAACATTTAGGAGCAGGACATTGTATAAACAGGTTCAGAGACACTTTTACCACTGTTGGGCCGACCTCCCAGCAACCTTATCCTAAAAGAGAGGAGATGATCTTAGCAGAGTGCAGCACTGAATTCCAATCCCCAAGGGCAACACCCTTTTTGAGAGATACTCAACAGTGACAGTTTTAGGATTTTGCTGACCTTAGGCCCTGTTTGTGATGTGTACTCCCATGCCCTCACCGCTGTCAACAGAGCAGAAGGTACAAACCACAGCCTTCTTTGCTCTGCTCTATCTGTTGTAGACTCAATGTCTTTCTTCATA
This sequence comes from Rhinatrema bivittatum, assembly GCF_901001135.1. Lineage (NCBI taxonomy): Eukaryota > Metazoa > Chordata > Amphibia > Gymnophiona > Rhinatrematidae > Rhinatrema > Rhinatrema bivittatum. The sequence goes on from NC_042615.1 coordinate 165,686,019, forward strand.
TTCCTGAATGACAGGAAGAGAGGGTCTGGCTTACGGAGTAGAGTGGCTTTTCTTTTCTGCTTGCTCTTTCCCTTCCAGCTTCACCCCTCCACTCCTGTTCTCTGTACTAGGAAGAGAGGGGCTGGAGAAGGAATCACAAAACTGGGTAAGATTCAGCACAGCTAGAAAGCAGCAAATCTTCAGCTAATCTATTGCCCCTTCAGATTTTTGTAGCCCTAGGCACAAGCCTTATGTGTCTACTGGCAAATTCAGGCCTGCAGTTAGTATGATGAGGGCTTTTATTTAGGATACATTAATGGCAAAGTTGGACATCAAGGCAGTGTTTAAGCTTTGATCCATCCACCCAGAGTTTTTTTTTTACTGTTGGTCTTCAAATTTGACAACTAATATTACCATAGTTTAACAAATGCATGCCTGTGGGTTGCTCCACAACATGTACTTATTTTGAGTCCTTTAATACATATTCACTGGATGGTAAAGCTGTGAACATATAGCATTAGAATTCTACATTATCTGCATGATTTCTTATTCATTGGCCTGGAGGATTCTCAAACGTGCACAGACCTGTTAACTATATTCAAGTCAGTAACACAGGATTTTGATCTCTCTCTGAAGATAACATGAAGAGTTTGTATCAAGCAATAATATTCGTACAATGTGATCTCAGTTGTAAACTTATGCATTCTAGACTACAAGAAATAAAGTTGTGCGTTTAGTTTGTGACTAGAATTCAAACAAGGTTATTTATGAGACAGCTTCAATCCCTTATTAGCAAGTTTTTCTTCTGTTACAGTGTATTTCCAATGGGGTGAGTCTGCATTAAAGGGATAGCTACTGCTTTTGTAGAGATCAGAACAAAGATAGCATTCTATTAGATCATCCAAGCAGGCAAAGAAAGAATTTATATGGTGCCATATTCTATTTATTTATTTTAAAAACTTTATATCCCATCTAGCAATCAATTCTAGGTAGGTAACAATAAAACATTCATAAAATTCACAAAAACATTATAAACACTAAAATAACTCACAATTGCCATGAAGCAAGAGAAGAGCACAAACAGGGCAAAGACAAATACATTGGAAAGGTTGTTTTCGGCTGTACCTTTAAACAAAAGGAAAGAATGTATCCCTCATAGCTCAGCCTGACCTTTTTACCAAACCTGAAAAATAAGAAAATGATCAATGAAACCTCAAGAAATTAGACTCCAAGAGCTAAGTGCAACCAATTATTCGGGACTGCACATAGCATGTACCAATCAAATATTGATTAAGGAGAAAACACTTGAGCAAAGAGAGATGCCTTAAGTAATTTTTGGAAGCTTGTCATGCATATCTCAGCTTTTGAGCTATTCTGGCAAAGTGTTCCACCATAATGGGCCCACGACCCCAAGTATTCGTTCCCTGGATTCCTCTAATCTCACCTGCCTAAAGGATGGAGCATCAGGGAGGCTCAGAAAGAAGGATTACAGAATATGAGATGGACAATATATTTTTAAAACTGAATTAAGACATCTAGGTGCAAGGCCATTAATGGCTTTAAAAACAATTATAAAAATTGTAAATGTCAATCTCCATACAACCGGAAGCCAATGAAGACCTGCTAGAACTGTGATAGTGTGTTCATGAATGTGGGTTTCAGTAACCAGGTGGGCTACAGGATTTTGGGCTAACTGAAGGCCCCTAAGGTAAATGAGGGAGGCCTAAATACAAAGCTTTACATTAGTCAAGCAGCACTATCACTAACGCATGAATAAATGTGCAAAAATCATTAACCAACAGAATAGGTTCTAAGCTTCATTTACAACTGTTTTTATATGAGGTCATAGAGATAGAGCAGAGTCCAGTTGAATATTGAGATTGTGTACTTAGCTAAAAAGGAGTATCTGTAAATCATTAAACAAAAAAAAAGAAAAGAAAAAGGAGAAAGATCAGCAGGAGTAAGCAAGCAAGCAAGATCAATGCAAGCTTCATATGAGACAACCAGCCTTTAATTTCAGATAAGCAAGGAGATATTCGAGTAAGAGTATTTTGAATTGAGGAAGAAAAAAAGTAAGAAAAAACTGGATGTCGTCCAATTATAGTTTGTTCCTCGCCCCCCCCCCCCCCCCCCCAAGGTTCATCAATAGTTGACATAAAGAAAATATATAAATATTGAAGAGAGTGCTGGACAACAAGGAACCCTGAGGCACACTTGTACTTAGAGACCTCACAGAACAGCTTTCCTTCCCCAAACATGCCCTTTTTGCACGATCATACAAATACCATCTGGCAGGAACTGGTGGTGTGTTTAATACAGATTTGAATCAAGTCCTACATAGGGTGAATTTTGGGGTTTATTTCAAGCGTGCTTGGTGTGCCGAGTAGTGGCCTGATGACTGGCATAAGAGGATTATAATATTTCTCAAGCCTGATGAGGAATATTACATACCACAAACTCTTTCCAATTGTGGTAGTGCTGGTAATCTGTGTGAATAAGCTAAAGAACAGAAAAACATATATTTTGCTTTGATAATGAGGACACCATAAAAGCCATCAACAGGCAGACAACCAGATACCCAATATTGGAAGACCTCTTGCATGAGCTATTTTTTTTCTAACTGTCCGTTTTTTCTTTCTCCATTGTACTTCCAGTTCAGTCAAAACCAAGGCTAGGATCTTGTGCCATGAACCTTCCTTTGCAATAACGCAGGGACTTTTTCACCTATTTTATATCACTCCATCCAACATACCTAGTCTTGCTATTTTAGCCATAAGTCTTGGTTGAAGGCCATGCACCAAGTCTTCTTCTTTCCCTGAAATCATGGACCCTGTATCTGGACAATAGGTATCACCCTTAAGCAATGACCATGACGTCCAACCCTGGGGGTGGGGGGTGGAGGGGGTGGCTATAAAAGCTGACTCCACAGAGTTTTCCAGCCCCTGCTGAGTTAATGATGGAAGACCTGACTCGAGGTTTTGAATCTGGGAGCCTGCAGTTGAAGAGAAAAATCAGGGCCACACACTGTCCCAGTATACTTAGCAGAGCTATGTCTTTTCCTGCTTGGGTAGGAGAATAATATCTTTGATAACTATTGAAACTGTAGTGTTTTATTATATGTGTTAGAATTGTAAGTCACCTTGTAAATTGTTAGGAAAGACAAGATGTTGTATAATACAAGATGTTGTATAATACATAAAATACTATACCCTTCACAGTACGGTTTCCGGAAATCCTCCAGTACAGAAACCCTTCTCATCACCCTATCAGACCACATCCTCATGGGTCTTGACAAAGGGCTTTCATACTTACTGGTCCTCCTAGATATCTCAGCGGCTTTCGATACGGTAAACCATGCCATCCTGCTAAACTGTCTATCAGACATTGGAATCACCGGACTAGCCCTCAGATGGTTCAACTCTTTCCTCAACAATAGAAGCTACAAGGTTAGAGTCAACAACAAAGAATCACCAAGTTATAAATCAACGCTAGGCGTCCCACAAGGCTCTTCTTTATCTCCGACCCTCTTCAATATCTACTTACTGCCCCTCTGCCATCTGCTCACAAATCTAAAATTAACACACTACCTCTATGCAGATGATGTTCAGATCTTAATCCCCATAAAAGAATCCCTGCCAAAAATGCTTGACTACTGGGAAAATTGCCTGAAGTCCATAAAAAGCCTCCTCTCCAGCCTGAACCTGGTTCTCAACGCATCCAAGATGGAAATCCTTCTTATCTCCCCTGAACACTCGACCAACACCGATCTTACAGCTCTTGACCCACAGATTTCTCAAACTAGAGATTTAGGAGTTATACTAGACAATCATCTGAATTTAAAGAAATCAATCAACAATATCACCAAGGACTGTTTCTATAAGCTTCAAGTTCTAAAAAGAATCAAACCCCTTTTCCACTTCCAGGACTTCAGAACCATCCTTCAATCTACGTTATTCTCGAAAACTGACTACTGTAATGCTTTACTCCTGGGGCTCCCCATCTCAGCTACAAAACCTCTACAAATGCTCCAGAACGCAGCAGCCAGAATCTTAACCAACACCAACCGACGTGCTCACATCACCCCCATCCTCTGAAACCTACACTGGCTGCCAATAAAATACAGAATTCTACATAAAGCACTCACTATAATCCACAAAACCATCCACAAACAGCTCACACTAGACCTTCAGACCCCTTTCAAACTCCACTCTTCGGAAGGACCCAGCAGAGAAGCATATAAAGGAACCCTACAAGATCCACCCGTCTAACATCCACCAAAGAACGTTCCTTCTCCACAGCAGGCCCAGTCCTTTGGAACAAACTGCCGACTGACCTAAGACTGGAACCCTGCCTTCTTACCTTTCGAAGAAAACTTAAGACGTGGCTTTTCCTCCAAGCCTTCCCCTAACTAAAAAATGTCACTTCTGACTCAGCCCAAGGAATGGGACGTTTACTAATCCCATAACCCGTCATATATTATTTACATGTAATTACATTTCCTTTCTGTCTACTTCCTGGCTACTATAGCCCCCAAGTTCTATCCCCCCGTTATATGTAAATTTGCTTCGACTTTCTTGTTTGGTTACACTTGTTAATCCCCAAGTTCCATGTAAACCGGCCTGATATGAATCCCTTTCATGAAGTCCGGTATAGAAATATGTTAAATAAATAAATAATATAAAATCCATAAATAGATTCTTTTCAGGTTGTTGGCTTCAGAAGTAGAATGTAGATCCATATGATGTCAGACTATATGGAGCATTGGCTAAAGGACTTAAAAATGTTCCTTGGCAATTTCTTAAATCTCAAAACATGGCAGACCTACAAAGAGGTTGAAGGTGCTTTAAAACATTTATGCTGCTTTCAAGCCAGTTCAAGTCTAGTCAGTTATTAGTGGGCATGGTAGTTCACATAAGGAATTTTAATTTATTTGTTTAAACAAATTATATTCCACCTATAATAGACCAGCCATTCTAGGTGGATTACATAAACATCTAGACCACTCAATGAATTCTGTGAAGATAAGCCCTATGAGCATTTCACAGTGTGGCATTTTGGTTAGGAGTTAAAGAAAGTAGGAATGTGTTTCCTGAGTTTGTTTCCCTACTTGGTTATTAGCTTTTACATTCTAGGCCAATATCCTAGTTGGAAGGGCACCAATGCCTTCCTTGGTGCTAGTTCTAATTCTTGGTTAAGAATTTTGGAGTTTTTTGCCATTTATGAGGTGTCCTTCTTGTGAGAGTCCTAGTACCCTTGGCGGGCAAACTTTGGAGTATCTGCCAGTTAGGTTAGATCAGAGGGTAGGGTTTCCAATGCTATCTAGCACTCATAGAGGGGACTGGACCAGGGATGACCTTCTGTAGGAGGATTCTTTATTTTTTTGCCAATTTTGAGAAGATTTTCTCTGAGTTCCCAGGAGGAAATTGGTGGCTACCTTTTCTTCCTGAAGAAAGGATATAGAGATGCTGTTTACTTTTCTTCTAAAGAATTCTGCCAGTAAAGATTTCATTTTGGCCACTCACTCCGAGTTTACAGTGTACAAACCTGTTAAAGAACAGGGACCATTTCGCCTGTCTATGGTTGAGGCGCTGGGCATGGCAAAGATATTCTAGGTTTCTATGATCTGTAAAAACCATGATTTGATGTTGAGTGCCTTCAAGCCAGGGATGCCACTCCTCGAACGCCATCTTTATTGCCAGTAGCTCTTTATCTCCAATGCCGTAATTTCTTTCTGCCGGCGTGAAGCGTCTGGAGAAAAAGGAACATGGACGTAGGATCTTGGAGTCACTGGTCTGACTTAGCACAGCCCCTACGCCAACATCTGAGGCATCAACCTCCACGATGAAAGGGCGTGCAGGATCCAGATTTATTTATTTATTTATTTATTTATTTATTTATTTATTTATTTAATACATTTATATACTGTTTCACCAAGTACAAGAGATGACCGAAGCGGTTTACAATATTTTCAAAGAAAATTAAAAAACGTAAATTTTATAGAAATAAAATTAAAACACAAATGAGATAAAACTAAAAAAACAAAAGCAAAATTACATTAAAACATCATGATCAATATCCAACAAAAATAAAAATAAGAAATAGGAGTAACTTTAACATTAAATTATAAATAATTAAAACAAAACAATTTACATAGCTTATTTGATTATAATTCAACAGCTAAGCGACTAACCTATCCAAGGTCTAAACAGTATCTAGATTACTGAAAGCTTCATTGAAAAAATGACTTTTTAGGGCTTTTTAAAATTCTTTTTTATTGTAAATTTGCCTAAAGGGGTCTGGCAAGGCGTTCCACAGTATAGGTCCCGCAACTGAGAATGCTCTTTGTCTGGTGACGTTTAAGATGGCCTTTTTTACTGAAGGGACTTCCAGAAGATTTTTTCCTTTTGATCTAAGATCCCTAGAATGTTTATAAATTCTAAGTTCAGAACAAAGCCAAGTAGAATCCATATTGTTTAGTAGGGATGTGAATCGTTTTTTGATGATTTAAAATATCGTCCGATATATTTTAAATCGTCAAAAAATCGTTAGGGCCACGATACAATACCAATTCCCCCGATTTATCGTTAAAAAATCGTAAATTGGGGGAAGTGGGAGGGCAGGAAAACCGGCACACTAAAACCCCCTAAAACCCACCCCCGACCCTTTAAATTAAATCCCCCACCCTCCTGAACCCCCCCCCCCAATGCTTTAAATTACCTGGGGATCCGGCGGTGGTCCAGAACGGCGGCGGTCCGGAACCCCCGCTGAACGACCTCCTGCAGTCGATCTCCTACCGGTGCCATTTTCCGTACGAAAACGATTCGCGGCAAGAAATCGCTCCCGGAACCCCGCTGGACTCCCAGGAAACTTTTGGCCAGCTTGGGGGGGCCTCCTGACCCCCACAAGACTTGCCAAAAGTCCAGCGGGGGTCCGGAATGACCTCCTCCGTCGAATCATTTTTGTCTATGGCCGCCGCCATTTTGCGGCGGCCATTTTGAAAAATGGCGCCGGCTGAAGACAACACGATTCTATTGAGGGGGCCGTTCCGGACCGCCGTCGTTCTGGACCACCGCCGGATCCCCAGGTAATTTAAAGCATTTGGGGGGGGGGTTTGGGAGGGTGGGGGATTTAATTTAAAGGGTCGGGGTGGGTTTTAGGGGGGTTTAGTGTGCCGGCTCACGATTTTAACGATTTTTCACGATAGTTTACACACCCAAACGGCAACAATACGATTCCCTCCCCCTCCCAGCCGAAATCGATCGTTAAGACGATCAAGGACACGATTCACATCTCTATTGTTTAGTAATGAGTGAATAAGATTGAGAATCTTATATTTTATTCGGTACTTCACCGGCAACCAATGTAGTTTCTGTAAAACTGGGGAAATGTGTTGCCTCATCGGGGTAGCTGTAAGTAGTCTCGCTGCAGAAATTTGAATAATTTGAAGTGGTTTAATGGTGGATTCGGGTAAGCCTAGATTTAGACCATTGCAGTAGTCTATACCGGAAAGAATTAAAGCTTGCAAGACTGATCTAAAATCATTAAAGAATAATAAAGGTCTTAATCTTTTTACCACATGTAATTTAAAAAATGAATTTTTCACAACCTTAGAAATGTGTTGTGAAAGTGATAAGTTTGAATCGATCCAAACTCCCAAGTTCTGGGCGATTTTGGTAATTTGGATGGTATCTTTTCCCAGCATAATATTTGCAGGAGGAGCATTATTAGAATTTGATATAAAGCTCAGTAGTAGAATTTCTGTTTTCTTTTTGTTTAATTTTAAACGGTTATGAGCCATCCATTTTTCGATGGTACTTATATATAACTACACCATTGCCAATGTTTCTGTCCAAGAAGATTTATACGGTACAAAGAGTTGAATGTCATCAGCATAGATCTTATACTGTACATTCAATGATGAAAGAATATGACACAAGGGAAGCAGGTAGATATTGAACAATATTGGTGATAACGATGAACCCTGAGGTACACCTGTAGAATGGGAGTAATGGTAAGAAGAATGAGAACCTATATTAATTTGACAATGACGGTGTTCAAGAAAGCTTTTAAACCAATTCAGTACTGTGGAACGAAGTCCTATATAATGTAAAATGGATAGATGGTGGAGACATGGCTTAGTAGAGAAAGCATCCTTCAGCTTTTGAAATGCGGTGACAGCCTCTATAGAACAATTGGCAACATTGGCACCTTTCTTTGTCAGAGCTGTTAATGGCACAGTTAGTGAGGAGTAATTCTTAATGAAGGTTCTGTAATAATTAGTGAATCCCAGAAATCGTCTAAGAGCTTTTAGACCAGTAGGTTGAGTCCATTTCTAAATGCTCTCAAGCTTTTGAGGATCTATCTGGAACTCTTTGTTAGATACTAAGAACCCTAAGAAAGGTACAGATTCCTTGAGGAATTCGCATTTGGACAGCTTTGCATATAGACGATTCTCCCGCAGTCTCTGTAATACCTTCTTGACATCCTCCTTGTGGGTATTCAGGTCTTGAGAGAATATCAGGATGTCATCTAGGTATACAACGACACATTGGTAAAGTAGGTCATGCAGGATGTTGTTCATCATGGTTTGGAAGACAGCTGGGGCGTTGCACAAGCCGAAGGGCATCACTAAGTACTCAGTGTCCATCCCTGGTATTAAACGCTGTCTTCCATTCGTTGCCTGAACCAATACGAACAAGGTTGTATGCCTCTTTAAGATCAAGCTTGGAGAATATCTTGGCTCCCTGTAGTCTGTCAAATAGCTCGGAGATGAGTGGTAAGGGATAGCGGTCTTTGACCATGATCTCATTTAGACCACAATAATCAATGCATGGATGTAAGGTTCCGTCCTTCTTCCCCACAAAGAAGAAGCCTGCCCCAGCAGTTGACTTGGATGGCCTTATGAAACCCTTTTGAAGATTTTCTTGGATGTATTCAGACATCGATTTTTCTAGCACAGAGAGGGGGTAGACCCTTCCCTTGGGTGGCTCAGTATTCAGTTTCAAGTTAATAGCACAGTCGTAGGATCTGTGTGGAGATAGTACATTAGTGGCCTCTTTAAAAAATACATCCTGAAAAGTTGTGTATTGAGGCGGCAGCCCAGGCAACAATGGGGTCGTTGGCATGCAGGGTACAGGAGAGACTTTCTTCAGACACTTGCCATGACAATCTGGACCCCAACATGAAAGCTCCAGAGTAGCCCAGTTGAAATGAGGCATGTGCTTTTGCAGCCATTGTAACCCCAGTACGAGGGGGTGCATAGCTTTCTCTAGCACAAAGAAGGAAATGGTCTGTATGAAGAGCGCCTGTCCTTAAACTTACTGGTTCAGTAAGTAGGGTTACTTCACCCGGTAAAGGCTCTCCATGGATAGAGGATAATAGTAGCGGAGATGTCATGGTAGTGGTGGGGATCCGCAGATGTTCCGCTAGTTGTTTTAGTATTAAGTTTCCTCCTGCCCCGGAGTCCACTAGGGCAAGAGTCTGAAATTCAAGTGGTCTGCATATCAAGGAGACTGGAAGAGAGAGTGGAGGAGAGGGTGCAGTTAGAACTAAGAAGAGTCCTCCCACAGGACTTAGGTCTGCTAATTTCCCGGACAGATTGGGCATGTTTGTACAGCATGGCCAGCTTGCCCACAATACATGCAGAAGCCCAATATTTTTCGTGTTCTTCTCTCTTTAGAAGTCAGGTGACTGCGGCCTAGTTGCATTGGTTCTTCTTCGCCAGTAACAGGATTAGACTGAATAGGCTTAGATATGGTCTTGACTCGGATTTCTCCCTGGTTAGGTCTGTTGGAACTCTTGACCTCTTGAACCTTATCCCGAAGTTGGTGATCAATCCTTGTGGCCAACTTCATCAGGTCCTCCAAGGTCTTGGGCATTTCTCGAGCCACCAGTTTGTCTTTTAGCCGTGAGTTCAGGCCTTCAGAGAAGAGTGTCTTCAGGCATCTCAAGTCCCAGTTTAACTCTTAAGCCAAAGTCTTGAATTCTATGGTAAAGTCTGGTAAAGGTTTATTACCTTGCTTCAGATGAACCAATGTAGATCCTGTTGTAGTGTACAGGGCAGGGTCATCAAATACAGATTTGAACAGTTCCAAAAATCCGGTAAGATTCTTCAGGATGGGATCATCGCACTCCCACAGCAAAGAAGTCCAAGCCAGTGCTCTTCCGTCCAGATAAGACAGGATATATATAGTCTTGGCATACGCTGTAGGAAAATGGTTAGGTTGCAGGACAAAATGCATGCAACATTGGTTGATGAATCCCCTACATCTCCAAGCTTCCCCTGAGAAGTGTATAGGAGCGGAGAGGGGTACAATAGTCTTAACCGTCACTTCTGGCAGTGTTTCTTCTTTACCTGTGGTAGTAGAGGCATTCATCTGTGAGTGCAGTAGATTAAAGGCCACAGTCAAGTTATCCAGCGAGTTCTGTTGTTCAGAGATTCACTGGGCCAGGCCTGGAATGGCCTGCAATGTGGTGAGCTGGGCTGAATCCATGGAGTTAGCAATCTGTTATGGTTTTGAGGTGTTTGGATTCTTAAGTGCTGCAGTGATGGTCACTCCCATGGGGAGGAGCCCCACAGGGAACTGCAGTACCAGGCTAGCCTCAGATGCACAAACACAGAGAAGTTTTATTGTACTGTCTGTAGAGTTCACCAGAGGTGGCAGTAGTGAATAGATTCCTGCAGAAACAGTCTGGGGTCCTCGGCTGAGGAGACCCATCCCACAATGGTGGTATAGGGAGCTTCGATGCAGATTTTCAATGAGGAGCTGTAGGTGAAACAGACTGGTAGATGTTAGATTACTCACACTCTTGTAGCTGTAATGGTGGAGTTCCCAGCAGGTAGAAGTATTAATAGCAGGCACCAAGGTAGACAGCTCAGGCCCTTGAGGAGCGAGTACCTGGATATCACATAGGCACCTGGAAAGAAGCATAGGCCCCTGAGGAGCGGGTACCCAAGTTAGTAGAACCCTGGAGGGTAAGGAGAGCTTCCAGCAGCAGCGAGAAGTGGCAGAGCAGCTTAGACCGGACAAATCCAATCCTTGCTAACTCAAAAGTCAGTCAGCAAATGGACAAACTAAATACCCGAATGTTGTGACGTCACTCGAGGGGGACGTCCCTGAGGTTCGCGCCAATGTTGGAATAAAGACACCCTAGGAGACCCTCAGGTGAATTATGGCGGAAAGCCTTGCCATAGCCGTTCCGGGGTCGCCGGAGAATGTGGCAAGCAGATGCAGCGGTTGCTATTTTCCTGAGGCTGGTGGAGAAAGCGAATATGGAGGTGAGGCATGTGGGTCGAAGCCGTCTGACACAGTCGGACACAACAGTCTATCCATAAGGGGGCCCAATTTAGAAACAGTTTAGGCTCCTAACATTTAGAGTTAGGTTCTTAAATTAACCCTTATAAAAATTTACTAGGGTAGAGTCCCTAAATTTAGGGCCCTAGATAGTGCATGGGTACCAGGGTGGAATTAAGGCAGTGAAGTAAAGTTAGGAGCTTAGCACTGATTTTCAGATCTAGGCACCTAATTATGAGCTTAAATCTAGACGAATAAATAGCAGACCCAAATTTAGGGACTTAACATTAGGCCCCTAAATTTATGTGATTTTTCAGCTGAAAATTAGTCACCTAAGGCCTAGATTTATCAAAAAGCAGTAAATATCGCATGCGATATAAAAAGGAGCATTGTAATACCTACAAAATTTGCATTTCCGTACGTGCAAAGTGCTCATTTCACTGGGGGAGGGGGGGGGGTGAAGAGCGAGAGAGCAAGAGATTGCCTATCTTCAAGGGCATTGTAGTAGTTAGCTTTTATTCTACTATAGAAGGCCCACCTAGTAACTCGAAGTGAGGTTTAGGTAGTAGTGTAGGGGTTAGGGGCCACTTTTACATGCGGAGTGAGACATACGAACAGAATAGTACACTCTTGTGAAGATTTGATGTCCTTCGGAGTGAGGAAACTCAAGACAATGATGAGATTTGTACAATGTTCTTTCAACCTAGCTTGATGGACTCTCTACCTGGGTAATATCAAGCTAGGTTGAGAGAACATTATAGAAATCTCATCGTTGTCTCAGTTTAATTCACTCCCAGCTTCTTAAAATTTGTGTTGCTCGCGTATATGTGACTAGTTTTGCACACACAACGCTTTTAAAATCTACCTTTTAATTTATGGGCTCAGGTTTTTTTTTTGTTTTTTTTTTAATATCTGCCCCTATGATTCTACATATCATTTTGTTTTCTGCAGAACTTTTATCCTAATTTATTCAATGCCCTCTTTAATATATAGTGCTACCCCTCCACCAACTTATTATTGCAATATAATTGGTTATCCTCGCTCTATCAGGTCTTTGAGGTGCCAGTTATATCAACCTCTTCATCCTGTACTATGCACCATAACTCCCCCATCTTATTTTTTAGAATTCCAGCATATGTATAGACTTTTCAAAGTATGTTTTTTTGTTTGAATTAAAAACCTGCTTATCAGTTGAGAGGGGCAATTTGAAATTTTTAAACTCTATCTCCACATTGCTTAACAGCATCTGGGTCACTTTTGCATTTATTGCAACATTCTATCAGGAAGCCATACCTTTCCTTTTGTGTTACTAGCCTTCAAAAATACATCATTCCAAACCATGCACTTCTGAGAGACTGTCAGCTTTCCCCCATCATCTAGCTTAAAAGCTGCTCTTTCCTTTTTAAAGTTTAGTGCCAACAATCTGGTTCCAATCTGGTTAATGTAGAAGATAGCCCAGCATCCTGTTTCCAACAGTGGCCAATCCTGGCCATAAGAACCTGGCAAGTACCCAAAAACTAAGTCTATTCCATGTTACCATTGCTAATGGCGGTGGCTATTCTCTAAGTGAACTTGATAGCAGATAATGGATTTCTCCTCCAAGAACTTATCCAATCCTTTTTTAAACACAGCTATACTAACTGCACTAACCACATCCTCTGGCAAAAAATTCGAGTGTTTAATTGTGCGTTGAGTAAAAAAGAACTTTCTCCAATTAGTTTTAAATGTGCCCAATGCTAACTTCATGGAGTGCCCCCTAGTCTTTCTACTATCTGAAAGAGTAAATAACCGATTCACATCTACCCGTTCTAGACCTCTCATGATTTTAAACACCTCTATCATATCCCTCCTCAGTCGTCTCTTCTCCAAGCTGAAAAGTCCTAACCTCTTTAGTCTTTCCTCATAGGGGAACTGTTCTATCCCCTTTATCATTTTGGTTGACCTTCTCTATCTCAACTATATCTTTTTTGAGATGCAGCGACCAGAATTGTACACAGTATTCAAGGTGCGGTCTCACCATGGAGCGATACAGAGGCATTATGACATTTTCCGTTTTATTCACCATTCCCTTTCTAATAATTCCCAACATTTTGTTTGCTTTTTTGACTGCCGCAGCACACTGAACCGACGATTTCAATGTGTTATCTTTATGACACCTAGATCTTTCTTGGGTTGTAGCACCTAATATGGAACCCAACATTGTGTAATTATAGCATGGGTTATTTTTCCCTTTATGCATCACCTTGCACTTATCCACATTAAATTTCATCTGCCATTTGGATGCCCAATTTTCCAGTCTCACAAGGTCTTCCTGCAATTTATCACAATCTGCTTGTGATTTATCTACTCTGAACAATTTTGTGTCATCTGCAAATTTGATTATCTCACTGGTCGTATTTCTTTCCAGATCATTTATAAATATATTGAAAAGTAAGGGTCCCAATACAGATCCCTGAGGCACTCCACTGTCCACTCCCTTCCACTGAGAAAATTGTCCATTTAATCCTACTCTCTGTTTCCTGTCTTTTAGCCAGTTTGCAATCCACGAAAGGACATCGCCACCTATCCCATGACTTTTTACTTTTCCTAGAAGCCTCTCATGAGAAACTTTGTCAAATGCCTTTTGAAAATCCAAGTACACTACATCTACTGCTTCACCTTTATCCACATGTTTATTAACTCCTTCAAAAAAGTGAAGCAGATTTGTGAGGCAAGACTTGCCCTGGGTAAAGCCATGCTGACTTTGTTCCATTAAACCATATTTTTCTATATGTTCTGTGATTTTGATGTTTAGGACACTTTCCACTATTTTTCCTGGCACTGAAGTCAGGCTAACCGGTCGGTCTGTAGTTTCCCGGATCGCCCCTGGAGCCCTTTTTAAATATTGGGGTTACATTTGCTATCCTCCATTCTTCAGGTACAATGGATGATTTTAATGATAGGTTACAAATTTTTACTAATAGGTCTGAAATTTCATTTTTTAGTTCCTTCAGAACTCTGGGGTGTATACCATCTGGTCCAGGTGATTTGCTACTCTTCACTTTGTCAGTCAGGCCTACCACATCTTCTAGGTTCACCATGATTTGATTCAGTCCATCTGAATCATTACCCATGAAAACCTTCTCTATTATGGGTACCTCCCCAACATTCTCTTCAGTAAACACTGAAACAAAGAAATCATTTAATCTTTCCGCGATGGCCTTATCTTCTCTAAGTGCCCCTTTAACCCCTCGATCATCTAACGGTCCAACTGACTCCCTCACAGGCTTTTTGCTTCGGATATATTTTAAAACGTTTTTACTGTGAGTTTTTTTTGCCTCTACAGCCAACTTCTTTCAAATTCTCTCTTAGCCTGTCTTATCAATGTCTTACATTTAACTTGCCAATGTTTATGCTTTATCCTATTTTCTTCTGTTGGATCCTTCTTCCAATTTTTGAATGAAGATCTTTTGGCTAAAATAGCTTCTTTCACCTCCCCTTTTAACCATGCCGGTAATCGTTTTGCCTTCTTTCCACCTTTCTTAATGTGTGGAATACATCTGGACTGTGCTTCTAGAATGGCATTTTTTAACAATGACCACGCCTCTTGGACATTTTTTACTTTTGTAGCTGCTCTTTTCAGTTTTTTTCTAACAATTTTTCTCATTTTATCAAAGTTTCCCTTTTGAAAGTTTAGCACGAGAGCCTTGGATTTGCACATTGTTCCTCTTCCAGTCATTAAATCAAATTTGGAAAAAGCCTCTTCCAGTCATTAAATCAAATTTGGAAAAAGCCTCCCCCCCATACATTCCCCAAAATGTTGCCCAGATCCTAAGCAACCTAAAGCCCTCTTCCTTGTATCACTGTCTCATCTATGCATTGAGACTGCAGAGCTCTGCCTGCCTCTGGAGTCCTGTACACAGAACAGGGAGATTTCTGAGAATGCTACCTTGGAGTTCCTGGATTTCAACTTTCTACTTAAAACCCTTAATTTTGCTTCCAGAACTCCCTCTTGCACTTTCCTATGTCATTGGTGACCACATGCACCAGCCAGCTCCTCCCCAGCACTATTTTAAAATCCTGTCTATGTGATGCATGACGTCTGCCACCTTCACACCAAGCAGGAAAGTTCAAAATGATCCTCATGTCCACCAGCCCCCATTTATCTGCATTCCTAATGACTGAATCACCAACTACAATGGCTGTCTTAACCCTTCCTTCCTGGGCACATGTCCTTGGTGGGAGAGGGCAGGATCTAGCTATAGTATTGCTTTCTGGCATACTTTGGTGGCCTTTTTCCTCAAAGGCAGCTCAGGGGCTACCTGCATGGAGATGAAACTACTCTACTACATCCCTCCAGGTCTTATTGGTTGCATAAGTAGAGGTATTAGCATAAAAATAAGGAGGTAATATTGCTTCTATGTAGGTCTCTTGCAAAATTCCATCTTATGTACTGTGTTTGATTCTAAAGGACTTTGAAAGGACATTGAGAGAATGGAAGTAGCTCATCTGAGTAAAGTAAAATGATACAAAAACCCTACAAAGAAAGGCTTTTGACACTCAAAATGTAGTAACTAGAGGACATATGGGGGTTGAAGGGACATGATAGAAATGAGAAAGTGTGGTTTCCTTTTGAAAAAAACATTCAAGGACAATGGGTCATGACATGAAGTTATAAAGAAGAAGGTACAAAGGAAACATGAGAAAATTCATCCCAGCTTAATGGATGGTCAGTGTCTGGAATAACCTACTTGTAAAGGTAGGGGCAACCACAATCATGAAAGACTCATTGAACAGTGGTAAGAGTTAGGGATGTGAATCGTGTGCCCGATCGTTTTAATGATCGGGTTCGGCTGGGGGGGGGGAGGGGGGAATCTGATCGTTAGAGATGTGAATTGGGATCGGTTCCGATTCCAATTCACATCACTAATTTTTTTTAGTGAGGCCCGCGCCGATTTAAAAAAAAAAAAAAAAAAAAAAACCCACCCGACCCTTTAAAATTACCCCCTTAGCATCCCCCACTCTCTCGACCCCCCCCCCCCCCAAAACGTTTTACACATACCTGGTGGTCCAGGGGGGCCATGGGCAGCGATCTCCCATTCCCAGGCCATCAGCTGCGCTAAAAAAAATGGCGCTGATGGCCCTTTGCCCTTACCATGTGACAGGGCAAAGGTAGCGCCGGCGCCATTTTGAATATTGGCAATACGGCCGGAGTGCAGGAGATCGATCCCGGACCCCCGCTGGACCCCCAGGGACTTTTGGCCAGCTTGGGGGGGGCCTCCTGACCCCCACAAGACTTGCCTAAAGTCCAGCGGGGGTCCAGGAGCGACCTCCTGCACTTCGGCCGTATTGCCAATATTCAAAATGGCGCCGGCGCTACCTTTGCCCTGTCACATGGTAAGGGCATGTCCTGCTCAGTATAAATTCCCTGGTTTTGTCTGAAGACTTTGCCTTTGCAGCAGGTCTCCTTGGTTTACCTGTCCTTGGTTCCAAGTGCTCGTTGCTTCGTCGTGTCTTCGTCCCTGTTCCAGTGCCTCTGGTTCCCAGTTCCCAGTTCCTTTGTTCGTGTCTCCTCATATTGACTGACTTCTGGTGCTGACCTCGGCTTCACTTTGACTACGCTGCCTCTCTCCAAGCCTGATATCTGCCTGCCTGACCACGTCTCCTCTCTCCAAGCCTGACCTCTGCCTGCCTGACCACGTCGCCTCTCTCCAAGCCTGACCTCTGCCTGCCTGACCACGTCGCCTCTCTCCAAGCCTGACCTCTGCCTGCCTGACCACGTTGCCTCTCTCCAAGCCTGACCTCCGCCTGCCTGACTACACCTGCCTTCTCCGTGCCTTGATCATTGCTATGCCCGACCACGCCTGCCTTCTCCATGCCCAGACCAATGCTATGTACGACCTTGCTATAGACCCTGATACATTCTGAGTTCCACGTTGCCTGCTACAGCTTCCTTTGATTGCCAGCCTCAACTCAAGTTCTTCAGTGACTCTTTGGAATCTATCCTTGGGACGTGGACTCTTAGGACTTCGGCCCCTCTGTGCTCAAGCACCCTCAGTCTGTTCCAGTTCTTAAGTGCTTGGGTTTCCGTTCCGCATCCCGTCCTGGATAGAGCTACACCATCTGCTGGCTGCTGTTTCTGGGCTGAACTACCTACTATCATTATTCTATCTCGAGGCCCGCCTAAGTCCTCCAGCCCCGGCACCCAAAGGCTCAACCCGAGGGAAACGCGGGCTGGTATAGGTGAAGCTCCAGTGGCCTCTAGCTTCAGCCCACTCCGCTGCTGATGGTGAGGACCCATGGGCCCTTGCCTACGGGTTGTGCCAACTCCACCTCAGCCCAAGAATCCACCTCCAACGCAACACAAAAATGTTTCACCATTGGCAAAGAATGTAGTAAATCAGGAAAGAAGTTTACAGAGAGATTCTGGGGATAGACAGTTTTTGCTAAGCTACATACCTGCAAACTATGCAGATATTTTTGTTTCTGCACACCTTTCGCAAAGTCTCAAAAGGAAACCACCCATATAGTTTCCCTTTGAAAATTTTTCCAAGGGCACAAAAGTATCTGTGTATTTTTATTCTACTATTTATGTGGACAGGGTTAGGCAGGAGAAACTACAGGTACATTTGTAATGTCAATGTATGTAATAGTCTTCTTACCTGACCAAGTTAAACCTCTTTCCCCACCCTCGCTAGAGAGCGCCTGTTGCGTCGGAGGTGGACCCTTGGGCCGAGGTGGGGTTGATGCAACCCGTAGGTGAGGACCTACTGGTCCCCACCATCAGCAGGTGGAGTGGGCTGAAGGTAGAGTCTGCTGGAGCTTCAGTTTTACCAGCCCTCGTTCCCTGCAGGTTGAGCCTTTGGGAGCAGAGGCCAGCAGGACTTAGGTGGGCCTCGAGTTTGGTTAACAAGAGAAGTTGATTCAGCCCAGAAACAGCAGATGATAGGTGTCGTAGTCCTTCCATGGATTGGGTTACGGTACTGGAACTCGGGCACCAATGGAACAGAGATTAACTGGAGGTGCTTGAGCAAAGGGTCTGGGTCTGGAGATAGGCAATAGTGAAGTCAGGTGTAGCGGAGGTCTGAGTCTGGAGATAGGCAGTAGCGAAGTCAGGCGTAGCAGAGATCTGGGTCTGGAGATAGGCTGAAGCGTAGTTGAGCAAAGCAAAGTCGATATCCATAGAGTCAGTCCAAAACATGGACAGGGCAGGAACGAGGAAGATGGGAAGTGGGAACAGTGAAGGTCTGGAACAAGTGTAGAGTGGATTCTCTAGCAGCAACGACTACTTGAATAGCGAGAAGGCCTGTTGCAAAGGCAATGCTATAGAGCGAGGCCTGAGCTTAAATACACTGAAGAGTTTGACGTCATTATCCAGGGCCGTGGCAGGTTCCCGCTGCCGGCCCTTCATAAGGATCAGTGATACACGTGTGCACGCCTAGGGAAGGGCGCAGTGCGGATAGTGGCGTCTCTCCATGGGCCACGCAGAGAGGCCCAACAAGCAATGGCATCTTGACCTGCAACACCAGGGACCATAGCAGAGCTGGAGGCACCGGGGGCGGCCCGAGGTCAGAGCCGCTAGTGAGGAGGAACCAGGAGCTGGAGTCTGTGCAAGAAGGTGAGAGGGCCGCGCCGCGGGTCTTCTGCAGATGGCACGCATAACAGTGTCTACATTTAGCGGAACTAAGTGACTATATTTAGCTGCTCAGTGGTGGAGCAATTTTTAGAAGATTTAGTTGCTTTACTCCATAGTTAGGTAGCTTGAGTCCTTTGGAAATTGTACTCTACATGTGCAATGATTTTATCCTTCCCTAATTAAGTTCAACAACTTTAAAAAATTGTCCTGCTGTACTGATAAACTATAGATAAACTAGCATACTAAATCACAGCTGTATGTGCAAACAAGTAATGCTATTTTTAAGTTACCAGTGACTAGAAATATATTGTCTGCTATCCATGGTAAAAGTAAAAAATGCATGCTGTCTCTTTAAGTTCCCCACTTACATTCTGTTGCTAACAACTATAGTTATCATGTATAGGTGTGTTTGTGCCTGTAAATCTCCTGAGGCAGCCTGCCATATATTTTTAGTATAACCTTGTAATGCATGATTAGGCTTGCTGTAAAACTGAGATTCAGCAAAGAGCTATAAAGATAAAAGACAACAGTGGAAATGCAGAGATCACTGGATTCTATGGCATTGTACCAGAAATGAAACTGGGCAGACTTGATGGACCTTGTGGTCCTTATGTGCCATCCTATTCTATATATTGTTCAGCACGCTAACCTGGCTTGGACTGTGTTACTATTCTAGGAAAGAAATGTATAATGTTTTCTTTTAAATTAAAGAAGGGGACATACAATTACTATTTTATAGCCTTTAATGGGCAAGCTTTTTACGTATTTATTTTTGGAGGGCTATGTGTGTGTGAGGAGGTGGGTGAGGGGTGTGGTGTCCATTGTTTTCCCTTCTCTCCAGATAACTCTGTAAGGAATCGTTGCTGGATTCTCCTCCAGCCTACAGGTGGCCGTGTGAGATGTTTTGGAATATCTAGCCAGTACTTCTACCCAGCGGCTCTCGCCTTCCCCTGGTGGCTTTCTTGTTCCTGTAGAGACCTGTATTTGTACTGAAGTAGGTTCATCTGTCAGAACTTAGACCTACCTTTTGGTTCTCATACTCTGGCTCCATTCCTGCCTCTAGAAAACTACTTTGTGTTCAGATTCTACTTTTAGTGCTCCTGCTGGTTTTCCCTCTTGGATTCCTTGATTGTTCCTGTTCTTTGCCCTGCTCCAGGTCTCTCACTTCCTGCTCATGCCATGGTTCAATTCCATTTCTCATGCCTCACCAACCACCAACACAAAAGGCATCAAACCTAAGGGAAGGTGGCTTGCCGAGGAAGAATTCCCTCTATCATTGGTGACCTGAATTTTACTCTCCTGGCACTAGGCTACTCGTTTCTGGGGCAACTCATGGGCGACTACCACCACATTAAGCTCTGGCCAGTATGGACCCCATTGAACTGGCCGCATGTTTTATAGACCAGGGTAAGCTTCAGGAGGAACTGAACCAACATTTTGGAGAGCTGACTCAATGCCTGATAAACATGCAGGAGCAAGTTCATGCACTAGCCCAAACTTTCCTCCTGGGTCTCAGGCACACAGTTGCAGCAAGCGCCCCCTTCCTCTATACCTCTTGTAGCAACGGAACATACACATAAGGAGCCCTAGGTTGAAACCCCTTCTCATTTTTTCTGGAGATCTAAAAGCCTGTCGGTACTTCCTCAATCAGCGCTTTACTTTATTTATTTAACAAATAACCTATTGGGAGGGGGGAGGCACTATTATGTGTCCACTCTCAAACTAATTCCCCCTGTTATTTCTTTAAAAAAAAAAACAGCATATGAATTCCTAAACAGAGAAGAGACCTTTGGAAGGTAACCAATGCTCCAATTTATTGATATGTTGGGTTTGTTAGTGTATTGAAGAGTTGCTGGCACATGCAGAACACTCAGCACAGGTCAATCACAGATTTTTATTGTGAGGCCAGGGAGGTGGAGGATTTAAGCACCGGGGGCAAAGAAAAATTGGCAGAAAATGATGAATCCTCTGTGGGGGTAAAGCAAGATATGATGTAATAGATACTAGCCAAAGATCGGGGGTTTTGATCTGAAATGACTAAAGATGTAGGTTAATGAAAGAGGTGGTAGGGAGATTAAGGCCCAAATCAACTCCATATGTCTGAGGTTGGAGGAATTAGAACATTGCGTGTCAGCAGTAGAAGACTGGGAGTTGACTCCCTTGCTGTCCTGAAAAAACTGGTGAAGAGCCGTGAAATTAAAGTAAATAATTTGGAAGACAGGTCTTGATGGTCTGTTGTAAGGTGCTCTAGATCCTGGAGAAAATGGAAGGACAGAATGTGAGAGGGTTCTTGGAGCAATGGCTCAAGGACTTATTACAACCTAGTCCAAGTGATCCCCCTCTAGAAATTAATTGAGTCCACCGAGTTGCAGGACAACACAGAATGGGTAACAATCTACCCTGAGCATTCATCATAAAATTTCATAAATTTCAAACGAAAAAATGGGTCCTGAGAAAAGCGTGAAAACTGGACCTGCTGTCCTATTGTGGGAATCGAGTGTTCATTTTTACGGATTACAGTGTGTCATCTAAAAAAGAAATTAGTGGAATTTGCACCAGTAAATACCTCAGAGTTCTCATTCCCCGCTAGAAGTGTTGACAACCTGTGTATGTTGATTGCCACTACAACCTCTCTGAGTGGGATGCTCATGGAGTGAGATTTATTAGGCAACTATGGGATGAACAGGGGTGGATCTCATTTAATAATCTTAAGGATGAATATAATTTGGCAGAGAGGCCGAAGGAGGTGCATGCCAAAATTCAGATGCAACTTGCCAGAGGGGACGAGGTGCCCTGGACATGCAGGGCTCCCATGAGAGTTGAGAAGGTACTGATGGTAGCGGAAAGATATGGCAAAATTATATCTGCTTTATATAGGGCTATTACATTGTCATATTAAGTTAAAGAACATTTCACTTCCCTGATAGATAAATGGAATGCACACCTGGGTTTGCGGTTAATGGATAAAGAATAGAGGAGTCATCTGGAGAAAGGTGCACAAGGTGTCTATCTACAGCAGGAGGGTAGAATTAATGTATAAATTAGTCTGAAGAACCTATCAATACCCCATGTATTACACTGTCTTTTCACCACTGGTATCTAGACTGTATTGGAGGGAGTGTGGCGAGCTTGGAACATATTTTCATGCATGATGAACCTGTAGACTGCTGGCAGAATTCTGAAGTCAGGTGGAGACTATAATTGTACAAATAGTTGGTAGCGTAATGTACTTCATGCCTACATTGTATTTGCTAGGGCTATGATCTGATTTAGCCCTAGGAAAAGACTAATGTAAATTGTATGATCATCTTATACATGCAGCACATAAGAACATGTCATACTGGGTCAGACCAAGGGTCCATCAAGCTCAGCATCCTGTTTCCAACAGTGGCCAATCCAGGCCATAAGAACCTGGCAAGTACCCAAAACCTAAGTCTATTCCATGTTACCATTGCTAGTAATAGCAGTGGCTATTTTCTAAGTCAACTCAATTAATAGCAGGTAATGGACTTCTCCTCCAAGAACTTATCCAATCCTCCTTTAAACACAGCTATACTAACTGCACTAACCACATCCTCTGGCAACAAATTCCAGAGTTTAATTGTGAGTTGAGTGAAAAAGAACTTTCTCCGATTAGTTTTAAATGTGCTATATGCTAACTTCATGGAGTGCCCCCTAGTCTTTCTATTATCCGAAAGAGTAAATAACCAATTCACATCTACCCGTTCTAGACCTCTCATGGTTTTAAACAGCTCTATCATATCCCCCCTCAACAGTCTCTTTTCCAAGCTGAAAAGTCCTAACCTCTTTAGTCTTTCCTCATAGGGGAGCTGTTCCATTCCCCTTATCATTTTGGTAGCCCTTCTCTGTACCTTCTGCATTACAATTATATCTTTTTTGAGATTCGGTGACCAGAATTGTACACAGTATTCAAGGTGCGGTCTCACCATGGAGCGATACAGAGGCATTATGACATTTTCCGTTTTATTTACCATTCCCTTTCTAATAATTCCCAAAATTCTGTTTGCTTTTTTGACTGCCGCAGCACACTGAACCGACAATTTCAATGTGTTATCCACTATGACGCCTAGATCTTTCTTGGGTTGTAGCACCTAATATGGAACCTAACATTGTGTAATTATAGCATGGGTTATTTTTCCCTATATGCATCACCTTGCACTTATCCACATTAAATTGCATCTGCCATTTTGATGCCCAATTTTCCAGTCTCACAAGGTCTTCCTGCAATTTATCACAATCTGCTTGTGATTTAACTACTCTGAACAATTTTGTATCATCTGCAAATTTGATTACCTCACTCGTCGTATTCCTTTCCAGATCATTTATCAATATATTGAAAAGTAAGGGTCCCAATGCAGATCCCTGAGATACTCCACTGCCCACTCCCTGCCACTGAGAAAATTGTCCATTTAATCGTACTCTCTATTTCCTGTCTTTTAGCCAGTTTGTAATCCATGAAAGGACATCACCACCTATCCCATGACTTTTTACTTTTCCTAGAAGCCTCTCATGAGAACCTTTTGTCAAACGCCTTCTGAAAATCCAAGTACACTACATCTACCGGTTCACCTTTATCCACATGTTTATTAACTCCTTCAAAAAAGTGAAGCAGATTTGTGAGGCAAGACTTGCCTTGGTTAAAGCCATGCTGACTTTGTTCCATTAAACCATGTCTTTCTATATGTTCCGTGATTTTGATGTTTAGAACAGTTTCCACTATTTTCCTGGCACTGAAGTCAGGCTGACCGGTCTGTAGTTTCCTGGATCGCCCCTGGAGCCCTTTTTAAATATTGGGGTTACATTAGCTATCTTCCAGTCTTTAGGTACAATGGATGATTTTAATGATAGGGTACAAATTTTTACTAATAGGTCTGAAATTTCATTTTTTAGTTCCTTCAGAACTCTGGGGTGTATACCATTTGGTCCAGGTGATTTACTACTCTTCAGTTTGTCAATCAGGTCAACCATATCTTCTAGGTTCACTGTGATTTGGTTCAGTCCATTTGAATCATTACCCATAAAATCCTTCTCCAGTACGGGTACCTTCCCAACATCCTCTTCAGTAAACACCGAAGCAAAGAAATCATTTAATCTTTCCGCGATGGCCTTATCTTCTCTAAGTGCCCCTTTAACTCCTCGATCATCTAACGGTCCAACTGACTCCCTCACAGGCTTTCTGCTTCGGATATATTTTAAAAAGTTTTTACTGTGAGTTTTTGCCTCTCCAGCCAACTTCTTTTCAAATTCTCTCTTAGCCTGTCTTATCAATGTCTTACATTTAACTTGCCAACATTTATGCATTATCCAATTTTCTTCTGTTGGATCCTTCTTCCAATTTTTGAATGAAGATCTTTTGGCTAAAATATCTTCTTTCACCTCCCCTTTTAACCATGCTGGTAATCGTTTTGCCTTCTATCCACCTTTCTTAATGTGTGGAATACATCTAGACTGTGCTTCTAGGATGTTATTTTTTAACAATGACCACACCTCTTGCACACTTTTTACTTTTGTAGCTGCTCCTTTCAGTTTTTTTCTAACAATTTTTCTCATTTTATCAAAGTTTCCCTTTTGAAAGTTTAGCACAAGAGCCGTGGATTTGATTACTGCCCCCCTTCCAGTCATTAATTCAAATGTGATCATATTATGATCACTATTGCCAAGCGGCCCCACCACCGTTACCTCTCTCACCAAATCCTGTGCTCCACTGAGAATTAGATCTAAAATTGCTCCCTCGCTCATCGGTTCCTGAACCAATTGCTCCATAAAGCTCTCATTTATTCCATCCAGGAACTTTATCTCTTTAGCGTGTCCCGATGATACATTTATCCAGTCAATATTGGGGTAATTGAAGTCTAAACCAAATCCAAAAATTCTCTTACTATATGATCCCACGATTAGCACAATCTAAATAAGAAAGGTGGTACTGAAAGATTTTTCAATTTATAAAGCTGTATGTAAACAATGCTTATATGTATTTAGACTGTATATTTAAGGACCATCATACCACCCATAGTGCTCACAAGTTAAAACTTGGATTTCATGCACTTCAATTGGGTCACTTTTAATCATTGGTCCGAATCAGCTAGCATCCAATATATTAGTTTTCAATGTTCAAAAGAATTTTTTTGGTTTTTTAACGTATATATTTAAAAACAAATGAACTTCCCTTCTGTGGCTGTCGGGGTTAATCGTCCGACGCGTGCGTTTCGCAACACTGCTGCTTCAGAGACATCAGTTCAAAACTCTCCTGATCCAGCACTCCCCTTCTCTTCTGATTCTTTAACGGGGGTGTACCTCAGCAATGTGGGTTTGTGCGATGCTGCTGTATTAACACCAACCGAGTAGAAGAACCAATGGTTGCACATTTCAAGGAGTTTGCACATGATTTTAATAACATAAAATGGACCGTGTTGGAAATAATTGATCCACATTGGAGAGGAGGGGGACCGAGTGCAGACTTTAAGACAACGTGAAGAGAAATGGATTTTTCAATTAAAATCAGTCATTCCTGGTGGACTGAATAGAGACATTGAGTGGTTTCACTTCTGGTGATTTCCTGCCGAAATCACGTATCATCCTGTTGTCAGGTGGACTGCAGGGTAACTCTATTTAAAATCAAACCATCCCGAGCCGCTCCACTGCAAAATTTCTAAGCGGGGAAATGGCGCCGGGTCTGGTAAGTAAGCTCTGTAGAATCAATCGGGTCTGATAAGTTAGACTTAAAGAATTGCTCGGTCCCATTTGCACAGACATGCATTGTTAAATATTTGTTTTAAAAATTTTTTTTAAGTACAGCTGTATATTTGAGTGTGTTTAGAAATTGGATTTAATTACAAGCTTTTACATCGTAGAAAAATTGATGGACCCGCAGCATCGTACAAACCCATATCGCTGAGGTACACCCCCCGTTAAAGAATCAGAAGGGGAGTGCTGGATCAGGAGAGTTTTGAACTGATGTCTCTGAAGCAGCACTGTTGCGAAACGTGCGCTTCGGATGATTAACCCAGACAGCCGCAGAAGGGAAGTTCATTTGTTTTTAAATATATACGCTTAAAAAACCAAAAAAATTCTTTTGAACATTGAAAACTAATATATTGGATGCTAGCTGATTCAGACCAATGATTAAAAGTGACTCAATTGAACTGCATGAAATACAAGTTTTAACTTGTGAGCACTATGGGTGATATGACTCTCCTTAAATTTACAGTTTAAATACATATAAGCATTGTTTACATACAGCTTTATAAATTGAAAAATCTTTCAGTACCACGTTTCTTATTTAGGTAATTGAAGTCTCCCATTGTTACCGCACTACCAATTTGGTTAGCTTCCCTAATTTCTCTTAGCATTTCACTGTCCGTCTCATCATCTTGACCAGGTGGATGGTAGTATACTCCTATCAATATAGTCTTCCCCGACACACATGGGATTTCTACCCTTAAAGATTCAATTGTGCATTTAGTCTCATGCAGGATGTTTTTCCTGTTGGACTCTATGCCATCCCAGACATAAAATGCCACACCGCCTCCCGGGTGCTCCTCTCTGTCATTACGATATAATTTTGTACCCCGTTATAGCACTGTCCCATTGGTTGTCCTCCTTCCACCATGTCTCTGAGATGCCAATCAAGTCTATGTCATTCACTGCTATACATTCTAATTCTCCCATTTTACTTATTTATTTATTTAACATTTTTATATACCAAAATTCATGTAGCAAAGTTACATATCATTTCGGTTTACATTATAACAATTAACAGGCATATAAGAATGCGGTTACATCGAACAGGTAGGATAACTTGGATCAATGAACTGGGGAGTAAATTACAAAGATTACGATTAGGTAATAATATTCTATAACTGAATATTATTTTACTTCTTAGACTTCTGGCATTAGCATACAAACATTTCAAAGTTTTTGTTTTGTATTTTCATTCTGCTTTTTAATTGATAGGGATAAGTTAGAATTTTTTAGTTCAGGTGAGTTTTTAGTTACAGGCACTTCGACTACTTTTCTTATTATTGGAACTTCACTGTTGGGATACCCTAATTCTAATGCATCATTAGTATCCTTTGAAGATACCTCTCTCA
Source organism: Rhinatrema bivittatum (assembly GCF_901001135.1). Taxonomy (NCBI): domain Eukaryota; kingdom Metazoa; phylum Chordata; class Amphibia; order Gymnophiona; family Rhinatrematidae; genus Rhinatrema; species Rhinatrema bivittatum. The sequence continues at coordinate 165,713,018 of NC_042615.1, forward strand.
GAACCATGCGCTGCTGAGTGACTGTTGGCTTTCCCCTTTTGTTCTAGTTTAAAAGTTGTCCTATCTCCTTTTTAAAGGTTAGCGCCAGCTGTCTGGTTCCACCCTGGTTAAGGTGGAGCCCATCCCTTCGGAAGAGACTCCCCCCTTCCCCAAAAAGGTTCCCCAGTTCCTAACAAAACTGAATCCCTCTTCCTTGCACCATCGTCTCATCCACGCATTGAGACTCTGGAGCTCTTCCTGTCTCTGGTGTCCTGCGCGTGGCACAGGGAGCATTTCAGAGAATGCTACCCTGGAGGTTCTGGATTTAAGCTTTCTGCCTAAGATCCTAAATTTGGCTTCCAGAACCTCCCTCCCACACTTTCCTATGTCGTTGGTGCCCACATGTACCACGATAGGTGGCTCCTCCCTAGCACTGTCTAAAATCCTATCTAGGTGACGCGTGAGGTCCGCCACCTTCGCACCAGGTAGGCATGTTACCAGGCGATCCTCATGCCCACCAGTCACCCAGCTATCTACATTCCTAATAATCAAATCACCAACTATGATAGCCGACCTAACCCTTCCCTCCTGGGCAGTAGGCCTTGGGGAGATATCCTCGGTGTAAAATTACAATGCATCACCTGGAGAGCAGGTCCTTGCTACAGGATCCTTTCCTGCTGCACCAGGTTGATGCTCTCCAATCATGAGACCTTCTTCCTCCAAGGCAGCACCGGGGCTGCCATTCTGAAGTTGGGACTTGGCTACTATGTCCCTGAAGGTCTCATCTATATACCTCTCTGTCTGCCTCAGCTCCTACAGGTCTGCCACTCTAGCCTCCAGAGATCAGCCTCGTTCTCTGAGAGCCAGGAGCTCTTTGCATCGCATGCACATGTACAACTTCTCACCAATGGGTAAAAAATCATACATGTGACACTCTATGCAAAAGACTGGGAAGCCCCCCTCTTGCTGCTGGACTGCTGCCTTCATCTCAATTTTGATCAGTTCGTAATTAAGTTTTAGGGTGCTATGGGAGTAGGTATGTATCTAATTAACATCCTTTAATTGTATTAGTGAATTCACTATATGTCTGGTAGTGGCCTACAAGGGACTGATCAAACTCTCAAAGTTGTTGTTGTTGTTTGTTGTTTTGTTTTTTGTGAAAGTGGCATCTGCCTATAAATTAAAGGATGAGCTAGGGGTGGGTAGATGAGGGGTGGGAGGGTTGGTAAATACAGTCTAATTTCAGTTAGTCAGCCAGAGTGACTCACTGCTCTCTTGATTATCAAATGTTGCTACCTAGTCAAACCAAATCACACTACCTCAACACCTTTCCAAGGTGAGTAACTGAACTGAACTTTTCAACCTTTTTACTTAGGTATACTCTGCTCCTTGCTTATTTCTAGCTTCTGGCTACTTTTTTTTTTTTTTTTTTTTAATACAAGCAATAGGTTCTGCTTACTAGCTGCCTTGCTGACTATTAAAAGGACAAACACACTAAATAATATTCCCAAATAGTTAACTTTGCCCCAATACTTTTAAAAAGAACAATGTCCCAAGCAAAAACTTACTGATTCTTTTCAGCCACCACAAGGTGATCCTCTCCTGTTGAAACAAACTGGATGTCAGTGCCTTCTCTGGGCCAGTGGTTTCTGCAGATCCATAACATTACTGTGTTAGAGAAATTAACATATGTATTGCAGAAGAAGAGGAATATATATGACAGAATGTGGGACTCCTACTGGAGGTATCTAGAAAGGGAGGGGCTAGCTGGTAATGGGTGGCTTGTTGTTCTTGGGTGGAGGGAATTGATGTGCAGTTTAATGTATTGTATCCTTGCTGAATGTCACTATATGGTTCTGTGTGTGGATTGAGTCTGGAGTCTATACAAAGCCAAAGGAGGGAATAAAAGGTCACAGTACATAAGAACATAAGAAAATGCCATACTGGGTCAGACCAAGGGTCTATCAAGCCCAGCATCCTGTTTCCAACAGTGGCCAATCCAGGCCATAAGAACCTGGCAAGTACCCAAAAACTAAGTCTATTCCATGTAACCATTGCTAATGGCAGTGGCAATTCTCTAAGTGAACTTAATAGCAGGTAATGGACTTCTCCTCCAAGAACTTATCCAATCCTTTTTTAAACACAGCTATACTAACTGCACGAACCACATTCTCTGGCAACAAATTCCAGAGTTTAATTGTGCGTTGAGTAAAAAAGAACTTTCTCCGATTAGTTTTAAATGTGCCCCATGCTAACTTCATGGAGTGTCTCCTAGTCTTTCTACTATCCGAAAGAGTAAATAACCGATTCACATCTACCCGTTCTAGACCTCTCATGATTTTAAACACCTCTATCATATCCCCCCTCAGTCGTCTCTTCTCCAAGCTGAAAAGTCCTAACCTCTTTAGTCTTTCCTCATAGGGGAGTTGTTCCATTCCCCTTATCATTTTGGTAACCCTTCTCTGTACCTTCTCCATCGCAATTATATATTTTTTGAGATGCGGCGACCAGAATTGTACACAGTATTCAAGGTGCGGTCTCACCATGGAGCGATACAGAGGCATTATGACATTTTCCATTTTATTCATCATTCCTTTTCTAATAATTCCCAACATTCTGTTTGCTTTTTTGACTGCCGCAGCACACTGAACCAATGATTTCAATGTGTTATCCACTATGACACCTAGATCTCTTTCTTGGGTTGTAGCACCTAATATGGAACCCAACATCGTGTAATTATAGCATGGGTTATTTTTCCCTATATGCATCACCTTGCACTTATCCACATTAAATTTCATCTGCCATTTGGATGCCCAATTTTCCAGTCTCACAAGGTCTTCCTGCAATTTATCACAATCTGCTTGTGATTTAACTACTCTGAACAATTTTGTGTCATCTGCAAATTTGATTATCTCACTCGTCGTATTTCTTTCCAGATCATTTATAACTATATTGAACAGTAAGGGTCCCAATACAGATCCCTGAGGCACTCCATTGTCCACTCCCTTCCACTGAGAAAATTGCCCATTTAATCTACTCTCTGTTTCCTGTCTTTTAGCCAGTTTGCAATCCACGAAAGGACATCGCCACCTATCCCATGACTTTTTACTTTTCCTAGAAGCCTCTCATGAGGAACTTTGTCAAACGCCTTCTGAAAATCCAAGTATACTATATCTACCGGTTCACCTTTATCCACATGTTTATTAACTCCTTCAAAAAAGTGAAGCAGATTTGTGAGGCAAGACTTGCCCTGGTTAAAGCCATGCCGACTTTGTTCCATTAAACCATGTCTTTCTATATGTTCTGTGATTTTGATGTTTAGAACACTTTCTACTATTTTTCCTGGCACTGAAGTCAGGCTAACCGGTCTGTAGTTTCCCGGATCGCCCCTGGAGCCCTTTTTAAATATTGGGGTTACATTTGCTATCCTCCAGTCTTCAGGTACAATGGATGATTTTAATGATAAGTTACAAATTTTTACTAATAGGTCTGAAATTTCATTTTTTAGTTCCTTCAGAACTCTGGGGTGTATACCATCCGGTCCAGGTGATTTACTACTCTTCAGTTTGTCAATCAGGCCTACCACATCTTCTAGGTTCACCGTGATTTGATTCAGTCCATCTGAATCATTACCCATGAAAACCTTCTCCATTACGGGTACCTCCCCAACATCCTCTTCAGTAAACACCGAAGCAAAGAAATCATTTAATCTTTCCGCAATGGCCTTATCTTCTCTAAGTGCCCCTTTAACCCCTCGATCATCTAACGGTCCAACTGACTCCCTCACAGGCTTTTTGCTTCGGATATATTTTAAAACGTTTTTACTGTGAGTTTTTTTTGCCTCTACAGCCAACTTCTTTTCAAATTCTCTCTTAGCCTGTCTTATCAATGTCTTACATTTAACTTGCCAATGTTTATGCTTTATCCTATTTTCTTCTGTTGGATCCTTCTTCCAATTTTTGAATGAAGATCTTTTGGCTAAAATAGCTTCTTTCACCTCCCCTTTTAACCATGCCGGTAATCGTTTTGCCTTCTTTCCACCTTTCTTAATGTGTGGAATACATCTGGACTGTGCTTCTAGAATGGTATTTTTTAACAATGACCACGCCTCTTGGACATTTTTTACTTTTGTAGCTGCTCCTTTCAGTTTTTTTCTAACAATTTTTCTCATTTTATCAAAGTTTCCCTTTTGAAAGTTTAGCAGGAGAGCCTTGGATTTGCACACTGTTCCTTTTCCAGTCATTAAATCAAATTTGATCATATTATGATCACTATTGCCAAGCGGCCCCACCACCGTTACCTCTCTCACCAAGTCCTGTGCTCCACTGAGAATTAGATCTAAAATTGCTCCCTCTCTCGTCGGTTCCTGAACCAATTGCTCCATAAAGCTATCATTTATTCCATCCAGGAACGTTATCTCTCTAGCGTGACCCGATGATACATTTACCCTGTCTATATTGGGGTAATTGAAGTCTCCCATTATTACTGCACTACCTGAATTTTCTAGTAGTAACATAGCACTCTGAAACCATTTCATTCTGATTCCATGAATTGCTGTTCTGTATGGTTCTAATGGGGTTACAATGGCTTCAGTTACATAAATCATTCATTGACTGGTATTCAGAACAGATTGTTTCTTGGTCTCCTTCTTGCTTTTTCTCTAGTGTTCTGAACTCAAGATATATAGCTTTCATCCTCATGGCCTCCGTGGTAGAAATACCCACAGATCTTCCAATGCAGTACCATTCTTTTACAGATATGTTTTAGCAGAAAGCAATCTGAGATGCACCCGAGGCATTGGGAATATTATTGTACCATCAAACTGCTTCCTGGAGCCATGACCCTACATGGCCACACATACCCCTTGTCAGGTCAGAAACTAAGACCATGTCTGAATATATTCAAGAAAATCTGTCTTGAGGCTTCATTCAATCTTCAAAGTCTCCTACTGGCACAGAATTCTTCTTTGTAGAAAAGAAGGATGGCTCCCTCAAGCCCTGTGTTGACTACCAGGGACTCAATAAGATCACTTTAGGATTGTTATCCTCTACTAGTAATCTCTGAACTCTTTGATAGACTCCAGCCTGCCCAGGTTTTTGCCAAGCTGGACTATTAGAGGGCCTATAACCTCATTTGGACCCGACAGGGGGATGAGTGGAATACTGCTTTCAATCATACCCTTTGAACTTTGTAATGCCTTTGCTGTATTCCAAACTTTTGTCAATAATACTTTGTGAGATCTTTCTCTGTATGTAGAGGTCTATCTTGACAACATTATTTTCTTCTCAGACCTAACCACTTTTAGGAAGCATTTATTGTTTTTGTACAATAGTTTTGTTGACTTAAAAATGTATGTTTTATTGTATACTGCCTAGAACCTTTAGGTGGCATATATATTTGTAAATAAAAGATGTAGCAGAGTTCATATCTTGTCTTTTGATAGCATCAGCAGAAATGTGTGTTTAAACAGAAGCAAGTCCACTCTTTGGGATATGTATTCTCAGCTCAAGGATTGAGGAACTTAAAAAACAGTATTATAGTGGGCTCTGGTAGAATTAGACCTGTGATCCAGAGACACACACTGTATCAAGTGCAACAAGTACAAAATGCCTTCTCTGTATTAAATACTGAAGAAGTTCTCGAGAAAAAGATTGCAATGTTATCTGAAAAGAGAGAAGAAACCCAATGCATACAGAAATTCCAAATCAGAAACCAAAGAAAAAAGCTCACTGTGATGGATGACTATCAGAGGCACTAATCCTATCCCTTGAACAAATGCAAAGGGAAAAGTGGATAACAAAACTCAACTAAAGAGGTCGCAAAAGGAGTCCAGGAACAGCAGTGACCTGAATGAAGAAAGCTGGAAAGATATGAGCACAAATGCTTGTAGTTTGGGCAATAAAATCCCAGATCTGCAAGCCCAAATGGTGGAGGCGGACTTGGACATTGTTGCTGTCACGGAAAAGTGGTTTACGGAATCTCGTGACTGGGATACGGTAATACCAGGCTATAACTTGTTAAGGAAGGACAGAGAGGATAGGAAAGGGGGAGGAGTGGCTCTTTATGTCAGAAACAATATCCAAGCATCTGAGCTGCAAGGAAGATGGGGCAATGAAGAAGCACTATGGGCTGACCTAAAAAAAGATGGGACATCCATTTTTATTGGAGTGGTTTACAGGCCTCCAAACCGAAAAGAAGAGCTGGACAGAGATCTGGTTGAAGACATCCAAAAGAAGGGAGAAGTGGTGATTGTTGGAGACTTTAAAATGCCAGATGTAGACTGGATAATCCCTTCTGCAGAATCTAACAATAGTAGAGAAATAGTGGATGCCCTGCAAGTAGCTTTGTTCAAACAAATGGTTATGGAACCCACGAGAGAAGAGCTATACTCGACTTAGTGCTCACTAATGGAGATAATGTCTCTGATGTCCAGGTAGGTGCCCACCTCAGCACCAGTGATCATCAAATGGTATGGTTTAATATCACAAAAAGGATACAGAAAAGAAGCACAAAGACCCGAGATTTGCATTTCAAAAACACGGACTTTGATGAAATGGGGAAGTACCTGGAGGAAGAACTAAAAGGCTGGGAGAACGAGAGAAATGTGGATCAACAGTGAACCAATCTAAAAGGAGCAATTACCAAGGCAACTAATCTATATGTTAGGTTTCATTTTCTTTTGCTTTCCTTTACTTTTCTATCTGGTTCTCAAAGGAGGTGGCTGACAAAATAAAGGCTAAAAGAACAGCGTTCAAGAAATATAAAAAATCCCAAAGGGAGGAGAATATCTGGTAGAACTGAGGGAGATGAAGAAATTAATCAAGACGGCAAAAAGTCAAGCGGAAGAGAGGATTGCCAAGGAGGTAAAGAGAGGGGACAAAACATTTTTCAGATACATCAGTGAAAAGAGAAAAGTTCAAAGTGGCATAGTGAAATTGAAAGGTGGAAAGGATCAATGTGTGGAGAGAGATGAAGAAATGGCAGAAATATTAAATGAATACTTCTGTCTGTGTTCACTAAAGAGGACCCTGGAGAAGGACCATCCCTAGTTAACAAGAAACTGGAGGGGAGTGGAGTAGATGTAACTCCATTTACAGTAGAAAATGTATGGGAAGAGCTGGGGAAACTGAAAGTGGACAAAGCCATGGGGCCTGATGAGGTTCATCCCAGGATACTGAGGGAGCTCAGAGATGTGCTGGCGGGTCCGCTGTGTGACCTGTTCAATAGATCCCTAGAAACGGGAGTGGTGCCGAGTGATTGGAGAAGAGCGGTGGTGGTCCCGCTTCACAAGAGTGGGAACAGAGAAGAGGCTGGTAACTACAGACCGGTTAGCCTCACTTCAGTGGTGGGAAAAGTAATGGAGTCACTGTTGAAAGAGAGAATAGTGAACTATCTACAGTCAGGAGAATTGATGGACCAGAGGCAGCATGGATTCACCAGGGGAAGATCCTGTCAGATAAATCTGATTGACTTTTTTGACTGGGTAACCAAGGAATTGGATCAAGGAAGAGCACGCAATGTCATCTACTTGGATTTCAGCAAAGCTTTTGATACAGTCCCGCACAGGAGACTGGTGAATAAAATGAGAAGCTTAGGAGTGAGTGCTGAGGTGGTGGCCTGGATTGCAAACTGGTTGACGGACAGAAGACAATGTGTGATGGTAAATGGAACTCTCTCTGAAAAACTACACGGATGGTGAAAACCAGAATCATTGAACATCACTTCTGCTTAACTAACCAACGTGAAAATGCCCCTCTAGTTGCCCATTGGGTAGCGCAAGCTCATCAGATCTCTGACTTGAAATTGTTTGTTATCAATGTTATCTCCTCCACGGCGGGGAGGAAATTTTTCAGAAATGCTCATCCGCAGGGAACAAAAATGGATATACACTTTTAATTGCCTTTCACCTTATGGTCTAAACAATGAAATTGAGTGATGTTTTTTCACATAAATATGTATAGGTAGTCTTCTTTTAGGTTCTACTTGTTTCTGACTGGTTGGTGAACCTTTTTGTGCCATTTTCTAACTTTAAAGAGATCTCTGTTATGTTTGTACTGTGCACTTCCAGCCATGCTGTATGCTGTAACATCTCAGGTATGTTAATTAATTTGATGTATATTGAAGGTATTCCCCATTGATTTTTTTTTAGTTTCCACACTCATAGTTCTATTTGATTTTGCTTTTTAGATTTATTAAGATTTGTTGCCGTCCCTCCAGATGCAGCTGAAAGGTGAAACACGGATACCGTGGCGAGGGATTTATTGAAACTTAAATTATGTTGCTTTGAAAACTGTGGAGTTGCCGCAATAAATAATGATTTCTTTATTCAAACAAATGTGTGGACTCTGAACTACTCTGCTCGTTTCACTTGGTCTACATAATTTGGAGAAAACCATTACTTAGCAGAAGAAATTTGCTGACTGGCATCATAGACATGAACCTCAGGTTCACGTTGTCAATAATGTCTGGTTGTTTACAAACAATTTACATCTGTAACTATCTTTTGCTAAGTTTTCCCTAAGTACATAAGACCATATGCCATTATTGAAAAAATGAATTCCATAACCATGCATATTCAGCTTCCTAATGCCTTTAAGATTCAATCTTCATTTCACATCTCCCTGTTAAAGCTAGTGTTACGCGCCCAGTCCATGCCCATCCTGCACACGGGCCTGCTAACCTTCATGGTTCCACGGCAGGTCCCGGGTCGGCCTCCCTAGCGGCAGCTGCTAGCACTTCCAGGCCCCGGCGTCCTGCAGCAGCGGTCACTGGGCCTTCTACTGCGCACCAGGCCTCATGCCGGACCTCAGCATCTTTGGCGCTGTTGGCCATGCCCCTATGCACAGACCACCGGGCCTCTTGTAGGGCCAAGGGTGGGCCTTAGCTCCGCGGCATGCCCTGATTGATTCTCTGTTATAAGGAAGTCCCTGCCTGCACTTCCTTGCCTTGGCATGTGTTGCAGTGCCTAAGGTGAAGAAACCTTGATCCGAAAGGGTATGGGTTCAAGTCCTACTCTCAGTGCTTCCTAGAACTGATTCCTAATTTGTGGTCCCAGCCCACACATCCCTGAATCCAAGAACACTGGTTTCCAAGCTTGTGGCTCCCACTCCAAGAATTCCAAAAACATCTACATTGATTTGGAACCAGAACATGCCAGAATGTCCTGGTCCCTACCAGGAGGCACATCTCCACTGCCACAGGAAAAGGGTCCACCCCCAAGTGCAACAGCTAGCCATACTAGATTCTTTTAATAGGCAAGGAATGCATCTGGATCCATTTCTGGTTGATGGCCAACCTGAATTAGGATTGAAGAGATTCTGCATGCTTCAGTTTGTCAGTCTGGCCTACTACATCATATAGGTTCACCGTGATTTGGTGCAGTTCATCAGACTCATCATCCTTAAACTATTTCTGGAACTGGTATCTCCCCAATATCCTCATCCATAAACACCAAAGACTAAGGGGTAGATTTACGCGGATTTACGCGAGCAGGGCTTTTAAAATCCGCCGCTAAATGAATTCTTTGCTTTCTTCAATGGCCTTATCTTTCCTAAGTACCACTTTATCCCCTCATTGGTCTTATGGGCCAACCAACTCCCTCGCAGGCTTCCTGCTTTGGATATAATTTAAAAAGTTTTTATTATGCGTTTTTTGCCTCTACAGCCAACTTCTTTTCAAATTCTCTCTTAGCCTGTGTTATCTTTACATTTAACTTGCTAATGCTTATGCTTTTTCGGATTTTCTTCAGATGAATCCTTCTTCCAATTTTTGAAGGAAGATCTTTCAGCTAAAATAGCCTGTTTTACCTTACCTTTTAACCATCATGCAATCATTTGGTTTCCTTCCACCTTTCCTAATGTGTGGAATACTTCTGGACTGTGCTTCTAAGATGGTATTTTTTTTTTTTAACAATGTCCATGCCTGTTGCAGACTCTTCAACTTTTGTAGCTGCACCTTTCAGTTTTCTTTTAACTATTTTTCTCATTTTATCAAAGTTTCCCTTTTGAAAGTTTAGTGCTAGAGTCATGGATTTACTTATTATCCCCCTTCCAGTCATTAATTCAAATTTGCTCACTGTTATGATCACTGTTGCCAAGCGGCCCTGCCACCATTATGTCTCACCAAAACCAGTGCTCCACTAAAAATTTGATCCAAAATAGCTCCCTTTTGTGTTGGTTCCTGAACCAGTTGTTCCATAAAACTTTCATTTATTCCATCCAGGTACTTGATCTCTCTAGCATGTCCTGATGTTTAATTTACTGAATCAATATTGGGGTAATTGAAAGTTCGCAGAAACCACAAGTGCAGGCACACAGTTCAATCCTGACAAAGTACTCCAAATCGGTGTATATATTAAATGCTTTTAATTCTTCAATATGGCAACTCCTCTGGCTCATACAAACATCAGACTTAATGGCGTCCCCCGACACGGTACCCGTGTTTCGCCGCGGGCTGCATCGGGAGGGCTCGCCAATAGGGATTCATAAGAAAGCTGTAGAAGATAAATATACATCAGGACAACACAACAGGACTTATAACCGAATAAGTGCAACAATATACAACATCATAGCATACCTGTATATTTATCTTCTACAGCTTTCTTATGAATCCCTATTGGCGAGCCCTCCCGATGCAGCCCGCGGCGAAACACGGGTACCGTGTCGGGGGACGCCATTAAGTCTGATGTTTGTATGAGCCAGAGGAGTTGCCATATTGAAGAATTAAAAGCATTTAATATATACACCGATTTGGAGTACTTTGTCAGGATTGAACTGTGTGCCTGCACTTGTGGTTTCTGCGATATTGCTTGGTGTGCAGGATTTTGCTCCTATGTACTGTTGGTAATTGAAAGTTCCCATTATCACTGCACTATCAATTTGGTTAGCATTTCATCATCTGAATTATCATTTTGGCTATGTGGACGGTAGTATACTTCTATCATTATACTCTTCCCCAATACACAAGGGATTTCTATCCATAATGATTCGATTGTGCATTTAGGGGCGGATTTTAAGAGCCCTGCTCGCCTAAATCCGCCCAAATCCGGGCGGATTTAGGCGAGCAGGGCCCTGCGCGTCGGTGAGCCTATTTTACATAGGCCTACCGGCGCGCGCAGAGCCCCGGGACTCGCGTAAGTCCCGGGGTTTTCTGAAGGGGGCGTGTCGGGGGCGGGCCCGAACCGCGCAGCGTTTTCGGGGCGTGTCGGGAGCGTTCCGGGGGCGGGCCCGGGGGCGTGGCTATGGCCCGGGGCGGTCCGGGGGCATGGCCGCGCCCTACGGACCCGCCCCCAGGTTGCGTCCTGGCGCGCTAGCGGCCCGCTGGCGCGCGGGGATTTACGTCTCCCTCCGGGAGGCGTAAATCCCCCGACAAAGGTAAGGGGGGGGTTTAGACAGGACCGGGCGGGTGGGTTAGGTAGGGGAAGGGAGGGGAAGGTGAGGGGAGGGCAAAAGAAAGTTCCCTCCGAGGCCGCTCCGATTTCGGAGCGGCCTCGGAGGGAATGGGGGTAGGCTGCGCGGCTCGGCGCGCGCCAGCTATACGGAATTGATAGCCTTGCGCGCGCCGATCCAGGATTTTAGCGGATACGTGCGTATCTACTAAAATCCCGCGTACTTTTGCTTGCGCCTGATGCGCCAGCAAAAGTACGCCAAATCGCGCGGTTTGAAAATCTACCCCTTAGTCTCTTGCAGGATATTTATCCTGTTGAACTCTATTCAATCCTGGACATAAAGTGCCACTCCCCCAAGTTGCTCCTCTCTATCATTGTGATATATTTTGTACCCTAGTATAGCTCTACCCGTTGATTATTAGAGATGTGATTCAGACAAATCTTTTGGTTTGGCCTTTGTTATCGGCCCACTGCGGGAAATTTCGTTTTCCCGCGGTTCGAGCTGATTTTATTTCGTCTGCCCCCTCGAAACAATGCCCCCAAACCCACCCTAACCCTTCAAAATTAATTGCCACATCCCACCCTCCTGACCCCCCAAGACTTGCCTGACCACCCCCCCCCCAAGGCTAACTGAAAGTCCCTGGTGGTCCAGCAGGGTCCCAGGAGCAATCTCCCACTCTCAGGCTGTCGGCTGCCATTAATCAAAATGTCACTGATGACACTTTGCCCTTACCGTGTGAGAGGGGCTATTGGTGTCATTGGCCAGCCTCTGTCACATGGTAGGAGCAATGGACGGCCGGTGCCATCTTAAAAAATGGTGCGGGCCATCCATTGCTCCTGCCATGTGACAGGGGCTGACCAATGGCATCGATAGCCCCTGTCACACGGTAAGGGCAAAGGGCCACTGGTGCCATTTTGATTAGTGGCAGCCGACAGCCTGAGAGTGGGAGATTGCTTCTGGGACCCTGCTGGACCACCAGGGACTTTCGGTAAGTTTTTTTTGGGGGGCAGGCAAGCCTTGGGGTGTCGGGAGGGTGGGGGTTGCAATTAATTAAATTTGAAGGGTTGGGGTGGGTTTGTTTTGTTTTTTAATGTGCCCTTTCTCCCCTCCCCAAAAACGATAAGAAAACCACAAAAAATTTCATAGGTTTTCTTATTGTTTTGTCACCCCCCCCCCCCGAAATGCAATAAGATAGGAAATGTTGTCTCTATTTCCTATTTCATCACAAATGAATACACATCCCTATTGATTATCCTCCTTCCACCATTTCTATGAGATGCCAAATTAAGTCTCTTTCATTATTCACTGCTGTACATTCTAACTCTCCTAACTTACTTCTTAGACTTCTGGCATTGGCAGACAAACATTTCAAAGTGTGTTTTTTTGTTTGTATTAACATTCTGCTTTTCAGTTGACAGGGATAATTTGAAATCTTTTAGCTCATGTGATTCTTTACTTATAGGTACATGGACTACTTTTTCTTTTATTGGAACCTCTCTGTTGGGATGCCCTAAATCTATTGCTTCATTAGTATCCTTTGAAGATACTTCCCTCTGAACCATGTGCTGTTGAGCACCTGTCGGCTTTCCCCTTTCTTATTTTTCTAAAAGCTACTCTATCTCCTTTTTAAAGGTTAGCACCAGCAGCTTGGTTCTACCCTGGTTAAGGTAGAGACTGGAATGGCCCCCTCTTATTTCTAGATTGCAGTCTTCATCTTAAATTCTGTTGAGTTCTTAGTTAAGTTTAGGTTGCTAAGAGTGTAGGAATGTGTAAATAAAAGTCTTTTAAATGTATTGGTATATTACCTAATTAATCTGATAGTGTCCTGCAATGAGATAATTAAATTCGTGATAAGGCCTGGAACAATCCTATTTTTTAGATAAAAGGCTGATTGATTTTTAATGTTAAAGTGTTTCCTGTCTATAAATCAAAGGATGAACTAGGGATAGTTGGGAGAGAGTTGGGAGGGAGGAATCGAAAAACACACAAACTGTCAGCTTTTTCTTATCTTTTTGCTTTCTTTTTATAAGAAACACACAAACTCTGAGCTTTTTCTTACCTTATGGCTTCCTTTTTGTAAGAAATACCCAAACTAAAAGCTTTTTTCTACCTTTTGACTTTCTTTTTATAAGAAACACAAACTGTAAGCTTTTTCATATCTTTTGGCTTTCTTTTTATAAGAAACAGACATACAGTAAAGAATATATCCCAATAGTTTATCTAGCCCCAAAATGTTTTAAGTTCTACAATTTCTCAAAGCAATACTTACCGAGACTCTTCAGCCACCAGCAAGATGAGCCTCTCCAATCATTGTTTCCACTGAATTGTGAGTTACTGAGTTCTTCCCCTACAATATATCTTGTGCTTCTAAGGCAAGTTAGTACAAAACAGTCCCTTTGGTGATTTACACTTCACATAGTTAACTTGAGTGACTCACTGCTATTCTGTTTAACAAATGCTGACACCTACTCATATCAATCAAACTACTCTAACACTTTTTCAAGGTGAGTAACTGACCTTTTTTCAATCTTTTTATTTAGGTATACACAACTCTAGGATAATACCTACCTTTTGGCTTCCTTTCTGTAAGAAACACATCAACCATAAGCTTTTTCCTACCTTTTGGCTTTCTTTTTTAAGAAAAACATCAACTATAAACTTTTTCCTACCTTTTGGCTTTCTTTTTATAAGAAACACACAAACTGTAAGCTTTTTCCTATCATTTAGCTTTCGTTTTATAAGAATCACACACACGCGCATACACACAAGTACACATACATTCTTTTTTGTGTGTATGTGTATCCCAATAGTTTATTTCTCCATGAAACTTTTTAAGTTCTAAACTTTCCCAAAGCAATACTTACCGATTCTCTTCAGCCTCCAGCAACATGATTCTCCCTGCTCAGTGCTCCCACTGGGTATTGGGTTCTGGAGTGAATATCTGTGACCCTTGGCCCAGGACTGTTATTGTAGTGGCTGAGCCAGATGGGAGGATGAAGGGTTAAAAAAAAAAAAGAGTAATAAAGTTTTGGTATTTTTGAATGAGGCATATGGTACACAAAAATAAATGTATGAAAACCTGATAGTAGAGAGTAGCTGACACTATGTATCAATTCATTTAATAAAGGCTTATCAATTTCTGGTGTGCAATATAGTGATTTTTGTTTGAACTTGATCATTTCTTTCTGATTCTTTTGGACTTTCACTTTCATCAGAAATGACCTCTACTGGGGCTTCCATGGCCCGTCCTTCACAGTTACTCCTGTATTTTCCCTCAGTTTTAATCTGCTTTATAGCTTAGCCATCAAAGCAACAACCTCTGGATCAGGATTCACTCTAGAACCCTTCATGAAGGCTTAACTCATACAGCTTTCTACCCATTGACCTGCAAACTAATTTCCAAAGAGAAACTCTTGCTGAAGTTTCCTGTTCAAAATGTGAGGTCGTGGGGGACTGTGGAAACAAATGTACCAGCAGATTTTTGCACCTGCTTTATAGCTGGTGCAAAGTACACATGATAAAATACATAGAAGGAATTCAAAATGAAATATTTACTCTTACTTTGCCATCTATGCCTTAAGCTCGCTCCAGTCCCACTCTGTTTTCCTGTAACAAAAAGAAAACACACTGTGAAACAGCATGCATACTTTTAGTCACTGAAAGAGGGGCACATTTCTGACTTGGGAATTTATCCAGGAAACTGCTTAGTTATTGGGGTAAATTCCTTTGAAAATAGTCCTTCTCATTACTAGATCACTATTAAAAGGGTTTCATGATCAATGTACAAGAACTGATTAACTATGCTTTTTATTATACATATTATTATCTCATCCATGTGTCATAAGAAAGTAGACAACAAAGAAATATACAGTAAAACTAACCATACCTATCTATTCTTTAGTAATTGCACAAATAGCAGTGATGTAAGGCCTATCGCCAAGTCAATCAGCACCCTGGGCAGTCTTAGAGAAAAGGATCAGGTGGTGAAGAGCCGGTCTGCCTCTAATGAACTTAAAAGCTCAGGAGTTCCTCTGTCCCTGCAGTGGTGGCATAGGGTACTGGCACCCTACTCCCTGAAGAGGTACATTGGCACCTTTCCCCCTATGCCTGGTACCCTAGGCAATTGTCCATCTTGCCCATCCCTTTCAACAGCCCTGAATGGTGTTGTCAGTACAGCTCTAAGATTTCTTGGTTATATCCCCTCTTACCCATAATCTTGTCCACATTCAGCATTGCAACTTTTTTCACCTGTCTGCCTTCCATTTATACTTCCTTGTCCTTCTCCCATTGTGATTCCTTCTACTTTTAAATGTTAACCTTTTTTCAATTATGTTTTTAGCCATCTGTCCAGAGAATAATAATGTTCTCTTTTGTAAATGTATTTGCTTCTACAATGGCTTCCTTAATTTCACCTATAATTTCTCTAATCTACCCAGATTCTCTCAATTCCTAGGCTCTGAGTTCATTCCTGCGCCACTCACACACAAACACACACACACACAAACACAAGCAAACACATACACACACACGTCTTTACAAAGGTGACCCTCTTAAAAACATGATCCCTCACCTCTGTGTGCTCTTTCATTTTTTTGTGCTTCATCTTTGTAATTAATCGCCCTTTTTTTTAAACTGTTGTTTATTCAGTTTCACATATACAATATAGCCATCATACACAAAAATGCCAAATACAAAACATGTGTACTGATTTTCCACATGAAATTGGTATTAAATTCCTATGGAAGATCTACAATAACATCTTAAGGGTGTGTGAGGAAACATCTGCCAAATCATAGTGATATAATTTACAATCCATGTAGACAGCTAGAGCCAGGACAGTGAAATCTTTGAATATAGTCATTTATTTTGAGGAATTTGGTGCTGAGTTCATGACTTCCAATAGCTTATTAGCTATGTGTAATTCTTAATTTTAAAAAGCATTAATTTACTGTAAGCATTAGAAATGTAGAAATACTTCAAAACTCTATTTTTATGATACTGAAATGCTGCTGAGTATACTGGCTGGCAACAAGGGTGGATTGCCTATCAGATATTCAGGCATGTCCCGGTGAGCCGGTTAAGCAAGATATATGACTTTGAAACCAATTGCTGCAGGCTTTCTTGTGGTGGAAGAACAAGAACAGAGGAGTCTGCACGCCACAGAGGCAGGAAGATCAGTAGTACAAATTTGGAAGAATAAGAGGAACGCTCCACAGAGAAGGGAAAATCAGAGGTATCAGGAAGATCAGGGTGTAGCTGGCAGTGGTGGGAAGATTAGTGCCTGGCCAGAGGCTGTAGTGGGAAAATCAAGGCATGAATGGGGTTGGTGGGAGGAAGATCTGGGCCTGGACAGGGAAGAAGAGCATTTAGCTATGGCAGTGGGTTTGGCTGGTGGTGGTGGCCTGGCCAGTGGTAGGTAGGAAAATCAGTGGCATGTGCAAAGATTGGGAGATTCCTGCAGCCTCAGTGAGAAGGAATGAAGACAGAGTCCAAAGAAGATACTGTGAGTTCAGCCTAATCATTTGCACTCCTACTGTAATTTGCAATGGGACTTCACCAGGCAACATCACCAGTGGAGGATCAGAGTGGAGAGAGGAGGACCCAGGTGATACTAAGAGAGATTTTGTGAAGCTAGACTGCTTGGAGGGAAGGGTGATGGTAAGATTGTTTGGGAGAATAGGGGTGATGCTGATCTGGGTGGGCTGGAGGCTAAGTATGAGGCTGCAGGGAGAATGGTTGGCCTGGGAATGAGTAAGATGGATGGGGGTGGAGAAGGTGGATGTGTGAGTGGGTAGAAGGGGAACTTTGAGACTGCTGGGGGTGGGAGGAGGGAGATGAGAGTGAGACTATTTAGGACAGGAGGGAGGGGGTCCCTAGCAGTCACTCAATTCTCAAGCCCTGTCTTCCCCCCAAGCTCGCTCTCTTCCTTGCTCTCTCCTCTTGGGGAATAGGAATATTGAGAGAGAGATACTGCTGGGGACAGGGATTGTGATTTGAGAGAAAATGATTCAGGAAATTTGTCTGGCATGACAATTTGTACATGTACTGCCAAAGTACTCCAGAAAGGGGGTAATTTTCAAACTGATTTACATGCCTAAAACTGGGTTTTACATATGTAAATGCACTTTACCCATGCAAGTGAGCTACAATATAGGCCATTGAACTGTTAATAGGTTTTACTCATATAAGTGTCCTTTAAATGGGTAATTTTCAAAATGATTTACGCATGTAAATGTAACTACTATTGTAGCAATTTCCAAAAGCCATTTACTCGAGTAAAATGCAATTACAGGGGTAAATCCTATTAACAATTCAATGTCATATTATAGCAAATTTCAAAAGCCCTCTTACATGGGTAAAGTAAAACCCAATTTTAAGCATGTAAATACTTCTTAAAATCAGGCACTAAGCACGTAAATGAGCTTTGGAAAATTATGATATGTTACATTTATGCATGTAACATGTTTTAAACCCCATACGTGCAACCTCACGGGCTGGTTCCCAAGGCCCATGCCGACAGTGGGTGGTTTGAGACAAGGCTGATGGTTTGCACAGAGCAAGGCAGATGACTGGAGCATAGCAGAAGACTGAAGACAGAAACTAGGCTGAAGCTGAAGACGGGGACCAGGCTGAAGCTGAAGACAGGGACTAGACTGAAGCAGAAAAGTAGCTGAAGACTGAGCAGGCTAAAGACAGGAACATGCTGAGAACTGGAACAGGCAAGACTTGAAACAGGAGGAACAGAATCAGGCGACCTTGCTGAGGCAACACTGGAGTGTCAGAAAAGCCTTTTATAGGGCAGGCAGGAATGACATCATCTGAGGGCAATGTGGCTTTATCTCCCACAGGCCTTTTAAAAGAACTAGTATCACGCACATGGACACCTTAGAACAGTGTCTGAGAAGCGGCTTCATCTTCATCCCTCTGCTGCATGGAGCGGCAGCATCTGGCCAGTGTCGGAGTGGATAGAGCTGCTAAACAGGGCCAATCCACAAGTGGTGAGCCTAAATTAACTCCTTGGAAAATTACCTCCATTGCATTTTAAATAAAAGTAATATTTGTGAAAAAATTACATAATAGTGGGAATGGTATAATAAAAGTACAAGTTAAAGAAAGTACAATAACAATTCTCAGGTTCTGATGCTGGACCATATTGCATCTAGTCAGAATATGTTTTTGGCCTAGTGGTAGGATTCAGCATATTTTTTTTTACATTTTTTTACATTTTTTATTTTCATAACTTTTACATTTCTCACAAGAATAACTTGTTTAAGTAATATTGGTACATACATAAGGTAATAGTGTGCTTGAAATTGCAAAATTACATTGCATATTAAAGCAGAATAATAAACATGTACCTCAATATAAGAAAAAAGTTAGAGGCATTGAAAAGCGAAAAACAGTTACAGAAAACACATTCAGCATTTACTAATGACACCGACAGAGTATGTGACTATTCACTATGTCGAACTAGTAGTGGGTATCACTCGGGGATGCCCATCCAAAAATGCTCTAAGTTGACTAGTTTAAAAAAAACATAATTTATATTCTGATATTTGATGTAACATTTGCATGGATAGCACAAAACAAATTTCGCTCCCAATTGGATTGTCTCAGCTCCCATAGATAAAATCTATACAGATCAGGAGGAAACATTTTTTATCAAGTCCGGATACATCCAGAGCTTCTGTCCAAAATATAATGACTGCCTATTACAGAAAAACAATTTCAGTATATTAATTTGATCCATCAGGAAGGCAAATGAAACCAATAAAGATCTCCTTTGTGTAATCTCAACTTCCTGAGATTGTTCCAATATTCCTGATATATCCAATGATATAGATGGTTGATTTAAGCCTTCTTGATCTGCCTGTATAGGCTGTGGAAGATAATATATTTTTGTAACAGGCATTGCAGATTCAGGAATTTTCAATACTTGTTGGATTATTTACATCTTGAAAAGTTCCAATGGGGACATAAGATTAATTACTGGGAAATTTAAGATTCTTAAATTGTGTGGATTCAGCATATTTTGAAGCTGTAAATGTTGTTACTCCTATTTGTTTTTATTTTTGTGCTATTAACATTTTTTAGTTTTTGATTCACAAGTAGCATACACTACCACTTATTGAAGTATACACCTATGATAGACAATGAAGCTAATGCACTTTTGGAATAAAGATGGTATTTTATTATCCTTATTACTTTACTTATACTATTATTGTAAACCACCTTAGGTCTCATTTGGAGTGAGAAAGGTGGTATATAAACATGAATGTTATGTTCTAGGAGTTTTCCCTGTTCGTTCTTTTCTGGGAAGCATTTTTTCTCTGGAAAACCTGTATCTCTGATATCTTTGTACATTGCACAGTACAGGAGGAAATGCATTCTTTTTTCTCCAGTTTAGCACTGCAGAAGAATCTGGCTTTTAGGGGTTTCCAATTCAGTTTTGGTCTGCATATTTCTGTTCCTAATTTGTAGTCACTTATTCCGTATTTGCCGAGGGTCTGTCAGTGTTTTGAATGTATGACCAAGATTAGGTAATCTGCTAGCATATTGTTTCTGTGAAGGGATCTGTAGAGGTCCAGTTTGTTCTGATTTCCAATCTGCACTTCCCAATAGGATTCCAGGAGAGTGGTTCACAACCTTTCTTGACTACTCTACTAGAGTTTTGGATGTCTTGTGTAGCCCCTAGAATCACCAAACTAAAATTCATAGCAAAAACTATATTCTCTATTAAAAATGTGAAATAAGGCATTTATTTTTCATAAAAGAAAGTTGATGGATATGTGCTAAATTCTGGTAAATATTGTATCATGCTAACACAAATTCTCGCTTGTACATAGTTCAATTTCACCAAAGGAGGAGGAAAAGACCTCAGCTTCCAAACTAAGGTGAACAGCACCATTATCCATACTCTTTGCCTTAAGTAATAGATCAATTTAATATGTACTAGAAAATGTCTCTTGATAGATATCACCACCTTATTCTGAATACCTCCTCTGTAACCAATCTTTGTTTGTGTGTTTGTCTGTTGAGTTATAATTATGAATGTCACTTTGTAAACCGTTGTGATCTACACATGGAACGATGATATATAAAATGTCTAAATAAAATAAACATTAGCTTCATTGTCTATCATAGGTCTATATTTCAATAAGTGGTAGTGCATGCTACTTGTGAATCAAAAACTTACAAATGTTAATAGTACAAAAATATTACTAAGTTGTTTTTTTTCTTGAATGAAGCAAACTGGGAATAAATAAGAAACGTTGCTATAATTCTGAATTGAAAGCCTTCAAATGAGGGAATCGACATGGCCAGCTTTCCACTTGATAGAACTGCTTTAGGGCACTTCTGCAACATGAAAACAACAAACTTGAAAAACCACTATCGTCTACATACAAGAGAGGGCAATAATGGGTGGAACTTAAATGATCATGTCGGTAGGCGATATCATGAATTTTTGCTTTGCAAGTAGTAAAATATTGTGCTTAGTTTGCTACATTCATAATTGTATTCAAATTCAAAATGAATGAACTGTAGCAACGCAAGATCATACAAAGTTGCTCATTCTGAATTAATTGAAAACTGACACAAAAATATCTTTATGAGCTAAATTTTGTAAAAATGATAAGTACAACTCACTGAGGTGTAGTTATCTTTTTGGCAGCCACTGTAGGAATGTGTCTGTGAAAGCTTGCTATCCAGCTCATTGGTATGGTAGCAGTCGTTCATGCAAAATAAGCAAAACCTTGCTGGAAATGCAGCAGGTTAATACTCTGACATCCTTGTTTCTAAGGGAAAAAATGCTTACTGAATCTACTTCAAAGTGAAACTAATGTCACTTGTTTTACTATTTTAACAACTCAACTGCAACCTTAACTGTTTCCTGCTTTGCTCTTTCTTTCTCGTTCTTTGGCTGTTTTGGTCTATAGAAATTGAATAGAAACCAAATATTGGAGTTTCCTGAATATCTGTTGTTTTAAAAGGGGATATTCAATCACGATTTGGTGTGTTTTTAAAACCTCAAAAAGTTATTTGCAAGGGGTTGCTGCATACTTTGGATAGTCAGGAGGAAAAAGAAGTAGTGAAAAAGAACCAAGTTACAGTTACCCAAAGAAGTATATGAACAATGAATATAAAGATAAGATGGAGGCCAACCAGGTGGCTCGGTTGGTAGGTGTTACGCACTGCCATGCAGAAATTCCTGGTTCAGTCCCCAGATTATGTCTTCTGTTCTCCTGGTAGGCCAGTTCTGGGGATAGTGCAGAAGCAGCTATTACCCCTGGTAGAGAAGGGGCCTTGGTCTTTGCATAAAGGTGACACCTAGTGCCTGGATTTAGAGTCCCAGAAGGAGCCATTACTGTAATGACTGGATTAAATGTCAATTGGATAATGGGGAATATAAAATAGTGGAAAAAATCCCTGGATAATTGTTAATGAAGGTTCATGGCACCAGAATCCCAGTCCTGGTTCTTCTACAAAGTAACAAAAAGCACTTTACAGCCCAAATTTTCAAAGCCTGGCGAGTGCAAAAACCAGGGGATACGCACGTGGCCGGCCTGTGCATGCACCAAGCGCATTTTAGAAACGTCCCAGCCATGCGCATATCTCCCGATACGTGCCGAAGTGCCAGGCTCCTTGAAAGGAGAAGGCCAGGGAGTGGGGTCTGGGCAGGGTGGGGTAGGGTGGGGGCCGACTGGGACAGCGGCCATTAGACTCTGTCATGGGGGAAGCATGCGCCAGCAGCCGGCTGGTGCGTGGAACTTCTGCTCAGAGGAGCGGGTAATTTCTAAAAGAAAAAAATTATGATAGGATTGGTTTAGGGGTCGGGTAGGAGAGGGGAAAAGGGAGGAAGGCTAGGTAGGGGGATAGGAAAGTTCCTTCCCATTACGCTTCTTAATTGGAGCAGACTGGAAGGGAACTGGTGTAGGCCCAATCGCGTTGCCACGCGTTATTTTTCAAAATCCCTCCCTTGCGCATGCAAGACGCAACCTGCCCGCACATGCGCATGCCAATATTAAAAATTGCATTTTATAACATGTGCGCGGCAACCTGCACATGTTATAAAATTGCCACATCCATGTGCGTGTGCCGGAACAGTGTGCACATGGACGCATGTGCGGGCCTTTGAAAATCTACCCCTATGTGTATGCTTCAGCTCCCCATCAACAATACAGGACCTATGGTCTTCTGGTTTGCAATATTAAAGAGCAGTAATTTTTGACTGGCGGTGGTTGATGGTATAAATGTTCTGTGCAAAAAGGTTAGAAAGCTGAACTGTGGGGCCTAAGCAAACAAGCTAGCAAACAAGAGAGATCAGTGCAAGGATCCTGCAGGAGTTTCAAAGCCATGCAGCCAATTTCATAATGGCAGGGACGCTATCAGGAGGAGAAAATCTGTGCTGGAGGGAAATACTGCTGGGATGTAGGAAGAGACCACAACAGAGACTAGCACCAACATACACAGCACATGGGAGAGCTCACAGCACAGCACTGGGGGTGTTTAGTAGAAATGGGCAGATGCTAGCAGAATGTCACTGCCACACATATGTATTCTCAGTGAGAGTATAACTTCTTGTTTTTCTTTATATTTTACTTGTATAAGCAGGACCCAGCAATTCTTGTGCTTTCTGCTAAGAGTCTGTTTCATGTGTAGCCCCCTTTCAACTATCTTTACTGGAGTTTTTATTTATTAATTTTTTGGGTGGGGATTGAGTGATCCAGGGCGGGGCTAACTGTTAAGTGTGTAACTCCATATTTTAAAACTGGAGGTCACAGCTTGGCTTGTTAGCCGTGTAACTTTACTGCTGCTCCAGATGAGAGGGGCAAGTCTGAAGATCTGTTGTCTTTGGGCTTACAGTACAGGATTGGGGTCTGGGTGAATGGGGGAGTGTGCAGGGTGAAGAACCAGAGGGGTCTGGATGACTTTGCAAATTGGTGGACTAATTTGAAACACTAGGAATGTCCCTTCCATGAACATGTTATAAAATCTGTACGTTAAATCCGGCAAAGGCCTATGGAAAATATGGGAAGTTGACTTGTTTGAGTAACCTCTTAAAATTAGAGGCATGCTTGCACACAGTAGGCATATTTTAAATCATACGTGAGCAAGTGCACTCATGTTATAATTTTCAAGAGTATTTACGCTAGCGCCCATATGCACCTGCATGGGTGCATGCATGTTAATTTTAAAATTAGCCTATAAGTGCATAAATCCTCATGTGGACATTTATACTTGCTCTCTAGTAGGCATAAATAAGCACACCTATAACTCGCAAAGGTGCATGTGGTTCCACTAATTTTCAAAGTGAACATACACATATAAGTCCAATTTGAAAATTAGGGTTGAAATCCATCCTATGTGGTCTGTTATAAAATTGGGCTTTAAGAACATAACATAAGAGCATAAGATATGCCATATTGGGTCAGACCAAGGGTCCATCAAACCCAGCATCCTGTTTCCAACAGTGGCAAATCCAAGTCACAAGTACCTGGCAAGTACCTAAACATTAGATAAATCACAAGCTACTGTTGCTTATTAATTACTGTAATATCAGTTTATGGATTTTTTTCTCTAGGAATTTATCCAAACCTTTTTTAAACATAGTTACACTAACTGCTGTAACCACATCCTCTGACAATG
The DNA here is from genome assembly GCF_901001135.1 of Rhinatrema bivittatum. Classification (NCBI taxonomy): domain Eukaryota; kingdom Metazoa; phylum Chordata; class Amphibia; order Gymnophiona; family Rhinatrematidae; genus Rhinatrema; species Rhinatrema bivittatum. The sequence goes on from NC_042615.1 coordinate 165,737,032, forward strand.
AATTGCAGAGCTTAACTATGCACTGAGTGAAAAATAATTTCCTTCGATTTGTTTTAAATGAGCTACATGCTAACTTTATGGAGTGCCCCTGGTCCTTCTATTATCTGAGAGAGTAAATAACCAATTTACATTAACTTGTTCATGTTCTTTCATTATTTTGAAGACTTCTGTCATATCTCCCTCAGTCATCTCTTCTCCAAACTGAATAGCCCTAACTTCTTTAGCCTTTCCTCCTAGGGTAGCCGTTCCATGCCCTTTAACTGTTTACCATACCTGCAAAGATGAATCTGTGGCACTATTACAGTCACAATGAGTGTTGTTGTGGTTGTCTATGCAAATAAAATAATTGGATATAATTGTCTATGCCAATACGTTAATTGGCAAATAAGATAATTGGATGGAATGTTTAGTCATCACTCCTTAAAAGTGCAGTATTTATTGTAAGAAATATAAAACAGAATGGTCTCACCAGTTGCAGGATTATATTAAGGGCAGATGCCATGTGTAAGAACATTCTAGACTGTGCAGGACACCTTCTTTAGCAGGGCATTTGGAGTCTGTTTTGAACCTTTGGCTGCAGTAGAAAAGGCAAAGGATGGAAGGTGACAGAGAAAGCGGGAAAGGATGTTATGAGAAGGAGGAAAGAGTGAAAGGTAGGAAGGAGCCCTGCAACAGCAAGGAAGGAAGGAAGGAAGGAAGAAAGGCTTCAACATGCAGCACTGCAGAGAAGGCAATGCTGTCAGCTTGCTTCTTGTACTCCCAAGATGACCTTTAGCCTTTCCTCTAGGGGCACAGATCTGGAGGAATTATGGCCACCTTCTTCTGGGTAGGTTGGATGCGAATATGTCTTGGCTCAGGCCAAGATTAGTAGACTGGCTGGCTGTAAACGAGGAGATCACACTTGAATCTTAGATAGCTCTCCATATCAAAATATATTTGCCTTGTGATTTGTAGTAGGCTACGTTAAAAAAGGTAACATTTAACATTGTGTCAACATTTAAATATCCAAATGCCAACCAGTCTAATCATAGCCAGGTTTGTACATGTACAGATATGTCTCATTCCTATGTTATTTAGGAAACAGCTTTGTGATTAGTGAATACATTTAAAACAGTAATAATAGGAAAACATGTTCAGATGATTCAGTTATGATCTGTTTTTTCTTCTCATTTTTATTTCATTCCTGGTAAATGCTTACAAAAATTGAAAACTCCTACTTATTTGCTCCCTGAGTTATAAATCTAAGTAAACAAAGGTGCTGCTGTTGCTCCTTATCACATGACACAGCACAAACACATGAAGAATGAACTCCTGGAAAAGAACTTTAAAAAGGTGTGTGGCCATAATAAGAGGTAGATTTTAAAAGCCTTGCGCGTGCAAAAGCAGCCACATATGTGTGTAAGTGCGTCACATGGGAGCTATGTGAATTTTAATAGCCAGGAAGAACATGCATACGTTTTAGACCTTTATAAGCAATGAAAATTCTAACAAGAGGTGTTGATTTGTTCACTGCAGTCTCTGCTAGCAGCATTGTTCAAATCAACTCCTTTTCATTACTTATAAGGACGAAACTTCTTTAATGATGTCAATTTTACAATGAATAGCTCTGAACGTTTCTGTAACACCATCCCCCAAACCCCAATCCAGCTGCCAAAAACTCACTCCATATCAAAGTGCCCCCTTACAATGGTGCATATATTAAGTGTCCGGCTGAGCCCTATAAAGAGCTTCTCTCTCTTCCTCTGCAATTACGTATGTGAAGAATATTTTAAAATCTACCACGCATACTTTATAAAATAGCGTACAACTATACACGCGTTTATGGGCGCACGCGCGCTGCCCTTTAAAATCTACTTGATAATGATCTGACCATAAGACTGGTTATATTACCTCTAGATAAATATCATTTTGCAAATAGTCTTTCCTGGAGAATACCATGCCAATCCTTATGGGAGGGCTCCTGTATCAGTTGCATCATATCACTAGCTAACATCAAATCCATAAGAACATAAGAACATGCCATACTGGGTCAGACCAAGGGTCCATCAAGCACAACATCCTGTTTCCAACAGTGGCCAATCCAGGCCATAAGAACCTGGCAAGTACCCAAAAACTAGGTCTATTCCATGTTACCGTTGCTAGTAATAGCGGTGGTTATTATCTAAGTCAACTTAATTAATAGCAGGTAATAACTTCTCTTCCAAGAACTTATCCAATCCTTTTTTAAACACAGCTATACTAACTGCACTAACCACATCCTCTGGCAACAAATTCCAGAGTTTAATTGTGTGTTGAGTGAAACAGAACTTTCTCCGATTAGTTTTAAATGTGCCACTGTGACGGGGTCACTATGCTGGACTAAGATAGGATCCAAAGATTCAAGGAAAAGGGGGGAAGGAAAATATAGCAACACCAGGCAAGAGATGTCCCTTGGTTCCTTCCCCCGTATGTTAAAAGGACAGAGGAACCACAGGTGTGGGGAATTAAGGGTGGGACCTCCACAGAGCCAATCAGTGGGCAGAGGAGGAGGAGTTTCCCCATGATAAAAAGGACTCCCTAGTAGAGCAGTCTCAGTCTCCTGCCGGGGACTGAGGAGGAAGGAACAGGCTACCTGGCTGCTCGGGGAAACTTGGACTCTGGATATCCCCGACGGTGTGAAGGACTGCAACCACTATCACAAGGAAGGTGAGCGTGGGGACTTCTGTTGTTTGGACATACAACAAGGATACTTTGCCTGGAGAGCTGCCGGCGGGTGGCTGTATCTCTGGGGAAGTGTTGAGCTCCCGGAGGTACGGAGGGAGGCGGCAGTTAGGCCCAGTGGGGCCGGACTTTGAACAATAGACTTTGAGAAGGACTTCTGAAGCCAGTGGTTGAAACATGAGTGGCTGGCTCAATGGGGAAGGTATCGTCCTTCCATCCAGGTGGTGAGGGTTCAAATCCCACCTGGGGACTTGTAAGATAAATATGGCTAAATTACTATTTTGAGTTTCCAAGGGACCAGGGAAGCTCACGCAGGGATTGGATCCCGGAAGCAGACGGTGTACAGACCGTTGAGAGCGTCACAGCCACATGCTAGCTTCCAGGAGTGCCCCCTAGTCTTTCTATTATCCGAAAGAGTAAAAAACCGATTCACATCTACCCGTTCTAGACCTCTCATGATTTTAAACACCTCTATCATATCCCCCCTCAGCCATCTCTTCTCCAAGCTGAAAAGTCCTAACCTCTTTAGTCTTTCCTCATAGGGGAGCTGTTCCATTCCCTTTATCATTTTGGTAGCCCTTCTCTGTTCCTTCTCCATTGCAATTATATCTTTTTTGAGATGTGGCGACCAGAATTGTACACAATATTCAAGGTGCGGTCTCACCATGGAGCGATACAGAGGCATTATGACACTTTCTGTTTATTCACCATTCCCTTTCTAATAATTCCCAACATTCTGTTTGCTTTTTTGACTGCCACAGCACACTGAACAGACTATTTCAATGTGTTATCCACTGACACCCAGATCTCTTTCTTGGGTAGTAGCACCTAATATGAAACCTAACATTGTGTAACTATAGCATGGGTTATTTTTCCCTATATGCAACACCTTGCACTTGTCCACATTAAATTTCATTTGCCATTTAGATGACCAATATTCCAGCCTCACAAGGTCTTCCTGCAATTTATCACAATCTGCTTGTGCTTTAACTACTCTGAACAATTGTGTATCATCTGCAAATTTGATTACCACACTAGTCCTATTTCTTTCCAGATCATTTATAAATATATTGAAAAGTAAGGGTCCCAGTACTGATCCCTGAGGCACTCCACTGCCCAGTCCCTTCCACTGAGAAAATTGTCCATTTAATCCTACTCTCTGTTTCCTGTCTTTTAGCCAGTTTGTAATCCACGAAAGGACATTGCCACCTATCCCATGACTTTTTACTTTTCCTAGAAGCCTCTCATGAGGAACTTTGTCAAATGCCTTCTGAAAATCCAAGTACACTACATCTACTGGTTCACCTTTATCCACATGTTTATTAACTCCTTCAAAAAAGTGAAGCAGATTTGTGAGGCAAGACTTGCCTTGGGTAAAGCCATGCTGACTTTGTTCCATTAAACCATGTCTTTCTATATTTTCTGTGATTTTGATGTTTAGAACACTTTCCACTATTTTTCCTGGCACTGAAGTCAGGCTAACCGGTCTGTAATTTCCCGGATGTCCCCTGGAGCCCTTTTTAAATATGGGGGTTACATTAGCTATCCTCCAGTCTTCAGGTACAATGGATGATTTTAATCATAGGTTACAAATTTTTACTAATGTCTGAAATTTCATTTTTTAGTTCCTTCAGAACTCTGGGGTGTATAAATTGTCTTACATATTTATTGCACATTTAAGAACCTGCTTACTGAAGGGTATAACCTGTTGTAGCATGTTAGCAGGCACTGTTGGCAGTAACACATCTTTGTTCCTGCCACTGCTAACTAGGGATGTGCATTCATTTCAAATGATAGACAATATCAATGGCATTATCAATGACATTTCTTGTTGTTTTCAAAATGAAATGACTGAAAAATATACAAAATTGTGTGCTTTTTCTTCTATTGTTTTATTGTACCCTATTTCTGCATAATGTGCACTGTTCAGAAACAGTATGTACTTTTTGTAAATAGTTTGCACTATTCTTTACGAATGTAAGGAGCAGCATGAGCCCATAGTACTGCGGCATAGTTGGTGCTGCCTCGAGGACGACCCCACAAGGCCTATCACATGAAGCATACACTGGCAGCTTGAGAACATGCCTTGATGTGTGCCAAGCTGGAGCTTCACCTGTATCACCTTCCTCCCCAGTGGGTTGAGCCCTTGGGTTCTGATGGCTGACAGGAGTTAGGTAGTTTGAGGGATCTAAGACAGAGTCCAGAGACAGGTCAAGAGTCATGGCTGGCAGCAGATACAAAGTAGTAAAGATTCTAAGCTGAGGTCAGGTCCAAGCAGCAAGCAAGGGGATGGTCAAGATCCATAGCTGAGGTCACAACTGAAGAATCAAGCCAAGACAAACAAGGCATGGAGGGACAAGATAAGACAAGATGGATAAGATAAGATGAGCCAGGACACCAAGAACAGGGACAAGACAGGTGGACAGAGTGAGACAGCATAGACTGGGCAAGGGCAGGGGCCAGAGCTAGGCTGGATGGGGTGAGGCATGGCTTGAACAGGCTGGACGAGTCAAGAATAAGGTAGGCTTGGACGAGGCAACAAGGAGGCAGGCTGAGACGAGCCAAAGACAAGGCAGGCTGGGATGAGGCAAGGCCGGAAGTCTGGAGATTCAAGGCTGGATGATCCAAGGCTTGGTAAATGAACTACAGAGCAGGAGACCCATTGCAGCTATTTTTGAGAGGTTTCTGAGATCCCCTGACATCATCAAGGGGTACCGCAGGGACTTTCCCATCATGACCCCATTAAAACTTAATGCGTGCTGTGCGCACATGCTTTGGAGGATCCTGGATCATGGCAGCTTCCTTTGTGTGCTGTGCCACTCTTGGTGGCATTTGTGGTCGGCGGCATCCATGCCACATGTGGAGACCGGCGATGCTTGGGTTGATTGCGGCAGCTCACGGAAGCATGCCATGAGTCACCAAATGTAACACCAAAATTTAAAATATGAAAAATAGGGAAAACATTAACGAAAGCAAAACTGAGAAGACACAACACAAAATGACTTTTTTTGAGCTGCACACCTCTGTTGGTAAAGCAACTGTTATTAATCGCAGCAACATAAGACTTAGCCCCCCCCCCCCCGCACTGATGTTTAAAGAGCCCACAGAAGCCCTAAATAATCTTCTTCTACTTGTTCAAGAACCGTGGATTACCCTTTAAACACAGGGTGGAGGACAGAGGATTACTTCAGGCTGCTGAGGTCTGTTTAAATACACAGGAGGAGCGGGGATCAGCAAGTGCATCAGCTTGCAGATGCCCCCCACCAAAGTTTAACTCCGATGTACTGTTGACTTTTTCAACATATGATTTGTATTAAACCATTTTGATATTAACAAGCTGCTTTGCTTAAATTTCCAAGTGACATGGCTCCTTAATATGTTTCCCTTGCTAAAAGGAGGATTTTTCATTAACAGTACTACAAGCATGTGCTTTGCCATTAAGGCTCATTAATGTGTTAATTTAACATGCATTAACACTCTTTAGTAAAAGAGCCCTTAGTGAATGCTATCACATTTTCATGTCCCCTTCTTACAGTTTTATGGTAATAAATTGACTAATACAAATATTTGTAAATAATTACAAATTTTAATCCTTAATACTAATTAAAAAAAGAACTGCATTGCTTTTGTGCTCATACTAAATCAGCATACACAGAATTAAAATTGAATTCAGAGTCAATTTTGAGGTCAGCTCAGACTGATTTCAATCAGTTACAGGAAAGGATTTGTTTTGTCTTTTAAAAATACAAATCAAGATGTTCATTCTAGTTAAAACTTGTCAGATATATTGTTAACAGGAAAATTGATTCATTTCAGAATGACCGGAATAGCACATATCCTATTGTAAGAAGATGACATCAGCACTGTGGTATTTCTGAAAGTTGCTATCAGTTTTATCTTGTTATATTGTAAGGAAACTAATTTTGAAACCAAAGAGGTTGCAACTTCTTAAAACCATAAAATGTGCGCTGCTCCTTTATTTAATTGGCGGGGTGGGGGCTAACCTGGGCAAAGGATTTTGGTGGGAGGACACTTTGAGGTAGCCCTTTCTGTAAGAGGATTTTTCAGAGTATGGGTTTTGTTGTTTTGTTTTTGTTTTTTATAAAGGTTAAAAATGGATCATATTTCCTGAACTGGGAAAATTCCAGATACTTCTCTAAGACAGTCCAGGGGAGGTGTGTGCATTGTGTGTGAGTGGCAAGCATGATGTTGGACCAATGATTGAAGTTTTTGTTTCTGATATAAATCTGTGTGTGTGGCCTGTGAAAGGGGCTGGTCACTGAGGATGGAGCTCATGGAGTAAAAGTCTCTGGAGGCTCCAGGCCACAAGAGAAAGAAAGAAGAACAATTGGTGCTTCGCCCAAGAGCACTGCTGGAAGCGTGTGAGTGGATTACAAGTGAGTGGGAGAGAACAAAGTGGAGTGTGAAAGGACAGCTGAGCGTGCCATCTGCTTGCATGGATTTTTGCGAAGTGCTGCAGAAGTCAAGGTCTAATGAGAGACCGAGAAGAGGTTTTGTTCTTGCAGATTTTCCTGAGGAACTGTGTTAGGGTATTAAATGGGCCTAGAATAGAGGCACCAGCTGCCTTTTTCTTCACAGAGCCCGAGATTATTTATTTATTTATTTCTATTTATTTCTATACCGGACTTCACGAATAGAATTCACATCAGGCCGGTTTACATGGAACTTAGGGGATAAACAAGTGTAACCAAACAAGAAGGCTGAAGCAAGCAAAGTTACATAAAACAAGGGCATTGAACCTGGGGGCTAAAGTAGCCAGGAAGAAAGGTAGAGCGGAATTAGCAACACATAAATAATATAAAACGGGTTATGAGATTAGTAATTATCTCATTCCTTGGACTGAGTCCGAAGTGTCATTTTGACTAGGGGGACAAAATGACAAAAAGTGTCATTTTGTCATTTTGACTGTTGAGAGCCCGAGATTAGCACTGGCCCCAACGCACTGGCGGAGGGGTGGTGGCACTGTCTCCATAGCTCCTCCATAAGGGAAGTGTCTGAAATCCTAACCACTTCTAAAGAGTGAGTAGAAATGTGGAGCTTCTGTGTCAGAAGAAAATAACTATCCTGGACCCCTCTTGGGTCCTCCAGTGAGAGAGAGAGAGACTGAGAGGTGAAAGGAGTAATGGTTGTGTAGTGGGCCTCCTGTGGGAGGGGAGCAAAGAAGAGCTAGAAGTTGTCTAAAGGTGAACCGAGCCTTGTATGTGTTGGGAGTAACCTCAACAAAAGCCGACCGCAAGGGAGGTGAACTGAGTGTAACCCTTACTTGGGGTGTGTTAAATCCCAAGGGCCCACAATCTTATTTATAACCTTGGGGGCTGCTCTGACTAGCTAACTTCTTCCCAAGCTTGACTCTTGATCCGGGGGGGGGGGGGGGGGATTCTTTCTATGGGGGGAGGCTCTTGTCTATGGCCCAGACAATGGTGTGTGATCCTGTGAACGTGTTGGTAATTGTGGCATCCACAGGAGGGAGATGCTGCGAAAGAACAGGCAGAACCAAGAAGTGAGTGTTAAAAAATAATTTACTAATTTAGTTTAAAGTCAAAATAAAGTCCATAATTCAGAAATGTGAGATTACATCTGACTGATGGTACAGAAATTTCTTTTGGGTAGATGGGTATCTTTGTTTCAGATATCTGGATAGAGCCCTTGGTGATCTTAAATGTGCATACTTTCCCAGCGGCTCTCCTGCGACTTTTACTGACTCGGCCTTTTTATCAGCCAAAGAACTAGAGTAGATGGAATATGTATACAAGCAGTCTGCTGCTTAGAAGTATTCTGAAGTTAACTTTTAACTTTCAAGTGCTGAATAAAGGAATATTGTGATACTAATAAGTAAAATGTCTACTGCATTGGGACGGTAACATTTAAACAGGTACACGGGCGCACATGTGCGTGCATTTGCCAGCTCACGGCTATTTTATAACATGCAGGCATATATGTGCATGTCATAAAAGAGGCTGAGCGCATGCCTATGTGCATGCAACTTTAAGTGGGCACACGCATGTGCACACAAATCCTGTTTCCTCCACATAAGTGAGGGGATTTTAAAAGTTTTGCACGTCCACGCCGTAGCCAGTTTCACCAGTTCATTCCCAGTTCTCCCGGGCAAGGGATAGGACTTCAAAACCCCCCTAGTTTAATAGCCTGTTTTCCCCTGTTAACCCTGACACTTTAAACCCTTCTGACACGCTTATATTTTTTTGTTTTATGACTTCATAGCAGAAGTAAAGTTACGTGGCAGGGGACCCAGGCATGTGCTTGTGCACATAAGTATTAATACGCTGGTTTCATTGAGAAATACAAGAACGCTCATGCCCCAACCAGACCATGCCCACACCCCACCCCTTGTTTAGAAAAATATTTTGTGCATGCAGTGGGAGGTATGCCTGTATCCAGGCGGCTTTTAAAATCCACTCGGCTTGTTCTGTCCCTACATATTCGTGTATCTCTCGGGTTTAGCACACGCCGGGCTTTTGAAATTCACCTCATAGTGCTTAAAAATGCCTTGTACATGCATACATCCAACCTCTCCCCCTCTTTGTGGCCCAGCTTCTGGGTCTTATCCTTGAGGCCCTCTATCTATAAAGAGGAGAAGTAGAAATATAATGTCTTAGTTTAATGTTTCCTGTTTTGTGACCTCCTTAATGGTATAGTTCCTGTTTTTACACTTAACCCTTGACCCACTGTTACAGTGACTTTTCACTGACCCTTCTGACATCAATATAGGCTATTCGGCTTTTGCTTAACAATCCCAAACCCACCAACCCCCCACCCTACCTCCATTCCCCCACCCCCATACCCCATCCTATACCTAACCCTCTAAACTCCCACCCTACATCCACCCTGCCAACATCTACCTATTTCCAAGTGGTACTTATCCCATAAATGTAGGAGGCCCTACAATTAAACTCTGTTTGGAGGTCTCGCCAGGCCTACCACATAGAAGAGCACTTCCTTTCTCACCACCAGTCAGGCCAGCCTGGCATGTCCCTGGTGGTGATGTTGCTGTCTTGCCAGAGAGGACATTTTGAAATGAGCCTGCTCCAGCAAAACCAGAAGAGTGCGCATGTGCATATAAAAAAAATGTATGTGTATTAAACTTTTCATGTAACCATGTACTTTAGGGGCTGAGTATACATGTATTTTATAACCTGCACAGATTCTAAAATAGTATATATATGGGCCTGCAGAGAGAGGTTTGAAAGTTATCCTGTCTGTGACAATTAAGGCAGCTCTTCGAGAAATTCTGAGTGTTAATAAGTCTCAGTACTAACAACTAGAGAAAGAAGAATCTAAAGAACAGGAAGAACTGGAACTCTGACCAGGTAAAAGAGAAGTGTAAGAAAATATATTTGAAGAAAGTAGATTGATTAGTACTCACTGGTTCATTAAGTTTGTCTTTTGATTTGTAAGATTGTACTTCCCTCTATACTTTTGGCATGCATTTAGCAGAGACGCAGTCCTTACCAGCTCAGCTCCTCTATAGTTTGTGTTTGAACTGTGTAGATTTGAGAAAATGTTTACTGCTGTGTGCATTTTCTTTTATATTTTTATATTTGAAAGAATGAATATATTTTTTCTTTATTTATATTAAAAAAAAAAACCAAAAAAAAAAACACATCATACAAGTAAAATCTTGTAAGGCAAATTAAGCCAAATGTATGGTAAGAAAAATCTTCAGAACAGGAAAAGAAAAAATATAAGGGATTGTTACAATATAAGTAAATGGGCTAAGCCAGTCCCAAAATAAAGAGAAGGAGAGCCAGAAACAAGAGAGACAAGAAAAGAAAAATAAAAAATAGAATGAATATTTGAAGTAGAAATACTTTGTCCTTCAAAGACATTTGGATCATTTAATTGCCTGTGGTTGCTGCTTGATGCAGAATTCTATTTTGAAACATGGACCATGTTGGAGTTTTCTCATGCCCATGTTGCTGATGGTCTTATAAGTTAAGTAATTTTATATGCAAAATAAAAAAAATATCAAAAAAGGTTGTGGTATATTTTACCAATGGACTAGCCCAATGATTTAATATAAGGCAATTGAAGGTCTGTATACTAAGCCGGTAGTACCTATTATGAAGACTCTATTATAATATATGTATTTGCATGTGGACTGTGCTTTTACCTATATATATTACTTTTTCCCTGCACCTAGTAAGCACCTGTCTCTCCTATAATTCTAACTAATACATAGAAACATAGAAATGATGGCAGAAGAAGACCAAACGGCCCATCCAGTCTGCCTTGGGTCAGGAGGCCTTGGGGGGGGGCCTCCTGACCCCCCCAAGCTGGCCAAAAGTTCCGGTTGGGTCCAACGAGGGTCCCGGAGCGAACGCGCGGGGAATCACGTGACGTCCGCGTCACTCCGACGTGACGCCGGCGTCACGTGCTCCTCGCAAAGGAATACAGAAATGGCGTCCTGACTCCCCGCTGGACCACCAGGGAGTTTTGGTAAGTCTTGGGGGGGGATTAAGGAGGGTGAGGGGTTTAAATTTTTATTTAGGGAACCGGTGTACATATGGACATAGCCTCAACTTATGGAATTCTACATATGTCCATATTGGCCGAAATTGACCCCCCCTTTCGACTTATGAACATAAACTTTTTGTCTGCACATCCATAACATACAGTCCTTAGGACTATACAGTAGATTAGACTATGAACTCTACACCACAATAAACCATAACTATAATACTATGTGTAATAAAACTACCGGTGTAAGTACCTTGGTACAATTGGTCATGAACTGCTTCGCTAAATGACTATGTCTAATGATATATTGTAACCGAACCTTTGACGGCACCTGTTAGAATGTACTATTGTACACTTTTACCTACATTAAATATGTGCCTACATGTAAACCGTTGCGACGGTATTTAACTTAGCAACGGTATAGAAAAGTTTTTAAATAAAAATAAATATATACACAAATACTTTACAACCAAAAGTATAATGGGACTTACTAATGGAAATCAGGATTTATGCACCTTACTTCAGTATATTTAAGAAGTGGAAGCAGGACCGGGAATGCCGGGGACTGTGGCAGAGACGGAGGCACCAGGGGGAGGCCCGAGGTTGGAGTTGACAGCCCACTGCTGCTAGCGAGGAGGAACCAGAGGCTGGAGTCACTGTAGAAAGGTGAGGGGGCCGTGCCATGGGTCTGCTGCAGACAGCATACATAACCCCGCCCTTTATGCCCCCCTCTTGGAGGTCGGGGTTTGCCCGGCTGGGCACGATGAAAGTTCAGGAGGAGGGTTTTGTCCAAGATGTTCTGAGCTGGTTCCCAAGAATTTTCTTCGGGTCCATAACCCTCCCAAGAAAGGAGGTATTCCCACCGGCGGCCCCTACAGCGGATGACGAGGACTTTGTGTACCTTGTACGTCATATCAGTTTCAGTGTTTTGAGCAGGCTAGGATAAGACCACAGGGTTTAAAAGAGATACATGAAAAGCATTATGTATTCCCAGTGTAGGAGGTAGCCGAAGCTGGTATGTAACTGGTCCAATGCGTCAGGTGACCGTAAAAGGTCCAATGTACCTTGGAGCGAACCGTTGAAAAGGTATTCTGAGCCAGATTTTCTGGCCAGGAAGGAATTCAGGAGCCAAGCGTCAGTGACTGTAAGCAGTTCTCTTGGCCTTGGAACTGACTTGACGTAAGCAAAGATTCGTCTGTTCTCATAAAGTCTTAAGTGCATCCGCAGTAGCCTGCGCCGCAGGGGATGGTACTGACAAAGGTATAGGCTACGGTGGTTGTGGTTGCTTTCCATAGACGATGGAGAACAATGACGTGCCTGTAGCAGTGGCAATGTGGGATTTGTGAGAAAAGTCCGCCCAAGGGAGTCGTTTTGGCAGTCGTTGATGTAAGCATGCAGGAAAGCTTACAAAGAGCAATTCATTCGCTCGGCTTGTCCGTTGGCTTGGGGGTGATAAGCAGTTGATAAACTGATATTTATACTGAATTTTTGGCAAAGAGCGTGCCAATATATAGCAACGAACTGTGGACCTCTATCAGAGACAATGTCCTTGGGTAGGCCATGCAGTCTGAAGATGTGGCAGAAAAATAAGCATAAGAACATAAGAAATTGCCATGCTAGGTCAGACCAAAGGTCCATCAAGCCCAGCATCCTGTTTCCAACAGAGGCCAAAACCAGGCCACAAGAACCTGGCAATTACCCAAACACTAAGAAGATCCCATGCTACTGATGCAATTAATAGCAGTGGCTATTCCCTAAGTACAATTGATTAATAACCATTAATGGACCTCTCCTCCAGGAACTCATCCAAACCTTTTTTGAACCCAGCTACACTAACTGCACTAACCACATCCTCTGGCAACAAATTCCAGAGCTTTATTGTGTGTTGAGTGAAAAAGAATTTTCTCCGATTAGTCTTAAATGTGCTACTTGCTAACTTCATGGAATGCCCCCTAGTCCTTCTATTATTCGAAAGTGAAAATAACCGAGTCACATCTACTTGTTTAAGACCTCTCATGATCTTAAAGACCTCTATCATATCCCCCCTCAGCCGTCTCTTCTCAAAGCTGAACAGCCCTAACCTCTTCAACCTTTCCTCATAGGGGAGCTGTTCCATCCCCTTTATCATTTTGGTTGCCCTTCTCTGTACCTTCTCCATCGCAACTATATCTTTTTTGAGATGCGGCGACCAGAATAGTACACAGTATTCAAGGTGTGGTCTCACCATGGAGCACCGTTCTATTAACCATTCCCTTCCTAATAATTCCTAACATTCTATTTGCTTTTTTGACTGCTGCAGCACACTGAGCCGACGATTTTAAAGTATTATCCACTATGATGCCTAGATGTTTTTCCTGGGTGGTAGCTCCTAATATGGAACCTAACATCGTGTAACTACAGCCATGGTTATTTTTCCCTATATGCAACACCTTGCACCTGTCCACATTAAATTTCATCTGCCATTTGGATGCCCAATCTTCAAGTCTTGCAAGGTCCTCCTGTAATGTATCACAGTATGCTTGTGATTTAACTAGTCTGAATAATTTTGTATCATCCGCAAATTTGATAACCTCACTCGTCGTATTCCTTTCCAGATCATTTATATATATATTGAAAAGCACCGGTCCAAGTACAGATCCCTGAGGCACTCCACTGTTTACCCTTTTCCACTGAGAAAATTGACCATTTAATCCTACTCTGTTTCCTGTCTTTTAACCAGTTTGTAATCCACGAAAGGACATCACCTCCTATCCCATGACTTTTTAGTTTTTGTAGAAACCTCTCATGAGGGACTTTGTCAAATGCCTTCTGAAAATCCAAATACACTACATCTGCCGGTTTACCTTTATCCACATGTTTATTAACCCCTTCAAAAAATGAAGCAGATTTGTTAGGCAAGACTTCACTTGGGTCAATCCATGTTCTATTAAATCATGTTTTTCTATATGCTCTACGATTTTGATCTTGAGAATAGTTTCCACTATTTTTCCTGGCACTGAAGTCAGGCTCACTGGTCTATAGTTACCCGGATCGCCCCTGGAGCCTTTTTTAAATATTGGGGTTACATTGGCCACCCTCCAGTCTTCAGGTACAATGGATGATTTTAATGATAGGTTACAAATTTTAACTAATAGATCAGAAATTTCATTTTTGAGTTCCTTCAGAACCCTAGGATGCATACCATCCGGTCCAGGTGATTTGCTACTCTTTAGTTTGTCAATCTGGCCTACTACATCTTCCAGGTTCACAGTGATTTCGTTCAATTCGTCTGACTCATCACCCCTGAAAACCATCTCTGGAACTGGTATCTTCCCAACATCCTCATTAGTAAACACGGAGGCAAAGAATTCATTTAGTCTTTCTGCAATGGCCTTATCTTCCCTAAGAGCTCCTTTAAACTCTCTGTCATCTAATGGTCCAACAGACTCCCTCACAGGTTTCTTGCTTTGGATGTATTTAAAAAAGTTTTTATTATGAGTTTTTGCCTCTATTGCCAATTTCATTTCAAATTCTCTCTTCGCCTGTCTTATCAATGTTTTACACTTAGCTTGACAATGCTTATGTTTTATCCTATTTTCTTCAGATGGATCCTTCTTCCAATTTTTGAAGGATGTTTTTTTGGCTAAAATAGCCTTTCACCTCACCTTTTAATCATGACTGTAATCGTTTTGCCTTCCTTCCACCTTTCTTAATGCATGGAATACATATGGACTGTGCCTCTAGGATTGTATTTTTAAACAATGTCCATGCCTGTTGAACACTTTTAATCTTTGCAATTGCACCTTTCAGTTTTTTTCTAACTATTTTCCTCATTTTATCAAAGTTTCCCTTTTTAAGATTTAGTGTTTGAGCTGCAGATCTACTTATTGTGCCCCCCTTCCAGTTATTAGTTTAAATTTGATGATGTTATGATCACTTTTGCCACGTGGCCCCACCACCGTTACTTCTCTCACCAAATCTTGCGTTCCACTAAGAACTAAATCTAAAATAGCTCCCTCTCTTGTTGGTTCCTGAACCAATTGCTCCATGAAGCAATCATTTATTACATCCAGGAACTTTATTTCTCTAGCAAGTCCTGATGTTACATTTACCCAGTCAATATTGGGGTAATTGAAATCTCCCATTATTATTGCACTGCCAAATTGGTTAGCTTCCCTCATTTCTCTTAGCATTTCATCATCTGTCTGACCATTTTGTCCAGGTGGACGGTAGTATACTCCTATCACTATACTCTTATCCAACACATGGGATTTCTACCCATATAGATTCTACTGAGCATTTAGTCTCTTGTATGATCTTTATCCTGTTGGACTCTATACCCTCCCGGACATAAAGTGCCACACCCCCACCAAGTTGATCCTCCCTATCATTGCGATATAATTTGTACCCTGATATAGCACTGTCCCATTGGTTATCCTCCTTCCACCAAGTCTTTGTGATACCAATTATGTCAATCTCATCATTTGCTGCTATACACTCTAACTCTCCCATCTTACTTCTTAGACTTCTGGCATTGGCATACAGACATTTCAAAGTGTGGTTTTTGCTTGTTTTAACAACCTGCTTTTCAGTTGTTTGAGATAATTCAGAACTTATTAGCTTTGGTGATTTTTTACATATAGGCATATGAACTATGTTTGCATTTAATGGAACCTCTCTGTTGGGATGCCCTAATGCTCCTGTTTCATTAATATCCTTCAAGGATACATTTCTCCGAACCATGCACTGCTGAGTGACTGTCTGCTTTCCCCATGTTCTAGTTTAAAAGCTGCTCTATCTCCTTTTTGAAAGTTAGTGCCAGCAGCTTGGTTCCACTCTGGTTACGGTGGAGCCCATCCTTTCGGAAAAGTCTCCCCTTTCCCCAAAAGTTTCCCCAGTTCCTTACAAAGCTGAATCCCTCTTCCCTGCACCATCGTCTCATCCACGCATTGAAACTCTGGAGCTCTGCCTTGCCTCTGGGGACCTGCACATGGAACAGGAAGCATTTCAGAGAATGCCACCCTGGAGGTTCTGGATTTCAGCTTCCTACCTAAAATCCTAAATTTGACTTCCAGAACCTCTCTCCCACATTTTCCTATGTTGTTGGTGCCCACATGTACCATGATAACCGGCTCCTCCCCAGCACTGTCTGGAGCTGATGGTAGGACCAGTAGATGGATGAAATGGGCCATTTTTGAAAATCAGTCTATGGTTACTAGGGATGTGCAGAGCAAAATTTTATGTTCATATTTTTTATGTCCGAAAGGGGGTCCCACTTGCGGCCAATATGGACATAAAAAAAATCCAATGAGTTGGGTATATGTACATATGTGCAAAAAAAAAATTTAAACCCCCTCACCCTCCTTAATCCCCCCCCCAGACTTACCACAACTCCCTGGTGATCGAGCGAGGAGTGAGGACGTCATTTCTGCAATCCTTGGCGAGAAGCATGTGACGTCGGTGGCACGTCGAGTGACGCGGCGTCACGTGATTCCCGGCGAGTTCGCGTCGGACGGCTCGTTCGGCCCAAAAAGAACTTTTGGCCAGCTTGAGGGGGTCAGGAGGCCCCCCCAAGCTGGCCAAAAGTTCTTTTTGGGCCGAACGAGCCGTCCGGCGCGAACGAGCCGGGAATCACGTGGCGCCGCGTCACTCAGACGCGACGTCACGTGATTCCCGGCAAGTTCGCGCTGGACGGCTCGTTCGGCCCAAAAAGAACTTTTGGCCAGCTTGAGGGGGTCAGGAGGCCCCCCCAAGCTGGCCAAAAGTTCTTTTTGGGCCGAACGAGCCGGGAATCACGTGACGTCGCGTCTGAGTGACGCGGCGCCACGTGATTCCCGGCTCGTTCGCGCCGGACGGCTCGTTCGGCCCAAAAAGAACTTTTGGCCAGCTTGGGGGGGCCTCCTGACCCCCTCAAGCTGGCCAAAAGTTCTTTTTGGGCCGAACGAGCCGTCCGGCGCGAACGAGCCGGGAATCACGTGACGCCGGCGTCACTCAACGTGCCGCCGACGTCACATGCTTCTCGCCAAGGATTGCAGAAATGGCGTCCTCACTCCTCGCTCCATCACCAGGGAGTTGTGGTAAGTCGGGGGGGGGGGATTAAGGAGGGTGAGGGGGTTTATATTTTTATTTTGGCTCAACAATCGCGATTTCCCACATATCGAACATATCTATGTTCGATATGTGGGAAATCCGATCGTTTATGTCGAATCAATTTTTTAAGTAAAAAAAAAATATGAGTTGCGTTTTACTAATGCGGTCAATCCGAATGCACACCCCTAATGGTTACCCATATAATGGTATGACCCTTAGATGGAGGCAAATCCATGATGAAATCTGTAGACAGATGGGTCCACGGTTCCTCAGGAGCTGGAAGTGGTTGCAGGAGACCCCAAGGTCGACCGACCAGGGCTTTTGCTGTGCTCAAGTGTTACAGGATTCGACATATGCTTTAGTGTCAGATACCATAGTAGTCCACCAGAATAACAGTTAGAGCAGTGCCAAGGTTTGTACTCACCCTGGGTGTCCAGCAAACTTAGAATCATGCACCCAGCAGAGAACTCTATCTCGGAGTCGTCTGGGTACGACAGTCTTCCCAGCAGGGAATGGGTGAGTGGCAGACAGACAGATACAAGCTTGGTCCATTATATGGCTGGGTTCTTCCGGAGTGTCTTCAGGCTCAAAAGAGCATGATAGGGCATCTGCCTGGAGGTTTTTATCAGGTAGACGGTAACGAAGCTTGAAATTGAACCTGGAAAAGAACAGGGCCCATCAGGCCTGATGGGCGTTGAGACTCTGGGCATGGCTTAAATGTTCCAGGATCTTATGGTTGGTGAACACGAAGAACTTATGTTGCGCAACGTCTAGCCACTGGCGCCATTATTCAAGGGCTAATTTTATGGCAAATATCTCGCGATCTCCAATATTGTAGTTCGTTCTGCAGATGAGAACTTGCAGGAGTAGAACAAACATGGGACAGTAGCACCAGAAGCAGTGCGTAGACTCAGGACTGCCCCAGTTCCAATAGTGGAGGCGTCCACTTCCACTTGAAAAAGATGGTTCGGGTCTCGGTGATGTAGACAATTCCCTGCCTGGAAGGCTTCTTTAAGGTGGTGGAAGGCTGCGACGGCTTCCGGAGTCCAATTTTGAATATCTTGGCCCTTACGAGTTAATGCTGTCAGAGGAGCAGCCAAAGTGGAATAGTGTGGGATGAAATTGCGATAGTAATTTAGAAATCCCAGTAAGCGCTGGAGGGCTTTAAGATCCACAGGTTGCGGCCAATCCCGGATTCCTTTCAACTTGGCAGGGTCCATAGAAAATCTTCCTTGGGAGATAATGTATCCGAGGAAAGGCAGACTGGATTTCTCGAATAAGCATTTGTCCAATTTTGCAAATAAGTGATTCTCGCGAAGACGTTGGAGGATGGTATGGACATCAGTGCGGTGTGTGGCCAGATCCTTAGAAAAGACAAGGATATTGGCCAGATATGCCACAACCTTGGTATACAGCAAATCTCTGAAAATTTCATTCATCATTCGTTGGAAAACTGCAGGCACATTACAGAGGCCGAAAGGCAACACCAGGTATTCGTAATGACCGTCCCGGGTGTTAAAGGCAGCCTTCCAAATGTCATCGGGATGGATCCGTACCAAATTATACGCTCCACATAAGTCCAATTTCATGAATATAGATGCTCCTTGCAAGCGATCAAATAATTCTGAGATCAGTGGCAGAGGATACTTGTCTTTGCGGGTGATGGAGTTTAGGCCGCGGTAGTCAATACATAGCCTGTATTTTGTGACCATCTTTCTTGGTCACAAAAAAGAATCCCACCCCAGCAGGAGAAGTTGAGGGGTAGATGAATGTCATCACAAGGTTTTCTTGGATGTACTCCATCATAGCATTTGTCTCTGGCAGAGACAGAGGGTAGGTGCATCCTTGGGGAGGCGTGGTCCCAGGAAGAAGGTAAATGTGACAATCAAACTTCCAAAGAGGCGGAAGAAGGTCTGCTTTTTGTTTGGAAAACACATCTTCAAAATCAACATAAGGAGCGGGTATACCTGAAGATGTGGCAGCCAGAGGAACCACTGATGGTGGTACAACTTTCTGAAGACAGGACTGGAGGTAGGCGGGACCCCGGTCCAACAGTTGCAATGAACCCCAGTTAAATTGAGGAGAGTGCCTTTGCAGCCAGGGGAGTCCAAGCACTACTGGATGGATGGATTTCTCCAATACTAACAGTTCAAGTCACCGGGGGAGGCCCGAGGACAGAGCTGATTGCCCACCATCACTAGCGAGGAGGAGCCAGAGTTTAGAGTCACTGTAGAAAGGTGAGGGGGCCGTACCGCAGGTCTGCCATGGACAGCATGCATAACAATTGAGACCCTCATAGCTCTTCAGCCTTACTCCCCCCAGTTCACTCAGATCTCCCATCCAGCCAATAGTACACAAATATCATGTTTAATATCACTTATGCCAGATAATTAGCAGGTATTAAAATTACATGAGTAAGTCAGCAAACCTTCATGCTCAACTGTCTTTTAAAATAGCCTTATATATGTAATTGTTGGCCAAACCTCAGAATGACCCCAGACTGCCCCCATTTTATGCACATATATATATGGTGAAAGCAAAAATACGTACATATGTTTGAGACTTATAAAATAGCATGTATGTTGAACCCAGTTTTGGATAGGTAATCTTCCGTTAGATTTCTCCCACAAAAATCTAGGGTGGTTTTGCAAGCATTGTTAGATTCTATGCATATGTCAGATCCCTTGATATTTGCAACATCCTATCACTAAGGAGTTTACTTTTTCTTCTTTGCCTCATCAGTTGTATTCTAGAATTGATTATTTTTTAGTTTCTAATGTTTTATTGTCTCTTGTTGTAGCAGCTAACATGGGCAATATTGGTTCTCAGATAATGCACCTTTTTTTTTTTTTTGGAGTTCAGCTATATGGGCTTGACTCAGATGATTCCTTTATGGCATTTTAATATTGGACTGCTATGTGATGAGAACTTTATTGCATTTGTCCAAGATAAATGTATGGAATACTTTAGATTTAATGATATCCAGTCAACGTCATCTTTTACTTGGTGGGATGCATTTAAAGCTGTACTGAGAGACATCGTTAACTATTCTGCTGGTAAACAAAAGCAATACAAATTGGAGGTGGAGAAATTGGCAGAGGCCATCAGACAGTTGGAGTCACAACATATTAGAAACAAAGATAATTCGATATTCTTATCCCTTCAAAAATTGAAATTCAAATATAACTCTCTTTTAAGTCAACAAACTGGTATGTTATTGTTTTCTTAGTCTGCTAATTATTATGCTAGCAGCAACAAGGCTAGACATTTATTAGCACAATATTTGAAGTCCTGGAAAAACAGGGAAAGAGTTAAGGCATTGCAAACTAGTTCAGGGATCAGAGTTACTAGAGGTTGGATATAGTGATGGAATTTCAAGCTTGTTATATAAAGCTATATTCATAAGAGGTGACTTATTCTAGGGAGGCTTTATTTGATTTCCTGAAGGGGTTGGAGCATCCTGTATTGTCTGAAGTTTCTAAAGAAATTTTGAACAGGGACCTGTTAATGGAAGAGATAGAGATGACAATTGGTTCATTGCCTAATGAAAAAGCTCCTTTTCCTGATGGACTTCCAGGAGAATTTTATCATGTGTTCAAGTCCATCTTGTTTCCTAAGCATCAAAAGCTTTATTAAAGCTTTTTAGACACTGGGTTAGTTGGAGAATCTTTTTCTGAAGCTAGGATTGTGGTACTTGAAAGGCCTGGAAAGGACTTGCTGTTTGTACAGAATTAAAGAACCATTTCTCTTATCAATAGTCTGTAAAATCTATGCTTAAGTCCTTGTAGTAAGGTTGTCTAAAGTGATGGACTCTATTGTTCACAAAGATCAGAATGGTTTTGTTTTTGGACTTATTGCAGTAGAAGAAGACCGGAAGGCTCATCTGCATACTCCTTCCAGCATCCCCCGGGAGAGGAGTCCAGAGGTCACCATAACTGATTCAGATATTGAATTCCACAGCCCCAGCTTCCAGAGGCCCTGCACCCTTTGCAGTAGAAGAGGACTGGAAGTGTGCGCCGAATGGTGCGCAAATCTCAAACTCTTCATTTAACTGAGTGAAGATTAATTTAATGGTAGTTAAAGAGGATTGGTAAGTATAACTTTGGGAAAACTTTGGACGTATAAAAGATTGGTGAAAGGTGAAATAAAGGGATATCATTTTTAGAGTTTGTGTTTGTCTGAGGTAATAAGCAAGCCAGAGATAGTTAATTCTAATGTCTGTCTTTCCCACCCACTCAACCCTTGATTTTTAGGCAAGAGAGACTTTCTCAATAAAAATCAATCAGGGTTTTTTCTAAATCATACTATTGTACCAGCCCTTATTGAAAGTTTAATCATCCCCTTGTAGAATACTAGCTGATTAATTAGTAAATTCACCTGTAAATGTAAGGTACTCTAATTCCAACTCTCTTAGTATCCTAAACTTAACTAGGAACTCAATAAATCTAAGATGAAGGCAGCAGTCCAGCAGCAAGAGAGGGGCTTTCCAGTCTTTTGTATGATTTTTTACCTGCCGGTGAGAGATTGTAAGTGTGCACTCAGTGCAAAGAGTTCTTGGCTCTCGGGGAACAAGTCCAATCTCTGGAGGCTAGAGTAGCAGATTTGGAGGAGCTGAGCCAGACAGAGAGGTACATTGATGAGACCATCAGGGACATAGTAGCCAAGTCCCAAATCCAGTCTGGCAGTCCCAGTGCTGCCTTGGATCAGAAAGGTCTCCCAGTAGGAGAACATCACCCTGGTGTAGCAGGAAGTGATCCTGAAGTAAGGACCTGCTCTCCAGGTGATGTATTGTCCTCTCGCACTGAGGACAAGTCTCCCAGGGTTACTGTCCAGGAGGGAAGGGTTAGGCCAGCCATCATAGTTGGTGATTCAATTATTAGAAATGTAGAAAGCAAGGTAGCTGGTGGACGTTAGGACCGCCTGGTAACTTGTCTGCCTGGTGCGAAGGTGGCAGAACTCACGCATCACCTAGATAGGATTATAGACAGTGCTGGAGAGGAGCCGGCTGTTGTGGTACATGTGGGCACCAAGGACATAGGAAAATGTGGGAGAGAGGTTCTGGAAGACAAATTTAGGATTTTAGGTAGAAAGCTGAAATCTAAAACCTCCAGGGTGCAGGTCCCCAGAGGCAGGCAGAGCTCCAGAGTTTCAATACGTGGTTGAGATGATGGTGCAGGGAAGAGGGATTCAGTTTTGTAAGGAACTGGGGAAACATTTGGGGAAGGGGGAGACATTTCCGAAAGGATGGGCTCCACCTTAACCAGAGTGAAAACAAGCTGCTGGCACTAACTTTCAAAAAGGAGATAGAGCAGCTTTTAAACTAGAACAAGGGGGAAAGCTGACAGTCACACAGCAGTGCATGGTTCAGAGAAATGTATCCTTGAAGGATACTAATGAAACAAGAGACTTAGGGCATCCCAACAAAGATGTTCCAATAAAAGCAAACGTAGTCCATGTGCCTATATGTAAAAAATCACTGAAGCTAATGATTTCCAAATTATCCCTAACAACTGAAAAGCAGGCTGTTAATACAAACAAAAAACACACTTTGAAATGTCTGCATGCCAATGCCAGAAGTCTAAGATGTAAGATGGGAGAATTAGTGTATAGCAGTAAATGATGAGATTGACATAATTGGCATCACAGAGACTTGTGCTCCTACCATGTGACAAGGGCTGACCAATGGCACTGGTAGCCCCTGTGACATTGTAAGGGCAAGGCTATCTGTGCCATTTTGAGTCATAGCAGGCCCAACAGCATGGAGGGAGAGATTGCTCGCGGAACCCCGTTGGACCACCAGGGACTTTTAGTAAGTCTTGGTTTAGGGCTCGAGATAGTGGGGGGGGGGGGGGGGTGTAAGAAAGTAAAATTTAAGGGTGGGGGGGGGTTGTTTTGTTTTTTTTATAAATATGCCCCTCCCCCCACACTAACCCAAAAAACGAATTTTCCCCGAAGCTCAGGGAAAATCCATTTCGTGGTTCAGGTCCCCCCGAACCACAATGAATTAGGCAATTTCAATGAAATTGCCTAATTCGTAATAAATGAAGGCACATCTCTAGTAGTTACTCTCAATACAGAATCAGCATTGTGTATCTACAGTTGGGATTATTCTTCCCTATTTGCATCATTTTGCACTTTTCCACATTAAATTTCATCTGTCATTCAGTTGCCCAAGCTCCTAGTCTCACTAGGTCCTTCTGCATCAGAATCTGCTGCTGAATAATTTTGAGTCATCTACAGATCTGATTATCTGACTTTTTGTTCCCTTTTCCAGATCATTTATGAATATATTAAACAGCACAGGTCCCAGTACCATTCCCTGTGATACCCCACTAATGACATTTCTCCATTTGGAAAACTGACCATTTAGTCCTACCTTCTGTTTCCAGCCTTTTAACCAGTTATCAATCCACTATAAAACCTAAATTATGACTCTGTAATTTCCTAAGGTGTCTCTCATGGGGGACTTTGTCAAATGCCTTCTGAAAGTCCAAATATACCATATCAACTGGCTCATCTTTATCTGCATGTTTTTTTACACTTTCAAAAAATTCTAAAAGATTGGTAAGACAATATGTTCCCTTGCTAAAACTGTGTTCACTCTTCCCCATTAAGTCATGCCTATCAATATAGCCTGTGATTTTATTTTTAAGAATGACTTCTAACATTTTGCTCAGCACAGATATCAGGCTCCTGGCCTTTAGTTTCCTGGATCCTTCCTAGAGCCCTTTTTAAAAATCAGCATCACATTGGCCACCTTCCAGTCTTCAGGAATTATGGCAGTTTTAAATGAAAGGTTACAGATTACTAGTAACAGGTAGGCAATTTAATGTTTTAGCTCTTTTAGAACTTTGGGATAGAAGCCATCTGGTCTTGGTGATTTGTTACTCTTTAGGTTTTCAGTGTGATCTATTATATCCACCATTGTCACAAATCTTGCTTGGGCAGTGGTGAGTACTCTACCAGGGCCAAGATCAGTAATTATGGGCAGTTAACAAAGTTTGTATATTTGGCTTGGATATAATAGACAATAAAGCTGTGGCCTTTGATCTTCATTATACTTTCTACTGTATTTTGGTAATTGTGTGTGTGAAGAGAGATGCTTGGAGTATAGTGGTGGATCTCCATGGTAACTTCATATCATGACCAGGTGGCCGATAGAATGCACCAACTGCTATACTCTTGCTTGTAGCACATGGAATTTGTACCCATAAGATCATCAGAAGAGATTGGAAATTTGTGACGCTAAGGACCGGATTTTCAAAAGGTTACACGCGCCGGGCCTATTTTTAAAGTCCCGGCAGTGCACATAAAGTCCCAGGACGCGTGTAAGTCCTGGGGTTTTACAAACGGGGTGGGGAGTAGGCAAGGCCAGAGGCCTGAAACACAGCAGCCATTGCCACTGTGTCAAGGGATCGCATGCCGGTAGCCTGCCGGCACGCGCAACTCACGCCTGCCCAGAGGCAGGTGCAAAAGGTAGGATACAACTTTTGGGGGGGGTTAGAGTAGGGCTGGGGGGAAAGGTTAGGGGAAGGGGTGGGAAGGTCAGGCTAGGGGGAAGGGAACGGAGGAAGGTTGCACAGCTCGGCACACGCAAGGTGCACAATTCTGCACCCCCTTGCGTGCGCCGACCCCAGATTTTAAAACATGTGCATGCCTGTGCGTGCATGTTATAAAATCTACCCCTAAGATTTTAAAAATTTCATTTTGGTGAAGTTGTCTTAAAGATAATTTAATGTTGATAATATTACTAGACAACAGAATTTACATCTATTTACAGTTTCTAAGGTTGAACATATTTTTACAAACAAAATGTTTATAAAGTATCTTGGAAATATTGAAAATACAATCTGCTCCCTTTCCTCCAGTCTCCAGGGCTTTTTACTTACCATTATAGAAGAAATAAGTTAAATCAGAGGATAAGTTGGCACTGTCACCAAGTTCATCAGACAGTTTAGATCTAACGGGCTATCCCTGCAACTTTAATTGTTAATTGGAGTCTGATAGGAATTATGTTAAGATTGTTCTTTATGTTATTATTTATTTATTGTTCAATGGGAAACATGCCTTCGAGAAATCAACACCCTCCTCTCCAGTCTGAATTTAATCCTAAATTCTTCAAAAACGGAACTCCTTCTCATATCCACGGAGAACCGCAACATCACAACAAATCCTTCAGCAAACTTACAAATAGCCCAAGTGAGAGACCTAGGAGCATCATTGATGATCGGCTAAACCTAAAAGCTTTTATAAACCAAACCACCAAGGACTGC
This sequence comes from Rhinatrema bivittatum, assembly GCF_901001135.1. Classification (NCBI taxonomy): domain Eukaryota; kingdom Metazoa; phylum Chordata; class Amphibia; order Gymnophiona; family Rhinatrematidae; genus Rhinatrema; species Rhinatrema bivittatum. Next base: position 165,762,570 of record NC_042615.1, read on the forward strand.
TTTCATAAACTGCATGTCCTAAAAAGAATAAAACCACTGTTCCACAATCATGACTACAGAACAATCTTACAAGCAATAATCTTCTCTAAGTTAGACTATTGCAACTCTTTATTATTAGGTCTCCCATCATCGCATACTAAACCTCTTCAGATGGTTCAAAACACGGCAGCCAGAATATTGACAAATACACGGAGAAGAGATCACATTTCCCCAGTCCTCAAAGACCTACACTGGCTGCCGATTCATTATAGAATCTTATATAAGTCCATCACCATAATATACAAAGCTATCCAACAATACGCTCCGCTCAACCTACAAATCACTTTCAAAAAACATACATCCTCCAGACCCATAAGAGAGTACTATAAGGAATTTCTACAGGTACCTCACTCCAAAACCTCCCATCATATAACCCTCAGAGACAGGGCATTCTCCACAGCAGGACCTCCTCTTTGGAACTCCATCCCACCGGAGCTGTGGCAGGAACCTTGCCTCCCAACATTCAGGAAAAGACTCAAAACGTGGCTATTTAAAAAAGCCTTCCCAGACTCGGAATAAATCTTAACTCACCTCTAACCAACTTCCAATCACTACCCTTATGCAGAAAACTACAAAATGGCAAATGGATATGTCCTAGTAAATACCATAAACTCTGTAAATGTACCCTGTCAAATTTCGGTTAATATATTCTGTTAAATTTCCTATCACTTTTCTCTGCTCCTAGTTATACTTTTCCCTGTTTTATTGTAACTGTAATTGTTTTCGTTCAGCACCTGTTATTTATTTCGTTCACTGTAACTTTTATCACTCCCCCTGTTTATTGTAAACCGGCATGATGTGATACTCTCACGAATGCCGGTATAGAAAAAACTTAAATAATAAATGTTATGGGATGTATTATTTGAAAATATGAAAGTATGGATATTTCTTAATGTGGAGAAAGCTACTCTGAAAAAAAGAAGGCAATTTATTATATTGAGGCCTACGATTCTGCTAATTGGGCATTATCTTTTTTTGAAATTTCCTTGCAAATGTATCATTCAATTTCATCATGTTAAGTATGTTTTATTTTACCCTGAACAGTTAACTGTTAACCTTGTATTTCTACTGAATTATACTATCAAGATGGGGGTGTAGATCCTTGAAGCTATATACATTATTCCTAGAACCTCCTAGATTTATATTGGTGACATGGTATTAGGACTACGTCCTCGTGTCTGCTTGTGTTTTTTATTTTTTTTTTTTATAATGATTAAACCATTTTGTTTAATGGATGTGTATCCCTTCACCCCTCAATTTTAGTGGACTATTGTGTATTTAGTGTTGATGTATTATTGAAGTATTATTATTTTTTATTAATTACCTTTTCCTTACAAATCATCCTTAGATTTTAATTTCATAATTATAAATAATGCTTCACGTTTTTCTAACATTTGAAAATCCATAAATGCTAGGATTTTTTTTTTTTTAAATTGTTCAAGGTGTCTGTTTTTTAAAAAATTTGCACTTCTTTAGTGCCCAGTATCATTCTACATATATCAATATCTGTAATAGTAGCATGCCTGAACATGCCAACATGCTGATTACTATGGGACTGATTCATAGAGGCTAGAAAGGAGGTTGATGTAAAGTTATTAAGGCACCCAGCAAATAAAAATCTTTGCTATTCTGATCTTGAATAGAGAGCTGCATGTAAAGCAGAAAATGGCAAAATGAGCAACAATAAGGCATAGATTTTTAAAGTTATGCATGGGCGTAGATTTGTTTGCACCCCCGGGACGGCACCACTCCCAACACGCCCCCGACATGCCCCCATGCAAAGCCCCAGGACTTACGCGCGCCAGCAGCCTATGCAACATAGGCGCGCCGGCGCACAAGACCCCTGCGCGCATAAATCCGGCTGGATTTATGTGCGCAGGGCTTTTCAAATCTGCCCCAAAGCGTATAATGAGACATTTGAGACTTATATGGCTCTGTGCCACAGAATGTGTTATTTGTCTACTTACCTTACACAAATTTGCTCTGTTAACATCCGTGCCTTATAAAGAAAGGCAAGGTACGGGACTGAATAAGCATAGGCCATGACATCCCAAACTAAGAGTAAAAAGCCAACACCTCAATCAGCACATTGCCTCATTTGGCCACTATCTGCAACACTTATTTACCATAATTCCACAGGATTCAGTGAGGAAAATCCCAGTTCTCACACATTTATTTATTCAATATTTATAGACCGCCTATCAATTTTACCAGGCAGTTAAAAAGATACCATTCATAAAATGAATGAAACAATCAAAACATAATTAAAACAAGACTAAGACAAACAAATCATAGGATGTATAACATTAAAATAGCATAAACCCTGTTAAAATAATTAAATAGTGCAAAAACTAAGAAAATTTAAGTTACAAAAACCAAGAAAATAAAAACAGTATATCAAATAAAACAATAAAAACTTTTAAAACTAGTTTAAAACCCTGCTGTTAACCTATTGTATAAAAAATATAGTCATACATGAAAGGCTGGTTGGTAGTATATTGCTTTTTTCCACTTTCTGAGAACCTTCTCAGTGACATGGACCGAAGGCTTGTAGAAATAAAAAAAAAACAACTTTTAAAAGCTTTCTGAATCTCAGCAGAACCTTTTCTCCTTTAATACATTGAGGGAGTGTGTTCCATAAAGTTGGTCTTTGAACATAAAATAAATGTTCTCTTGATTTGTCCAGATGAACTAATTTAAAAGAAGGAACATTTAAAAGTTGTTGGGAAGCTGATCTTAAAGATCTTGCAGCTTTATACATTTTAAAAGCTGCATTAAAACTATGTGGAGCCAGCCCATTAATTCCTTAAACTCAAGTATGAGTACTCTAAACTTGTGAGCCATAAAACAGGCAACCAATAGAGTTTAATTAAAACAGGAGTAATGTAAGTTGGAATCTGAGCAATTATTCTAGCCGCAGAATTAAAAAACAAAGCAAAACACTTATTACAGGACAAAAACTACCATCAGTGACTTTGGAAGACAGAAATCATGTGTTTACAAATACATATGCCAACTTGCTCCCTACCAGTTATATAATTGATGATTTGCCCTGGATATAAAGAGGTAAACTCCTCAGATGTCTATTATTTAAATAAAATATCATTCCACTTTTCTAATCTGATGGTGGATTCATAGCTCAAATAAGCTTGAACCAGGGTAAAGTATCATTAAAAAAAAAAAGAGAGACAGGGTGAAAATGCATCTACCCAGGATTTAACTTGTAGACAAATGGAATAAGATCTGTATAAGGCGGTTGGAGATGGAACAGAGCCAGGTGTGACCTATGCAAGCGGGTGTCCCCTTCTGCTGCAATGGATGTGGGGCCTCTGGAAGCTGGGGCTGTAGATCCTGAAGTCTGGATTGCTTGCACTGACCTCTGGAGCCCTCCTCCGGGGGCTGCTGGGTAATGCATGCAGATGAACCTTCCGGTCCTTTGCTGCTGCTGCAGTGCATGTTGCTATTGCTCTATGTGCTTGCCTTAACTTTTCTTCTTGCCTTGCCTTCTTGTTGTTGCCTTGCCTCCCTGTCATGTCTTGGTCCCCTTTTCTTGTCCGTCTGTTCATCTCTGCTTGACTTCTGGTATTGACACTGGCTTCAGACCCTGACTACTCTCCTGGATTGCCACCTGCCTTGACTTTAGCTTGGACCTCAATACTGATTTGACCTCCACTTGCTCCAAACTTGGCCTGGACCTCGATACTGCTTGCTTGCTGGCCGCCCTGACCTTGGCCTGTTACTTGACTTCACATGACTGCTCATTACAGGACACTTGCCTAAGCCTTGCCAGCTCCTGGAACCCAAGGGATCAACCTGCGTGGAACTGGGCTAGTATAAGTGAAGTCCTAGACCCAGTCCTTGTGACAGCGTGTTCACCAGCTGTTGGAGTGGGGCTGACAAGTTCTCCTGCTAGACTGTATCAACCATGCCACAGCTCAAGGGGTCACATCTGTGACACAGAATGGCTGCTCTCTTCTCTGCTCCAGGTTCATCCCTCCACTCTTCTTTCCTGCAGGCTGCCTAAATGGGAGGGGTTGGAGCAGAACACACCTACTATTTCTTTTAAGTCTGAAAAGAAGAGGTGTAACTGTCCCTTCAAAAAAAAAAAAGCCCTGTATCTACCTCTGTATGCCATGTCACAGTAGAATGTCAACAGATAAGATTTTGAAAAAAAATGCATTGATGGAGCAGACCAAAAACAAACATATTTAAGGACCAATGTACTAAAATGCATTACATGTGGCATTTGTTATACATGGACCTGAAAATTATCCATGTGTTGTAATTTATACTTGACATTTGTTATACATGCTAATGCCCAATGTCAATGACATGCAAATGAAGCAGATGGTAAAGTACACATGTACTTTATCTATAGACATTATTGCTAATACATAAATGCACTTCCCTGAAATACTTTTTTTATGTCAATTTATTTATTTTATTTATAAACAATATGATATTCCATCTTTTCTTAAGTTAGTTTCAAAATAGAATGCAATAAAAATTTCATTTAAAATTACAATCCAGATAATCTGTTGCGCTCGGAGGTGGACCCTTGTCCTGAGGCAGTGAAGAACTGCCTCCTGGTAGGGACCAGGAGACAACTGCCCCAAGGGGGCGGAGCACTGGAGGAGACAGAGGCTAGGAAGAGCTTCACCACTGGAAACCTGAGGTCCCCCCGGGAGAAGCCCATAGGGACCCGGGCCGCTTGGACTTGGTGGGCCTCGCAGGGTCTCTTGGAAGGATGGAAGTCCGGCGTGCCCACAGACAGAAGGGGAGCGTGGTCAGGTTCGAGACTGGAGGTCAGATGGGCAAGGAGGACCAGAATAGCATAGGCAATGACAAGGCTAGGAACAGAGCTAGAATCTAGAGACGTGGTCAAGCAGGCAGAGGTCAAAGTCTGGGGGTCAGTCCGAGGAGTAGTCAGCAAAGCAGAGGTCAGGTTCCGGAGGTCAGACGAGGCCACAGGCAGGCTGAGGTCAGAAGGCAGGCAGCAGGCAGATGAGTCTAGGAACAAGCTGAGGTCAGGAGGCAGGCAGCAGGCAGGCAGGTCGAGAGACAGACTGGAGTCAGAAGGCAGGCGGCAGGGAGGCAGGTCGAGGAGCAGACTGGAGTCAGAAGGCAGGAGGTAGACGAGCAGGTCAAGGAACAAGCCGAGGTCTGTACCAGTAAGACAGTCTGGAGGTACTACCTGGGGAGACGGACAGACGAACAGGAAAAGAAGGATGCTGGAGTACTAGGAAGCAGGAACAAGGCAGAAACAGAACTGGAACAGAAGGATCCTGGAAAGAGACTTGGAACAAGACTGGAGCAAGATAAAAACGCAGTGACAATCTAGCATATACTAGACAAGACAAGGCAAGGAAGTACAAGCAGGGACTTCCTTATAACAGGGAATCAATCGGGGCGCACCGTGGAGCTAGGATCCACCCTTGGCCCTACAAGAGGCTGGGCAGTCCGCGCTTAGGGGTGTAGCCAACACAGCTGAGGACGCCGAGCTCCGGCGTGAGGCCTGGTGTGCAGTGCAAGGCGCGGTGACTGCCGCTGCAGGACGCCGAGGCCTTGAAGTGCTTACAGCTGCCGCTAGGGAGGCCGACTGGGACCTGCTGTGGGACCATGGAGGTGAGCAGGCCCATGCGCGGCCAGCGCAGACGGGATGCGTAACAGTACCCCCCCCTTCTAGGCCTCCCCCAACGCGGCCATGGTTTATCAGGATGAGTCCTATGAAAGGTTTTCAGGAGTTCCTTTTCAAGGATATTGTGGGAAGGCTCCCATGAATTCCCCTCTGTCCCATAACCCTCCCAGGCTAAGAGATATTCCCATTTTCCTTGACACCACCGAACGTCAAGGACCTCACTTACCTGGAGGGAAGAGTCAGGTTCTGTAGAGACCCGTGGAGGAGAGGGAACTCTAAGTGAGGGCCAGGAGAGGACCAACGGCTTCAACAAGGACAAATGGAATGTGTTATGGATACCCATGGCACGAGGAAGCTGGAGTTGATACAATACAACTCCACTCTTCGGATTACAGGGAATGGTCCAATGTATTTTGGAGCCAAGCAATGAGAGGGAAGTCTCGGTCGTATGTGTCGAACGCTTAGCCACACTTTCTGGCCCGGATGGAAGATTGGAGCAGGACGTCTATGGATGTCAGAGTTAAGCTTGGAGCGTTCAGCGGCTTGGGAAAGACGCTCTTTTACTTGGTTCCATACTTGACGAATGGTGTGAGCCATGGATTGGGCCGCTGGAGAAGGAACTATCAGAGGAACTGAAAGAGGCAATCGGGACTGCCATCTGAATACCATGGAGAACGGAGATACATCGGTGGCTGCAGCAACATGAATATTGTGCGACAGCTCAGCCCAAGGAAGAAGATCAGACCAGTTATCCTGCTGATCATTTACATAGGAGCGGAGGAATGTCTTCAGAGTCTGATTGGTCCTTTCAGCTTGACCATTGGCCTGTGGATGATAGGCCGATGTATAGCTTAAGGAAATGTTAAACTTCTTACATAGGGAATGCAAACTCTGGTCCCTGGTTGGAAATAATCTCCTTTGGGAGTCCATGAAGGTGAAAAGGTTTCTTCAGAAACAGTTTCACTAATTCTGGGGCCGAAGGAATGCCCGGCAGGGGAATGAAGTGACCCATTTTCGAAAAATAGTCGATGATGACTCAAATCACGGTATTGTTCTGGGAAGGAGGCAGGTCCATAATAAAGTCCATTGAGATGCTAGACCATGGCTCGGTAGGTGCTGGGAGTCGTTGAAGTAAGCCCCAAGGCTTTCCATTAGGTGGTTTCTGTTGGGCACAGATGGGACACGAGTCCACATAGTTTCGGGAGTCTTGCACCATACTGGGCCACCAATAGTGTCTTTCCAACATCTCTAAGGCATGACCCAGATGGCCTGCCAATTTGGAATCATGAGCCCATTTCAGAATTTGTTCACATAGTCTACACGGAACAACTGTTTTCCCAGTAGGAACTGTAGTGGTCACAGCAAGGGATATATAGGCGGGATCAATAATGAAACTAGGAACTTCAGGGACATCTTCAGGTTCAAATGATCTGGATAGCGTATCAGCGCAGAGGTTCTTGGAACCTGGTGGAAACAGAGGATGAAGTTAAATCGTTCGAAGAAAAGTGCCCATCGGGCTTGACGAGGGTTCAGGAGTTGAGCCTCTTTATTCACAAGATTCTAATGGTCAGTGAAGATGGTAAACTTCTGTTGCGCCCCTTCCAACCAGGGGCACCACTCTTGGAGTGCCAACTTGATTGTGAAGAGTTCACGGTCACCAACGGTATAACGCTGTTCTGTCGGAGAAAACTTATGTGACTAGAAAGAGCAGGGAATCAGTTTACCCTTAGGGGAAAACTGGCTCAAGATGGCTCCTGTGCCGATTGCAGAGGTGTTGACCTCTACGACGAAAGGATGTTTAGGATCTGGGTGCTGCAGGCAAGGGCCAGAACAGAAAGCTTCCTTGATCATCTGAAAGGTGGCTAGTGCTTTAGCTGTCCATATGCGAGTGTTGGCCCCTTTCCTAGTCATAGCGGTGAGCGGGGCAACTAGGGAGAAATAATTAGCAATGAAGCTCCGGTCATAATTGGTAAAGCCCAGAAAACGTTGTAAGGCTCGGAGGCCTTCTGACTGGAGCCAGTCACGGATCCCCTGGACTTTCTCAAGGTCCATAGAAAATCCTCAGTCAGAAATGATATACCCTAAACAGGCATTTTTCCAGCTTGGCATACAAATGGTTCTCTCTCAGGTGTTGGAGGATGATATGAACATGATATTGATGAGATTCCAGGTCTTTAGAAAAGATCAGGATGTCGTCAAGGTATACGACTACGAAAGAATACAGAAGATCTTGGAAGATTTCGTTCATAAGGCATTGAAAGACCGCTGGGGCATTGCATAGCCCAAAGGGCAACACAGTGTATTTGTAGTGACCATCCCTTGTATTAAATGTGGTTTTCCAAATATCATTAGGTTGAATGCGTACCAAGTTGTACTCACCACTCAGATCCAACTTGGAGAAGATCCGTGCCCCTTCAAGGCGATGTAACAGTTCACTAATGAGGGGCAGTGGGTATCGGTCTTTGTGGGTCATGGCGTTGAGCCCCCTGTAATCAATACAAGGGTGTAGACCGCTGTCCTTTTTCTTAATGAAGAAGATCCCCACACCTGCAGGGGTGTCAGGCAGATGGATGAATCCTTTTTCTAGGTTCTCTTTAACATACTAAGACATAGCTTGAGTCTCAGATTGAGACAATGGGTAAGTTCTGCCTTTGGAAGGCATAGTGCCCGGCAGGAGTTCAATAGGACAGTTGAACTTGCATAACGGAGGCAGGGTATCCACTTTCTGCTTTGAGTATACATTGTTGAAGTCAGAATACTGAGGAGACAAACCAGGTAAAGTAACAGACTTCAGGACAGGAACTACTGGAGATACAGACTGCAAACAAGTTTTCTGGCATTTGGAGCCCCACTGTACCAACTGCAGGGAATGCCAATCGAACTGGGGTTCATGGGCCTGGAGCCAGGGCAAGCCCAGAATAACCAGATGAGTTGATTGCTTCAATACATAGAAAGACATCTCCTCCTCGTGGAGGGCCCAAGGTAAGGCAAACAGCCACTGTCTGGTGAGTGATGAGTCCTGGAAGATGGTCTCCCTGGATGGAGGTGATGCGGAGTCTCACCTCCAATGGCTGGAGAGGAATGTTCAGGAGCTTGACAATGTCATCCATAATGAAGCTGCTGCTTGCTCGGGTATCAACAAGAGCAGTGGTAGCGAAGGTGTGGGCCTTGATGCCCAGGGATACAAGAAGCAAGAGTTGAGAGCCAGTAACAGTTGCGCCCAAGCTCGGGACCCTCGCCATGCTCAGGCATTGCAGTTTCCTGGCCGAACCAGGCAGGACTGCAGACGATGTCCAGAAGTGCCACAGTAAAGGCAAAGACCCTCCTGCCGCCGACGGAGATGTTCGGTCAGAGACACACCCACAATTCACCTCCATAGGTTCCACCATGGAGGGGGGTGGTGATGCTGAAGTCTTAACTGGAGGATTGGAGGCATTTGTGGGATGTGCTATAGGAGAGCGTGGAGCCTTTACTTCTAGGCATCTTTGTCGGAGACGCTGATCAATCTTACAGTCAAGGGAAATCAGGTCCTCTAGAGACGTGGGAGTTTCACGGACAGAGCTCATATTTGAGAGCACAGGAGAGTCCATCTAGGAAGATGGCTTGCAGACAATCTTCTTGCCACCCAAGCTCCATGGCCAGAGTCCTAAACTCCACCATATACTTGGAGAGGGTCCTTGCCCCGTGATGGAGGTGGAGTAAGTTATGGCTGGCAACAGCCTGGCGGCCTGGGTCTCCGAAGGTCTGCTTGAAGAGAGCGATGAATTCAGATAACTTGGAAAGGATGGGATCAGAATGTTCCCATAAGGGAGAGGCCCAAGCCAGAGTCTTCCCTTCCAGACAAGACAGGATGAAGGTCACCTTGGTGATTTCCTTCAGGAACAACAAGGGTTGTAGTGCAAACTGCATGAAGCACTGATTAAGCAAGCCATGACAGGAGCTTGGGTTCCCATTATATCGAGGAGGTGCAGGAAGTGCCAACGATGCTTTGAGAAGCATGGTGGCCGAGAGGCCCACAGGATTGGCCAAAGCTATATCTTGTAGCTGGGAACAAAGTTCTTCCACCAATGAGGCAGGCGTTTCCAAAGCTTAATGATGTTGTTTAATTGTGGCGGCCAAACCCAGTAGGGCCCTGGAGGCGGGAGACTCCAACGAGTCCATGGCCTTGGCAACCTGTTGTGCTCGAGAATGGACCCTTGTCCTGAGGCAGTGGAGAACCGCCTTCTGGTAGGGATCAAGAGACAACAGCCCCCAGGGGGCAGAGCACTGTAGGAGACAGAGCTTCACCACTAGAAGGAGGAGCCCTTAGGGACCTGGGCCGCTTGGCCTTAGGTGGGTCTCGCAGGGTCTCCTGGAAGGATGGAAGTCCAGCGTGCTCACAGACAGAAGGGGAGCACGGTCAGGTTCAAGACTGAAGGTCATATGGAACAAGGAGGACAAGAATAGAGTAGGTGATGACAAGGCTAGGAACAGAGCCAGAATCTAGAGATGTGGTCAAGCAGGCAGAGGTCAAAGTCCAGGGGTCAGTCCGAGGAGTAGTCAGCAAAGCAGAGGTCAGGTTCCGAGGTCAGACGAGGTCACAAGCAGGCCGAGGTCAGAAGGCAGCAGCAGGCAGACGAGTCTAGGAACAAGCTGAGGGCAGAAGGCAGGCGGCAGGCAGGCAGGTTGAGGAACAGACTGGAGTCAGAAGGCAGGTGGCAGGCAGGCAAGTTGAGGAGCAGACTGGAGTCAGAAGGCAGGCAGTAGACAAGCAGGTCAAGGAACAAACCGAGATCAGTACCAGTAAGACAGTCCGGTGGTACTACCTGGGGAGACGGACAGACGAACAGGAACAGAAGGATGCTGGAGTACTAGGAAGCAGGAACAAAGCAGGAACAGAACTGGAACAGAAGGATCCTGGAACGAGACTTAAGACTGGAGCAAGATACAAATGCAGTGACAATCTAGCATACACGCCAACCCTATTGCCAAGGCAAGGAAGTACAAGCAGGGACTTCCTTATAACAGGGAATCAATCAGGGTGCGCCGCAGAGCTAGGACCCACCCTTGGCCCTACAAGAGGCTGGGTGGTGCGTGCGTGCGTAGAGGCATGGCCATCATAGCCGAGGATGCCAAGCTCCGGCGTGAGGCCTGGTGTGCAGTGGAAGGCCCAGCAACCGCCACTGCGGGACGCCAAGGCCTTGAAGCGCTTGCAGCTGCCGCTAGGGAGGCCAACCCGGGACCTACCATGGAACCATGGAGGTGAGGAGGCCCATGCGCGGGCCAGGCGCAGGTGGGATGCGTAACATAATCATGCAAATCAAATGTGTCTGTAAATCAATTAGCATTCTAACAGGTGAATTTCCAAGGATATATGAAGTGCCTGAAAAGCAGAATATAAATCAAATACATAAATAGACCTATCATTTACCTGTGTCAAGTGCACTTAATGGATAAAACCTATTGACAATTCAATGGCATATATTGTAGCAATTTTCAAAAATCCACTGACTTAGTTAAAATGCATTTACACATGTAAAACCCAGTTTTAAGTATGAAAATGCTTCTGAAAACATTACTACCACACCACACACAAGGTAAGCTGAAACTACTCAAAATTACTTGCAAATAACAGCAGCAAAGCCTTATAATAAGTCATAAAACGCAATTCCTCAAATAATTATACCACAACAGTCGAAACCGCTGTGGGGAAACACTATCATCATGCAAAATGTGTTCATTAAATTCCCAAAAGATTTCTATATATATAGGGGCGGATTTTCAGAGCCCTGCTCGCTTAAATCCACCCAAAACTGGGCGGATTTAGGCGAGCAGGGCCCTGCGCGCCGGTGAGCCTATTTTACATAGGCCTACCGGCGCGCGCAGAGCCCCGGGACTCGCGTAAGTCCCGGGGTTCTCCGAGGGGGGCGTGTCGGGGGCGTGTCGGGGGCGGGCCCGGTCGTCGCGGCGTTTTCGGGGCGGGTACGGGGGCGTGGCTACGGCCCGGGGCGGTCCGGGGGCATGGCCGCGCCCTCCGTACCCGCCCCCAGGTCGCGGCCCGGCGCGCAAGAGGCCCGCTGGCACGCGGGGATTTACGCCTCCCTCCGGGAGGCGTAAATCCCCCGACAAAGGTAAGGTGGGGGCTTAGACAGGGCCGGGTGGGTGGGTTAGGTAGGGGAAGGGAGGGGAAGGTGAGGGGAGGGCAAAAGGAAGTTCCCTCCGAGGCCGCTCCGATTTCGGAGCGGCCTCGGAGGGAACGGGGGTAGGCTGCGCGGCTCGGCGCGCGCCGGCTATACAAAATCGATAGCCTTGCGCGCGCCGATCCAGGTTTTTAGTAGATACGCGCGGCTCCGCGCGTATCTACTAAAATCCAGCGTACTTTTGTTTGCGCCTGGAGCGCAAACAAAAGTAGGCCTATTCGCGGAGTATGAAAATCCGCCCCATAGGTTTTTGTTGCAAAGAAAAATTCATTAATTTGTATCCAAAATCACTTAGCTCTTTAGTAGGGGAGAAGCTCAACTGACAACCTGACACTGACAGTGTTTGTTTGGTCAAGATGGCAAGTTCCCCTGAAGCAGAGAGCAGTTGGGTATGCTCTCGAAATGCTGTCAGCGTTGGGTTGTTGGTTAAGCTTCTTGCCTACTATAGAGTAAGTGTTTTTGGATTCAAATGAAATAATTTGTGTTTGCAACAAAAAATATATATATAAAAAATGTTTTTGGACTTTAATCAACACAATTCCCATGATGATACTGTTTCCCTACTGCTGTTTTGACTGTTGAAGTGTAATTATTTGAGGAATTGTGTTTTATGACTTTATTATAAGGCTCTGGTGCTGTTATTTGCATTATCAGTTTCTGAAAACATTACCTCATCACACCCATTTTGAGAACCTAATCTCAATCCTTTATTTTAACTATTGATTTATTGCCACATACCTTGACTTTCATGGCTAAACTGACAGAAGGAGTGGTTCAATCAAAGCTTACATCCTGTTTGGAAAAGAAAAATGCCTTGGATTACTGCCAGGCTAGTTTCCGCACTGGGCATAGCATTGAAACAGTGATGTCTGTGCAGGAAGATTTACTGTGGGTAGGAGATGAGGGAGGGAGAATCAGGTTTTGTTGCTTCTTTTGAATATGTCGGCTGCTTTTGATCTCATAGATCATGCCATCCTTTTAGAGCACTGTCAAGCCATATGGATAGGTGGACAGATATGGCTGTCATCTTTTTTATCAGATCAGAAAATCTGTCTGTGTTAAAGGCAACCTTTATTACTCAGTGCCTTTGGCATGTCAGGTCCCACAAGGGTCTTCCTTGTTATCTTTCAGTGTGCTCAGTGTATTCATGCAGCCCATGGCAAAGTTATACAGGCCTTGGGGTTGCATGGATACAGTTACACTGATTTTCAGCATATTTATTCCTGGAGGGGAGATGGATCAGAGGCATTAGTACAGATTTTAAAAAAATGATACAAGTCTTAATTGGATGCTTACTACAGAATAAACTAGGCAGGTATTCTTGTTGTTAGTAGATATTGGAGGCAATAACGAGCAGATTTTAAAAGGGCCGTACATGTACCCATATCTCACCACTCAAAGATATGCGCTATTTTATAAAGTATATGCAAACAGATTTTAAATAAGCCATGCAGGTAAAATCTGGCCTTTATGCTCGTGGCCGGGCCTTGCATGCGCAGAGTCAAATTTTCAAAAAGGCCCGGCTACACGCGTAAAGGCCGGCACACACATAAGTGGCGGGCCGGGGGGGGGGGCGTGTTCTGGGCAGGGAGGGGTGAATTGGGGAGCGGGCTGGGACAGTGGCAGGGGCAGATTCCCGATGACGACCGGCCCGGAATTCGCCACCCTGGCCGGCCCCGGAGATACCACGTGGTCTGCCGAGCACGGCTCTGTCACAGCCGCGCTCGGCAGACCATGTGATTAGAGCAACCAGCCCACCGGGGGATGCCTGATCCCCCGATAGGCCAATCCGCCCCTGGACAGCGGCATTGATCATTGTCCTGGAGCCTTGCTCGCCGGCCAGGTGCCAGCGCGCGCGCGCAACTTAATTCAGTTTGGGCCCTGGAGTAAGTTGGAAGACAAAAAAAAAAGGAAAAGGTAGGAATTAGGGTTTGGGGAGGAGAAGGGAATGGGAAGGGAGGTTAGAGTGAGGAGTAGGGAAGTTCTCTCCCAGTCCGCTTCTTAATTGGAGTGGACTGGGAGGGAACTGAGGAAGGCCACGATGCGTCACCGCACGAAACTAGTAAAAATCTACCCCCTTGCACGCGCCGCGTCACATGCATATGTCTGCAGCCTTTACATGCAAGAGAGAGAGAGAGAGGGTTCAGCCTGACACTCAATATCCACCATTGTAAGGAGGCACTGATTCGGGGGGAGTTTTCGGGAGATAGGTTGGGATTTGGGGGGTGGTGTTACAGAAACATTCAGTGGCATTCATTGTTAAATTGGCACCATTAAAGAATTTTAGTCCTTATAAGCAATGAAAAGGAGTTGATTTGTACAATGCACCTAGCAGAGACTGCACTGTACAAATCAACTCCTCTTGTTAGAATTTTCATCGCTTGTAAGGTTTAAAATTATTTAATGATGTCAATTTTTCACTGAATACCTCAGAATGTTTCTGTAACATCCCCCCCAAACCCAACCCACCTCTCAAACTCTCCCTGAATCAAGTACACATATTGAGTGTCAGGCTGAGCCCTATAAAGAGGTTTTTCTCTCTCTCTCCCTCTCCCTTTCTCTTCTCTCTCTCTCTCTCTCTCTCTCTCCCTTGAGGAGCTGTAGCAAAGTTACACCAATAAAATGCCCATGCCCCTGTCTCTTTTCTAGACACATATACATTAATGTACATGAGCCCTACTCGGCTATTTAAAATGTGCGTAATTCCCACCTGGCCCACTTATGTGGCCATTTTTGTGCATGCAAGGCTTTTAAAATCTACCTGTAAGGTTTTATAAGCACACCAAGTAAAATCTTTGGGGTCAGTTTGACTCACTGTTGTATTTGCAATTTCAGGTGCAAGATGTAGTCAAGTAGACTGTTAAAAACCTCGCCAGGTATGTCAGTTGCACCAGCTGCTGGATTTAAATTCATTTATGATGATTGTCCAGGCTTCTATATTGCCCAACGAGACTATTGCAATTGGCAGTAAATTGGACTCCCAGAGAGACTGCTGTGCAGAATTCAAGTTGTGCAAATATAGTGGCCAGATTGAGCTGGGTGTGGTCACAGAAAATGTCTACACAGCTGTTACTAGTTTGGATGTATTGGCTTCCAACAACTTCTAGAGTCCAGTTTAATAGGCTGTCTCTGCTTTTTAGGGTATTGAGAGGAAATGGGCCTGTGTATCTGAAAGATAATATGCATTTATTTGAGCTTACAAGAGACCTCTGCTCCTGTCAGAGTGCAAGATTGACTTTTCTTGCTTGTAAGGAAGTCAAGGAAGTGGGGCAGACTATTTTCTGTAGTCATCCTTTAACTGTGGAAAACTTCCAACAGACGTTAGAATGGATCCTAATTATTTGAAATTAAAGAAATAAAAACTTGGCTTAATAGTGAGTGTCTGTTGAAGGTTATTAATTATTCTCATTTTGTTAATTTTGTATTTTGTTTTAACTTTTTAATTTTTGTTGTACACCTCTTTGGGTATCTATAACTGCTCAAGTAAGGAGTAAATAAGTGGCTTAAATAAATAAATGAAATAAATAGTCATGATCAGAAATGTACTAATGGCATTAAATAAGACTGTAACTTTTAAACAGCCGTATGGGGCACACATGTACGGGCGTATGCCGGCTCGCGTGAAAGGACGCAGCCATTTTATACATATGTGTGTGTGTGTGCATGTCATAAAATAGAGTGAACTCACATACGCGTGCACAATTTTCAATGGACTCATGGATATGCATGCAAATCCCACGTCTCTTGCGCAAGTTGGGGAAATTTTACAAGGGGCATGTGCCGACATCATAGATAGTTTTCCCAGTTTAGGAGGAGGATTTGCCAACCCCCATAATTTTATTGCAGCCTTTCCCCCCTGTTAACTCTGATCCATAAAACCCTGCTGCCTGGCCTAAATATTTTTATTTTACTACTTACACATCCTCCATAACAGACGTACATTTACAGGGCAGGGGACTAAAGCGCGCCTGTGGATGTAAGTCCGCGCACATTTTTTTTTGGCCAGTCCCTGATGTGCCCATGCCCAGACCACGCCTACATTCTACCCCATTTTAGAAACCTTTCACTTTTGTGCATAGCGAGAGATGCATTTGTCCATGGGCGGCTTTAAAAAAAATCCACTCAGCACGCACAAGCCCAACTTGTGCGCATATTTCCTGCTTTTTACAACTGCAGGGCTTTTAAAATCTACCTTTAAGAATACAAAGACATGCAAAAGAAATAGGGAATCAACTTGTGATGTGATAGGTTTCTTACTGTCACTGTGTGAAGAAACTATGCGACAACTCTGAACTTTGAACAACTGGAAAAAAGTTGATTGTATAGGTCTGGTAGAAAGATATTTTTCACTACACAAATATATACAGTTAATCTACCATTGAGTTGACTGTTTTAACAAAACTGTTTGCATAAAAAGTAAAGTCCATTATCTGCCTGGTAAATCTGGTTTTAAATAAAAAATACTCAGAGAACATTTAGAATGTGATGTATTTGGATTTTTAGATGGCTTTCGACAAAGACCCACATGAGAGGCTTCTAAGAAAACTAAAAATTCATAGGGTAGGAGATGATATCCTTTTTGTGGATTGCAAGCTGGTTAAAAGACAGGAAACAGAGAGTAGGATTAAATGGTTGGTTTTCACCGTGGAAAAAGTTAAACAGTGGAGTGCCTCAGGGATCTATACTTGGACTGGTGCTTTGTAATATATTTATAAATGATCTGGAAAAGGGGTACAATGAGTGAGGTGATCAAATTTGCAGATGACACAAAATTATGCAAAATAGTTAAATCTCAAGATGATTGTGATGAATTGCAGGAGGACCTTGTGAAACTTCCAAATGGCAGATGAAATGTAATGTGGAGAAGTGCAAAGTGAAACATATAGGGAAAAATAACTCTATCTTAGGAGTTACCACCCAGGAAAGAGATCTAGGCATAGTGGATAATACATTGAAATTGTCAGTTCAGTGTGTTGTAGCGATCAAAAAAGCAAATAGAATGTTAGGAATTATTAGGAAGGGATGGTGAATAAACCGGAAAATGTCATAAAGCATTTGTATCACTACATGGTGAGACCACACCATGAGTACTGTGTATAGTACTGGTCACCGCATCTCAAAAAAGATATAATTGCACTGGAGAAGGTACAGAGAAGGGTGACCAAAATGATAAAGGTGATGGAACTGCTCCCCTATGAGGAAAGGCTAAAGAGGTTAGTAGGGATGTGCAGAGGGACGCCATACATTGCATTCGTGATTCGGATTCGTTGGGGAGCAGATACGTTGCATTCGGCCGTATGGCGCCCCGATGCGTTAATACAGCGATTTCTATTCGTGTCCCAGCTAAAATTAAAATTAACTACAACCCCCCACCCTCCTGACCCCCCCAAGACTTACCAAAACTCCCTGGTGGTCCAGCGGGGAGTCCGGGAGCCATCCCCTGCACTCTCACACCCTCTGTACCAGTTTCATCATGGCGCCTATAGCCTTTGTCACAGGGGCCACCGGTGCCATTGGTCAGCCCCTGTCACATGGTCATCGGCGCCATCTTGTGCTCCTACCATGTGACAGGGGCTGACCAATGGCACTGGTAGCCCCTGTGACATAGTATGGCCAAAGGCTATCGACGCCATTTTGAGTACTGGCATCGGACAGCTGGAGTGCAGGAGGTTGCTCCGGGATCCCAGTTGGACCCCCAGGGACTTTTGGCCTGCTTGGGGGGGGGGGGGCTCCTGACCCCCACAAGACTTGCCAAAAGTCCAGCGGGGGTCCGGCCCCTGTGACATAGTGAGGGCAAAGGCAATCGGCACCATTTTGAGTACTGGCATCGGACGGCCGGCGTGCAGGAGGTCACTCCTGGACCTCCGCTGGACTTTTGGCAAGTCTTGTGGGGGTCAGGAGGCCCCCCAATCTGGCCAAAGGTCCCTGGGGGTCCAACGGGGGTGCCATTGGTCAGCCCCTGTCACATGGTAGGAGCACAAGATGGCGCCAATGGCCATGTAACAGGGGCTGACCAATGGCACCGGTAGCCCCTGTGACAAAGGCTATCGGCGCCATGATGAAACCGGCACCAAGGGTTTGAGTGCAGGGGATGGCTCCCGGACCCCCCGAGAGTTTTGGTAAGTCTTGGGGGGGGGGGGTCAGGAGGGTGGGGGGTTGTTTAAATTTTTATTTAGGTGGCCATATAATTCTGTGAAGATTTGTGTATTCGTGGGGAATTGCGATACGTTTCGCTTCCCCACGAATACTACGAATAATGCAATATACGTTGCGGATCGCCAATATGGCGAAAACGAATGCACACCCCTAGAGGTTAGGGCTGTTCAGCTTGGAGAAGAGATGGCTAAGGGGGGGTATAGCTTGGGTAGATGTGAATTGGATATTTACTCTTTCAGATAATAGAAGGACTAGGGGGCACTCTAAGAAGTTAGCAAGTAGCACATTTAAAACAAATCAAAGACCATTCTTTTTCACTCAGTGCAGAGTTAAGCTCTGGAATTAATTGCCAAAGGATATGGTTATAGCAGTTAGTGTAACTGGGTTTAAAAAAGGTTTGGATAAGTTCCTAGAACAAAAATCCATAAACTGATATTATGGTAATTAATGAGCAATAGTAGCTTGTGATTTATCTAATGTTTGGGTACTTACCAGGTACTTGTGATTTGGATTGGTCACTGTTAGAAACAGGATAATGGCCTTGGTTTGACCCAGTATGGCATATCTTATATTCTTAGGGGTAGATTTTAAAAGCCCTGCGCGTGTAAATCCTGCTGGATTTATGTGCGCAGGGCACTCACACGCTGGCGTGCCTATTTTTCATAGGCCGCCGGCGCGCACAAAGCCCAGGGACGCGTGTAAGTCCCGGGGCTTGCTAAAACGGGCGGTCCGGGGGCGTGTTTGCGGTCGGGGGGCGTGGCCGAGTGCCTCGACACAGTGGCCTATGTTGGGGCCTGGCCAGCCGGCGCGCGCAAGTTAACTCCATTGAACAATGAAGGGGGGGGGGTTAGATAGGGGAAGGGAGGGAAAGGTGGGGAAGGGGGACAAAAATAAAGTTCCCTCCGAGGCTGTTCAGATTTCGGAGTGGCCTCGGAGGGAAGGGAGGCAAAGTGCGCGGCTTGGCGCACGCAGGTTGCCGATTTTGCGCAGCCTTGCGCGTGCCGACCCCGGATTTTTAAAAGTATGCCGGATTTTATCTTTTAAAATCCGGCGTACTTTTGTTCGCGCCGGTGCTGTTTTTTAAAATGTACCCCCTTAATTTGTTCTTTTATATTTTTGTCAAGTTGATGTAATTAGCTGACTATTAAAACAGTGTGCTGAAATTCAGCAGTTTCTTAATGCACAAGAAATTTTTTTAACTCCTGATGCAGTAAACTAATGGCATGCTAATATATCAGAAGTTAAAACTTGCAAACAAACCAGTAAATGCTTGCAAATAAAAGGCAAATGAGTCATTTTTATATTATTTTACTGCATTACTTTTATTATATTTGTTTTATGAATGTTGTTTTGTATTGTTTGTACTTTATTGTATTGTTCATATTGTAATCCAAAGTGGACAGCATTGCTGGATTTGTGTGAAATATAAAAAAGCGTTCAATAAATAAATGAATAAAATAAATAAGTTGTTTGTTGCTAGTATTTGCAGTGCTTTGAAATACTTCATAAAGGGAGGCCTGGGTTTGGACTGAGGTCTAGGTATCTACTCAGTGTCAAACCGGTTTGATGGTATTGTATTTCACTTGTTGTGAACTGGAAGAGGACTTTAATTGCACCATATACTGTGTTTATGTTAACACCTAGTACTTCACTGAGCTACTGGAAAGTATCACTAGAAAGAGCACATCTTGCTATCTTGCCCATGGAATGTTTATACATAGGGCTGTATTTCCCAACAATAATCTCACCTTCTTTTTGTCGTTCTTATGAACCTTCAACTTATGTTCAAACTCAATTTTTTTATTTTTTTGAAAAATAATTTAATGGGGGGAAAGGTAAGTTTCATATACTTGAATGCATGCCGCCATGGCCTTGCTTCTTCTTTATGATATAATCATTAACTTACCTCCCTCCCACTCACTTTATTTTGTGCTGTTTTTTGAAAGTTTTTTTTATTATTAAATTTAAATCTTTTTTTGTTAAAATCTGTTGATATTCACCCTCTCTCTAGGTGGTGCCCTTATAGGCTTTCCAATAAGTTCTTATTGTTAAACACTTTGAATCTTGTAGCCTAGTCAATGAAAAGGTGTCTCTTTTTAGAAACTGTTCATGAAAACGCCGATACCATACTAATAAATTCTGCCTGTGAAGGCTTTTCAATAATTAATTATGGTATATCACTTAAACCTTGTAACTTAGTAGGTAAAGAATAATGTCACTTTTATCTCTAACTGAGAACTTAGATATATAAGACTTAGATATATAAGATAAGATAGATAAGATAAGATAGATAAGATAGATAAGATAAGTCTTATATTACAAATAACAATTTTGGCGTTTTCATGAACAGTTCTCAGTTAGAGATAAAAGTGACATTATTCTTTACCTACTAAGTTACAAGGTTTAAGTGATATACCATAATTAATTATTGAAAAGCCTTCACAGGCACAATTTATTAGTATGGTATCGGCGTTTTCATGAACAGTTTCTAAAAAGAGACACCTTTTCATTGACTAGGCTACAAGATTCAAAGTGTTTAACAATAAGAACTTATTGGAAAGCCTATAAGGGCACCACCTAGAGAGAGGGTGAATATCAACAGATTTTAACGAAAAAAGATTTAAATTTAATAATAAAAAAAAATTTCAAAAAACAGCACAAAATAAAGTGAGTGGGAGGGAGGTAAGTTAATGATTATATCATAAAGAAGAAGCAAGGCCATGGAGGCATGCATTCAAGTATATGAAACTTAACTTTCCCCCCATTAAATTATTTTTCAAAAAAATAAAAAAATTGAGTTTGAACATAAGTTGAAGGTTCATAAGAATGACAAAAAGAAGGTGAGATTATTGTTGGGAAATACAGATTAAACAAGTTGTTTGGTCTCATCTTAGCGGAGATTGGAAGGACTAATTATTATACATAGGGCTGAGCATAAAAAAAATATCAAATACATGATAGCTCACATAAAGGTGATTTTAAAATCCCGGTACACGTCAAAATAGGGAGATATGTGCAGTAGTTGGGCTCGCGAGCACCCACCGAATATTAAAATGTTGCGTAGGAGGTGGATCCTTGGGCTGAGGTGGGGTTGACGCAACCCATAGGAGAGGGCCTACAGGTCCCCACCATCAGCAGGCGGAGTGGGCTGAAGCTAGAGGCCACTGGAGTTTCACCTATACCAGCCCACGTTCCCCTCGGGTTGAGTCTTTGGGTGCCAGGGCTGGAGGACTTTGGCGGGCCTCAAGGTTAAGTACAGGTAGTAGATGGTTCAGCCCAGAGATAGCAGCCAGCAGATGGCGTGGTCCTATCCTGGACAGGATATGGAACAGGAACTCAAGCACCGAGGAACAAGGAGGAACTGAAGTTATCTGAGCAAATGGAGGCTGAAGCCTTATTAGTTCATGTGCAGAGGATAGGGACAGAGGCATCATTGTAAAGCTTGAATGGAAGCTGGTAGCACTTGGAAGGTGTAGCTAGCAACATGGAACTCTGACTCAAGAAAGTCTGAGGTGAAGTTGTTCGTAGCAATGGTCAAGGCACGGAGAAGGCAGGCGTGGTCGGACATAGCAATGGTCAAGGCACGGAGAAGGCAGGCGTGGTCGGACATAGCAATGGTCAAGGCACGGAGAAGGCAGGCGAGGTCAGGCATAGCACTGGTCAGGCTTGGAGAAGGCAGGCGTGGTCAGGCATAGCAGTGGTCAAGCCACGGAGAAAGCAGACATGGTCCGGCATAGCAGTGGTCAGGCATAGCAGTGGTCAGGCTTGGAGAAGGTAGGCGTGGTCAGGCATAGTGATGGTCAGAACCAGGAAATCAATCAGCACACAGACAAGACGAACACAGAACAGGAACCAGGAACTTGGAGAAACAGGAACACGAAGTAATGAGTATGAGGAAACCTGGAACAGGAGACCAAGGAGACCTGTTGCAAAGGCAACGCTTCAGTGCGAGGCCTGAGCATTTAAGCGCTGGGAGAACTGACATCAGCATCCGGGTCCACAGCCAGTTTCCTGCCGCGGGCCCTTTAAAGGTTACACTGGTGTGCGCACGTGCACCTAGGGAGGGGCGTGGCGCCGCTGGCGGCGTCTCTCCGCAAACCCTGCGGAGAGGCATCCTGGCTGGAGGTTCATGGAAGCGAGCAGGACCAGAGGTGCCTGCGGAAGTCCGAGGTCGGGACTGGCAGCCCACTGCCGCCAGCGATGAGGAGCTGGAGCCTGAAGCTTGTGTAGAGAGGTGAGAGGGCCGCACTGCGGGGCTGCCACGGGTGGTGAGCGTAACATAAAAGCCACCCAGATGTACTTGTATCTTCCGCTGTGCACACATCTCACTCATTTTCGAAAAGGGGTGTGGTGTGGTGTGGTCTGGGAAGGATGTGGATGTTTTGGGGAATGGCCAAGATACATGCAAGTAAATACTTACATGCCCCGGCACACACAGGTCTTCCTACTTCTGCTATGTAGGAGGTGTAAGTTGTAAAAAAAGAGAAAAACAGTCATTTTGGAGGGGTTTAAAGGGTCTGGGGTAACTGTGAGGCGGAGGGGGGGGGTGTACAGACTATTAAACCAGGGGGGTTTGGAGGACCTAGCTCCTAACTGGGAGAACTGGTGGATGAACTGGTGGAACTGGCAATGGCATGGACGCACGCCCATTTAATACCCTAACTTACGTGTAGAAGTAGGATTTAGGTGGCTAGGCATGAGCCCACTTACTATTGTGCACACGCCCAGTGCATTTTATAACCTATTCGTGCATTTTATAAAATTACTGCATCCCTGGCTCTGCACTGATGCACACAGGGTAATGTGCACCCTCGCGCTGGCTTGAAATCTATTGCGCTTGGAAAGACATAAAAAAGTGTCATGTAGGAGAAGATAATCAGGGAAAAACCAACTGGTGACTTCTGTCTGTATCTGAAAAGAAGTTGTAATTCTGAATTCTGATGAAATGCAAAAATAATTGTATAATTCTTTTAAGATAGTTTTCCATTTGTTTTTATTCTGAGATGTTTTAAATGTGACTATGAATAAACCACAGTGATGCCTTAAGTTCTCAAATCCCATACAAGGATATCTGTTAAAGGACTCTTGTAAACACTAGAAAAATATTTTAGGGAGATTCATACATAGCTTGAAGTCTTAATCACAAATATAATAAAGAACTTCCAGGCAAGAAGCCAAAGATTCACATTGAAAGGATTATATATAATGACAAGTGAAGATTTAAAACAGCGATTAGGGGCGGGGTGTGTTCAAAGGGTGGAGAAACATCTACAGGCAAAAGCCGTCTTGAGGTTTCAGGGAACTTTTTATTCCATCAAATCAGGCAGACAGATCTTGTAGGTTAAAGCAGTATAATCAGTTCATGGTAACAGCACTGTGAGTTCCCCCGACATAGGCCGGGTTTCTCACTGGCTGCATCAGAAGGGACAGGAGACCGATAAGATCTTCAACAATAATGAAACAGAATATCTGTAAAGTATAATAAAATTGTAGATGCAAATGGCAGGGCCCCGCAACACAGCTAAAGAGCTAAAAAAAAACAAACCTGAAATTAAATGTGCCCAGAGGTGAAAAAAGGGCTGATCACTTAAAGTGCAGCATAACACATAGAACCCGGCGTGATAATCCTTACAGGTACGACTGTGAAAGAGTTTAAGCCCCGGAGGTAGCTATCAAACAGACATACCAGGCGCTTAAAGTCTCCCATTCTGTCCCTCCCGATGCAGCCAGTGCGAAGCACGGCCAAAAAATGTGTGCGAAAATACTTACAAGACTGCTTTTGCCTGTAGATGTTTCTCAACCCTGTGAACACACCCTGCTCCCAGTGGATTTGTCCTTTGGTGTGTTCCTGCCTTCCACCTGCTTGAAGGTTTAAAAAAGACCATTGATGTTTGCACACACAAAATGCTTTTACAGATGGCTCTGTATGGATTTACTTCAAATGTCTGTGACTGTGGTCCATTGGTTGCTTTTCTAGTTTATTTAAAACTAGGACATTAAAAATGGACAAGCTATGCTAAAGTTACTACAGGGTAGACCACGGAATAGTAGCCTGCCTCCATTGCACTGGTATTGGAGGATGGCTACTTTTCCATGGGCCATCCTGTTCTTTAAGGATAAAATCTACTTTTGTGAGCATATACATTGCTAGATCTCCTAAAACTGTATATTATATTAATCTTTTATGCTTGCCTTTTTTTTTACAGTTAGAAAATGGAAAAGGAATGAAGTCACCATTATGTCATCATGCACTGAAAAGACTATTACTATCAGAGATCTCTTGACCAGAATTCACTTGGAAAAATACTGGACACATTTCCAGGAGTTTGGATATAACACTGTGCTGGATTGTGCAGAAATAAATAATGAGATCTTGCAGCAGATTGGAATACCATTTACAGGACATCGTAAGAGAATACTTAAACAGTTGGAGGTTAGCTTTTCAATAATAAAAGAAGATTCTGGAACCTCTGAAAGTCTGTTTGTTGGGAAGGATGATTGGGCAGTAAGTGAATCACATTCAGGGTGCTGTGATCAGGATCCCATAATGTACAATACTAGCCCAGATGAACTTCAGGAGACAATTCATACATCTTTAGAGATGCAAACAAATATTACTGCTAGAACGGACAACAGTCTCACCAAGACCGAATTTGCAAAATCAGAAAATCAATCATCAGTATCAAAAGATGGTGATAGGCCATTTCTGGAAGGAGAAACAAACATTTCAGCCTATCAGAATTCCAGCTGTTCAGGACATACGGGCATTGTCAGTAAAGGCATTAAAAGTACAGCTAGTACTACAATGTGTGAAAATGTTACTAAGGATGAGAAACTTGTAAAACAAGAAGCTGTTTCCAACGTAATTAGTGACTCTTTAGGAATCAACAGTTTCTCTTCCATTTCTTGTTCCTTATCTGAAGACCTCTCAGTAGAGAATGAAGATCTTCCTTTAAAAAAGGTTGAAGATGTATCTGATGGCACTACTCAGTTTTTTGAATTTAAAGGTGATATGAAAGTTAACCAATTATATGAGAGTATCCAAGATTTGTCCAAGGAAAAACTAATTACATCAGCTCCAGAACCATCTCTTTCTTTCAAACTGAGAAATAGACCTGTACCTGAAATACCAGGTTCTCTTCAAGATACTGTAGATCATGGAAGGTATGGGTTCTTATAAATTAAACTCTCTGAAATTTAGTATAACCAGGGATTCTCTGGGAAATATATTTTTTACTAGGTGGCTAGCATTGTATTATACATTTAATCAAAAATGTATAAATAGAGCACAGGTAGAGTGTTTTTAATGGAAGAAATGAAATTTCAACCCTGGTTTCCTTAGTTGTCAGCCAATCGCTCTAACCTACAAAACATCATTGTGGATTAGAGTGATTGGCTGAGAACCAGGATAACCATGGTTGAAATTTTAATTTCTTCCATTAACACTCTATGCGACCTTAGTTAAGTCACTTTGGGCCTTATTTTCCAGACGGATCGCACGTGATAAGGGACGTTTCGCAAGCGAAAAGTCCCTTATCGCGTGTGATACCAAGATGGGGGCGGAGTTGGCCCCGGAAGAGGAGGAGTCGAGGCGTCACCGGGGCCGACTCCGCGAAGATGCCGCGGACGACGAAAAGGTAAGGCCCTTTTTGCGTCCTAGTTCGTGCCCAATAGCTACACCTTCTATGGTGGCGCTATTGGGTGCAAAACCAGCAGCAATCGCTGCCGGCTAGCACAGGACCACCCCCCATTTTGCCCCCCGCCCCTCATTACCTAAAGTATCGCAGGACTGTGATACTTTAGAAAATGAGGCCCTTTATCCCCTTTTTCAGTTATCCACAGATTGTAAGCTCTCTGAGGCAGGGACTTACTGTGCCTTAATTTTAATAATGCTTTAAGCTTCAATGAACATCATTTGGAAAAGGAGGAACTGCAGTTTAAAAAATATTGCATATTTCTGCTCTGAAAGTATGCAGAAATATTTCCAATTCAAGTAAAAATAAGCTTTCTCTTATATTTTATAAACATTGGTGTTTATATTTTAGGCATAAAAAAATATAACAATGACACTGATTAACATGTGGAGGTAAGTATTTTATAAAGTATATACATATACCATTTGGAAAATACTTGCACATATACATGGAATCACCAGTTTTCCATAACTCAGCCAGTTCTCCCAGTCCTTCACAAGTTCACCTACCCCCTCAGTCCTCCTATCCAAAAACTGCAAACAAACAAATCTGATTTCACTTACACGAGTCTATTAACAGGTGTAAAAGAGTTCAAATTAGTTTGGTAATATATACTCATATTATCTCTTACAAAATAGCAACTACCATGTGTTCTTCCAAAACCCACCCTGGAGCGCCCCTAGCTCGCTTCTTTTTTCTGCTGTAAAATATACACGTGAATTGGAAAATATGTTCGTACTTTCAGTGTTTATAAAATAGCCAGATAACTTTCGAGCATTCCAGGGGCATTTCTGGAGGAGTTAGGAAAGCTATAAGAACATAAGAAGATAAAAAAATTGCCATACTGAGTCAGGCTGAGGGTTAATCAATCCCTAACACCCTGTTTCTAAAAATGGCCAATCCAGGTTACAAGTACCTGACAAGTACCCAAACAGTAAATAAATCCCATGCTACTAATGCCGGTAGGTAGTGACTATTCCCTAAGTCAACCTGATTAACAGCAGTTTATAGAGTTCAGGAATTTGTCCAAACTTTTTTTAAAACTCAAATATGCTAACTTCCTTAACCACATTTTCTGGCAATAAACTCCAGAGCTTAATTGTGAGTAGAGTAAAAAAGAATTTTCTCCAGTTTGTATTAGATATGCGACAAACTTCCTGGAGTGCTTCCTGGTCCTTGTTTTATCTGAAAGAGTAAATACTGATTCACATTTACCCATTGTAGTCCCTTCTTGATTTTATAGACATCTCTTCTCCAAGCGGTACAGCCCTAACCTATTTAGCCATTCCTCATAGAAGAGCCAGATAAGTTATCTAGCTATATCTGATATTCCTGGTTAGCCGAGTAACCTATCTGGCTAACTTTGTTAATGCCATAGAGCTGTTCTAAAATTAGCCAGATAAACCTATCTGGCTATCTTTAAGTTTGCCATCTATCTTCAATAGTGTGGCTGCACCTCTGTATTCCTTCAAAGTTAGCCGGCTAAGTTTATCCAGCTAACTTTGCAGTCCAGCCAGTGATTGAATATGGATCTCATGTCTAGCCACCACAAAATTGCATAGTTAGACAGATACTATTCTTGACAACAGGAAGAAAATAAGCCAGAGCGTAAACCCAACAACACGACAAAATGATCTGGGTTAACTGGATTCCCATTACATAATAGATCCAATAAAGAATCTCAACCTAATATGTTTTGATTTTTGGACATGATCACCAAATATTTAAAAAAGACCCCATACCCCAACAGGTCCACCCATAGTGATCTTTTTACAATAGACCCATTTTATTATTTTAATTTCTCTGGTGTATAATACCAATGATATAGTAGTTACTGTTATGGATGGCATGTAAGTAATACAATAAAAAAAATCTAGGCTATTCAACGGGGCTTTAAGGGTTGATGCTAACAGGGTAAAAGGGAGGCTTTTTAAGTAAAGGGGGGGTGGGGTTAGGAAGGCCTATCCCTTACCTGGTTGAACTGGGACCGAACAGGGGAAGCTGATAATTGTGTTGGTGCACATCTACTAAATCCATGGAATTTGTGTGAACATGCATGTGTGCATATAAAATTGTGCATACCTGTGCGCATTCAGCCTATTTTATACCATATGTGCATATATGCGTGTATGATATAAAATGGCCACATCCTTTTGCGTGAGCTGACATACAGGCGTACATGTGCGCCTGCATGCCGATATCAAAGTTATCATCTTAGTTTTAACCTTCTTTAAGGGGTCATCCAGGGTTGGGATTACAAGGTGGTAAATCTTTGAAATAAGGTCCTTGCTTTGCTGGTCATCATCTGCTAACCTTTCAAAATCTGAGTATTTATTTATTTGAAAAACTTTTATCTAGTTGTGGGCAAGTAACAAAAGTGAATGTTCACAAATCATCATTTATATAAAAACTTTTATCTAGTTGTGGGCAAGTAACAAAAGTGAATGTTCACAAATCATCATTTATATAAAAAGAAAAAAGAACTTAAAATTAGAGAAGAAAAATACATAAGTAAATAATCAAATTAATAATCAATAAAATGTATTTAGCTTGAAAGCACAGGGAAAACCAACAATGTTAAGTTATATGAGGTAGAAGTATGTTATATATTATATTGATAATAAATGCTTACCCCAACCTAACATTAACAATCAGTTTGGAATGAAACTAGAGAAGGCTGCCCTCTTTCAGCAATCAAGGGAAGGTAAATTAATACCCAAACTTGAAATCAAGAAGAGGTAGGTGAAAGAAATACTATACTACTCCAAAAGCAGTTTTCAGTAAATGAACAACTTCTAATTTTTGACTCAATTATACATCCATTTTATATTTATTTATTTAAAAGTTATTTTGTATTGCCCATACAAAGTCCAGAGTTGTTTGCCAAAGAAAAACATTCATAATCGTAAAATAAACAAAATATTAGCAAGAATAAAATACTAATAAAAAAAAATCAGAATCTATAATTTACAAATTCTAAATCATAAAACTGAGGTTTTAGAGCATCCTCCCACCAGTCTTTCTAACGGAGAGTTTGGTGATCAATCCTTTCAACTGTATATGCTGGAATACTGTAATATTGACTTCAAATTTTCATCTGAATCTGTTGGATAGTTAACATTTCTCCATCACTAAACAACTGCCTTACACTAACAAGTTCCAGATTTTGCCAGCTTTTGAAATTACCCTTGGAGAAATGCCCTAGAAAATCTACATTATCTCTCATAAAGGTGATATCAGAGAAAGGGCAGAAGATATACTTATTTTTACCTAACAGTTTATTCCAGGTATTCAATATAGCTCCAGTAAAGGGATGTTGTCTCTCTGTACACTCACTAAAGTTTGCCTCTACCCAAAGTAATATTCATAAACCTCATGTCTTTTCCCATTCCTTCTCCAGTGTTATCTAGAGCTTATCTTATGGCTTGTTTTGCCATACAATAATGCTCTTCAAATGATTTTTTTTGATAAATCACCAATAGAGAATGTTATACTGAAGAGTATTGCATTATATTATCAAACACATTTGAGGCTGATGGAGGAAGAAAAAAGAAAATATTCACATGTATAACATTATTTATTAGGGTTATGCTTTCATTTCTTCTGTTTCATTCAGCTAAATGGTTCAATGTATACTAAAGTATTTTTGTCAAGTGCTGAACAAAATGAAATGAAACACAATGAAACTTAAATGAAACAACCCCCCCAAAAAAACTCATTGAAAGAAAAGTAAAACAGAATGAAAATGCATAAACCAAATAATTATGAACGTACAATTGTACATAAAGGGGGCATTTTGTAATAGCCTGAATACATATTAAATGAAGCACATATATATGTTACACCAATTTAAAAAGCAAACTTATGCAAGTTTTATTTAAGTTTTATTTAAAAATTACCCCACCAAAACTACCCGCCCACAATTATGATTGCTAATTTGTACTCAAAAACCTTTCCAAGAAAATGTGTGCATACTTTTGGAAAAGCATGTAAGCACCAGCCCCTCCTAACTCAGCTCCAAGGAATGTCTTATTTGAGTGAATTTTCAAAGGGGATTCGCGTGTAAAATTAGCATATGCGCACATAAGTAGCATATATTTGAGTGTATGTTATTTTATAAACTTTAAGGATATGTGCGCATTTGCAGTATAATATGTACATTTTACTGGTGAAAAGGGGCGATCTAGGAGCATTTGGACAGTCTTCAGAAGTAGATGTGAAAATTGCTATTTTGTAAGATGTATATAGACATACATTATGCAACTTGTCTGAACATTTTATATCTGCTAATGATTCAGCGTAATAGAAACTGTACTTGTCTTTTGTCTGCGGTTTTTAGGTGAGAGATCTGGGTTAACTGGAGAAGAGCTGAGTGAATTGGTGGAGGTATAGGCAGATTGGTGAGTCCAAGCACACGCAAAAGTTTCCGAGCAGTATACGCAAAGGGGATGGTAACTTTTATACAGGCGTGTAAGTGCACATGTGCGCACGCATGTTATAAAATCGGGAGTAGATTTGTTCGCACCGGGTTGCGCGAACAAATCTACTCCCGTGCGAACCTTTTAAAATCTACCCCTAAGGCTGAAGAGGAAACGATTTATCGGGTGCGTGTGAGGTACTTGATGTCTGAAAACTAGGTCACACGTGGCTTGGGAAGGATTTGGCCTGGAGGAGAATTCTTGGGAGCCGTCCAAGAACATCTTGGATAAAACTATTCTTCAGAACTTTCATACTGCGCACTCGGGAAAACCCAAGTCTTCTAGGGGGAAGCCTAAAGGAGGGGGTACTGTTATGGTCGCCGGCATAAGTCCCGGGGCTTGCGCACGCCGCCGAGCCTATGCAAGATAGGCTCGGCACGCGCAGGGGTAGGTTTTCGGGGGTTGCGCGTGTATCTTACATGATCAAATTTACGCCCGTGCACATGTTATAAAATCTGGCCCTAAATACTCATTATAGAAATGGGAAATATAGGAAAAAAGGCAAAATTTGGAAAACTATGTACACTAAAGCTCATAGTGTGGGGAATAAAGTCCCAGATCTAGAGGCAGTCAAAGAAGAACCTAATTTAGATATAGTAGGTGCCATGGAGACCTGGTACACAGAAAACCATGACTGGAATGTAGTTTTACCTGGCTACAATCTTTTCAGGGAGGACCGTGTAGGAAAGAAAGGAGGAGGCGTGGCATTATATATAAAGAACAGTATTCAAGCAACATCATTGCTGGGCTTTTGAGGTATGGAGGAGGCACTGTGTGTTACGAATCCGGAAGTGGACCCTTGTTCCGAGGTAAAGTTAGCACTACCAAAGAGAGAGTCAACCCTCTCTGGTCCCTACCGGCGGAGGGCAAGGCTTGAAGGTTCAGCATTTGAATGAAGACTTTGCCGTGGAAGCTCATTTTTCCCCCAGGAGGAGCCCATAGGAACCTGGCCGATGGAACTTAGGAGTCTCCCTGAAGACTGAATATTGGTCTGGATGCAGGCGCCTCCTGCAGGTCGTGGATTCCAGATGGCTGGCACCTCCAGCAGGTCGAGTCAGTCCAGGAGTAGAAGCCAAAGAGTGGTCAGGAGCAGTTCCGAGGGTCGAAGCCAGGAGAAGAGTCAAATCCATTCCAGAAGCAATTCAGGAGAATGGTCTGAAGCCAGTCCAGGAGCAAGCCAGGAGAAGGGTTCGCAGCTGGTCCAAGGTCAAGCCAAGTGAAGAACGACAGCCGGTGTAAGGGTCAGAAGCCAAGGATCAATCCAACGAGGAAGAAGAAGAGCAGTGGGATGAGACCAGGAACGAGACCAGGAACCAGGAACACCAGCGCTGAATCCAAATAGCCAGAAGCCTCAATACCAAGGCAAGTTCTGAGGAGCAGACCTTGCCTTAAATACCCAAATAGCAGGAAGAAGTCCAAGGGGGAACCACAACAACTTCCTGTCATGGTTCCTTTAAATTCAGCCTGCAGCCGCGCATGTGGCTCTAATCAGACCCCGAGGGGGCGGAGTCAACCCGGCAAGGAGGAAGCCATGTGGCCGGACATCGACAGCGACAATGGCCCAGTGAAGTGCAGGAGAGGGCCGCCTGCGCTCACTGGAGTCTGGAGGACCGTCTGACCCCGCGGGTAGGTTTTTGCCCCGGTCGCGGTCTGCCGCGACCGGCGGCCATGACAGTTGGTCCCGGCCGTGGACCACCACGGCTGGCGACCATAACAGTACCCCCCTCCTTTAGGCTCCCCATAGAAGGCTTGAGTTTTCCTGAGTGCGTAGTATGAAAGTTCTGAAGAAGAGTCTTATCCAAGATGTTCTTGGACGTCTCCCAGGAATTCTCCTCTGGGCCGAATCCTTCCCAAGCCAGCAGGTATTCCCATGTGCGACCTTGTTTTCAGACATCAAGTACCTCACACACCTGATAAATCGTCTCCTCTTCAGCCATATGCTGGGAGGCTTCAGGA
The DNA here is from genome assembly GCF_901001135.1 of Rhinatrema bivittatum. Lineage (NCBI taxonomy): Eukaryota > Metazoa > Chordata > Amphibia > Gymnophiona > Rhinatrematidae > Rhinatrema > Rhinatrema bivittatum. Next base: position 165,794,710 of record NC_042615.1, read on the forward strand.
ACCTTGAGAGTAGGCCAGGTGAGGACCAACAGTTTCAGTAGTGACGTGTGAAAGGAGTTATGAATTCTTAAAGTTGCTGGTAAACGAAGTTGATAAGTCACGGGACCTAGTTTCATAGCACCGGAAAGGGCCCAATATAACGAGGGGCTAATCGCATGGATGGAACTCTCAGGCAGATATGCCGGGTGCTCAGCCACACTTTCTCACCCGGACGGAACTGAAGAGCCAGTCATCACTGCCTGTTGGCAAAGTTCTTGGTGGTGAGAGCCACTTTACAGAGCATCTGCTGAGTATGGACCCAGAGTCGTCTTAGTTGTGTAGCAGTGAGCTGGGCTGCTGGGGATGGAACTGATAATGACAAAGGCAAGGGCAGCCTGGGTTGTCGTCCAAATACAATCTGAAAAGGAGAGGCCCCCGTAGAAGTATATGCATGAGAATTATGGGAGAATTCAGCCCAAGAGAGAAGTCGCCCAGTTGTCTTGACGAGATTTGACATATATTTGCAGAAATTGTTTTAAAGTACGATTCGTACGTTCAGCCTGGCCATTGGCTTGCGGATGAAACGCGGTAGTGAAGTCTAATGAGATGTGAAATTTCTTACAGAGACTACGCCAGTAACGTGCTGTGAACTGAGGACCACAGTCGGAAACAAGTAGGCCGTGAAGTCTGAAGATATGGAGCATAAACAGTTGAGCCAAACGAGGAGCTGATGGGAGGGAGGGTAGTGGGGTAAAGTGGGCCAGTTTATAAAACCGGTCCACTACTACCCATATTACTGTGTTGTCCTCCGAGGGTGGAAGGTCCACAATGAAGTCTGTGGAGATGTGTGTCCAAGGCTTCGAGGGTGCCGGTAATGGTTGTAAAAGTCCTTGAGTTTTCCCAGTAGGAATCTTATGTTGGGCACAGGTTGGACAAGAAGCCACATATACTTGTATGTCTTTGCACATTCCAGACCATCAATAGTACTGTTGAAGAAGTGTCTGAGTCCAGGCTCATCCTGGGTGCCCTGCTAGCTGAGAATCGTGCCCCCAGGCCAACACTTTGTTACGCAGTCTCTTAGGTACCACCGTTTTACTAGGTGGAACAGTGAAGGTTGCAGCGAGCATGATGCAGGCCGGATCTATAATATGTTGAACGGGTTCCTCTGTCATCCGTGGAAAAAGATCGGGATAAGGCATCCACCTTAACATTCTTGTTAGCTGGGTGATATTGAAGTTCGAAGTGAAAACATGTAAAAAAAAGAGTGCCCAACGAGCTTGGCGTGTACCTACATCTGAGCCTGCTGTAGGTACACCACATTTTTATGGTCTGTATATACTGTTATAAGGTGTTGAGCACCTTCCAGCCACTGCCGCCATTCTTCAAAGGCAAGCTTTATGGCAAGCAGCTCTTTATTCCTGATGGAGTAGTTATGTTCTGCTGAAGAAATTTTTTTTGAAAAATAGGAGCAAGGATGAGAGGTCCAGGACATGTCATTTTGGCTTAAAACAGCTCCTACTCCTTCCGCAGAAGCATCCACTTCCACTATAAATGGACTCTTGGGATCGGGGTGCCGAAGACAGGGTTGTTGAAGAAAAGAGTTTTTAAGTGTTTGAAAAGCCAGTTCCCGCTTCAAAAGGCCATTCCTTGATGTTCGTCCCTTTACGGGTGAGGGCGGTAAGAGGTGCAGCCAGTTTAGAAAAGTTTTAAATAAAACTACGATGGTAGTTTGCGAATGCAAGGAAACGCTGAAGTGCATGTAATCCTTTAAGCTGGGGCCACTCTTGGATACACCTTATTTTGGAATGGTCCATCTGGAATCCATGCTTGGAAATGATGTACCCCAGAAAAGGGAAGGATTCCTGTTCAAAAATCCATTTTTCGATCTTGTCGTAAAAGCGGTTCTCTCTTAAGCGTTGTAACACCTGAACAACATGTTGCCGATGTGTCTGTAGATTGGAGGAAAAAATCAAAATGTCATCGAGGTAGACTACTACGCACACATAAAGTAGATCTCAGAATATTTCATTAATGAGATGCTGAAAAACTGCAGGAGCATTAGTCAATCCAAAGGGCATAACAAGATATTCATAATGACCATCTCTGGTGTTAAAAGCAGTCTTCCACTCATCCCCTTCCCGAATTATGATTAGATTAATATGCTCCTCAAAGATCCAGTTTAGAGAACACTCTGGCTCCCTGTAGGCAGTCAAACAGTTCCGCTATCAGCAGTAGAGGGTATCGGTCCTTGATGGTGATCGCATTGAGCCCATGGTAATCAATACAAGGACGTAACGTACCGTCTTTCTTCCCAATAAAGAAAAACCCAGCCTCTGCTGGAGATTTGGATCGTCGAATGAATCCCTTCTGTAGATTGTCTTGGATATATTCAGTCATAGCACGAGTCTCCAATGCAGATAGCGGATAGACCCTACCATGCGGCGGGGTAGTTCCAGGAACCAAATTAATGGTACAATCAAACTCTCGATGCGGAGGCTATGTATCTGCAGTTTTTTGAGAGAAGACGTCGGTGAATTGTCCATACTGGGAAGGAAGACCCTCCAGACGAGTGGTACAGATAAGAGTGCTAAAAGCATTGGATTCTTTATTGCAGGTTTCAGGGCAGGCTGGACCCCAATGAACCAGTCTTAGCGACGTCCAGTCGAACTGTGGGTTGTGACGTTGCAACCAAGGAATCCCAAGAACAACTGGGTGAATGGCTTTATGAATGATATAGAAGGTGATGCTTTCGGTATGATTCGGTGCAATAAGGCAATCCAAGGGAATCGTGTGAGTTATTCTCCCTGGCAGAGGGTCTCCATGGATGGAAGAGATGATTAATGGTCTTGGGCACAGATGGGTAGGAATATGCAGTTGTTCTACCACATCTTGCCGGATGAAACTTCCTCCAGCCCCAGAATCTACTAACGCCAGTGTAGAAAATTTGTGGTCTCCTAGGAGCATGGTTGTCTGCAGTGTGAGTGGGGGAGCCAGAGCAGTGATGCCTATGGTTACTCCCCCAATAGAACCTAGGCTTGGCAGTTTCCCAGACACGTAGGACAAAGCGCAATGAGATGACCCGACTCTCCACAATATAAACAGAGGCCTGCCTTACGTCGCCTTTGCCTTTCTTCTGGAGAGAGAGGTCCACGACCCAACTGCATGGGTTCTTCGCCCAACCCCTCGGTGATGGATGTAGATCGAGCTGCTGAAGGAGAAGAACGAAAAGGACTAGGCACTGTCGTATGTCTTCCGGTACTACATCCTTCAAAAGCTCTTTCTTGTATATGGTGATCAATCCTGGTGACTAAGTTAATCAAAGCATCCAAGGAGTGAGGCAACTCACGGGCCGCCATTTCACCCAGACTCTCCACGAGGTCAGTATTTCACTTTTAAGGTGTTTATTACCACTTACTCCAGATATAAAGTAGGTGTAAGCACATACATGTCAGATGCCAAAAAAATTCATTTTCGTTTCCAGTTCATTTTCAGGAGGTTTTTTTTCTCACAAATTTTGGTTCATGGATTGCTTGATTCATTTCATTCGTGTGAAAAAACCCCAAATCAATTTTTAAAAAAATGACCAAAAAACAAAACAAGGCCACCCTCCCATCATCCCGAAAAAAGCCGGGGCCAGGGTCCCCCCCAGCCATGACTTACATTGTCTAATGGGGTTCTGCTGGCTAGGACTAGGCCGAAGCCTTTGACTTGCATAAGCCTCAGCCTCGGTAGGTCACCATGGCTTTGGCCTACTCAAGGCTGATACTTTGGCCTAGGCCGGAGCCCAGACATAGACCCAACCTGACCTCGAAACCGAGTCCTGACACCTGGACCTTGACCTAGGCTGGAGCCCAAGCCCAGGCCTAACACCATAAACCAACCCGAAGGATGGGTCCCAATGCAGGGGGTCCAGGCCCAGGCCAATGTCTGGGTCCAGGCCCCTTTGCAAGGCCTCTGGATCAGATCGCAGCTTTGAACCTGGGTCAGGGCCAAAGCCCCTGTGTTGGGACTCTGCCTTTGAATTGGGTCACAGTGTTGGGCCTGGGCCCTAACCTAGGCCGATGCCCTGGTGTTGGGATTTTGAAATAGCTCATTTTGCTAGAAGCATGCATTCAGAAAAAAAGAAAAAAATGGTTGTTAATACATATACAATATGAGGTGAACTTTAAAAGTGTGAAGTATGCGTTCATTGCGGGGTGTATGAAGAAGTTGGACTTGTGCACATCAAGCTGATTTTAAAAGCTGTCTAGATATGAGCGTGTTTCCCGCAGTGTGCACATCTTGAAAGTTTTCAAAAAGGGGCATAGGTGTGGTCAGGGTGAGGCATGGGCATTCCATTATGTGTACCTAACAAGTGCACGTAAATATGGACGTGACCTAGTGCACGACAAAGCCCCATGCCACGTAACTTTATTTCTGCTATGGATGCCGTGTAAGTTAAAATGTAAAGAAAAGTCGGCAGATCTGAGGGGTTTTAAGAGTTAGAGCTAACTGGGGGGAGTGAAGGCTATTGGCGCACATGTGTGGCCAGGCTATTTTGTAACATGCGTGCATATGCACACATATGTTATAAAATGGCTGCCTACTTGTGTGCGGGCTGAGGTATGCGTGCAAATGTGCACACGTGCACTGGTTTGAAATTTATAGGGCCTGGACCTTATCTTTTTTTTTTTTTTTTATACAGTCTTTTAGTTTCTCCCTGGCCATTGTTCACCACATTATATTCACAGTTCATTATAGTGTACAGCACATTTGGGAATATTTTAGATATGGTTTCAGTCATATCAGGGTGATCATTTATCAAATTACCTAGGTAAGAAATTGTTTCTATGAAATATTTGTTTTTTTTTCAAGCAACCTTCAGCAAAGAAGAAATGTTGATATCTTAAACATACCCCATGCTGAAAGCCCTACAACACCTCCTCAGACCAGTGAGTTGTATAAATAATTTTTCTTTCTTTTGTAATTCTGTATGGAAGATTTTAAGTTACAGAGGTTGTGTTTTGCTAAGCTTTTTCCTGCATAAATGCAAAATAGGAAAAAAAAACTTAGTTACTCAGGCCAGTAATAGCAATCATGATAAAATCTGACAGTCATATAAGCACACCAAAAATACTAAAGAGAGGAACGCCTGTGCTCTAATTTTATGTATCTGATGATGTGCAAGAGATATTTTTACTTGACCTCTTTTATATTGGCTCAGATTTTAATTTCCTTTCAATTTCATAATAAATAATATCTCTGAAGTATTATGATGCAGTAATGTTTTACAGTGGCAATTATAAACAGGAACTGACTGAAGCAGGTTCAGTCAATCTGATCATCCAGTTTGGTCTTTCCCACATGCAAAATGTATGCGGGACAAAAGGATTTAAAAGGACCATATAGAAAAAGATCACATGAAACAGCTTGGACTTGTATATTGTGTTGGAGAGAATCCTGGACTAATTCAAACCGTTTCATTTTTATTTGTCTTTAAAAAAAAAAAAAAAAAAAGCATCCACTGAACGAAAGCCATCAATTATTTCTCCTTATGAAGAAACCTTTTTTTTCAACAGTCCTAAAGTTTCTCAGGTAAGTTTCTCATTATTTTATTTTGCCATCACAAGCTATAAATATTCTACGTTTTCCAAAATAGAAGTGATGCTTTTGCTCTCTCATTTGTTCCTTGAAGTTTATATAGTCATAAAAAATAAGAGATTTTCTGTAAAGCAGATTTGTTGGATTAATTGCTAAAGGTGCAATAATGAAAAATTAAGTGAGAAATAATCACATACTATTTAATAGTCCATAAATCTTAATATTTTTGAAGAAAAAGATGATGTAAAACTGCAGAAAGATAGAAACAGCTGATTTTACTGCTACATGTTAGGCATGCAATGAAGTATTGTCATCCATGTACATTTTTGAAGGAATGATGAAAGACAGCTAAGACTTGATCTATTGTATCCTTGAGCTGTTAAAATATTTAACCGCATGGTTGTTCATGAACATATGTTTCATTTTATGATGGCAACAATCTCATCTTTTTGTTTTTGCTCATTAGCATGAGCACGCTATGCACAAATAGAGGTAGATTTTATAAGAAGCGCACGGGCGTACTTTTGTTCGCACAACCCTGGGTAAACAAGAGTATGCCGGATTTTAATAGATACGCCAAGCCCTGCGCACACTGCCCGTTCCCTTCGAGGCCACCTTGGAGGGAATTTTGTACCCTCCCACCTTTCCCTCCCTTCCCCTACCAAACCCACCCCCCCAGCCCCAACTAAATTGCCCCCCCACCCACCTTTATTTTAAAAGTAACTCGCCCGCGCCAGCCGGCTGCCGGCGCACAATTCCCCGGCCCGGGAGCAGTTTCGGAGTCCTCGGCAACGCCCCCGGGCCGGCACCACACCCCCAACATGCCCCGCCCCGACACGGCAACCCCAAGCAAAGCCCCGGGACTTGCGCGCGTCCCGGGGCTTTGCGCTCGCCGGCAGCCTATGCAACATAGGCTGCCGGCACGCACAGGGGGAGCTTGGGGCCGGTTTTCGGGGAGTACGCGCGTATCTTATGCACGTACCCCTTTGAAACTCTGCCCCTATGTGAACAGCATGCAGTGTGTAAAGTGTTTTGGTAGGCTAGTGAAACTTGGGACAACTATTGATTTTTAAAATTATAGCTAGATTCCTAATTGACATATGTGAGCAACCTTATGGAGGTTTTTTTTTGTTTTTTTTTTAAAGACCAGCTTTTCTGTAAACTCTGGCACCAGCCTTACATTTTTAATTCTGCTTTTCAGCACTTCAAATTGTACTTCAAAGCAGATTACATTCAGGTACTGTAGGTATTTCCCTAGCCCCAGAGAGCTTATTGTCTTAACCTTTTTGTACCTGAGGCAACAGAGGATAAAGCGACTTACCCGGTGTCACAAGGAGTGATAGTGGGATTTGAACGCTGGTTTCCCTGGCTCATAGTGCACTGCTTTAACCCTAGGTTACTCCTCCACTCCAAGGAGGCTGGCTCCAAACACAGTGGATGAAGTAACTGGAGTTTTATTGAAATATTACTTGTGAATTTTAGAAAAACCTTGACTTTTCATATCTGTTTTATATTGCATTGTTTTTCAGGTGTTTTTCAGGTGTTTGTATTAACATTCTCAATGAAAGTTTTATACGCAGTTCAAAGGCATGTATCTTACTTGTTTTCTCCCTCATATACAATAATCGACAAATATAGGGATAAAATTAGAATTTATTATCAGTTGGTTTTTTACTTAGAATTAGTTGTGTTTGATTCTTAGAGTACAATGGTAGTAATACTGGTTATCCTCACTATGGGGTAGATTTTCAGACGAGCGCGAATAGCCTACTTTTGTTTGCGCTCCAGGCGCAAACAAAAGTACGCTGGATTTTAGTAGATACGCGCGTAGTCGCGCGTATCGGCTAAAATCCTGGATCGGCGCGCGCAAGGCTATCGATTTCGTATAGCCTGCGCGCGCCGAGCCGCGCAGCCTACCCCCGTTCCCTCCTAGGCCGCTCCGAAATCGGAGCGGCCTAGAAGGGAACTTTCCTTTGCCCTCCCCTCACCTTCCCCTCCCTTCCCCTCCCTAACCCACCCGCCCGGCCCTGTCTAAACCCCCATCCTACCTTTGTCGGGGGATTTACGCCTCCCAGAGGGAGGCGTAAATCCCCGCGCGCGAGCGGGACTCCTGCGCGCCGGGCCGCGACCTGGGGGCGGGTACAGAGGGCGCGGCCACGCCCCCGGACCGCCCCGGGCCGTAGCCACGCCCCCGTACCCGCCCCCAAAACGCTGCCGACACGCCCCCGCAACGCCGCACGCTCCGGCCCCGCCCCGACACGCCCCCGACACGCCCACTCCGAAAACCCCGGGACTTACACGAGTCCCGGGGTTCTGCGCGCGCCGGTGAGCCTATGTAAAATAGGCTCACCGGCGCGCAGGGCCCTGCTCGCGTAAATCCGCCCGGTTTTGGGCGGATTTACGCGAGCAGGGCTCTGAAAATCCGCCCCTATGAATTCTTTCTATGAGAACAAAAACCTAGAAAGGGCTGACCCTAGGGCATATAGGGCCCGGGGCCTATACTTGCCCTCTTGTGAAGATTGATGAGCAGAGTGGGGGAGGGGCTCTGCAGACCATACCTGAGTTTCTCAGTTATGTAGCCATTGAAATTCCTACCTTGCCGGAGCTCAGCAAGTGATGTCATGGATGGGACTACCGTGGTGGCATGGGGTAGTGACTTTAATCATTATGGGCCAGATTTTATAACATGCGCGCGGGCGTAGATTTGTGCGCGCAACCTGGCGCGCACAAATCTACGCCCGATTTTATAACATGCGCGCGCATGTTATAAAATGCCCGATGGCTTTCCCCGTTCCCTCCGAGGCCGCTTCGAAATCGGAGCGGCCTCGGAGAGAACTTTCCTTCTGCTCCCCCCCCCCCCCAACTTCCCCCCCCCCAGCCCTACCTAAATCCCCTCATTCCTTTATTTTGTAATTTATGCCTGCCTCTGGGCAGGCGTAACTTGTGCGCGCTGGCCAAGTGCCGGCGCGCAAACCCCCAGCATGGCCGCTGTGCCGGAGGCCTCGGTCCCGACCCCAGACCGCCCCCGGACTGGTGCCCCGCCCACTCCCTGCCCCTTTTTCAGAGCCCCGGGACAAACACGCACAATGGGGCTTGTGCGCATCGCTGAGCCTATGCAAAATAGGCTCTGCATGTGCAGGGACAGGTTTTCAGGGTTACGCGCATAAGTTACATGCATAACCCTTTGAAAATCTGCCCCTATCTCCCTTCTGCCCTCTTTAAGAATGGTTCTGACCCAAGACATGCTTAAAAAATTCAGATAATAAAGCATTGACTGTAGGAAGAAATATAACATAACATTGCAGATCACATACAAATTGCAGTCGTCTGATTGGTCTAGGAAACATGGGTGAGAAAAAAGTAGCGCTATAGAAGGGAGAGGTGATAGCATGGGACAGGACAGAAAGGATACTGAGAATACAGGGGATATGCATCATGGGAAAAGGGAACTGATGTGCATGTACTATGACACAGCAGGTATACTAAAGGAAAATAATGCATTTACCAAATATATTTTGATTACCCATTTCCCTATACAATTATAAAATGTTAGATGAATTTAAAAATAATAAAATGTTCCCATCAAAAAGCAGTCATCATAATGAAAGCAAATAAAATATTTCTTGCTGCTTGTACTATTTTTTTATGTAGTTGCTTTGATGGAAAGAAGACCACAAGTCATAGAAATATAGATTTCAACAGCTGAAAACCACTTGATCCACCAATTCTATCTATTTGTGCCTGCATCAGTGCTGCTATGGATCTTAATCTATGGTCTTCTACCACCCTTCCACTGCCTCTAAGATTCTTTTGTGTCTGCCCTAAGCATGATTGAATTCTGCAATTGCTTTGACCCCTGTCTCTTCTGCTGAAAGTCTCTTCCAGGTGTCCCTCACCTTTCTCACATCCCTTTTGAGTCATCTCCCTTAAGCAGACTATCAGAAATGAGTGAATCAGGCTTTTGAACCTTCATTGGGGTGATGGCTCTTCTTCCATGTCTAGAGGAGGGGGATTCTTTGCTTCTCCTCCTGCTGCTCTTGGACATATAGCATGAGCATATCCAGGCAAGGCTAAGAGAGAAATAAAACATAGTTACTTAGAATGCCATATAAACAAAATAGAAAGCAACAGGTAAAAAGGAAGAAAAAGGCAGCAATCAGGATCACCTCTTCTCTTCCAGAAAAAAACCCTGGGGAATGCATGCATGCATCCACTGGTGGCATGAGTTGTCTGAAGGACACTAGTCCTTTAGAGAGGCAACTGCATGTTCTAGTTGGTCAGGAGAAAAGAGAAAAACCGGGCAGAAATTCAGAGACAATGGGATAATAGTTACATAAAGAAGCATGAAGAAAGAAAGAAAAGTTAGGATGCATAGAAAAAAAAGAAAGATTTGCACTGAAGCAAAAAAAAGCAAAGATAGGAATCATGAGAGACATTACTCCATGAAAACAAAAACAGCATGCACCTTCCTATTGGATGTAACAACTCTATCCTGCTGCAGCTCTAGGACAGAGCATTACTAGTACTTAAAGGGCTCAGGTCTATTTCTACTTTTCAGACACATTTGAGATTCATCCTTTAACCTTCAGTGATTCTAAACAACAGATTTTAAAAAGGGTAAAAAGAGTGAGTAGCAACATTTACTCTTTTATTTCCATATATGTCCATTTGTTTGTACATGACATAGTTATATCTCTAAATTTAGTCATGTATCCCTGTGCAAGAACACGGTTGGTAACAGATACATAAGGCTACTTTCCCGAGAAGGCATTATGACAATCAATATGTAGTATGGCTGTGCTGTAGAAGGTGCCATGGTTGTTAGAGGAGCCAGATGAATGAAGACATAATCCCCTATATTATTAGGGATATGAAGCCTCAAAAAATTAATTTTGGTTTGTTGGTTCATTTCTTGGATACCTCAATTTATTTCATTAGCTTTGGAACAACAAAAGATATTCATTTATTAATTTTTTGTTTTATATTATTTATTTATTTATTTATTTAAAGTTTTTTTTATACCGATTTTCCTGCATAAAATGCATATCAAACCGGTTTACAATGAAACAGAATGAGCAGGAAGTAAAATTCCTTAGTCTAATACATTTAAACGTCAATAATGAAATAATTTTAAACTTAATTTAATATAATTTAATTTTAATATTAACTTAACTGTAAAAAAAAATGGGCCAGGACCAAGCCTGACATTGGGATTCATCTTGGGAGCAGGCCTTCTGGCATCTTATTGTCTTGATCTGGGACATGCCACAATGATATTATTGTAGCACCATCTGCTCTGGAGGAGGATATCATTTTAAGTTGATGGATCAAGAAAAGATGCTGGATTGTCTGATCCTGAGCCTCCAGGCCTAAGCCTTGGGACTGGGCCTAGCCTAGGCCTGGACCCAGATGATAGGACCTGGCCATGGTTGGATCCAGGCATTGGGCCCTGGCCTAGACCTCAAGCGTCAGACTCAGTTATAGACCTCTCTGACCAGGAACCAGCCTTGAGCCAAGCCATGGCATCAGGCTTAGAGATAGGCTCGGGCCCAGGCCTTGATGACTGGAACCTGGCTTTGGGCTAAGCCAGGACTTTGGTGATGGAACCTAGCCTTGGTTAGGCTGCAGCATTGGACACAGTCCTTGGTCTCAGCAACTGGGATTACGCTTTGGCTGAGCCTGCCATCAGGCCTAAGCCTAGGCCCAGGCCTAGCCCAGGAGATAGGACTAAGCCAAGGCCTGATCGTGCTGGAGTTCTGTTTTCTTGGGGGGAGAGTTTTGAGTAAACAAATACAAGTATAATTGAAACTTTTTGTGTATATTCATCCGAGGCCTATTTTTGGTTTTGTATCATTCGTACAAACCAAAAATCTTCTTATCCATTACCTTTTTTGCATTCATTTAAAATGATTCTGTATTCCTATTTATTATGGCATGACAGCTGAGGATGTAGGGTAACAGAGGCAATGATAGAGCCTCTGTGTGTAATAGATCACATGTCAGTGGCCAGAGCCTTCATCTTGCTGGCTTTTGTGGCATGGGGCTGTAAGACTGTGAGGCTTTAACGTAAGTGCAATAATTGAGCATTGCACAGTGTGTATAAAGGAAAGTTACACAGCATATGGCTAATGTCCTGTGAATGCTATCCGTTAATGGAGAGGACTGCTGGGAAGAGTGGATATAAATACATATTGTATAGATGGGACAACCATTTGTTTTTTAATTTGAATACATGCTGGCCTTACATGAAAGTGGTTCCTCATGCCTTATAATTTGCTAAAGTTTTGACTATATATATACAGTTTTTTCTGTAGGGAAATGCTTATATTTTTTTCAGTGATGCCAATGGAGCAAAGATGAAGAAATATTTCAGAGAGTATGCAAATAGGAATTTACGAGTGGGAAAGTGTTTAGGCTTTGTACCCTTGAATTACAATGATATCATGGCCTGAGCATGCTCAGTGCAGTTTCCCAGACATTTGTTTTAGAGGGGATTGATGTTACCTGAGTGGCTTTGCATTTCTGATGAGGAATAATGAAGCTCATGTATAGGGAAATTAGGCAACTAATGCATTCCATTACTTGGAACAGGGTGGACCTTATATGATTCATTAAACACCATTTTCATCCAATTTTCCTCTATTCAGATTCTTGCATAGCTCCTGCTCCAGCATTAAATACCAAATTTTTGTATTCACTTGTCTACCTGAATAGCTGTTGACATTAGTTTCACTGGTATTGCAGTTGGAAAGGAATCAATCCCTACATTTAAGCCAATTCTGTATTATGCTGAAAAAAACCCAAAACAAAATTATTCACAGGTTTCAAATATGTCAATCATTTTAACACTTTGCTTCTGTTGCAAATTTGTAGCTGTATATCCGTGAATGCTCCCCACTTTATGTATGTATTATTGACACACTCATTTTCCACCACATGTATACACTATTAATCCTCTGCATGTATATCCCACCTTAGTTGTCAGTACCCCCCTTCCCTTTAGGTAATCCCCCTCCCATCATTATACTCCGCCTACCTCCAAGTTACCATACCATCCCCTGTTAAAGATACTCCCACTCCAAGTTTCTGGCAACCTGTTCCATGTATTATCTGTTGACATCTGTGTAAACCGGTATGATGTTCCTACGAATACCAGTCTATAAAAGCCTTTAAATAAATAAATAAATAAATAAATAAATAAATAAATAGACAGACAAACACTTTCCCTAGAATCTAGCAATATTATAACCAGCTATTACTTTTTGTGTATTGATGGCGTAAAGCCAGGAGAGACTAATGGGCATTCAGGAGAAATGATATAGAAAATATACCAACATTTTCTGTTTTGTTTCATTTCATTATCAAAGTAAAATGATTGAAAATCCGACAATTTTGTTGGGTTTCACATTTTGTTTTGAAAACAAACTGATCCATCAGGCCTAGGCCCAAGCCCAAAGCTGGAGGCTCACCTATGGAATAGGCTGATATCCAAAGCAAGGATTTTTCCTATGCCAGAGCACCATGCAGGCGCCTGAGGCGAGGTCTTTACCCAGGAATAGGCTGCAGCCCGAACCACAAACCATGGCCATACCTGAGTGCAATGCCGGGTCCTCTGCCTCAGCTCAGGCCTAATGCCAGGGCCTTGAAAGAGACCTCAAAAATATAAAAAAACATACACTGGATCCCTGGAGCAGGTAACAGTCCAGGACCAGGTCTGACTCCTGGGCCTCGGCTTTGGCTCAAGCCCAATGCTGGGACCAAACCTGGAGACCAGGTCCCAATGCCAGGACCTCGACCCAGACCTAGGTCTGATGCTGGGACTCGACCCAGATGCTGGGTCCTGAGGCCCAGGCCCATGCCCAGCTCTATGACCCATGCTGGAGGGCAGGCCCTGACACCAGGGCCTTGGCCTGGACCTAGGCCTAATGCCAGAACTTAGCCCAGAGTCCAGGTCTCAATCCCTAAGCCTCGGCCTATGTCAGGCCTAAGCCTCGTAGCTCAGGCCTTAGAGCTCCTCTTCCTCCTCTTCCTTCTCTTCTTTCTTCGGAACTTGAAGGCCAAATGATGCAGGTTACTGAGGTCATGCTGGAGTTAATTAACCCAGTCTCTAGTTAAGTAACTCTGGCATAATCCCATCGATGGCATCATTTGGCCTTCAAGTGCCAAAGAAAGCCAAGGAAGAAGAGGACCTCCCAGGCCTGGGCTTCAAGGCAAAGGCCTGAGCTTGGGCCAAGGGCCAAGGCCCAAGCAGCAGGAACCAGTGTTAGGGCTAAGGCCCCCGGTTTTGGGCCTGAATCCAGGCTGAAGCCCTGGCATGGGGACCTTACCTCTGGGTTGGGTTGCTGTTTTGGGCCTGGGTCCAAGCTAAGGCCCTGGCATCAGGACTTGGCTTCTGGATTGAGTCACATCGTTAGCCATGGGCCCAAGCTTCAGTCTAGGCCCAGGCATCAGGACTCTGACTCTGGGCTGGGTCCCAGCATGAGTCTTGGGTATGGGACCCGGCCTCCAGGTTGGGTCATGACATCGGGCCAAGGTATAGGTGTTGGGACCCAGTCTGCAGACTGGGTTGTGGCTTCAGACCTGGGTCCATGCCATAGCTTAGGTGGAGGCCCTGTTGTCATAACATGGCCTCCAGGTCAGGCTGTGGAGTCGTGCCTGGGTCCAGCCTGTGGCCCTGGCATCGGGACCCTGTCTCTTGGTCATGTCATTACATTGGGCCTGGGTCCGGGCCATGTCCTCTGCTTTGGGACCCAGTCTTTAGGACCGTGTCATGGCATTGGGCCTGTTCCCATGCCCCAAGGCCTAAGTCCAGGCCCAGGCATCGTAACTCAGTCTTAAAGCGTAGGCTTTACGTAGGACAGAGGCTGAAGTCACAGTGACCTATCATGTTCTAGGCCTATGCAAGGCCTTGGCTTCAGCTGCCATTATGCTGCAACCTGTGGAAGGGCTAGACTATGGTAGTATCAGTTGGCCCCCAAACTGAATTTTGTTGACACTCAATTTGTGACAAAGCCTCAGCCAGCCCTTAGCTCTACAACAGTATTGCTCATAGAATACCAGGCTCCTCTATATCCAGCTCTGAGATGCAATGAGTAATAATCCCTTGACCTGTGCTGTGGAGTGGAAATACTGTATACCAGCTAGTTGAGGTGAAGGAACCCCACCATCACATCCCAAGTAAGCTCCGCATCCCTATGTTAGACTCCTAACAGTCTGGGAAGGAAGGAAGGCTGCTACAGAGCGAAAGCCAGCAACCACAGGACATTGGTGATCACAGTCCCAATCCCAGCACTGTGATAAAAAAAAAATAGCTCACAGGATCATGGATTAACAAAGTATTCAGCTCCTGACTCTACCTGAAACCATCAACTTTCCTATTGACCCAAAATCCATGCCAACCAGCCAGGCTGGGGGGGAGGGGTGGAGATGAGATGGAGGAGGGGCCAGTTAAAAATTGCCCTGGTGAGCCTTATTTTCAATTTATAAAAGATTTGCGAACACTTAGATAATATTTTTTCCTTTTTTGGTCTTTTCTAGTCAAGAATATAGAGACCTTTCAGTCTTCTATTTTTGTTCTAGTATTGGTCAGCATTCAGAATGTGGATTAAAATGCCTCCAAATGTAAAGCAATAGAAACAGAAGTAACATGCCTAGCACCTGTTTCAGATCTCTCTGAGGTTGGGCTCAAATGGATTCCTCAAAATGACTCTGCATTAAAAAAGAAAAATGCAATCAGCTGCACCTGCTTATATCTAAAAAGCTACAAATGGAAACAAAATTCATATGGAAGTTGTTAGATTCAAGAAATTAGCATTAGTAGCAGCACTCCAGGGTAAACACATCTTTTCATAATTGAACTCCTCTTATCAGGAAACCTTTGGGAGAGAATTTCCAGTGACTGAAGAATCTGAAGAGGCTGCTTCATTTAACAAATCATGGTACAGTATTACTTAAATATGAAACTAATGTTTGCTGAGAAAATAATTTAGAAGTTATGAGAAGAGGGATGCACCCCAGTATTTAGTTTTCAATTAGACAAACAGCATATAAACACTTCAGTTCAATTATTGGAACTCAAGATTATGTAAATCATATTTCTTTGCATCATACAGTGCTTGAACCTGAAAGACTCTTATATTGTTGGGTTCACATATGAACTAATGCTCTCATTCTTTGTAAAGGAATATCTTTGCTATTTTCTAGTTTCTACTAATTTAATAAAGTCATTTTTAAATTTTTGGATAGCTTATTTCTTATACTTTAAAAGATGTATTATGTATATAAATGATATGAACATTTTAAGATGGCATCCTGAATGTTTTTAAAATTCTGGTCTTTAACATTTTTTTCTTTAGGATATATTCTTGAACTTGCTTCCAACTTTCTGTACCACAGTTATGGACTGAATCATGTTAAGTTGCTGCTGTGCTGAATGCCATTTGTTAACCAATTGTATGATAACCTTGATATGTTTTAAGTATGAATAAAATGTATATGTGTGTGTTTGTGCACGTGTGTGTGTTTGTGCACATGTGTACATTCATACACATACACACAAACACACACATGCTATAAATGGTTACTAATGGCACCTTTACATGCCTCAGTCCATAATTGTAGTGAATAATTCAGAAAGCTGGAGGAACAGCTTTACTGCAAAGATTAAAGTCAGTAAGAAAAAAAGCTGTTTAAATGATACTGTTCTTTTGAGTAAATAATTCAAAAAATGTTTGCGATGCTGCTGCCTTACGAGTGTTTATTATTAAGAAACGTAAATTCAACTAACTTTTGCCAAGGCCTTAACAAGAGAGATGGTAATTTCAGTGCAGTTTTTAAATCATAGAAAGAAAAATATAGTGGCCATAAAAAGATATAGACTATAAAAATAGTAAAAAATACGAAAAAAAAACAAAACCCTAAAGAAATGAAGCTTAAGGACAGAATAGTCAGGGTTGTGGTTTATTGAGAATAACACAGCATTAGAGTCTCAGGATTCAATTTAATTAGTTGGGCTGTACCCAAGACACCAGTTGTGACTGAGTATTTTTGGCTCCCATGTTCTAAATGCATATAGTAAAAGCAAACTTAAACATTAAGGGGCGGATTTTAAAAGCCCTAAATCCAGAGGATTGCAAAAAGGGGTGGTCCAGGGCGGAGTGTGGGTGGGGCGGTATGGGGGCGGGGCCAGAGGCCTCCGACACAGCGGCCATTGCTGCTGTGTCGAAGGATCGCATGCCGGCAAGCTGCCGGCGTGCGCAACTTGCACCTGCCCGCACACACCCTTTTAAAATCTACTTCTGCGTGCCGGATTTTAAAAAGGTTATGCGCTCCAGGCCTATAGCCCCGGGACGCGTGTAAGTCCCGGGACTTTACTAGAGAAGCGGGAAGGGGGTGTGGGCAGGGCGGGGCGGTCCGGGGGCGGGGTTGGGGCCAGAGGCTCCAGGCGCAGCGCCCATTTGCCACTGTGCTTGGCATTGCGTGTCGGCAGTCTGCCAGCGCGCACAACTTACTTCAGCCCTACGGCTGAAGAAAGTTTAGAAACAAAAAAAGAAGAGAGAAAAGGTAGGGAGGAAAGGGCGGGGGAGGTAGCAGAAGGGAAGGGAAGGTGGGGTGGGGGTAGGGAAGGCAGCACAGCTCGGAGTGGTCTCGGCACGCGAAAGGTGCACAATTGTGCACCCCCTTGTGCGTGCCGGATTTTATAACATGCGTGTGCTTTCATGCGCATGTTATAAAATCGGGCGTACATGTGTGCGCGTGCTCCTTTTTAAAATCTACCCCTAAGGGGCTTGATTACTGAGGCATGATAAAATGGGGCATTAATGCTCTATTCTAATACTGGATTTATTAAAAAGTATTAAGCTTTAGTAGATCTTGTATTCCAACCAAATTTAATATGGATTATATTAATGCCAGCAGTAACATTGTACCCTCACCACCTTAACTGATCAGAAAAGCTATTTTGGGTGAAAGCAAGCTCAGTAGGGATGTGCAGACCAAAAGTTTATGTTCATAAGTCCATAAGTCGAAAGGGGGGGTCAATTTCGGTCAATATGGACATATGGAGAATTCCATAAGTTGAGTCTATGTCCATACGTGCAAATAAAAATTTAAACCCCTCACCCTCCTTAATCCCCCCCCCAAGACTTACCAAAACTCCCTGGTGGTCCAGCGAGGAGTCAGGACGCCATTTCTGAACTCCTTTGCGAGGAGCACGTGACGGCGTCACATCGGAGTGACGCGGCGTCACGTGATTCCCCGCGCGTTCGCTCCGGGACCCTCGTTGCACCCAAAAGGAATTTTTGGCCAGCTTGGGGTGGCCTCCTGACCCCCCCAAGCTGGGTCCCGAAGCGAACGCGCGGAGAATCACGTGACGCTGTGTCACTCCGACGTGACACCGACGTCACGTGCTCCTCGCAAAGGAGTTCAGAAATGGCGTCCTGACTCCCCGCTGGACCACCAGGGAGTTTTGGTAAGTCTTGGGGGGGGATTAAGGAGGGTGAGGGGTTTAAATTTTTATTTAGGATCAACAATCGCGATTTCCAATGTATTCAACATAGCTATAGGCCCGGAGCGCATAACCTTTTTAAAATCCGGCACGCAGAAGTAGATTTTAAAAGGGTGTGTGCGGGCAGGTGCAAGTTGCGCACGCCGGCAGCTTGCCGGCATGCGATCCTTCGACACAGCGGCAATGGCCGCTGTGTCGGAGGCCTCTGGCCCCGCCCCCATACCGCCCCACCCACACTCCGCCCTGGACCACCCCTTTTTGCAATCCTCTGGATTTAGGGCTTTTAAAATCCGCCCCTTAATGTTTAAGTTTGCTTTTACTATATGCATTTAGAACATGGGAGCCAAAAATACTCAGTCACAACTGGTGTCTTGGGTACAGCCCAACTAATTAAATTGAATCCTGAGACTCTAATGCTGTGTTATTCTCAATAAACCACAACCCTGACTATTCTGTCCTTAAGCTTCATTTCTTTAGGGTTTTGTTTTTTTTTTCGTATTTTTTACTATTTTTATAGTCTATATCTTTTTATGGCCACTATATTTTTCTTTCTATGATTTAAAAACTGCACTGAAATTACCATCTCTCTTGTTAAGGCCTTGGCAAAAGTTAGTTGAATTTACGTTTCTTAATAATAAACACTCGTAAGGCAGCAGCATCGCAAACATTCAACATAGCTATGTTGAATAAGTTGGAAATCCGATCGTTTTCGCCTCATCACTTTTTTAAGTTAAAAAAAAAAAGTTGCGTTTTACATTTAAGTTCAAAACGAATGCACACCCCTAAAGCTCAGTCCCCTTCCTCTGAGTATTTCAAAGGCTTCAATGAACCAAAGAGATCTCACCTCTGTCAAGGGTTCCTCTGAGCCAAAAAGACCCTACCATCAAAGTGTGTCAAAGGTTCCTTCAGACCATTCAGCATCTGGCCTTGTGGTAGCCAAAGAGGCCAATCACAATATATTTGTCTCTTGGGGTGTAATTAAGGTTTTGCTTTAACCCATAGGTTAATGCAAATTAGTGTGGTTTAAAACAATTTGTGGTGGCCCATGTAAATATTTGAACTGCTTTGCAGACTACACAGTTCATTTGGATTAAATTTAATTAATTTAATTTTATAATAGCATGTATCTATCACTTTACTGATTAAAATCTCCCAAAGTGATGTACAAAATTGGTACATATATTAAAATAAATCAACAATAAAATATAAATATAAAATTTCTTGGTTCTCACTCTACTTCTCTGTCAAAACAATTTTGATGTCTTTTAATTACATGCGTATCCAAAACCCTACCAAAGGTGAGATATAATTGAGGTACAGTAGGTAGGTAGGCCCCTGCTCCCAAAGAAGGATTACAATGTAATTTTGCACTAACATTAATGCAAGTGCATTAGCTTTAATGCAAGATTGTTATCTCTGACTTATTGCATGTTAAAAGCATGTAATGCACATTAGTGATCTTTAGTATATAGGCCCCTGAATGGTTTCATTTGAAGGTTTTATATTTTCATTATAGAAAATTTGATTATTTAGAGGTTTAAGTTCAAGTATTGTGATCTTCCTACAGTGAATGCAGCTAAAATGTAGCCAGAAATCTTAATATATTCCTAGGGGATTTATCAGTCCCACTAAGTAAACACGAGTGAGAACAATGAAGCAGTCTTCTTTGTTTTCTTGGGTGTACTTATTCTATTTTATTTTTCAGTAGATATATCACCCTTTTCTAAGCAGTTTATAATAATTATAGCCAGATGTAATTAAATCAGATTCCTCTCACTTTTTGCTTGAAGTCAGTGTAATTTTACATATAGCTATGAAATAAATTACACAAAACACAATTATATAGGAAGCCACAATATCTAAAGCCCATGAACTAGCAATTAATGTTATGGCTTTTTGTGCATTATTATATAGATTTTAAAAATATATAATTTGTCAGTACATCTCACCAGGCCCTTATTAGTTAATCTCAATACAACCAGATTCTAATAAGCAAAACTTTGTGTGTATTGTACTTTAGAAGTAAGGCTTTTAATAGGAAATTGTGTACATATTATCTTAGTTTGACAATGAAGCATTCACACAAGATTTAATACTATTTTTTAAAATTAGTCAAACATCTATTTTTATGTGCTGCTTTTATTTGTTGTAATAATATGTATCAAGTTATTGTTAGTGAATAATACCAGAAAGTATGTTTTGCTATTTATTTGACAGGAACTGCTATCCATCTGAAGATCAAGAGGAAAATGAAATTACCTTTTTCCAGAAAAACACTATAGTCCTAGAGGAACCATCACAAGAATCTGAATATTCCACTGTTGAGGAATGTGCTCAGAGACTAAGGGCAAGACATTTGGAAGCATCCACAAATCAATCTCTCTCTCACATCAGGAACCAAAATGAAAAATTTAGCTCTGGTAATAGAATGAGCTCTTCTTTGCCTTTTCAAGCAGGGGGTGACCCCACTGATGACCATACAACTAGTGTCCAGAATGATTCATCGATATCACCATATGCATGCTTCTATGGATCTTCAACGAAGGCAATTAAAACAGGCTGGCTGGATAAACTTTCACCTCAGGGGTATGTATTGTGTGTTTTTTTTCCATTGATAATTTTCCTTAAGTAACTTTGTAAATATAAGAACAATGTTTGAGTTGGAATTCAGAGATTAGTTGTTAGATTATTTTGCCATTTAATATTATTTAACACTTTAAGACCATCTTCCTTGATTAAAAAAAAAAAAAAAACCTTTAGAATAAATACAAAATGCATAATCTTAATAACTTATATCAGTACAATCAAATACATTAACATTAAATCAATAAATATCAAGTACAGGAAGTCCTTGAACGTATGACATCCAATTTTTGAGGTTCCACATTTATATCGTCCCTGACTTGCATTTGTGTTCCAAAAGAGATTTCAGCTTCTGATGTTGCTTGATAATTTGGGCACAGGTGTCAGCACATCCAAAGCTAGCCCCCACTGCTCAGCTTGCAGACAGCGACAGGCGATGATGTTAGTAATCAGCATGGTGAACTCAGAAGTGGTAGCAGAAGTAAAGCCAGCTCCTACTTCGGTCTTCTAGTCAATGAGAGGGGGCAGAGAGGGGCCCAATGATGAGAGACAACTGTGAGACTTAGAAGTGATGGGCGATGCTGAATGCTGCTGGTGGCAGACAATGAATGCAGCCAGGAGCCTTCAGGGAAGGATAAAAGTAGACAAATTGATTTTTCATACCAGGGAATAAAACTTGTTTAGGAGACAAATTGATTGTGAATAAATCTCAGAAAACCTCCCTTATGGAGAAAGACTCTTCCTTTAGCTTGGAGAAGGGATGACTGTGAGGGGATATAATTGAGATTTATAAAATCATGAATGGGGTGGAAAGGGTAAACAGAAATGATTATTTGCCTTTTCAAATAACACTAGGACTCAGGGACACTCTTTGAAACTAGCAGTCAGCAGATTTAAAACAAACAAACATTATGAAGCATTATTTCACTCAGAGCACAATCAAGCTATGGAATCTGTTGTCAGAGGATATGGTGAAGGAAACAGTTAAGAATAAATCATCTCACTGCATTCCAGGCTGACACACCTCATCAATGGTGTATTATTAGCCTCACCATCACACACCCATTTTGAAAGATCCTCCTTCTCTTGGTAGATCTTAGGGATGTGCAGAGGGATGCCATGCGTTGCATTCGGGATTCATATTCGTCGGGGGGAATACGTTGCATTCGGCAAGGGGGGCCCCCGATACGTACATGCGTTAATTCTTATTCGTTTCCTGGCTAAAGTTGAATTAAGTACAACCCCCCCACCCTCCTGACCCCCCAAGACTTACTAAAACTCCCTGGTGGTCCAGCGGGGGGTCCGGGAGCCATCTCCTGCACTCACACCCTCAGCTGCCGGTATTCAAAATGGCGCCGATAGCCTTTGACCTTCTATATCACAGGGGCTACTGCTGCCATTGGTCAGCCCCTGTCACATGGTAGGAGCAATGGATGGCTGGCGCCATCTTGTGCTCTTACCATGTGACAGGGGCTGACCAATGGCAGTGGTAGCCCCTGTGACATAGAAGGTGAAAGGCTATCAGCGCCATTTTGAATACTGGCAGGCAAGGGTGTGAGTGCAGGAGATGGCTCCCAGACCCCCTGCTGGACCACCAGGGAGTTTTGTTAAGTCTTGGGGAGGTCAGGAGGGTGGGGAGGTTTGTTTAAATTGGCTCCTTTAGACGGCCGAATAATTCGGCGAAGAGTCGATGTATTTGTGGGGAATCGTGATACATTTCGCTTCCCCATGAATACAACAAATATGGCCCTATACGTTGCGGATTACAAATACATAGGAAACGAATGCACACCCCTAGTAGATCTTCCTATTCTTCCTATGCCTCTTCTGAAGTGGCTAACTATAGGATAGTGGCTCAGTATTTGCCTCCTATAATGTGTATTTTGAATACTTTGTTGTCATTAGACAGAAAATGATTAACATATTATCTGATGATATCAATTACAGATGGAATACAATCTATAACCCCATTTCATTTTTTCTATGCAGTGTCTGAATGTAATTTTACAGTATTTAGCCAAAAGCTATTGATTTGATCACACAATAATACCAAAATAAATATTTACAAACAGAAAACTACTGGTGTCTGGAGCAGTGGTTGCTTATCACTTTTAAACAGGAAATAGTTGCACCCTGCTAAAAGGAAATTCCTTGTATTCAGTTCCTTAGTATACAGTAGTACTCTGCCACATCACCAGGCTAGTTCAATGGCAGAGGGAATAACAGTAATATAGTGGAAGGTGACAGGTAAGGATCAATTTGCACTCCCAGTCTGCTCCATTGATTTCTCTCCAGCTTTCTACATCTTTGGATAGATGAGTATATAAATTCCCGTACTTAAACTATCACCAGCTCCCACCCTTGCCTTTTACCCCATCACTCAATATTGTTCTTACTATGTATTTATTTATTTATTCATTCATTTTTTTATTTTTATATACAGTGCTTTCAACCAGGCTTTATCAGTGCGGTTTACAATATCACATTCAAAGTGCTACATAAAAGTTAACTTAATACATAAAATAGTCATTAAAGTAAATAAACAAAAGCAAACCTATAGTATAACAAAAGAAATGCCTCAAAATAAAAGATGATAAAAAGTAAGTATTAACTATAGTGGCAAATATTTCTGTCCTAAGCAAGTTTTCATTCTGTTATAGTGCTGGCTACCACCATCTCCACTGGTAAGCCATTCTAGGCATTGTCATCTTTCTCTCTGGTTCTTACAAGTTCCATACTTTCCCCAACACCCAGGCCCTTTCCTATATCTTACTGCCAAGTTTGTAGCAATCCAGTCAGTCAGCAAAATAGTGAGGCTATTGTCTGAACATACAACTCTTCCATAATCATTGCTTCTAGGGATATAAACATGATCACTTTGGGCAGAGTACCCAAGTCTTCTTGAAAGCCTAATGCAGCTATTCCACCATTTTCCACAAATAGACTTGTATCATCCCCTCTTTTGCCTTCTAAAGTTCCAAATGACTGAGCAAATACTCAAACTTCCCTTATTTCCCTTCTGTTACTCCCTCACTATGGCATGAATGGATACTTTCTTCCTTGTTTTTTTGTTGTTTTTTAATAGTAGATTGTTGATATTCTATCTCAAGTAAGAAAAAGATCCGGAAACACTTTCAGAAACAGTATCGGCTGAAATTTTAATCGGCCACACGCATAAATATCGTCACTTACGCATGTGGCCTGGCCCTGTGCGTGCCATGCTCATTTTCAAAAGGGCACGGCTACGCTCATAAGTGATGATACGTGCACAATTGCCAGGCCCTGAAAAGGAGCAGGCCAGGGTGCGTGGTGTGGGCGGGGGTCAGTGGGGCTGGACAGAGGCTGCCTGGACATCAGCCATTAGTCGCTGTCTCAGGGAAGCGTGCTCTGGCAGTTGGCCGCCGCGCGCTAGGGGTGTGCATTCATTTGCAATGTATTGGCAATCTGCAATGTATATGCCATATTCGTTGTATTCGTGGGGGTCATGAAACATATGGCAAACCCCCACGAATACAAAGTATCACTAATGAATAAACACCCACGCTCCTGACCCCCCCCACCCCCACAAGACTTGCCAAAAGTCCCTGATGGTCCAGCGGGGGTCATGGAACGATCTCCTGCACTCGGGCTGTCGGCTGCCGGTATTCAAAATGGCGCCGATAGCTTTTGCCCTTACTATATCACAGGGGCTACAGGTGCCATTGGTCGGCCCCTGTCACCTGGTAGGAGCACAAATAGCCTAGTGGTTAGAGCAGTGGACTATGAACCAGGAGACCAGGGTTCAAGTCCTGCTGTTGCTCCTTGTGACCTTGGGCAAGTCACTTTACCCTCCATTGCCTCAGGTACAAACTTAGATTGTAAGCCCTCTGGGGATAGAGAAATACCTACAGTACCTGAATATAAACCAGTGTGATATCTCGATTGAGATCAAATGTCAGTTTATAAAAATAATAAATAAATAAATCCCCTTAGTTCAATATCCTTCACTGCCCCCCCCTATTAGCCCCAATCCTTAAAACCCCACAGATTTTCCTAGTTGTCTTTATTTTGTAACTTGTGCCTCCTCCATAGCAGGGGTTCTATCTTCAGTGTCCTAAGGAGGAGGAAGAGGATCTGTAGGAGCAGCTTTGCATGACCGCTAATACTGAATCTCTAGAGTGACCGAGTGTGAAGGCCTACTAAGGAATTTATGTTGCTATAATAGTGTAGCAGAGGTAACTATATAAAATGAAGAATGTTTAGAACACGAGGATAAAAGGTACAGAAAAATGTTTGCAGCTTTCATACATACTAAATATTTTAAGACTTTTTTTCTATCAAAGTTAACTATAGCTCATGATTTTTTTGAAACACTTGGGGGGAGGGCATAATTGTATAACAACCTGCGTGTACAGAGAGATTTCAGCCTTGATTTTCAAAGCAGAGTGACATGCATAAATCAACTTTGAAAATTAGAGGGCCACCTGCACCTTAGTGCAGCATAAGCTCACATGCTTACACCTGCTCTTGAAATGATACATATGCAAGAAATATATACACAGAATCATACACATGCTAGGAATAATGTGGATATCATTGATACATTTTCTATTTCCAGCTCATGGTCATTTGGATTAACTTTGTCATCACTTTCATCATACTCTGTAGTAACCAGAATTATAGTTCCAAAATTTAGAGAGCCTAATTTGTCCCTTTCACTTTACTCAGTATGTTCACCAATGTAATGGCCTTCCTTGCAAAGTTGCACCTGCTTCTACATGAAGTCTTGCTGCTCCACTTTCACTGTGGAATTGGACAATCTCTTCTCAGTGCTATGATTGGCCTTAACTTGACTGGTACCAGACCCTTTTGCAGAAGGAAATAGGGGAAAGAAACAGGAAGCAGTTGGAACTGTAGCTATTGAAACCTCATTTCCTTTTCACTACAATGCTGGTTATTGAGGCACTTTCTATTTTCTCAAATGCTGTCAGTGCTGGTGTATTTGACTTTCATGTTGCTGTTTTTTTTAGTGTTTTTTTAGTGACAGAGGGTCACTAATGACAGAGGATCACTAGTGACAGAGGGTCACTAGTGTTTTTTCGTGACTGAGGGTCAGGGCTTTTTCAAATGCAAAACTGAAATTGTTTCAAATGTTATCACTTTCACTTCAAATGGTTTTTATTACCAAAGTGATTGAATAATTAAATCAGCTAGTCCCATTTAAAATGATTTACTTATTTTAATGTGTTTATATTCTGTTTTTTGGTACTTCTAGCATTGTCTCAATCAGTTTTCTGTTTTCATCATATACATGGCAAATGTGAAGATTTGAGAAGCTACTTGAAATAATTGGTCCATAACCTATGAATATGTTGAATGTAGACTGAAGTCTAGAAATATTTTACTTTTCTGTCATTTTATTTATTGAAAGTATTTCTGTCCTGCATTCTCTTTATTGCTAGGTGGGTTACAATAAAAACATATGTTATACATAAAGTAAGCATAACACAAATGGGCGTCTGACTCTTAAGAGTAGGACAATTATTGGTGTTGCCATTGACTTGATAATATTTTCAAGAAATTTTTATTTTAAAGACTAGTGTATCATAAATCATAATGTGTTTCCTTTCTTAGCAGGCATTCTGTGACTTATTCTGTGCTGTGTGTGCTTGTCTGATTCAGTTTAAAAATAGCTTGTGCCACTTTACCATAATTGAAATGTTTTATTGTACATACAGTACGTTTTTGATGCAACTGCCTTCTTTTCATACTTGCAGCTCATTGTAAAAGAGGTGGGTTTGAGGCCTGAATATTTTATGATAATCCTTCAATAAATAGTGTTATTGCTCGTTAAATGCTGTTTTCTGTATGTTAATGCCTTACCGTAATTCCATAAATCTACCTATTAGTTGGTAGTGCTGATTTATAAAAGGACCAACAATAAAGATGTTGAGTACACTGACTTTCAAATCCACACAGGTCCTTTCTTCATACAGTTTGTAAAGAAGGGATCTGTGTGGTCTTAAAAGCACTATACTACACATCTTTTTCCTTGATTCCTTAAAACATATATCACTACATTCTAAGATTCCAGTCTTCTCCTTGATCAATATGGCTATTAAAACTGTACCGCTGATTTAGCTATGCAATTGCAACTCTCTCTACTCTGTTATATAAGAAATATATTTAAAAAGGCTATAGTATTAATAGTAAAAAGCTTCATAAGGCTTAGTTGTCTTCTATATGGATAAAAATAGATTTAACCTGCAAGTCAGTCATGATTTTTGGTCCCCTGTAAGTACACGTGTATTTTCATAATGCATACAAACTAAGGAATTCCAAGAGGCATTTTGTGGACATTTATTAGAATTACACATGTAGATGGCATAGTGTTAATGTTCTTAATTTTACATCCCTTTTCCAAAAGGTATGCATGTACATTTAGCTGCATAAGGGCCCTTTGTTTAAACTCAGGAGTAAATTTTCAAAGGATTTTGTGTGTAAAAATGCCTTTTTTGCATGTATATTTTCCCATATAAGATTTACAAAACAGGGCGGGTATGTATTTATTCACGTGTTCACACGGAAATGTATATTCAAACAAAATGGACATGTTTGGGATGTGGCAGGGCATCGCATAGATGTTCATGCATACTTTGTGTTGAGCGCACCGGCCGCGGTGCTCCACGGCCAGTCGCACTTACCTAAACACATAACCCAGTTCAGCCCCGACCTCTCATGGAGCGGCAGGGAGCTGCTGCTTCCATCAACAAACTTTCTCATAGCATGGAGCCATTGCTCACACTGCTGACGCTTGGCCCCACCAGTGCCTCCCGAGGCGCGCACTCTGATCTAAAAGGGGCTGCAGCGGGAAAAGTTCCCACAGCTCCCTCTGATGACTTCAGCCCTTCTGTCTACTAAAGCTTGTTTCTAGGGATGTGCAGACAAAAAGTTTATGTTCATAAGTCCATAAGTCGAAAGGGGGGGTCAATTTCGGTCAATATTTATTTATTTATTTATTTATTTAAGGTTTTTATATACCGGCAATCATGAGCACATATCTTGCTGGTTTACATGGAACGGGAGTGCATTAAATACAACAACTAGAACTGTGGTGATCGAAGGAGCAGTTACAAATAACAAGGGTAGCAGAACTTGGATAAGAAGGAAGAGATAGGAAAGAATAAACGGTTAAACGGTATACAAATAAATTAAATGCTATGTAAAAATGGCATGATTAATGGCTGAATATTTGAAGTCCTTGGTTTGTATCTATAACGTGATATTAGATTGTGTCTGGGAAAGCTTGCTTGAATAACCAAGTCTTAAGTCCTTTCCTAAAAGTTAAGAGGCAGGGTTCCAGTCTGAGATCTGTGGGAATGGAATTCCACAGAGAAGGGCCAGCAGTGGAGGTGGCACGATCTCTTAGAGTGATGTGTTTGGTCATTTTCGCAGGGGGAACTTTGAGGGCGCCTCGGTAGACATTTCTGGTAGGTCTTGTCGAGTTGTATGCTTGGAGGGGGATTTGTAGATCGAGGGAGATGCGTTGATGAATAGTTTTGAAGATGACACAAATGGCTTTGTACATGATACGGAAGTGGACGGGTAGCCAATGTAACTCTTTCAGAATGGGGGATATGTGGTCTCTCTTTCTTGCGCCTGTTAGTAATCGAGCTGCTGAGTTTTGAATCATCTGTAGTGGTTTGGAGTAGGAAGAGGGCAGACCTAGCAATAGGGAATTGCAGTAGTCTAATTTTGCAAAAATGACTGCTTGGATGATCGTTCTGAAGTCTTGGGCATGGAAAAGAGGTCTTATCCTCTTCAGAACCTGGAGTTTATAGAAGCAGTCTTTGGTTGTTTTGTTGATATGGGCCTTGAAGTTTAGCCGGTTGTCTATTATCACTCCTAAGTCTCGAACTTGTGTGGTAGGTAGGTTGGTGGGAAGAGTAGTGTTGGAGATGTTGGTTTCCGGAGAAATGAGAAGGATTTCTGTCTTAGAAGAGTTTAAGATGAGGTGTAGGTTGTTTAGTAGTTGTTTGATTTTCAGGTGGCATGATTCCCAGTAGTCAAGAGTTTCAGAGTATGTATCTTTGATGGGGATGATGATTTGGATATCGTCTGCATAAAGGAAGTACTTTAGATTGAGGTTGGTGAGAAGTTGGCAGAGAGGAAGAAGATAGATATTAAATAGGGTCGGAGATAATGAAGAACCTTGAGGGACTCCTATGACAGAGTCAAATCTAGAGGATTCCTTGTTTTGGATTTTAACTTTGTAACCTCTGTTATTGAGAAACGTTTTGAACCAGGATAGGACGGTGCCGCTGATTCCTATAGACGAGAGTTGGTTTAGGAAGATGGCGTGGTTGACCGTGTCGAACGCTGCTGAGAGGTCTAACAGGATCAATAGGAATGAGTTTCCTTTGTCAAGGCCCATTAAGATATAATCTGTCAATGAGGAGAGGAGGGATTCTGTGCCTCGATTTTTTCTGAAGCCGTGTTGTGGGGTGAAGAGAAGATTGTTGTCTTCGATGAAATCTGAGAGTTGAGAGTTCACTAGTTTTTCCATGATCTTGGCGATGAATGGGAGGTTAGCTCTATAAGAATTCTATAAGTTGAGTCTATGTCCATATGTCTATGTCTATGTCTATGTCCATACGTGCACCGATTCCCTAAATAAAAATTTAAACCCCTCACCCTCCTTAATCCCCCCCCAAGACTTACCAAAACTCCCTGGTGGTCCAGCGGAGAGTCAGGACGCCATTTCTGTATTCCTTTGCGAGGAGCACGTGACGTCTCCACTCGACCACCAGGGAGTTTTGGTAAGTCTTGGGGGGGGGGGGGATTAAGGAGGGTGAGGGGTTTAAATTTTTATTTAGGATCAACAATCGCGATTTCCAACGTATTCAACATAGCTATGTTTTCGCCTCATCTCTTTTTTAAGTTAAAAAAAAAATTACGTTGCGTTTTACATATGCATTCAAAACAAATGCACACCCCTACCTGTTTCTGCCTGCAGTGCCTTGCCTCAGCAACAGGTCAAGCTCCTTATGAGTAGCTGGTTGCCTGACGCCGTGTCTCCTTCTGGATTGCTTCTCTGGTCTTGGCTTGGATCGTTTCTGGACTTGTTGGATTGCTGCCTGCCCTGACTTCTGGTACATTTCCTGACTTCGTTGGATTGCTGCCTGCCCTGAACCCTTCTATGTTTCTGGACCTCGCTGGACTGGTGCCTGTCCTGACCCTTAGAACTCTCACTGCTCTCATCGGCGCCCTTCATGGAGTTGTTCTTCTCCGGAGACCCGCTCCTAAGTCCATCTGGCTCCGGTACCCAAGCGTTCAACCTGCGGGGAATTAGGGCGGTATTGGTGAAGGTCCTGTTGGGTATCCACACTGGCCAGCTCTACCAACCAATGACAAGAACCTGCAAGGCTCCCTACTGCAGGTAGCCTCATCTCAGACTAATTGTCCACCCCTGCAACACTGCTACTTTATAAATAATGTATGTGCGAACATCATCAAGAATGTACGAGTGCTTTTACACCTGCTATTATTGTACCAAATTCAAACATTCATTGTCTTTTTGGACCTGGTATTGGACATATTGGATTCTCTTAGTGAGTATAAAGTGTAGCAAGTGTGGGAAGCTAACTGGGAAATTGCTGTCCTTGTTCATAAAAGTTGTTTGGTGTCTTTATTTATTTAGAGTCTGTCCTTCTGTCTCATCCAAAGTTTGCTTTCATTCTTTGGGGGAGCCTTTCAGTGGATGTCACTGTATTTCTAGGGGGACATGTGTGTCGCTGAGGCTGACTTGGGGGTGTGTGAATGATAGAGAAGTGACCTTTAGTCGGTGCCTTCCAGACATCACTAGGTGGTCATGGCTGGAATAAGTCAATCATCCACCTCCATATTTATAGATCAGTTTCTGTTTGCCTTTCTCAGGAAATATATCAATATATATCTTTCTCTTGGCTCAGACAGCAACAGTAAAGTATGACTGATTTTTCCCAAACTACACATTTCCCTTCTGTTCTGGGAGCTATTGATTGAACACACATCCCTATAAGGCCTCCTGCAGACAGCAAGCCTACCTTCCACAACCACAAGTGCTTCTACTCCCTCATCATACAGGTGGTCTTTAATGCCAAGGCGATGATCCAGGGTCTCATAGGATGCTAAGAAAACTCTCACAGTCAGGAATGATTCCTGGATGACATCATCATGGAGAGTTGGCTTCTAGGTATGTATGCTGCTTTCACTACAATGCCACTGCAATTAACCTCTGCCCATTTCTCTCCCTCTGTTGCTAGGCAGACTTGCTACTTAGGCCCAGCATGGCCAATCCAGTCTCTACCAGGGAGCAACCTCATTGCCTTCCAGCTTGGTATATCTCACTCCAAAACCTGGCTCATGATCCTGCTGACATACCCACAGACAGCAGCACATTTTTGCTACAACAGGATCCACCAGCACACCAGGGCAGTCATTTAGAGAACATTTGGTCTTCTGAAAATATGTTTCTGCTGCCTTTACAGATCAGGAGGATGTCTCCTCTTCAGTCCTAGAAAGGTCAGTGAAATCTTTCTAGCCTGCAGCATGCTTCATAACCAAGGCCTGCCTCTTCCAGAGGGTCAAGATGCTTATCTTACAGTGCCCAATGATGAAGAAGAGAAGGAGGAAGAGGAGATATCTGACCTGAGTGAGGATGAATTGCAAGAGATAACATTGCTAGACTCACCAGCAGGCTGTAAAGCAAAGAAACACTTTGATACAAAGATATTTTCAAAGGTGATATTTAACACAGATAGGTGATATTTGTGCAAAGCAAAAAAAATGTGTGTTTTCCTGAGATGCACTCTCCTTTTAGGGGTTGGCTCTGGTCCCTTGCACAGCCCAAACCTGGTGCTTCTATGTGGAGGTATCCAGTTATTACTGACAGTGCCATGGGCACAAAAGCAGTGGCAACAGGTGATAGCTGCAGGAGGACTCCGGAAACAAGTGGGGATTTTTAAAGCTGACATTCTGGAGGGCTGAGGATGAAGATCTGGCTGCACAGGTATTCGTCTCCTCTTCAGATGATGTACAAGATGACACTATCCTTGTGGGGATTTTTGCAGCTGAGTCATCAGATATGGGAGAGCCTTCTTCTTAGTTGGTGGAGGCATTGATGGTGGAGGCATTCTTGGAGATGTTGAAGCCAAAGGAAGAGGAAGAATCCTTGGTAGTGGTGGAAAAACAGGGAAAGTTCCTATTGGTCTGGTGGACCTACAAGTGGTGGAGGAACAAACCATGGTTGTGGTGGTCCAAATGCAGGGGAGGCAGAATCCAGAGGCCCTGTGGCTGCCAGAAAGCATTCCATACTGTTTACGACTGCATTGAGGCATCTGTTGAATTATCTCAGGCAGAAATCATGGACTGCAGTTCCTCCCATAGTACCCAGCCAACACCCTGCATCTCCCGTCTTACACCCTGAAGCTCTTTGAGCAGTGCTTCTTTGAGTCCCTAAATGTCCTACCAAACAGGTCTACCATTCTTTTGTTTTGGACCTCTCAGGAGGAATGAAAGGTACATCTTCATCTCTTGGAGAAAATCTGTCCTTTTCCATTTCTCTGCCTTCTCCTTCATCAATATCTTATCTCAAAGCATCAAGAGTAAGTGGCTCGCTATCAGTGGGCAAGGGCTTCTTCTCCCGCAAAGCCTGTGTGTGCTCCTCATCTCTTGCCACATCCCTCTCATGCTCTTCTGGGACTGCTGCAGACTCAGCAGACCCCTCTTCTTCTGACCCACTCTATCTCTGGACTGCATGGTAGAGCTACTGGATTCTGCCTAGGCCTTGCCATCCCACTGGATCCTGGTCTATCAGAGTCATGTTGTGTATCATCTCTTGCAAAAGGTTAAATTACACAACTGTCACTACTGATTCTTTCTATCTGGCCTTCTCTCTTACTCACTTGGACCTTCCTTACAGGCATAGAGAACTCCTAAACTGCTAAATGGACACACTCCTAAACTGCTAAATGGACCCACTGTATGGTTTCTGGTTACTGCAAAACATTCTTGTCTAGCAATCCTTAAAGTGTTAATACTATCATCATGCACTTTTTAAAATAAACCTACACACTTGAAGAGAACAAGGGCTTGCAGCAAGATTTTGCACATGATGGAAGGCCCTATCTGCTAGGGATGTGAATCGTTTTTTGACGATTTAAAATATCGTCCGATATATTTTAAATCGTCAAAAAATTGTTAGGGCCACGATACAATACCAATTCCCCCAATTTATCGTTAAAAAATCGTAAATCGGGGGAAGGGGGAGGGCAGGAAAACCGGCACACTAAAACCCCCTAAAACCCACCCCGACCCTTTAAATTAAATCCCCCACCCTCCCGAACCCCCCCCCCAATGCTTTAAATTACCTGGGGATCCGGCGGTGGTCCAGAACGGCGGCGGTCCGGAACGGCCCCCTCAATAGAATCGTGTTGTCTTCAGCCGGCGCCATTTTTCAAAATGGCCGCCGCAAAATGGCGGCGGCCATAGACAAAAACGATTCGACGGAGGAGGTCGTTCTGGACCCCCGCTGGACTTTTGGCAAGTCTTGTGGGGGTCAGGAGGCCCCCCCAAGCTGGCCAAAAGTTTCCTGGGAGTCCAGCGGGGTTCCGGGAGCGATTTCTTGCCACGAATCGTTTTCGTACGGAAAATGGCGCCGGCAGGAGATCGAGTGCAGGAGGTCGTTCAGCGGCGGTCCGGAACCCCCGCTGAACGACCTCCTGCAGTCGATCTCCTGCCGGCGCCATTTTCCGTACGAAAACGATTTGCGGCAAGAA
Source organism: Rhinatrema bivittatum (assembly GCF_901001135.1). Lineage (NCBI taxonomy): Eukaryota > Metazoa > Chordata > Amphibia > Gymnophiona > Rhinatrematidae > Rhinatrema > Rhinatrema bivittatum. The sequence goes on from NC_042615.1 coordinate 165,828,154, forward strand.
ATCGCTCCCGGAACCCCGCTGGATTCCCAGGAAACTTTTGGCCAGCTTGGGGGGGCCTCCTGACCCCCACAAGACTTGCCAAAAGTCCAGCGGGGGTCCGGAACGACCTCCTCCGTCGAATCGTTTTTGTCTATGGCCGCCGCCATTTTGCGGCGGCCATTTTGAAAAATGGCGCCGGCTGAAGACAACACGATTCTATTGAGGGGACCGTTCCGGACCGCCGCTGTTCTGGACCACCGCCGGATCCCCAGGTAATTTAAAGCATTTGGGGGGGTTCGGGAGGGTGGGGATTTAATTTAAAGGGTCGGGGTGGGTTTTAGGGGGGTTTAGTGTGCCGGCTCACGATTTTAACGATTTTTCACGATAGTTTACACACCCAAACGGCAACAATACGATTCCCTCCCCATCCCAGCCGAAATCGATCGTTAAGACGATCGAGGACACGATTCACATCTCTACTATCTGCCTTTTGTACAATATACTATATGTAAATATGTATAGTTAGAAACATTATAATACATACTATATGCAAGAAACCTTATATGCCTTTCTTACAAAGACTATCTACCTTGTTGCCCTTGAGAGTGTGAGGTAATCTGCTCGCCAATCAGAAAGTGTGCACCCACGTGACAAAGAACACACACATATTAAACATCTAGAATATGCGTTAAATATTATATGCACTGAAAAGTATGCATCTACTTTGGGGGGCAAAGATACGCAATCATTAAAACATGTGCAGACTTTATCAAATCTGCCTAGATCCATATATGCACGTATATAGGGCCGAATGGATATGTTTGAAAGTCGGCCTACCTGTATTTGCTAGAACCTTGTATTTAAAATATGCAATATTCTGTGTGGGATTTCAAGTACATTTAGAGTTTGTCAATAGGCACCTTACAAAAAATTAACCCTGTGATATTTAGGTTCTAACAGGGCTTAATTTATAGGGGAATGGAGTGGAACACAGTTCCAACACTTTTTTCAGGCTTAAGAGGTAGAGCAGCAGAATTATTCTTCTCCAGCCTGTCTCCTCCAGGCAGCCTGCATGGAAGAGAAGAGGGGCTGAGCCTGAAGCATACAGAGAAGATAACAAACCTTCTGCTCTCTAATCCAGCTCATCCTCTCTTGTTCCCCTTTCCTCCCACTTCTCCTGTATTGCAGAGAACAGAAGGAGAAGGGGTGATATTGAAACTGACACTGCAGTGCAAAGAACAGGCCCAAAAAAAGATATGAATTAGCATAAGTTTGAAAGTTGTGAGCAGTAATGCCATAGGAAAATAAGAACATAGGATACGCCATACTGGGTCAGACCAAGAGTCCATTAAAGCCCAGCATCCTGTGTCCAACAGTAGCCAATCCAATTCAAAAGTACCTGGCAAGTACCGAAAAATTAAATAGATCCCAGGCTACTATTTTAGGTAGGATTATAGGTAGAAAGCTGAAACCTAGAACTTCCAGGGTGGCATTCTCTGAAATGTTTCCTGTTCCATGTGCAGGTCCCCAGTGGCAGGGAGAGATCCAAAGTCTCAATGCATGGATGAGACAATGGTGCAGGGAAGAGGGATTCAGTTTTGAAAGGAACTGGGGAACCTGGGATGGGGGAGATTTTTCTGAAAGGCAGGCTCCACTTTAACCAGAGTGGAACCAGGTTGCTAGTGCTTTTAAAAAGGAGATAGAGCAGTTTTTAAACTAGAACAATGGAAAAGCCAACAGTCACTCAGCAGTGCAAGGGTTGGAGGACTGTATCTTTGAAGGAAAGAAATGAAACAGGAGACTTAGGGCATCCCAACAGAGTGGTTCCAATAAAAGCAAATGTAGTCCATGTGTCTATAAATAAAGAATCACCTGAGCTAAAAAATTCCAAATTATTCCTATCAACTGAAAAGCAAATTGTTATTACAAACAAAAAATGCACTTTGAAATGTCTGTATGCCAATGCCAGAAGCCTAGGAAATAAGATGGGAGAGTTGGAATGTACAGCAGTGAATGATGAGATTGACATAATTGGCATCTGAGAGACCTGGTGGAAGGAGGATAATCAAAGGGACAGTGCTATATCAGGGTACAAATTATATTGCAATGTAGGAAGGATCAACTTGGTTGAGGCAGTGGCACTTTATGTCCAGGAGGGTATAGAGTCCAACAGAATAAAGATCATACAAGAGAATAAATGATCAGTATAATCTATATGAGTAGAAATCCCATGTGTGGCGGGTAAGAGTATAGTGATAGGAGTAAACTACCATCCACCTGACCAAAATGGTCAGACAGATGATGAAATGCTAAGAGAAATCAGGGAAGCTAACCAATTTGGCAGTGCAATAATAATGGGAGATTTCAATTACCCCACTATTTGCTGGATAAATGTAATATCAGGCCATACTAAATGGATAAAGTTCCTGGATGGAATAAACAACTAATTCATGGAGCAATTGGTTCAGGAACCAACGAGTGAGGGAGCTACTTTAGATTTAATACTTAGTGGAACACAGGATTTGGTGAGAGAGGTAATGGTGGTGGGGCCCCTTGGTATGGCATGTTCTTATATTCTTAAGAATAGAGTTTTCAGGGAATGGGGTGAGTAGACCTACCAGGAGGAACCACAGACCATTAAATCATATCCAAATTCATCATAGCCATGTGTGTTTTGATCTTCCTAGTATTTAGGTAATTGCCATTAGAAATGTGCATTCATTTATCACGAATTAGGCAATTTCGTTGAAATTGCCTCATTCGTCATAGGTCGGGGGCCCCGAACCCCGAGACTAATTTTCCCCGAAGTACGAGGAAAATTAGTTTTTTGGGTTTGTACAAAAAACCACCCCAAGCATTAAAATTCATCGTAATACAACCCCCCCCCCCCCACCATCTTGATCCCTCCCCAAGACTTACTAACATCCCTGGTGGTCCAGCGGGATCCTGTGAGGGATTTCTCCCTCCGTGCTGTCTGACTTTAGGGCCTGCCTCGATCAAAATGGTGCCGATAGCCTTTGCCCATACTATGTCACAGGGGCTACTGGTGCCATTGGTCAGCCCCTGTCACATGGTAGGAGCACAAGATGGCACCGATGGCCATGTGACAGGGGCTGACCATGGCACCAGTAGCCCCTGTGACATGTATGGGCAAAGGCTATTGGCGCCACTTTTGATCAAGGCAGGCCCGAAAGTCAGATGGCACGGAGAGAAAAATCCCTCGCGGGACCCCGCTGGACCACCAGGGATGTTAGTAAGTCTTGGGGAGGGATCGAGATGGTGTTGGGGGGGGGGGGGGTTTGTATTTAATGTATTATAGTGAATTTTAATGCTTGGGGTGGGTTTTTTTGAGCTTCGGTTTCCTGCATCGTTTTTTGGGCCAGTTTCGTTTTTCCCCATTTAGTTTTCCCAAAAAAACTAACTGAGGAAAAACGAACTTTACCCCGAAGCATCCGACTCAAAAAACAACCCATTAGAAAAAAACGAAGCTCATCTCTAATTGCCATGTTCTTGTGGCCTGGCTTGGCCTCTGTTGGAAACAGGATGCTGGGCTTGATGGACCCTTGGTCTGACCCAGTATGGCAAATTCTTATAGAAACATACATTTGTTCCATCTCCTCTCAAGTCGGAAACCTCGGAGTCATCATGGACAATCAATTAAACCTAAAGAGATTTATTAATAATACCACTAAGGATGGCTTCTATAAATTGCAAGTCCTGAAACGGCTCAGACCGCTCCTCCACTTCCAAGTCTACCGGTCAGTTCTACAAGCAATCATTTTTTCAAAAATTGACTATTGTAATTCCCTCCTACTCTGCCTCCCAGCTAACACCATAAAACCATTACAAATGCTTCGAAACGCTTCAGCCAGGATTCTGACTAAGTCTAACAAAAGAAATCATATTACCCCCATCTTAAGAAACCTACACTGGCTCCCAATTAAGTTTAGAATGTCTTACAAAGTACTAACAATCATACACAAATCTATACACAAGCTCATTCCACTGGAACTCAATATCCCTTTTCAACCACATATTCCCTCCAGACCTGTGAGAGCAGCTTATAGAGATACTCTCCTCGCCCCACCCATCAAAACCTCATTAAATAAACGAACTCTATCCACAGCGGGCCCTGCGCAATGGAACTCTCTACCTCCAGAACTCCGGAAGGAACTTTGCCCAATCACCTATAAAAAGAGACTCAAAACTTGGCTATTCGAACAAGCTTTTAATCCATACCAATAATCTCCCCTCAATGTGCACCATGTACCATGACTCCTAGATACTTAGCCAGGTTTTAGTCTAGAATCTCATTACTTTATCGTATTCATTGTACTTTATTCCCCGGTTCCTTGATCCAAGTTTATTCTCCCTGTTCGATGTAATCGCATTCTTACATGCTTGTTAATGTTATAATGTAAACCGAAATGATATGTAACATTGCTACATGAATTTTGGTATATAAAAATGTTAAAAAAAAAAAAAGTTAAATAAATAAATAAATAGAAACATAGAAGTGACGGCAGAAGAAGACCAAACGGCCCATCCAGTCTGCCCAGCAAGCTTTCACACCTATTTGTTCTCTTATTTATCTGTTACTCTGACCGCTGAGGTCAGGGCCCTTATTGGTAACTTTTTGGTTCCAATTCCCTTCCACCCCCACCATCGATGCAAAGAGCAGTGATGGAGCTGCATCTAAGTGAAGTATCTAGCTAATTGAGTTGGGGTAGTAACCGCCGTCATAGCAAGCTACTCCCATGCTTGTTTACCCTGCCTGTGCAATTCAGTCCTTGTTGGTTGTCTTGAATATAAATTCTCTTTACTTCATTCTTATGTTCTTATAACATGACGAAATGTTGTGTCATCCACAAATTTGATCATTTCACCTTCCCATACCCCTTTCCAAATAATGTATAAATATATTAAAAAACACTGGTCCTACTACAGATCCCTGAGGCACTCCACTGTTTACCTTTTTCCATTGTGAAAACAGACCGTTTAATCCTACTTTCTGTTTTCTGTCTTTTAACCAGTTTGCAATCCACAAAATGACATTGCTGCCTTTCCATGACGTTTTAGTTTTCATAGAAACCTCTTATGAGGGACTTTGTTGAATGCCTTCTGAAAATCCAAATACACCATATCTACCAGGTCACCTGTGTCTACTGGGTCTGTTCTGTTTCCTCAGGGGAGCCAGAACTATTATACACTGCTGGCTCTGCTCCACTTTCTCAGATCCCAGAAAAAAGGTGACACAATGTCATTCAGGGTTGTTTTGACAGAAATTAAACCCTCAGTAATATAGGAGATTTGTGAGGCAAGACTTCCCTTGGGTAAATCCATGCTGACTGTGTCCCATTAAATCATGTCTATCAAAATATATTATGATTTTATTCTTTATAACAGTTTCCACAAATTTTCCCGGGACTTAAGTCAGGCTTACTGGTCTATAGTTTCCTGGATCACCCCTGGAGCCCTTTTTAAATATAGGGGTTGTATTGGCCACCTTCCAGCCTTCATGTATAACGGTTGATTTTAATGATAGGTTACAAATTAAGCAGTAGATTTTAAAAACATACGTGTGTGCCTCCATCTGCACGTACTACCCGGCACGTGTACATGGATGTGCAATTTTATAACATGCGTGTGCCGGCGCACGCATGTTATAACATATGGGCCGGCGCACACGGGGGTAGATTTGACCAATTTACACACGGCGACGAGATTGGGCCTCCCCCAGTTCCCTCCCAGTCCGCTCCAATTAAGGAGCGGACTGGGAAGGAACTTTCCTACCCCCCTTCCTACCGTCCCTCCCTCTTCCTGTCTCCTCCCCAGCCCCTTAAGACTTCGTACCTTTTTTTTTTCTACTTTGTTTCCAAACCTACGCCAGCTCCTGAGCTGGCATAATTTGCGTGTGCCAGCAACGCAGCAAATGGCCACTGTATCGGCCGCCTCCAGTTCTGCCCCACCCCGCCCCCTAGACTGCCCCTTTGCCGAGACTCAGCTCTTGTGCATGTAACAGTGGGTTATGCACGCGGCTGGGCTCCTTCTAAAATATGTGCAGCGCTCTCAAGGCCCAGTACGTAACCCCCATATTTTATGTGCTCGGGGGAATAAAAATTTGGCCGTATTTGTAATAGGTCAGAAATTTAATTTTTGAGTTCTTTCAGAACCTTGGGGTGTATTCCATCTGGTTCGGGTGATTTACTGCTCTTCAGTTTGTCAATCTGGCCTACTACATCTTCCAGGTTCACCATGATTTGGTTCAGTTCATCTGAATCATTACCCTTGAAAACCTTCTCTGGAATGGTTATCTCCCTAACATCTGCTTCAGTTCCAATTGTTAAGGCTTCAACCCTGGTCTTGATGAATGACACTATTTCTCACATTTTTCAGACTTATGTTAATTAAACCCCTTTTTGTGTCCATTACTGAGGGCTTTATTTCTGTCAAAAAGGCATTGTGTCACTTTTTTTTACTGGGACCTGAGAAAGCAGAGCAGAATAGCAGTGTATATCAGTTCTGGCTCCCCTGAGGAAACAGAACAGACCCAGTGCTTGCATGGATCACTTATGGCCCTCCGTTCCTTGGAAGAAGCAGAGCTCCTTACCCTGAGACAAGGGCAGCCATATCGCTTTGATTCAGGCGGGAGTGTGCGCGTGTGTGTGTGTGTGTGTGTGTGTGTGTTAGAGAGTTCACACCTGGCCCTGGTCCCGCCCCTTTGCACAGGTAATACCTGGCCCTAGACTTGCCCATCTTACCTCCTCCACAGTATCACTTCCTTTCTGTCTTCAAATTAAATCCTGGGTTTTAAACAAGTATACCAGCAAGCGTGGTGATAAATATCATTGAAGACATTGTTGCAGCAGCAATTAATAAAGTTAGAAAACTGATTGTCAACTCAGTAAAACACACTTTCTGTTTTAGTTGTAAGAAATGAAATAGGTTATGCTCAACAAATTTCATTCAGTCTTAAAGTCCAATATGCTCAAGTGTATCCTTTAATTGAATAGAAAACTGGAATGCAATTCATACTCTTTTTGAAATGCTTGCCTTTTACATGCTGTGTGCAGATTGAGGCAGTACTTATAAGATTTATTGCCATTTTAATGGAATCCACATTTTACTTTAGCCTTTGCAAGTTTATGATATATTGTCATCACTTAATGTAAGCTAATTGAACCAAAACCACTATGTTTAATTAAAGTTTTGATAAAATATCACAGTCTACTAACCTTAAAGCTAAGTTGTCATAATGGAAAAGGAAGGGAAATATTGTAAAAGAAATGTTGGAGAAAAATGTCATCCCTGCTTAATTAACTGTTTAATAGATTTTAGAACTGAAATTGATATACAGAGAATAACTAATAGGCTGTCAACAATTTTAATGAAGATAATTGACTATTCCCAGCTCATGTAAAAAAAATGCAAAGTTTGTATAGAGGCATTTTTCTAGGAAAAATAATGATTTCTAAAAGCATGCAAAATCCATGAAGATCCAGATTTCATGATTATGAAATGAGCTATAAATTGTACTCTCATGGACTTAGCTGCTAAAAGGTCCAGAAAGCCTTCTACGGGAACCATAAATACTATTACATTCTAAACCATTCTGACCATCATATCCAGGTCTGAGCCCTCACCCAATGCATATTACAAAAAGCTTATTGCCATACAGGGTCCAACTGTCTTTTGCATGTTGGGGAAAGGGGACAGAGGGCGCAAGACTGCTGAAGAGTTGGGGAAGGAGTTGTGGGAGGGTAGAGGGAATGGAGGGATCAAGATTGTTGGTGACTCAGGAGTTGGGGGGTGGATTGGGAGTGGAAAGAGGGCTGAGGGACTGAGACTGAAGCACCAACTATAAATGTCACCGCACACCACTGGGACTCATATAGGGGATGCCTGCTTTAGTATATGGGTATAACTGTACGACCCTGGACACCTGAATACTAGGGATGTGAATCGTTTTTTGACGATTTAAAATATCGTCCGATATATTATAAATCGTCAAAAATCGATAGGGCCACGATACAATACCAGTTCCCCCGATTTATCGTCAAAAAATCGTAAATCGGGGGAAGGGGGAGGGCAGGAAAACCGGCACACTAAAACGCCCTAAAACCCACCCCCGACCCGGCGCCATTCTGCGCCGCCATTTTGCAAAATGGTGGCGCAAAATGGCGGCGGCCATAGACCAACACGATTCAACTGCAGGAGGTCGTTCCGGACCCCCGCTGGACTTTTGGCAAGTCTTGTGGGGGTCAGGAGGCCCCCCCAAGCTGGCCAAAAGTCCCTGGGGGTCCAGCGGGGGTCCGGGAGCGATCTCCTGCCGCGAATCGTTTTCCGTACGGAAAATGGCGCCGGCAGGAGATCGACTGCAGGAGGTCGTTCAGCGGCGGTCCAGAACCCTGCGATCTCCTGCCGGCGCCATTTTCCGTACGGAAAACGATTTGAGGCAGGAGATCGCTCCTGGACCCCCAGGGACTTTTGGCCAGCTTGGGGGGGGCCTCCTGACCCCCACAAGACTTGCCAAAAGTCCAGCGGGGGTCCGGAACGACCTCCTGCAGTCGAACCGTGTTGGTCTATGGCTGCCGCCATTTTGCAAAATGGCGGCGCAGAATGGCGCCGGCTGAAGACAACACGATTCAATTGCAGGAGGCCGTTCCGGACCGCCGCTGGACCCCCAGGTAATTTAAGGCATTTGGGGGGGGGGTTCGGGAGGGTGGGGGATTTAATTTAAAGGGTCAGGGGTGGGTTTTAGGGTGTTTTCGTGTGCCGGTTTTCCTGCCCTCCCCTTCCCCCGATTTAGCTATGGACCGCCGATGGACCCCCAGGTAATTTAAGGCATTTTGGGGGGGGGTTCGGGAGGGTGGGGGATTTAATTTAAAGGGTCGGGGGTGGGTTTTAGGGGGTTTTAGTGTGCTGGCTCATGATTTTAACGATTTTCACGATACTCTAAACACCCAAACGGTGACGATACGATTCCCTCCCCCTCCCAGCCGAAATTGATCGTTAAGACGATCGAGGACACGATTCACATCTCTACTGAATACCACATTACTAGAAATTGATGGTCACAGACATACTTGCATGTTTAGTTTGCAATTGTATTTATGGCTCCTGTAGAAGGCGTTCTGGACCCTTTGAGCAGCTAAGACCACGAGAGTACAATTGATAGCTTGGCTCACATCAGGAAGTACCTATATTATAGAAACCTCTTTGAAACTTCTTCCTTTTCTGCTAAGTATTTGGGTATTGGATATAGTGAGGAACATAGAAAACCCTGGCATTCATAAAGGATTTGACACAGGATGAACAAAAATGTCTTGCATAGTGATATGCAAATTAGGGATGAACAGTGGAAAATAAATTGTTTTTGTTATTTGGTTCATTTTCGGGAAGCTTTTGTTCCCACAAATTTTGGTTCATGGATTGCTGGATTTGTTTCATTCATGTGAAAAAATTAAATCAAGCAATTTAAAAAAAAAAAAAAAAGGGTGAAAACAAAATCAAAGCCTCCCTCCTTGCCCCCACTTATCCGGGCTAGTAGGGATCCACCAGCAAAGACTAGGGCATAGCCTCAGACTTGAGTAGGCTGAGGCTGAGCTAGATAGCTGTGGCTTCGGCCTACTCAAAGCTGAGCCTCGGCCTTAGCCTAGGCCAGAGCACTGACCCAAGCCCGACTCCGCAGCCTGGAGGTCAGGTCCTGAGGCCAGGACCTTGGCCTGCACCCAGGCCTGATGCCATGACCCGACCCAGTGGCTGAGTCCCTAACCCTGGGCCTCAGCCAGGACCCAGACAAGACAACGTGATCCAACCTTAAGGTCAATTCCTGGTGCCAGGGCCTTGGCCTAGGCTGAATCCCAAACCCAGGCCTCATGCCATGACCTGACCCGGAGGCTGTGTCCCAATGCCCAGCCCTTGGCCCAGACCCGGCCTGATGCTGTGACCCAGCCCGAAGACTGGGTCCCAATGCCTGGGCCTCTGCATAGGCTGGAGCCTGTGCCCAGGCTCAGGCCTGATGCCACGACCCGACCTGGAAACAAAGTCATGACACTGGGGCCTTGGCCCAGACCCAGGCCCAATGCCGTGACCTGAAATGGATGCCTGGTCCTTACACCAGGGCATCGGCCTAGGCCGCAGCCTGGACTCAGCCTGACACCATGACCTGACCCAGAGACTGGGTTCTGATGCCGGGATCTTGACTTGGACCCTGGCCAAATTCTGTGACCCAACCCAAAAAGCTTGAGGCCAGGCTCAAGCTCAATGCCGTGACCCTACCCAGAGTTCAGGCCCTGATGCTGGGGCCTCAACGCAGACCCAGGCCTGACGTTCAGATGCAAACTTAGAGACCAGGTCAGGAAATCTGAATTTTGGCCTAGGCTGGAGCCCGAGCACAGGCTTAATGTCACAACCCAACATGGAGTTTGGGTAACAATGCTGGGGCCTAGGCCCAGACCCAGGCCCAACACTTGAGCCTCAGCCAAGAGACTGGGTCCCGATGCCTGGGCCTAGGGCCAGGGTAAGACCCAGGTCTCAGAGCCTAGGCCTGGGAGCTCCTCTTCGGGTCCTCTTTTTTCTTTGGCTCTTCAATGCTAAATGATGTTGTGACCTGAATAGGAGCTCCCAAGCCTGAGCTCCAAGGCCTGGGCCTAATCCTGGCTTGAGGACCAGGTATTAGGGCCCAACCTCCTGGTTGAGGCCCCAGCATCAGGCCTGGGACCTGGTCTAGGCCTCGGCATCAGCATCAGCACTCTGCACCTGGATCGGGTCATGGCATCAGCCCTGGGTTTGGGCGAAGGCCCCAGCATTGGATCGCAGCTTCCAGGTGAGGTCGAAATGTAATGCATAGGTTCGGGCTTTGGCCTAGGCTGATGCTTCGACATCAGGACCCGACCTCTTGGTTGGGATGCGGCATCAGGTCTGGGTCTGGGCCAAGGCCCTGGTGTCAAGATCCAGCCTCCGGGTCGGGTTGCAGTGTCGGACTTCTGTTTGTGCTGAGGCTCCGGTATCGGCACCTGGCCTCCGGGTTGAGTCACAGCGTCAGGCCTGGCCTCGGGCTCTGGCCTAGGCTGATGTCAATGCCAGGACCTGGCCACCAGGCCAAGTCATGGAATTGGGCCTGAGTCTGGGCCAAGGGCTTGTTGTCGGGACCCAGCCTCCGTGTCTGTTCATGGCATCAGGCCTGAGTCCCCCGGTATTGAGTCTTGGCCTTCGGGTTGGGTCACGGCTTCAGGCCTGGGTCCAGGCCAAGGCCATGGTATTGAGACCCAACTTTTGTCAGATACCTGATGGATCAGGTAAATTTTTAATTTTTTTAATTTTTGGGGATCATGGCCAAGACTATGCCTCCACGATATCCCGGTATCATGCTCGGGCCTACGCCCTGACTTTGGGCCTTGGCCTAGGCCCTAGATGAGGCCCTGGCTTCAGGCCTAGGCTGAGGTGCTGGCATCATGCTTAGGCATAGGTCATAGATCCTGCTTTGGGCTTCATCTTATGCCCTAGATGAAGGTCCCGGCTTCTGGCCAAGGTGTAGGCCCAATGCGTTAGTTTCAAATGAAATGAACAAATAAGGTTTGGTTTTTTTTAAATTCGGGGGGCCCCTATTTGGTTCAAGCCCCCCGAATGAAATTAATTAGCCTTATTTGTAGCATTTTGCACGTTCGTTTTAACAAATGCACATCCCTAGTGCAAATTTTTTAAAAAGATATTCACTGTCTGATTCAATAAACCTGTGAAAACTCCATGGATGTATTAAGTTAGTTCATCAAACTTTTTTAAAGGAGAAAACTTTGACAAAATCCTAAGGGGTAGATTTTAAAAAATAGCGCGATCGCGTACTTTTGTTCGCGCACCAGGTGCAAACAAAAGTACGCTGGATTTTATAAGATACGCGTGTATCTTATAAAATCCGGGATCGGCGCGCGCAAGGCTGCCGATTTTGGGCAGCCTGCGCGTGCCGAGCCGTGCAGCCTGCCTTCGTTCCCTCAGAGGCCGCACCGAAATCGGAGCGGCCTCGGAGGGAACTTTCTTTCGCCCTCCCCTCACTTTCCCCTCCCTTCCCCTACCTAACCCACCCCCCCGGCCCTATCTAAACCCCCCCTACCTTTATCCATGGATTTACGCCTACCAGAGGCAGATGTAAATCCGCGCGCGCCAGCGGGCTGCTGGCGAGCCAAGACCCGACCCGGGGGCTGTTCCGGAGAGCGCAGCCACGCCCCCGGAATGCCCCCGGGCAGGCGCCATGCCCCCGGGCCCGCCCCCCAAACGCCGCGTCATTTGGCGACGCCCCCGACACGCCCCTTTTAAAAAGCCCTGGGACTTACACGCGTCCCGGGGCTCTGCGCGCGCCCTGCTCGTGTAAATCCGGCCGGATTTACGCGGGCAGGACATTTAAAATCCGCCCGTATCAGAATTGCTAAAAATGAAAATGGATCTAAGGAAATCGAAAATGATTAAATAGATTATTTTGGGATTTTTCCTAGATCTGCTGAGGATAAAAAAATAGATTTTGCCAGTGAATCCTGGGAAAAAACTCAACCATTTCCAAACTAAAACTTGCTAAAATCCACCTGACAGATCTTGACTTTGAATTGGTCACACAACCCTACTTTTGCTATCTTCTGGAAGAAGCAAGTAGATAAAAAAACACAGAGCAGAAAGAACTTAACATACATAGACAAGCTGTGAACCTGGTCTAAATGGAAGCAATACACATGCTCATACAGTTGCAAAATTAAAAATCTACTTAGGAGGAATATAATAAACTACCCTCTGTCTATCAGGTATTGTGGTTCCTTTATTTTGGGGGAGGGGAGGGGTCAGCAGTTTACTCCTGTTCCTTGAGGCTTTCAGATGAAATCAGAATGCAGGCTGGGATCTAGTGCAATGAGCCTTCACTCACCAAAGTGATTGCCCTTCATTTTAACATCCATGATGCGTGGTTGTTGCGGTATGTTTCTTTCTCTTGTATATGTTTTCTATGTCTTAATACATAGGAAGGGATATTATTTGAGCCAGTTGATGTTGTGTATGTACACTTGTTGATCTCTGTTCAAAATCTCATTTTATTTGCTTTCTTTGTCTACATGGTCAATTGTGAGTTGGTACTGTTTTATTATTGTGTCAAATATATTGACCTCTGTATCTTTGTCTGTTGCTATTTTCTCTATTAATGATTCAGCTGTATATACTTCCTTCATATGTTTTGTCTGCCTCTCTGTGTGTTTAAGTAGTTAAGATGCCCTCTGTAATTTGTCAGGTAGGGTTTAAGGAAGAGGTTAAGTATATAACTTCATGCTGTTTCTCTTCTTTTGCAGTTCCAGCAACAGATGTTGAAAGAAAAGGTAGAGGAGGAAGAACAAGGACATCCCAGTTATCTTGGGAGCATTAACTATTGTTTCTGAAAGAAACCAAATAGCATCCTGCCTTGTAATTGAAGTCTGAGTCTGTTTTATGAATAAAATTTTTCAATATTAATTTTTTTTGTTTTTTTTTAACTTAAAATAAGTTACATGTTGTGAAGTGCTATGTATGCCAGAAAAGCTATGAATGTTGAACAGAAAGACAATTGCATGTGATGTGAGACAGCAGGGCAAATGAAATATGTTGGTAGTAAATTATGTTTGTGATATGACTATGTGATGGTGCTGCTGCTGAATATTGTTATGAACCATTTATATGATTGAGTCCTGCTTACTGATGTAGCTAGTTGATCAGTGTGCTAGTGCTTGTACTGTATGTGTCTTCGGATATCTGAACAGGGATGCTAAAGTCCTATGGATGGTCACTGTGCATTTGAGATCAGAATTTGAAATTTTTTAGAAATGTTTGCATGCATGTAAAAAATGTGTGGCATACAAGTGCAAGAATGTGAGGTACAACTGAGTGAATGTGAAACAGAGATAATGCAAAATTATGATTGCAAGGGGAAAAAAAGAGGTTTAAGAGAGACTGAGAGATTTTGTGAATGTCTCTTTGGACACAGATGTTAGGGTAAGCCAAAGTGTTTTTAAAAGGAGAGTTCTACAAAAAAAAAAGACATTTATATGGAAAACCTTACCCAGTGCTTTAAAATAGCTTCAAAATGTTACTCTTTAATGCATTATCTAATAGAATTACAAAGGACTATATTCAAACTATTCTATTTTTCCCTTGGCAAAAAAAAAAGGTTTCCCAAGTACCAAATGTGTCTGTATTTGAAGTCATAGAAACTGTACAGCTAATGATCTGGAAAGAAGAATAATGAGTGAAGTCATCAGATTTGCAGACGACATTAAATTATTCCGAGTTATTAAATCACAAGTGGTTTGTGAAAAACTGCAGGAGGACCTTGTGAGTCTGCAAGACTGGACATTCAAATGGCAGATGAAATTTAATGTCACAAGCACAAAGTGATGAACCTGGAGAAAAGTAACCCACCCTGTAGTTACACGACGTTAGGTTCCATATTAGGAGTTATCACCCAGGAAAAGGATCTGGGCATCATAGTGGACATTACATTGAAACTGTTGGCTCAGTGTGCTGCGATGGTCAAAAAAGCAAACAGAATGTTAGGAATAATTAGGAAGGGAATAGAGAATAAAACTTTGAATTACATAATGCCTCTGTATTGCTCCATGGTGAGGCTGCACCTAGAGTATTGTGTGCATTTCTGGTTGCCAAGCTTCAGAAAAGATTTGATGCTCTGGAAAACCTACAGAGAAGGGTAACCAAAAAGATAAAAGGGAATGGAACAGCTCCCCTATTTATTTAGTACACTTAGGGCTAGATTCATCAAACTATCACATGTGATAGGAAGAGGGGCTTGTTTTACGATAACATACTTTGTGATAAATAAGCTATTATCTTAGTGCTTTGCATAGGTATTACTGTAGAGTGGGATAACTTCTTCACACTTTGTGGTAAGTGCTACAATTGTTGTAATTCCAAGAGAGAGAGAGAGAGAACCTAGCTATAAGACCCTCATAGTAGTTAGCTATTTATACCTCTATAGGAGGCCCACCTAGTCACTCGAGGTGAGGTTTAGGTATTATTATAGGGGTTAGGGGCCACTTTGACATTTAGAGTGAGACGTAACATCAAGCTAGGTTGAGAGAACACTGTACAAATCTCATCTTTGTGAGAGTTTCCTCAATCCGAAGGACATCAAATCTTCATAAGAGTGTGTACTGTTCTGTTTGTACATCTCACTTTGAATGTCAAATTGGCCCCTAACCCCTACACTAATACCTAAACCTTACCTCAAGTTACTAGGTGGGTCTCCCTATAGAGGTATAAATAGCTAACTACTATGAGGCCCCTATAGCTAGTCTCTCTCTCTCTCTCTCTCTTTTTTCTCTTTTGTGGTAGGTAGCTTAAAAGACTAAAAATGCTGTATGTGAAAACATCACAAAGTGTGATAAAAGTTGTTTGCTGTGTTAAAACTGTGCAATATGGCATTGTAAAGCCAGCCACTTGGCCAGAAATGCCATCCCTTTTCTAAATTTGCATTGCACCATGCGTTATGGTGCTTTACGCATGCGAAAAGCCCATAACACAGCTTGGAAAATAACCCCCTTGGACAGTAACATTTAAATTGGCATGCGGGTGCATCCCTCTGTATAAATAAATCAGGATCAAACTTTTTCTTTACTTTTCTCTGACCACCTCAAGTAGCAACATTGTTAACAACAGTAAACTGCAAAGCCCTGTGATCTGACCAGGGAATAGATAAATTAGCACTTAGAAAAACATCTGTGAGGAAAGGCTAAAGAGGTTAGGGCTGTTATGATTTGAAGAAGACAAGTGAGTGGGATATCATAGAGGTCTATAAAAACATGAGTGGAATAGAAAGAGTAAATAACCAATTTACATTTACCCATGAAGTTAGTAAGTAGCACAATCAAAATTAAATTGGAGATAATGATTTCACTTAATACACATTTAAGCTCTGAAATTTACTGCCAGAGGATGTGGTTAGCACAGTTAGGGCTAATTTTTAAAGCCTGGCTTGTGCCAAAATGGGGAGATTTGCAGCCACATGCGTATCTCCTGGTACACGCACAACAAAGTTTTTTTTGTTTTTTTAAAGGGGCAGGTTGGAGGTGGGGCAGGGGTGGGGCGGGGCCGGCTGAGACAGCACTATTAGGTGCAAACTACTTACTACTGCTCTGGAGATCAGGGAAATATAGAAAAAAAAAAAAGCTTAGTATTGGGTATTTAGAGGTTGGGGAGGAGAGGGGAAATGGCAGGAAGGATAGGTAGGGGTGTAGGAAGTTCCCTCCCAGTCTACTTTTTTATTGGAGTGCACTGGAGGAAACTGGGGAAAGGCCCAGTTCATCGCCACGCACCTTTTTTAAAAATGACTCCCCCCTTGTGCCCGTGCGTGGGTAGCCGATTCTGTAATATGCATGGGTCAGTGCTCGCATGTCATAAGATCGGCGTGTCCGTGTTGGCGTGCCGAGAACTGCGCACACGTGGATGCCTGCCTGCCATTTAAAAAATGTACCATTAAGTGTAGCAGGGTTTAAAAAGATTTGGACAAGTTCCTGGAGGAGAAGTCAATAAATTGTTATTAACCGAGTAGTCTTAAGAAATAGCCACTATTAACACTGTGCAGTAGCAGCATAAGATCTATTTACAGTTTGGGATCTTGCTCGGTACTTGAGATCTGGATTGGAAATTGTTGGAAACTGGATTTGGTCTTGATGGACCCTCAGTCTGACCCAGTTTGGCCCATTTTTAAGTTCTCAATGAAAAACTGACACAGAGTTATTCCAGCCTGAAGCAAGAGTACATATATTTGAGTGTAAAGATGACTGAGCAAAATCTTTTGTGGTGGAGCAGACGCTAGTCTTTTCTCATGCAATTTCAACTTTTATCATACAATCAGCAAATAATAATATCAATAATTGCCTATCTTTGCAGTATACTTTTAACACAACTTCTCAGAGAGGGTCAGGAGCACCTACTCCTGGAGACGTGGAGGCCTCCTGATCCCAGCTGGGCTCTGCCTCTTAACCTGCCCAGCAGGATCCCAACCAAAGAGCTCTTCCTGCTCAGCAGGCTTCCACCCACAGAGATCTCTCCCTCTATGGGATTTAAGGTGGGCCAGGCATCTAGCCTGGTCCCGCACAGATTAAGGAGGGGTAGTAAGGCCACTCTGTCCCATTCCTTCCCCTTCAGCTTAGACTCATTGGTCCAAGCATTTTCAGTCCCTCTGCACCTGATCCAGGGAAGGGTCTCAAATCCCCACTCCCCTTCATCTGGCTTCCCACCAGCTAGGCTTGGACTCAGGGTTCTAGAGTCAAGCTTGCCCCCACATATTAGGGTTACCCCAAATTTGCATTCTGATGATCTCATTTTGATGCTCCTGGTTCCATGCCTTGATGGCTTCATGCAGGGCTGCAGTCGTCCCCTAATCATACTCATGTCTGTCCTGTGCCTGTGCTTGTGTCACCTTTTTCTGCAGTACCTGCATGGTGCTTTACAGTGCTGCCACTTTCTCCCTATGTTATTGCACGCTCATGTACTCTGTGCTGGTCTGGCGCTTCAGGTAGACTAGCTGCTGCTGGACTACCTCTTCTCTTCTTGGGCACTGTTCTTATTGAAGGTTACCTCCTGCACTTGGACTAAAAGCTCAGATTTGGCAACCTCCAGTTCTCATGTCTTGGCTTGCTCGCAGCCATGGCTTTGTACGAGCTCCTCTAGCTGCCTCTGCAACTGTATCCTGTTACTTTTCATGGCAGCAATTTCCTATTCAAACAACTGTCGTGAGATGTAGGTTTCCTGTAGGTGGTCTATACTCTGAATGAGCTGCTCCTTTTCCAGCTGGCCGTTATTCTGCTTAATGTTTGCATCTGACAACTGTGCCTCCAGGCCAGCAACTGTGATCTCATATGATTTCCTTAGCTCAGTGTTCTGCCATAGTTGTTTATTCTGAGTCTGCACTGCAAATGCCAGCTCCTGCCTCAGCTGTTTACTGGTGGTCACTCAGACATCCTCCACTTCTGCCAGAGAGCTCTGGACCTGGGAAGCCAGCATGGAAGTATGGTCCTTGAGCTCTGCATGGTCCTCTCTGGTCTGCTGGCAGCTGTTTAAGTCTAATGCCACCACTTCCAGGTCCTTCCTGAGGATCTTCTCTTTCTTCTCTGCTTGGCAGCGCAACTGTTTCTCTGCTTTCAATTCCTTCTGCAAACCCACCTCTTGGGTTTGAAATTCTTGTACTACTTTGAGAGCCTCTTGTCCTGTACAGACTCTTCCTCTACTCTGATTATCTCAGCTTGCACTGCCTCCTGCTTAAAGGACAGCTGTAAAGTACACTTTTGCATCTGTGTCTATTAGTTTCCTATCTTCTTATAACTTTAAATGCTGGCCTTCGAGGAATATGGCTCACTCCTCCATCTTCAGGAGCTGGACTGAATGGCCCTCTATTTCCTGCTCTAGTGCCAATTGCACTCAGCTAACATCTTGTTCAGCCATCTTTCTGTGCTTCTGCTGGGTATCTGCAAGGACTGAGAGCTCCTCATATCTTATTTCCAGACATTCAAGGCTTCCTCATTGGACTTCTTCCATTCTGCTACCACCTGTGCCCACTTTACCTCTGAGTTCTGGTGGTGCTGAAGTGCTTCCTGTAAATTAGCCTGTAAATGTCCAATTTCACCCCGAGTTGCCTCCTCTTCATGATGTTTTGCTGGCGACCTTGAACTATTATCGATGTGGCATCTCTTCCTTTTAAAACCAACTTCAGGCTGTTGGCTGGCATCTTTACTAGTATAGGCTTCCATCTCTCTTATATAATTGGAGGCCTTAGCAACTTGAGCAGATCCTGGCTGAAAGGGACCTGGAGTGGTATGAATAAAACTGTTGCTTCTCCACCAGAAATGCTCCTCATGGTTTTTTTTTTTTAAATTTCCTTGCACCCTCACCATCTGCAGCACCTCTTTCTGGTCCTTCTGCAGAGGTAGCATCTGGGCACTCTACAGCACCCCTCTCTGGGCTTCCTATAGTGCCTCTCTCGGATCTCACTGCAGCACCTACAACCTTCCCCATGACAGCACCTTCATCTGGCCTCTCTGCCTTGCCTCCATCTGGCCTCTCAGAGCACCTGCAGCTGGTTCCTCTGTGATGCATCCCATAGGCCAATTGGTGTTGCACCTAGGAGGCCATTCTGTACTGCCCCTTTCTAGGCAGTATGGATTACCTTTTCCAGGCCAGATTATGACGCTCCACCATGAGCTTTCTGGTATATCAAACACCATCACTGTAAGTTCCTTTACCTGGATTTCAAGCTGTGTTTGCAATTCAGGTTCTATTTTGGCTTCCGCCCCTTTGCTGCTTTCAGCACTCTCTGAAATTGAGTCCCTCTAAAGGGGCAAGCTGCTCAAAATTGTTGATTTGCTAGTTTTCAAGATATGCTACTGGGTCAGTATATACAACCTTTAACATGGGAATAGCAGAGGATAAATGAGTCAAGAACAGAAAGGATCTCAAATAAAACAAGAAATGACTAATATATATATTTGACTGAATCTATGAATCTATGACTGGGTTTTGACAGTACTTGCTTTTGGGGCACAACAATGAATGATGCAATTAAGCTTATATTGTGTCATACATTATATAAATTGTATTATGTCATCCCTGGAAGTCATGGATGTTGCAATCATAACTCAGTTTGCATTACTCTGCTGAACAAATTGCTGTAGATCAGATCTAGAAATCATAAAGTGTCATTTGTCAGTGTCTGATTTTGATTTCTGTCTGAACAGGATCAGAGATGCTTTGTACTAGTGTGAACAATGTAGATAAGTTGTGCTCTGTTTGTGGTAAAGTGACTTTTGATTCACAAAAGCACTGTATAACCAGTGTGGTTAGGAAAGCCTACCACTTGTATTGTGGCTGCAAATTTGGAGATCAACACAAGAGCTGGGAACCACACATACTGCAACACTTGTGAAGCAAATCTTTACCAGTGGTTGAACAGGAAAAAGAAATATAAGCCTTTTGCAGTGCCAGTGATTTGGAGAGAGCCAGCAGATCATATCAACAAGTATTACTTCTGCATGGTGCCTCCAATGGGGAAAGGCTTGTCAAACAAGAAAAAGTGGATTGTGCAGTATCAAAACATTTTATCTGCCACATGCCCAGTACTCAGTCCATAGAGAAGGGCTGCCAGTTTCTGATGAGCAAGAATCATTCTCATTTGAGTCAGCCAAGGAAAAGGATGAAACTAGTTATCCTGAACAATCAATGTTGCATTACCCAGATTTTCTTCCATCTTCCTCCTCTGAGCCACACTTCATAACACAAAGTAAACTGAACGACATTGTCAGAAATTAGAATTTATCAAGAGTAAAATAGAGCTGTTGGGAACCAAACTACAGCACTGGAATCTCCTGGCAGGTGATGTTAGGTTTCCATGTTCCATGATTGTCAAAAGGATCTTACCCATTCTACTTCATGGAAGGTGATCTTGGAGCCTGCAACATCAATGGTCTGATGACAGCCCTCAACATCATTTATGATCCAGATGAATGGAGACCATTAATTGAATCATTAAAGATGAGTCTTAAAAATGTTTTAGCTGAACAATAACAATGGTTTACCACCAATTTCAGTTGTTCATGCAGTCATTCTAAAGGAAACTTTTGACAACATGAAACAAGTTTTTGAAGTGCATGAACTATGACTAACATCAGTGGCAGCTTTGTGTCGACTTAAAGGTTGTTACTCTCTCTTTCTTGGTCTGCTAACTGTATACAAAGTACTGCTGTCTCCTCTGTGAATGGGATAGTCATGCAAGAGATTCTCACTACATCCAGAGAGACTGACCACGCCAACAGTCATTGGATCCTGAGAGGAAAAGTGATCAGCATCTAGCACTTGTTGAATCAAGGAAGATTTTCTTACCATACTTATATATCAAACTAAGGGGGTCATTTATCAAAATGTGATAAGGCGTTTTCACATGCGTTAAGGGCTTATCGCATGCGAAAAGCCCCGTTAACGCATGCGATAGGCCCTTACCGCATGTGAAAACGTGTTTAACGCATGCGATAGCACCATATCGTATGGTGCGATGTAAATTCCCAAAATAGGAGGAGTGGACTGGGTTAGCCTGTCTGTGAAGAGCTATCACACAGCTGTAATGCTGATTTTAACTACACCACTTTGGATTGTGTTAGCTGCTGTGACTGTGCGGTAAGGTTTCATCGCCCTTTGTGATGTCTCCTGTATGTCCTATTTCAGGTGAATTGATGGGTACAGAGCCTTGGAGAGAGAGAGAGAGAGAGAGAGAGAGAGAGAGAGAGAGAGAGAGAGAGAGAGAGAGAGAGAGAGAGAGAGAGAGACTGGCCATAATATCATGGCCCATAGGTAGGTATTTGTATCCCTATGGTAGGCCCACCTTGTAACTCGAGGTGGGGTTTAGGTAAGAGTGTAGGGGGTTAGGGGCCACTTTGACATTCTACGTGACACCTACGAACAGAACAGTGCTCTCATGAAGATTTAATGACCTTTGGAGTGAGGAAACTCACTCCAAGATGAGATTTGGGCAAGGTTCTCTCAACCTAGCTTGATGGACTCTCTACCTGGATAACATCAAGCTAGGTTGAAAGAACCTTGCCCAAATCTCATCTTGGAGTTTCCTCACTCCGAAGGCCATCAAATCTTCACAAGAGACCACTGTTCTGTTCGTAGGTGTCACGTAGAATGTCAAAGTGGCCCCTAACCCCCTTCACTCTTACCTAAACCCCACCTCGAGTTACTAGGTAGGCCTACCATAGGGATACAAATACCTACCTATGGGCCATGATATTATGGCCAGTCTCTCTCTCTCCCTCTCCCACAATGGTCCCCCAGTGGTTGAATGTAGGAAATACAACAGATCTGGCACTTATCACAGAATCTGAAAATGGTATCACAATTTGTGCTAACTTAGCTCTTGCACAGATAATTAGCACAAATTGCTATATTAGCATAAAACACACCCCTTTTGCTATCGCATGCGGTACTTACCGCATTTTGATAAATCCAGGCCTAGGTCTGAGGAAAGATTTTGTCAAGGCCATGGACAAAACTAATGCAGCCTTCAAGAACCTCGATACATTTTCAAGGTTATGTGAAGCTAAAATAAAGGAAGGTGTCTTTTATAGCCCTCAGAATCATGAACTTCTTCAGGATGATGCATTTAACTGTGCATTGCATGGCAAGGAAAAGATAGCGTGGAAATATTTCCAGTTAAAGGTAACAAATTTTCTTGGAAACACCAAAGCAGACAATTACAAGGATTTGGTGGGAAACCTCTTCAAGGCATACAAAAAGCCTTGGATTCACATGTCACTAAAGATACATTTTTTGCAATCTCATTTAGAATTTTTACACCAAACTGTGGAGCAAAATCGATGAGCATGATGAGTGGTTTCACTAGATATTGTAGCAATGGAAAAATGGTATCAGGGCAAATGGAGCCCATCAGTGCTTGCAGACTGTTTCTCCACAGTAACAAGAGATTTTCCATTTAATGAATACAAGAGGCAAGCCAAGAAGAGCCGAGTTACCACTGAATAAAGACTAAACTATGTACATATATATATATATATATATATATATAACAGTTTTTTTGGCCTTTTATTTCATAGTAAATTTTGTTTTTATAATCCTTTTGATGATTTAGGCCTAGATTAATTATTTTGCTATAAATTTTGCATGAATAGAACCTGCGATTAAAAAGGAGTGTGTTAGGATCATTTTTGAGTTATAGCAACACATGCTTTTATACCACTTTGTATAGGTATTTTACCACAACGTGCGTTAAATTTATCACATCTGCAATATTTTCACTTTATAGCTGGCAAAATGACCAGACAGGCATTTCCTACTTTGCATATGTATTTTACCATACCATGCATTTAATTTATCACACCTGCAATATTTTCAATTTACAGGTAGTCCAGACAAGCATTTCCATGATTTGGGCTGGAGAGAGAGTTGCGATCAGTTGAAAGGATCTTTCTTCATCGGCCTGACAGAGTTTTAAAAAAAGCTTAGAAAATTTTGGATTTGGTACTTTTAGAGGACTACTTCTGATCTTCTCGGTGCTATTAGTGGTCTCACTCACTGATCCAGAAAGACAGGCAGGGGCACTGCTGCTTTTGATTTTGAGTGTAGCAATGCTTAAGTACTAGTGATTTTTTGCTCTCTGGACACCAGTGAGGTGAGCAGAGCAAACTGACAGACTGAAGAAGAAAACAGTTTTACCAGCCTGTCATTCTTTTGATTTCCTTTACCATTTTTGTGTGTTTGGGTGTGTGTGTGTGTGTGTGGATAAGAGAAGGGATCACTGTCATCAGCACTAAATGCATACAGCACACACATATACTGTATCCATGTTTGTGTGTGTGCGGGTATGTGTATATGTGTGTGTGTGTATGTGAGTCAGACAATTCTCAGCACAAACAATAGAGAGGTACTGGAATAAAGTTACAGTATAAATAAATAAAAAATCCTTTGTAATCAAATCCTCAGTAGGCAGTACAGTATCCAATTCCATCGTATCAGAAAAAGAAAAAGGAAGGAATGTTGGCAGGCTTAGCAAGGAACTGGTGCAGAGGCAGCCTAGCATAGTGTCAGTTATAAAAAAGATAGCCCTGCTCCAAAATTAAAAGGAGACTTTTATAGTCACAGAGTGGCAGGAGTGGAAGGTAGCTCAAGGCAGAAGAAACTGAAATTTGGAGAGCATGTGCCAATTCTTGTCTCTCTTGTTTTGAAGTACTGATATCAGCCTGAGCCCAGCCAAGGTCCTTGCATAGAGACCTGGCCTCTGGGCCAAGCCTTGGTGTTGGGCCTGGGCTCAGGCTTCAGGCTAGGCCAAGGCCTAGGTATAGGGACCTGGCATCTGGGCCAGGCCTTGGTGTCAGGCTTTGGCCAAGTTGAGGCCTTGGTGTTGGGACCTGGCATGTCAGCTTTTTCATAAACCCATTGGATCAAGTAAGTAAAACTTTTCAAGGGGGCTTGGCTATTCACTGAGGCCCAGGCTTCGGCCCGTGCCTAGTTTGAGACCCTGGTGTCTTGCTCTGGCCTAGGGTGCAGCCCCTGCTTTGGGCCTTGGCCTATGCCCTAGGCAAGACCTCATCTTTGGGCATAGGCTGTGACCCCTGATTTGGGCCTCAGCATGTGCTTAGGTGATATCCGGCCTTGGGCCTATGCCATGGCTCGAATTCTTTTTAAACAAATGTAATAAAAATGTATTTTTCATTCAGGTGGTCCTCAGTTTGTTTCCGGAACCCCCCCCCCAAATGAAGCCAATTGCCCTTATTCATCACATTTTTCACATTTGTTTAAAACAAATGCATGTCCCTATTGAATTGATAGTTGTCTAGGTTAGCATGATGTCCCAACAAATTCAGTGGCATAAGTTCAGATTTTTGCCAGTTAACTCAATAACCTGAGATTCTGGAAAAATCAGGGAGAGAAGTTTCCATGTTAGAGATATATAACATAATACATCATCAGCATAAGTCGAAAGTTTGATCATCTCAGTACCTCAAGAATTCCAAAAATTGTAGGGTTTTGTCTTATTGCAAGCAAATGAGGGTCCTAAAGCTAAATTAAAGAGCAAAGGAGAAAGGGAACAGCCCTGTTGCATGCCCCTAAATCAAGTGAATCTAGTAGACAGTTTATTATTCACTAAAAGTCTCACTTGAGGTTGAGAATAGAGAAGTCAGGCACAGATAAAAAGATGTCCCTAAAACCAAACCAGCACATTACGGACAATAAATACGCCTACTCCACATGATCAAATGCCTTTTCAGTGTCTAAAGAGAAAATGATCATGGGAGTAGAAGCACTTTGTGCTGACTGAAGCATATGAAAAAATAAACATTATTAAAGATATAGCGCCCTTTAATGAATCCAGAATGGTCTAGGTGCACTAAATTACACATAATATCTTTTATAAGGCTAGCTAGAATCTTGGCAAAGATTTTATAATCCATATTGAGTAAGGAAATAGGTCTATAGTTTGTCACTAGTTTAGGGTCTCTGCCCAGTTTTGGTAATACTACTATGTGAGCTTCAGCAAATATTGGGTCTAAGATGGGATTGAGCATCAAATCAGAGATAAACATTTGGAGTTGAGGGAGCAAGAAATCCTGAAACGATTTGGAAAACTCAACTGAAAAAATCTTTGGGCCAGGAGCCTTCCCCATATTTAAGGAAGAGAGGCTTTAGAAATTTCCTGAAGCATGAGTGGTCCATCCAGCCAGCATTGTTGAACAACATTAAGAGTTGGGTGATCAAGTTGAGATAAAAAATCATTTTATAGGGTTATGATCCTTAGGAACCTCAGAAGAATAAATATTTAGATAAAAAAAAGTCCTGGATTGTTCCAATATCTCAGATTCTTGTGTAATGATCCAGGAAGGAGTTACATATATTGCCTGAATCCTTTTCTTCTCACTTCTTTTCTTAAGGTAATTTGTTAGCAAGTGACTACATTTATTGTCTTCAGAATAATAGCAGGCCTTTTGTACAAATATGTCCTTCTTAGCTCGCTTATTCAAAAGGTTATTATAATCATACTTAATCTTATAAAGCAAGTGTAGCAAGGAACTATCATCACTATATATGTGCTTTTTCCAACCAGGATACTTCTAGTTGGTGACTGCAACTCTTCCTTAACCTTCTTATGCATGGCAATACTAAAACCAATAATCTCACCGCATATTGTAGCTCTAAATGTTTCCCAGATCATAGGAAAGGCCATTCCATCAATTATATTATGCTGAAAAAAATTCTTCTATGCTCTGGTGAATATGTGGTGCAAATGACAGGTCCTCCAATAATGCTGTATTGAATCTACATAGATGGTCCAAAGTGGAAGTGGGCAACATCTCTATTTGTAGACTTATTGCTTCATGATCTGAGATCAAAATAGGATGAATAGTTGCAGAAGTAACATTTGAGATCACATTATTAGAATCCAAAAAATAATTGATTCTTGAGTAGGAAGAATGAAGAAATGAAAGAAAGGTGAAGACCTTGTCTATAGGGTATATCAATTCCCAAGGATCCAAAAGGCCATTTAAGTGCATAATGTCAACTATGACTTTTTGAGATTTAGATGTAAATAATTTACATTTAGATTGTTTGTCTAAGAGAGAGTAAAGTGGTTGATTAAAGTCTCCACCCAGTATCATCTTCGTTACAGTATGTTCCAAGATAAGAGAGGAGATTTGATGAAAAAAAGATGGGTCATCTAAATTTGTAGCTTATATTGTATGTTCAAGAAGAAAAAGGTCTCTCCAACAATAAGAACTGTAGTTGAAACCCATCTGCTATCTACATCAGCAGTATAGGAAAGAAGTTAGGCCTCTAAACGTTTATGAAAAAGTATAGAAAGTATAGCAATTCTTCTTTTGAATTGCTGGAGCATATACCACCTTTCCAATTCAGCCTTGATTAAGCTTTGAAGAGTCTAAGGAAGATAAGTGTTATTACTGAAACTTTTTTATATCTGACTTTAGCAATATTAAATAAGGATTTTCATCTTTTTAATGGGATGAGAAAGACCATTGACATTCAAGGAAGCCAGTAGAAAACCAGAAATTGAAGCCATACGTCATCAAAAATAAAGATGAGTAAGTAACGCTATCTCGTCAGGCAGTAAACAAAAAAAATAAAAAGAGCAGACTTCACTTTGTAATATTAAGTGCCCATTTTTAAGGCCACTGAAAAAAAATATGCTGTATGTAAACATTAGTGCCAATCCAACTAAGAAGAAAAAGGAACACCATAGCCCAAAACTTTTGGGAATGGAACAGTATATAAAAATGAGGGAAACATGTATGGCAGTGGCGAGAGCCGCTATCTTCTTATGCAAGCAAGAAGCGAGTAAAAATAATGTCAATTCCATTTGAGGTTATAGAGGTATATAAAATTACTACTATGCAGCGAAAATCCACCAATATCAATTTAATCCACACGCACTATTCCAATACGTAAAAAGCCTCGATATTGCTCCAGTCAATACAAGCTCAAACAACAAGGATGAATCAAAATGTGAGCAACTTGCCGCTTACTTCAGCAACAAAATACAATCTATTATGTCTCGCTTTAATTCACCAAGTCTACCCTACTCATCAGCAATGACCAACTGCACCCACAACAACAAACAATCTCCAGCTACTCTGTCTACCTCCACCATACAATCATCACCAACCACACATAGTGAAAGAAATTTTGAAGCAAGGCTTACCATTCTTGAAAATACATCTCAAATAGAAGTAGAATAAATACTAAAGAAAATTAAACCAGCTCTACATCCGTCAGACACTATGCCCACAAAAACACTTCTATCTTTCCGCTCTATCATAGCGAAACCCATAGCAAAGATACTCAACAAATCGATCACACTGGGTACAGTACCTTCTCAACTTAAACATGCCATCATAAAACCGACTCTTAAAAAATCAAACCTAGACACCTCGGACCCAGCAAACTATCGGCCAGTTTCGAACCTCCCCTTCCTTTCCAAAATTATGGAAAGAATCATCAATAAACAACTCTCCGAATATCTTGACGAACATCAATTACTCTTCCCATCACAATATGGATTCAGAAAGCACCACAGCACGGAAACTCTCCTCCTATCACTATCAGAATCACTCCTAAAAGCCCTAGACTCTGGCCATGCATACGTACTTGCCCTACTGGATATATCTGCTGCCTTTGACACTGTTAATCACAACACACTTATCACACGCCTTTCTGAAATAGGTATTTCCGGCACTGCACTACTCTGGTTCCAATCATACCTGAGCAACAAGACTTACAGTGTTAAAAGTGGACAATGTGAATCTAAACCTAGAAGCCTCACACAAGGAGTACCCCAAGGATCTGCACTTTCATCAACGCTGTTTAATATTTATCTCACTCCATTATACCGCCTTCTATCAAAACTGGGTTTCCAACACTTTATTTACGCAGATGATGTGCAGATTCTCATACCTATAAAAAACTCTCTTTCAAATGCTCTGAACACTTGGAATGCAGCCCTCACTGAAATAAAAAAAACTCCTCACCGACAACTTTCTAGCTATCAATACTAACAAGACTGAACTTCTCTTCATATCACCTGCAAACAACTCCACACTGAACACAACAGTCCTACCCCAAGGCTACCCTCCGGCGGCACAACAAGTCCGCAGCCTTGGCGTTATTTTAGACAACAATTTTACCTTTAAAAAATGAATCGCTGACATTGTTAAAAGCGGATTTTTTAAGCTTAACACACTAAAGCATATCAGACCTCTACTACACCCATACGACTTCCGCACGGTTCTACAAGCCACAATTCTATCAAAACTTGACTACTGCAATGCGTTGCTATTAGGACTAGCAAAAAACACGTTGTAGCCGACGAAGATGGAGCAGAAGACAACGCTGGTGGCAACAGGCCACGAAGATGAGGCTGGAATGTTGGCGCTTTCCTGCCGCAAAGGAGGAGGCAGCAGCGGCTTCACTGCCGCACCAGGAGAAGTGGTGTCGGCGGTCTTAAGGCCGCAAGGGAGTAGCAGCAATGGTGCTCCCATTGCAGGAAGGGCAGCAGCAACAGCGGTGGCACTTGGGCCACAGGAGAGGCAGCATGACGGCAGATCCACGCTGCAAAGAAGGACCATGCCAGCGGTGGCTCCCACCACGATGGAAGGACTATGCCAGTGGTGGCTCCCACTGCGAGAGAAGCAGGCCTCTGCAGCACCCAGGCCATGGGTAACATTGCCGTCGGCAGCCTCCGGGCTGCGAGAGGTGAGAAGCTGCTCGCGGTTGGTCCCTGCAAGCAGAATCTTAACAGCATCCCCTCCTCAAGCCTCCTTTCTTCAGCTTGGAAGGATCGAAGGTATAACATCTATGCCACCAGGGGGAGATCAAGGGTCCAAGAACTGGAGCTGGAATTCCATAGTGAGGGACTGAAGTGAAGGGATTTTCAAGGCTGAAGACATGGAATGGAGGTAGTCAAAGGTACAGACGAGGACATAGACAAGAATATCACTGAAGGTGCAGATTATATATCATACTGGATTGCAGAATAGCTGGACTGCATCTTCAGTTCTTACTTGGATAATGACAATCAAGGTTGTAGGAAGAGTATTGTCAAGTCTCTCTTAGATTATAAAATGTTAGGACAAGCATGAACTCTTTGCTTGCGTTATTCTGATAGCAGAAGGCCTTATAAGGTAGCAATTTCCAGGTGGTCAAAGAGTAGACTTTACTCCCTGCAACAGGCTTAACAAGAAGTCGTCATTGCTGGTATTTGATCTGTATTTTGGCATAGATGCTGGTAAACTCACTCTGGCAGGAGGTATAATTCCATGAGGTTGAAGGATTACTTAGAAGTAGAGCTGGAGTTATCGTGAGCACAGGCTTCCTTGTAGTTTGACTCGAAGGCCGAACTATTAGGTGAGGCTAGAACTCAAGGTCTCTTGGTTTTAAGGTTGATATTCGCTCTAGAGTTGTTCTTGGCCAATGGTAGAATTGCCCAACGCCAATTAGCAAGCCAGGGCCTTGGTAAAGGAGGACCATCTCATTATGGCCGATGGAAGAGTAGGTAGCAATGCATCCTCTGGAGTCAACAACGCCAGAGATATTTGTACTATGAGAGACGTAGATAGAGAAGTGTCCTTACCAGACTGATGAGGCAAGCTCAAGGCTCTTCTGAGACCAGACAGCAACCACAGATAGGTTCTCCAACCAGTCATCAACAGCTTATACTCAAGCATGGCAAGAAGAAGTGTTGAAATGCGGAAACCGCTAAGAGATGGCGCTGGTCTTCGGAATGAGAGGTAACATGCTGCCTTGCAGGACTTCGAGTGAGGCATGCTCTCAATTACACCTTAACAAGTGATGGGACTTCTCATCAGCAAGATAGTAGAGACCAGGGTACATCCAGGAGGAAGGCAGCAAGACCACTTGCTCAGAAGACGAGGATGGATGGCACAACAATATTGGGAACCACGCAATGCAGATGCCCCTTGCTGGTGCTGATGCTTGTAGACAAGAGACATGGAGTTTTCAGATGCATAGAGTTAACATCCTGGGTGCAGGAGGTTCTTGCAGATCATTGAAAAAAATGTAGACATCTTAGTTTTTTCCCAGCTCACCAAGATGAAGGAGCCATTAAACCTGGGTGCAGGTGCTTCCTGCAGGTCATTGAAAAAATATTCCAGGCAATAAGGATGCTTCCTGAAGAAAGTTGTTTGCTATCAAGTAGATGCAGGTGCCTCCTGCGGGTCATAGGAAAAAACAAAATTCCAACAATGACTGGTGCCTCCAGCAGGTCAAGGGATTCACGAGAAAAACTTGGACAAAAATCTTGGATCAAAAAATTCTGGAAATCCAAAACATGGGCCCATCACATGAACATGCTCCCCGGGCACATGGCCTTTGCAATCTGTTGCGAGCGCAGGCGAGCGATCGCTTGTTCGGGAGAGAGAGTGTGCCCTTGGGCCACGGCATGGCCCCAGAGAGGAACTCTAGAGAAGCGCTGAGGCAGGCGAGGTGTATCCAAGCATGAGTGGACAGGCTGAAGATTCGGAGTACTCAGACCTCTGCTGAAATCAAATGCACCAGAAGAGACCCAGCAATGCAATGCTGGTCTCTGGGGTAGCTCTCTGGCCACTCGATAGTCCTTTCAGACCCGCCACCTGGGAACAGCAGGTGTGACAGGACGGACAGAGGTTGAGGACAAGCAATGACTCTGGAACAAGAATGAAACATAGGCACTTGAAGACTTGGATGAGACGTAGGCACTTGGAGACTTGGACGAGTCATAGGCACTTGGAGTCTCAGGCAGGCACTGCCCCTCAGGGTGCCCTACACAGCCGCTTGTGGGCTGGTCGCGGACCATGCTGTCCCACTGTGCGCCCTAAACAACCGGAAAGGCTGGTCACGGACCATGCGGAGAGCAGGACAAGCACAGGACTAAAGCTCAGGATAAGGGAAGAATCCGGGCAGCATTTGAAGAAAGACCTTACAAGAACAGGGCTTCAATGACCGGGAACAGGACACCGGATCAGATACGGATTTACTCATAGGATGGTCATCTAGAGGTGAAATCCGGTGGGTGAGACAAGGCTGGAATACCCGGAACCAGGAACAGAGAATCAGGGACAACTGGACACAGGAACCGAAGAGACTGGGGCAACTAGAGACAGGGACCGAAGAACTGGATCATCAGAAGACAGGAAACAAGGAAGACTGGAACATCTGAAGACATAAACATCTGAAGACAGGAACCGGAGAACTGGAACATCAGGAAACAGGACAGACAAGGACACAGGATCCGATGAAAGACCATGAACAATGGACAAAGACAAGAGAGCTCCCACGAAGAACAGAGGACCTTGAAGGAGTAATGATGGATCTTGATGCCTCCTGGATAGAAGAACAGGAACAGAGCATCCAGGAGCAGACAGCTCCTTGCGAAGGCAACAAGGGACTGGCGAAGAGCCCTCTTATAGGGCTGAGGATGCGACAACAAATGATGTCATCAAGCAGGGCCATGGGGCTTTTCCCACCATGGGCTCTTTAAATCTAGGAGAGAGGCACGGCGGCGCACCTATGGAGAAGCCAGGGCCAAGAATAGTAGCAGCAGCGGCTTCCTTGCCATGAAGAAGACAGAGCAGAAGACAACGCTGGTGGCAACAGGCCAAGAAGATGAGGCTGGAACATTGGTGGCTCACTGCCATAAAGTAGGAGGCAGCAGCAGCTTCCCTGCTACACCAGAAGAGTGGGCATCAGCAGCCTCTGGGCCACAAGGGAGGAGCAGCAGTGGTGCTCCCACCCCCAGAAAGAGCAGTGGCACTCGGGCCACGGGAGGGGCAGCATGATGACGGGTCCACCCCGCAAAGAAGAACCATACCAGCAGCAGTTCCCACCATGATGGAAAGACCATGCTGGTGCTGGCTCCCACTGTGAGAGAAGCAGGCCTCAGTGGAGGCACCCGAGCCATGGGGAACAGTGACGTTGGCGGCCTCCAGGCCGCGAGAGGTGAGAGGCTGCTTGCAGTTGGGCCCCACGAGCAGAATGGTAAAACAGAGGTCTACAATACAACAGGTTAAAGCTCAACACAAATAGGAGAACTGGAAACTAATCCAAGTACTGGATTCCCTCCCTCTGAGACCTCATGCCACTCCATATCTAAAAATGATGGTAGCCGAGTATCAGGACTAAGAGAGATCAAAGCTTCAGAAGGCACTTGGTGACTTTATAGAGAAAGAAATGACACCTTTTTACAATGTTTTGGATGTGTGTAGAGAAAGAGAGAGGATTTGAATATGACCCCATGTTTACTGGCTGAGGGGATTACAAGAATGACAGCATTATCCACAGAAATAGAGAAATGTGAGGAGAGTGAGGTGGATTGGGGAGAAAGATAACAAGCTCTGTCTTGGCCATTTTAAATTTAAGGTAGTGATGGGGCATGTACGTGACAATATCAGACAATCAGACTGAGATTTGGGACTGGATTCCAGGTGAAAATTCTGCTGTAGAGAGGTACATCTGTGAGCTTAAAATGGTACTGAAAGCCATGGGAGGAGATCAGTGCACTGAGGAATAAAGTATAGAGAGAGAAGAGGGGTTCTGAGACAGAGCCCTGAGGCATACCAATTGATAATGGAATAATAGTGGAGGAGAATCCACCAACGCATTCATTAAATGTGTGATGGAAGAGGTAAGAAAAGAACTAAGACAGAAGAGAGTCTTAGTGAGGACACAACATCAATGGCTAGCTGGGTGATCGACAGTGTCAAAAGCATCAGATAGGTCAACTAGGATGATGACCTGATCAGGAACTAAAGACTTTATCTTATGCATGTTTATTGTGGATATCCTGAAAACATGACTGGCTATGGGGGTCCCCAGGACAGGTTTTGGGAAGCCCTGCTCTTGATTATAACTCAGTAGGATAACATCTTTTCACCAACATTTTGAAACATCGTAGTGCTTTCAAGAGTGAGATTAGTATAGTAAGGACAGTTCAAACTACAGTTTCTGAAAACAGTTGTTTTCTGGCTTCCTCTCTGAGATTAGACTTAATGAAACTAACAAAATTTTTGTTACAGTCTAAGGAAACAATTTCTCCTTAGACCTTCTTCCTAAGTTGATCAAAGAAGGCAGATCAGGATTTTGGAATGTATTAAATAGGGGTGCCCAGGCTCAATGATATACAGATTTATCTCATGCATATTCATTGTGGATATCCTAAAAACCTGACAGGATATGGAGTTCCCAAGACAGGTTTGGGAAACTCTGATCTAGAGTATGTAAAGTTTCTATTCCACTCTTCAATACCGGTTGATGAGTTAACATTTTATAAGACAAAAAAATTTCATGCGATCAACTTGAGACTTTAGCTAGCCCCTCAAAGAAATAATTTTTAGCTAATTTGATTTTTTAAATTGTATAGGCTAATATGTAATTGATATGATCTATTTACCAAAGATCTCTAATTCTTCCAAATTTGTTCCAGTTTGTGTGCATTTCTCTTTAAAACTTGCAGCTCCTCTGAAAACCATGGAGAAAAATGTAGAACTTTTACTTTTATTGCAGCAATATGATCAACAGCTTTTTTAAGTTCAGCACCCCAACAGTGTTTTAATTTTAAGTATTCCCGAGGTTTTATCAGACTTTGTGTCCCAGTTGATGCATTATTAGCTTTGCTTTCTAAGAGGAAAGGTAGTTAATTTTGTATGTGGCTATTTTTATTTTACAGAAGCTACATGTTTCAGAAGCGCTGGGTGAAGTTTGATGGGGATAGTTTATCTTACTACAATAATGAGAAGGTAAGCATATATAGGAAAAGAATATTGTGAATTCTATTATACTTCATCTGAATGTTTATGCACAAATTTCCATATTAAAATATATTTACCATTAAAACTAGATTATAAATGTGTTTTTCCCTATCATTGAAGTGGCATAATGATCACAGATTTAAGATAAAAGCCAAGAAAAGAGTTGGGGAAGATGTGCTACTTTTACTATGAAAGCAAATGTTTTAAAATGCCAGGTTTTGGAACCATACAAGACCTTTCCTCAAGCAATCCTAACTCCCTGAAAAGGAAAATTTAATAGTACTAAAAGTCTGATTAAAGTATTGTCTTTTCCCAACTTCTTTGCTAACTTTTATAATACTTATTGTTGGGATAGATTAATGTACAATATACAATTTTTCTACTAAATTAACTATGATAGTGCCCAAGAGGGAGAAGAGGGAGAATCTGGGAGAGAGTAAGAAGGGCTCTGGCCCGACCAACTTTTCGGCCAAGCATTCAAAGTACTTGAGTGCTCTCAAAGCACTTGTGTCGGCAATACATGGCTCTCTGTTGGTCTCATAGAACATGCAGAACAACAGAAGAATATGGCACCCACGTTGTACTGGTAACACTAACAGCAGTTCCAGGACAGTGCATGAGAGACTGCAGGGTAAGGGACTGTCTTATTGGGGTGGGGGTAGACAGGCTGGCTGTGTAAGTCTGACACTAGAGGCTGACTGAGGGGTTGGTGTGTGAGCCTGAGGCTAGCTGGGGGAGGGAGTCCAAGGCTGGAGGTTGACTGCTAGCTGAGATGAGACTATGTGGGGGAGAGGGAGTGTGTGTAAAAACTGGCTGGGAGTGATTGATCTGCTTTGAAGTGCCTGAAAAGCAGAATATAAATCAAATAAATTGAGGTTGGTTAGCTGGCTAGCTGGGGAAGTGGTTTACACAGGGAATTAGCTTGCAGACTTGAGGGCAGTTTGACTGTCTGATTGGGATGTGAGAGGGAACAGGACCAGAGTAGGGATGGAGACATGAACCTCGCTTCCCCCAGTCCACTTATCTCCTTGATCCTATAATCTCTCTCTTCTTCTTCCTCTCTCTGATATTCTCCCTCTTCTCTCTCCTCTTCTTTGCTTCCTTCCCCATTCCCAGATCTCTCCCCTTCTCCTCTCCTAGTTCTTTCTTCATCCCTCATCCTTCCCTCCACTTCCTCACGGCAGCCCTCTCACTATCTCCTCTCCCCATCCTGACTGGGGAAGCTACTGTGCACAAGAGAAAATTTAAGCTTAATACAATTTGATATACTACCATTCATAAAATAATTTCACAGTGGCTTCCAATTAAAATCATAAATAATCAATATAAAACAAAAGACTATGGAGGTGTCAGTAATTAGTATATTGTTGAAACTTTCATGAATATCCAAATTATTCTACTATAATGTTTAAAAAAAAAAAAATCCTCACAAATTTTGTCCTCTTGGAATTGCCTCTATGATGTTTAGTTTTTGAACAAATATGTTTACTTCTTATTTGTAATTTGTGTAATTAGTATGTATGTTCAAAACTTTAATATTTCATTTTGCAAAGTTGATTCTTACTTTGTAATAGTTTTGAAAAACTAATAAATAAAAAAAATGAAGACTATCATACATAACACATAAAACTAATAAACTTTTACCACTCTCTCTCCCAAACCCAGCCCCAAAGTTCCAAAATACATAATTAAAATGCCCCAAGCGACCTAACATTATATACACTGAAACAGCTATTGCCTAACTCAAGGATAAGTGCTCTAACATAAAACAAATCACTCCACTATTATCCTTCGATAGAACTCACGTGGAAAGTATTTCTACTGCTATGTTTCTAGTAAACCTCATCAGATAAGTAAATGTAAAAGAGAAAATTTATCTAAAAAGTAGTCTCTGATTTGAGATCCAATCAAAATATGTTTAAAAGCCACATCATGCTTTTCTTCCTAAACCTCCCATAATTATCTTCAAGATGGTTTTCAAAAGGAAGTGATTCCATAAAAATGGTGAAGGAACTGAACAGTTCCTGTTGTGTCAAGATCTCTTTGCTCATATTGGGATAATAACTTTGCCAAATAATGTGGCAGCCCTCTAAACATAACCGTTATCATGATTTATATTGTTGTTGTCTTTGGGTTGAAGTGTTTTTGAGCAGCGATGCAGGTCCACTTTAGTTGAAATTGGCATCTATATGGCATTCTGATGTTTAAGATTGAGAAGTGCCGGTTGATCAACTTTCAATAAGTTAAGGATGGTATTTGGTCATTTAAGTCCCTTGAAGCCCGATTTGGGTAAAATGAGGGACCTTTGGAACTTTTGTTGGACTAGGACTGTTTCACTAAGAATACCCAAGAAGAACATCCAAAGTGAAAGAAGAATAAAGATATTGAAGAATTGAAGTAGGCGGATTATCCGCGATTAAGAAAGTTATATGTTTATGGTTATTATGGAACAGAACATAACGGGAAACATTTTTTCAAAACAGAAAATGTTTCAGGAAATATATGTTTAGAGAAAAGGTTGTTTTGTGAATGTGAGTGGTTGTGTGCAATATATGAGAAAATCAGCACAAGGAGTGTTTTCAGTGGGTTAGAGTTTGGTATGATTGATAGTGATCGTGAGTGTTGGCCAGGTATGTTCGGATAATGGGGTAGATTTTCAAAGGGTTGCGCGTGTAAGATACGCACGCAACCCCCAAAAACCTAACCCTGCCTCCCCCTGCACGCGCCAAGCCTATCTTGCATAGGATCGGTGGCGCGCGCTAGGCCCGGGATGCACATATATCCCAGGACTTGCAAAAAGGGGCAGGGAGTGGGCGGTCCGGGGCGATCCAGGGGGCAGGGCCATTTGCCGCTGTGCCCGGGATCGCGGGCCGGCTGTCGGCCGGCGTAACTTCAACAAAGGTAAAGGGGAGGTTCTAGGTAGGGCTGGGGGGCGGGTTAGGTAGGGGAAGGGAGGGGAAGGTGCGGGAGGGCGGAAAGAAAGTTCCCTCCGAGGCTGCTCCAATTTCGGAGCGGCTTCGGAGGGAACGGAGGCAGGCTGTGCGGCTCGGCGTGCGCAAGTTGCACAATTGTGCACCCCCTTGCGCACGCCAACCCTGGATTTTATAACATGTGCGCGGCTGCACGCGCATGTTATAAAATCGGGCGTAGATTTGTTCGTGCCAGATTACGCGAACAAATCTGCGCAGGTTTTAAAATCTGTCCCAATGTGTGCAAGAGTTATGTGGTTTCTAATTGAAGCGTCAAATTTGGTATTGTGCACCTGTATGATTGATGTGTATTTTTATAATTGAAATATTTGAACTTTGAAGTACATATTAAGACCCACATGAGGCCGCACATGTGCGCATATTTTCTGGTGCGTGCACATATACGCAGTGATTTTATAACATACGCACATATATGGGTATATATGCGCACAAGTTATAAAATTGGCTATATGCACGTACATATGCGCACAATTTTATATTGACATGGGCATGTGCATGTAAGTGGAGGGAATTTTAGTAGGTACACAAACTGACGAACTAGCCCTTTTTCCCAGTACACTCCCAGTTTGCCCCAGTAAAGGAGAGGACTTCCTAATCCATTTAGCTAACCTGCCTCCCTTTTACCCTATTACCCCATGATCCTTAAAACCCCACTGACTAGCCTGGTTATTTTTATTACATGACTTCCACACCATCCATAGCAGAAGTAAAGTTCTGCAGTCGGGGAACCTGGTGCACATTTTTGCACATAACCATTTAAACGCTGACTTTATGGTGCATTCCTGGCCTGCTCATGCCCTTTTTGTGAAAACTTTTTTTATGTGTGTAATGGAAGATATGCGCATACTTGTGCTGTTTTTAAAATCTGCACAGCATGGGCTAGCCCGAGTCATGCATGTATCTCCCAGCTTTGGTACACATAGGGCTTTTAAATTTGACCAGTATATGTATTAAATGTATGTTAAAATTGTATTGCAAGATTTTGATATCTATAAATAGATTTTGCTTTCTCATCATTGTGTATAGCCCTCTAAACATGCCAGGCATAAAATCTTAAATTTAATTCTAGCTCCCGCAGGCAGCCAGTGTAAATCCCTCAATAATGGGAAAACAACCATATTTAAATGATTCAGTGACCACCCTGGCTGCCATATTTTGCAAGACTTGTAGATGTCTTAAGGAGGCAACTCATGTCCCTATATATAATGAATTGCTATAGTCTAAGCATGATACAAGAAAAGCTTGGATCAGAGTTATTAAATCTGGTTTATCCAGAAATGGGTTCAAATGCTAGATGAAGCTGAGATACAGGGTAGTTTTTGAAACCGTGGAAATTTGGCTAGACATAGTCAAATTACAATCTAATTTAATTTCTAATACTGTAATTACCTACTTCAGGGGGTTGTTAATGCCATCCATTTTATAAATTTGTTTTGAATGCAAATTCAGTTGACTTAACCTTACAGCCTCTGACTTTGATGGATTAACTTTCAATTTAGAATTACCTTGCCACTAAGAAATACAATCCAGACATTGATTAAATGCCTTTATTTTCTCAGAGAAAGAGAGGGAGTCAGATAATACTGGTGCTGAGCAAAGAGATGGTGCTGGGCAAGGTTTTGGGCTCAAATGTTGGACAAAGTGATGATGCTAGCCACTGATGCTTGGCAAGGATATTAGTTTTGGGCTGGGAGGACACAGTACTACACAGAGTGGGACAGGAGGTGTTATGTGGAAGCCACCAAGTCTCTTTTGTTCTGGCAGGTGATAGGAGTGGGTATTATGTAACATCCCCACAGAAGCAATGATGGGAGCTTGGCATCTCCAACATACTGCCCACCCATTCTCCACAAAAATGAAGGATGAAATGGTTTTTATTTTTGTAGTTTTCCAGTTTTGTGCAGCATAAACAGACTACATAAGAACATAAGAAATTGCCATGCTGGGTCAGACCAAGGGTCCATCAAGCCCAGCATCCTGTTTCTAACAGAGGCCAAACCAGGCCACAAGAACCTGGCAATTACCCAAACAGTAAGAAGATCCCATGCCACTGATGCAATATAGCCACTGCACATTACCACATATCAAGGGGTTCCTTGAAGAGTGGTTGTTGAAGACTGATGCAATTAATAGCAGTGGCTATTCCCTAAGTAAATTTGATTAATAGCCGTTAATGGACTTCTCCAAGAACTTATCCAAACCTTTTTTGAACCCAGCTACACTAACTGCACTAACCACATCGTCCAGCAACTGATGCAATATCATGCACTGTGGCCTGTGCATGGCTCAACACATGATTGGATGCACATTTTGGAAGCACGTCCATAACTCCAGACACAAAATAGAGGTTTGCATGTCCAAAATGTGCATCCAGTTGAGTGCATAGCTAATAGCTCTCATTACATGTGAAGTACATGTAGATGAGGCTATTTGCTAATCCAAATGATGCAAAAAATTCCTGTGCGTTCAGTGCGCCCTTGCAATGCAGCAAAGTTTATGCCAGCGCGGGGCTGGCGTAAAGGTCTGCTGCGCTCAAGGATGCATTGTAAAAACCACACATTTCTGCTTTCTGATGGTATCTCTGGGAACCATCCTTCCGTTACTTCAAAAGGGAGATTGGCTCTGTTCTCTGGATCTACAAGACGCTTATTCACACATATCAATTTCCACACAACATCGCAAGTACCTACGATTCGTCATGGGAAAGAATCATTACCAGTATCGAGTCCTACCATTTGGATTGGCCTCTACTCCTTGAGTATTTACAAAATGCCTAGCAGTAGTGGCCACACATCTAAGAAAAAACAGCATTCATGTTTTTCCATACCTAGACGATTGGTTGATCAGAAGTCCATCCAGGCAGGGAGCTCTCTCTGCCTTGGAAACCACAACAACACTATTGCACCTCCTGGGATTTCTCATCAATTATCCAAAATCCCACATCGAGCCATCTGAACTCCTCACATTCATCGGAGCAGACCTCGAAACCACAGTGGTGAAAGCTTCCCTTCCAAGCGTGCCGACAATCTGGCACGCTTGGCAAACATTATAATTCATCACCAGTTCGTATCCGCCCATCAAATTCTGGTTCTCCTAGGACACATGGCCTCGACAGTACATATCACTCCTATGGCAAAGTTAGCCATGAGAAGAACTCAATGGACTTTGAAATCTCAATGGCTACAAGCTTTCCAACCACTGTCGTGCACAATTCAAATCACCCACCAGCCACACCTATCGCTCCACTGGTGGACAAATCAAACAGCATTGAAAGCTGGTCTCCCATTCTAACAGGCAAATCCGCAAGTCATCCTAACTACAGATGCCTCCAACCTTGGATGGGGGAGCTCACGTCAACAACCTTCAAACACAAGGGACGTGGACTACGCTCGAAAAGCAGTATCAGATAAACTTCTTGGAACGTCAAGCAATGTGATATGCCCTTTATGCCTTCAAAGACTGCCTCTCAAACAAGACTGTGCTGATACAAACAGACAACACAGTAGCAATATGGTACATAAACAAACAAGGAGGCACATGCTCTTATCTGCTATGTCAGGAAGCAGTACAGATTTGGGCTTGGCTCTAGAGCAGTGGTTCTCAACCTTTCTAATGCCGTGACCCCGCAATACAGTTCCTCATGTTGCGGTGACCCCTCGCCCCGCCCTCGCCCCGTGAGGGTGGGGTGAGGGTGGGGCTTTGGTCATATGGGGGCGGGGTTATGGATGGGGTTGGATTTTAGTGCACACTTATCATTTAATTATGACATTTATAATGTGAATGTAACTCAACTCACCATAGGTTCTCACATGCATGGCACACTGACCCATGATCATCACGGGGCTAGATGTAAAAGTACAGTTTGTATCCACAGGAACCCCCCTGACCCACAATAATGGATGTAAAGCAGAATTATGACATTCCCCATACAACTCACCCTACAAAAAAGATATTCTGGTTCTAGTGACATCTCAGTAACAGCAACTCAAACTCCTTCTATTTCCAGGCTCAATAGCCCTACTTATGAAAAGACAGCAGTTTACCACCAATGCATGTCCTCTGAGAAAACACAACAAATAAGACCGATACAAACGCTTACATGCTAGCAAAATATCTCATCTCGGTAACAGATACAGAACCGACCTAACATACTCCCAAGATCTGTAGTAATGCACATAAACTAATCCGCACACAGTTACACCTGTATTATGGAATACACTCAAACAGGAGCAACCCTATCTATGAAAAGGCAACACTACAAATATTAAATCAGGTCCTAAAAACCAATACACCTCTTATTAGGAAAACAGAACTAGCAAGCAGCTATAGATCCCCACACAGAAATAATTGTAAAACTATACTAATAAGCATAATAAATGTTTCAAAACAGCTATGAACATCCAACAATTAAAAACTCATAAAAACTATTAAACATTCTCCAAACACCAATAAAATATTTCAAAAAAGCAGACATCACACAATTAAAATGGCAGTCAAGAAAAATAAACTTAAAAAGCCACCTTTACTTACCCCCTCCAGCAGCTCTCCTACTCCCCTTCCCTGCAGGCCGTGGCACTCACCAGAAGCAGCAGTAGAAGCTAAGCTCTATACTTATGGTCCTCTTCCTTAGTGCCCATGTCTCTCACACACACACACCAAACCAGTCATGCCCCCATGACCAGTTTCTGTCTCTCACACACCAATCATCTCCCAAACAGTTTTGGCACACACACACCAGTCACCTTCCTGAACAGTTTCTCTCATGCCATACACACACACACACACACAGGCTTCCCACTCCCGTGTTCTACTTACATATATGGGCTTCTCATTCTCATAATCACTTTCTCTGTCTCTCTCTCTCACACACACACACACACACACTCACTCACTCACTCA
Source organism: Rhinatrema bivittatum (assembly GCF_901001135.1). Lineage (NCBI taxonomy): Eukaryota > Metazoa > Chordata > Amphibia > Gymnophiona > Rhinatrematidae > Rhinatrema > Rhinatrema bivittatum. Next base: position 165,869,861 of record NC_042615.1, read on the forward strand.
CCAGTCTCTCACTCCCATGCTTGTTCTCTCCACATGCACAGGCTTCTCATTCCCATAATCACTTTCTCTCTGTTACACACACACCAGTCTCTCTCATTTCCATGCTCACTCTCCACGTGCACAGGCTTCTCATTCCCTGAATCACATTCTCTCATATTCACACACACACACACCAGTCTTTTTCTCTCACACACACCATCACCTTACCAAGCAGTCTCTCTCTCTCATGCATGCACACTCACCCAGGTTTCTCACTACCACAACACCAGGCTTCTTACGCTCATGCTTTCTCACATACCCAGACTTCTCACTTCCATGCTTTTTCTCTCTCTCACACACACACATCAGTCACCTCCCTGAGCAATCACTTTCATTGTCTCTCACATACACACACACACATCAGCTCTCTGACCAGTCAATCACACACAGGTTGGCTGGCTGCTTCTCTCTCTTTCTCTCACTCACTTCCTCTTCTCCCCCGAGCACAAATGGGAGCTGCAGCAGCCTCCGCTGGCCAAGAAAGAAGAATCCCATCGGCCGCGGGAGGCTCATGCTGCTGTCTCCTTTCTCCATTACCGGCTGCTTCTATTGCTCGGGGACCGATGCTGCAGCCGCTGCTGCTACTTTTTCGCGCAGCGCGGCTCTCTCTCCTTCCCGCGCACCGCGATTCACTTCCTGTTCCGGGTCACGGGAGGGGGGGGCAGGCGCAGGAAGAAGAAAAGGCCCAGCCGCGGGTGCAGAGCTTCTTCTAGCGCCACTGCCGTTCCCGCTGGGCTTGAACGTGCTGACAGCCTGGCGGCAACGGCAGCGGGAGAGACCGGGAGCGCGCGACACACCTGCCGGTGCTTGGCGGCGCCGCGGACCGGCAAAAAACTCCCACGGCCCGGTCCCGGTCCGCGGACCGGTGGTTGGGGACCCCTGTGTTTTGGGCGTTCGACCCCCGCCGGGGTCGCGACCCACAGGTTGAGAACCGCTGCTCTAGAGCATTCCATACATCTCCGAGCAACTTATCTGGCTGGCATCAAAAACATCCTAGCGGACGATCTCAGTCAACATTTCAATCACCACGAATGGTCGGTGGACCCACGTGTAGCGAGCAAAATCTTTCAACGCTGGGGTTGCCCAACCATAGACCTCTTTGCATCCAAACTGAACCACAAAGTGGAAAGGTTCTGCTCCCTCCACGGACGTTCACAAACAGTCCCCAGGGACGCATTTGCTCGCCCCTGGAACACAGGTCTTTTATATGCGTATCCTCCAATTCCGCTCATAGCGAAAACTCTCATGAAGCTACAACAGAACAGAGGGACAATGATTCTCATAGCCCCGTACTGGCCTCAACAAGTATGGTTTCCCATACTCCTTGACCTCTCAATCTCACAACCAATCTGCCTGGGCATAGAGCCCACTCTTATAACTCAGAATCAAGGCAAGTTGTGTCAACCCAACTTGACAACTCTTGCCCTAACAGCTTGGATGTTGAAAGCTTAGTTCTGCAACCACTTAATCTTTCAACACAAGTCTCTCAAGTTCTAGTAGCTTCACGAAAGCCTTCCACACATAAATCCTACCACTTTAAGTGGACTAGATTTACAAAATGGTGCACACAAAAAGGTATAGACCCTTTCTCCTGCCCCATTTCTTCTTTACTAGATTACCTATACCACCTGTCGGATTTTGGTCTCCAGCATCCTCTGTAAGGGTACCCCTAAGCGCCATAGTGGCATACCACAAGGGAATAGGAGATGCGGCAATAACAGCACAACCCCTAGTATGTAGGTTCATGAGAGGCTTACTTCACCTTAAGCCTCTCATTCGATCCCTGGTCACTGAATGGGACCTGAATTTAATACTAACAAGGCTCATGCGCTCACCATTCGAGCCTCTACACTCTTGTGAAGAAAAATTCCTTACATGGAAAGTGCTTTTCTTAGTAGCCATTACATCAGCTACAAGGGTCAGTGAGTTGCAAGCTCTCGTCACATACTCACCCTACACAAGGTTCCTGCATGACAGAGTAGTCCTTCGCACTCACCCCAAATTCTTACCAAAATTGGTAACAGACTTTCATATAAATTAGTCAAGAGTCTTGCCTACTTTCTTTCCAAGACCTCACTCTCACCAGGGAGAGAGAGTCTTATACACCTTGGACTGTAAACATGCACTAGCTTTTTACCTGAACCGCACGACAGTCCATAGGAAATCCACCCAACTCTTTGTTTCTTTCGATAAAAATAAACCAGGAGTTGCGGTAGGAAAACAGACTCTCCAACTGGCTAGCAGACTGTATTGAATTCTGTTACGAAAAAGCAAAGATTCCTCTTCAGGGGCGAATAAAAGCACATTCAGTAAGGGTTATGTCCACATCAGTAGCACACTATCGTTCAGTGCTCATCCTAGACATATGTAAAGCTGCAACATGGAGTTCCCTTCACACCTTCGCAGCTCATTATTGTCTGGACAAAGAAGGACGACAAGATTCAGCCTTTGGACAATCTGTCTTAAAGAACTTATTTCCATTATAACTCCAACTCCTACATCCATCCTGCTGTGATTTTCAGGCTGCCTCATTTTTTCCAGTTGTTGTGCCCGTTGCACAAGTTGTATACTGTTGGCTTAATATAAGAATGACTCAGCTTGGGTGATGTAGCTTGCTAATCACCCATATGTGAGTACTATCATCCTGCTTGTCCTGGGATAAAGCAAAATTGCTTACCTTGTAATAGGTGTTATCCCAGGACAGCAGGATGTAGTCCTCACAGAACCCACCTGCCACCCCGCGGAGTTGGGTCCGATATGTTTTATTATTTTATTTTTTTAGCTTATGCATACTGCTACAAACGAGACTGAAGGGAGACCCCTGTGGCTGAGAATATCATGCCATGCTGGGCATGCTCAGTAGGCTCAGAGTGCCAGCCAAAAGTTTCTAGAAACTTTTGACAGAAGTTTTCCGTACCAGGACTCCATCTGATGGTGTCACCCATATGTGAGGACTACATCCTGCTGTCCTGGGATAATACCTATTACAAGGTAAGCAATTTTGCTTTCTTTCTACAGCTTGCACAGTGCAATATATTCAGGCAACATATTGAAGAGAGCTTGAAAGTTCTCATGGTGCCTAAGCAAACAGGACTGCTTTTATATCTTTATGCTACATTTTCATGGTCTTTGAATATATCTCTTGGGACTTGATGATCGTCTCTTTCTCCATACATAGTACAGAATAGTCACTTACTACTGACACATCTATTAGTAATACTATTGTTTTGTTCTTACCTTTACCAGTATACCTGATTTTCTAGCATCAGGCTTTTTATTGGTTGGTCTGGAAATGAATAATCATACTCTATGATTTACTCAGAGAATATATAAGAAAGAATGCCATTAACTGTAAGCATAAAATAGGAAACTAGCATTGGGAGCACAAGGTGAAATGGAGGGGCAAACCTTGGTTGATTTGGTTGAACCCCCACATCCCAAACCAAACAGGCATTCCTCTGCCTCTGTGTTCCAAAATACTCAGGTCATAACAGTATATTATTGTTAGCTGTGCTTTCCCCTGACCATACAAGCCTAATATAATTTACAAAACAAAATTATACGGGGCTTTTCATTTAGAATTGCTGAAATCAACAGGAATTTAAGCCTTGCTGTGGTTTGGGTAAGGCTTTCTGGGCTTGAATTATATCTAAATGAGGCCTGTAATGTAATTCATGGAACCAATAGTTCAAACAAAATGCTTTGTATATCTTATATGCATATATTAACATTATATCACAATGTAGAGATCACAGCTGCTATCACCTAGAAGAAATAAAGAGGGTGAGGAATTTTAGCTGGATCAATTTTCTTCTGCAACATTTTTACATTATCTTGCTAAAATATTACCCATCTGCAAAAGGATTTCAAAATTTGGAAAGACAGCAATAAACTTTAATTAGCTTAGATAATTAGCTTCAAGGAGTAGCACGCTACCATTTTACTTGTGCTGAACTTAAACATTTAATAAGTCCTTGCCCCGATCCTCAAGGATTTTCTCAAGGTTTGCTAGGATGATGGTAGCTCTGTGCGCCAGTAACAAGCACACATATTCTCCTGTGTACAGGAGAATGTGAAGATTGCCATTATACTCTCAAAGCTAACATACACAAAAATAAAGATTAACAAAAATAAAAAAAAGTTGTATCACATGATATCTTTTTATTGGACTAACTGCATTGCATGCCTAGCTTTCAAGAACTAAAACTCTCTTGTAATAATGTATGTATGTATGTATTTATGTATTTATTTATGAACTTTTCTTTACCAACATTCGTAAAACACATCACGACGGTTTACAATGAACTGCAGTAAGGAAGGGAAATTACAATGAACGTGGGGGGGGGGGGGGGGGGCAGGCAAGAAAAGGGTAAAAGGAGGGGATGGGAGAAAGAAGTAGAAAGGAGAAAATAAAGGAAAGGAGAAGGGAAAGCAATCGTAAACTGAGTACAACTGGAACTATATACATCTTAAATTATTATTAATGAAATGTATTGTTAGTCCAATAAAAAGGGATCACCTGAAATGTATTTTTTGTTAATCTTTATATCTGTGCATTGAAATGGACTAAGACAGCAATCACACTCCTTTATGTAAAGCTGACATGGGTTCCTCTTTCTTACTCAAATGCTGATGCCTGCCAGCACTTCAGCTCAGGAAATGAAAGGGTTCAGTGAGCTGTTTAGCAGGTGAGAAAACAGTACTAAAAAAGACTGTGGTCAAACTAGCATCCTGTGTAGTTAAACTCCCAGGTCTACTGTGTTCACAGTAGATGGAGAGACAGAAAAGAAACAAATGATCTAAGAATCATTTTTTAATTACTAATTTAGGCTTAATTCAGGGCTGGCTGTAGAGCAAATGGAACCTCCCAGGCATTCTTCTTCCCCCTGCCTACAGACATTCTCTTTCTCCCATCCTCTTCTCTTTCTCCCTCCAGGCATTCTCCCCCACTTCTCCCTCCCACAATCCATTTTATCCCTCTTTTCCACTCAGGCATTCTCTCTCTTGCTCTAGGCATTCACCCCCTTCTTTCATCCATCCATTCTCCTCCCTCCTTCTCCCCCTCCCCTCTAAGAATTCTCTCTTGCTCTTTCTGTCTTCCTCCTTTCAAGCATTTTCTCTCCCTTCCTCCAAGCATTTTCTCTCTCCCTCCAAGCACTCATTTTCTCTTCTCCCTCAATCCATTTTCTTCCCTTTCTCCTTTTAGGCATTCTGTATCTCCCTTGTTACCTCCAGGCATTTCCCCCCCCCCCCCCTTTTTTTTTTTCCTCCATTTGTTTTCTCCCTTCCCCCACCTTCCTACATGCACTTTCTTGTTTCCCTTCTCTTCCCTCCCTCCAGACAGTCTCTCGCGCTTTCCTTAACTCCCCTCTCTCCAGGCATTATCTCCTCTTCAGACTCCTTCCTTCAGGAATTCTCTCTTTCCTTCCTGGCACTGTCAGGGGAGGGAGAGAAAGATGACAGTGGCTTTGTCTGCTGAGCCTCCTTCCCCTCCTTTCCCAATATTGATGGTGTGTGTTTATTTGTACGTATGGTAGTGGTGGAGGCTTTTCTTGGGGAGCTGGAGGTGGGGATGAGTCATGTCATTCACAGGGAAGCTATTCGAACCTGTTAGCTGACATGACTGAAGCTATATTGCTCTGGCCCCATGGAGGAACATGCAAGGTAATTCACTGAGAAAACTAGACGTAAGCAGCTAAGGAAGCCCTGGATTGACACTTTGGGGAGTGGGAGGGTTGGAACTCCAAACTCCTCAGGCTCTAACTGAGGCTGATGAGATGTGTAAAAGCTTGAGGTTTGACACAGTAACGAACTAAGCAAAAGGGGACATTCAGATGGATGACAGCAACTAGAGGTGATCCTAAAGACCGCTCTGGAGGATCACAAGATCAAAGACTCAGCCAGGAGCAAATTCTCTCCAGGCTACCCAATTCCAGAGGGGAGATATTGAGAAATACCCTACCTCCAAAAAATAAGATGTTTTCATAAGACATTTATCTGTCTGAAGCATCAAAGTTGTTCTGTTTTGTTAAGAGATGTAAAACAGTTCCTGTTTTTAACTAGTAATCCAAACAAGTTAGACTTGAAATATTTGTAGGTGGACTCTAACGTTGTAAAGGACAAAACTGTCACTTAATAGGCCTTCTACATGAACTGTAGTCAAACATTTTTTGTCTACTCCTTTGCTTCTTTTTTCCAGGAAGGGGAAAAGTGATGTGATGTGCTTTAGATATAAACACACAAGAAATTTGTCAGTATATTGTTTTCCTTCCTTTACTGCAACCAATGCCTCTAAGACAAAGCCATGTGACCATTGTTGGTCTGTAGAGAAAAGAAGACTATATAGTCAATATTATTTAATAGTTTTTCTTGTCTAAATTACTTTCACCGTTAGTGCTCTTACTTGCTGTCATACTTTTTATTTGTTATATGAACTAACTTAAAATTTAGCATATACTATATCTAGCTCTCAGTGTTTTGCTGCTATAATATTTGAATTTCATTTTTGGGCAAGTTTATTTTGCCTTTTTTTCTTCATGTTCTTTCCTCTAAGTAAGGGGGCAAGTGTACACTTTCTAAACCAGTATTACTTCCAAGAGAATTACTGCCAGTGTCACACCGCTTGCACAGATCCATGTAATTGGTGAGGGGGTGGGGATGGGGGTGGGAGAGGCAGGCAGGTAAGAGAAAGGAGAACAGTAACATTAGTCTGTTGGGTGAGGAGCAAAGAGTCAGCATCAGCCTATAAGTTGGCAACATGAAGGCAGCTAGATTTAAATTGGAGCCTCAAACTTTATATTGAAATATTTTTATTCACAAAAGCCATAGGTGGGGAAGAATTTGCTTCTTTACTGAGCCAAAGGAGTATAAATAACCCACTAGGCATTGACACAAAGTTAAGAATTTTTCAGCAATGGGAGTGTCAGCAGTATATACAGTAATGGTCATTGATTGATATTCTTGGTCATCCCAAAAAGGGTAGGCCTCTGACTAAAGCCTTTATAAGTGTTAACATGAGACACAAGGGAGTTTGACTACTAAAGTCCTGGAGGAGTTAAGAGAGTCAGAATATGTGCTGTCTTGCTCTCTGGAGAAGTTTCTCCAATTTCTCTATTTTTCTTAAGGTAAGGCCACTTTTCTTTTTTCACAGAGACAGAATAAATCTATCTCCCCTATTTTCTATCATTTTAAGGGTAGGAGAGCATTTCTCCTTGCAGTTTCCATCAATGGAGGAAATCTGAACCTTCTGCAAAAGTTTCTTTGTCAAAGGATCTCTAGTGAGCTGTTAGAAATCCACAGCTGGGAGCTATATTCTGTTATTATACCCAAAACATTGGTAAGGACTCAGTGGGTGCAACCTTTAGGGGATATCCATCTCAAGGAGAGGAGAGGGGAGCCTTTATTGATGGTCTACAGCATTTACAGGTATCCAAAGAAGATGTAATTGGAATGCAGAATTTGACATTTATCTTAGAGGATCTAGGAGGCATGGGAAGCCAGAAGAGACCCCTGAGATCTAGTTCATTGCTCTATATCTATCTTGTATTTTTTATGGGTGGACTGTGAATGTGAACTACATTTTAGAGAATCCAAAAAGTCTGGTCATATTTATTTTGTTTTCTTCGACTTCATTAATTTCTAGTAAACGTTTTGGTTTTGGAACACCACATTCTGGTGGGGAGTTCTTTTCTTGACTGGTGTGTGATTCCCCCTTGGATTTTGCAGCAGTGCTGTTTCCCCATTGGAAGAATTCTAATTTGGTCTGCAGCCAGTTTTTCTCCTATACTGCAGCTCTCTAAGGTGGTTACTTGCATATTCTCAGGGAATGCCTGAGACAGGGGTTTACAGGTAGAAGATCTTTCTATGTCTCACCAAAACTGAACAAGTAGTAGTCTAGATACTGCTACTTTCTTGTGTATAAAAACATATAGTTTTTCCACAGATTGCCTTATTTGTCTTTGGCTGTCACATATTGATCTTTTAGATCAGAATCTAATGCCTTGTGTCTCCATCTCCTAAACATGGTACAGCAACTGAGGCGTGAGGACAACACAAAGTAGCAATTTGCTTTAGAACATTAACTTGTTTGAAAAAGCCCTTTTATTGTAAGGATAAATATAAATCAGAAACCACAGGATCAATTAATTATTGATATTTATAGAACATGTTTAGAATTTATAATATAGCAGCCAGACATAAAGTATAACTTCAAGTGTTTGTTTACAAAAAAATAAAAGGGATGATTAATGGGGAGATTATGTCTCTCCATTGGTCTGTGACCTTATATCAGCAGAAAAAACAGCAAACAATCAAGGTGAAATTTGAGATTGCCTGCTTTGGGAATTAGCACAGTTGAATCTGATACTTTAAATGTTTTGTGGAGCGTTTGCTTGCCTTTGCTTCCGTTTCAATTCTATATATTCTGGTCAGCATTTAACATGCACTATCTGACTGCTATGTCAATTAAACAGATTTTATGACACTAAACTGTTGTTGTGCTCATAAAACTTGTTTCTGCATGGGAAGGTGAGTTATCTCCTACCATGACAAACATGAGTCCTACATATATATAGATCTGGTGGGAGTACACTGTTTTCACTAATTCAACTTTGTTGACAATAATTCATGTTAGTCATAATCTAGTTTTTTATCATCACAATAAGCTAAATTCTGAAGACTTGTAAATGAGTGAATAGTGAAAGTGTTCTGGTCTGGATTTCTTCACACTTATGAATATTTCTGAAAGTCATTAAACATGGTGCATATATGTGCATTGTTTACTGGGCAGGTATCCCATAGACATACCATAAAAGCCCCAACTATGCACCTTGCCTAAGAATTTTGGAGGTACTTTCTCAACTTCTCTTTCAGGTACTTGTGCTCTGTACAGCTGTCTTTCTAGTATATATATTTTTGCCTATAATAAGAATGATCCCCTTGGCAGATCATGGCTGATGCACAACTTCATTCTGTTCTATGTCAAGTGGAAGAAATGATTGCCAAAGAGGTGTAAAGCAAGGTGAAAAAACACTTTTCAGATGTATCAGAGAAAGGAGAAAAGTTCAAAGTGATATAGTGAAATTGAAAAGTGAAAAGGATCAATATGTGGAGAGAGATGAAGAAATGGCAGAAATGTTAAACGAATACTTCAGTTCGATGTTCACTAAAAAGGACCCTGGAGAAGGATCGTCGCTAGTTAACAAAAAACTGGAGGGGAGTGGAGTAGATGAAACTCTGCTTACAGAGGAGAATGTATAGGAAGAGCTAGGAAAACTGAAAGTGGACAAAGCCATGGGGCCTGATGAGGTTCATCCCAGGATACTGAGGAAGCTCAGAGATGTGCTGGCGGGTCCTCTGAAGGACCTGTTCAATAGATCCCTGGAAACAGGAGTGGTGCTGAGTGATTGGAGAGGAGCGGTGGCGGTCCCACTTCACAAGAGTGGGAGCAGAGAGGAAGCTGGAAACTACAGCCCGGTTAGCCTCACCTCGGTGGTGGGAAAAATAATGGAGTTGCTGCTGAAAGAAAGAATAGTGACATAGACATAAACATAGAATGACATAGAAATGACGGCAGAAAAAGACCAATCGGCCCATCCAGTCTGCCCAGCAAGCTTTGACTCTTATTTTCCCATACTTATCTGTTTCACCAAAGAATTGCTGGACCAGAGGCAGCATGGATTCACCAGACAAATCTGATTGACTTTTTTGATTGGGTGACTAGGGAATTGGATCGAGAGAGAGCGCTCAATGTCATCTACTTGGATTTCAGCAAAGCTTTTGATATGGTCCCGCACAGGAGGCTTGTGAATAAAATGAGAAGTTTAGGAATGAGTGCCAAGGTGGTAGCCTGGATTGCAAACTGGTTGCTGGTCCGAAGACAATGTGTGATGGTAAATGGAACTTACTCTGAAGAGAGAGCAGTGTTAAGCGGAGTGCTGCAAGGATCTATGTTGGGACCTGTCCTATTCAATATCTTTTTGAGCGACATTGCATATGGGATAGAAGGTAAGCTTTGTCTTTTTGTGGATGATACTAAGATCTGCAATAGAGTGGACATGCCGGAAGGAGTGGAGAGAATGAGATGGGATTTAAGGAAGCTGGAAGAGTGGTCGAAGATGTGGCAGTTGAGATTGAATGCCAAGAAGTGCAGAGTCATGCATGTGGGGTGTGGTAATCCAAAAAAAACTGTATTTGATGGGGGGTGAAGTGCTGATGTGCATGGAGCAGGAGAGAGAGACCTTGGGGTGATAGTGTCTAACAATCTGAAGTCAGAGAAACAATGTGACAAGGTGATAGCTAAAGCCAGAAGAATGCTGGGCTGCATAGAGAGAGTAATATCTAGTAAGAGAAAGGAAGTGATGATTCCCTTGTACAGGGCCTTGGTGAGGCCTCACCTGGAGTACTGTGTTCAGTTCTGGAGACTGTATCTCCAAAAGGACAGAGACAGGATGGAGGCTGTCCAGAGAAGGGCGACCAGAAAGGTGGATGGTCTTCATAAAATGACTTATGAGGAGAGATTGAAGAACCTAAATATGTATACCCTGGAGGAGAGGAGCAGGGGTGATATGATACAGACTTTCAGATACTTGAAAGGTTTTAATGAGGCATGGTCAACAACCAACCTTTTCTGTTGGAAAAAAATCAGTAGAACTAGTGGTCACGATTTGAAACTCCAGGAAGGAAGACTCAGAACCAATGTCAGGAAGTATTTCTTCATGGGAGAGGGTAGTGGATGCCTGGAATGCCCTTCTGGAGGAAGTGGTGAAGACTAAAACTGTGAAGGATTTCAAAGGGGCATGGGACAAACACTGTGGATCCATAAAGCCTAGAGGATGGTAATGAAGAGAAGAGCCATGGGGGTGGCTTGCTGGAATGGTGGCTACTATCTGGTGATTTCTACCCTTACTCAATAAGCCTTCACACGGGAAAATAAGTGTGGGAGCTTGCTGGGCAGACTAGATGCGCCATCTAGTCTTTTTCTGCCGTCATTTCTATGTATCTATGTATCTATATGTCAGCTGCTTTTGCAACTTCCATTTTATCCCATCCATTCCTTCTCCCCCCAAAATGTTCTTACTTTTAATTTTTCCTTACTCTGGCCCCTTTTACTCATGTTATTCCATTTCACCCTCTGTTTAGTTTTTTATATCTCTCTCCCTCAGAAAGATACTCCCTCACCAGATTTTGTTTTCTATCTACCTTCTTTTTTTTTTTTTTTTGCCTCTTTTCTTCTCTTATCTTCTACTGTATCTTCACACCAAGTCCCTTTTCTCCTTTCACTTTCAGTTCCTTAATCTACTTCTTTCTTCCACTTATGACTCACACTCCCCTATGCATATCCTCTTTCAGTGTCCCTCTAGTTTCCACATACAATTCCTTTACCCTACTGTTCCTTTTCTCACTCTTCCTGTAACCCTTGTTTTCATATGCATCCAATTTTCCTCTTCCTTCCCAAATGCTTATGCTCCTTTGAATACTAGACTCTCGGTATTTCCATACTGTTCATCTATTCTACCACTACATCTATTCCAACCTCCCTCAAGCTAATCCTTCAACCTACATCTATTTTAACCTCCCTCAAGCTAATCCTCAACCTTCAGCATAATTAATTACCTAATTACTAAGCATGTTTTTCATAAACATAATATCTAAGAAAGCGTTTGGTAAATAAGCCCCACAGTGTTGTTCTAAAATCCCTATGCCTGCCTAAACTTATAATGGCATTCCTGAGGCAAGTTTAAAACTTTGTTAGGCAATTCCAGTTACTTGCCTCAGGAATGCCATTATAATTTTAGGCAGGCAAATTTGGCCAGTCAGCATGGGGGCACTTTTAAAAGCAAAGATGTAGTCAGCTAAATCTCAAAGGTAATAGGTTCAGCCTTTTGAAAACTAATTTCGCAGGATCTAGGTAGGAGTATGATGGAACATGGAAACAAACAATATTTGTTAGGACACCTGTGCTTTAAAATGAACAAACACTAGAGATGTGAATCGTTACCGGACTCGTTTCTGGTATCGGGTTCGTAGTAAAACCGCGGGAAATTTTCGTTTGTGGTTTTGAATGCTTTTTTTTTCGGCTGTCCAGAGTTGAAAAAAAAAAACCCCACCCCGACCCTTTAAATCTCATTATTTAGAATCCCCCACCTTCTGACCCCCAAAAAACTTTTCTAAAGTACCTGGTGGTTCAGCAGGGGTCCCGGGAGCGATCTCCCGCTCTCGGGGCATCGGCTGCCAGTAAACAAAATGGCGCCAATGTCCCTTTTCCCTTACCATGTGAGTTCAATTCAAAATAGCCAGTCTTACGTTAAAGTTCTTAGTTATGGCTGTCCTTATTTAGTCAAGTTATTAATTTCTTATGCATCTGCCCATTGTTTTTGCTTTTTGCAGCAGGAGTTTTTTTAAATTCCTAATTTTAAAGAAAGCAGATTAGAAATAATGAGGGACATGGCCTTAGCGTTTTCTTAGCCCCCTTCTTTCTAGAATTCTCTCCCCTTTGCATTGTGCTTTGTAAAAGATTATAATACATTTTAGAAAGGGTCTCAAAATGCGGCTTTTTAGCAAAGCCTACGAAGAATAGCACTTTAATGCATTTTTTGTACACTGGTTCCTCCTTCTCTTTTATATGTATATTTTATGATTATTTATTTTGTTTTTATTTGTTTGTTTATTTTATATCTTATCTCTGTTAGATAATATATTTGTTCTATTTATTGTGCATCGCCTTGGTTCTTAATGAGAAGAAAAGCGGTTTTATCAAATGAAATAAACTAACCAGACTAACATACACACACACACACACACACACACACACATACAATTAGCCCCAATCAGCTCCAGTGACACAAATACACACACACACACACACACACACACACACACACACAGTTGCTCCAATAAAACACACACATACTCAATCAGTCCCAGTCACACACACACATAGGGGCTGATGCAATAATATTCGCAGAATGCGGGCGCTGACTTTTCAGCGCCTGCTTTCTTAATGCACGCATGGCACTCGCAAGGGGGGCGCCATGCGGTATGTAAATTAGGAGGACACGCTAGGAAGGAGGGGCTAGAGCCGCTTGTGCGACCTTAGTGCTTCCTTGCTAACGCGACCCGCCGCGGCTACCGGTTATGAAGACCGACACCGGTAAACTCAGCCTTGGTTTTCATAACCTGCCTGTCTGCCAGTAATGAAAACAGCCGGCGAGTTTATCATGGCCATTTTCATTACTGGCAGACTGCCGGTTATGAAAACCAATGCCGAGTTTACCGGCGTTGGTCTTCATAACTCGGCCGTCTGCCAAGTTCTTTTATTTTATTTTTTTTACTTTAAAAAAGAAGTACAGAAAAGCTTTTCTGTACTTCTTTTCAATGCCCTCATCTATTAACGCCTGCTCCAGGCAGGTGTTAATAACTGAGCAATAAATGTGTGTCTGAGATGCACATTTATCTTTTTGCATGCGGAGTGAATGAGTAATAGGCTCATTCACATGCATTTGCATGTGATGAGCGCTATCTCAATCACTCCGCATCAGACGTGCTTTAAATAGGCGCTAATCTCGCTATTGCATTGGGGTGGATTAGCACTTATTTATCCCACGTCCGACTGCGGGTTATACAGTGCGCTTGGCCCCATAGTTAGCCTCAGTCATCCCCAATGACATACCACTTCCCAGATAGCTCCAATCAGCCCCAGTGACACACAAACACATACCCAGAAATGCTGGTTCCCTCAAAGAATGGAAGCAAACCTTGGATCAGACCGAAGAAAAGACCCTCAAAATAAAGTTAAATGAGATGCCAAAAAAACGTATGGGCAAGGACTATTTCCCAGTTTATCCCCCATACGCTCTCACTCTACACCTAGCAAGCTTCCATCTCCACTTACTACAAAAAACGCCAGGCCAAAAAAGACAATGATAGTTTGAATTTGGCATGTTTGTACATTCTTGATAACGTTTGTGCATACGTTTTATTATAAAATAAAAAAGTATGTGTGAATATCTATCGACATCCCAGCACACTCCAAACATGCCCACTCCAAATGTACACATGTATAAGGCATTTTTACATGCAAAAACCCTTTGAAAATTGTATCTTTCATTTATTTACTTCTTAAAAATTTGTTCTATCCTGCTAACTCCAAACAAGTTGTCCATTGCGGGAAACAATTAAAACATACATAAAATCACATTTCCTGCCAGTAGAGCAATAGATAATAATGTTGTTTGATGCAATCTGTTAATCTACATTAGGCAATGTTGATTATATCTGAGATTTTGCTACACAATGGAGTAATGCAACCCTCTAGTACTCACATAAGGCTAGTTTGCCCCTTGCCTCATCAAACGAAGTCCCAATAAATTAGTTGGCATTTCCCTCCCTGGAACTTCTGGGAGTTGTATCCTCCAGGGCTGCTTGCTGGAGAGGGACATCTTGCCTGTTCCACTGCTCTCCAAGGAGTGTCTCATCTAAAACTGGAACATGCTCATATAAAACAGTACAAAACATCCACAAGGGGCATTTGAGTAGCATTTTAGAAGAGTAAAGCATAAACTATGAAACTTTGAAGTTGAACACACTATTGAAAATGTACCCCTTCCTTAGAGAAGTAAAGCCACATTTTTTAAAGAGAGGATATTTTATTCCCAAATTTAGCAAGTGGCAGCAATGTGACATACCCAAGATAGAAAGAAAACAGGGATTGTGTTTGAAAAAATCTTACCTGAACTGGTGAAGTGTTTGTACATGGTTTCTACTTTTTTATTATTAGATTTGGATTTGTGAATATCACCCAGTCACCCACAAAAATATCATATATTCCCACTCACCTACTGTAGGTATATCTATATCTATACATACATAGATTTAGATATAAATATAAAGATGGAAAAGTTTAACAGTTCCAGCTTTATTTCATATTTTTTATTTTAACAGGTTATAGCATGTCACAGCTTCATCACATGCAGCATATACTGAAAATTCTAGTAAACGAAAAAGTTCATATTACATGGAATTTAACAAACACACAGGTCGATACAGAAAAATGCGCCAGAGAGCCAGCGAGTGCCCGCTCTCCCGGCGCGCATGCACAGGCCACTCTCCTGGGCGTGCGATTCAGGAGGGTGGCCTATGCAAATTAGGGCCCGCGGTAAAAAGAGGCGCTAGGGACACTAGCGCGTCCCTAGTGCCTCTTTTTTGACAGGAGTGGCGGCTGTCAGCGAGTTTGACAGCCGACACTCAATTTTGCCGGCATCTGTTCTCAAACCTGCCGACAGCCACGGGTTCGGAAAAAGGATGCTGGCATAATTGAGCGTCCGTCTTCCGACCTGTGGGCCGATTTTAAATTTTAAATTTTTTTTTTTTTCATTTTTTATTTTTTTAATTTTTGGGGCCTCCGACTTAATATCGCTATGATATTAAGTCGGAGGGTGTACAGAAAAGCAGTTTTTTCTTCTTTTTTGTACACTTCCCCGGCACCGGCAGAAATAAATGCCAGCCTTTGGGCAGGCGTTAATTTTTGAAAGTAAAATGTGCAGCTTCGCTGCACATTTTGTTTTCTGGATCATGCGGGAATAACTAATAGGGCCATCAACATGCATTTGCATGTGGCGGGCGCTATTAATTTCGGGGGAGTTGGACGCGCGTTTTCGACGCGCTGTTACCCCTTACTGTATAAGGGGTAAAGCTAGAGCGTCAAAAATGCGCGTCCAAACGCGGGCTAACAGTGCGCTCCACCAGAGCACTGTATCGGCCCGACAGTGAAGTGACATTATTTACCTTGCAGGGGGAACTTCCCTGCTTCAGGCTTCATGCAGAGTCAGACTAATTCCAACTGACAACTCAGACACTAAAAGATAGCGGATACAAAGTAGAGAGAAGGTTTTCTTTAAAATATACATATCTCAGCATGCACATTAATTACACAGTCAAAGATTAGGATATGGGATAGTCAATAAGAGGTCTGAAAAAAACCACAGGTGCGAGGTTGCATGAGTGCCTGAAATTTGGAGCCCAGTGCCTATCACATGAGTTGGGGTCAGGCATAGAAGATAACAACCAATGTTGGGAGACTGGCCTGAAAAGACACTGCCATGAACAGTTTGGTGGGCTAGGGGAGATGGGGGCAAATCAGCAAAATTCTGCTGGCAGAGTTGAGAATTGCTGTCACTATCAGAAGCAGTGCTACCTATTCACGTTTGACTGATTTATTGAGAGATCCATCATTATCAGCTTCTGCTTTTCTGCTTTTGTATTTCAACCAATATTTTTGTTCCACAATCTTTGCAATTAGGTTTAAAAGTCATTGGGTAGGAGGGATTTATTGAAGATGAATGCCTCTCTCTTCTACTTAGCATTTGATTAGTTCATTATGCCTGGTGTCTCTTCCATTCTTTGTCGATCTGCACTCTGTAAGTTGCTTTCATTAACAGCACTATATAAATACCATAAACAAATTGATGCATTCCGTGTGGAATATATGGAATGGAATTTCCCATTGGTTAAACAATGAAAGGGACAAACACTGCAGATATGAAAAATTAGTGTAACAGCCTTGGGAATTAGAGAGAAAAGAAGAAAGGCCTTAAAATAAGAATGGAAAAAAAATTCAATGCATGTAATCTTAAGGACAATTTGCTATTGCTTGAAAGAACAATTACAATCAGTTTATCTAAAGGCAGCTTTATGAAAAATTGTGACTGCTAAATATGGCCAGCAGATGTCTGCAAAGACCAGAAAATCATTGTAACTGAGCTTCTATAGCTTCAGTTACAATATAATTTTAATATGAGGGCATATTTGATTTGTGAGAAATACTAAAATAAAATCTAGAAGCAGATGCTTTGGAAGAAAAATATGAAACACATTATGAAATATTGTTTTTATTTTTTGTTCATTTAAAAGACTAGAAATGTTACAAGATTGTGTATTATTTTTTATACTGGACTTTATTCTGCTGATACAAATTAATGCATTCTAAGAAGTCTACATCTAGAAATCCTGATAACTGAATAAGCTTTAAATTAACAAATTAACTTACAAAATACATCTCACATACTAAAAAATATGATTTTAATATTAAACATTTAAAATAAAATGCTTAACTCTAACTAAAATTAATAAATCTTAATACTCTTCCTTGTCTACCCTATTATCTGTTATTTAATCTGTTGGAAATATCCACAATTTAACCCTATTACTGAACCTCCGATAAATGCAGGATCTACTACAAAAACCACTGACCTCTTGGGCTCCAGGGACCATGAGTTATGGGTCAGGCGTGCACCAGCTGAGTCTGCTAGTCTGGGCTGATTTCCAACCTGTGCTGGCTGAGAAGCCAGCTGTGACCGCCGACCTGAACCATCCTGCAATGCCCTGTGCCGACCTGAGACTCCAGGAAAAATGTGGGACCTGCGCCAACCTAGACCACCAGCTGAGCATACGACCTGTGCTGATTGAAACCTCTGGCAAAGCATGGGGCCAGCGCTGATCCTGAGACCATCGACTGAGTGGGGGACCTGTGCTGACTGAGACTGCCAGCCATGTGTTGGACATGCGCTGACTACGTTCACCAGCAAATTGTGGGGCTTGCATTAACCTGAGACTGCTGGCTATGTGTGGGACCTGCACTGAGTCCACCGCCAAAGAGTGGGTCCTATACCAAACTGAGACCGCCGGCTGAGTGAATGATTGAGGTGTACCGGCACCTTCTGTGACTGCTGACCTTATTTTACCAACACCAGCAGAAACTCCTGGTTGAGTCCCCCATCAAAGTCTGCTGAGACCTCCAGTCAATATCAGTGAAGTGAGGCAGCTGTGACCGCCACTAAGACTGCCAACCACTGATGCATCTTTGATCACTGGCACCTACTGCTGAGACCGGTAAAGAAGGAGCTGGCAGCCGTGACCACTACTAAGACTGCTCACCTCCTATGCACCTGGACTATGAGGTATGGTACCTGCATGCACCCACTGAGACCTGACAGAGACCACCAGCTGAGACTGCCTGTTGAGACCAACCTGCGCTGACCTATTCCAGCAGAGACCTATCCCAGAGGAGACTGACCCATGATGATCTTTGCCAGTGGAGATAGCCTGCTGAGACCACCATCCTCAGCACCTATGGACCTAACCAACATTTGACCTCTCGAGCAGACCATCTGATCTGCTGACCTCTCCAACCATGGACCACAACACCTGTGGACCATACCACCTGTGGACCGTACCACATACAGACCTGCAGACCTTACCATCTGCAGACATCTCTACCAATGGAACTTTGGATGGCAGACTGAGTCCACCTGCAGACCTATGAACAGCCGGGTGAAACTACCAACCTCACCACCTACTGACTTAACCACCTGTGGACCTCCCCACCAATGAACCTGCAAACTGCTGACCTCCTCACCTGTGGACCTCTCCACCTGCCTTTTTCAACAAAATCACAGCTAGACATGGAATTTAAATCAAATCATAACCTACATCTAGTCAAGGAAAAAAACCTAATGAACATCAAAAACATAAATCAAAACAAATCTAATAAAATTTGACAACACACTACAAACCCCAAAAATCAAAACGTCAGAACATGCCTACTGTTCACCTTACTACTTCTGAATGTCCAATCAATAAAAAAAAAATCCCACTATCAATAGAGATGTGCATTCGTTTTTCACAAATTAGACAATTTCAATGAAATTGTCTAATTCGTAATGGTTCATGGGCACCGAAAAACGAACAGAATTTTTCCAAAATTTTGTAAAAAATTCGTAGTTTATTAGTATGCGATAACCATAGTTAGTGCGCACTAACATTTTAAAGTTAGTGCTCACTAACTCCCTTTAGCACACACTACAATGAAAATCAGGACTCACGAATAAAAAAAAATGAACCTTGGCAAAAACAAAATTTCCTGCGGGGTCCAGAAAACGAAGGCTGATCCAATAGGGCTTAATGATGCACATTTCTACTAATCAATGATATTATTAACGAACAACAACCAACAATATTTGGCATAACTGAAACCCGGCTAAACAACAAGGATAATATACTATTAAACCAATTTTTATATCCAAATTACAATCTATTCCATATACCAAGACAAAAAAAGAAAAGTTGAAGGCTTGCTAACAATTTGCAAAAAAGAACTCAAATTAACACTAAAGAAAACTGAAATCTACCCACCCTATGAAGTAGCCATTTTAAAATCAAAACAAATCAACATTGGATTAGTCTACTTTCCTCCAGGCCTTCTCCTACAAACTGCTCATCCTTAATTGAACTTTTCACAAAAGAATTCACTACTCCTGAAACAACTATAATTTTAGGAGATTTTAATCTTCACATAAATGAGTCTCCAACATCCATCTCCTGCGACATGTTCCTAGATGTAATGGCAGTCTTAGGATTGACTCAACACATCTCTGAAATCACCCACAAATCTCATAATTCTCTTGATCACAATTTCACAAATTCCAATAATTATAGTATAAAGACTAAACACACAATAATCCCATGGTCTGACCATCACCTAATCACCACCCAAACATTTAGAAGGAAAATAAAAACTGAAAAACAGCTGCATTAGAGACCAAAATCTGCAACCTAAATCTAAACAGTTGTAGTAAGACTTTTGATTCGTGGGATAAAATGATCAAGTAAATAGCAGACAAATATAGCCCAATCTAAACAAAAAATACAAACAATAATAATAATCTCAGAAAAATCAATATCTGGTATATTGAAGAACTGAAAGAATCTAAAAAACACCTAAGAAAACTTGAAAACCATTGGTGAAGAAACCCTTCAGATGAATAACTAAGAAGATACAAAACATACCTGTCTCATTACCAAACCCTTATGAATAAATAAAAAATATGCAAAACAGATACATGGAGTAATTTTCAACTCAATACTTCTGTTTGAGAAAGTCTAGTATCTGATTAAAGACCCCTCTTCATTCCAAACTTCAAACAATATATTCACTTAAACCTCATGCAACGGCTAAGCTATAGCTTTAACTGAAAAAAATCAGAAGCTGAAACAACAAATCATCTTTACCTATGCTTCTTATACCTCAGAAGACTGGAATACAAATGATATATGGTCATCCATTGACAGTCTCGAAACTGAAAATAAGCAAAATCATAACTAAACTAAAACCAGCTACTCACCCCCTTGACCTGATACCAGCCTCCTCGCTGAAACAAGTAAACCAAACAATAATCACGATTGCCAACCTTTCCCTTTCAAAAGGATATATGGCAGTTATATCCCTTTCAAAAGGATATATGGCAGTTATTAAACCAATTTTGAAGAATAAATCAGGAAGTTTGATGATTGGGATAACTACCGACCAACCTCTAAATTAACCTTCCTTGTGAAAATTCTTGAAAAAGTAGTTATTTCCCAATTAGAGTCTCATCTTGAAGACAAAAATATCTTATATCCTAACCAATTTGGTTTCTGGAAAAATCGCTCAACAGAAACTCTTCTACAATCTGTAACAGACCCTATACTGCGAGGCTTTAACTCCAATGAATCATTCTGCCTAGTACTGATCGACTTAACATCAGTCTTTGACACTGTTGACCATAATATTATTTGCCACCAGCTGAGAAATATAGGGATTGATGGAAATGTACTAAGATGGTTCACCTCATTCCTTGCAGATAGATCTTTCCAGGTAAAGCTAGACAATCACATATCCGACACATTCCAGTGCACAACAGGTGTTCTGCAGGGTTCAGTGCTATCAGCAACCCTATTTAATATATATATGCTACCGATGTGCAAATTGCTAACAGAGCTAGGAATTAACTTCTTTCTGTTTGCGGATGATCTGCAATTCTATATCCCTCTAAAAAATTAATTTGAGAAAACAGCATCACAATAAAATAAAACTTGCACAACTGAAACTCTCCATGAACCCAGATAAAGCAAATTAATTTGGATGTGCCGAAGTCCACCAAAATCTATTCCTCCAGGTATTGATCTTGGAAATCATCATTTAATCCCAGCAACTCAAGTAAGAGATCTAGGAATCCAAATTGATGAAAATCTAACATTGAATGCCCACATTAGCAAACTGATCAAATCTGGTTTCTACATGCTGAGAATCCTAAGCCAACTGAAACCTTTACTATGCACAGTTGATTTCAGAACAGTATTACAATTTCTAATATTCTCTAATCTAGATGGTGTAATTCCCTACTTCTAGGACTTCCGACTAGTCACTTAAAACTACAACTATTGCAAAATGCCTCAGCCAGAGTTTTGATTAGAACAAGGAAATACAACCACATCACCCCAATTCTGATAGCATTGCATTGGCTCCCTGTACAATCAAGAATATTATACATAGTTCTAACAATAACATTCAACAATATTAATCTGAACAATGATTAAAACACGACTTTTCAAACAGGCCTTCGACTAACACCTCTCTCCTTTTTCTCTTCTGCGAATCCATGTCAAATTTCACTACATCCTTCCACCTTCGATCTACTTGTATATAGGTTTTTTTTTTCATACATGTCAATCCTATACCCTTACCTTATTATAATCACGTAACTAGCTTTTATTTATATTATATTTTTGTCATCCCAACATTACCACCTCACTCCGCCAAGAAACCTGCCCCAAAATTTTTAAACAGAACTTGAAGACCTGGCTCTTCACCCACTCCTACACCTAACCCCCCTCCTCCCCTCTCCACCACCCCCCCTTTTATATGATGTAAGCGCCACTGCCATTTTTGTAAATATGTAAATTTGTCGAGTATATTTAGTTTGCCTTCCCCCCCACCCTCCTCAGCTCCTTTGTTATCTACCTCCTCCCTCCCTCGCTTCCTTGTTCTACTGGTTACTTGTTACATGTAAAGCCTGTTGCTTGTTGCGTTCTCTGTAAACCGACGAGATGTTCCCAACGTGCGTCGGTATATAAATGCCTTTAAATAAATAAATAAATAAACATGTACATAGGTTATAAATTAATTATTTTATATGTTTGTTATCCCTATATGTTACCAATTTGTTCCATGTAACTGTTATGCTTCATCTTATAAGCGCAATGTTCATTGTAAACCAATACTATGTGCAAATGGCTATCAGTATATAAAAGCCTTTAAATAAATAAATAAATAAAATAACATTGAAACCACATATTCCCACATGAACTCTTAGATCCCAGAATAAAGGCCTACTAGAAATCTCATCCATAAGAAATTCTCATCTCACACAAACTAGAGACTGAGCGATTTCAATTGCTGGCCCAAAGCTAAGGAACTCAATGCCAGAGAATATTCAAACAATAACAGACAATAAGAAATTTAAGAAAGACCCGAAACCTTGGCTATTCACTAATGCTTACTGTTTGACTGATATATCCAACTCAACTTGACTCAGATAATCAAAATGTGTCCTGAGCAATACCCCCCTTATTCTCAACCCCCCTTATAATCTAGCTATAATTGCATGTAATGTGTCTGTATTTGAAGTTCACCCTTAGCTTTAGAACGTTTACCCTGTTCACCCGTGTACTTGCCTATTTTTGTAATCCATTTTATGTTTGTGACTGTCAACCCTGTACACCATTGTGAACTTGTGATTCTCACATGGAGTGACAGTATGTAAAACACTCAGATGAGTAAATAAATACATCTTTTTCCAGCCTGATCTCTTAGGAATACCACAATCTAGGGGCTAGTAAAGAAAACATTTTGTTTTGAAGCCAAATTCTCTGCACTTTCTTAAAAGTCAGGACAAATATTAGTGCCTTTTGACTTGATCATAACTGCCTACTAGAATGGTAGCAGCTGCCAGCTGAACATGTTTGCCAGATAAACTGGTTTTCCTTCTCTTACTGCTCGAAAAATCAAGACTGGAAATTTAAATTTAATGTGGATCGAGATTAGCAGCCAATGCCAGTTTCTTAACAAAGGTGTCACCCTTTCCTTCCATGAATTATCAAGAATGAACCTCACAGCTTTATTCTGAACAAATTATAGTTTATGTATTAAATATTCTGCTAGGCCCATCCACAAATTATTACAATAATCTAAATGGGATATCATGAAAGAGAGGACAACAAACTTCAAGGTTTTACCATCTAACAGGCAGATGCAATAATGTGGGTGATAAGAAAATGTGCGCTGGTTTCAGCATACATTTTTAATGCCCAGATTATTATTGTTTTAACTAATG
Organism: Rhinatrema bivittatum; assembly: GCF_901001135.1. NCBI lineage: Eukaryota > Metazoa > Chordata > Amphibia > Gymnophiona > Rhinatrematidae > Rhinatrema > Rhinatrema bivittatum. The sequence goes on from NC_042615.1 coordinate 165,893,107, forward strand.
CTATGCTAATGCACCAAGAGTTAAAAAAACTCGCAAAACTTTAAAATGTGCATTCGGCACAGGCCAATGCACATTTTAACTCAGGAAACGAGGGGGTAGCTGCCACTACCATTTAGCCGGATAAATACTGATTTATTTGTCTATTTGGCAGTGGAAATCAGATGCTAGATAGTCAGATAAATTGGTACTTATCTGGCTATCTGGCATGGGTCACCACTACTTAGCCAGATAAGTACTTTTACCCTGCCTACCCCCTGCCACCTGTAGAGGTGGCCCAGCAGGGGATAAAGTTTTAAAAATAGATCAAATAGTCATGCAGTGATACTCTATCCCAGGGGTGGGCAATTCCAGTCCTCGAGGGCCACAAACCTGTCGAGGTTTTAGGATATCCTAATGAATATGCATGACATAGATTTGCATACAACGGAGGCAGAGTGCATGCAAATCTCTCTCATGCATATTCATTAGGGATATCCTGAAAACAAGACTGGTTTGTGGCCCTCGAGGACCGAAAGGGCCCACCCCTGCTCTATCCCCTTTCCCAAACCTCTCCCTTTTGTCAAAGTCAACCTCCACGATTCAACCCCCACCACACAACCCCCAGCAGCAGCTCCCACTGGGCTGAGGAGACGCTAGGTCCTCGAGATCAGTAGCCTTCCAGAACTTGCTAATTCCTTTTTTATTCCTTGTTATATATTTACTTGTGCTGTTAAATTGCAAAAGTGTCTGCATTGGACATTTCTCCTTTGGTGCAGGTGACTCCTAGTGCATTGCAGGGGGCCATTAAGAACTACTCAGTCTCCTTTGCTTTGCAAAGAGACACCCATAACTACAGATTCTTGTGGGCCAGTTAAGAAAAAAATGCTAGTTAGCCTTATGTTAGACTGCTTTCTAGAGATGTGAATCGTGTGATCGATCGTCTTAACGATCGATTTTGGCTGGGGGGGGGAGGGAATCGGATCGTCGTGGTTTTGTTTTTTTAAATATCGTGTAAATTGGGGGAGGGCGGGAAAACCAGCACACTAAAACAACCCCAAAAACCCACCCCGACCCTTTAAAATAAATCCCCCACCCTCCCGAACCCCCCCAAAATGTCTTAAATTACCTGGGGTCCAGTGGGGGGGTCCCGGTGTGATCTTCCACTCTCGGGCCACGGGTGCGTTGATAGAAATGGTGCCGGCGCTGCCTTTGCCCTGTCATATGACAGGGCAAAGGTAGCGCCGGCGCCATTTTGGTTCCTGTCCCCCGACGTCACGAGCGTAGGGGATCGCTCCCGGACCCCCGCTGGACCCCTAGGGACTTTTGGCCAGCTTGGGGGGGCCTCCTGACCCCCACAAGACTTGCCAAAAGTCCAGCGGGGGTCTGGGAATGACCTCCTGCACTCGAATCATGTTGCCGTATTGCAAAATGGCGCCGGCCGTATGGCCATACGGACGGCGCCATTTTGCAATACGGCAATATGGCCATACGGCCGGCGCCATTTTGCAATACGGCCCGAGTATATGACAGGGCAAAGGTAGCGCCGGCGCCATTTCTATCAACGCACCCGTGGCCCGAGAGTGGAAGATCACACCGGGACCCCCCCACTGGACCCTAGGTAATTTAAGAGATTTTGGGGGGGTTCGGGAGGGTGGGGGATTTATTTTAAAGGGTCGGGGTGGGTTTTAGGGTTGTTTTAGTGTGCCGGTTTTCCCGCCCTCCCCCTTCCCCCGATTTACGATTTTTGACGATAAATCGGGGGAATTCCTATTATATATCGCCTCTAATGATTTTTGACGATTTAAAATATATCGGACGATATTTTAAATCGTCAAAAAACGATTCACATCCCTACTGCTTTCTGGTGATATTCTACATTTCTGTAGTGCAAGCCCTGTTATCTGTCTATTTTTCTTTGTAGTCAGCTTGTCTGAGGGAGGAGCAGCTCAAACTCAATAGCAGACACAGAAACTGGTGAACAGCTATGAGCAAGTGTTAACTGTTTAATTCTCTCCCAACCTACCCCTCTCCCCACCCACACCTGGATTATACTTCTAATATTGTTTGCCTGGATACATAATTGAAAACAATATAATTTGGAAATTGTTGCGTGTCCCGGCCACGTTGGTGCCACAACCGGGCCTGTTCACCTCGGGCTTCCCTCCGCAGGTCCCAGTCTGTCCTCCCTTGTCACAGCTGCCAGTCCCCGGCTTCCCAACGCCTATCCCGAGCGCCTCTGGCTTCCTTTGCTATTCAGGCTTCCTTTGCTATTCACACAGGGGTTCCGCATCTGCGGCGTCTTCGACTCCCCCGCTAGGCACATGCGTGGCCGATGCTCCGTCCTTTAAAGGGCCCAGGGAGGGAACCTCGGCCAGGGCACCTCCCGATGACATCACCTGAGGCTGGTATAAAGGCCGGGCTCAGTTTTAGCTTCCTTGCCTTGGCAACAGGTCAACATCCCCGAGTGTGCGAGATGCCTTCTGCATCTGTTCCTATGTTCCTGAGTTCCAACCCAGTGTCCCTGTGTCTCTCCAGTGTCCTGTGTTCCTGATCTGTGTCTACATGTGGCTTGACCTCCTGGACCCTTGTTCCTGACCCTTGCTTTGGACCTGACCATGTATGGCTGGACTTCTCGGAACTTGTCCTTGGCTTATGGATCTGACTGTGCTCTGTCTGACTCCTCGGAACCTGACCTTAGCCCGGCTGACCACCCTTTGGATCGATATTCTGGATCTGACCTTGGTGCTCCACTCGGACACTCTCCTTATTCATCCTTCCGCATCACCTCTCCAAGAAAGCCCCAGAGGCCACCTAAGTCCAGGCGGTCCAGGTACCCAAGGGCTCAACCCACGGGAAGACCGGATTGTTATTGGTGAATTCCCAGTTTGTCGCTGTCTTCTTATGTGCTCCGCCTCCTGGCAAACATTGCAGTTAAAAGCCTTCCAGGATCATTGGCCGGTAGAAATGGTATTCATATAGTCAAGGTGATCAAAGAAGAAAGCAAATACCCTAACGCTGATATTATCATCCATCTGGGAACCAAAGACTTTGCTAGAAACAGCATCCAAGTGGTACAGAGAGATTTCTAGTCTCTGGCGAAGCAGATTAGTCACACGGCGAAGACTATTGCCTTTTAGAAGTGTTACCTGTTCATAGAAAGGGGAAAGAGTGGATAAGCCATATAGATAACTTCAATACATGGCTCAAAACTTGGTGTACGGAACAAAGTTTTGGATATATTGGAGGTTGGGACTGTGTATGAAACAGTAAAAGGTTCTATGTCAAGAATGGCTTACATCTGTCTGTGTATTTAATCAGGCAAACACATGATGCAGTACCTCTGAATATCGTTTATGTCATAAATACAATCAGAGGATCAAAGCAAACAATCTTGCAACTTTACTTATACTTTATTGGACAAGCTGTTTCCAGCATTGCTTATACTTTATTGTACATACCATATATCATAGAACAATTTTTTATGACACACAGACCCTTAATTTGTATGCATGACCTGTATCATTTAAACAATGTATCATAAATCATACAAGCATAACAATAAAAGATACAATACCCTTTAAATGCTCATATCCATTCATATCTTACCCCACATTCATACCACACATACCTCATACCTTACACACTATCCACATTATACCCTCATCTAAAACCAATAACCCCATCACATATTAAAACATCATTCCTAAATATATTCAATGATGATTGTATGCCTAACAATGACAATTGTATACTATACGCCGACGAGAGCCTCGTTTCACCCCTCAACTCGGGGCTCATCTGGGATAACACAAATCCTTCTTAATTCACACAACCATGAATAAATTCCTATACCTCCTTCTACTTCTCCAAACTCTTTCAATGACCACTTCCTTAAGCACTTTCAATGAGTCCTGTTGTTCGCGTGGGTCCGCCTAGCATACACCCATTCTGCAAAACAAACAAATTCTACTAGTACAGCCATTAAGCATTTAAATAATTAATGTTATACTGCTTAATTATAAACAACTGTACATCAATCTTGATATACGTGTATGTTAATGATTATGTAAGAATTCCCAGTACCTGGTGTGGTAGTCTTATTTTCTCAATCTCAACTCCGGTCACTTAAAATCATGATGAGTACGCTCATCGTCCCCTTCTCAAAAATATCTCACGCCACTATTTTCTCCAGTTATCTCACCCATGAAGTTAATCTACAACAAATGATTACAAAATCATCTATATTACATACATACTGAAGTTACCTATATTTTTACTCAAAGTAGATTATTATATGTTAAAACAGTGAGTATACCGGAAGTTGGGCTTTGTATGAGTTTAAATATGGGTAACCAGTATATATGTAATATAGATGATTTTGTAATCATTTGTTATAGATTAACTTCGTGATGTGATAACCGGAGAAAATAGTGGCGTGAGATATTTTTGAGAAGGGGCCGATGAGCGTACTCATGATTTGCTTGGGTTTCCAGATTTTCCCTATGAATGGCAATATGAATAAAAGCACTTTAAAGCCTTGCAGCAGCTCTGCCTGCCTCATTTGTGCCAGATATATCAGCACATGGACCTGACTTCATTTACTCTGCCTCCTTGTATTGCCACTATCAACCCCACAGGGGCCTGACCTCATCCACTGTGTCTGTCTGTTTTGCCTCTTATGTCACTACAAGGGCCTGACCTCATTGCTGTGCCTGTCTGTCTCACCCCTTATGTCACTACAAGAGCCCACCGTGGCAGCCCTCCTACTTGTCATGGCTTAGCCCCCACGGCTCTCGTGGCTGGCAATGGCTGGGTATGTGTTGATTCGGTAGGTAAGTTGTTACACACTCCTTAGTGGATTCCGACTTCCATGGCCACTGTCCTGCTGTCTATGTCAACCAACACCTTTTCTAGGGTCTGATGAGCATCGGGAGCCTTAACCCGGTGTTCTGTTCATCCTGCAGCGCTAGTTCTGCTTACCAAAAGTGGCCCACTAGGCACTTGCATTCCATGCCCAGCTCCACGCCAGTGAGCCGGGCGTTTTACCCATTTAAAGTATAAGAATAGATTGAGATCATTTTGGCCCCAAGACTTCTAATCATTCACTTTACTAGATAAAACTAGGGGACGGCCCGAGCGCTAGCTATCCTGAGGGAAAGTTCAGAGGGAACCAGCTACTAGATAGTTTGATTAGTCTTTCGCCTCTATACCCAGGTCAGATGACCGATTTGCACAACTGGACCGCTACGGACCTCCACCAGAGTTTCCTCTGGCTTCGCCCTGCTCAGGCATAGTTCACCATCTTTCAGGTCCTATCACACGCGCTCATGCTCCACCTCCCCAATGGGGTAGGCGAGATGGGCTGGTGGTGTGCCCACCACCGGGATGCGGTGGGATCCCACCTCAGCTGTTGCATACCAGCCCTCACCTTCATTGCGCCACAGGGTTTCGGGAGGCCCTACGACTAGCGCGTGTGTTAGACTCCTTTGTCCATGTTTCAAGACGGGTCAGGTGGATCACCGACATCGCTGTGGAACCCTAGGGATGTGCATTCGTCTAGGACAAATTAGACAATTTCAACAAAATTGTCTAATTCGTGATGTTTCGGCCACCCCGAAAAACAAAGGAAATTTCCCCGAAATTTCGGAAAATTTTGTTTTTCAGGGTTAGTGTGCACTAACCCGAAATTCAGAGCGGCCGAAAAAAAAAAAAAGGCCCGAACCGCAGAAAACCGAAATTTCCTATGCCAGGCCAATAACGAATGCTGAACCAAAAGGTTCGACCGAAGCACATCTCTAATATACACTGCCATACATCAAAACTGAGCTGTCCACTGGTATAAATGCACCAGAGATAATTAACTCTGGCACAACCCAAGTGGACGGTGTCATTTGGCATGCAAGTGCTGAAGATTGAAGAGGACCAAGAAGAGGCTCAGAGGCCTGGGCCTAACCCTGGGCCAAGGCCCAGGCCTTGGAACCCGGACTCCTTCACCGAGGCCCTGGCATCTGGCCTGAAACTGGGCTTAGGCCCCGGTCTCGGGTCCCATCCTCTGGGTTGAGTCACAGCATTGAGCCTGTGTCAGGGCTCCAGTCTAGGCCCCAGCTTTGGGATCTGGCCTGCAGGTTGGGTCGCGGCATCAGGCCTGGCTCCCGGCTGATGCCCCAGCGTCAGATCCCAGCCACCAGGCTGGGTCACGGCATTGGGCTTATGTCTGGGCCACAGCCCAGGCCGACACCCAGGCATTGGGACCCAGGTTCCTCATTAGGCTGAAGCCTCGGCCTTGACTAAGCCAAGGTTGCGGTGACTTATTGCGCCTTTGGGCCACACAATGCTGAGGCATTGGCTTGTAGGGATGTGCAAAGGGATGTCATATGTTGCATTCGGGATTCGGATTCGTCGGGGAGCAGATACGTTGCATTCGGCCGTATGGCACCCCGATGCGTTAATACGGCGATTTCTATTTGTGTCCAAGGTAAAATTAAAATTAACTACAACCCCCCACCCTCCTGACCCCCCCAAGACTTACCAAAACTCCCTGGTGGACCAGCGGGGGGTCCGGGAGCCATCCCCTGCACTCACACACACCCTCGGTGCCGGTTTCATCATGGCGCCGATAGCCTTTGACCTACTATGTCACAGGGGCTACCTGTCACATGGCCGTCGGCGCCATCTTGTGCTCTTACCATGTGACAGGGGCTGACCAATGGCACCGGTAGCCCCTGTGACATAGTATGGGCAAAGGCTATCGGCGCCATTTTGATTACTGGCAGCCGATGGCCCGAGGGCAGGAGATTGCTCCAGGACCCCCGTTGGACCCCCAGGGACTTTTGGCCAGCTTGGGGGGGCTACCGGTGCCATTGGTCAGCCCCTGTCACATGGTAGGAGCACAAGATAGTGCCGATGGCCATGTGACAGGGGCTGACCAATGGCACCGGTAGCCCCTGTGACATAGTAGGTCAAAGGCTATCGGCGTCATGATGAAACCGGCACCGAGGGTGTGAGAGTGCAGGGGATGGCTCCCGGACCCCCAGCTGGACCACCAGGGAGTTTTGGTAAGTCTTGGGGGAGGGGGTCAGGAGGGTGGGGGGTTTGTTTAAATTGATTTATTTAGGCGGCCGAATAATTCGGCGAAGATTTGTGTATTTGTGGGGAATCGTAATACGTTTCGCTTCCCCATGAATACAACGAATATGGCAACATCCATTGTGGATTGTCAATACGTAGGGACCGAATGCACACCCCTATTGGCTTGGGCATAGTCTGAAGCTGGCAGATCCACACAGGACAGGTTAAGTGGGGCTGGAGGCATCCCTGCCCCATCATTTTTGCAGGTAGACCTGCAGGATGCCCCAGGAGGCCTCATTTTTATTTTTTGGCCATTTTTTTTTAATTGTTTGATTTGTTTTTTTCTCACGGTTGAAAATGAATCAAACAAGCCACGAACCAAAATTCATCGAAAAAAAAACCCCTCCAGAAAAGGAAACAAAACCAAATGTTTTTTTGACCTGTACATCCTTAATCATATGCATGCTTCTCCCAGTTTTGTCATGCAAATCACTTTTACAATTCACCTTTAATTTAGTTACCTCAATTTAGGTTAATTTTAAACCTAAGTAAAGCACTGAGTGGTTGTTTTTTTTTTTTCAATCGACCTCACTGTACCTATTGCTTTATCAGCTGCAAAGACTATGTGAAAAACTTCCCGTAAAAATCTAATAGTCAAGAAATGTCATGTTCTATTTAAACATTTTATTAAGTATATCATTTGGAAGGAAGCCATTATATCTATATAAGAGATATTCATATAAATCCTTGAATTGAACAAACTTGCTGCCTTCATGCAAAACTGACAAGATGCCATATGCTATTTCCCACTTGACTGACAGTGTGCAAAAAAGTACCCATTAGAAGTGATGTACACACAAAAAAAATTATTTCATTCATACTGCCCCAAAATAATTTTCAGTTTACTTCATTCATTTGTTCAGACATTTTTTGCATGGTTTTTTTTCTTCGTTTGTTTCATTCATTTCAGTAGTTTATGAATGCAAAAGCCATAAAATTGAATGTTTTATGCACAAAAATGAGAATTTTATGCATGTTTGTTATGCTTACATACAAGAAGGGCAATTTTATAACATTCCACATAAAGCTAAATTCTGCATATAGAAGGTAGACACAAAGGATAATTTTCAAATGAAAATGTAAATGTAACACGTTATTGTAGCAATTTTCAAAAGCTATCTACCTATGTTAAGATAACTTATCAAAGGTAAAACCTATTGACAATTCAATAGCACACTAACCCAGAATTGTAAATTGGGCTCCCATCCTGAATTTACCTTCAAAACGATCTCAGCCTGCCTTCCTCCTTCCCACCTACTCACCCATTCACAAAGAAAATATGTCACTTCTGCATCCCATCACCATCCCTGCCGATACCTGTTTCTTCTCAGCCAGGAGCAAGGGCCCTCTTCCCCATTCCTGGTGCCTAGAACACTGCACTGACAGAGGCAGTGCTGGAAGTAAATCTTTTGTTTACGCTTCCAGTGCTGCCTTTGTCAGAGCAGCGCTAGGGTTGCTGGGAGCAGAGAAGTGAGTCCCTTACTCCTGGCTGAGAAGAAATAGGTATCGGCAGGGGGATGTGGTGCAGGTCTAAACTTATCTGGCTAATCTAGGTCTAGATTTATGAAAAAGCAGTATCGCATTTGAAATTAAAAAAAATTTGTTTTATGGTAATAGCCTATTTATTACAATGTGTGTTATGTTAGTGCTTCACATAAGTATTACCACAAATTGTGTTAACTTTTAACACTTTGTGGTAATACCACAATAATGCTGCAGAGTGTTGAGAGATAGACAGACAGACAAACTAGCTGTAAGGCCTGTCTAGTAGTTATGTATTTATACCTCTATAGGAGGCACACCTAGTAACTCAAGGTGAGGTTTAGATAGTAGTGTAGGGGTTAGGGGCCACTTTTACATGCAGAGTGAGACGTACGAACAGAACAGTACACTCTTGTGAAGATTTGATGACCTTCGGAGTGAGGAAACTCACACAAAAATGAGATTTGTATATTGTTCTCTCAACCTAGCTTGATGTTACCCAGGTTAATGCATGTGAAAACCCCATAAAGCAAATTGATAAATGACCCCCCTAGCTGGATATACCTGTTATTCAGCTAGATTACCTGGATATCTCAGCCCTTCCCCAGAATGTCTCTGAAATTCTCCTTTTTTATTAGGCTAAATTATAGACAGGTAAGTAGGGATGTGAATCGTTTTTTGACGATTTAAAATATCGTCCAATATATTTTAAATCGTCAAAAATCATTAGGGCCACGATACAATACCAATTCCCCGGATTTATCGTCAAAAAATCGTAAATCGGGGGAAGGGGGAGGGCAGGAAAACTGGCACACTAAAACCCCCTAAAACCCACCCCCGACCCTTTAAATTAAATCCCCCACCCTTCCGAACCCCCCCCCCCAAATGCCTTAAATTACCTGGGGGTCCAGCGGCACACTAAAACACGGCACACTAAAACACAGCACACTAAAACCCCCTAAAACCCACCCCGACCCTTTAAATTAAATCCCCCACCCTCCCGAACCCCCCCCCCAAATGCCTTAAATTACCTGGGGGTCCGTAGCCTTAAATTACCTCCGTAGCGGCGGTCCGTAGCTAAATCGGGGGAAGGGGGAGAGCAGGAAAAGCGGCACACTAAATCGTGTAGTCTTCAGCCGGCGCCATTTTGCAAAATGGCCGCCGCAAAATGGCGGCGGCCATAGACCAAAACGATTCGATGCAGGAGGTCGTTCCGGACCCCCGCTGGACTTTTGGCAAGTCTTGTGGGGGGTCAGGAGGCCCACCCAAGCTGGCCAAAAGTTCCTGGGGGTCCAGCGGGGGTCCGGGAGCGATTTCCTGCCGCAAATCGTTTTCCGTACGGAAAATGGTGCCGGCAGGAGATCGACTGCAGGAGGTCGTTCAGCAAGGGTTCCAGACCCCCGCTGAATGACCTCCTGCAGTCGATCTCCTGCCGGCACCATTTTCCGTACGGAAAACAATTCGCGGCAGGAAATCGCTCCCGGACCCCCGCTGGATTCCCAGGAACTTTTGGCCAGCTTGGGGGGGCCTCCTGACCCCCACAAGACTTGCCAAAAGTCCAGCGGGGGTCTGGAATGACCTCCTGCATTGAATCGTTTTGGTCTATGGCCGCCGCCATTTTGCGGCGGCCATTTTGCAAAATGGCGCCGGCTGAAGACTACACGATTTAGTGTGCCGCTTTTCCTGCTCTCCCCCTTCCCCCGATTTAGCTACGGACCGCCGCTACGGAGGTAATTTAAGGCTACGGACCCCCAGGTAATTTAAGGCATTTGGGGGGGAGGGTTCGGGAGGGTGGGGGATTTAATTTAAAGGGTCGGGGTGGGTTTTAGTGTGCCGTGTTTTAGTGTGCCGTGTTTTAGTGTGCCGTGTTTTAGTGTGCCGCTGGACCCCCAGGTAATTTAAGGCATTTGGGGGGGGGGGTTCGGGAGGGTGGGGGATTTAATTTTAAGGGTCGGGGGTGGGTTTTAGGGGGTTTTAGTGTGCCGGCTCACAATTTTAACAATTTTCACGATACTTTACACACCCAAACGGCAACAATACGATTCCCTCCCCCTCCCAGCCGAAATCGATCGTTAAGACGATCGAGGACACGATTCACATCTCTACAGGTAAGTAGTTATCCAGCTCTAATTTAGCTGTATAATGGCTGAATATGCTGCATTAGTCATTTAGATGGATAACTTGTGAATTAACACACAATCACGTGAATCCCACGAATAGTGAATTTAAGTACTATGGCAAAATATAAATATATCAAACAGAATGCCAGGTAGTACTACGGGAGTGTAATATAGACGCTTGTTGTTATTGACCAGTCATAATAGGCTTCATCGTACAAACCAAATTGCTGGATGGTTTCCCTTATTTTTAATCATCGGTCAAAGTCCAGAATCAGATATAAATTTTTTTTAGAAAGTTTTTCATTTGCTATGCTTATAATATGTGCAATCTGTGTGTCAACATCGCTGATAATATTAAGCTTGGAAGCCGTGAGTTGTCAACATGCCCGACATGGGTCCATGTTTCGAACGTGACCGTTCTTTATCAAGGGCTCGGGATCAGCGTCTAAGAGATAAAACCAATGTTATCTCGATATCAATATTAAAACTGTGCCGAAGTTACTTACAATGGGTAAAAACATGCAATGGGTAAAAACATGCAAAAACATGACTGGTCAATAACAGTTATATCAAACAGAATGCCTTGCATTCTGTTTGATATAACTTGTGAATTATACATCTAAATGGCTTTTGAGCCGGAGGACTTTCGGCTGGAGAACCTCTCTATGAGAGGAGGGAAGAGAGGGCCAGGCCAGAGGCTCCTTTTTTCTACGCGGGAGCTGTTTCCATCGGGGCCGACCCAAAGCCACGCCCCCCACTAAGGTGACATCATCCGGAGGGGCCGGGACGCCGGAATAAATTCGGGCCAGCTGTGGTCTAGACCCGGAGGACTTTCGGCTGGAGAACCTCTCTATGAGAGGAGGGAAGAGAGGGCCAGGCCAGAGGCTCCTTTTTTCTACGCGGGAGCTGTTTCCATCGGGGCCGACCCAAAGCCACGCCCCCCACTAAGGTGACATCATCCGGAGGGGCCGGGACGCCGGAATAAATTCGGGCTAGCTGTGGTCTAGACCCGGAGGACTTTCGGCTGGAGAACCTCTCTATGAGAGGAGGGAAGAGAGGGCCAGGCCAGAGGCTCCTTTTTTCTACGCGGGAGCTGTTTCCATCGGGGCCGACCCAAAGCCACGCCCCCCACTAAGGTGACATCATCCGGAGGGGCCGGGACGCCGGAATAAATTCGGGCCAGCTGCGGTGCACAGCCGCTGGCGCGCAGCCGAAGCCGCGCGCCAAAGGGGCGCGCCCCTTGGTAAAAGTTTTTTCCCCTTGATATTTTCTTTTCTAAACCGTATGGGCAGGAAAAGAAAATCTAAAGTTTGGACCTCTTCACCAGCACCCACACAGGCCAAGGGACCTATGGACCATCATATTGTAAGGCGGGTAAGTCAAGCAGCCCGCAGTACGATACCCGATATTTCCTTTTCTTCAGGGGCCTCTGACAGCCCTACCCAGCAGGTACAATCTCAACCCCAAATGGAACTGCCTATCCTAAATCAATCAAGTTTACTTTTGGAGGAGGTGAATATGAACATTAATGAAAATCCACACCCCACAAGTGGTAGGGGGGTGGAGGTTTCGGGATCTAATGGGGATCCTGGACTGCAGGTGTTAAGTCCAGTAACCATAGATCCTCAAAATGTAACTTTGGTTGATGTTTGGAGGGCAATTAATGACCTACAGAAAGTTATGTCTGGATTTATGGTTCAGAGTAATAGAGGTAATGTTGAAATAAAAAATACTTTAGAATTGCATGATAATCGTTTAAAACAGTTGGAAGAAGTAGGAAGAACAACGACCGTACAGATAACAACTTTACAATCTGTTAATAATTCTTCGATTAAGGATAGCTTAGTTATCCATAGACAGCTAGAGAGTCTGGAAAATGAGAACAGGGTAAGGAATTTAAGGTTTTTAAATTTCCCCATTACCAGACTCCTATCAGCTAATGAATTATTAAAGAAGTATTTAAAAGAGAATTTGTCAATAACAAACATAGATGAAAGTCATGTTTCGAAAATATATTATGTATTAAATACTAGAATTAAGAGACGGGAGGGTGAGGAAGGAGTAGATAGTATTCAGCAAGAGTCTCCAAACTTGACTTCCTTTTTGGAATCATCATTAGATGATATTCCGCAAAGAGCTACACTTCTGGTAACTTTCTGTAGAGAGAAGGATAAAGTATATGTCTTACAGAAATATTTTAAAAATAAGGAACATCTATTTTGTGGACAAAAGGTATTGATATTTCCAGATGTATCACGTACCACGCAACTCAGGAGGAAACAATTTTTATTATTAAAATCCAGAGTTTTGTCCCTTGGGGCAACATATTTTCTTAAATTCCCCTGTAAATGCTTGGTAGTTCTTCAGAAAAATAAATTCATTTTTCAGGATCCGTTACATTTGGAAGCATTCTTGGTTGATAAAGAAAGAGGTTGAGTTATAAGTACTGCATAAAAATTTTTTTTTTCCAGTTTAAGCAATTTTAATAATTGCATTTCCCTGAGATAGTTACTTAATAATGTTTCCTCCCATGTTGTGGACTTAGAAATTTGTGTAGGAATAATAATGTGGAAATGGATTGATGATGTGTTTTCATGTTACACAAACTTATTCTTTGATTTTTTGCATTTTGTAAAAATCTGTAAAAACTCTAATAAACTATAAATAAAAAAAAAAAAAAATGGCTTTTGAATATGGACCTTGTAGCAATTTTGAAAAGCCTTTGAAAATTCCTACAATATAAGTTTCAGAGTTATCAATAGGTTTTATTTGTGATGAGTGCACTTAAGGCAGGTAAATAGGCTTTTGATAATGTTACTTTTACATTTACATTTTCCTTTGAAAATAACCCTGATCGGCCTTAGCCAAAATTTCCAAAGCGTACTTATATGTGTAAAATCACTTTAAAAATGTGTGTATGGAGGGATCCAAGATGACTGCCATGCAGCTCACTGCATTTTGAGCTCTTCTGTTCCATGATGGAAATATGTATATTTTCCTCGATTCAGTTACTGTACCTTCGATGGGCTGGAAAAGGAAAGCCAAGTTGTGTTTTTGCCTTGCTACCCCCAAAATCATCCTCATTTGCCAGGCTGATGGACCGTCATGTTGTTCGTGGCCCAAGTGTGGAACTGGGTTGTGAGGTGTTGGAGTGTACAAGAGGAAAGGTTGTGCTTCTGTTTCTCCCAGGCTCATCAGCATCTCTCAACTTAGGAATACCCTTGCAGGATCCCGTTTCTTTTCATGCTTCCTTGCTGCACCAGAGAGACTTGCTTTAAGAAGTGTTAGTGTCAACTTCGGGGTCAGGGCTAGCAGGGAGGAGTGCTGGAGTAGGGCTTTTTGGTCAAGTAAGCACCATGGAACCTAGAGTAAATTATTCCCCAAAGAAGCTAGATTGGTTCAAGATTTGTGTGCTACACCCACGGTTTCTACTGTCTCTCCTTTGGCTCTCTCAAAACCATTTCTGCCAGTTAGACCATCTCATTGTACCTTCTAAACTGTTTGGGATTTTATAGAAAAGCTGGGTAATATTATAGTTTCCCAATTAACTACTTTAGTGAAAAACAGTTTAAGTTTAGAATAATGAATTCAATCTTTAGAAATGTTTCAGTCTTTTTCTTCTCAGCAGTCTGAGGATTTCAAGCTCAAAATGGAACAGTTTGATATGAAGAATCTCTGGTAAAGGGAAATTCTGTTGCTCAAGCAAGATTGGAGAATCTGGAAAATTTGATTAAAAGTAATAATTTAAAAATCATTAATTTTCCTAAATTATTACTGCTCTCTCCAAGAGACATATTTAAGAGATAATTGATGGAAATATTTCAGGTTCCCAAATAATCTGTGCCACCTGGTAAACTCGGTCTCGGTTTTCATAACCTGCCTGTCTGCCAGTAATGAAAACGGCCACCGAGTTTACCCCTGATTTTACATAGGAGAGTCTTTGCCTATATCCAGTGTTTGTTTTTTAAGAAACTAGCATAACTGAGCATTTAACCTCTCAGACAGGCTTTAAAGGCCTCCCATTACAGGACTGGTTTATAATCAGATGTTGGGTTGTAAGTGTTGAATTTATTTATCGAGTCTCTAAGCATCTTATAAAAATTAGGATCACCAAGCAGAAAGGTACTTAGTTGCCATGTAGAAAAGTCTGTTTAGAACATACAGGGCACATAAAAATATTCACAGGACTATGATCCAAAATAGTAGTAGTAAGGATCTTGCTAGCCACAATGGAGGTCACGAATTTGGGTGTACACAGAAATTATTCAGTCTTATTGAATATACGATGAAGAGGTGAATAATATATGTAGCCCCTCTCTCAGACATGAGTTAGATGCCAGATGTGTACTAAATGAAGAATGGAGATCAAGTCTGTATTGTCAGGGCTAGACTGAATAGCAGACCTGGTCACAGCAAACCTATTGAGCTTAGAGTCCATACAGACATTCCAATCTCCCTCTATACACAACTTGTCAAAGCCAAAGGTTATAAGAACGTCTGTCAGTGATTTACAGAATATTGATTGGTCATGATTAGGGCCATAGACATTGACCAGTGTAAGACACAGAGACGATAAGTTTTTACAGCCACGCAGGCGCACAAGTATGCAAGTATGCCGGTTTGCGCCAAAGGATGTGGCCATAGTATAATATATGCGCATAGTACAAAATAGGTTGTATGCACATAAATGTGTGCACAATTTTATATGGCCACATACATGTGCACACAAATGCTGCCTTTACCGCGTAAGTGGAGGGATTTTAGTAGACACGCACGCCGATGCCATTACCAGTTTCCCAAGTACATTCCTAGTTTGCCCAGGTAAGGGATAGGACTTCCTAACCTCCTTGTTAAATAGCCTGCCTTTTACCCTGTTAGCACCAGCCCTTAAAACCCAGCTGACTAGCTTAGAATGTTTTATTTTATTTCTTACATGCCATCCATGGCAGTAGTGAAGTTGACCGCAATGCGCACCTGTACACGTAAGTATGTATGCGCTCATTTCAAGTAAAAGTCCAGGAACGCCCATGCCCGCCCAGACCATGCTCATGGCCCGCCCCTTCCTTTGAACTTTTCATTTGTGCCCGTAGCAGGCAAGTACACGCGTATCAGGTTGGCTTTTGAAATCTGCTCAGTGTGTGCTGGCCCAAATTATGTGTGTGTATATCTCTCAGTTTTGGTGTGCGCAGGGCTTTTAAAATTCACTTTTAATCATGCATATAGGGAGGGAAAAGGGGGAGGAAAGAAAAATGGGACTGTTAAATGAATATTGTAATTAGTAAATAAACAATTGATGAATAAACCATTGTGTGAATGTATTATAACATGTTTCAGGATATTTCAGTTTCTAATAAATATATAAATAAACAAAAATAAAATACTGTGTGCATTGCATAATGCCCTCGCATGAAAATCATATGTAAATGAAGTCATTAGCTATTACCCCTCAATGCAGAGAATTGTACAAGCTTTACTCATGTTTTCCTAGAGCCGAAAGTTTCCTTCTGGTTATATGTGGAGTAAAGTTTCCAGCACTGGTGTATGTGCACTAGTGAGAGTTCCAGTGCAGGGATCTGTAATTTAAATATATGTGCCGAAAAGATGGTTGTGCATACTGGGGATGGTGGCCCCAAAAAATGTTGATATTTAATAATTTTTGTTTCAGGGGTGGGCCATTTCGGGTCTATGCTTGGATCTGTTTTTATTTTCTTCATTGTTTTTTTTTTTTTTAAACACAAACAAAACCTGAGCCCGCCCCAACCCTGCTCTTTTAGTAGAATTTTGAACCCCCCCCTCAACCAGCTGAAAACCCTAGCTCACCCTCTCGACCCCCCCCCCCCCCCCCCCCAGTACTCACCAGTACTATCTTGGTGGTCTAGCGAGGGACCTGGGAATCATATCCCACTCCCAGGCTGGTGGCTGTCATTAGTCAAAATGATGCTAGCTGCCCTTTGCCCCTATCATGGGACAGGAGCTACCCAATGGCACCCGTAGCCCCTGTCATATGATAAGGGCATAAGGCAGCTGGTGCCATTATTATTAATGGCAGCCACCGGCCCAGGAGCGGGAGATCACTCACAAGTCCCCCCCCCCCTCCCCTCCTCCGCTAGACTACCAGAGCACTATTGGTGAGTCCTGGGGGTCAGGAGGATGGGCTTGGATTTTAAACTGGTGGAGGGTTGGGGTGGGGGGGCTCAATATTCTACTAAAAGGGAAGGGTTGCGGAGGGTTCAAATTTTTTTTTATTTCTTTTTCAGATTACAAAAAAAAAAGATAGGAAAAACATAAAAAATAATTTGGTGTTTTTTTCCTATCATATTTTTTATTCCTTAAATAAAATAGGAAATATTGTCTATATTTCTTATTTAATTTGACTGTTCTCCCCTAGTGCATACATATATCTCTAGAGGTACAGCTAACTTTCGTTCAAATAACATGGCTTGCAAATTTTTAGGCAAGCCACATTATTTGATTAGCATAGGATCAACTATTAATGAGCTGATTTGCATGTATTTAAATTCCCACGTTGCATTGGAGTTTTTTGGGTGGAGGGATCATATACGGTATTTCAGTACTATGTGTCATCTCCGTATTAGGCTGTTTTCCCTGTGGTAAAACCCGAATGCAATTTAGTAAATCAGCCCCTTACATTGTAAGCTCTCTGGGGACAGAGAAATACCTACTGTACTTGAATGTAACTCACCTTGAGCTATGAATAAAATGATCTAGAAAAATTAGAAAAGAATAATAGAGACAGCCTGAGTGTAACACTAATCATGCTGAAGCTTTGCCTTTAGCCTTAAGTTAGCAAGGGACTTATAGTTGCCTTGGTAAACTTTTATAGGAAGGCAGAAGAATAAGGAAAAAAATATCTCTTTCACCCTACTTCTATGGGTGGGCACATTTCAAAATTGGGAGTAAACAATTGGTGACCCTTAAGATGGTTTTAAATCTTTCTGAAAGATTTCTTGAAATAAACCGTATTTCATTCTGTGGTTTCTCTCTAGCTGACTTACATGCATTTGATTTAATATAGGAAGTGTATTCGAAAGGAGTCATTCCACTGTCTGCTATAACTAAAGTCCGAATGCATGGCGAGAACAAATTTGAAGTTATTACCTCCCACAGGACATTTGTCTTCAGGGTAGAAAAGGACGGTAAGCAGCTCAGAGTTATTATTAATGATTGAATGTGCTGATTCTTTGCAAAGTATAAATTCATGGAAAATATTCAGCCCATTTTGCACACAATTAGAAGTAAACTTTTGACATATTGAAATAAAGCATGATGAAGCAGTCAGACTGCTATTTGATCCATAGTTGTTAGGGTTTAGCAGTCTTAGGGCCAGATTCATTAAGGCTTTTCTCCCATTTTGTGTCAATGGGTAAAACCCTTCTTGTGAATTAGGTAGATAGAGACTGATGTACTAAGGTGCACAGAATTTTGCCAAGAAAGTAGTGATTAATGTACGCATGTAACTTTTCTACCAGAACTCGTGAGCCTAGTAGAAAAGTTAAACATGTACCTTTCTTAAGAGCGACTTCACACATTTATTTGCAGAATTCTGAGATTATGAACTCCTTTGCAGAATATTGCATTATAGCACTTTATTATCTCTTGAGTTTTTGCAAACTTACACATATAGCAGAGTATGCCTGTAAGTTTACAACATGCAAGGGAGCTGTTTTATGAATGATTTTGCAAACAGCCCCGCCACATGTAGAAATGCGCAAAAGCCCAAAAAATACCATTTCTGCACTTTCCATGGCATGATGGGCCCCTTGAAAATATATACATCTTAGTCCATCAGCCTCTTACTGATTTTACTTTTGGTATATCGCTTGGTACACCTCTCTTCTTAATTACTTCACGTTTTCACATTTACATTTCTTGAAGCTGTTGCAATGTAGTCATCATACCATTGTTATGCAATGTATTCATTTCCTTAATATCTGCTTGTATTTTAGATTGTCTTGTTCTGTGTTGGCACAGTTTGTACAAGATGCATACACATTTTTATAACTTATTGAATTATTCAACTACATACTTTGTAAATTAGATTGCTTAAACTGGACAAACCTGTTTATATTCATGATCCTAATATCATTGTTTCAGTGTGGTCTATACTACTCTTATAGATTACAGATGTTTAATTCAATGAGGAAAACTCTGTTTTTTTGTGGATGTGTCCCACTGAAGCAGAGCTCCTGCAAAACTGACCAGCAGGCTAACTGTACTGAAGTACTGAGGTGTGGATGCACAATTTTATTATACACCCTTAGGAGTTAGAAATTCTTTATCATTGAGATCACAATCTGGTTGCGCAGCTCCACTTCCTGTTAGTAGGTCAGCTTGAAGCAGTATCAAGGACAAAAGAATAGTCTGAACAGAAGTAAAGCTA
This sequence comes from Rhinatrema bivittatum, assembly GCF_901001135.1. NCBI lineage: Eukaryota > Metazoa > Chordata > Amphibia > Gymnophiona > Rhinatrematidae > Rhinatrema > Rhinatrema bivittatum. The sequence goes on from NC_042615.1 coordinate 165,912,217, forward strand.
CACATTTTAAAAGGAAAAAATATTTTTATCAGAAGCATAGCCAGGAATATCCAGTGTTCCTCTTGTACACACACTCCTTCACACAATCATACATGAACATAATCTGTTCACAAATCAACAGAAACATATAATGTGGGTATCAAAGGGTACAGCTTTATTAATATATACAAACATTTGACAATACCAAGCCAGCTAAATAATATAAAACACCCCCATCCCTGACATCTGAGTAGGCTATCAGTCACAATTGAGCAAGCATGCAACGTTTCAGATCAGACTCACCTTCAGGCATTACCTGATAAAGTGCCACCATCATTCAAGCCCCTGCCACATTAGTAGGGTCACCCACACCAGTATCAATTCGACATCCTTCCAGTTGCACCAATTGCTGAGTTACACGTTCCATGTTTAGAGAACATCGCTCAAAGGGTAGCAGAGGATAGCAGGATGGGACAGAAGGCAGTCTTCTCCTTAGTTAGCCTCATTCCCCTTTGGGTGCTAAGGGCCAGAAGGAGTCCAATGTGGTGGCAGTACTGTTACACATGCCGTCCATGGCAGACATGCAGCACAACCCTCTCACCTTTCTACAGTGACTCCAACCTCTGGTTCCTCCTCACTGGTGGCGGTGGGCCGTCAGCTTCGTCCTCAGGCATCCCCCGGTGCCTCCGGCTCTGCCACAGTCCACGGAGTTCCCAGTCCTGCTTCCACTTCGTGTCAGGCCTCTCTGCGTGGCCCGCGGAGAGATACTGTGACTTGTGCCATGCCCTTCCCTAGGCACGCACACGTGCATTATTGATTATTAATTAGGGACCGCGGCAGGAACCTAGCTGCAGCCCCGGATGATGACATCAACCTGACTATAGTATTTAAGCTCAGGCTCTGCTCCCTAGCATTGTCTTTGCAACAGGTCTCTTTGCTGGTCGAGTACTCGTTGCCGCCTAGAGATTTGTCTCATCCCTGTGTTCCTGTTCCTCGTTGTTCCTGGTTCCAGTCTCTTTGTTCCTACCCTGCTTATGTTTTTGATTGACTACGCGGACTTCTACTTTGCTTTGCCTGACTTTGCCATCAATTATCTCCAGACCCAGACCTCTGCTTCGCCTGACACTGCTACTGCCTATCTCCGGACCCAGACCTCTGCTTCATCTGACTATGCTACTGCCATTCTCCAGACCCAGACCTCTGCTTCACCTGACTCCGGTACTGCCTATCTCCGGACCCAGACCTCTGCTTCGTCTGACTATGTTCCTGCCTATCTCTGGACACAGACCTCTGTTTCACCTGACTATGCTATTGCCTATCTCCAGACCCAGACTTCTGCTGTGACTGACTACGTTACTACCTATCTCCAGACCCAGACCTCCGCTTTGCCTGACTACTCTCTTGCCTGTCTCCAGACCCAGACCTCCGCTTCGCCTAACTATGCATTGCCTATCTCCAGACCCCGACCTCTGCTTCATCCGACTACGCATTGCTTACCTCCAGACCCAGAACTTTGCTTTGCTTGACTACGCCTTTGACCATCTCCATGATCAGACATCAGCTTTGCTTGCCACTGCCTTCGGATTGCCACCAGCCCTGACTTTAGGCTGCCTTTGGACGCCTCTTCAACTTACTCCCCGGACATGGTTTCTTCAGGCTTCAGCCTGCTTTTGCTCGAGCGCCCCCTGTCTGCCTTTGTTCCATTGGCATCTGAGTTTCCAGGACATTACCCAGTCTGGAATAAAACTGTACTGTCTCTCACCTGCTGTCTCTGGGCTGAACCAACTTCTTCTGCAACTACATATGGAGGCCCACCTAAGTCTTGCCAGCCCCGGCATCCAAAGGCTCAACCCGCGGGGAACAAGGACTGGTATAGGTGAAGCTCCAGCAGCCTCTGTCTATCAGCCCACTCCACCTGCCGATGGTGGGTACCCGTAGGCCCTTGCCTACGGGTTGTGTCAACCCTAGCTCGGCCCAAGGGACCACCTCCGATGCAACAAGTACATGGGAACTCTGAGAACAGGATTTATCAGACAAGGTAATGAACAGTCTGGTTTAGATGAAGCTGTAGATAAGCTGAACCAATCAAGGCTGTGGACAGACTGGACCCGGCAAGGCTGTGGACAGGTTGGGTAGATCTGGAACAAGGCTGGGTCTAGGAAAAAGCACAGGATAAGGACTGGGACAGGACACAACAAGACCAAAGAAGGACATGACAGGACTGAGACAGGAAATAATTGGAACAAGACTAGACAGAACAAGGGAAGAGCAAGGCAGCACAGAACACATATGCCCGAAGGCAGCTAGGCAGATGGCCCGGCAACTGGGCAATAGAATAATTCCAGATAGGCCATAATACAGACAAAGCAAGAGGCAGAAGACCTGAAGGCCACAAGGCAAGGCAAGCAAGGAGTGAGAATGCCGGATGGCCGCAAGGCAAGGAGCAAGAAGGCCAGATGGCCACAAGGCAAGGTAAGGCTAGAAGTGAAGACCCAAAAGCCATAAAGCAAAGACAGAGGAAAAGTAGTGAGAAAGACAGAGGCTAGGACACGAAGCCAAAGCTAACCCCATGAACCGACAAGGTGGCTATGGCAGGCTGGATTACATAGAGCAGATAACTGGGCGAGGTGAGAACAGAGAGCAGAAACTTGGCCAGCCTAGAGAGGATGCTTGTTGAGTCCCCTGGTGGAGGGGAAGGTGAAAGACAGACTGAGTCATAAGACAAGGAAAGAGATGGTGAGGACAGTTCTGAGTGGGGCTCACTGGAGGCCTCTGCTGGTAGGGAGGCATCATATTCAGGATACAGTGAGACTGCATAGCAGCTGAAATCATAACAAACTATTGTCATCTAGTGCAACAACTCCCATTCACACCACTCTCCAGGGTCTCCCAGTTCTGTCTGCTGCCAGCTGAGTAAGACAGCTTCACACTGCCTTGAACCCAGCAATGGTTCAAGTATTCCATTTCCCTACCAAGACATGACATGAAAATCAATTATAGAATTATAAATATACAGAAAAGATAATACAAGAGTAAGTGGGATGGCTATTTGCTATGAAAGGAATGGCAAAGGAGGGAGCATGACATATTCTTCTTCACTCTATCCCCATCAAACCCATCTTCCATGTAGCACAACCACCAACCAGTGCTGGAAATTTTTCCACCACTTGGTGTATACTACATGGGAGCCACTGCTGCCAAATATTCACCACCCATACCACTACTGCTATACTGCTACATCTGGTTTGAAGCCAGGCCTGCCATTGATGTTATCTATCACAAGCAGAACCTGGCCCAGACATTCCCCCCATTACATGGTCATCCAGGATTATCTGGCCTCCTTCTTGCAGGCACACTCCTTGACAATATCAACATTATCATTTGACATATCAAAACACATAATGTGGGTATCAAGGGCCACAGATTAATACACTAACATGTGCAAACGTGTGACAATACCAGAGCCAGCTAAAAAAATACAAAAAAATCCCCACTCCTAACACATGGATAAACCATCATTTATGTCACATCAAGCACACTACTCTTCTGGCCAGCCTGGCCTTCAGGCATCATCCAGTAGGGATGTGCATTTGATTAAAACTGCATCTAGAGCCCCCCCCCCCCCAATGAAACAAACCTTATTTGTTTGTTTTATTTTAAACTAATGCATAGGACCTAGGCCCGAAATTGGGGACTCTCCTAGGGCATAGGCCGAGGTCAAAAGCAGGGATTGTGGCCTAGGCTTGAGCGTGATGCCAGGGTCTCAATGGAGGCATGGGCCAACGATAGAGCCTCAGCTGAGACACATGAATATAAAAAAAAATCCAATACTTACCTGATCTGTTGGGTAATCCGACAAAAGCTGGATCCCAATTCTGGGGCCTTGGCCCTGACCCAAGCCCAATGTTGCAATCTGACCTGGAGTCTAGGTCCCAAGGCCTTGGCCTTGGCCTAAGCGGGAGCCCAAGCCAGGCATGACACTGTGACCCGACCCAGAGGCCAGGTTCCTATGCCAGGGCCTCAGCCTAGGCCAGAGCCCGAGCCCAGGCCCATCTCTGTGACATGACCCAGAGGCCAGGTCGTGATGCCAGGGCCTCGACTGTGACCCAGGACTGATGCCACAACCTGACCCAGAGGCTGAGAACCCGATGCCTTGGCTTAGACTGAAGCCTGAGCCCAGGCTTGATGCCACAACCTGACCTGGAGGCAAGTCCCAATGCCAGGACCTAGACCTGGACTCAGGCCTGATGCTGCGAACTGATCTGGAAGCCAGGGCCTCAACTCAGACCCAGGCTTGATGCCATAGCCTGACCTAAAGGCCGTGCTGGACTCCTGGGCCTCAGCTTAGGTGGGAGCCCGAGCCCAATTCTGATGCCACAACATGACCTGGAGAACAGGTCCAATGCCGGGGCCTCAGCCCAGATTCCAGGCATGATGCTGTGAACTGAACAGAAGGCCAAGACTTGATTCCTGGGCTTCAGCCTAGGTCAGAGCCAGAGCCCAGGCCCAGCTCCGTGACCCATCATGGAAGCCAGGTCCTGACACTTGGGCCTTGACCCGGACCCAGGCCCAATGCCACATCCTGACTCAGAAATCAGGTCCTGATTCCTCAGCGTAGGCTGGAGCCAGAGCCCATGCCAGAAGTCTCAACCCAACCTGGAGACTTGGCCCTGATGCTTTGGCCTAGGCCAAAGCCCAAGCCGAGGCCCAATGCCATGACCTGACCCAGAGTCCAGGGTCTCAGCCCAGACCTAGGCCTGATGCCACAACCTGACCCAGAGGCAGGGTCCTGACACCAAGGCCTAGGCCTGGACTCAGGCCTGATGCCAGGTCCTCAGTCTAGAGTCAAGCCCAGGCTTGGGAGTTCCTCTTCAGGTCCTCTTCTTTCTTTGGCTCTTTAATGCCAAATAATGACCTTCACTAGAGTCGCATCACAGTTAACCAACTCCGGTGCATTCACCCTAGTGATCGGCACCATTTTGATATATGGCATAGGATGGCATTGCCATACATAAAAATGATGCTTTCCACTGGGGTGAATGAATCAGAGTTAATTAACTATGGGGTGACCCCAGGGGATGTCTTCATTTGGCATTGAAGAGGTAAAGAAAGAAGAGGACCTAAAGAAGAACTTCCAGGTTTGGCTCCAATACCTAAGCCTGATCCTGGGCCGAGTCACAGGTATCAGGACTTGGCCTCCTGGTCTGGGTCCAGGCTAAGTCCCCAGTGCGAGATCCTGCATTCCGATTTGTGTTGCATCATCGGACCTGGGCTCGGTCTCCAGCCCAGGCCAAGGCCCAGGCATCAGAACCTGCCCTCTGGGTCAGGTCGCAGCATCGGGCCTGGATCTGGGCTGAGGCCCCTGTATTGAGACCCAGCCTCCAGGTCAGGTTGCAGCATCAGGCCTGGGTTCAGGCTCCAGCCTAGGCAAAGGCCCAGGCGTCGGGACCCGGTCTCCACAGCGGGTCACTGTGTCGGACCTGGGCTCGGGCTTCAGCCTAGGTCGATGCCCAGGCATCAGGACTTGGCCTCTGGGGTGGGTTGCATCATTGGGCTTAGGTCTGGGCCAAGGCTCTAGTTTCAGGACCTCGTCTTCAGGTCGTGTTGCTGCGTCGGGCCTGGGTCCAGACCCTGACCTTCGTCGAGGCCCTGTATCAGGACCCGGCCTGTGGGTGAGGTCACGGCACTGGGCCTGGGTCCAATCTCCAGCTTTGGTGGAGGTGTTGGCCTTGAGTAGGCCTAGCCAGAGGATCCCCACCAGCCAGATGATTGGGGGCCGGGGAATCCTGGCTCCGGAATTATTCCAGGAGGGTGTAAGGAAAGCTTAGTTTTTGGGTTTTTTTTGTTTTTTTATTGATTGCTTTGGTTTTTTTTTTTTTTTCACATGAATGAATCAAATCAAGCAATCCACGAACCAAAATTCATGGGAAATAAAATCCCTGAAAATGAACCGAAAACGAAAACACATTTTTCTCCCCTGCACATCTCTATTATCCAGTGAAGTTCCACTATTCTCCGAGTCCCTGCCATACAAGTGTCACTCACAGCAGGTGATGACTACCTTAATCACACATATACTGTTGTTATCCAGTGTGATTGCCACAGTTGCAGTAGTGGCTCCTAGGGATGTGAATCGGGCTTCGGATGACTGAAAATATCGTACGATATTTTCAAAATCGTCAGAAATCGGGGGCTCCCCCAAAATGATAGGAAAACCGCACGGAATTGTTCGTGGAGGTTCTCTTAGCATTTTGGGGGAGGGCGGGAAAAACGGCACACAAAAATAACCCCTAAACCCACCCCGACCCTTTAAAACTAATCCCTTAGCTTCCCCCACCATCCCGACCCACCCAAAATCTTTTTACAGGTACCTGGTGGTCCAGTGGGGGTCCCGGGGCATTAAGCCAAGAATTAATGGCATTAATGCAATTGGCTATATTCAGGTATACAGAGGTGAGAGGGATGACAACAGGGAGAACTAGTTGGATGTCGTCAGCATAAATTTTAAACTCATCCACATAGGAGGAAATGATGGAACACAATGGTGCCAAGTACAAATTAAATAACGTGGATGAGAGAGTTGAACCCTGAGGGACCCTTCTTACTAAAATTTTACATGATGAGATAGCCTGATCAGACCTAACATGGAAGTGATGGTCTGTCAAATAGAAGAGAAACTAAGAGAGAACATCCCCACCAATGCCTCAAGACTGAAGCTGATCTATTAAGATGGAGTGATCCATAAAGTCAAAAGCAGCTGAAATGTCAAGAAAGATCAAGATTAAGGGATTTCCTTGACCAAAATGAAGTGCAGAGAGATGTATTCTAGATTTAAATGTTAATCAGTCTAAATGTTAATGTGGAGTCTGAGTATGATATTACTAAACTTCTTGAGGTCCATATTCAGAAACAGTCTGGCTAGCAAAGTTAGCCAGATAAATTTATCCAGCTAAATTTGGAGGTATATTCAATAGTGAAACCACACTGTTAAATATAGCCGGCTATCATAAAATTAGCTGGCTAACTATAAGCACTTAACATTAGGACAGTTCTTTGGTTGATTGGACTTAGCTATTGCAAACCACAGGTGCTGTCACTTGCTCTGGAGAGATGAGCCTTTGGGCCACGGCGTGGCTCAGGGAGGAGCACCAAGGCACACACCATGGGAGGTGAGAGTGTCCAAGCACAGGCTGGAGTGGGAACAAGCCTGGACCAGGATCAAGATATAGAACATCATAGGAAATGGAACAAGGTAGGCTCAGACCTCCGTTAAACCTACACGCACAGGTGAGACCCAACAGTGCAATGCTGGTCTCAAGAGTAGCCCTCCAGCCACTTGGAAGTCCTTCCAGACCCGCAGCTTGGGAACGATGAGTGCATGAGGCCAGACGAAGGCTGAGGACAGGAACACAATGAGACCTGGAACTGAGGAACTTGGAAGACTCAGTCGAGGACTCGAGGAACTTGGAAGAATCAGGTTCAGATTCAGGTTCAGACATTAAAATAGGAGTGAGTACTGCACCGCAGGGTACCCTACACAATCGCCCATGGCTGGTCATGGACCACGCTGGAAGCGAAGCAGATCCAGGCGAGAAGATGAAGACTTGAAGCTGGAAACATGATCTATTTATTTATTTGTTGAGTTTTATATACCGTCATTCGGTAGAGCCATCATAACGGTTTACAAAATATACATTTTCTTAACAGTTGTGCAACAACAGAACTTCTGAAGGCTCAACCACGGCCGAAGTCCCGCCCGAAAAGCCCCACCAGGAGCCCAACCAGATAAACAGCGTCCCCCATAGCCACACAGCATACAACCAACCCTCCAAGAAAAAATACACAACAAATGAAACTTCTACAACCACCCAGCTTTCCCGATGGTCACGAAGGCAGAATTCCCACTCGGAACAGCAACGTCTCCCGTCTCCCCCAACGCCAAGCAGAGCCTGATCATAGACACAGTCAGTCTCTGTTTGAATCAGATGGACTTTGAAATCACTTGAACCAATCGGAGTACTTCACAACAGAAGTAACGTCATCTCGTGATGATTTAGACAACAATCAGAGAAACACCTGTAAATCTAAGCTTGCGTTAAGGCCAAGGGGGTGTACCATATGCAGGCGGTGTATCCAACGCTGTTCAGAGTGAAGTAATAGAAGGTTAAGATCTCCACCATGCCAACCAGGGCGAATCTGCTCAAGAATACATACCCGTAAATCAGTGAATACATGAGAATAATCATTACAATGATTTACCAAGAGAGCAGTGACACGGTTGTTAGCAAGGCAGGAACAATGCTCTATCATTCTGGTATGAAGAGAATGTTTAGTTTTACCCACATAAAACTTATCACAGGGGCATTTAATGAAAGAAACAGGAGACATTGCTGCTCCGAGCAAGGACTCCACCCCCGTGACCATCAAGAAAGCCAAGTGGCTACAGAAACCCCATTCATGATTCAGGAGAGGCCTGCATCAAGGCATGCCCTCCACAGCCGCCCGTGTCTGACTGTAGACCACGCTGAAGCAGAGCAGGCTTTGGCTTGAGTCTGGGGCATGGACAGCAGCAGGAACAAGGAACTCCAAAGACCAGAAACAGGATTCAAGGATTCAAGACTCAGGATTCAAAACTCAGGATTCAGGCACAGACCTCGGCATTAAAAGCAAGGCCTTCCTGAGACTTGTGCTACAGAAGTTAAGACAGGCCTTGTGCCACGCAGCACCCTACACAGCCCCCCATGGGATGGTCATGGACCATGATGGTGGCACACCAAGAAAGGTTGGCAAGAAGGAAACTTGGAAGCAGGACAAAGAGCCGGAGGCTGGAATATCAGGACCCGGACTGGAACTAAGAACATCAGGAACACGGAACAAGTAACAAAGGAGCTCCAACAAAGAACAGGAACATCCATGAAGACCAGAAATATTTAACGATTCACATGGAACCATCTAGACAGGAGCAGACCACGGAGGACCTTGTCGGATGAAGAGGCCATGGACAACCATGAAGATCCGATGTGAAGGCCCCGAGGAGTAGAAACAGAGCCCTTAAATAGGGATGAAGATGAAGCAGAGTGATGACCTCATCCACTGGGACCACGGGGCTTTTCCCGCCGCTGGCCCTTTAAAATTAAACAGAGGCATGCAGGACTGAGGCAGCAGCATCGGTAGCATCCCTGATGCAAAGTTGAAGTCGGTGGCAGCACTCAGCCGCACAGAGAGAAAGAGCAACGGTGTCTCACCTGCCAAGTGGAGGCAGCATTGGTGGCGGCTCCCCCTGCCCTGCAGGGATGATGGCAGCACCAGGGCTGCAACAAGGAAACCTCAGGGGCGGCTCCCAGTTGCTTGCACAAGCTGGGGCAGGAGCAGCAGAAGCCGTGCAGGTAGGAAGTTGCCAGAGCTGGCACACCGCCGGCAAAGGGCAGTGGCAGGCGGCAGCGGGGCATCCAGGCCTCACGGGAGTGGCTGATAGCGACAGCAGCAATAGGGCCAGCATCAGGCAAGGGTGAGTGAGCTGTTCATGGACCTGTCCCGTAGCCTCGAGTGCAACATTAGCTGGCTAAGTCATCTGGCTGACTGAATTTCGGAGATAGCTGGCTAACTTAACTGGCTACCTTAACTCCTCCTAGTTACACCCCTGTAAGTCCCCTAACTTAGCCAGCTAAATTCTAGCTGGTTACTTAATATTTGGCTAGAATTTAGTTGGATAAGTGCCCAGATATTCATTTTTTTTTAAAAATATGGGCCACCCAGGGTAGATTTTTCCAAGTATGATCTTCCAGTTAAATCAAAGTCTATTATTTGGTTTTGCCTGTGTGTCTGTATGTCCTGACTAGATTTTAAAATCTAAGAAGCATGGACTGTTTTATTTTTAATATGCTTCTGTAAAGCATGTCTTTCACCTAGTAGCACTACACAAACAGTTATAATAGTATTAATTTCTTTGGCAAATGTGTATTAACAAACCATTTGATTCCCCTACTAGAACGATATATCTAACATTTTGATCCATTAGTTGATCTTTGGCAAAGGAACAGTTCTTTAAATTAAAATCACAATTTCCATTTTGCTGAGTTATAAGTATGGACCTTCATTTTCAATTTTTATTTTATTTTGCCTGGGAATTTCAAATTGCTAACACAAAAGAATCAGTGAAAATTTTTTTTTTATTATAACACACAGGAAAAAAGTCAGTGGAAAAGTCATTTTTTCATATTGAAATTCCCAAGAAAAATAAAATAAAAACTAAAAATGAAGCTCACTAATTATAAGGTGCTGACAAAACCTGTCCAATCCAGTTCTTTTTAAGTTTTAAATGCTCAGATTCAGGCAAATGTGTCTTCTGTAGAGCTAATGAGATTCCTGCCCTCTGTAAACAATGGATTAAAAGATCTAAGGCAGCCTGGTTTTTTACCAGAGGTAGGTCTTGTCAGATGAAGCTGACCAATTTCTTTGACTATTCTTTGAGGAATAGTTTAGAGTTTGCAGCTAAGACTCAATGCTAGAAAATGCAGAGTCATGCATTTGGGCTGCAAGAATCCTAGGATGAGAAATTCTAACCATGAAACAAGAGCAGGATCTGGATGCGATCATATCTGATGATCTTATAGTTACCAATCAGGTGCATAAGGTGACAGCAAAGTCAAAAGGAAGGGCCACCAGAAAAAGGTCCCTGTATAAGTATCTGCTGAGATGTCATTTGGAATTTTGTCTGCCATTCTAAAGATTGGTCCTTCAGAAGGATATAAACTGGATGAAGTCAGTCCAGCGACAAAAGCCATTCATAAAACAAGGGCAAAGAACTGATGCATCATCATCAACTTGAGAACTTTAAAAGTAATAGAGGATATATTCTTAGATTTTTGAATTTTCCCAAATCTAGTTTAGTTTCTCCTATTGACATGTTGAAACATTTTACATTGAAAATTTTAAAGTGTCCAGTGAATCTTTCCCACCAAGATGTTCTATCTTCCTGGGAGTGTTTGAGGGCACAGACAAAAATTCAGAGAAACAAGATAAACCTTTCAAAAGCCTAGAGTTAACTGGCTTTTTACAAGATTCTCAATTAGATATAACTTCTCATGTAACCTTGTTGATTAGTTACAAATTAGAATCAGATAAAGAACAGACTCAAATTGTTTTTTTCATATTAAAAATGGTCTTTTCTTAGGTTGTAAAGTAGTGATTTATCGATTTTTTTTTTTTCTTAATGTGGCTAAGGCTACAAACAGAAGTTATTTTTGATGAAAAGGCAGAGGCTTTTGGCCCTCAGAGCCACTTTTTTCTTAGATTTCCCTGCAAGTGTCAAGTTAAATTGGAGAATAATTATTATGTTTTTTAACAACCTGATCAGCTTGAGGGCTTTTTTTGCAGAATAGAGAATCGCCTTTAGCTGTGAGCCAGGAATAATTGTCATTCTAGTGAATAGGTTTATAATATATGACATATATTACATTGACAGGTTTTCTTTTCTCCCCTCACATATTGGAGTCGGAATGTATTGTGCTTCCTTTCTTTTTTAATATTCTTTTCCTGTAATAATTTTCCAGTTTCTGTAAAGTTAATATTTTTCTGACCAGCTGATGCCAGGTCCCTATACAAAGGATTGAGACCCAAGGCCATGGCCTAGCTGAGGCCATGTCCTGATGATAGAGCCCTTGCCTAGGCTAGGCGTAGACCTAAGACTAGGCCTCAAGATGCAGGAGCAGGCCTTCCGTCATCTTCTTTCTTGTTCTATCAACTCAAAATAATGTTCTGACCCTGGAGGTCATGCTGCAGTGATACCACTGTGGTGCCTTTCTTCAGAGCAGATGGCAACAATTTATTGTATGGCCTCGGGGGAAAGGTCTGAGCCTCAGTGACAGGGATGCAGCATCATGCTGGGCCCCAGCATTAGGCATACGTTCAGGACAAGGCCGGGACCCTGCATCAGACCTGGAACTAGGCCTGGGCCTTGGTGACTGAGACTTGGCCTCAGGCCAGGCCCCAAGATCATCTTAGGCCTAGGCAAAGTCTGACCTTGGCAAGGAGACCCAATCTTGCTCATGCCCCAGCATCTGACCCTGGCCTAAGCCTCAGTGACTGGGACTTGACCATGGGCAGGACTAGGCTGAGGCCTTATCAAGTGGAGGCCTGTTATTTTAAATACAAATACAAAAGTACCCAAAAGTTTCTGGTATTTTCATCTACTGAAAATTTTCAATTAATTTAATTCATTCAAACCAAAAATGGCCTCATTTGTTCATTTTGCCATTTTGTTAAAACCCTAGTACTTTGTACCCACAGACTTTAGCACTCTCAGGCCGATTCAGTAAAGTCCGCGGGAGAGCGGGCGAACGCCCGCTCTCCTGGCACGTGCACAGGCCACTCGCCTGTGCGCGCGATACAGTATTTAAATGAGGCCCGGCGGTAGAAACGGGCAAAAGAAGGCACTAGGGACACTAGTGCATCCCTAGCACCTCCTTTTTGACAGGTGCAGCAGCTGTCAGCGGGTTTGACAGCCGACGCTCAATTTTGCCGGCATCGGTTCTCGAGCCCGCTGACAGCCACGGGCTCGGAAACAGGACGCCGGCAAAATTGAGCGTCCGGTTTTCGACCCGACAGCTGCCGGCCGACTTCCAATTTTTTTTTTTAACTTCGGGACCTCCGACTTAATATCACATGATATTAAGTCGGAGGGTGCACAGAAAAGCACTTTCCCGGTGCCTAATGTGCACTTTCCTGGTGCCGGAAGAAATAACGCCTACCTTTGGGTAGGCACTAATTTCTGAAAGTAAAATGTGCAGCTTGGCTGCACATTTTGCTTTCTGAATCGCGCACGAATACCTAATAGGGCCATCAACATACATTAGGTTCGGCAGGTTGGACACGCCGAACCTAATGTATGTATGTTTCCACCCCTTACTGAATAAGGGGGTAAGGGAAAACGCGTGTCCAATGGAAGGTTAACAGTGCGCTCCATCGGAGCGCACTGTACTGTATTGGCCTGTCTGTGAGCTGTTGGAAATTACCCTCCCTATGCTCGTTATTGTACATTGCAGTCATCTGTGCATGCTTATCTTCAAAACTATGGCAACAAAGATAGTAAGCATCTTAGTTGCTGCAGAGTCAGAATTCTTTGAAATGCTGTTTGCTCTGTCCAGTTTGATATCTCTGCCCTCTCTTCCTGAAACACAAAAGTGATAAAGATCTCCAGCAATACAAGAGACATCATCTACTTTCTTTGGCTTTGAGACTCCCACAGTTCTTATATTCTGCCTTTGTCAATTCTCCAAGTTCTCTTGTTTAGTTTTACTCTATTAACTAGAGATGTGAATTGGAACCAGAGGGTGCACAGAAAAGCACTTTCCCGGTGCCTAATGTGCACTTTCCCGGTGCCGGAAGAAATTACGCCTACCTTTGGGTAGGCGATAATTTCTGAAAGTAAAATGTGCGGCCCGATTGTTTTTTGTTTTTTTTTATCTGCTGCGCCTGATCCGATAAACAAAAAACCCACCCCGACCCTTTAAAACCACTCTCTTAACCTCCATCACCCTCCCGACCCCCCAAAAAACGTTTAAAAATTACCTGGTGGTCCAGCGGGGGTCCTGGGAGCATTCTCTCGCGCTCAGGCTGTCGGCCGATAAACAAAAAACCCACCCGACCCTTTAAAACTGCTCTCTTAACCTCCATCACCCTCCCGACCCCCCAAAAAACGTTTAAAAATTACCTGGTGGTCCAGCGGGGGTCCTGGGAGCATTCTCTCGCGCTCAGGCTGTCGGCCGATAACAAAAAACCCACCCCGACCCTTTAAAACCGCTCCATTAGCCTCCACCACACTCCCGACCCCCCCAAAAAAATGTTTTAAAATTACCTGGTGGTCCAGTGGCCCCCGGGAGCGATTTCCCGCTCTCGGGCTGTCGGCTGTCACTAATAAAAATGGTGCCGATGGCCCTTTGCCCTTACCATGTGACAGGGTAACCATGCCATTGGCAGGCCCCTGTCACATGGTAGGAGCACTGGATGGCCCGCGCCATTTTTAAAGATGGCGCCACCAGGTAATTTTAAAATGTTTTTGGGGGGGTCGGGAGGGTGGTGGAGGCTAAGGGAGCAGTCGTGGTGGGTTTTTTGTTTATCGGCCGACAGCCCGAGTGTGAGAGAACACTCCTGGGACCCCCGCTGGACCACCAGGTAATTTTAAAATGTTTTGGGGGAGTTCGGGAGGGTAGTGGAGGCTAAGGGAGTGGTTTTAAAGGGTCGGAGTGGGTTTTTAGGTTGTGTCCTAACTCCCATTAGTGTGCACTAACCTGATTAACAATTTTTTCATGATAAATCGGTGGAATTTCTATTAACGAATAATGATGATTTCAAAAATATCGGACGATATTTTAAATCGTCAAAAAACGATTCACATCCCTACTATTAACTCACAGATTCCATGGTCTTTATCTTTCTTTGGAAATGTATTTACTTATATTTAGCTCACACCTTTTCACTTGCTCAAGGCAAGTTACATGCAAGTGTTTCCCTACCTATGAGAGCTTACAATCTATGTTTATACCTGAGGCAATGGAAGATGAAGTGACTTGCCCAGTGCACAAGAAGCATTAGCAGAATTTGAACCCCGGCTTCCCATTTACTTCTGTAACTACTAGACCACTGCTCCACAGAATCAATTTTTTCATGCTTATGTATTTTATTTTGAGTGATTCAAGCACCCAAGGACTTAACTTCTGACTTCAGGTCATGCACTGTTTTATTAATGGCAATTCTCAACATCTTGAACTCTTCCACTAATGCCAAAACATCAGACTTGGCTACTGGCTGATTGTGATCTAGCTTCCCAGATTCTGGAGCCTCTACATTTGCCATATTGAAGACTCTTTCCTGATCTCCAGGAGGGACTCTACTACATACTCAGGTGAATTTTAAAACCAGAACACAGATGCGCATGTATGGGCGTATGCCAGCTCGCAAAAAGGACGCAGCCATTTATAATGCATATGTCTTTGTGAATATTCACACGTTATAAAATAGGCTGAATGCGCCTAATGTGCACAAAAATTTATAATGGATGCATTACTATGCGCGCAAATGCCACGTCTACCGTGGAAGTGGGGGAAATTTAAGAGATACATGCACTGACGCAATTACCAGTTTTCCCAGTTTGCTCCCAGTTTGCCTAGACAAGGGATGGGACTTCCTAATCCCCCCTACTTAAACAGCCTCTCTTTCACCCTGTAAGCCCCAACCCTTAAAACCCCACTGACATGCCTAGATTTTATTTTATTACTTACACACCATTCATAACAGAAGTAAAGTTATGCAGTAGGTGCCCCGGTGCCTGCTTCTGCACGTAAGTATTTACACGCTGGTTTCATTTTTAAATCCAGGAATACCCATGCCCTGCCCATGCCCCACCCTTTTTGAGAAATTGTTTTTGTTTGAGTAGCGGGAGATATGCACGCATGCAGGCGCCTTTTAAAAACCGCGTGGCACGTGCTGGCCTGACATACTCACGTATCTCCCAAGTTTTGCGCGCATAGAGCTTATAAAATTACCTGTATGTCAACAGAGGAGAATATGAAGGCTTGGACTCCATATACTAATAGTATTCCGGAATGAAAGGGAGACAAAACAGGTGGCAGGATTACAAAATCCCTCAGCCAGCTAATCACAGAGAAGAAAAACCTCCTTGAGAAGAATAACATGTGGGCCACCAAACACCCTCAGAAAAGAGAGCGAGAGAGAGAGAAAATTGTTTCTGTACACCGGTGTTTCAATCTGTCACATAATCATAACCAGCAAAGCCTGCATGAAACAATAAATGTCCACTCTTTCTATTATCAATCTTTTCATTTTTATTACCTGCACCGGACTAAGGCTGTGGAATATAAGTTTCTTTAAATAAATAAATAAACAAACACACACATAAATAAATAAATAAAGTCCCAGCGGCCCGGGTCCCTACGGGCTCCTCCTCGGGGGACTGTGGGCTTCCAGTGGCAAAGACACAGTTCCACTCCTCGACGTCACAACTCTTTGTCTGCCTCCACAGTCGCCTCAGTCTCCAGTGCCGAGGGTCAGCTGGTCACTTCTTCTGTTCTCCCTCGCCACCCGACGGGAGAACCTACGGATCCATTTCCTAAGGTATACCATCCTCCCATCGGTCCAAGGGTTCACAAGCCTGAGCATAACAAGCCTCCCGTCTCACCACAGGCTCTTCTGCAATAACTGGTCTACAGTCCTCAGTGAGCAGCTGTAGCCATCATAAACCTGTTTTGCTACCAACTCCTGCAGCTCTCAGAAGCGGCAGCAAACTCTGGGTTTGAATTCTCCACCCACAGGCAATCTTTGCACTGCTCATCAAACTACGGAACCCACTTGGGCTTGGATCAGAAACATCACAACATGCTTCAGTTTTAAGAACAGTCAGCCTATAGCAGCCATTCCCGAATAATATCAAACAGGGAGCATGAGACCCTGCACAAGGTAGCCATTACCAATAGCAGCTTGCTTGTGCCCTTCCCCTCTCTGTGCACCTTCGGTTTGCAACAATAATATACATACTTTACAAATACAAACATGACAATGTATATTAAAACATTATCATCAAATATTGTGGGAAGCTTTTTACTCACATTTCTTCCCTGTTTTCCTATTATTGTACCTGTTATAACTCATCTCGGTTCTCTGTTTCTTATAGATATAAGACATTTCAAGGCAGAGATTCTAATAATGTTACTTGCCAGTGGTCTGATTTTCTACATTATCATATCAGGGTACACAGTGATCACTTTACCTCTTATTGATGCAATATATTTTTGGTAATACCTTCCTGCTGCATTTCAACTTTTCCCTTGTAAATACAGGTACACAACACAATATAACCTTACATTCTATTAAAAAAAACACAGCAAACAGAAGCATCTGCTTATGATTTAGGTTATTTTTTATCATTTTAGTAAGATCTACTTTTGGAAGAGACATGGTCATTGGTGCATGAAGAGGCATCCACATAGTGCAAGGACTAGCCATGATGACACTGTTTTCTGGAGAAACCTGTTGGATTATAGTAGCTTTACTTATCTGATGCTTTATGATTATGGGTGTGAACTAAGTTCATTAAGATAGAAAAGGAACAGTAATTGGTGGCAGTGGGCAGAGATAAGGGTGATTCCCTATCATTTGTTCACATAGAATTTGTTCAGCACTACTTATAAAAGTAATTTTTTATCTTTCTTTCTCTGTTTTTCTTTCCTAGTAGGTGACAGAAATGACTGGATTAGAATACTGCAGAATGCATTAATGTCTCAGCCTGAAGCCTCTTGCACTCCAACTAGCATCACCTCAGACAAAAATGGATATCTTGAACTAAGGGGTCACAAAGCTAAAATCTTCACTGTTTTGCATGGGAACAAAATGCTGCTCTGCAAAAGTGAACAGGTAAAGCTTGCTTTAGAGCTCTATGAATGAAAAAAAATGTTTTTTTTTAACTATGAACTCTCAACACTGAAAGCTAAAATGCTCTATTATTTTAGCATCAGTCACATTTTACAAGACTGGGTAGTGAGAGTCTCTATGCATTGCCTCTTGCTAGAGAATGAGACCAAACTGTGGTGTTGTCGCCTGTTACACTTTTTAATTTGGGTCTTTGATTTCACTCCATACTGGATAATGGATTTTCCCTGTAGGTAGGTTTACTGTTTTAACTCTTGGTTTCTGTTATTTTTCTATTCAATCTAGATATATACTATTTATTTGTCTTAATTGCCCTGGGTTAGTCCCCATTGCAGTTCTATTCATTTTTTAGCTATTATATCATACTATGCTTTATTGATTTACACATACGAAATGGAGATGTAATGTGAATGTGGTGGGAGGGGGGGCTAAAGAGTTATATTTTATATATTCAGCTATTTTACACCTATAGATGCATCTTCAGTTAATCCTTTCTGTGGGGCTTAGGCAACAAATCCCATGCTAAAATTGGAGTGACGTATTGGCACGGGTTTTGGTTTATGCATGCAGTGGAAACCCATGACCCTACAGGATGCAGTAAGCTGGCAGTATGCAGATGGGAGTAAAAAGACATGCTAAACCGAAAAGGCATACTTTTTTTATCCGCAGGCCATTTGCATGCCAAATCCATGACAAAACATGGTGCATTTCTCTGCTGTTGTTTATTTATTTATTTATTTGCGGTTTTTTTTATATACCGAGGTTTAGCAGAAGCCTTCGCCCCGGTTTACAATAGAACAAATTAGTTACATAGAACGGTCAAAAAAGAACAACGAAAGGTTACAAGGAACGGTACAAGGGGGAAAAACGGAGGAAAAAAAACCCCGAGGTTTATGAGACCTCGAACTAAATGACTAATAGTCGGGGACTGAACATAAACATATGAGCAACATTTGAGCAAGGATGTCAAGAGCAGATTAGAAACATTGTTAGCATAGCTAACTCAACTTAGAAACTTTGCTGGTTCAGGGTGGAAACTTAGCCATCGCAAGATGGAAACTGGGAAGAATATTGGAAATTATGTACAGGGTTAAGTTTCCGGGGGGTGGGGTGGGGAGGAACGTTACCAGGGTAGGGGGTAAGGAGGGGAGAAAAAGGAGGGATCGTATCATCATGGATTCATGGTGTGTTTGTCTTGTATGGGAGGTGTTAAAGATGGTATTAAGGGATTAGCCTATGCAGTCTCTGAATGTTTTTGTGAATATCCAGGTTTTCAGTTCTTTTTTGAAGGATTTGCTGTCAGTTATAGAGCTTAAGTATTGAGGTAGGGAGTTCCAGATGTGAGGTCCTGCGATTGAGAAGGCTCTGTTTCTTGTGCACGTGAGTTTGGCCGAAGGCAGTGTTGGTATTTCCAGTAGTAGTTTGTTGGTAGATCTTGAGAGATGTTGAGGTTTGTGTTGGTTTAACATGCTGTAAAGTGAGTTGTTTTCCGATTTGTGAATGCCGTTGTGTACTAGAGTAAGGGTTTTGAATTCGATTCTCTGATCGATAGGGAGCCAGTGAAGACTTTTTAGAACAGGGGTGATGTGATCGGTTTTTTTCTTTCCTGTAAGGATTCTGGCAGCGGCATTCTGTCGAGTTTGGAGTGGTTTTAGTGAAGATCTGGGTATCCCTAGTAAGAGCGCGTTGCAGTAGTCAAGGCTGTTGAAGATCAGCGATTGTAGCACTGTCCAGAAATCCTGATGGTGTAGGAGTGGTTTTAGATGCTTCAGGACTTGTAGTTTGTAGAATCCCTCTTTGGTTTTGGTTGCGATGTTCTTTTTAAGATTGAGGTCTTTATCAATCCAAATTCCGAGGTTCTTTGTGTTGTTTTTTATCTTGATGTTGATGTTATCTATTGTAAGGGAGTGTGAAGTGATGGTTTGTTCTGGGATGTTTCTTCCAATAAGGATGCATTCAGTTTTATTCATGTTCAAGCATAGCTTTAATTTGTAAAGCATGTTTCTGATTAGTGTTAGATATTTTGCTGCAGTGGAGATGGCGTCTTCTATTGTGTTTGTAATTGGGATGATAACTGTATGTCGTCTGCATACATGAAGTATGTTAGTCCAAGGCTGGAGATGAGGTGGCATAAAGGTAGAAGATATATGTTGAAGAGGGTTGCAGATAGAGCTGATCCTTGAGGTACACCGGTATCAAGAGGAAGGGGGTTCGAGGAATTGTTGTTTATTGAAACCTTGAAGAATCTGTTTTGAAGGAAGGAGGAGAACCAATTGAGGGTACAGCCTGTGAGGCCGATGTTGGTTAGACATGATAGAAGGCTTTTGTGGTCAACGGTATCAAAGGCCGCAGAAAGGTCTAGGAGAATTAGGAGATGGTTTGTTTTGTTGTCGAGTCCTCTTAGTATCTCATTCGAGAGGTTGACGAGTAGAGTTTCTGTGCTGCGGTTTTTTCTGAATCCGTGTTGTGCATCGTGTAGAATCTTGTTGTTTTCAAGGTGTTCGTTTAGTTGATTCAGGGCAGCTTTCTCTGTCAATTTGGCAAGTAGAGGCAGATTTGAGATCGGCCAGTAGTTTTTCAGGTCATTGGGGTCTAGGTTCTTCTTTTTTTAAGATTGGGGTTATGGTTGCGGTTTTTAATATGGTTGGTAGCTCACCTTCTTCGAGAGATTTGTTAATGATGGCGGCTATGGTTGGGGCGATTATATGAGCCATCTCTTTCAGGTTACGGGTGGAGATGGAGTCTAAGTCGTGCCGGGCAGGATGGATTTTATTTATCATTTTTTCGGCTGTGATGGAAGATATCAGAATGAATTGCGACCATGGTGCTATGTGTGTTGGTTCGAAGTGGCTATCAACAGTTGTGGGGTTGGTGAATGTTTTAGTAATTCTGTTGATTTTGTCTTTGAAGAATGTGGCTAGGTCTTGAGAAAGATTGGTTGCATTGGTATCTGGGGTGATGTAACTTTTATCCTCTGTGAGGTTCTTTACGATGTTGAATAATGCGTTTGAATTGTTAGCTGAGTTTTTTTATCTTGTTGCTGTAGTAGTTTCGTTTTGTGTTCATGATCATGCTTTTATATGTGGCTAGATGAGTTCGGTATCTTTGTAGGTCTTTAGGGCAGTTTGATTTTTTTCCATTCTTTTTCTAATTTTCTGAGTTTTGTTTTCATCGATTTTAGATTCGAATTAAACCAAGGGTTGTTTTTGCCGCTGGTTGATATTCAATTCCTCGTTTTTTCTGGGTTTATCTTGTTAGCAGTCTGTTCTGTGAGTTGGTGCCAAGATTGAATCGCGAGGTTGATGTTGGATAGGTCTAGATTTGCCAATTGTTTTCCGAGCTCCTTTTGTAGTAGGTCCTGTTGAAAGGGAGGTCGGTATTTGTAGGTGTTAGGTTTGCTTTTAGCGGTTATGATTCTTGGCTGTAGGTGCGAGTTGCATTGTATGAGGAAGTGGTCAGACCATGGTACTGGGTTTGCTGAGATGGATATATCGGTGAAGTGTTGATTGGTGAAGATCAGGTCTAAGGTGTGACCAGCTTTATGTGTGGGGGAGTTTACATGTTGATCGAGGTTACAGGTGGACAGCATGTCTAGAAGTGTTTGACAGTTCTGTGTTTTAGGGTTGATGTCGGTGTGGAGATTGAAGTCTCCGAGGATTATCGTTGGCTTTTTTGTGCTGATGTTGGTTATTAGGAATTCAGGGAGTGGTGATAATTCCTTGTTGAGGAGGTTAGGAGGGCAATATACAAGGCATACTTGTAGATGTTCGGAATCGAAGAGAGCGATTTCGTATTTCTTTGGTAGGTTGTTAGGGGTCAGTTTCATGCGGAGACTCTTCTTTACTATCAATAGTAAAAATATTTGTCCTGTTGCTGTGGAGGAAGGGTTCCCTCTTCACCCCTGATTCTATTCGTCCTCTCCTCTCCCTCTGATGGAAACTAGTGGCACAAGGCAACTGGCTCTTAGTGGCTCCCCCTGCCTACTCCTGTAGTGGAGGCTGGTATTAACTGGACCTGCCTCCACTTTAGAAAAAAGGTAGGGGAGACACAAGAATCCGGTGGCCTTGTGATACTAGTAATACTCTTACTGATTCAGGAGGCTGCTGAAAGCTGCAGGATGGCAGGGTCTCTCCCAGACAAGCATCTGAGATAGTGACTCTCCATCTCCCACTCCCCCTCCCCTGGGCTCGCATCAGAAGCAGTCCTGGACTGGATGATTGCCTAATTTCCCAAGATCACATGAATATTGTAGCTTCCCTCTAGTTGGGAAGTGGTGGGAGATGTTTCTATCCCCATCCCAAGTGCCATTGTCACTTTGCACCAAGGGGATGGCAGAAAATAGGGAACAGGTGGGAGTCGTGAGATAGATAGATCCAGGAAACGCATTGAGTGAAAGTTGCAGGACAGCTGAAGCCTGAAAAGGAGGCTTACAGTTGTGCATCGACTGTGCTGGAGATAGCAGCTGTATTAACACCTTCTTCCCTCAGCAGCATATTTGGTGGTGGCGGCACTCTCTGATCTGTCCCAGTCCTGCTCAGCGGAGCTCATTTCTGTGCAGAGGAACCCCCCATGCCTGAATCAAGAAATTAATATAAAAATCCATGTAAGGTGGAGGTGCTGCAGATCCAACCTGAGGACACACTGGAAAGGGGGGAACCTTTGGCCATCATAGCAACCTGGCATTGGGACTTCCAAGGGGGTCAACAATTGCAGGAAGTTAAATTTCCTATGCATGTTTTTTTTTCTGCAGTAAAACCCCTATTACATACTTGGGTCTATGTAGCATGAAAAAAACCATGCTAAAACAGGAGTAAAAACCTGTGCTTTGGATATCGCAACTTATTAAATTGACCCTTGTGTTTCCTCATCAAGTAGAAAAAAGCTTGTAGATTTCTTTAAATAATTCTGGCTCCTAACAATGGATTTCATTTTCACTGATACACATACAAAATTAAATAAAGGATCAGTATTGTAATATAACATACACCTGAATGAGTAAAGGATAAGAACAGTAGAATTAACTGAACAGCCTTTTAAAGATCTCTGCGGACGCTACAGTCTAGCATTTTCCTTAGTTTGTTGTTTTATTTTTGGTTAGTCAAAAAGCAAGATTGCATGTATTCTTTTTCATCTTACCAAATATTACTTTCACAAAATTACGTATGCACCTGTGAAGATTTACTATATAAAATATTCAACATGAGGTATATTGCTGTGCGTTCCTTCATTTTCTTAGTCTGTCATAATGGCTTTTTTTTGTATTTATGATAATTTTTACTGAATGGAAAATAACAGTGCAGTATACTGTTAAAGCCAGCAGAGGGCAATGTTGTTTTAAAAATCCAGGTTTCTAAGCTAGAAACCAAAAAGGGATGCATTACGTTTAAACAAATACATGGCGGTATGACCTAGTATCCTGCTCATATTGGCATTCACATCCATGCTTGTATTACTCCCACAGTGACTTACAGGGGTGTATTATGACTGCAGTGCTAAAAGATACCTACTTAGACTTCTTAGTGTTGAAACAGGATCAGATCAAGTGGCTACGTTGATTTGTTTTAAGCCTTGGCTAAAAAATTATCCTGTGCCCCCTGCACAGTTTGTGGTGGTAAACTGTTATTGGTTCAGTCACTTCAGGTGACAGAGGATATACTATCATTATCATTGCTTTCTCTGTATGAAGTGGGCATTGTGTAAAATATGTCTGTTGAACATTTTATTTAAATCCAGTACTAGGGAAAGGGGGGAACTTTTGTAAATATTTGAAAAGCATTTCTTAAAGCAGGGTACTGGCTTTACCATTCTTCACTGATTCCTTTTACAGTAAAGATTACTGTATAGTGTAGCATACAGCATAGAACGTGTAAAGACAGGGGGCATTTCAATATTAAGCAGTTTTACATAAACATATCCAAAAAAAATGGTGAGCATTTTCTCCTAGCTCAAGAAGAAAGTTTTTTGTATTACTTGCCAGTTTCATTTTCTTATTTTATTTTTTACTGAATATTTTCAGCCTCTCCCTGATTCTCTGTGGTACATCCTTCTAGACTCTCTTCCCCCATTTATTTGTTATTAAATCAATGAGTTCTCCAGGTCTCTAAGAGATGCCAAGCATCAGGGGCCTCTGCATTATTATAAAGCATTTTTATATTAGTTCTGAGAGTCATTGGAACAGAAGGAATCAGAAGGATTATTTATTGTGAAGAGCACATAGGCCACTGCAAGTGTCTGTTAAATTTGAGTAAATTGAAATGACTGTAGAACATTGCTACTTACTTTAATAAGAACAGGGTTTATCTGTCCCTTTAGGAGAATGCTACAAATTACCGAAGGTCGATCACCAACAATAACATTTAATATGCTGCACCTTCTGTACTCTCATCTTTCTTATAACTATATTACCTTATATACTAAAACAATTAGAGAGACTGCAACATGTTATACTAGCTTGTGTTTATTTTTGTACTAGCAGTTGTGAAAGATGTTGCTCTATGGGCTGTATTCCAAATCATTTTTTCATATGCACCAAAAGGGACAATAAGTCACAAAAGATAAGGATCAAAAATTATCATCCTTATATAAACACCAGGAAAAAAAAAAGAAAGAGAGCCGAGATAATTCAAGAAAAGGTCAGCTATGAAAATGTATCTTAATAAACTGCAGAGCAAATATTTAAGTCTTCTAAAAGAGTCGACTCACAGAAATGATTTTAGTACATTAAAATGAAAAACAGTGTGACTATAAAAGAAAAGTATTGAAATCTAACCTATAATTTTAATTAATTTATTTATTTTTGTATTTATTAGCAATATTTATATTCCGCCTATAATGTGCATGCTAGGTGGATTACAGGTACATAATTAAAATGCAGTAAACAGTATGTTGTATCTGTGGACCCCTTTGACCTAGGAGGGATTGGCTCTGACTGCAGGGAGGAGCCCTTTAGGGTCCCACTGTCGACAGGCAGACCCAGGAGAGGCAGAGACCAGTCAGGACTTTCACCTATATCAACCCTCATTCCCTTCACATTGAAACTTCGGGTGCCGAAGGCAGGGTCTCTGCTGGTGGATGAAATGAAGGTGTGTAGTTAGCTTCGGTCATAGACTGTGGCAATCAGGCGAGTGCCAGATAGACAATAATCAGAGGTAGGCAGAGGTCAATGGTGACCGAAGTTCAGGCAGTGGTCAGAGGCAGGCAGTGGTCAGGGTTGTCTGAGATCCAAGCCAATGGTCAAAACCAAATATCTATCCAAGTAAGGATACAAGGGATGGATAGGCAGGGCAGGAAGTCAAGGACAGGAAAAGGCAGGAGCAAGGCTGTCGACAAGCTGACAAAGACAGAAGTAAACTGGATGAGGACTGAAGACAACAGTAATGTCATTTAAGCAATTCAAGGGTTCATGCTTGCCCAGGGTGACCTGCGACATGGGAGTCATGGGCCCATTTTAACACCTTTTCATGCTGTCTGGAATGTATGACTGTCTTCCTTGGAGGGACGGATACAGTAGTGTCCAGGAATATCTTAGTAGGATCAATGTTGTGCCTAGAATGGTCTGGAAGGAGAAAAAGAGGGCATCTGCCCTTTGGTTCTTGAGTGTCCTGGTGATACCGTAACTCAAAATTAAAGTGAGCCTAGAACAAGCACCAGTCGACTTGTCTTGCATTAAGCTGCTAAACTTGGTGTAGATGCTGGAGGTTCTTTTGATCCATGTATATAGTAACATGGTCGCGGTGTTGGGTTCCCTCAAGTAGATGGCGTCATTCCATGAGAGCTAGTTTAATGGCCAAGAGCTTTTGATCTCCAATGCATTAGTTGCATTCAGTCAGGGAAAATGTCTTAGAAAAGAAGGAACATGGATGAAGTACCCCTTCCGGAGTATGTTGGCTAAAGACAGCACCTACCCCAGGGTAGAGGCATTTATGTTTATGATGAAGGATTATGTTGACTCCAGATGACATAGGCACAGCTTGTTAGTGAAGGCATTCTTTAATTTCTGAAATACCTCAATAGCCTCGGGTGGCCAGTCTTTGTTGTTAGCACCCTTGCGGGTAAGGGCCATAAGGGGGGCTACCAGAGAAGAGTAATTTGAGATAAACTGACAGTTAATAATTAGCAAACACCAAGGATCTTTGTAAAGCTGGAGCCCCACAGGGTGAGGCAAATCCATGATGGCTTTAATCTTGGCAGGATCCATCTGAAACCCATCTTGTGAGCCAATGTACCCAAGGAAGGGAAGCTCCTCTTGTTCAAAAATACATTTTGGCATAGAGATTATTCTCATGCAGACACTGAAGAACAATGTGAACATCTGTTCAGTGGGAATACAGATGTACAGTAGATCGTGAAAGATCTCTTTGACCATTTTCTGGAAATCTGTTGAGGCATTATCTGTCATGAGTGTTAAATGCAGTTTTCCACTCATCACTAGTCCTGATGTGGGTAAGGTTGTACTTACCCCTGAGATCCAATTTTGTGAATATCTTAGCACCTTGTAGGTAGTCGAAAAGCTCCGCTATTAAAGGTAATGGATAATGGTCCTTCTTGATGATGGCATTCAGACTGTGATAGTCTATGCATGGCCTTAGGGATCCATCTTTCTTTGCAATGAAGAAGAACCCAGCCCCTGCTGGGGAAGAGAACAGGTGAATAAATCCATGTTCCAGCTTCTCTTGAATGTAGTCAGACATGACCTGTATCTTTGATAGTGATAGGGGATATACCTTTCCATGTGGTGACATGGATCTTGGGAGAAACTCAATGCCACAGTCATATGTGTGATGCAATGGCAATACTTCCACACTCTTTTTTTTGAAAAGAAATCCTTATATTCTGCATACTAAGGAGGATATTCTGGAAATAGAGAGGTCATGGCCATGGAACAAGGAGGTTCTATCAGCAACAAGCAGGAATCTGTGCACCCATAGCCAAATCAAGTGAGTTGTAAGGCAAACCAGTCAAAGTGGGTTGATGCTGTTGGAGTCACAGGAGTCCCAGAATGATGGGATGAATCGCTCTGGAGATCACATGGAAGCAGATTTTTTCCAGATGTAGGAGACTGGTGCATAGGGTCACAGACATCGTAACCTGCCCTGGAAGTGGGTCTCCATAAACAGAAGAAAGTACCAATGGAGAGGTCATCAGGACTGTGGCAATCTGTAGTTGGCAGACTAATTCCTTAAGTTGAAATTTCCTTCCAGACCAGAATACATGAAGACCTGGATGGAGAAACGAGTGGAACCCAACTCCAACATGACAGGCAGTAGCAGTTGGGAAGTTGGAATGGTATGGCCTAGGGTCATCTCCCAACAGACCCTAGGCATTGAAGTTTCCCAGCTTCTATGGACAGTAGGCCAAGAGATGGTCTTGGATGGCGCAGTACAGACAGAAGCCCTGCTCTCTGCACTGGAGCCTCTCTTCTGAGGCCAAGTGGCAGTGTCCTAACTGCATTGGCTCTTCTGGGAAAAGGGTATGCTAGCTGGAGGTGAGAGCAGGTGCTGGAACCAAGGTGCCAATGGGACCTTTTGTGCTGGACGGGTCTCTTGAGCCCTTTGCTGCAAATGATGATCAGTTTTGCCTGTTAGAGCTATGAGAGCTTCTAAGAAAGTGGGAAGGTGCCAGGTAGCTAGCTCATCTTTGATCTATCCAGAAAACCCTTCTAGGAAGATCGCAACTAAACTGACCTCCCACCAGTTTAGCTCAGATGCCAAGGTCTACAATTTCAGCCCAAGTTTCGGGAGCCTTGATGGAGGTGACACATGTCTGATGCCATTGCTGCTGCATGACCTGGCTCCTCAAAGATCACACTGAAGTGTTCTACGAACTGTTATAGGTTGAGCAAAAGAGGGTCCACTCATTCCCAGAGGGGAGAGGTCCGAGCCACTGCTGTTCCATTAAGCAGTGAGAGTATGTATGTCTTTTTAAACTGGTTATTGGGGAATAGTTGAACCTGTAACTGGAAGTGCATTCTGAACTGGTTAAAAAGTCCCCAAAATCACTTGGGGTCCCCAGTATACTGGGGTGGAATGAGCAACTGGGCCACTGGCCAACTGGGTACTACCGAAGGTAGTGGTGCTGGTGCAAGTGGAAACAGTCCTGCTGGAGTGGTGAGAGTATCCAAAAGAATGGAGAGCTGATCCATCACAGTGGCCGGTAGCTCGGAGCTTGTGGACTATGCCAAATATGACCTGTAGTGAAGTTAAGTCCGCTGAGTCCATGGCCTGAGAATCCTGTTGGACGGAGGCAGGATTGGCTCTACCTGCAGGTTCTCACCATTAGCAGGTGGAACCAGGTGAGGCAAAGACCCATCAAGAACTTCACCTTTGCCAGCTCTCCTTTCCCTTGGGTTGAGCCTTTAGGTGCTGGGGCCAGCAGGGCTTAGTTGGGGTTTCTGCTGGTGGCTGAAGCAAAGGTCCATGATTAGCTTGGGTCTTAAGCAGGTGACAACCAGTCATGTTCCAGGTCCAGGCAATAATCAGAGGCAGACAGCGGTCAGTGTTGTCTGAGTTCCAGGCAATGGTCAAAGGCAGGCAGTGGTCAGAGGAGTCCGAGGGTCAGGTTGCTCAGAGGCAGGCAGCAGTCGGTGGTGTCTGAGATCTGAACCAAAAGTATAATCAAATATCCATCTGAGGGAGGAGAAAAGGAACAAATAGGCCGGGCAGGAAATCGAGGACAAGAACAGGCAAGGGCAATGCTGAAGACAAGTAGACAAAAACAGAAGATAAGCTGGGTGAGGACTGAAGACAAGTTAGTTAGCATTCTAGTTTTGAGTATAAAACACTAACATCCAAATGAATGTTATATGCCCAGCAGCATTTGAACACCGGCTTGTAGGAAACCTACTCCTGCAGCAGGTCTCTGACAACAGCCTGCAATGGTGTTCGTGATGGCTAGAAGAACAACTCCCTTAAGGAACCCTCAAGAGGTAACATATATATAGTTTTTAAATGTTAATTTTAGCCCCCTAAGGATGGGTAATATAAAATAGTACTGGCAGGCATATTTACAGTAATTATTTGAATCTTCTGCTATAAAGGCTACTATTTGTGACTGTGCATTCTTATCTACTTTAAAATATAGGCTACTAAAATATATTTTTAAAGACATTTCTTGAGCTGTGCTGTATAGTATACTTGTGGAGTTTTTAATTATTCAAAAGAATAAAGTAACAATGCTTCTAAAGCCCTTAATGGATTTGTGATAAGGTAAAATATGAATAAAGCACAACAATAAAAATGACTTGGTGAGCAAATCTAATTAGACAATGTCTGAACTTGTTTGTTTAAGATTAAAAGAAAATTGATTATCTCCCCTTCACTAAAACATTGTTATAAACAAAGAATAGATTTGTGCCTGGAAAAGTAATTCCCTATGCCGAAAAAGAGTAAAAATGGAGACCAGTTTCAATTGTAAATGGTTAGAAATATTTCCAAAACTTTTGGAGTGAATTTTCAAACATTTCTGTGGAGGTTGTGTGTGTAAAATAGGCATATACTGTCTACCTATGTAGCCCTCTGCTACTATTTTTGCCTTGTTTTCCAGAAGTTTAGGTTTTTTTGTATTTTCGGGGTACTCACCTTGCTTTTACCCCACCTTTTTGTGGGATGTGTCTCGGGGATATAAAGTTCCCTGTGAGTATGTGAAAAGGGTCCTTCCTCTGTGGATACTACCTTAGAGGACTAGTCAGGGTCTGTCTGCTCCCTTGGTGGATTGTTCTAGGAGCTGGAGAAGTAAAGAGTAGTAGGAATAGTGAAAGGACAGAAATTTTGAGAAGATTGTTTGAGAAATAAGAGGCTTTTGATTTGTTATCTGGTGTGGACCATTTCCTAAAAGAAGGGCAGACCCTCATCTCTGTAAGGACTGAGTACTTGGGGGTTTCCTTTTTGCGCCCAGTTAACAGTAAACGAGAAGACCTGGGATTCTGCGATCAGAAGAGTTTTTGGAAATAGCCTGGATTGGCTATTGTTGGAAACAGGATGCTGGGTTTCATGGACCCTTGGTCTGACCAAGTATGGCATGTTCTTCTTAGGACAAGGAAGAACAGGGTCAATATTTGTTCAATAATTTTTCAACTAGCCTATGCCAGCTGGCAACTGCATGGATTGACAATATACTTTTTTTTTTTTTTTTTTAGAAGAAAGCGAAATTAAGAGCAATTTGAGCAGCCATGACCATTTTATTCTCAGTAATTTCTCTCTTGGATTTCAGAGAGAAAAAGCATAGATTTTAATGCTTCATGCTTAAAAGGTTCAGAGTTAAAGAAAAGATTAGGGAAAAAAAAGTTTTAGATTTAGAGGAAATAGCAAGATGTGCCTTGAAAATCACTGTCACTGTGTGCTAATTGTGCTAGAATAAACTGTAATCACTATGTCATATCAGCAGAGTAAGTCTTCACTTCTCATGTACAGAAGGAAGAAAAGTATAGCAAGACAGACTGATTTTCTCTTTCAGCATTTGCAAGGTGATGCTCTCTCTCAGATACATTTTAAGAGGAGTTCACGTGAGCCCATAAACGTGCGTACTGGAGTGAAGGAGTAGCCTCGAGTCCCACTGTCGCTCCTTGTGACCTTGGGCAAGTCACTTTTCCCTCCATTGCCTCAGGTACAAACTTAGGCCTGGATTCACCATTCTATCGCAGAATGTTGAATCCAGTGAAAACGGGGGGTGGAGGGGCAAAGGGGGTATAGGCATGTGAAAGCCGGCAGCCTTCACAGTACCGCGGTGTTTTCACTGCCGATGACCGCACCCAATAGCGCCACCGTGAAAGGTGGTGCTATTGGGCGCGCTACTGGCAACGATAAAATTGCTTACGCGTTACTTATGACTTTTCATGTGCGATAGCAGCTTATCTCATGCGATATGTTATAACCTGTGTTTTGTGGATCCTTGGTTGCTGTGGAGATGACCATACCCACAGGGTGGAGCCCCATGAGGAGCCACATCACTGGGCTAGACTCGTACACACAAAACACAGGAAAGTTCTTTATTTAGACAGCTTGAAAATCTCCAGCAGAGGTGGCAGTAGTGAGGCAGTCTGTGGTTGTAGTCTCAGGGACCTCGGCAGAGGGAGCCCTTCTCTCCTTTATGACGTCAGGAGGTTCCGCAGCAGGTCTCCCAGTGAGGAGATACTGTGGATGAGATAGACTGAGAGTTAGAGTACTCACTAGGTGTTAGCTGTTGGTATGCGATTCCACCAGGTATGTTGTAGAAGATACAGGCACTGAGGCAGGGAGAGCAGGCCCTCGATGAGTGAGTACCTGTTCCCTGTAAGGCACCTGAAATAAAGCAGAGGGCCCCCAAGGAGCAGGTACCCAGGTTAGCAAATACCCCGAAGGGCAGAGAGAGAGCTTCCTGTGGCAGCTTGGAAGCGGCAGAGTAACGTAGACAGGAATGGATTTGAGTCCTTGCTATCTCTGGGAGCTAGCAAATCTGTGAAGGTAATATACCCAGATGGCGTGACTTCAGCATGAGGGAATGCCCTCGGTTCGTGCCAAGGATGGTATAAAAACGTGGGTTTTGCGCGCGCACTCCCTAATACGTACCTGGGAGGAGCAATGGCGGGAGGCTGCACCATAGCCATTCTGGGGACGCCAGAGAGGTCAGCTTGTCGATGCTGCGGTAGCCATCTTTCCCAGGTAAGCGGGAACAGCCATGAATAAGGTGGGGCGAAGCTGTCGAGGACCGACGGACGCAACACGATACCGGCTTAACGCGCGCAATAAGCGTTTGAAAATGACCCCCTTAGATTGTAAGCCCTCTGGGGATAGGGAAATACCTACAGTACCTGAATGTAATCCACTTTGAAGTGCGAAAAGTGGAATAATAAATCAATGCGAGCAAAAATACGCTGGATTTTGTATCATGCGTGCAAGTACACGATTATCATTTAAAATATCCCTACCATGTATATGTATGAAGTCTTTAAGTGCATACTCACAAGGGAGGGGGAGAGAGAGTCAGAGACAATCTGACATTCTATATATCTCCCACTGTAAGAGGGACATTTTCAACTCAGGGTGGGTTTTTGGAAGGCAGATGCTTCCTCCTTAGACAGACCAATGTAACACTGCCCTCTCCAAAACCCACCCTGAGTTGAAAGTGCTCCTCTTACATTGGGAGATTTATAGAGTGTCAGATTGTTTCTCTAAGAGAGCCTCTCTCTCTCTCTCTCTCCCTGCCCAAAAGCTCCAGAGTTGCACATCATCATGACCAGTAGTAACGTTATACAGGTAACATGGCCCTCGTTGCCATTGTCAGCCTTGTAAAATTTGGGGTTTACATGCATACATCTTGGCCCCACCCCAGAACACCCAGACCTTGCCCCTTTTCTGCCTCCTTATTCTTGACAAACGCACAGGTATGTACGTACGCGCATTCTTCCCAGCTTCTTAAAATCCACGTTGCTCGCGCGTGGCCCGCATACACATGTTTGGGGCTGTTTTTGCGCGATCAATGCTTTCAAAATCTCCTTGTCCCCGTGTAAGAGTCAGTCAGTGATTCTGAGACTCTGTACTAATTCTGTATGTGACTCTTGAACTAATTTCTTAGTACATAGTCAGGAAGCGTGTCTTGGGGTATTTTTGCCACAGTGCTTGCTGCCATACTCTTACTCCATGCCATGGGGGGGTCTTGATGCCACTGTATTTTCTGCTATAAACCTCACTCTGGGACCAATATAATAAAACCTGTGTTAAAACTGGAGTTAAATTGTAGCCCAGGTTTTACTTAACCAAGCACCTTAAAAACAGAGGTCCATGCAAAATGCAGTAATCTAATGAAATGCAAATCAAGCAGGAGTTTAAGAAGTGCACTAAATGAAAAATAAAAATTGCTAAAGTATGTGTTAACCTGAAAAATCTGTGTAAATGCATAAAAGTACTCTTAAAAAGTGCTTTAAAATAGGAGTGAGGTGGTAACAGCTTGAGGGGCCGTTGTAATAAAGTGCGCTCTGCCTGGTGCATAGGTTAACCCGCAGTTGGACGCGCGTTTTGGACACGCTAAACCAGGAATGGTGAACTCCAGTCCTCAAATGTCACAGGTTTTTAGGATATCCACAGTGAATATGCATGAGAAAGATTTGGATATCCTGAAAACCTGGCCTGTTTGTGGCACTCGAGGACTGGAGTTTGCCATCACTGTGCTAAACTAACGCCCGATGCAATAAGGGGATTAGCGCATCCAAAAAGTGCGTCCAAATCAACACATAGCTGATAGCGCTCATCACATGTGACTGCCATGTAGATAAGGCTATTAGCTATTGCCCATGATACAAAAAATTGCAGTGCACCTGACGTGCAATTTTTAATATAGCAAATTTAACACCCACCCCGGAGCGCGCGTTAAATCTTGCCGCACATCAAGAACTCAATATAAAAAATAAAAATACTGCTTTTCTCTGGGGACAGTGGTTTTGCCTAGCACTGCTGCGAGAAGCCACGCTCTCCTTTCTCAGCACCTTGACTCTTTGGGCTAGATATTTTTATTTTATGTTTTGGTTTGCACCAATGTAGATGTATTTTCTTCCTACTAAGCATTCAAGGGAAGGGCATCACTCCTCCCACTGCAATACAGCCATCTTGCCCGCCCCGATCACTCTGTCTTGTATTTCTTCGGGGCGAGAAAATGGATACTCGTATTGAGCACCCATTTTCCTAATGCGTGTCCAAACTGGGCACCTGTTTTTCCAATGCGCACATAGCCAGAGCTCCCCTGGGTGCCCGATGCTTTTTAACATGGCAGAAGATTAAAACATAGCATCACATACCCAGGAGAGGTGGATGTGCGGGTGTTGAAAAAATGGGCACCCAGTTTGGACCCACGTTTTTACGCATGTGATATTGCATTGGCCCCTGAAATTGGAAGGAGTGTGAACAAAATGACCTTTCATGCAAGACTGGCATGGGACATCCTGACATGGGCAAAATTTTGCATGCAGAACCATTTGGATAAGGCATGCATATTTAAATCAAAGAGTATGATCTCTAGGGTGGGCACTTACAGCCATTCAAGATGCATTTATGTGCTATTAATCACTAATGGCTCTAATTACCAGTCCCAGAGAGCTTACCCTTTGATTTCATTTGGCATGCCTTGCCCAAATGGATTTGTATGTGAGATTGTGGCCAAGTCAGGATGCCCAGTACCAGTCTTGCATGCAAGACCATTTTGGTCACACGCCTTCCAACTTCTTTTCTCCTATGTTTTCTTAACTCCTTGGCTTGAGGAGGAATAAAGCTTAACTCACAGCTGGACAGTATACACACAGTGCTAGCGTGTTTACTATTCAGCTGTTGGTGCCCATCAAAACAGCCTTTGCTTTGTTCAATTAGCAGTAGGTATCTTCCCTAGAGAGCATAATCTTTAATTTAACATGCCATTCCCTGTCAATATGGCATTTAATGAGAGAATGCACACACAAGTTGGGATAAGAACATATGAATATAAGAAATTGCCATGCTGGGTCAGACCAAGGGTCCATAAAGCCCAACATCCTGTTTCCAACAGTGGCCAAGGCTACAAGTACCTGGCAAGTACCCAAAAACTAAGAATATGCCCTGCTACTGAAGCTAGTAATAGCAGTGGCTATTTTCTAAGTCAACTTGATTAATAGCAGGTAATGGACTTCTCCTCCAAGAACTTATCCAATCCTTTTTTAAACCCAGCTACACTAACTACACTAATCACATCTCCTGGCAACAAATTCCAGAGTTTAATTGTGCATTGAGTGAAAAAGAATTTCTCCAATTAGTTTTAAATGTGCTACATGCTAACTTCATGGAGTGCCCCCTAGTCCTTCTATTATCCGAAAGAGTACATAACCGATTCACATTTACCCGTTCTAGAGATCTCATGGTTTTAAACACCTCTATCATATCCCCCCTCAGCTGTCTCTTCTCCAGGCTGAATAGCCCTAACCTCTTTAGTCATTCCTCACAGCATCAATTTTATATGCAATGCCATTTTGGAAGATATGGCAAAAAAAAAATAAATAATATTAAGCTCTCTGAGGAAGACACCTTCATCTGAGCAGTATGCACTTTGGTGTTGTTCATCTGATTTTGGCATCCTTTTGAATTGTAGGTGCCCTCCCAGAGAGTTTATGCTTGTTAAGCTAACTATAAGCGCCATCACAGAGAACGTATGCTTTGATTTTCTTGCCATTCCTTGCTAAAATGACTTTGGATGCAAAACTTTGCTCTTTGGAGTGGGCATTTAAAGCTAGCTGAATAAAGTGTAAGTTCCCTGTGGTGGGCATTACCAATTAAACAGTAATCAAAAGTTAGGATGCATAGTGTAGTGTACTGTTCTGCTGTAGATGCCTGCTCTAAGAGCTTACACTGGAAACTAAACTCCTGGGTCTGAAGTAGAATAAGCTCACATTTCTAGTGGCAACATTTATTCTGTACTGGGCACAGCAATAGTATAACATGGCCACCACAAACATGAGTTAAGTTTTCTTCCTGCCCTGACCCAAGCATTAAATTTCCCATGTTAAAAACCACACACTAAAATATTTCCTTGTTAACATGGCTCTCTGCATTGCTCTGTAACAGCCAATAGCTTGTTTAAATGTGATGTTATGAATCGCGCTGCCCGCAGGTTTCCCCCGCGAGCAGGCTCACTTACCTCACCATGCCTTCTTCACCGACGTGGCAGGACGCCGCCGTCGGCTTGCCCACGCGGCCTGGAGGCCGCCCTGCACCATCTTGTCCTCCGCGGCCGGAGCCGCAGCCTTCTTCGGGGCTGGGACTGCCCCCGACGCTAAGGCCGTAGCCCCGGGCTGGAGTAGTGGCTGGAGCCGCCCCCGGGGCCTCCTGCAGCGGCTGGAGCCGCTGCCGACTTCGGGCCTACGTCCCAGGCCAGCCTTGCCTCTTCTGACGTCGTGCGTCGGTGCAGGCCGCTGTCCGCGGTCCTGCATAGTTCCTGCACTCTCCCTAGGTGCGCGGCCGTGTCTTCTCTTTACATTTAAAGGGCCAGACACAGGAAGTGTCTTGGCACCACCTTGGTGACTGTTTCCTGTATCAGCCCTATAAAGGGCTGCTCCGTCTGT
Source organism: Rhinatrema bivittatum (assembly GCF_901001135.1). Classification (NCBI taxonomy): domain Eukaryota; kingdom Metazoa; phylum Chordata; class Amphibia; order Gymnophiona; family Rhinatrematidae; genus Rhinatrema; species Rhinatrema bivittatum. Next base: position 165,947,687 of record NC_042615.1, read on the forward strand.
TGTTCCTAGCCTTGCATTGTCGTGGAGTCTTCGCTCTGGAGCCCATGTAAGGTCTTCTAGTCTTGTGGAGCTCCTCATCATGATGTCTTCTTGTCCTATCATGTCATGTCCTCGAGCCTGAGGTCCTCGTCCAGGTGTCTCGTTCTCCTATGTCCTGCTGTTCCTGCCTTCTGTGATGTTCCTTCCTTCGCCTCACCTTCAACGCTCTCGAGCCTTCTGGTCCGGTAGGCCAGGGGTCCCTCAGATGCAGTACTCCTGAGTGGACTAGCCTGCCGGTGGACGGTTGTCCTGTGCTCCTGAGCCGTCATGTCCTGGATGTGTGTTCCTGTGCTGTCCCGCTCCTGTCGTGGTCCGTGACCAGCCTTTTGGGGCTGTGTAGGGCGCATAACGGACAGGGTGGTCCGCGACTCAGTCCCGCGGGTGGCCTGAGTAGGGCACCCTGAGAGACAGTGCCAATGTCCAAGCCTCGTGTTGCCTTTCTGGATGTCAAGAGTCTCGTCCCTGGATGCCGTTGCATCAGCCATGTGTCTTCCTCCCTGGATGCTGTTGCATCAGCCATGTGTCTTCGTCCCTGGATGCCGTTGCATCGGCCGTGTGTCTTCATCTGGATGCCATCGCATCAATCATAGTCATGTCTTCATGTCAAGGCTCGTCTGCCCTCAACCTCAGGCCAGGCCTGCTGCTCCATGCTGCTCGCAGCAGGTCCGAAAGGGCCCGGAATGGTCCCATGGCCAACATCCTCGGATGTTGGCCATGGGAGCTTGCCGGCCTGGCAGAGGGTAGACCGTCAGCTATGCGGGGCCACCGTCAACCCTTGGCTTGGTCCGGAAGGTCTGGGTCGGGCTGAGGCCCATGGGCACACTAAACCACCAGAACATAACAGAATGCAAGGCCTTTCGAGGCCAATTACAACATGTGATTTGCATGTTCCCATGCTAATCATACCACAGGTTACTCAGCATGGTTTTTTCAGCATTAAAACCCATATTACATACAGTGCATGCGTAAGGTTAGCTCTGAAAAATCCACTCTAAAACCAGAGTAAAAACCCATGGTAGGCTCAGTGCAGCTTATTATAGCAGCCCCCAAATGCCTTGACGTGTTCATGCTGCTCTTGGTGTCTTAGAGTGTTGTTGCCTCTGTGGCTGATACCCGTCTGCAAGTTTCATAAACCTGGATGGAAAATCCCAAAAGTTAGAGTGAAAAATCGAATGCACTGGTTCGCTCATTTTCGTTAACGGAAACAAATGAAACAACTCAAATGAAACAAATGAGCTTCTGACCTGAATCAAGCAAAATAGGAAGGCCAAACAACTGCCAGCATGGTTTAAAGGTGATGTGAGAGAAGGCTGTTATAGCAAAATGAACAACTTTCAAAAATTGGAAAAGGGATTCAAATGAAGAAAACAGGAAACAGCATAATCACTAGCAAATTAGATATAAAGCATTGATAATGAAGGCTAAGATAGAATTTGAAAATAAGCTTGATGAAGAAGCCAAAATTTGTAATAAAAACTTTTTCAGGTACATTTGAAGCAAAAGACTATGAGGGAGTTAGTTGGACCATTAATTGATCTAGGAGTAAAAGGTGCACTAACAGAGGATAAGACCATAGAAGAGAGATTAAATAATTTATTTGCTTCAGTTTTTACTGTTCAGAATGTAAGGCAGATGCCCATGAAAGAAGGAAATGAAACAAATCTCAGTAAACTTGAAAGATATAATAGGGCAAATTGGCAAATTAAAGAATAGAAAATTACCTAGACCAGACGGTATAAATCCCAGAGTACTGAAAGAAATGAAAAATGAAATTGAAGACCTATTATTATTAATCTGTAATCTATCATTAAGATCAGCTAGAGTACCTGAAGATTGGAAGGTGGCTAATATATAATGCCAGTTTTTAAAAAGGTTTCCAGATGTGATCCAGGAATCTACAAACCAGTAAGCCTGACATCAGAGACAGGAAACATAATTGAAACTATCAAAAAGCACAAAAGTGGCGCACACATAGACAGTGATAGTTTAATGGGACTAGCCCAAGATAGGGTTAGCCAAGGAAAGTCTTGCTTCACTAATCTGATTTTTTTTTTTTTAAGTGTGAATAAACGTGGATAAAGGTGAGCCTGTTGATATAGGATATGTGTACTTTCAGAAGCATTTGACAAAGTACCTTATGAGCCACTCTTGAGGAAGTTAAAAAGTCATGGGATAGCAAGCAATGTTCTATTAGGGATATGTATAGGAGAAAAATTACTTTTCATTCTTCAGTGTGTTTTCAGGAGGTTTTTTTCCCACTAGTTTCGGTTTGTGGATTCCTTGATTCTTGTGAAAAAAAAACAAATCAAGCAAATCAAACCAAAAAACAAAAACTAGGCCTCCCTCCCTAAATCCCAGAAAATATCAGGGCCTGGATGACCCCTGGCCCCCAATTACTGTTTCCAGTGGGGATCCACCATCAAGATCTAGGCCGAAGCCTCAGACTTGCCTAGGCAGAGGCTTCAGCCTAGGCCAGAGCCCAAGCACAGGCCCAATGCTGTGACCCAACCAGCATCAGGCCTCGACCCAAACCCAGGCCTGATGCTACAACCTGACCTGGAGGCTGGGTCCTGATGCCTGGGTCTTGGCCCTTACCCAGGCCCGATGCAGCGACCTGACTCAGAGGCCAGGTCCCAATGCCAGGGTCAGGCCCAGGCCTGGGAGCTCCTCTTTTGTCTTCTTTGGCTCTTCAGTGCCAAATGATGGTGCGACCCCAGCAGATGGCATCATTGCCAAGAAGAATAAAGAAGACATAAAACCTATGAAGAGGATGTCCGAGGCCCAGGCTCAGGTTCTGGGCCTGACCTTATACTGAGGCCTAGGCTTAGAGACCCGATCTCCAGATTAGGCCCTGGCTTACGGAATTGGTCTGACAGAGGCCTCGGCATCAGGACCCAGCCTCCAGGCCAGGCCATGATGTTGGGCCTGGGCCCTGGCCTAGGCCAAGGCCCCAGCATAAGGACCCAGTCTCTGGGTCAAGTGTGGCATCGGGCCTGGGACTGCACCTTGGCCCTGGTGTTGGGATCCAGTCTTCAGACCAGGCTTTGGCATTGAGCTGGGGCCCAGGCTCCTGTCTAGTTTGAGGCCCAGGCATTGGGATTCAGCCTCCAGATAGGGCTCTGGCATCAGTCCTGGGTCTGGGCCAAGGCTCAGGCCTTGGGACCCAGCCAGTCTGAAGTTTTGGATATCTGATGGATAAGGTAAGAAATTATTCAGGGAGTGGAGGTGAGCCTTGGCCTTTTCCTCTGGTCTCAGCCAAGACCTCGGCATCTTCCCTGCCCTAGGCCAATACTCCGGCATCACTCTCAGGCCTAGCCTATGGCCCCTGCTTTGCCCTAGGTGAGAAACCTTGGTCTAAACCCCACCCATATGAGATTGCAGGTGGCTCATAGTTGTTAAATATGGAAAAAAATCATTTGTAATATCTCTGGTGGAACTAAAGTTTTATCTGAATCAAATAAGAACTTACTATATTCTGTTGGATCCACTTCCCTCTTATCTGGTTAGGGAATTGCCTGCAATATCTTATTTCAATTGTTGGAGGTGATTAATTTATCTCTCGTAGTGGGAGTGGTTCAAGCTATTTTCTAGCAGGCAATGTTAACTCCTATTCTGAAGCTTTCTAGTTTGGATCTAGTGAAAAGTAATAATTAAAGACCAGTTTCTAATCTACCATTGGTAACAAAATTGATTGAGAAACTGATGACCAAGGAGATTTCTGAAGTTTGTTACAATAATGAGATTTTGGATATAATCACGTGGGCTTTTGGAGGGTTGAAGTATGGAGACTGTGTTGGTAGCATTGTTGGATGCGGTGCTATCTAGGATAGATAGTGGGGAAACTATGTATTTGACTTTATTAGACCTGTTCAGTGTATTTGATCTAGTGGAGCATTCTATTCTGATTTAATGTTGTGGGGAATTAAGCTTAGGTTGTCAAGTGTTGGATTGGATTAGGTCTTTTTTGAGTGATAGAACAATTTATAAGCTTTTAAGGAAGAAAATCACTATATTTTTAGGTGAATTTCGGTTTTCCCCAAGGTTCTTCACTATCTCCACTTCTTTTTAACTTCTTTTTGATACCTTTAGGGAGGATTATTAGGTCTTTTGGTTTTCCCCCTATGTTTATGCAGATGACATACAATTAGTGGGTACCTTTGGGAAAAGATCCTAAAAAATCTTTTACCTAGTTTATTGAGTGTTTAGCAGTAGTTGGAGGTTAGTTGAAGAAAAATTGTTTGATTTTAAAGGCCAAGAAAACAGTGTGGTTACAGCTTGGTTTGGGCTCTTCCCAGCTAGCTCTTTAATTGATGGTCATCTATTGATGATATCAGATGAAGTAAGGTCTCTGAGTGTAAGACTGAATTTGATGATGAATAGGGAAAGTCAGATAGCTGCAGTGGTAAAAAAAAAAAAGTGTATTTGAATTTGAAGTTAAGACCAATGAATTTGATGCTAGTTATAAATGCTTTGAAAAAGGTGACTTTTGTTATCAGTCTTATCTCAGCTAGAAAATCGCAATGTTCTATGTTTTTCAGGAAACTTGACATATAGACTACAGACCATGCAGAGTACTGCTGCATGGTTTTTAATAAACAGTTGTAGATGAGATCCAGCTTGATCATTTCTATGACAGTTACATTAGGTTCCCATTTCACTATGGTGTGAATTCAAGTGCCTTGCATTAGCATTTAAAATAATGAAAGGTTGTCGTTTTCCTCACTTAAATGGGAACTGAAATGGTACTGCAGTGGTAGAGTCCCTATGTTTGTACAGAAATGTCAATTATACCTTCCAGCAGGTCCCAGGCTCAACGCTGGGGGCCTGGCCAAGAGTCTGGGTCCCAAGATCAGGCCCAGGCCTCGGAGCCCAGGTCTCAGAGCTCCTTTTCTTGGTCTTCTTTCTTTGGTGCTTGAAAGCCAATTGACGCCATCTGCAGGGATTATGCATTCACCCCAGCAGATGGTGCCATTTTGATGTATGGCAATGCTTTGCAATTTAGTACATCAAAATGGTACCGTCTGCTGTGGTGAATACACCAGAGTTAATTAGATCCAGCGCAACCCCAGCAGATGGCATCAATAGGATTTCAAGTGCCAAAGAAAGAAGACCAAGAAGAGGAGATCCAAGTCCTGGGCTCTGAGGGCTGTGTATGACCCTGGGCCTGAACCTGGCATCAGGACCCAGCCTCTGGGTTGGATGCTGGCATCGGGACCTGGTCTGTAGACCAGACCGCGGTGTCAGGTCTAGGCCCAGGCCCTGGCCTATTCCTAGTCCCAGGCATTGGGATATGGCCTCTGGGCCGGGCCCCAGCATTGGACCTGGATCTGGGTTAAGGCCTCTGTATTGGTACCCAGCATCTAGGTCATCCTAGGTCAGCCTGCACAAAGCCGAGGCTTTGGACTGTGACTGTGCCCAGCAGCAGCATCAGGCCTGGGCCTCAGCCAAAGGCTAAGCCTTGTATAGGACAAGGTCACTGTGATCTACCATATCCTTAGCCTGTACAAGGATGAGGCTTCAGCTTGGGTCTAGGCCTCGCTGGCGGATCTGGTGGGAGGCCTAGTTTGGCCTTGTTTTTGTTTTTGGCCTATTTTGGGGTGGTTGTTTTTTTAAATGTTTGATTTGTTTTTTTCACATGAATGAAATGAATCAAACATTTCACAAACTTAAATTTGTGGGGGGAAAAACTCCTCAAAGTGAACCAAAAACATTTTTTTTTTTTACCTGCACCCTCCTAGTGCTTACATTGAATAATTTACCAGTTTATTGTCTGGTTAACCAGATGAACAAATCTTCAAAAAGTAGCACAAAAGATATTTTATAGAAATCCAAAATGATATGTAAAGGCTCTCACCACTTTGATTTTATTGATTTTTTTCAAGGTTATAAACCAGACAGTAAATAGCCATCAGATTCTAAGTTATAGTCATTAAACTAGAAGAATATGCATGCAAATAATCTGGAAAAGAAATAGATGAATGTGTTCTGTATGTGTCAAACATCTGGAAAAGAAAACTAGGCATATACACACAGCTGTACTCTCTAGGATGTTTCCCAGATTCAGAGGGATGTTATCTATTATGGATTCATTGAGCATGTTATTGCTTCTTTGTGAAAGCCTAACATCTGAGAATTCTCTCAATCACTGGACAAATCAGCAATGACTGGAGTGTCTAGTATAAGTAATAAATTATGACCATCTATTGAAATATAAAGCTACCATGCCGTATGAGAGAAATGGAAAATATTATGGTTATATAGAACTTCAAAAGCATTTATTGTAGAGTAGTGGGATAGGTTAATTGAATATTTAATGCAATTTTCTGCACAGCATCCTGTGACGCATCATATTAAATTGAATTAAATAGAAGTCATTGTTCTTGGATAAAATAACTTGCTTTAAAAGAACCAGAAATGATTATGTCACAGAAATTCCCTCAGAAAATACCACAAAAGATTTGCAAATAACTTTTTTTTTTCTGATATTAATGTATATGATAAATCAAATTATAGCATCCTGCATTCTCTTAATAGGGGGCAGTAGATTTCCTCCTTCATATAGGTAAGAACATAAGAACATGCCATTCTGAGTCAGACCAAGGGTCCATCAAGCCCAGCATCCTGTTTCCAACAGTGGCCAATCCAGGCCATAAGAACCTGGCAAGTACCCAAAAACTAAGTTTATCCCATGCTGCTGATGCTAGTAATAGCAGTGGCTATTTTCTAAGTTATGGCAATGCTTAGTATTATTCAAGTCATAAGTTCCTGATACACAAATATTTAAAATCTAAGGGGGTCATTCACTATGCCACAGTATATTTCCATGAGGGAAAAATACCACAGGGATCACAAAGCTGCAGTAAATAACCCTGAGTCCTTATGAATCCTGTGGTATTTCTCCCATGGAAAAAAAACATGATGGGACAAAATCCAGTGGCACCATTTTGAAAAATGGTCATTACAAAGTCCCAGAACCCATGGGCTGATCCAGACCCCCACTACACCACCAATGTACGTTCTACAAATAAGGGGTGTCCAGGGAAAAGGCTAGGCTGGGGTTCTGGGGCTAGTAGACCACCAGGGAGCTTTTATTGTGAAAGGGGGTATCTGTGGGGTGGGGGTTTGTCCAGTCAACTGGCCCAGTAGGGCCATGTTTTTTTTTCAAAAAAGAGGAAGAACAGGGGGGCTAGGTAGAGGAGATGGTGCTGGCCTCCCAGCCTCCAGGTACTAGACTTGCCAGTGAAGGGGCAAGGTTGGGGGGTGGGGTGGGTGCATCCTTTCTTACAAAATTAAATTTCATTCATTGATATTTATCAATTGTTTTCCAGATACAAATCACTCAAAGCAATGTAGAGGGTTTTAGATGTGTTAGGAGCTGGGCTTCATTTTGGGGAAGGGGGAGCCTTTGTTGCAACCGTCCCTTTCCGACGGCTTCACTCCACCTACCTCTCTTTGTTTGCTTCTCCTCGTGCTGCAGATGGACGCCTGGCTGCCGCGGCGTCTGCCTGCCGTCCTCTCCGGCGTCCACGGACCGGCTTGGCGCTGCCTCCTGCCATGCTCCGCTTGAACCATAGGGTGCGCGCACCGCGCAGCCCTCCTTCTTATTTCCTACTTGGCACGAACCTCCGGGGCGTCCCCCCGTGATGATGTCATGATGCCCGGATATTTAAAGCCTACAATGTTTGCTAGCCTTTGAGTTAGCAAGGGGGTAATCCTACGGGAATCCTACGGATGGGATTCGCTCTCCGTACCCAGTACTCTACCTCTCCAATCTCTATTGGACTCTCTAACGCTAATGGGGTATCGCCCCTCGGGGGCCTCACTTGCTTTCCAGGTCGCTATCAGGAAACCGGTACTTGGTCCTTGAGGGCCTGCCTCCGTTCCAGCCCCAGTGCCATCTCCGTGGAACCACTGCGTGAGTACATCATCTGCAAGCCTCCCAGCTCTCGGGGTTCAGATACTCGCTCCTCGATGGTCTGCTCTCCCAACTCTGGGGATCTGCATACTGGGGTCTTGTATATTCTCCACTGTACTCATTCTCTCAGTTCTATTCACTACAGCAATGCTACCGGAGGAGTCACTGTTCCAGCACCTGAGGGATACCAGCCCTGCTGGCTATTCCAGCTGCTCACTACTGCCACCTCTGGTGGCTTCCTTACACATCTAATAAAAGATCAAACTCTGTGTTTGTGTGTCCTGAGCTAAGCCTAACCTGTGGCCCCTCCAGGATTTCCCCCCATGGGCGTGGTCAGCTGCCACAGTATCCAAGGGTCCACCCAAACCTCACAGTTTAAAACAGATTGCGAACTCCATGGATCCGGCACAGCTCAATGCCTCACAGGCCGTCCCTGGCCTAGCCCTTCGCATAGCTGAACAACAAGATGCATTGAAGAAACTCACTTCAGCGTTTTATCAGCTACAAGCACAGAAGACACAAGGCGCCACTTCCAGTAATGAAGGTCAGTTATCTAAAGTAACTATAAAGACTATGGTACCTCTGGCTGCTCCAGTTCGTTTCTCGGGAGAGATTCAAAGGACTAGCATTTTGCATTACAGCCTGCACCCTCCCCTCAGCCTACACTAAGATTACTTATATTCTATCTTATCTTGATGGAAGGGCCTTGTCTTTGGCCTCAACGCTGTGGGAGCGCAAGGATCCAATGCTGCAGGATATTGAAGGATTTATAGAATTATTTAAATCCATTTTTGATGATCCTGCTCCAGTGACTGTTGCTGATTGTGACCTGGTGGACCTGAAGCAAGGTAACCGACCACTGGCTGATTTTGCAATAGGGTTCAAGACTCTTGCTACAGAATTATGCTGGGAACCTAGATGCCTAAAAACTCTCTTCTTCAGAGGTCTGAATACCCGCTTGAAGGATGAGCTTGCCACTCGAGAGACACCTGTCTTGCTGGATGAGCTAGTGGCTTTGGCTACTAGAATCGACCACTGGCTTCATGATAAGGTGAAAGAACTCAAGCCCACTAAAGGACCGGTTCAGAAGGAGACTCATGCTAAACTTGCACTTTGGGTAGTTCCAGCAGCTCCTGTTGCCAGTGGAGAAGAACCAATGCAACTCGGCCGCAGTCATTTGACTTCAAAAGAGAGAAGACTTCAGAAGAAGCATGGCCTATGTATGCACTGTGGATAAGCTGGTCACGACGTCCCAACATGCTCTATTCGTCCGGAAAATGGACGGGCCTAAGTCCTGCAGGAGGACTGTTCTTAGGCCTTACTATGCCTTCTCCTCCACTCTCTCTACCAGTCTCCCTGACTTGCAGACCGTCTACAATCCAAACTCTTGCCCTTGTGGATTCGGGGGCAGGAGGCAACTTTATACTTCGACACCTAGTGGAATATTTGAGGATTCCCCTCGTTACTTTAGAAGCTCCACTACTCTTGTCTTCCATCCATGTAGAACCTTTGCCCGGTGATGTGACTTGTCGTACTGAAGCAGTGAGTCTTTGCACCGGAGCCCTCCATACGGAGACAATCCCCTTCCTTGTGCTAGAGAAGGCCATGTAAACTATCATTCTGGGGTTACCCTAGTTGCAGATGCATCAGCCTCAATTAGACTGGTCCTCCTTGGAACTCTCCCGCTGGGGCCCAGGTTGTCATGGAAGATGCCTCACGGAAGTCTCTCCTGTTCCCTGCATGCCTACAACTCCAGTGATAGCAGGACTGCCGCCTCAGTATGCATCATTCAGTGATGTGTTTTCCAAAGAAGCTGCTTACATCCTCCCTCCACACAGATCTTACGACTGTGCCATTCAGCTGAAACCAAATACTGAACCTCCTAAAGGGCATGATTATCCTCTCTCTGCAATAGAGAACAAGGCTATGTCCGAGTACATTGAGGAGAATTTACAGAAAGGTTTCATTAGACCTTCAAAGTCGCCAGCCGGTGCAGGATTCTTCTTTGTGGGAAGAAGGACGGAACTTTACGTCCTTGTATCGATTATCGAGGTCTGAACGAGACCTGAAGGGGGCCTACAACTTAGTCCAGATTCGCAGTGGTGACGAGTGGAAAACTGTTTTCAACACTCGAGATGGTCATTTTGAGTACTTAGTAATGCCCTTCGGCCTGTGCAATGCACCCGCTGTGTTCCAGAGCATGATGAATGACATTCTGTGGGATTTGTTGTACAAGAGTGTCGTGGTGTACCTAGAGGACATCCTGATATTTTCTTAGAATTTGTCTATGCATCTAGAAGACGTCAAGCAAGTTCTACTAAGACTCCGAGAACACAGACTCTACGCCAAAATATCCAAGTGTGAATTCCATAAAGACTCCGTGCCTTTTCTTGGCTACATTGTGTCTAAAGATGGCTTCCAGATGGATCCCCAAAAATTAGAAAGTATCAAGAATTGGTCCCAACCTACCAGCCTGAAGGCCCTGAGATGATTTCTGGGGTTCACCAACTATTATAGAAGCTTCATAAAGAACTACTCTTCTTTAACCATGCCCTTGACTGCCATGACCCGGAAAGGGGCCAATGCTTCTAAATTGTCTGCGGAGGCCATTTCCGCGTATGAAGATTTAAAGACTGCCTTTTCCACAGAACCATGCCTATGTCATCTGGACCCCAACAAGCCATTCATCGTGGAGGTCGATGCCTCTGACGTCAATGTGGGGGCTGTTCTAAGCCAGACTGCAGATTCAAAGTCCTTACGTTCCTGCTCTTTCTTCTCATGACGTTTCTCTCTGGCAGAGAAGAATTATGGGATCAGTGACAAAGAGCTCCTGGCTATTAAGTTGGCATTCAAAGAATGGTGGCCTTGGCTCGAAGGCGCTCAACATCAAATTACCATGTTTATGGACCATAGGAATCTAGAGTATCTCTGCCATGCGCAACATCTTAATCACAAACAAACAAACAAACAAACAAAAAAACTTTAAACAAACTGAAAATTAAAAAAAAATCCTGAAACAAAAACAATGTACCAAAATGAAAATTTTGGACCTATACATCCATATGAATAAAAGCTCCCCAACCCATCTCCCCAATATCACAAATTAAACCTAGTCTCTCCGAATCCCTTCCAGTTGCTCCTGAAGGAGAACCAACTGACCCCTGTTTTGCTATGTCCCATCTGGAATCACTTGAACCTGTGTCAAGCTACTGCTTAGATACTGGGCCAGATGACCAGCAAGAGAGTGAAAGGCTACTGGGACTGACTTGGTAGAGCAGTTCAGGGAAGACTCAGGAACTTGAGACAGCATAATCCCTATCTGGCTAGTGCATGATCTTTCTCTAGGGCAGGGTCCTGCTTCCTCCTGTGGTGGGCCTCACTTTTGATATTAGGCCTCTATGACATTAGGGATATGTTATTATTGAATATGTTATATTATGCTGTTTTTATATTAGACCTCTATGACAACAGAATGTTGGGAATTATTAGAAAGGGAATGGTGAATAAAACGGAAAATGTCATAATGCCTCTGTATCGCTCCATGGTGAGACCACACCTTGAATACTGTGTACAATTCTGGTCACTACATCTCAAAATAGATATAATTGCGATGGAGAAGGTACAGAGAAGGGCAACCAAAATGATAAGGGGAATGGAACAGCTCCCCTATGAAGAAAGACTAAAGAGTTTAGGACTTTTCAGCTTGGAGAAGAGACGGCTGAGGGGGGATATGATAGAGGTGTTTAAAGTCATGAGAGGTCTAGAACGGGTAGATGTGAATTGGTTATTTACTCTTTCGGATAATAGACTGGGGGGCACTCCATGAAGTTAGCATGTGGCACGTTTAAAACTAATCGGAGAAAGTTCTTTTTTACTCAACGCACAATTAAACTCTGGAATTTGTTGCCAGAGAATGTGGTTAGTGCAATTAGTATAGCTGTGTTTAAAAAAGGATTGGATAAGTTCTTGGAGAAGTCCATTACCTGCTCTTAATTAAGTTGACTTAGAAAATAGCCACTGATATTACTAGCAACGGTAACATGGAATAGACTTAGTTTTTGGGTACTTGCCAGGTTCTTATGGCCTGGATTGGCCTCTGTTGTAAACATAGAAACATAGAAATGACGGCAGAAGAAGACCGAATGGCCCATCCAGTCTGCCCAGCAAGCCTCACACATTTTTTCTCTCATTCTTATCTGTTTCTCTTAGCTCCTTGTTCTATTCCCCTTCCACCCCCACCATTAATGTAGAGAGCAGTGATGGAGCTGCATCCAAGTGAAATATCTAGCTTGATTAGTTAGGGGTAGTAGGGGCAGTAACCGCCGCGATAAGCAAGCTACACCCATGCTTATTTGTTTTACCTAGACTATGTTGTACAGCCCTTGTTGGTTTTTTTTTTTTTTTTCTCCCCTGCCGTTGAAGCAGAGAGCCATGCTGGATATGCATTGAAAGTGAAGTATCAGGCACATTTGGTTTGGGATAGTAACCGCCGTAACAAGCCAGCTACTCCTCGCTTTGTGATTGCGAATCCTTTTTTTTTCTTCACCCCTGTCATTGAAGCTATGCAGGATATGCGTGAAGCATCAGTTTTTTGTTTTTGGTTTTGGTTTGTTTTTTTTTCCCCTGCCGTTGAAGCAGAGAGCTATGCTGGAAATGCGTGATGTATCAGTCTTTCTCCCATGCCGATGAAGCAGAGAACCATGCTGGATATGCATGGAAAGTGAAGTATCAGGCACATTTGGTTTGGGGTAGTAACCGCCGTAACAAGCCAGCTACTCTCCGCTTTTTGAGTGCGAACCCTTTTTCTTCTCCCTTGCCGTTGTAGCAGAGAGCTCTGCTGGATGTGTGAAGTATCAGTTATTCTTCTCCCCTGTCATTGAAGCAGAGAGCTATGCTGTATATGCATTGAAAGTGAAGTATCAGGCATATTTGGTTTGGGGTAGTAACCGCCGTAACAAGCCAGCTACTCCCCTCTTTGTGAGTGCAAATCCTTTTTTCCATTACCTCTTGCTGTTGAAGCTTAGAGCGATGTAGGAGTCACAGTAAGCATGTGTATGTTTATTTAATAAGGGTATTTTGTCAATAGCCATCATTCTGGCGAGTCACCCACTCTTCATTGGCGGCCTCTTGACTTTATGGATCCGCAGTGTTTATCCCACGCCCCTTTGAAGTCTTTCACAGTTCTGGTCTTCACCACTTCCTCTGGAAGGGCATTCCAGGCATCCACCACCCTCTCCATGAAGAAATACTTCCTGACATTGGTTCTGAATCTTCCTCCCTGGAGCCTCAAATCGTGACCCCTGGTTCTGCTGATTATTTTCCTATGGAAGAGGTTTGTCGTTGTTTTTGGATCATTAAAACCTTTCAAGTATCTGAAAGTCTGTATCATATCACCTCTGCTCCTCCTTTCCTCCAGGGTGTACATATTTAGATTCTTCAATCTCTCCTCGTACGTCATCCGATGAAGATCCTCCACCTTCCTGGTCGCCCTTCTCTGTACCGCTTCCATCTTGTCTTTGTCTTTTTGTAGATACGGTCTCCAGAACTGAACACAGTACTCCAGGTGAGGCCTCACCAAGGACCTGTACAAGGGAATAATCACTTCCCTTTTCTTACTCGATATTCCTCTCTCTATGCAGCCCAGCATTCTTCTGGCTTTTGCTATCGCCTTGTCGCATTGTTTCGCTGTCTTCACATCATTAGACACTATCACCCCAAGGTCCCTCTCCTGCTCCGTGCACATCAGCCTTTCCCCCCCCATCGAGTACAGTTCATTCGGATTTCCACTCCCCATATGCATGACTTTGCACTTCTTGGCATTGAATCTCAGCTGCCATATCTTCGACTACTCTTCCAGTCTCCTTAGATCCCGTCTATTCTCTCCACTCCTTCCGACGTGTCCACTCTGTTGCAGATCTTAGTGTCATCCGCAAAAAGACAAACCTTACCTTCTATCCCGTCCGCAATGTCGCTCACAAAGATATTGAACAGGACCGGTCCCAACACCGATCCTTGCGGTACACCACTTAAAACCGCTCTCTCTTCAGAGAAGGCTCCATTTACCATCACACATTGTCTTCTGTCCGTCAACCAATTTGCAATCCAGGTCACCACCTCGGCACTCACTCCCAAGCTTCTCGTTTTATTCACCAGTCTCCTGTGCGGAACCGTATCAAAAGCTTAAAAAAGTCTACTAGTGCTTACTTTTTCATTCCCTTCCAACTGGAGGAAAGCAGGAGTCAAACCTGCAGCTTCATAACGCAGAGATCAGTGCTCTTTTCCCCTGAGCCAGCACAGGACTGCTGGGCTTGATGGTCCCTTGGTCTGACCCAGTATGGCATGTTCTTATGTTTACCTGCATGGCCGGGCCCGTTTGAAAATTGGCCCAGCGCGTGTAAGGCCAGGCCATGAGCGTAAACCCCAGGATTTATGCACGCCGGGGTTTTAAAATCTGGCCTTAAATGAATATGTAAAAAGTTAGCACTGTTTTTGTTTTTTATGTACTCTTGTATAATAATGTGCTATAGTATTACCTTCTCTTCAGATTAGCGTGGTGGTTTCCAAATATTATTTAACACATCTTAAACCTTGCAAAGCTTTTCTTCGCACAGTGACATGCTTTTCTATCAGGCAGTTTAGGCCTTGCTGTAAGTTTGAGTTATATGCTATGTTTAACATAGGGAACTTTCCAGTTAATGGGAGGTTCTGGAGTATGCTCTTATATGAATGAAAAGGAGTTCCAGCCTCCAAAGGGAATGGGTTTGGGTGGAAGATATTTGCAGAGCTTCCACAAGCATTGGAGGCAATGGTGCAGTAAAAAGAGAGTGAGCTGAAGCTTTCATGAATCAAGAAGTCTACAAACTTAAAGGTGAATTTTAGAAGGTGGACATGTGCCAAAATTAGAAGATGGGTGCACATCTAGCACATGCACATGTCCATGTGATTTTTGTAAGCTGTCCACATGTGCGCACAAGGACCAATGCGCAAATACCTTGCATTGTGAAAAAAAAGGAGTAGAATGTGGGTGGGGCATGGCCTTTCTGAGGTGGAGCCAAGAGATATGTGTGCAAGTAGCTTGGGCTTTCATCCAGGTATATTTCAGCACAAAGTTGCTTCTGCTGTGGATGAGGTGTCTGATTAAAACTATTTCCAGGCAACTCTGAAGTGTTTGAGGGATCTGGGTTAACTAAGGGGAGTGCAGGCTACAGAACAAGGGGGGTTTAGAGAACCAAGCTCTAGACTGGGCAAACTGGTGGACGAACTGGTGAAACTGATCATGGCCTGGACATACATCTTTTATAAAAGTTCCTTTCTTGTACATCCCAAAGCCGACTTATACTGTATGCCCACAAGCTTAAAATTAGGAGCACACATACATGCGCCAAGGTTATTTTATAATGTGCATTTGTGCACACAGTATATAAAATTGCTGCATTTCTGACTGCACACTCATATAAACATGTATATGTGTGCCTGTGCACCCATTTTAAAGTTACTGTCTGAGGTTGAGACTTGTAGCCCTGGTTGGGATTTAGATTGGTTATGTGTTGGAGAAGATTTGCGAGTTTGAGTTGGTTGGAGAAACCAATGCTCCTACAAGCAGTTCAAACTCTGATGCTTTTCAGTAGCTGGATCTTAGTTCTTTGCCACAACTCTTGTTTCTAATGTTTTAAAGTTTGTCTTTTGGTTTGTTCTGTAATATTTCTATGAATGTTCTCTTGTACCCCGCCCCTGACTGTTTCTGGAGGGTCAGGCAATAAAGGTGATTAAAGAAAGAAAGTAGGGTTTTCAAGATTGGGGATCCTCCAGTTAAGTGGGACATTTTTATATGCTTTGGGAAGCCCATAAACATTGCAAGGAATTTTCAGTGCTTCCTGCAGGAGTCAGGGACCTTGGATGGGATTGGGTTGAGATAGTCCCCTGAAATGTGGTTAATTTTGAATTAAAGAGGACTATGAGTAACCTGTGTGAAGTTCATATTGAATGGAGTGAGAAATTGTTTTTGAACATGAATTTTGGACTTAATTCTACTGATGTTTTTTCCCCCATCTTTATTCTGCTTTAATTGGACCTTGATTTTTGGACTGTTAAATAAGTTCTACCTTCTTTTGGGAGCAATCGGAGTGTGACAGTGTTTTCTTACTGGGTGTATGACTCCCCTTGGGCCTCATAGCTTTTTTGTGCTGTCCCTTGGAGGAGGAATCCTGGTTCCAGGGCTGCAGGCCTGCTTTTACCACTTCTGTAACCGCTGAAGGTGACCTTGAGTGAAGGGTGGGAGCGGGGTTTACACTTCATTTGCATGAAAACATTTAACAAAGATTCCCTAGAAGCCCTGCAACACATCTATATTGAAAGTGATAGGATCACTGGAAAGATATAAGTGCAAAGAAATTGACATTTCTGCAGTGTTTCTATTTCATTCACACTATTTGGACTTTCTTGCTTCTTTTATTTTTCTTCTAGAGTTTTTTTTTAATACTTTTGTATGTTGCAATTATTTTTATTTCTTTAGCATTTTTGTCAGTGCTATTAGTGGGTTGGCATGCAGTGTTACTTTCTCTTCTTTTTCTGAGCTGCATCATTCTATCACTTTTTTTGGGGTCATATACAATACTGAAAACCAGATCTCCTTCTGCCATGCTAGGTGTGGTAGACTTAAAACCATAAAGGAATGGCTGTATATGGGGGTCATTGTTGAATAGTTTGTATATTTGCAAAGTATGTAGATACTTTTACCACACGTACTTTCAGCTTTCAATGAGGAACTACCTGGGTGGGTTCTTTTTGAACGAGGGTAGAATATGCATGCCGGAAACCCCTGCAAAGTTTTACTCTGCTATTTGAGCTGGTAGCTAAGTGGTGCCAAGAAAATGTGTACATCTGAAAAATCTGGTGAACGCCTGCTATTTTCCTCCCCTGACCTATACACCCTAAACACAGGAATGTCTTTTTTTAGCCCGGTTACTTGTAAATTTACATGTGCTATGGAAGCCCATGTGAACGTTTATCCAGACAGAAATGGAAAATGTTCAGACAGGCCAATTTACCTAGGTAAAGGTATTATAAATTGTCACAAGATGGCCAAACCATGGATCCATATTAGCGTACAAATACCCTTCATATGAGTACCACACATGTGCTACCATAAAGAGTAAACAGGCACCCTACTAGAGCCAGGTGCACTCCATGAGCACTGTGAGAGCCTGCCTACACCCTCTAGTATTATAGGAACCAATCTACAGCTCCCTAATCTGGAAGAAAACCTCAGGCACCAACTGGTATCCATCAGTATTACAGGAATCATCCTGCAGTTCTCTCATCTAGAATACAATTGTGAAGAACAATCAATAAATTCCCCTGTACCATGTTTACAAGAGTGCTTTGCTTTATACTTTTCTTGAATTTTTTTGTGAAAAACTGTATAGGCACATTTCTCCCCACTAAGCACTGAGCTTTAGAGCTTGAATATTGATTAGGCTTTCTACTCTCAATAAAGCTGAATAAACACCAATGTGACCAGCAGCTGTGAGAACGCAGGATGAGTGGACTGACCTGCATGAGAGCTCAAGCAATTGAAAAAAATGCATTAAGAAAGGTTAAACACATTAGTGGATACTTTTAAGTCTTTTAGAACAAACTCAATATACTTAATAAAGCAATTTCACCTGCTACTTATTTCTGTCATCTGTAGAAATGTATTTTTTTAAAAAGCAGCTACAACAGATTGTTATTAGGAATATTGCTGCAAATGAATGGAGCAATCATTTACCTGTGATTATGAAAGCAGCATTGGAGTTTGAAAAATATTTCTTCATATTTATATTTTTAGAGGGCAATCTTGAAAAGCCATTTACCTGTGTAAATGGATATTTAACCAAGTAAGAGGACTGTCTCAAAAAACTATCCACCTTTTTTGTGGGGGAAAGTACATGTATTGTGGCAAGATGCTCATACTTTTCCTTGCATTATCAAAAATATGCACATTGCTTGGGATGGAAAAATATGTCCTCAGAAAAATGAGATGCAAATCTCTGTGGCGTCTTTGGGCAGTTTTCAAACAGAAAGTCCAAATGAACTATTTCATTCAGAACCGGTGCAAAATTCATGGGGAAAAGTACAGACTTTGCACCTGCCTACATAGTTTTGAAAATTGCTTTCTTGATATGGTTCCATGATAGAGGCAAATTGGTGTTTAACATTACTGCACACATGTAAATCCTTCACTGATGTTATAATGAGTTCACAAGTGGAGCTGCTTTTCTGACATTACGTTCCTATCATCAAAGTAGCACATCCAAAAATATTTTCAAACACTGATTTTTTTTTTTTTTTTTTTAAGAAAAATCAATGAGCGACTGTTCCCTGGTTCTTCAACTATTCATCTACAACTTATATTAAGCTTCCTCTGAGTGATGTTTTTACTAGGGATATACTTGTGTTTGAAATGACATAGGCAATTTCAAAATAATCTGAAAAAAGTTCCCCTGATATGAAAAAATATAATAATTGTCAAGAAACAGTACATAGTTGTGACAATTTTTTGAAAAAATGTAAAGGTGCCTTCATATAACCACCACAATCCTTTACTTTATAGTCATGGGGATATGCAAAAGAATCAATAGTTTGAAATCACTGCGCACCAAAAAACACTTGCGAATATTTAACAAAAGCATATTTAAACAGCAGTGCTTACAAAATACCTTTTATTACTTTTGTGTTACATTATGAAAATGTGTATCTATCTATATGCAGTCAGTACTCATAAAAAGATAAGCAGAGTATAATACTTCCCTCTGTTTAACCAGATATAACCATTATAGTTCTTCCTGTCTCTCTTGAGTACAATCTGTGTTTCATGGCTTTTCTGATCCTCCTTGAAAAAAGCTGAGTAGCAAAACATGTCCCATGTTAGAGGAAGAAATATCAGTTATATCTGGTTAAGTAGAGGGAAGTATTTTTACTCATTTTTTTTATCAGGATTGGTTATATATATTTTTTCATAATATAATTCAAATGTGGTAAAAGGTTTATATAAGCACTGTTTAAGCAGTTTTTGGTTAAATATTAAGAATGTGCAGGGAAAAAAAATTCATATTTGTTTTTTGGTTCATTTTCAGGAGGGTTTTTCACATGATTTTTGGGTCATGGAATTTTGAATCATTTCATTTGTGAAAAAAAAAAAAGAAACATTTAACACCCCCTCCCAAAAAAAGAACCAGTAAAAACAAAAGTGGGGCCTCCCAGGTCTTCCCATCCTGTCCCCACCACCCATGCTTCCCACTGAGAAAAATGCTGGGGCCAAGATCCCACTGACCCCCACTTACCTGGATGATGCTGATTCGCTGCCTGTGAGGCCTAGACCCAGGCTGAAGCCTCAGCCTTGCAGAGGCCGTGGTATGTCGCCATGACCTTTGCCATGGCCTAAGTAATGCTGACATTTCAGCCTCGGACTAGGCCAGAGCTTGGGCCAAGACCCAATGCTGTGGCTGGCCCAGAGGCCTGGTCCAGACATTGGGACCTCAATCCGTACTCAGGCCCAAAGACAAGGCTTCAGCCCAACCCAAGCATGATGCCAAGAACCAATCTGGAGGCTGGGTCCCAACAACTGGGCTTTAGCCTAAGCAAGGACCAGGCCCAGGCCCAATGCCATGGCCCAACCCTGATGCCAGCACTTCAACCCGGAGCAAAGTCCTGATGCCAGAGCATTGACCAGGACCCAGGCCTTATGCTGGGGCCCAGCTCAGAGGCTAAGTCCTGATGCCTAGTCCTTGGCCTAGGCTGCAGCCTGAACTCAGGCCTGATGCCACAGCACTTCTTGGAGGTCAAATTCCCAATGAAGGGGCTTCGACCAGAACCCAGGCCCAATGCTGGGGCCTGTCCTGGAGGCCAGGTTCTGAGCCCCTGGCCTTGGCCTAGGGTCAGGCTCAGGTCTGGGGCCCAGGCCTCAGAGCATTGATGAAGAAATCTTCTGTTTTCTTTCTTCATAAACTGACACCGTACCCTGGTGGTCACACCAGAGTTAATTAACTCCAGCAAATTCACCCCAGCTAATGGTACTATTTTAATGTATGGAAATTTCATACAATGCAGTACATAAAAATGGCATCATCTGCTCGGATGAATGTGCTGAAGTTAATTAACTGCGGCACGACCCGAGCGCACAACATCAGTTTATTAAGAAAGAAGACAGAAAGGACTGCTTTGTTGGAACACTGAGGCCTGGGCTCTGGGCCTGGCCCTGGCCCTAGACCAAGGCCCAGGTGTCAGGACCCAAACTCCAGGCAAGGCCCTGGCATCTGGTCTGAGTCTGAGCCAAAGCCCCAGTATTGAAACATGGTCTTCTGGCTATGCTGCAGCGTCGGGCCTGTGTCTGGGCTCTGGTCCATGCATTGGGACCCGGCCTGTGCTGGCTCTGGGCCAAGGCCTCGGGATTGGGCCTAGTTCTGAGCCAAGGCAAAGGTGTTGAGATACGGCTTCCAGGCAACATCACAGTGTTGAGCCTGGGTCAAGGTCAAAGCACTGGTATCGGGACATGGTTTCCAGGCTGGACTATGATGTTGGGCCTAGACCCAGGCATTGGGACCTGGCCTGGCCATCAGATACCCAATGTGTCTGGTAAGTGATTTTTCCTGGGGCGAGGGCTTGGTTTTCAGCCGAGGCACCAGTGTCATGCTCAGGCATAGACCACATCCCCTGCTTTGTGCCTTGGCCTATGCCCTAGGCCTAGGTGATGTGCCAGTCTCAGGCCTAGGCCCAAAGCATTCTTTTCAAATGAATGTATTGAATAAGGTTTATTTCATTTGGGGGTCCTAATTTATTTTGGGGGCCCATGAATGAAACAAATTGCCCATATTTGTTGCATTTTTTAAATATATTTGAAACAAATTCCCACCCTTACTAAATATTTGCAAATGTTTTTGGTGCACAGTGATTACAAACTATTGATTTTTTTGCACATCCCCATGATTAGAAAGGAAAGAGTGGTAGTTGTATAAAAGGCACCTTTTTCACTTGTTTCAAACAATTTTCACCAGTATATGCTATTTTTGATATCTTAAAAAAAGAAATTGTATTAGGGGATCTTTTTTATTTTAAATTTAAATTTTGTCTTGATCTCATTTTTAAATCCTATACTTATGGCCCGATTTTAAATGGCCTGTGCGTAACAGAGGTTACGCGCGCGGCTGTGCCTTGCGTGTGCCACGTGCATTTTAAAAGGGGCCCAGCCGCTAGCGTAACACCTGTTAGTGCATGAGAGCCGGGACTCAGTAAAGGGGCGGTCTGGGGGGCGAGGTGAGGCAGGGCTGGAGGTGGAGGTGGCCGGTACAGCGCCCATTTACTACTGCTCCTTTGGAAGAGCAAAAGGTAAATTTTAAAAAATAGGGGTACCTAGGATAGGGAAGGGAAGTTAGGGTAGAGGGTAAGGAGAGCCTCAATCTCATCGCCTCACAAATTAGCTAAATTCTACCCCCGTTGTGCGCACCGCCTGGGAATTTATAACATGTGTGTGCCAGCGCGTGCATGTTATAAAATTGCACATCCATGTGTGGATGCTGGGTAGCGTGTGTATTTTTTAAAAATCAACCCCAAAATGTATATTTTTTGTATGATAGACAATGTTAATGATGTTTCATGTTGGGGTTTTTTTTAAATGAAACATCAAAAATTACCTCCATTTTTTTTTCTTTTTTTTTTTTTCAATGCATACTAATTCAAAATAATATGCACTCATTTGAAATAGTGCTAACTAACTTGAAATTGCATGCATTAAATCGAATAGAGTGCACTGATTCAAAAAGGCAGCCGCGCATGTTATAAAATCCGGCGTAGATTTGTTTGCGCCAGGTTGTGCGAACAAGCCTGCGCGCAGGTTTTAAAATCTGCACCAAAGCATGTGTGTGCACTTTTATGAGTTATTGCACACTATTTTTGTTACAATGTGATGGAAGGGAGCACTAGGGGGCACTCCCCATTGCGGGATAAGAGATGTGTGCTCTTGTGGTGAGATGGAGCCTTGTCTGGGAGAAGTGGAGACCAGACCCCTGCTGACCTGCACAGCCTCTGTGAGACCAACCATGCAAGGTTGGCCTCTAAGTAGTCCTCCAACCACTCCAAGCACTTTCGAACCTGCCGCTGGGTAATGGCAGAGGCGGCAGGCCAGACATGAGACAGAGGTGGATGAGGACTTGAACGTGGATGCTGAAGACAGCGAAACAGACGAAGACACTGGGAGAGATGATGACGAGGACAGGTTAAAATCAGTTGAGAATAAAAGTCTGGGACTCAAGGAGAGCAGAGGGCCTCCTCCCGCTGGCAGACAGTACAAGAAAGAGCAGCCATGAGCACAGGATGGACAATGGCCACAGAAGGAATCCGGGAACAGCAGACGGACATCTAGACAGGAGGATGAAGGAATCCACCAAACTCCATGCAGCGACATCCTAGTCGGAGCCTTGGGACCCAGCGTGATTGTCGCACCTGACAGGTCAGTAGATGGAGGACGAGACCTCCAACCCAGCATGGAAGATGCAACAGAGGGAATCCTGAGGTTGGGCTGAAGATGGCCACTAGGGTTCAATTCGGAACAAGACGAGGACATGACGGACGAGGAGGATCTTCGGCCCCATGGGATGGAGGAATCCTGCCAGCACCCTACACACCCCAGCGGGGGTGGTCGTGGACTACTGGGCCACTGTGCGTCCTACCAACCCAGCCGGGCTGGTCGCGGACCACACAGGGATGGGATGACGGAGCCTCAGGAACAAGGACGAAGAACTTCAGGATATGAAGACATCAGGACACATCAGGATGACAGGAACAATGGAACATCAGGACACATCAGGGACATGAAGTACAGAGACCAGGAACAACGACGACGAGAGATCCCACAAAGACAAGAGCCAAGCAGGAGCAGAGAGCAGGAATTCCAAGAGAGAACTTGCTCCTAGCAAAGGCAATGTTAGACTGAGAACTGAGCCCTTTTGTAGGGCTGGAGAATAGGAGACGCCCAGGGAGGAGTCCAGGTGGAGCCAGAGGGACCACTCCCTACTGGCCCTTTAAAGCAAGCAGAGAGGCGCGGTCCTGCACCTAAGGAACAGGAAGAGGAAAGACTGCAGGACCCTGGATAACAGCCATGCTGCCGCTGAAGAGAGGAGGAGCCGGAGCAGGCCTCGACCAGGCCCAACGTCGGAGCGGCGGCATCCTGTCCACGGAGGTGAAGGTGAAGGCAGCTCCATGCCACAGCAGAGCTGGGGCTGAAGGCCCCTCCCCACGGAGGGGTCAGGAAGCGTCGGTGGCCTCCAGGCCACATGGAAGGAGCATCGGCGGCCTCCTGCCGCGATAGGAGGACACTCGTACGGCTCCTGACGCGAAGGGGAACCTCGGCATGGTTCCTGCCACACCGGCAAGATGGCGGCCTCCGGGCCATGGAAGTAAGAGGCTGCCCATAGCTCCAGCTGCGGGCAGCAGTGCAACAATTTTGCAGTAGTAAGCAAATAGACTTAGTGCATGTTATTTGAATTGGTGCCCACTAATTTGAATAAGCATGCACAAAATATGACATACATTTTTAAATTAAAATTATTCAAAATGAAAAAGAATTATGGCAATGAAAAACACAAACAAAATAAAATGAAATAACATATTTTGCCATGCATACTCCTACTTTGCACTTGCTTCTGATGATTAAAATTATTGTGATCTAAAATGTTAAGATTGATAGATAAGGAAATAATAGTTTTGAGAAAATTTTATTTCTCATGGAAATTAAATTAGATTGTTTCACTACGTCTTTGTCATTTTTTGTTAATTCCTACTCGATTCTTTACAACCTTTTTTTTATAATAATCTACTGTTAAAATCTTGCAAAACCAAATCCTTCTTTTAGTTACAAATGAAATACCACTCATGTTTGTTTATCCTCAATACAATCTCCTGTTTCTTGTGGATATATATATGCATGTAAATGTGGGGTTTTTAATGTTACTAGAACAGTTCTGCTGCTTAACTGTTTTCTGTATTATCATGCTTTGTCTCCAAAGATAATGATCCTAATCTTGGGGGAAATAAATTGACCAAGATATCTTGCCTACGCCTTGTATATTCCTGTAAATAGTCCGTTGCAGTTTTTATTTATTGCTTTAATTCCTCCACCTCCTGCTCTTTGTATACTCCTCCTTGTTCGCCCTCCCTGTTCATTGTAATTTCTACCTTTAAAGTTACATTGTAAACCGGTATGATGTATGCATACTAATACCGGTATATAAAAGTTTTTAAATAAATAAATAAAATAAGATATAGGTTGCATTAGAAATCTATTTTGCTTTAATGTAAAACAGATAAATCAGAAAAGCAGTCATTGACTTAAAAAAAAATTGGCAAAAAATAGGCAAAAAAAGGAGAATGAAAAAAATAAGGCAAGCGAAGGAGAAAGTGAAAAAAAAAATAAGAGCATATTCCCATGACAAGAAAGGAAAGTCAGAACATTGATTAAAAAGAAGAAAATTGCCAGTGCCAATGGAAGTAAAGACATATTACAAAAGTATATTTAAAGAGAATGTCAAAGGTTTTTGACTTCAGGTGAAAACAATATAGTCCATGAATTGTCACCCTGTTAGCAAGTGTAGATGACTTTTTTTTTTTTTATTGAGGTTCCCAAGTGTAGCACTGGAAATGTAATGGTATTGAGTAGTCTGGTTGGAGTCAGTCTGGAGGATGGCTTCTAAAATGGACAGTAGTCTTTGTTCTAAAGCATAAATTGACAGACTTGAAGATTTAAACATGAGGAAAGGTGGATGAGGCAATATACAATAGAGACATTTAAATACCTTCAAGGTTTGCATACAGAGAAAGCAGGCCTCTTTCAAAGGCAAGAAGAGTCTCGAATGAGGGCTCATGGGATGAGTGTGAAATGGAGTAGATGCAGGAGTAATCTAAGGAAAGTTTTTTTCTCTACAGAGAGGTGGTGGATGCATGGAATAGTTTCCCATTAGAGGTGGTGGAGACAAGTACAGTATATGAATTCAAGAAAACGTGAGATAAATACAAAGAATGTCTGAGAGAATGATAGGGATCATAATGTAATTGAATAACATTAAGACTAGTGATTGCCAGCAAGTCCTTAAGCATATTTTTTTTTATACAGCTTTGTTCCACAGTGGAATAGAAAATCTCCAAATAAGTGCTTGCCTGGGAAAAGTTTTGGTTGCTGATAATCTCAACTGTTTAAAATCCATCCCTCCCCAGAGCTTGCTTCTCTTATATAGTCTAGCTAAGATAAATAATTACATTAATATCAAGATACTTTGCAAATCTTTATCTTTTTAAAGGTAATCTATATCAAACAAATTAACAAAATGACTCTTATTCAATGTGACATCTGTGGTACTTTTATCTTAAGGCAAACCATCTGAAGGCTTAGCGCATGCCCCATTTGTTAACAGCTATTTATAATGAAAAAAGGAGTTGATTCAATTTAAAGCAGAATTAACTGTAATTAATTAAAAATGGTAAACAGGAATTAGCATCCACCAAAGAAGCCTCCCCCACTTTATAACAAAACCTGCCCCGCCTCCAGAGAAGATTCAGAAACCCAGGAATAAGTGGTTTACAGGGGGCTCTGCTAGAATAAGACCTGTAGAATCAGAGAAATCCAATCTTCCCAATGGTGCAGCCAGGATATCCACCCCCACTTTCAGAGAAGATCCAGAAACCCAGGAATAAATGGATTGCAGTATGCTTTGGTAAGTTGAAGACCTGTGATACAGGGACACCCACACATGCTGAAATTATACCCATACAAAATGCCTTTTCTGTAATGGAAACTAAAATGGTATCTGAAAGAAAAGAAAATGCCCAATGTAAACAGAAACCCCATTTTCAGGCCTATCCTGTAAAGTGCGGCCGCGTTTACCCTGCTCCTAAGCCGCTTTTAACTCACGTTCCGGCCGCGTTAGCCCTTCCTGCGATCCCGAATCCCCTTTAACCTACTCCTACCGCGTCCTAAATTCCCCGGGTAACCCCTTCCGCCCGCGGCATGTATATTGCATGCAAACGAGCGAATTAGCTCGATATTGCATGCAAACGAGCCAATTAGCTATTCCCCTAGCATCCCGTAACCCGCGCCCCGACTAACGCTACCTTTCCCTGCCGTTTTGTCGCGCGTTTAACCTGCAAACTTACCGCCTAGGGGTGTGCATTCGGATTGACCGCATTAGTAAAACGCAACTCATATTTTTTTTTTACTTAAAAAATTGATTCGACATAAACGATCGGATTTCCCACATATCGAACATAGATATGTTCGATATGTGGGAAATCGCGATTGTTGAGCCAAAATAAAAATTTAAACCCCCTCACCCTCCTTAATCCCCCCCCAGACTTACCACAACTCCCTGGTGATCGAGCGAGGAGTGAGGACGCCATTTCTGCAATCCTTGGCGAGAAGCATGTGACGTCGGCGGCACGTCGAGTGACGCCGGCGTCACGTGATTCCCGGCTCGTTCGCGCCGGACGGCTCGTTCGGCCCAAAAAGAACTTTTGGCCAGCTTGGGGGGGTCAGGAGGCCCCCCCAAGCTGGCCAAAAGTTCTTTTTGGGCCGAACGAGCCGTCCGGCGCAAACGAGCCGGGAATCACGTGGCGCCGCGTCACTCAGACGCGACGTCACGTGATTCCCGGCAAGTTCGCGCCGGACGGCTCGTTCGGCCCAAAAAGAACTTTTGGCCAGCTTGAGGGGGTCAGGAGGCCCCCCCAAGCTGGCCAAAAGTTCTTTTTGGGCCGAACGAGCCGTCCGGCGCGAACGAGCCGGGAATCACGTGATGCCGCGTCACTCGACGTGCCACCGACGTCACATGCTTCTCGCCAAGGATTGCAGAAATGACGTCCTCACTCCTCGCTCGATCACCAGGGAGTTGTGGTAAGTCTGGGGGGGGGATTAAGGAGGGTGAGGGGGTTTAAATTTTTTTTTTGCACATATGTACATATACCCAACTCATTGGATTTTTTTTATGTCCATATTGGCCGCAAGTGGGACCCCCTTTCGGACATAAAAAATATGAACATAAAATTTTGCTCTGCACATCCCTATTACCGCCTACCCTGACCCAGGCGGTAGAGGCATGGGTAAGGGTAGGTGGCAAGCTTTCCCCCAGCCCCCGCTCACCTGCCCCGGCTGCGATCATGGGTGCCGGTCTCCGTGGCAGCCCCAGTCCTCTCCCCTCCTCCCGAAGCCAAAAAAAAAAAGCTTTTTTTTTTTTTTGGCTTCGGGAGGATGGGAGAGGACTGGGGCTGCCACGGAGACCGCTTTCCCCCGTGCAAGTAAGTTGTTTCGCCGCTTGTCTCTTCTCCCCCCTCCCGGAGCAGGGCGCGAAAAGCAGCCTTGCTCCGGGAGGGGGGGGGGGGAGAGATGACAGCGGCGAATCCAAAAAATAAGCGAAAAAAACTTAAAAGCTAAAAGTAAGTTGCTTCGCCACTGTCATCTCTTCTCCCCCCCTCCCGGAGCAGGGCGCGAAAAGCAGCCTTGCTCCGGGAGGGGGGGAGAGAGATGACAGCGGCGAAGCTTTCCCCCAGCCCGGACGCCGGCAAAAAACTTACTTTTTTGCAGCCAGCCATGAGCAGGAACACGATCTGGCCTGCCTTAGCTCCTCCCGACAAGATGGCCGCCTGCATGGGGAAAGCGTGCAATTGGCCGCTCAAGACGTGACATCACGACATCACGTCTTGAGCGGCCAATTGCACGCTTTCCCCATGCAGGCGGCCATCTTGTCGGGAGGAGCTAAGGCAGGCCAGATCGTGTTCCTGCTCATGGCTGGCTGCAAAAAAGTAAGTTTTTTGCCGGCGTCCGGGCTGGGGGAAAGCTTCGCCGTTGCTAGTGTCCCCCCTCCTCCCGGAGCAAGGCGGCTTTTCCGCCCTGCTCCGAGAGGAGGGGGGACACTGACAAGTCGTTTCGCCGTTGTTTCTGCGCTGTCGCCGCCGTTGCTTCCTGGTATCTGTCATTTCAAATGACATTTGAAATGACAGATACCAGCGTGGCGTGAAGCCTTAGGCCCGCGCACCCAGGATCCTGTATAGGCGCTCTATCCAGTATCCTGGGTTGCGCGGGCCTAAGGCTTTTCGGACGCGGCTTACATTTACATATAATTAGGCTTCAGGATCGAGCGGTAGGTGAGCTGCACTGTGCGGGCGGTAACCGCGGGTGCTGTAGGCACTAACGCAGCTCTTCCTACCGCTCGGTACTGGATAGGCCTGATTGAAAGACATAAAAGAAAGCTCCTTATACAGGGAGACTCAGTCATCAGAGGCACTCATTTGGGAACTCATTTTGAGGGGAATATAATAGTTAAATGCCTTCCAGGATCCTCAGCTGGTAGAAATGCATAAGAGATAGTCAGTGCAATTAAAGAAGAAATTGAGGACTCTAAAATTGATTATCCATCTGGAGACTAATGACCTTGCTAGAAATAGCATCCAAACATTACAGAGAGATTTCCAAATTCTGGGGAAGCAGATTGGGCACATGATGAAGGCTATTGTCTTTTCAGAAGTGTTGCCTAATCACAGAAAAGGTAAGAATAGGCCAATCCATATAGAAAACTTCAATACATGTTTCAAAACCTAGTGCATGAAAGAAAGGGTTTTTTTTTTAATATATTGAGGGCTAGGGCCATGTATGGAACAGTAAAAGACTATATGGTAAAGAAACAAATCAGGGAGAGCTGTTGTATCTCACAAAGGTATAACAAAAGAAAGAAAGGGAGCAACAAAACATAACATATAAAAGAGACACCTTGCTATTGCATAAGCTTTTAATGCTATTAAGAAGATGTCAGCAAGCCAGATGGTGTGCCCTACAGAAAAAAATCCACCCAGACTGATTGATCATTCATCTTCAAAGGGGAAGGTGTTTCATTGTCCACTTTGTTTTTGCAAAAAGTGTTTTTGGTTGCAAATAAAACTATTCAAGTCCACAATCCAATTTGAAGACCACTGGTTTTAAAATAATCAGGTCCTAGCCCAGCATGGCCAAGTTTCACAATAAACATCTTTGCGGCTAATTTATGCATATAACAGTAAAGAAAACAAATCCAACTGTTGCCTGAAAAACATAATAGTAATGAGGATGACAAAAATATATGTAGAAATCTACTTTTCTGTATCTAAAAATACCAATCTTCAGAAGGACAACTGTCAAGTCTCAAGCCTTCAGAATAGAGAACTGAAGTCAGAATGTTCTTCATTATATGCCAAACCAACAAGATTAATAGTGATGTCACCACACTGGCCAGTTGCCTTCATATTGGTTTGTAGACTCGAATAATTTTATTTGTAACAAAATAATTTTAAAAAGTTGACTATGAAGGGCCTTTGCCTTTGAAAGTGAATGATCGATCACTCTGGATAGCCTTGTTTTTGTAGGACACAACCATCTGGCTTGCTGACACCTTCTTGATAGCCTTAAAAGCTGTGCAGTAGTAAGTCATCCATTTTATATGTTGTGTTTGGTTGTACCCTTTTTTTTGCTTTTGCTATATCTATCAATGGCAAGAAAATGGATCTTAAGTTATAAATTAAGATCATATGTCTTAAGAAATTTAAATTAGAGGATTGGGGTAGGAGAAGGAAAATGGGATGTCATCTTTGATGAAAACAGGAAGAGAATAGCAAAATTAGTAAAAGTCAGCTCAAGATTCAACTTTTAAACAAAAGGGCAAAAAAACTGACCAGGAATAGCAGCAAGTTGAGTGAGAATAGCTGGTAAACTGTGAGCATAAATGGTTATAGTCTAGGCAATAAAATTCCAGTTCTGCAGGCCCTAATGGTGGAGGCTCACTTGGATACTGTTGCTCTTATGGAAACATGGTTCACAGAGTCTCATGAGTGGGATACAACTATATTGGGCTATAGTTTGTTCAGAAATGAAAGAAATGACCAAAATGGGGGTAGACTAGCTCTTTATGTCAAAAACAATATCCAAGCAACTGAAATGCAGGGGGTATGGGGAAAGAAAGAAGCACTGTGGCTGGCCTAAATAAAAGATGATGACACTTCCATTTACACTGAGGTAATCTACAGGCCTCCAAATCAGACAGAAGAGCTGTATAGAGTTTTGGCTGAAGACATCCAAAAGATGGGAAAGAAAGGAAAAGTTTGCTCATTGGAGATTTAAATTTGCTTTATGGATTAGAGTATCCATGCTGCAGAATCTGCAAGATTGTGAATACCTTTCAAAGGGCTCTGCACAGACAAATGATGATGGAACCCATGAAGGGAGGAGTGATACTGGGCCTGGTACTCACATATAGAGATAGTACCACTAATGGCCAAGTAGGCACTCACCTGGACACCAGTGATCATATAAAGGCCAAGAGGAGAGAACTTACAAGAAGAGTCCTAGGTTTAAAAAATGCAGGGGAAGAGCTAGAAGGATGGGAGATTATGAGTGAATTGGATCAACAGTGGGGCAAATTAAAGGAACTGTAACAAAGGCAACAAACCTTTATGCAAAAAGTAAATAAAAGTAAATGAAAATGGAAACTGATAAAGGAAACTGAAAAAGGAGTGGTTGAAGGTTTGGCAGCTGGAATTCAATGCCACCAAGTGCAGAATCACACATTTTGGGTACAGCAATCCGAAGAATTTCTACGTGATGGGGGATGAAATACTAATGTGCATGGACTGAGAGAGAGATCTCGGGGTGATAGTGTCTAAATATATGAAGGCAATGAAGTAATGTTACAAAGTGATGGCTTAGCACCAGAGGGATGTTGGACTGCATAGAGACATAACCAGCAGGAAAAAAACAGGTGATAATTCTTCTGTATAGGTCCTTGGGGAAGCCTCACCTGGATACTGTGTTCAGTTCTGGAGATGGCATCTCAAAAAGGATAAGGACAGAATGGAATTAACCCAGAGAGAAGGAACAAAAATGGCATGGAGTCTGCATTGAAAGACTTATGCGATAAGACTGAAGGACATAAATATTTATATCCTGGAGGAGTGGAGAGACAAATGAAATAGGATACAGAATTTCAGATACCTGAAAAGAAGTTATGATGCACACAAATCAAAACATTTCTGATGGAAAATAAGTTGTAAAACTAAGGGTCCTGATATGAAACAATGTCAGGAAACATTTCTTGATAGAAAGAGTAGTGATTGCTTAGAAATCCCTCCTAGAAGAGATGGTGATGAGAGGAACAGTAATGGAATCCAGAAGAGCGTGAGACAAACACATGGGATCCTTACTAGTTAGAGGATAGAAGTGAAGAAATGGGGTAACTGTTGTGTCCGTCGGTGCCCGACGCCCTCTCTCTGCCCTCCTCACCTCTTTGGCGCCTCCCTCTTCGTCTGCGGGAAGATTGGCTGCCGCGGTGTCTTCTTGCTGAGGTCCTTTGGCGTCCTCAGATTGGCTCCATGCTGCAAACCATCATGTTCCTGAGAGGCCTAGGGGCGCGCGTGCGGCGTGGCCATGACAGAAGTACCGGCAATGGCGTGAACCTCAGGGGCGTCCCCCGAAGATGACGTCACCCGCAATGGATATTTAAGGTCTTAGTATTTGCTAACACATTGAGTTAGCAAGGATAAGGATTCGTTCTATCTGAGCTACTCTGCCTCCTCGGACTTACCAGGGGTACCCGCTCCTTGGGGGCCTCACTCTCTTCTTGTTTTTCAGGTCAGTCTGGAACCGGTCTCGCTCCTCGAGGGCCTATCTTCCCGGACTTGTTGCTGAATTCCCTTCTGCCTGGAAGTCTTTACTGCCAAACTACTTCAGTGAATTACCATTGCTCTCTCAGACCTTTCCCTGGAACAGGTACTCGCTCCTTGAGGGCCTATACCTTCCAGCTCCTAGGCTTCTGTGAGACAGTGCATGAGTGTTACCATCTGGTTCGGTATATGAACTTTGCATACCCTGCCTACTCACTATATTTCAGTTTCTCTCCAGCTCAGCCTCCAGGGATCGCTGTTCCAGTATCTGAGGGACTGCAGCCCAGCCGGGCATTCCAGCTCACTACTGCCACCTCTGGTGGTTCGGTATACTGTTTAATAAAGAACTAGTGTGTGTCTGCCTCCATACTCTAAGGGCCTCATTTTCTAAAGTATCGCAGGCCTGCGATACTTTAGAAGATGAGGGGCGGGGGGCCGAAATGGGGGGAGGGCCTGCGCTAGCCGGCAGCGATCGCACCGTCACGGTGCGATCGCTGCCAGCTTCGCACCCAATAGCACCACCATAGGAGGTGTAGCTATTAGAAGCGAAAGCTGCCGCAAAAAGGCACTTACCGTTTCACTGTCCGCGGCATTGGCACAGAGTCAGCCCCGGTGACACCCCGACTCCTCCTCTTCCGGGGCCGACTCCGCCCCGACTCCACCCCATCCTGGTATTGCACGTGATAAGAGACTTTTCACATGCAAAAGGTCCCTTATTGCGTGCGAGCGGCATGGAAAATGAGGCCCTAAGCCTGACTGGTGGTCCCTCTCGGGATCTTCCCTCGAGGGCATGGTCATCTGCCACTGGTCCAAGGATCCACCTACAAATACCTACAGACTGCTATCTCCCAAGCAGTCTGTCCTCACCGAAGATAACAGTAACTTGTTACACCCAAAATTAACATTTATTCTTGGGATAACCTGCAAAGAGCGGCAGTTACTATTCTAAATAAACTTGCTGGGCAGACTAGATGGCCCATTTAGTCTTTATCTGCCATCATTTACTATGTTACTTTGTTAGCTGGTGTGGTTGGGCAGACTAGATAAGCTGTAATGGTCTTTTTCTGCCATCGTGTTTCTATATTACAATGATTATTACCAGTTTCTCAATTTGATTGTCTTTTTAAGAAATAATCTCCTTCTTGCTAGCAAGCATAACCTGGTTTTTTTTCTTCTTTTTAAGCAACAAATATATAAACCCGCAAGTCTGCTTGCAGATATGAACCAGTACCATGAGAAAGGGGTTTTTTTTTCCAATAAAAGCTCATTCAAATATTATTCAAATAAGATTTGTAGCATTTCTTTTCCAGTAAAGCCTGCACAAAATTACAGACGTTATAGCAAAAAAAAAAAAAAATCCCTTATCTTCTTAAGTAGTTAAATTTTGCAGAAAATCAATGAATTTACACCATTATCTACAAGCAGTTTTGCTTTGCGCAAATTGCTCATGAGCTGCTTTTTTTGATTCATCAGCTCATTAGAAATTTTGCACACTTTTATGAATGTATTCACAAATGCAAAATTATGCATGCAAAAATGGCAAATAGCATGTCTTGAAATTTGCAAATTCATGTATGCAAATTATTTGCTGTTTTTGTGCACGCTATCAGGTTTGCAAAGCTATTCATGGTTTAGTACACCAGCCCCCTAGTGACATTTCCATTTCTAATCATTTGATGGCTTTAGCATTCTAGTTTTCTTGAACACCATGAGCTCAACATTTAAGCCACTATTGAAAAGGTGTTTAGTGCAAAAACAGATTTGGTGATTGCTTTTTGCAAGCAGGCTCTTTAAAATTGCTACCTTTTAAAAATGCTGCTGATGATAAAGGCATTCAGAACTATGGTATGAAAAAAATTGAGTTAGGTATGTGGCACTGAGCATTATGCAGTTCAGTTTTAAGGGTACATTATTATTCAGCAGTACATGGCCCTGATTCCCTTCTGATAATTGACAGTTTATATAAAAATAATTATGTTTTTGTTTGATTTGAATATATACTGCATCATTTTATTATGAATTTTCTGATTTCATAAATTTGTGGAAGGCGATAGACAACAGACAAGACAATGAGATTTTCTACCCTGAAAATAAAGTGGAGTCTTTTCTTCATTTTATCTTTTCTGCTACCAACATTTCTGCAGCTGCTTTGCCTTATACTGTTTCTGTTTGCTCCACAAAAGGAAGCAAGTAATATCATTGAGTAGAAAAGACTCAAGTAGCTGCCTTATCCTACCAAAACAATACAACAACTTTATTATGTGTAAGGGAGAAACACAAAAATACAACTGCATAAGTAATAGTTGCTTTCTGATGTAAAAGACATTTTTTCTTTTACTAATCACATTTATAAAAAGTTCATATTTTGGTCTGACTGCAAATTTATTACCCTCAATTGCTGCCTGTGGAAATGCACATACTAGCGCCCTTCAGTTTGTCAACAGTGCTGGCATGATCATAATATCATTTAATTCAAGTAATATATATTGAAAAATCTTGGATAAACGTGTTTCTTTCAGGGCCTTGGACTGTTCATAAATAATGTATTCATTCCCCCCCCCCCCAAAAAAAAAAAATATATCTCTGTTGCATGAATATCTGAATAAGGGGGATATGTTCCAGAACACACAGGAGACTTTTTTTTTTTTTAACTAAGGTACACTGCTATATGCCAAGGGGCAAATGTATGCACTAAGGATATTTATAGAGCAGGCATAAATAAACTAGATTTAGTGAAGTTCATAAATTGGTAATATACCCTAGATAATTTCATTTGTTAATATTAATACAGGTCTATGAATACCAATGATGTAACCAACCATTGTTTGTCTGTTAAGTAATAACTATGAATGTCAGTTTGTAAACCATGGAGCGATGGTATATAAACCGTCTAAGTAAATAAAATAAATACATATTTAAAAAGATTTGGGTATGATGCTTATTGTTGCGCCGGAGGTGGACCCTTGGGGCTGAGGTGGGGTTGATGCAACCCGTAGGTAGGGACCTTCAGGTCCCCACCATCGGCAGGCGGAGTGGGCTGATGAACAGTGGCTGCTGGCGCTTCACCAATACCAGCCCTCATTCCCCGCAGGTTGAGTCTTTGGGTGCCGGGGCCGGCGGGACTTAGGTGGGCCTCTGTATGTAGTCGATGAGGAGATTGAGTTCAGCCCTGAGACAGCAGGAGGAGAGAGATGGTACAGTGTTACACTGGACAAGGTAGTGTCCTGGAGACTCGAGCGCCAAAGGAATGAAGGCAGACATGGGATGCCCGAGCATAAGCAGGCCGAAGCCTGAATAGACCAAGTCCAGGAAGTAAGCTAAAGAGGCATTGAGGAACAGGCTTGAGTCAGGGATGGTGGCAATCTGGAAGCAGTGGCAAGCAAGGCTGAGGTCTGATCATGGAGATAGTCAAGTGTAGTCAAACTATGCTGAGTCTGCGTCTGGACAGAGGCAACAACATAGTGAGGCAATGCAGAGGTCTGGGTCTGGAGAGAGGCAATGGCGTAGTCAGGCGAAGCAGAGGTATGGGCTTGGAGAGAGTCAATGGCGTGATCAGGCAAAGCAGAGTCAAAGTCCGTGTAGGCAATCTGAGGAAAGGTGCAAGGCAGGAACATAGGAACAAGGAGACAGGAACCAGGACCAGCGAGGAACAGGGACAGAGGAATGAGACTAATCTCTATGGATGCAATGAGTACTCGACCTGCGAGGAGACCTGTTGCAAAGGCAAATCTAGGGAGCAGAACCTACGCTTAAATACTGAAGCTCCACTGATGTCATCATCTGGGGCCGTGGCTTGGTTCCCGCCGTGGGTCCTACTTAAGCATTGGTGAAGTACGTGCACATGCCTAGGAAGGAGCATGGCGCCAAGTAGCAGCGACTCTCCACGCGCCATGCGGAGAGGCCTGACTTGAAGCGATGGACGTGGTGGCTGGACCAGGAATGCCAGGGACTGCAGCTAAGCCGGAGGCACCAGGGGAGGCCCGAGGATGGATCTGGTGGCCCACCACTACCAGAGATGAACCAGGAGATGGAGTTCCTGCAGAACAGTGAGGGGGCCGTGCTATGGGTTTGCTGCGGACAGCATGTGTAAGAGTACCTCCCCTTTATACTCCCCCCCCCCCTTGGAGGTCAGGGTTTGCCCTGATTGGCACGATGAAAGTGCAGGAGGAGGGTTTTATCCAGGATGTTTCGAGCTGGTTCCCACGAGTTTTCCTCGGGACTGTAACCCTCCCAGAAAGGAGGTATTCCCACCAGTGGCCCCTACGGCAGATGTCGAGGACGTCATGTACCTTGTAGGTTGTATCAGTCTCAGCCACCAAAGGAGGTGGTTCAGGGGCCTTTCGGGAAGGCCAGGACAAGACCACTGGTTTTAGAAAAGATACATGAAACGTATTGTGTATTCCCAGCGTAGGAGGCAGCCGAAGCTGGTATGTAACTGGTCCAATGCATCGGGTGACCGAAAAAGGTCCAATGTGCCTTGGAGCAAACCTTTGAGAAGGTATTTTGAGTGCTCAACCAGACTTTCTGGCCAGGAAGGTATTCAGGGGCCAAGCGTCAGTGACTGTCAGCAGATCTCTTGGCCCGGGAGGCGGCTTGACGTAAGCAAAAGTTTGACTGTTCCCATAAAGCCTTGAGGGCATCTGCAGTAGCCTGCACTGTAGGGGAAGGTACAGATAATGGTGTGGACAATGGTGGTTGTGGTTGCTTCCCATAGACGACGGAAAACGGTGATGTGCCTGTAGCTGTGGCGATGTGGGAGTTGTGAGAAAACTCCACCAAGGAAGAATTCAGACCAATTATCTTGGTCATTAATGTAGGCGCGGAGAAAAGCCTTTAAAGAGCGATTCATTCGCTCAGCTTGTCCATTGGCTTGAGGGTGGTAAGCGATTGTTAGACTGATGTTGATGCCGAATTTTCGTCAAAGAGCACACCAATATCTAGCAGTGAATTGTGGACCTCTATCAGACACAATGTCCTTGGGTAGGCCATGTAATCTGAAGATGTGACGAAAGAATAGGCATGCCAGTTCAGGAGCAGATGGTAGGCCCGGTAGAGGGACGAAATGGGCCATTTTTGAAAATCAATCTATGGTTACCCATATAACGGTATGGCCCTTAGATGGAGGCAAGTCCACGATAAAATCCATAGACAGGTGGGTCCACGGTTCCTCGGAGCTGGAAGTGGTTGAAGTAAACCCCAGGGTCGACCGACCGGTGGTTTTTGTTGCGCATAAGTGTTATAGGATTTGACGTATGCTTTAGCATCAGAGACCATAGTGGGCCATCAGAAGAACCACTGGAGCAGCTCCAAGGTTCGTGCTCACCCTGGGTGACCAGCAAACTTCGAATCATGTGCCCACTGGAGGACTCTTTCTCAGAGTCGTCGAGGCACAACAGTCTTCCTAGCAGGGACTGGGTGAGTAGCAGATAAACAAATGCAAGCTGGATCTATTATATGGCTGGGTTCTTCTGGAGTATCTTCGGGCTTGAAAGAGCATGATAGGGCATCTGCCCAGAGGCTTTTCTCAGCTGGACGGTAATGAAGCTTAAAGTTGAACCTGGAGAAGAATAATGCCCATCATGCCTGATGGGCGTTGAGATGTTCCATGTTCTTATGGTCAGTGAATATGATGAATTTGTGTTGAGCGCCCTCTAACCACGGGCACCACTCTTCAAGGGCTAGTTTGATGGCAAGTAACTTGTGATTTCCAATACTGTAATTTTGTTCCGCAGATGAGAACTTGCGAGAGTAGAGCAAACATGGGACTGTGGATCCAGAAGAGGTGCGTTGGCTCAGGACCACCCCAGCCCCGATCACAGAGGTGTCCACTTCTACTTGAAAGGGGCAGTTTGGATCAGGGTGATGAAGGCAAGACCCCACCTGGAAAGCTTCTTTAAGGCATTTCCTGGTTAAAGCATATGCTCTAACCCGTTAAATTATTCGTATCATGTTATATTTATTCTACCTGCCTCTATCTTCCTTCCAGCTTGTCTTTAAGCCTCCAAGTTTTCCATACCTTGTTGATTGTAACTTTGACTTATTCCTTTTCCTTTGTTATCTATTATTTACCAGAATTGTTACCTCAGTTTTACCCTTTGTTAAAATGTAAACCGATCCGATATGGTTATCTACTATGAAGGTCGGTATAAAAAACTGCTAAATAAATAAATAAATAAATAAGGCGGTGGAAGACTGTGATAGCTTCCGGTGTCCAATTTCAAGTGTCTTGGCCCTTGCAAGTCAATGCAGTCAGAGGAGCAGCCAAGGTTGAATAGTGTGGAATAAAATGGCGATAATAATTTGAGAACCCTAAGAACCACTGAAGGTCCTTAAGACCCACAGGTTGCGGCCAGTCTCAAATTCTTTTTAACTTAGCCGGGTCCATAGAGAATCCTCGTTAGGAAATAATGTATCCCGAGGAAAGGCAGACTAGATTTCTCGAATAAACACTTATCCAACTTCGCAAATAAGTGATTCTCATGGAGTCATTGGAGGACAGTATGGACATCAGTGTGGTATGTGGCCAGATCTTTAGAAAAGACAAGGATGTCATCCAAGTATGCCACAACCTAGTATACAGGAAATCTCTGAAAAATGTGTTTATCATTTGTTGGAAAACTGCAGGCGCATTACAGAGACTGAAGGGCATCACCAGGTATTCGTAATGCCCATCTCTGGTATTAAAAGCTGTCTTCAAATGTTATCGGGACGGATTCGTACCAAGTTATACACCCCGCATAAGTCCAACTTGGTGAATATGGATGCTCCATGCAAGCGATCGAATAGTTCCCAGATCAGTGGCAGAGGGTACTTGTCCTTATGGGTAATGGGATTCAGGCTGTGGTAGTCGATACACTGCCTGAGAGACCTGTCCTTCTTGGTCACAAAAAAGAATCCTGCCCAGGCAGGAGATGTAGGGGGTAGATGAATCCCTTTGCAAGGATTTATTGAATGTACTTCATCATGGCATTTGTCTCTGGAAGAGACAGAGGATAGGTACGCCCTCGGGGAAGCATGATCCCAGGAAGGAGGTCTATGGGACAATCAAACCTCCAAAGAGGTGGGAGAAGATCTGTTTTTTGCTTGGAAAGTACGTCTTCGAAAT
Organism: Rhinatrema bivittatum; assembly: GCF_901001135.1. Lineage (NCBI taxonomy): Eukaryota > Metazoa > Chordata > Amphibia > Gymnophiona > Rhinatrematidae > Rhinatrema > Rhinatrema bivittatum. The sequence continues at coordinate 165,986,446 of NC_042615.1, forward strand.
CCACATGGGGAGCGGGTATACCTGCAGAAGTGGCAGCCAGAGAAACCACAGGTGGCGGTACCACTTTACGTAGAACAGGACTGGTGGCAGATGGAACCCCACTCCACCAGTTGCAGTGAACCCCAATCCAATTGGGGAGAGTGACATTGGAGCCAGGGTAGTCCTAAGACCACCAGATGAATGGATTTCTCCAGTACTAGTAGTTCAATTTCTTCCGTGTGGAGGGCGCTAGTGCATAATTGAACTGGCTCAGTGGTGAGGAATATTCAACCGGGTAATGATTCCCCATAAATGAAAGCTTTGCACAAGGAGGTCTCCAGAAGTTTGGTCTTTATACTCAGGAGTTGAACTAGGTCCTTGAGGATGAAATTACCTCCTGCTCCGGAATCCACCAGAGCAAGAACTGGAAAGGACTGGGACTCCCAGATCAGGGTGACTGGTACAGATAGTTGAGGGGCCAGAGATGTTGTGCCCAAGTTTAGGACCACTACTGAACTTACGCCGAGAAGTTTCCCAGATGGACGGGGCAAGTCTGTAGATGGTGGCCAGGTGCTCCGCAATACAGACACAGACTGGTTTGTCTCCGCCGGAGGTGCTCTTCCAGGGTCAGCTGCCCACGGCCCAGTTGCATGGGCTCTTCCATCTTGGCCACAATAGAGACCCTATCCGAGGAAGGGCTGGTGATCAGTGGCAAATGGGATTGATCCTGAGAGGGTTTCTTGGGCATCCAACTCTCCCGGTGACACTATTGGAGATGGTGATGATCAATTCGGCCCGTCAAGTCTATAAGGTCCTCAAGGGAGGAAAGGAGCTCCCATGCAGCCAGCTCATTCTTCAGCTGCGAGGAAAGTCCATCCAGGTAGATTGCTCATAGGCAGTCTTCCTGCCAGGCGAGTTCAGAAGCCAAAGTCCGAAACTCAATAGTATAGTCAAAAGGACTTCTTTGACCTTGACGAAGGTGTAACAAACTGGTGCTTGCTACAGCATGCCGCCCTGGATCATCAAAGGTCTGTCAAAGTACAGCCACGAACTGAGACAACTCCCTTAGGAGGGAGTCCGATTGTTCCCATAGGGGAGAAGCCCAGGCCAGCGCTTTCCCTTCAAGATGAGACAGGATAAAGTTGACCTTGGTTAATTCGTCCTGGAAGGCAATGGAGGGCTGCAGAGAGAACTGCATATAGCATTGGTTGATGAACCCTCTGCAGAGCTTGGAGTCAACGTTGAAGTGTGAGGGCGCTGGTAGGGCCAACAAGGCTTGAGGCATAGAAGATGAGGGCTGTGGATGAGGAGGAGCCGGTACTGGAACTAGATTACTGGTAAGGGCATCAAGCTGGGTGTGGAGACTAACAATGGAGGAGGCCAGTGTCTCGAGAAACTGCTGCTGTTCTTGTACTTTGGATGCCAGGCCAGGAATGGCCTGGAGGGTGCATGGCTCCGCCAAATCCATGGCCTTTGCAACCTGTTGCGCCGGAGGTGGACCCTTAGGCTGAGGTGGGGTTGACGCAACCCGTAGGTAGGGACCTACTTGTCCCCACCGTCGGCAGGTGGAGTGGGCTGATGAACAGAAGCCAGCTGGAGCTTCACCAATACCAGCCCTCGTTCCCCGCGGGCTTAGCCTTTGGGTGCCAGGGCCGGCTGGACTTAGGTGGGTCTCTGTATGTAGTCGATGAGGAGATTGAGTTCAGCCCAGAGACAGCAGGAGAGAGATGGTACAGTCTTACACTGGACAAGGTAGTGTCCTGCAGACTCGAGTGCCAAAGGAATGAAGGCAGACATGGGATGCCCGAGCAAGAGCAGGTCGAAGCCTGAATAGACAAAGTCCAGGAAGTAAGCTGAAGAGCCATCGAGGAACAGGCTTAGTCAGGGCTGGTGGCAATCTGGAAGCAGAGGCAAGCAAGGCTGAGGTCTGATTACGGAGATAGTCAAGTGTATTCGAACGATGCTGAGGTCTGGGTCTGGAGAGAGGCAACAACATAGTCTAGCAATACAGAGGTCTGGGTCTGGAGAGAGTCTATGATGTAGTCAGGCAATGCAGAGGTCTGGGTCTGGAGAGAGGCAACAGCGTAGTCAGACAATGTAGAGGTCTGGGTCTGGAGAGAGGCAACAGCGTAGTCAGACAATGCAGAGGTCTGGGTCTGGAGAGAGGTAACGTCGTGGTCAGGCAATGCAGAGGTCTGGGTCTGGAGACAGGCAATGACATAGTCAGGCAACTACATGGTCAGGCAATGCAGAGGTCTGGGTCTGGAGAAAGGCAACAGTATAGTCAGGCAATGCAAAGGTATGGGTCTGGAGAGAGGCAATGGCATGGTCAGATGAAGCAGAGGTCCGGTCTTGGAGAGCATCAATGGTGTGGTCAGGAAAAGCAGAGGTCTGGGCTTGGAGAGCATCAATGGTGTAGTCAGGCGAATCAGAGGCAAAGTCTGTGTAGGCAATCCAAGGAAATGTGCAAGGCAGGAACGTAGGAACAAGGAGACAGGAACCAGGATCAGCGAGGAACAGGAACACAGGAATGAGATAAATCTTTAAGGAGGAAATGAGTACTCGACCAGCGAGGAGACCTGTTGCAAACTCAAAGCTAGGGAGTAGAGCCTGCGCTTAAATACTGAAGTTCCGCTGACATCATCATCCGGGGCCGCGGCTTGGTTCCCACCGCGGGCCCTACTTAAGCATTGGTGAAGTGCGTGGTGCCGAGTAACAGTGTCTCCGCAGGCCACGTGGAGAGGCCCGACATGAAGCAATGGACATGGTAGTTGGGCTGGGAATACCAGGGACTGCAGCTGAGCCGGAGGCCCGAGGACAGAGCTGGCAGCCCACCACCGCCAGAGTTGAGGAACCAGAAGTTGGAGTTACTGCAGAGAGGTGAGGGGGCTGTGCCGCAGGTCTGCTGCTGATGGCACGCATAACCCTTATGATGTAAACAGAGCAGAATTGTCCTCAGTCATGCAGGTTCATGATTGGTGAGAAACTATCAACTTCTAGCCAGTAGACAGTTTATACTGCAACCCTCAAACTCTGTGAAAAAAATATTTTCAAAGTTGAAAAAAAACCTGGAAAACTATGTTGGGGAGGGGGAAATCCAAGATGGCAATTTGCAGTGGCTGTTAGCAGGTAGAGCTCCAAAGCTTGTCCAATAGTTTCTGTTCTTTCGGAGAAAAATTAGTCTGCTCAATATGGGCAAAAGGAAAGACAAAGTTAAGGCTTACCCCGGCGAAGGTACCCTGTCAGTGGCTGGATCTATGGATTTTTTTATGGTTTGTCTTGCTATAATTTTTCAGCAACCAATTTGGCATTGCAAGCAATTGTGGTTGGATTGCAGTGTGACATCCAGACACTGAAACGTGTTATTTTCGGGCAGTATTTCCCTCTTCTCTCACTTTGCATCAGAGGCTATTTTTTTTCGGGGGGGGGGGGGTATCTGGGTACGGAGCTATGCCCAGGCTGGTGGTGACTGAGATCTTTAATGATGGGGTTCCTCTTAATCTGGAAACCTTGCTGCTGACAATATCTTTCAGGTTAGCAGAAGCAAGAGTTTTCAATGTGGCTTGCAGCTTGGCCAGATATGCTAGTAAGAGGTTGTGCAGTGCCTTTTAGCAATGCTACATTGAAAGAGACACTAATCAGATGGTGGCTGCTTCTTAGTTGACCAAAGAATTGAGGACTGGTATAGTTTATATTCTGCCTGAACCCCTGAATATCAAATTTTCAGAAATATGGAGAGTTTTCCCTAGGACAGAGACATTTCAGGTTGCATGAATATCTCTGAATCTAATACTGAAACCAGTATTAATATATATGATGATTTATTGCAGGACTGTTACTTGTGTGACTGCTCTAGAAGAGTTTCCTCATTCCAGAAACAGAATATATTTCTTATTAAGGATACATTTTTACTTCAAAGGAAAGTTGAAACTATTGATTGCATCTCTAGGAAGAACAATGTGTATCTTGTGGACTTACCCAAAGTAAAAGGAATCTCTACTGTTTATAGGTTTAGGTGCTACTTACAAGAAGCTCTTAAATTCTTGGATGGAGTTGTACCACCTCCTCCAAAGGCCTACTTCATTTCACTGGTCAGAAAACTGATGCACTCTTAAATAGTGGAGTAGAACAGGAGCTTGTTACCCTTTCAGAAAGTGTATGTCACTTGAATCTTGGAAGAATCTCAGGATGAGGGAGGAAGGGGGTTCACTTTGATGGTTTCCTTTGCTTTGGATGGATATTGGACTCAGCTGTTTTTCATCGCAAGGAGAATCTTAAGTATAGCCACTTACATAGTGGGTGTTTCAAGACTGAGGTGTGTTCAGGGCACAAACGTTAGCCAATTAACAATCATTTTTAGCCATCTAGCTTAAGCAGCGGTCTCTGAGCACAGTCATAGCTGGCTAAATTGCAGCTGAAATTTACGCTAAGGTAACTGGCTAAAACATAGCTGCTCAGCTGCAGTTTCAGTATCTGTCCTGATGTGACCATAATTTCTCCCGGGTTACACAAGGAGATTTGCCCTTCCTGTGCTATTCATTTCCATTTTGTTTGAATTTTATGCACTTTCCTTTTGATATGTAAATGAAAATGTGTATAATTCAGACAAAAAAGTCATGCTATTAGCCTTCACTTAGAAATGCAGAGCTGCTATCAGTACTAAAGGCTAAAGCTGTGTGCACTGTAAATATGATCTTAGTGTTAATGCAGCAGCTAACATGTTGCAAATAAGCACAATGAGATTCATCATATACCATTTAGGAAGACTGAGTTTCTAATAGTCCATATGAACTACTTTGCTATAAATTGGTAACCCTCATTCTTTCTTGGATTCCTTTTAAACTTTCTTGAAAATAATGGTTTTGGTTAAAGTTTCCATTATTACTCTAATTTATGAGTAAGTTAAATATAGCCCTTCTAGAGGCTTTTTTTTTTTTTTATAATTTATACTTTATTCAATTTTTTAAATTCAAACCAATAAATAAAATTAACATAAAAAGGCAATAAACAGTGAACAATTCAGGCAAACTTATTACAAGAAGACTAATACAGTCAAAAGTAAATTTGGTTGTCACATTTAGCCAATAAATGAGGGTCTTTATACGGTAAAGAAAACTTACATAATACAATTAACAAGGAGGAGAGGGGTAGAAATCTTTATTTTTACAGACCTGTTTCTGCTGCTTCAACCTGATTTTCCTTTACTAACTCTTTATCTCTCAAAAAAACTTTCTAGATGTTGTGGCATACTAAAAATAAATTTCTTGCCTTTATAATTGACTAAACATCTACATGGGAACCTTAAATAAAAAGTTGCACCCAATTCAATAGTCTTACTTTTCAAAACCAAAAACTGTTTCCTGCGCACCTGAGTGGCCCTTGAAACGTCTGGAAAAACATAAATTTTTTGACCACAAAATAATAGTTCCCTATTTTTTAGAGATTTTTCAAAAATAAACTCTTTATCCTTTTCTAGGGAAAAAGATACAAGAAGAGTAGCTCTCTTATTTATGATGTCAATAGATTCTTCCAAAAAAGTAGACACTCCTGGGGATTGTAGGTCTCCCTGATTCCCAGGAGTGTCTCTTAATTGGAGAGGAAAATAATAGATCTTAGAAATGATTGGAATCTCATTATCTTTATATGCTAAACTTTCCTTAAGATATTTTACAAACATCTTGTATAAGGAAAATTTACAAACCGCAAGTTTTTAACTTTTAAACAATTCTCCAAATTCTCTATCTCATTATGTAACACTATATTATCTGAAATACAGTTAGATTCAACACTTTGAGCGTTCTGAATTTTCAATGATAAACTATTTACCTTAGATTCCAATTCAGTTAATTTTTCCCCTGATCTTTAATCATTGATCTATTTCCACCTACCATAGCTGAAAAGGATAAATTCATTTGTGTTACATTAGTATCTAGTTTCTGCAGCATTCTCCACAAGTCACCCAGAGTAACATTGGTGGCATCTGCATCTACAGCAGTCGCCTGTATGCCACCAATGTTTACGGAGGGGCTTCCATTTACTCCCTGTTGATGAATATTCAAGGGTTGTGAAGTCCATTAATGGCTATTAATCAATTTTACTTAGGGAATAGCCACTGCTATTAATTGCATCACTAGCATGGGATCTTCTTAGTGTTTGGGTAATTGCCAGGTTCTTGTGGCCTGGTTTTGGCCTCTGTAGGAAACAGGATGCTGGGCTTGATGGACCCTTGGTCTGACCCAGCATGGCAATTTCTTATGTTCTTATGCTGAATCTACATATAACTCACCTACATTTGCAAAACTCACACTTGCTGCTTCATTTTCAATGGAATTGCCCTCCTCTGTAAATCCTGTGGGCTGTATAGGAGTTGGTCCAGCACCAGGACTTAGAGACATCTAATATGTCTTTAACACTGTCCTCTCTTGGCAAGTTGAGCCTACTTAGATGAGGATCCATCGGACCAAGTCTTAAAGTAGCTGGAGAGGAGGTGATGCTCTTAGCCTTCCTCTTGTGCCCCATATATCCCAAAACAATTGCAAAATAAAATACAGCAATCAGAAGGCAATCAGAAGACAGTCAAAGCCAGTCTAAGCCATACACGGGGTTTTAAAGCCCCAGTCCAGCTGATAGTCTCTCTGCGGGAGCCCTAGCTGCAGCAGCTGATTTCAATCAGGGCTTACCACTAGTGCTTGGAGGGCTCCGACTGAGCTCCCTACTCTCTCCCTTCAAGGCCCTCCTTCTAGAGGCTTTTTAACATCTTTATTGAAACTGTATGTGACATTCCCTATGGTTACATCACCACTGAGAACTGGGAGAGCCTTTAGTTCAACTAGTAAGAGTGCAAGTCAGTATGAGGGAGAAGTTACCATTCAAATGCAGCCCCTCCCTTTGAGGGGTTTGGCAAGACTGTCCCCCTGAGAGTCTATATAGCAGCTCTCTACAGAGAGCTCAGGGGGCAGTCCCTTTGGGTTTGCTGAGAGGAAGGTTTAAAAAAATTTGGATAAGTTCATGGAGGAGAAGTCCATTAACTGCTATTAATCTTGTCTTAGAGAATAGCCACTGCTATTACTGGCATCAGTAGCTTGGGATCTATTTAGTGTTTGGATAATTGCCAGGTACTTGTAGCCTGGATTGGCCACTGTTGGAAGCAGGATGCTGGGCTTGATGGATGTTTGGTCTGACTCAGTATGCCAATTTCTTATGTTCTTAAGTAGACAGGAGTTTTGCTTAAGTTGTTTTTCAGGCCCAACCAGAGAAGCCAAGCAACCCTGCTTGGTGGTCCTGACCAGGGCTGGGAGGGGTTCCTTTTCCAGTCTACTCACTGGCTGGTTATGATTTCTCCTCTGGGTCCATTTTCAGGATTTAAGTGGTAGGAGCCTTGTGAGAGTCTGTATGCCACCTGGACTTGGGGCAAGGGGAATCTTGTGTGTGCGCTGTGCAGGTTAAGGAAAACCTGCTCTCCAAACTCTCCACGACATAAAGATATGTCAGTGATCTGCTGCAAGGAAGAACTCCAGTGTTAAATTATTTTGGGGATAAAAGACTTTGAGCTCAAGATCCAGGAGGAGGTTTTGGCTGCCCTTCCTTCCTGTTTGAAGCAGAGAGCTGCTTGCTTGCTTCAAGGAGATCCCTCCCATCAGAAATCGATTCAGAAGAAGCAAAGGGACAGTATAAGAACTAAAGTGATTCTGAAGATCTGCTAACCGTGAGTAAGGGAAATCAAATATCACTGTGAACACCCACCTGGTATTTCATCACTCTGGGGAGAGAGAGTGTCGCTGTGCCATAGACATAAAAACATAAGGAAATGCAATGCTGGGTCAGACCAAAGGTCCATCAAGCCCAGCATCCTGTTTCCAACAGAGGCCAAACCAGGCCACAAGAACCTGGCAAGTACCCAAAAACTAAGTCTATTCCATGTTACCATCGCTAATGGCAGTGGCTATTCTCTAAGTGAACTTAATAGCAGGTAATGGACTTCTCCTCCAAGAACTTATCCAATCCTTTTTTAAATACAGCTATATTAACTGCACTAACCATATTCTCTGGCAACAAATTCCAGAGTTTAATTGTGCTGTTATCATTTTTATCTGATTGGAAGGGGTTTTTGACCAGTCTAAAGAGACCCTGCCCACTTGGGAGCTCCACTTTACCTAATCCAATGGATTTTCCCCTGGCCCTGATATGTGACTCCTGCACAGATAGAGGGAAAGAGACTGTAAGAAAAGAAAACAAGAGAATTCTGTGGTGCTGCAGTTTGAGCTATTGTGCCATTCATTACCGTTGTTTGAACAATAAAGATTTTAATTTTGGATACTAACTCAGTGACTCCAGGATATTTCTTTCACACTCACTGCACCCACTTTGAAAACAAGTCACCCCTGTCACATTGGGCCCTGGAAATAAATCTCTCCCCCCCCCCCCCCCCACCTATAAAGGATCCAGCCCTGGAAATAAAGAGATTGTGAAAGAGCTAGCTGGTGAGTGGTTTCATCCCTGAAGAAAACAAAAATGTTTATGGCCTCACCCATGTGGGATAGGCACACTAGGGTGGGGTTATAAAAAGGAAACAAAAAAAAAAGGATCATATCCAAGTATAAGCTAATTAGCTTTACAGTGCTGAGATTTAATTAGTCAGACATATTAGTTAATCAGTGTTTGGTTTATCCAATAATTTAGGTATATATAGGATGAGTAGTCTAGTGAATAGAGCAATTAACGGAGAGCTCAAGGAAGCAAGGGTTTGAATCCTGCTTCTCATACAGATGCTACTTATGACCTTGGGCAAGTCATTTTACCCTCTCTTGCTTCAGGTACAACTTAAATTGAAAGTCTACTTAGGAATGAAGTAACTACAGCAGCTAAATTATAACATGCCTTGAGCATGGAATTGGAAAAGGCAAGTAATTGCATGTCAAATGCAACACCTATTAGTAATGCTGTTTGGTTTATCTGACTAAAAAAATTAAATTTATGAAAATACATTGATTATAGAAATAACTCTTTTGCAGAGTTGGTAATTCTTAGAGAAATTGAAATATATTATAGCAATACATGCAATTAAAGATGATCAGATTTGGGAGATGAAGAGGAACATCTATAGATGAATATGTCTTATTTCACAGTCTGAGAATCCAGACCAGATTTTCCTAACCTTTCCTTGTAGGTGGTAAAATATCGTTTGCAGTTTTTATTTCCTACCGTACTACCAATCTGAAATGTTTTTGGATCAAATTAATCCTGTCCTTTGGAAGGGGTTTGGATTATAAAAGACTAGTATTAAAACTCAACCAAGGAAGGGGCAGTCTATGCTACCTCAGCCTCCCTTTTCTCCTTACCTTCTCTCACCGCCATTTCCCTACAGTTTTCTGTCATTTTTCTCCGTTTCCCTTCCCATAACTGATGGATCTCTATTTGGAAGCTCTGGATCTCTGCCCCTTTTACTGACGGTGGGATGGGAACCTCACCAGCACTCCACTCTATAGCTGCATTTCTCTTTCTCCTCTGCTGGCAGGGAATGGGGTCCGCATCAGCACTCCGGCTTCTCCAGCACCATCCCAGGTCTCTGTCTTCCTCTACTGGCAGAAAGTGGGGTCTGCCAGTGTAACCTTAGGGTTACAAATTAAAGAAGGGGGGGGGGGAAATAATATATTTTTTAAAAATAATAAGACTGTCCTGGGGTCTGGAGAGTTGCTGGGACAGGGCCGCTGGAACAGGTCTGCAGTGCCTGGGAGACTTTCACAGCCCTGGGGAAATTCAAGAAATCAAAAGCAACTAGTCTACTGCTGTAAAAGCAGGAAGAGAGAAAAAAAAAGAGAGACTGAAAGTTTATTTATCTGGCTAGAGTGAGAGTTATTATAGCTCACTCAGTGAAGGGAGGTTATGCTGGGCGATTCCAAGCTTATGAAAATGTAGTAGGAAGAAGAAAGAGATGGGGAAAGCTAATTTAAAATACATTTACCTAGCTGTTGGCTCATGCTGTACTGTTGGGCTAAGGCAGTGTCAGAAGAGCAGCATTTTTTTTTTTTTTGCTGTATGTTTACCTCAACAAGCAGCATTGTCTAGCAACAGGGTGCTTGAGCCTTAGAAATAAAAAACAGCTAGTATCTGCTGATCTAAGCTGCATTGAAAGGAGAGTAAGCAGCCTGTGTGTCCTGGTCCCAGAGGAATGAGTGACCGGGGGGGGGGGGGGGGGTGCAACATTGCAGCTAAAGAAAAAAGAAAGCCCCAAAGTTATCAGTGCAGCAATAGTAGCATATGATAAGCTGTTAATGCTAGAGGAGTGATTTTTAAGTACTGGGGTCCCTGAGCAAAGTCCCTGTTGTTGCTATGGAGCTGGTCTGTGACCCTCCAATGCATTTTCTCTTTTGGCAGAAATGGGGGAATTTTCAAAAGCTTATTAATTAAAACCTAAATGGCAACATTAAATTAAAAAAAATAATGATTCTGGGTGGCAGGATCCTGCTGAGGCTCCCACCTAATTTTCAAAGCTCTGAGTGGGGAGGGGGTGTCAGCTCACCCAATTTTTTGGGGGTCCCAGAACTCTTTTTAAAGTTAAAATTGTGACAAAATAAGCATTGGGGCTATGTTGGGGGACCATTCCTGGAAGCTAAAGATAGTTTGGGGTCCCAGAATGTGTCAAATATACCCCAGTTCAAACAGGTTCCCACAGCTTCCCAATGTGTCCAATATAGACTTGATTGATAAGAAAGGAGAGGGCAGAGAAGCCTCAGCACACACTGTTGAAGAATTTTGAGATCCCTAATGAGATGATTATGAAAGTGGGATGTCTCAAAATGGGACAAAAGCAAGGAACCTCTGAGAACAAAAATACATAAACCAATAGGAGGATTACAGGTATGCTCTAAATATTTCATTTTTAAGAACATTTGGAATAAAAGGACTTGGAACTTTATTGAGTGGGCATATGAAGTATTTTACCTTATAATCGGGTCGATACAGTACAGTGCGCTCCGACGGAGCGCATTGTACCTGCAATTGGATGAGCGTTTTCCCTTACCCCTTATTCAGTAAGGGGCGGAAAACGCGCGTCTAACCCGCCGAACCTAATAGCGCTTTTCTGTGCACCTTCTGACTTAATATCATGTCGATATTAAGTCGGAGGTCCCAAAGGGTAAAAAAAAAAAAAAATTAAGTCAGCTGGAGGCTGTCGGGTCGAAAACCGGACGCTCAATTTTGCTGGCATCCGGTTTCTGAGCCCGTGGCTGTCAGTGGGCTCGAGAACCGACGCCGGAAAAATTGAGCGTCTGCTGTCAAACCTGCTGACAGCCGCCGCTCTGGGCCAAAAGGAGGTCCTAGGGATGCTCTAGTGTCCCTAGCGCCTCCTTTTGCCCGTTTCTACCGCCGGACCTAATTTAAATACTGAATCGCGCGCACAGGCGAGTGGCCTGTTCGCCCGCTCTCCCACGGACTTTACTGAATCGGCCCGAATGTGAATGTATTACATTAAGAAAAAAAAAAGTAAACTACTTCAAAATCCTTTCCAAACTATTTGGAAGAGAAAAAAATGTGGATTTCCAAGCTAATTTTCTCAGAAAAAAGTCAGATTCCATTTTGTGACTGGAATTCTGAGAAAAATGTGTCTGTATCTATATAAATGAGCTAGTAACACCATTTTGTGAGCCAGTGCTGGAGGGAAATGCTAAGAAGGGGCTGGTGAAGTTATATATATATACATTTCTCACATAAAAGAATTCAGATTACATCTCAGCCTCAAACTATTTCTCAAAATTCTCAAATTTTCTTTTCTACAACTTCATACAAAGTTGGGGGGTGGGTGGGAGGGGTCCATAGGTTAAAAGGATGGACCCTTGGTCTGACCCAGTATATGTTCTTATGTTCTTATATATGTATCAAAACTAGTCCTAAATGCCTCTTTGACCTATTTTTTGCTGAGTTCATCACAGGAGCATTGATCATCTTGAGTCTAGCAGTTGGAGATTTCAGTTAGTCTGTGTTTGACTAAATGAGAGAGCAGAAGGCACTTGCCAGTTCTCTTCAGAGACTGCTGCTCTGAAATCCCAGAAATACAAAACAGTGGAGCACAGAATGGAAGGAACACATCAAGAGTATGGATGTTTGAAGTATGTGTGACTGTGTTAGTGTGATATTTGTTTTAAAAACAAGGTAAATTCCTGGTAGGGTTCAGGGTAGGCAGTGTAACCCTTAATATTAAATTAACCTGGCTGTATCGCGGTGAATTTTCATCAGCCATTGATAACATTAAAAGAGTTGACTGGAAATTTAGCAAAGGTAATGGGGATGGAGTGAGTGATTTCCCAATCACTATACATATGAATCCATATGACTGTAGAAATATATAATAATAAGTGATCTTGGCTTCCCCTAACAAGAAGAGGGCTACAGCTCTTATAATATAGGAGAATACACATTAGGGATGTGAATCGTTTTTTGACGATTTAAAACAATCGTCAGATATATTTTAAATCATCAAAAATCGTTAGAGCCGCGATACAATAGCAATTCCCCCGATTTATCGTCAAATAATCGTAAATCGGGGGAGGGCGGGAAAACCGGCACACCAAAACAACCCTAACCCCCCCCCCCCCCGACCCTTTAAAACAAATCCCCCACCCTCCCGAACCCCCCCAAAATGTTTTAAATTACCTGGGGTCCAGTGGGGGGTCCCGGCGCGATCTCCAACTCTCGGGCCACTGCTGCGTTAATAGAAATGGCGCCGGTGGCCCTTTGCCCTTACCATATGACAGGGCAAAGGTAGCGCTGGTGCCATTTTGGTTCCTGTCACCCGACGTCACGAGTGCAGGAGATCGCTCCCGGAACCCCGCTGGACCCCCAGGGACTTTTGGCAAGCTTGGGGGGGGGGGCCTCCTGACCCCCACAAGACTTGCCAAAAGTCCAGCGGGGGTCCGGGAGCGACCTCCTGCACTCGGGCCGTATTGCCAATATTCAAAATGGCGCTGGCGCTACTTTTGCCCTCACTATGTCGTATGGCGCCGGCGCCATTTTGAATATTGGCAATACGGCCCGAGTGCAGGAGGTTGCTCCCGGACCCCCGCTGGACTTTTGGCAAGTCTTGTGGGGGTCAGGAGGCCCCCCCAAGCTGGCCAAAAGTCCCTGGGGGTCCAGCGGGGGTCCGGGAGCGATCTCCTGCACTCGTGACGTCGGGTGACAGGAACCAAAATGGCACCGGCGCTACCTTTGCCCTGTCATATGTTAAGGGCAAAGGGCCACCATCGCCATTTCTATTAACGCAGCCGTGGCCCGAGAGTTGGAGATCGCGCCGGGACCCCCCCACTGGACCCCAGGTAATTTAAAACATTTTGGGGGGGTTCGGGAGGGTGGGGGATTTGTTTTAAAGGGTCGGGGTGGGTTTTAAAGTTGTTTTGGTGTGCCGGTTTTCCCGCCCTCCCCCGATTTATGATTTTTTAACCAAAAAAACCATGACGATCAGATTTCCCTCCCCCCCCAGCCAAAATCGATCGTTAAGACAATCGATCACACGATTCACATCCCTAATACAAAACACTTGTTATCAACTTACCTGCAGTTAGAGAGTGTTGATTTTGACCTGCTGCACCTGCAAGGCAGAACTGGGACACAAAGGCTCACTTTCTTCATAGTAGCATTAATTACTAAATCCTTGATATAGAAAGTATAGCAGTTAATACTCAAACCATACTTATGTGATTGTTTTATGGTAAAGTTAAGAGAACCAATTCTCTTCTAAAGTATTTGTTAGCTGTAACAAAAGAAAAACAAATTCTCTTAATTGTGAAAAATTCACAGTGCATTTTTAAAGTTTGCATTGCTTCCTTTCCACTTATTAAACTTGTTCTAATAAATCTCAGGCAGAGCTCAGAATTTTTAAGAATTTCATGTGCTTTCTTTTGAAGTTTTTTTGTTTTTTGTTTTTTTTAATTTTGGGTTCTGCCTTCCCTCTCTTTCCCTGGGAGATATTTTGGGTGGGTTCTAGACCTGCTTAATATTGGGAGACCTGCAAGGAAGGAAAATACCTTACCTATCCTTCCCCCTTCTGGGTATTTTCAACTTGTGACTCCTCTGATACCACCTGAAACCCCTTTGCCATTCAATAATACCTCAGCCACTGCAGCAGGAGGATCACTAATATTATACCCAAAAGGGACAGAGGGATTTGCCTCTCCACCATTGCAACTCCTGGGCCTCATCTCTTCCCTCCTATAGTCAATGACGGCAAACAGGGGCAGGGAACATTTCAAGGGGTGGAGAGCAGAGGAGTTCATTTGCCAATCATGGTGATGCAGAGTTGTCGAACGTTCATTAGGCAGATAGCAGGGGCACTCCTTTGCACATCACGACGCAGGAGCATGACAGTTTTTCTCTTTATTATAGTTTGATTGTGCCAAACTCTCTTTGCCATGATTAAAGGCCACAGAAGAGGTGTTGGCAAACCACCTGAACAAAAATGTGTATAGATTCCTAATATTTATGAGGCTAATACACTAAAGGCACATTGAAATTTAAGCATGCTAACCCTTGATTATCTGCACATTAATTAAAATACAATGTAGAAAGGCTATGACAGGCAAATAAAATGGTTTGTTTCACTAATTCTCATTTGCTGGTATGTTGAATGTTAACTTGATGGCATAAGCAAAACAGAGCTGGGTGCACTAATAGATAAGAAGAGAGTTTACAGTGATCACTTTCACCAAAGCTTCAACAAGATTTACTAATCTTAATAATGAGGTTATGAACCTGCATAAGAAATGCTTATTCTATTTGCATTTGAAAAGTCTAATTAAAAAAAAACTAGTTGATTTACTTTGTACTGCAGGATTTTAATTGGAATGATGATTTATAAATCAGGGATAGCAGTCTTATGACTCTCCTTCATCTATGATAGTTATTGAAATACATATGTGTGTTTTATATTAAGATGATGTTTTTATTCATATGTTAGTCCATAATAAATAAGGCATATTTGTTCAATGGAAAAAGGTAAATAGTAGAGTGCCCCAGGGATCTGTACTGGGACCACTGCTTTTTAACATATTTATATATTACCTTGAGATGGGATCGATGAGTGAGGTTATCAAAGTTACTGATGATACATAATTAGTCAAAGTTATTAAATCACAAGTGGATTGTGAGATATTTTAAAAAGGACCTTGGGAGACTGGGAAACTGGGCATCCAAATGGCAGTTGGCATTTAGAGTTGAATTTTTAAAAGATACATGTGTAAAAAATAACATGTGTATGCACAAAATGGTAGTACTATTTTAAAAACTGCAACATTTATTGAGATGATTTTAATAAGGATTTACAGTCATAAAATTGGGTTTTACATGTGTAAATGCACTTTACCTGTGTAAGGGGGCTTTTGAAAATTGCCAAAATACATGCTATTGAAATGTCCATAGGATTTACCCATATTAAGTGTTCTTATGAGGGTAAATGTCTTTGGAAAATTGCCTTGACGTATGTTATATTTACATGCCTAACGTCTTTCAAAATTCACCTGGTAGCGCATAAATCGGGGACCATGAGTAAATTTACATGTGTAAAAAAAGGGGCAGGCCAGGGGCATTCCAGGAAGGGGCCCACATTTACATGCATAAGTTGCTATTTTACAACCTGCCAAAGTGATACGCATAAATATTTTGCCTGCATATATTTACTCCTGCTCAATATCTGGTACAAGTGATCGTAAACATCTTAAAAGTAAAAAAGGCCTGGGTGGACGATCTGGGTAAAATGGGGAGGGTTTTCATGAGCTGCAGATGGACTGGGCAAACTAGTAAACTATTTGGAAACTGGTTATTTCACTGATATGTACATGTTATAAAAATCCCCTGATTTACATGTGTAAAAGTCGATTTAAGGGGGAAATAAATGTGTCTAAATAATTCAACAAAATCTATTTGCGTATTCCTTTAAAATTCAGAGTTCAAATACATGTGTGTATATCATTTGTGCACTCTTATCAGACTAAATTCCGACATCCAACTAAGTAGTGTCTTTGCCGCTACTTAGATTGACACATATGAACTTCTCTAGATAAAAAGCACTTTTTTTTTTTAGACTTTTTTGGCTATCTTACATATCAGGATAAGTCCAAAAAGTGCTACAGAGCCACATATATCAGAACTTAAGAACATAAGAAAATGCCATACTGGGTCAGACCAAGGGTCCATGAAGCCCAGCATCCTGTTTCCAACAGTGGCCAATCCAGGCCATAAGAACCTGGCAAGTACCCAAAAACTAAGTCTATTCCATGTAACCATTGCTAATGGCAGTGGCTATTCTCTAAGTGAACTTAATAGCAGGTAATGGACTTCTCCTCCAAGAACTTATCCAATCCTTTTTTAAACACAGCTATATTAACTGCACTAACCACATCCTCCGGCAACAAATTCCAGAGTCTAATTGTGCATTGAGTAAAAAAGAACTTTCTCCGATTAGTTTTAAATGTGCCCCATGCTAACTTCATGGAGTGCCCCCTAGTCTTTCTACTATCCGAAAGAGTAAATAACAGATTCATATCTACCCGTTCTAGACCTCTCATGATTTTAAACACCTCTATCATATCCCCCCTCAGTCGTCTCTTCTCCAAGCTGAAAAGTCCTAACCTCTTTAGTCTTTCCTCATAGGAGAGTTGTTCCATTCCCCTTATCATTTTGGTAGCCCTTCTCTGTACCTTCTCCATCGGAATTATATCTTTTTTGAGATGCGGCGACCAGAATTGTACACAGTATTCAAAGTGCGGTCTCACCATGGAGCGATACAGAGGCATTATGACATTTTCCGTTTTATTCACCATTCCCTTTCTAATAATTCCCAACATTCTGTTTGCTTTTTTGACTGCTGCAGTACACTGTACCGACGATTTCAATGTGTTATCCACTATGACACCTTATCTGTATAACTGCTGTGCTCCTATTACTCCAGACAAGTTCTAACTTCTGCAGTTCATGGTTTTTACGTTTGCATGCATATATATATAGTAAGATCCCAGTAACTTCCCCTTTACCTCTTTTACCCCTCTCACCCTTCCCACATGTATTCCCTTAGTCAGCCATCTCCCCCTTAACCTTCTAACCAACATAACCATTATATTTACAAGATGTCTCCCATTGCCTTTCCCCCTTTTCCCTCGTAACACACTTAATTCAAAGGTTTATCACTAGACAGTTATTTTGCCTAATTCAAATAGCTTAGTATGCCTCAGTTAGCCAACTTTTTCCTTCCCTACTTTTAATCTTGATGTTTATATTTGTTTCCTCCCACATCCAAGTTCTTTACTCCCTGTTCATTGTAACTATTTCTTCTCCTCTTTTTCCTTTCCTTTTCCCATGATAATTGATATTGTTTTGCTATCCTAGTTCCATGTAAACCGATGTGATATGTATTTATGAATATCGGTATAGAAAAACCTTAAATAAATAAATAAATATTCATATTTTATCATTTGTGCGCATGCTATACAATACTTTATTAAATTTGATTGCACCTATGTATGCATATATATGGGTGTATGCAAGTAGTTGTGAAATTTATCCTTCCTAAGTGGACAAGTACAAAGTGATGCACATAGGGAAGAGGAACCTGCAAAGATCCACATTGGAAATCTTAAGAACATAGGAACATAACATATGCCTTACTAGGTCAGACCAAGGGTCCATCAAGTCCAGTATCCTGTTTCCAACAGTGGTCAATCCAGGTCACAAGTACCTGGCATACCCAAACATTAAATAGATCCCATGCTATTAATGCCAGCAACAAGCAATGACTATTCCCTATTGATTAATAGTAATTTAAGGACTTCTCCTCCAGGAACTTATCCAAACCTTTTTTACCCCTGCTACACTAACTGCCTTAACCACATGCTCTGGCAATGAATTGAAAAGCTTAATTTTGCATTGAGTAAAAAATAATTTTCTCTGATATGTTTTAAATGTGCTACTTGCTAAGTTCATGGAGTGCCCCTTAATTCTTGTATTGTCCAAAAGTATAAATAACCAATTCACATTTACTCATTCTAGTCCTTTCGTTATTTTGTAAACCTCTATCATATCCCCCCTGAGCTGTCTCTTCTCCAAGCTGAACATCCCTAAACTCTTTAGCCTTTCCTCATAGGGGAGCTGTTTCATGCCCATTATCATTTTGGTTGCCCTTCTCTGTACCTTCTCCAGTGCAACTATATCTTTTTTGAGATGCGGCGACCAGAATTGTACACAGTATTCATGGTGTGGCCTCACCATGGAGCGATAATAATAATTCCTAACATTCTGATTGCTTTTTTGACCATCACAGAACACCAAGCCGATGATTTAAATGTAATATTAACTACGACAACCAGATCTTTTTCTTGGGTGGTAACTCCTAATATGGTACCTAACATCATGTAACTACAGCATGGGTTATTTTTCCCTATATGTATTACCTTGCACTTGTCCATATTATATTTTGTCTGCCATATGGACATCCAATCATCCAGTCTTACAAGGTCCTCCTGCATTTTATCACAATCCATATGTTATTTAATTACTCTGAATAATTTTGTGTCATCTCCAGATTTGATTACCTCAATTATGGTATCCTTTCCAGATCATTTATAAATATATTTAAAAGCACCAGTCCAAGTACAGATCCCTGAGGCACTTCACAGTTTACCTTTTTCCAATATAAAAACAGATCATTTAATCCTACTCTCTATTTCCCATCTTTTAACCAGTTTGCAATCCACAAAAGGACATTGCCTTTTGTCCCATGACTTTTTAGTTTGCTTAGAAGCCTCTCATGAGGGACTTTGTCAAACGTCTTCTGAAAATCCAAATACACCATTATCTATTGGTTCATCTTTCATGTATATTTATCACTTCAAAAAATTATAGCAGATTTGTGAGGCAAGACTTCCCATGGATAAATCAATGTTGGCTGTGTCCCATTAAATCATGTCTATCTATATGTTCTGTGGTTTTATTCTTTATAATAATTTCCATAATTTTTCCCGGCACTGAAGTCAGGCTCACCAATGTATAGTTTTCTGGATTACATCTGGAGCTCTTTTTAAAATAATTGGGCTTACATTGGCCACCTTCCAGTGTTCAGGTGCAATGGATGATTTTAATGATAGGTTACAAATTACTTGTAATAGGTCTGAAATTTCATTTCTGAGTTTTTAGAATCCTGAGCTGTATACCATCTGGTCCAGGTGATTTGCTACTCTTTAGTTTGTCAATCTGGCCTTTCAGGCTCACTGTGATTTGATTTAGTTCATCTGAATTGTCATCCTTGAAAACTGTCTCTGGAACCAGTTTCTCCCCAATATCCTCATTAGAAAACACCAAAGGAAAGAATTAATTTAGGGGTAGATTTTAAAAGAAGCGTGCGCAACCTACATGTGCGCGTGCACATGTACGCCTGATTTTATAACATGCATGCGCAGGCGCACGCATGTTATTAAATCAGGGGTCAGTGCGCGCAAGGGGGTGCACAATTATATACCTTGTGCACGCTGAGCCATGCTTCCTTTCCCCGTTTCCTCCCAGGATGCTCAGAAATCAGAGCGGCCTGGAAGGGAACTTCCCTTCCCCCTAACCTAAGCTTCCCACCCCTTCCCCTAACCTTTTCCCTCCCAGCCCTACTCTAACCCCCCCCCAAAATTATCTTACCTTTTGCGCCTGCCTCTGGGCAGGTGCAAGTTGCACGCGCCAGCAGCTTGCCAGCACGTGATCCTCAGACACAGTGGCAATGGCCGCTGTGTCAGAGGCCTCTGGTCCCACCCTTGCCCTGGACCGCTCTGCCCCGCCCCCCGGACCACCCCTTTAGTAAAGCCCCGGGACTTACATGTGTCCCGGGGCTTTACGCGTGCTGCTGGGCCTTTTTAAAATAGTCCTGGCGCGCTTAACCCTTTTAAAATCTGGCCCTTAGTCTTTCCGTTTTGGCCTTAACCTCCCTAAGTACCCCTTTAACCCCTTAATCATCTAACAGTACAGCCTACTCCCTCGCAGGCTTCCTGCTTTGACTAAATTAAAAAAAAAATGTTGTTATGAGTTTTTGCCTCTATGGCCAACTTCTTTTCAAATTCTCTCTTAGCCTGTCTTATCAATGTGGCCTGGATTGGCCACTCTTGGAAACAAGGTATTGGGCTTGATGGCCTTTTGGTCTGACCCAGTATGGCAAATCTTATTTCTTATGTACTTCATGCAAGGAAGCTTCTCTTGTTTGACATATTAGTTGGTTGCATAAGCAAAACAGATACATAGCATTCTAATGACTTCATTCATTATTAGCAAGTTATGTACAACAGACCTTACAGCAAAAGCTAAATTTAAAGCACCTTTCTAGCCATTTCAGCTTTTTTAAGAAGTCAATATAAACTTCTATCATGCTAGTCTGGCCCATGTCCTTCTATCATGCTAGTCTGGTCATGTCCTAAGTGTTCCCTTCAGGTACATTTTTTTAATGTATCCCTACCCCAGTTCCCCCTATCTTCTATCCAATGACCAACACAATGCTGCCCCATCCTCAAACACTTTCCAACCTCAATTATAAAAATGACCACCTCCAGCTGCTTGAGCCCCCCTCCCACCCATGAACACTTCCAAAGATTTCTCTCTTGCTGAGTTGGCAGGAAGAGACAGCTTACCACCTATTAAGGCCTTGAATTTTAGACTGTCTCCACCTGCTAGCTTGGCATTAGGTGTCTTCATTTGGGTTGGAAGAAGGGTTATGAATGGGTGACTATTTCTTTACTCTATCAGGGTAGGAGAGGGGATTGGAAATAGAGGTGTCTTTTTAACTATCAGTTTAGGTGGGGTGGGATTTCATTTTCCTTATTCAGTAGGCATAGAACACAGATGAGTACTATGCTAGTTGTGCTTTTGATAGAATACTTTCATAGTGCTCATGCATTATGCATATCATTAGTTTGCTGCATACTAAAATGGTTATGCTCCCACACTAAAACTGTATACTTATTTTTAGTGTGTTTTTAATACATCAGCCATCACATGAATAAAGCTGTCTGCAGTTTGAAGAAATAATGGAATCTATAGCCTAAACTATTGGCAACATTATTAGAGCATCAAGATTTGTATTTTAAATGTATCTGAGTGCATTTGCCTTATTTCTAATATATGTTCTTACCTAATTGTAAAAGGAATGTTAGGAATTAAATAATTATCTTACTGAATTAAAAAAGTTGAATTTTAACTTGAATGAATATGTTGTTTTCCTTTTCAGGATGCAAAGATTGGTCTTGCCATCACTAAAGTTCCTATGAATGTTGCTAGCATTAAGTCATCTGATCGAAAATGTTTTGAAATAACAACCCCCTTTAAAAGCTTTAGGTAAGAAGATTTTAAATCCTATGTTTACATAGTTTATCAAAATTACAAATGTCTAAGTTTCTGGTTATTATGTCTATTTTAAAATCTCAAATATGTGGAAAAATAAATTGTTTACTCTGTAGTTTTCAATGGATTTATTTTCCAGTGTAATTAATGTTATTGGCATAATTGCCTTAAAATTTAAAATAAACACACTGACCCTAGCAATGATATGCAGAGGAAATAGATTTCCTGATTGACTTATTTTTAATACTGTGATTGAAATTGTTTTAATGTGGAAAGCAAGAAGTCTAAAAAATAAGATAGGAAAGTTTCAATGTATTTCACTCAACAAAGATGAAAACATTATGGGGTAGATTTTCAAAGGGGTACGCGCGTACCCCCCGAAAACCTATCCCAAACCCCCCCTGCACGCGCCGAGCCGATTTTGCATAGGCTCGGCGGCGAGCGTAAGTCCCGGGGCTTGCATGGAGGGACGTGTCGGGGGGCATGCCGCGAGTGACGCAGCGTTTCGGGGGTGGGCCCGGGGCGTGGCGCCGGCCCGGGGGCATGATCAAGGCCTCCGGACCAGCCCCTGGGTCGGGTGATGGCGCGCCTGTAGCCTGCTTTCCGCAGGCGTAAATCGGCCAACAAAGGTGGGGGGGGGGGGTTAGATAGGGCCGGGGAGGTGGGTGTTAGGTAGGGGAAGGGAGGGGAAGGTGAGGGGAGGCGGAAGGAAAGTTCCCTCCAAGGCCACTCCGATTTCGGAGTGGCCTTGGAGGGAACAGGCAGCGCGCGCTGGGCTCAGCGCGCGCAGGTTGCACAAATGTGCACCCCTTTGCGTGCGCCGACTCCGGATTTTATAAGATACGTGCGGCTACACGCGTATCTTATAAAATCCAGCGTACATTTGTTCATGCCTGGTGCACGAAGAAAAGTACGCCCGCACGTACATTTATAAAATCTATCCCTATAGGTATCTCAGGGACCTGGTCGAAGCTGGATAACTCATGGAATAGAGTAATACCATGTTAAATTGCAATAGGTATTGCTGTAAGTTAGTAAACAGCTATGGAGAACTCTGCCCTCAGGGATGATTCTATCATGAGGCAGGGTGAGGCAACCGCTTCAGGTGGCAATATTTTGGGAGCCCCAAAAATGCTCCAGCTGCCACCTCACCTTTCCATGGACCAAGTCTTTAATGGACTCATGAGGTTTTCACACCCCACGAGCCAAAATAGTGCCACAGTGGCAAGGAGGTAGCCCATGAGTCCACCTGTGAATCCCATCCCACTGGCGGCTGACAAGAGAAAGAGGACCAGGAGGCAACCGGTGGACCCCATCCCACCAGTGACTGTGAAGAGGAGCCTTAGAAGGCACAGATGGACCCCATCCCACTGGCAGCCAACAAGAGAAAGAGGCCTGGGAGGCCGCCAGTGGACCCGATCCCATTGGCAGCTGATAAGAGTAGGCCCAAGTGTTATGATATTGAGGTGTTTGGTGGATTCTCAGGGGCAACAGTGATGTTATCTCCTACGGGGAGGAGCCCTGTAGGGATACTGATGCACCGGGCTAGACTCAATAGCACAAACACAGAGAGAGTTTCTTTTATTGTACAGCTAGGATGACCACCAGAGGTGGCAGTAGAGAGCAGATTAGCTGGTAGCAGTCTGCAATTCCTGGTGAGGGAGACCCGTCCCACTATGGTGGTGTAAGGCCCTGATGCAGATGTCCAATAAGGCACTATAGGAGAGACAGACTGGCAGATGTTAAACACACTCCCGAAGCTGAGTAGAGAGAATCCCAATGAGCAGTAGAGAGGATAAGTGTTAGCAGTCCGTGGTCCTCGGCAGAGGAGACCCGTTCCACAATGGTGGTGTGGGGCCTGATGCAGAGGGGTAGCAAGGAACTGATGAGAGACAGACTGGTAGAAGTTGTACTCACTCTCTGTAACTGATACATGGATTTCCCGCAGGTTGAAGAATGGAGCAGGCACCAGGAAAGACACACAGGCCCTCGAGGGGCAAGTACCTGTAAGAGGATAGGCACCTGTAAATAAGAAGAGGGCCTCTGATGAGCGGGTACCCAGCTGAGAGAACCCCGAAGGGTGAAGATAGCTTCTAGTGGATAGAAGCGGCAGAGTAGCTTCAGACTGGGGCATACCGATCCTTGCTAACTCGGCGAGAGTCAGCAAATGGGCAAACTTAAATATGCAGAAGCAGTGATGTCACTCGAGGGGGATGCGCGCGCGCCCTAGGAGGCCTCGGGTCAAGATAGCCAAATGCCGCACCAGAGCTGCTCTGGGAAAGCCGGAGGGTGCGGCAAGGAGACACCATGGATGCCATATTCCCGAGGCTGGTGGAGAAAGCTGAGAGAAAGTTGAGGCATGTCGGATGAAGTCGTTTGTGCCTGATGGATGCAACAGAACCCCCCTTCAAAGGGCCTCCTCCAGATCCCCTACCTAGTCTTGGCTTCCGAGGATGTGCACGATGATACTGGTTCAGCATCTCTTTGTCCAAAATGTTAGACATAAGTTCCCATGAGTTATTTTCAGGTCCAAAGCCCTCCCATGATAGGAGGTATTCCCATACTCTGCCTCTTTTTCAAACATCCAAAATTGCATCGACTTTGTACTCAAGATCTTCTTCTGTATCTACAAGAGGAGGCTCTGGTGACTTGGAGCTGAATTTAAGCATGAGTGGTTTTAGCAATGAGACGTGAAATGCTTTATGGATCTTCATTGCTGGTGGAAGTTTGAGATTGTAGGAGAGGTTGCCCAGACGTCGGAGTATAGGTAATGGTCCGACATAGCATGGAGCGAAGCGAGCAGAAGGCAACTTCAATCTGAGATGCTTAGACCTTATCACCAGGCTTAAGTTCAGGAGCCTTGCAGTGATGCATGTCATAGTCTCGTTTTGCTCGGATTCCAGCTTTGATGAGCATCTCCTTTGTCTTCTTCCAAAGAGTGTGAATTTCATCAGCAGTGGCTTGAGCTGCTGGGGACGACAAAATGTGGTGAAGGTAGTCGTCCATATACCACTTTGAATGGTAGATGTTGCTGGATGAGAGTTGATGGAAACTCGGCCCACGGTAGAAGTTCAGCCCAAATATTCTGGCGTGAAAAGACAAAGGCTCTGAGGAACTGTTTGAGGGTGCGGTTCATCCGCTCTGTTTGTCCGTTGGATTGTGGATGATACGATGATGTGAAGTCGAGAGTGATATCAAACTTCTTGCAAAGAGCCTTCCAGAATCTGGCTGTGAACTGTATGCCTCTGTCTGAGACTATGTACTTGGGTATTCCGTGCAACTGGAATATGTGGCTGATGAAGAGCTTTGCAAGTTCACTGGCAGAAGGTAAACCAGGAAGTGCCACAAAGTGAGTGATTTTTGAAAATCTGTCCACTGTTACCCAGATAGTGTTGTTGCCCCTGGATAGGGGTAAGTCCACAACAAAATCCATGGTGATATGAGTCCAGGGCTCATCTGGTATAGGCAAAGGTTGTAGTTGGCCCCATGGACGACCGAGTGGAGACTTTTCCTTAGTACAGTTGGTACAGGCTACAACATAAGTGAAGGTGTCTTCTCTCATAGACGGCCACCAGTAGAATTTCTGCAGCTTAGCTAGAATTCTCCTTTGACCGGGATGTCCAACCAATTTGGAATCATAAGCCCATGCTAGTATTTTCTTCGGAGATTGGCAGGCACTATTGTCTTGCCTGCAGGCACAGGGTGCGTGGCGGATAGAATGACTCTCTCAGGATCAATGATGTGTTGAGGAGTGTCAGGCACATCTTCAGATAGAAATGAGCATGAAAGGGCATCCGTTCTGACATTATTGTCTCCAGGTCTGTACATTAAGACGAAATCGAACCTGTTGAAAAACAGAGACCACCTGGTCTGTCTGTGGTTGAGGCGTTGAGCATGACGAAGGTATTCTAGGTTTTTATGGTCAGTAAAAACCATTATCTGGTGTTGAGCACCCTCAAGCCAGGGTCTCCACTCTTTGAACGCTATCTTTATTGCCAATAATTCTTTATCTCTGATTCCATGGAGAAAAAGGAACATGGCCACAGGATCTTACAGTCACTGGTTTAACTTAATACAGCCCCCACTCCAACATCAGAGGCATCCACCTCGACAATAAAGGGGCATGTAGGATCGGGTGATGGAGACATGGCTTGCTGAAAAAGCGTAGTTCAGCTTTTGAAAAGCGGTCACAGCCTCAGTAGACCAGTTGGCAACATTTGCACCTTTCTTTGTCAGAGCTGTTAAGGGCACAGTTAGTGAGGAGTAGTTTTTAATGAAAGTCCTATAGTAATTTGTAAATCCCAGGAACCTTCTGAGAGCTTTTAGACTGGTAGGTTGGGACCATTTCTGAATGCTCTTCAGCTTTTGTGGGTCCATTTGGAACCCCTTGTTAGACACGATGTACCCTAGGAATGGTACAGACTCCTTGTGGAATTCACATTCGGACAGTTTAGCATACAGGCGGTTCTCCAGCAGTGTTCGTAACACTCTCTTGACATCCATGATGTGGGTATTCAGATCATGAGAAAAGATCAGGATATCATCCAGATAGACGATGACACATTGGTAGAGTAGGTCGCGTAGGATGTCGTTCATCATGTTCTGGAAGACAGCTGGGGTGTTGCATAAGCCGAAGGGCATCACCGAATATTCAAAGTGTCCATCCCTGGTGTTGAAAGCTGTCTTCCATTTGTCTCCTGAACGAATGCGGACAAGGTTATATGCTCCTTTAAGATCCAGCTTGGAGAAAATCTTAGCCCCTTGTAAGCGGTCAAACACCTCGGATATGAGTGATAAAGGATAGCTGTCTTTGACCATGATCTCGTTTAGATGACGATAATCAATGCATGGACGTAGGGTTCCATCCTTCTTCCCCACAAAGAAAAATCCTGCTCTGCAGGGGACTTGGATGGCCTAATGAAACCTTTTTGTAGATTCTCTTGAATGTATTCTGGCATTGCTTTATTTTCCACCACTGAGAGGGGGTATACTCTTCCCTTAGGTTGTTCAGTATTCTGTTTCAAGTTAATCACACAGTCATAAGATCGATGTGGAGGAAGTATGTCAGCAGCTTCCTTAGAAAACACGTCTTGAAACAACGCGTATTGCGGTGGTAACCAGGCATCAATGGAATTGTAGGCATACAGGGTAGTGGTGAGAATTCCTTCAAACACTTGCCATGGCAATCTGGGCCCCAGCATGAAAGCTCCAGTGTAGCCCAGTTGAATTGAGGCATGTGCTCTTGCAGCCATGGTAACCCAAGGACTAAGGGATGCATAGCTTTCTCAAGCATGAAGAAGGAAATGGATTCCGTATGAAGAGCTCCAGTCCTTAAACTGACCGGCTCCATTTGTAGAGTTACTTCACCCGGTAAGGGCTCCCCATGAATAAAGGATAACAGAAGCAGTGGCTTCATAGTCATAGTGGGGATACGAAGGTGTTCCACTAGACATCTCAGGATAAAATTCCCTCCTGCCCCGGAGTCCACTAAGGCAAGAGTCTGAAATTCAAGTGGTCCGTTAATCAAGGAGACTGGTAGAGAGAGTGGAGGAGAAGGAGCAGTTAGACCTAAGAAGAGTCTTCCCACAGGACTTAGGTCTGCCTGTTTCCCGGACAGATGTGGCCAAGCCAGCCATGCAGTACAAACATGCCCTAATACATGGAGAGGCCTAATCTTCTCCAAGTTCTTCTCTCCTTCGAATTCAGGTGACTACGGCCTAGTTGCATAGGTTCCTCTTCACCCAACACCACTTTAGACAAAATAGGCTTAGGTAGATTCTTGATTTGGATCTCTCCTTGGCTAGGCCTCTTGGAACCTTTAACCTCTTGAAACTTGTCCCAAAGTCGCTGATCAATTCTTCAGTTAACTTCATCAGGTCCTCTAAGGTCTCAGGCTTTTCTCGAGCCGCCAACTCATCTTTCAATCGGGAGTTCAGGCCTTCAAAGAAAAGGGTCTTCAAGCATCTTGAGTCCCAGTTCAACTCTGAAGCCAACGTCTTAAACTCAGTGGCAAAGTCAGGCAAATGCTTATTACCTTGCTGAAAAATTCACGAATGCAGATCATGTAATATTGTACCTGCAGGATCGTCGAATACGGATTTGAACATTTCCAAAAATAAAGTAAGCTCCTTCAAAATAGGGTCATCACGCTCCCATAGCGGAGAAGCCCAAGTCAGTGCTCTTCCATCCAGAAAAGACAGAATGTATGTTGTCTTGGCGTAAGCTGTGGGAAAATTGTTAGGCTGAAGTGAAAAATGCATTCAGCATTGATTGAGAAATCCCCTGCATGTCCAGGCTTCTTCAGAGAAGCGAATAGGAGAGGAAAGGGGTACAACAGTTTTTACCGTCACCTCTGATGGTTTTTCCTCTTTACCTGAGATAATAGAAGCGTTCATCTGTGAGTGCAGTAAATTAAAGGCACAGTCAAGCTTTCCAGTGTGCTCTGTTGTTCAGTGACTTGCTGAACCAGGCCTGAAATGGCCTGTAATGCGGTGAGCTGAGTCAAATCCATGGAGATAGCAATCTTTTATGATATCGAGGTGGTTGGTGGATTCTCAGGGGCAACAGTGATGTTATCTCCTACGGGGAGGATCCCCGTAGGGAGACTGATGCACCGGGCTAAACTCAAATGCACAGACACAGAGATAGTTTCTTTTATTGTACAGCTAGGATGACCACCAGAGGTGGCAGTAGAGAGCAGGTTATCTGGTAGCAGTCTGCAATCCCTGGTGAGGGAGACCCGTCCCACAATGGTGGTGTAAGGCCCCGATGCAGATGTCCAATAAGGCACTATAGGAGAGACAGACTGGCAGATGTTAAACACACTCCCGTAGCTGAGTAGAGAGAATCCCAATGAGCAGTAGAAGAGGATAAGTGTTAGCAGTCCATGGTCCTCGGCAGAGGAGACCCGTTCCACAATGGTGGTGTTGGGGCCTGATACAGAGAGGTAGCAAGGAACTGATGAGAGACAGACTGGTAGAAGTTGTACTCACTCTCTGTAGCTGATACATGGATTTCCAGCAGCTTGAAGAATGGAGCAGACATCAGGAAAGACCCACAGGCCCTCGAGGAGCGAGTACCTGTAAGAGGATAGGCACCTGTAAATAAGAAGAGGGCCCCCGAGGAGTGGGTACCCAGGTTAGAGAACCCCGAAGGGTGAAGATAACTTCCAGTGGATAGAAGCGGCAGAGTAGCTTCAGACCGGGGCATACCGATCCTTACTAACTTGGCGCGAGTCAGCAAATGGGCAACCTTAAATATGCAGAAGCAGTGATGTCACTCGAGGGGGACGCCCCCAAAGTTGCGCCAAAACTGCTACAAAGGTAGGGGTGCACATGTGCGCATGCCCTAGGAGGCCTCGGGTCAAGATGGCCAAATGCCGTGCCAGAGCCGCTCCGGGGAAGGCAGAGGGTGCAGCAAGGAAGTGCCATGGATGCCATACTCCTGAGGTTGGTGGAGAAAGCTAAGAGAAAGGTGAGGCATGTCAGGCGAAGTCGTTTGAGCCTGACGGACGCAACACCAAGAGGCCGCCATTGGATCCCATCACACTGGTGTCCGACAAGAGAAGGAGGTCCGGGAGATCACCAGAGACCAACAAGAGGAGGAGACATGGGAGGCCACCAGTGGTCCCCATTCTACAAGCTGCCAACAAGAGAAAAGGCCCCGCATAATTAAGCTCTAGAATTCATTGGCAAAGGATGTGGTGAAAGCCATTTGTATAGCTGTGTTTAAAAAAGGTTTGGACAAGTTCCTGGAGGAAAAGTCCATTAACAATTATTAAGGTAGAGTTGCAGAAATCCACTTCTTATTCTTGGGATAAGCAGCTTGGAATCTATCTACCCCTTGGGATCCTGGGAGCTTGATTGAGTGTGTATGTGTGTGAGAGAGTGAGAGCAATTCAATGTGAGAGCCTGTGTGTGTGCGTATGGGTGTGAGGAGGGAGAATGTGGGTGTTAGAACTAGTGTGTGTGAAAGAGAGAGAAAGGATGTGGGTGTGAGAGCATGAAGGAGAAAAAAGGCAGAGTTGTGAGTGAGAGGGGAGAGGAAGGAATGGGTGAATGAGATGGGAGGGATGAAAGGGTGAGAAGTGAAAGTCAATGAGAGGGGAGAGGAGGGGTAAGGGAGAAAAGGGAGGGAAGAGGGGAGGGAAGAGGTGTGAAAGAGGTGGGAAGGGCCGAGGAGGAGGAGGGTGGAAAAGATGAGAAGAGATGGATTAAAGGGTAAGAGAGGGAGGGAAGAGGGACTTAGAAGAGAGGGGTAAATGAGCGGAATGAGGAGAGGGAAGGAGTGAAGGGTGAATGAATGAGGGAAGAGGGAAAGGGTGAATAAGAGGAGAGGGAAGGTGGTTGATTGAGAAGGGGAGGGAGAAAAGGGTGGGTGAGAG
This sequence comes from Rhinatrema bivittatum, assembly GCF_901001135.1. NCBI lineage: Eukaryota > Metazoa > Chordata > Amphibia > Gymnophiona > Rhinatrematidae > Rhinatrema > Rhinatrema bivittatum. The sequence goes on from NC_042615.1 coordinate 166,016,153, forward strand.
GATAGTGAAGGGGAAGAGGCTGAGTGAGAAAGGAGGGAAGGTAAGAGGGTGAGTGAGAAGGAAGGGAAGAGGCAGGAGCAAGGAGATGCGACACATGAGAAGAAACAAAAGGAAAGGATGGGATTTAGAAAGGGAGCAAGAATGTATTGGGGGGGGTGAGAGTGGGAGAGAGTGCAGGGCTGCCTAGGATGCTACAGTTTCATGGGCAGTACAGTTGTGTCAGGAATGTGACAATTGTTCTTCCCCCCTGCGTGAGCCCGTTGGAGGAAGTATGTTGTATGGTCCCGCCCAAATGGGAGGAGGGAGGCTCAAGCACTGCAGCCATAAGGAGGAGGAGTAGTGTCAGCATGCATGGCCAGAAGAAAGGAGCAAGGGCAGAAACTGCATCAGCCCGCACCTCAGGAAGAAAGAGGAGTCCCATCATCTGTGTGGCCTGAAGGTGGAAACTGCTGCTGCTGCTTGTGAGCCTCGGAGGGGGAGAAGAGTGAGTGAGTGTATGTTTGTGTGTGAGCATGTATGTGTGTGTGTAAAAGAATGTACATATATGTGTTAGAGAGTATGCATATGTTAGAGCGGCCAAAGTTTCTGTGCAGCCCCCACCCACTAATCCACAACAATCTTGGAGTGACTGGAAATCAAAAGTTCCCAGGAATAGAGAGCAGGGAATATTTTTATTCTTATTGTTTTTAATTGTTGGGTGGTGTTTGAAGTGTCTGATTTGAAATATTTTATTGTTTTTTGAGTTCATTTTAAAAAATGCTATGAGTAATTATTGAATGATGTTCTATTTCTCAGATGTTTGGAAATATTTATTCTTTTTATTAGAATGGTTTTACTAATATGATTGACGTTATATTTCTTGATTTTATTATGTTTTATGAGGAATTGTAATATTTCTGTTTTTCCATTGTTACACTGTTTAACAGGCTTCTTATGGTTTTCAGTTCACTTTTTGTCTGCTTATTCTATTTGTACTTTACTGTCATTTTATTCTATATTTGGTGAGTGTCTGTGTTCTTCATGGGTGACCGAGGTGAGGTTTCTGTGCAGTTTCTGTAGGTGTGTGTAGTTTCTGTGTAAGGATCTACAGCAGTTTAGCTTTTCTGTGTTCCTAATAGGAGGTATATGAGAGTTTTAGGTCTGGTGTTCTTTTTGCAGCATTGCCTTTTTATAGGTAGGATTGCTATAGTGTTCATGCTGGCAATTAGTGCTGTTTTGGTATGAGAGGTTTACTGTATTATAATTGAGTTACTAATGGCTTTCTGCTGACCAGGCACATTCCCAAAGCTCTTTACAACAGGCCTAATACCATATGTGTTCCAAGATTATTTTTTGCATGCACTGCTGTAGTTGGCAGCACTGCACAAAAGAGAGCTCAAAGTCAACTGTATGGGAATCCGCAAGACAATCGCTAAAAATATCCCATTGTATAAATGTCACAGTTAATTTTGGTGCTTGTTCCATTGGATTTGCCAGACCTTTGTATACCAAGAGTCTAATGATATAAATGGCATATATATAAATGATATGTCATTAGTTAAATGGCCCTTTTGATAGTTTTTGATATTTTTGTATGCAAAAGTGTTCACAAAACAAATTCTTCCCCCGCCACACTCTAAGCTGGGAGTGAAGGATTGGCTGACCCAGAAGCAGCTTCTGCAGGGAGCAGGAGTGTGGGGAATCCCTTTTGGTTGCGGTGGGGCTCGGACTGGTAGGGAGAAAGCGGGAAGCACAGCGGTGATGCCAGGCCTACGAGCACCCTTGGAGCGATGTGAGAAGGAGCTGCAAATGGAAGTCGCCAAACAGCTGTCTGGGTGCTAGACCTATGTATGGACATGCCATAGGCGAAGTTAACAAATGGGACCCCCCTGAAGCTGATGGGACTCGAAACACAGTCCTGTGTTGGGGTTTTCATGGAATAATCATACGCAGCTAAGTTTATTTTAATGAGTTTAATTAGCACCTGAATTTGTTTTGCAAACATTATTGCATAAAAAACAAATATAAAAAACAATCAAAAGGTCCATTTAACTAATAGTGTCCTGTGACATTTACATTATTGGACTCTTGGTATATAAAAGTCCAAAAAACTCAGTGGAATAAGGAACAATAATAATTGTGAAACTTATACTGTGGGATATTTAGAGCAAGTGGTTGGCACCACAGCAGTGCATGTAAAATTAATACACATGCTGTGATATTTTTATCTCAGAAGACTGTGCTTTGAAGGTCCTTTTTTTTTTTATATAAAATCTGTTATAAATGCGTACTTTTTAATTGTGTGTGTGTGTTGAGGGCCAGGAGGAAGGGGATGCAAGACTGTAAGGATTGTCCAAGGCACCTAATACCGTTGGACTGGCCCGGAAAGAGTGTGCCACACACAGAGACCCCCCCCCCCCCCCCCACTATTCACCCATCTCCCATTTCTCCAGGGGGACAAATGCTGAGGAAACTTGGGAGGCAGGTCGTAGGGTTCCTGGGAGTGTGGCAGAAATATTATCACTGAAACTGGGTCTGCCACTTCTCTGGGAACTCTGACCCCCCTTCTGCAGCATTACAAATCATCAAAAGGGCCAAACTACAAAGAGCCCTCCCCACTCTTGGCCCTCTCGATATTTGACCTGTGCTGCTCCTTTTTGGGGGGAAGGGGTGGGGGCAGCGGCATTTCAGCTCTTGCCTCAGCCGGCAGATTGTCTTGAGCTGCCCCGGCCTGCCCTTATTTTAGTGCTACATGGAATAGAAGCACTTACCCTATTAAAAGGTCACACTTAACCAATGCATAACTGCACTGCACACAGAATCCAGTGCGGGACAAGAAGGTAGGCATTACAATTCAAACTTCTTTTTTTTTTTTGCTTTGAGTTGCATTTTTGGTGTTTACTTTCAGGGAACAAGTAAGTTGTCCTTTCCATGCCAAAGAAAACATTTTCTTGCTAAGTTTGCTTTTGCCTTAGGGCTTTTTCCCACACTTGGAAAAGGACACCTTGGTAAAGACCAATTAATACAGAGAAAAAAACCTGTCCTCTACTGTTCATTTGAACTAAGCATAAAAGCTAAAAGTATATTTTAATTTTGCATTGTCAAATCTTAGAAATGCAAGGATGGAATTAAAGGTGACATTCATTAAGCCCCCAGCTGAAAATCTACCATCTTAGTATCACAATTTCTATGGAAAGTAGATTTTCAAACTACAATTTCAGTCCTAGAAGAAACAAATACGGGAATTGAAAACTCTGTTTAACTGGGCTTTAAAATAGAGATCGATAACCTAGAAAAGTCAATGGCTTCAGCTTTACAGCAGAGTCGGAAAGAGAGAAGCAAGAGTGGATTGAAGCAGTGCAGCAATCGATAGCAGAAACGCTCTCTGATTATGAAGTAGCTGAGAAGATCTGGTTCAATGAGGGAAACAGGAGTTGCGCTGATTGCCAGGCTCCAGATCCGGACTGGGCATCCATCAATCTCTGTGTTGTCATTTGCAAGAACTGTGCAGGTAATTAATGATGATCCATATGAATATTTAATAATATCATTCTTGCATTTAACTCCTGTGTCCTTGTATTGGACTCCAGGACAAGAGAACAGCCACTTCTTTTTCCTTCTGCACTGACATTAATAAACCGACCTTGGTAATAAATAAGAGAAAGTTCAGAGAAATTAAAAAGTGACATATTACATTTAGAATATTATAAAATAGCCCATGCATATCTTGAGCAGACAGTTGTTTTTAAAATATATTTAGAACTGTTTGTATTTGGAGATTTATTGCTTAGGAATATACACATTTTTGAGGTTCTTAAGGCACAGCACAGGACCCTTCTGCCAAAATGCCTGTCTCCATGTGACTGTCATTAGTAATTAATGAGCATGTGCTTTACTTCTGCAGGTGCTGGCAGAAAACTTTGTCCACTGATGCCAACCCACTCTACTAACTTTCTCCTCTGATGTCAAACCTGACCCTTCCTCCAACTCCCACTAGTCACAAAGCCCAGACACTCCCTCTCACCCTGTCCATGAACACAAGTTCCCTGTTCCCACATCACCACAGCCACTGCCTCCCACTGCTTTTGTTATCACCCATCACCCACCTCACGGCCCTCCACTGATGTTGCCTTCTAAATCATACCCTCTGCTCATTTGGTTTCACCCCAAAATGTCTCCCTTCAGCTCCTCTGCTGATGCATTTGTGTCACACTGGTTCTCCCTTCCACCTGCCTCCGATGCCTTCCAGTATTGAAACCCTTCTTTCCCCCACCCCTCATTGTCTCATGCTGATGCCACCTAGATCTGCTTCCTTTTTCTCCATAGCATTTTCTGACACCTCCCTGCCCTATTTCCCCATCCTTGCCTGTTCCACTACCTTCTTCAGGTCTTACCCTATCTCTGCTGTTGCCTCCATCTTCTCATGCCTCCCACAAATCAATCATGCCTCCTCTTTCTTGTGCCCCTTTTCTGATGATGCCTCCACCTTTTCACCCTGCCTAACCCCTTAGTAATGCCTCAACTTCTTTGCTCATCTTCTGATAATTCTTTCACTTTGTCACCTGGCTCCCCACCTTCCACAGTAAGGATCAAGCTTCCTCGTCCAATATCCTTTCCCCTCCAGCTCCTTAATGATTGAGTCCCCATCCTAGTTGATACTTTTCTACCCTACTTATCTCTCTCTTTGCTACAACTCTATCTCATCTCACAGGTTATGCTTTTCTTCTAACCCCAGCCTCTGTGGGTTTCCTCCTCCTCCCTTCATACTCCTTCTACACATCTCCCTCATGATGCTTCTCCACATGCTTCTCATTCCTCCTAAGGTAAAACTCCTCCTTTTCCACTTCCCTTTCAATGACAATGACCGTCCTTCTCATCTTTTCTTGCTTACCTGCTCTTCTCCTCATCTTCCTTCTCTACCTCCTTTGTTTCTACTCAAGGTGCCGGAACTCCTCCTCTTCACCATGGATGTGGAACATTTTAGGTTTCAGAAGTTGGAGTTGCAGAGGACAATTGATGGTGTATATATGTGTATCTGCAGGTGGAGGGAAGCAGGAAGATGAGGAGTAACATCATCTGTAGGGGAGCCATAGTGAAGGAGTAAGAAGGTTATTAGCGTTAAGGGGGAAAATTGCATAACTGTGAGCAGGGCAGTAGAATAGAAGAGGCACCACTATGAGAGAATAGGAATATATGTGTGTTTTGGGGGGGGGGGGGGAGGGAAGGTTAATGAATATAGTAATTTATTTTGGTGGAAGAGTGAAGAGAAGCATGGCACACAGGCCCGGATTTAGGCAAAAGCAATTTCCTAGGGCACAACATTTTGAAGGCAAGCACCAAATACCTGTGCCAAAGAGGAATCTGCTCCAACTTGTTTTAAATCCTTACCACTATGCCCGGCTCTTTGCTCTCTGGTTCTGCTTATGGGTGCCCAAATCCAGCCTTGATGCCAGACATGGATGGGGGGAAGTCAGAAGGTATAGGGTTGCCAATTGTACAGATTTTGTCCGAACATTACTGAATTTCTGCTTCATGTTTGGAACATTTTGGGAGGACTAAAATATCCAGAATTTCTTGGGATTTTACACCTCCAACTCCAGAACTGCAACTATTTGATCCTGCCCTCTCCTGCGAGTAAATTAGTGCATCAGCTTGCCTAGCCAACAGGCCTTAAATAAATCACAGTTTCCTCAGCCAGTCTATCTGAATGCAAGATGTGACAAGAGGGTATTGGCTGGCTAGTTGAGGGGAATGCATGTGCACTATTACAGAGGCATAGCCAAGCCCACACACTTTTGGCATTGATTGGCCAAGTGGTGCCAAGAGGACAAGGGGCAGGTCAGCTTCTGCAGTCCCATGCTGATAGAAAAGGAAGAAGCAGCATAGGCATCAGAAGCCCTGTTGTGCTGGACTAAGAGTGCTAGAGGAAGGACCATTACTAGGCCCATGAGTCTTCCCAGTTCCATAATCAAGTGATTATGGAATTTCTAGCTGCCGGTGCTACTCCTCCCACCTCCTGCTCAGTTTGATGATCTTCTTTTTGAACCGCTCAGGGTTCCATAGATACAGAGCACTCCATTGTTCAAATAGCAGCTCATTAAACCAACCAGAAAAGGGGAGGAGCGGCACCTACAGATGAAAACTGCAAGTTTAGATGCACTGTCTGCTGGTACTGGAATACAGAAGAGGGAGGTGAAAGGTATAAGAGATGTGAGCTCTGCGAGATGGGGATTCTAGAGAATAAAAATAACTCTGATTGGGGGAGGACTAAAGATTTAGATTTGTTAGGAAGTAGGCATCATTTTGGGGAAGGGGGTCCTTTTCTAAAAGGATGGGCTCTACCTTAGCCAGAGTGGATTCAGGCTGCTGGCACTAACCTTTAAAAAAGAGATGGTGAAGTTTTTAAACTAGATCATGGGGTAAGCTGACAGTCACTCAGAAGCACATGATTTGGAATGATGTATCTTTGAAGGATACTAAGAGAACAGGGAAATTGCAGCATCCCAGTGGAAAGGTTGCAATAAATGTTAAAGTGGATAAGATCCCTTTAAGAAAAGAGCAGACAGAACAGAAAGATTTCAAATCACTCCTGATAAGCATGTTATTAATTCAAACAAAAAAACATAAGAACATAAGAAAATGCCATACTGGGTGAGACCAAGGGTCCATCAAGCCCAGCATCCTGTTTCCAACAGTGGCCAACCCAGGCCATAAGAACCTGGCAAGTACCCAAAAACTAAGTCTATTCCATGTTACCATTGCTAATGACAGTGGCTATTCTCTAAGTGAACTTAATAGCGGGTAATGGACTTCTCCTCCAAGAACTTATCCAATCCTTTTTTAAACTCAGCTATACTAACTGCACTAACCACAACCTCTGGCAACAAATTCCAGAGTTTAATTGTGCATTGAATAAAAAATAACTTTCTTCGATTAGTTTTAAATGTGCCCCATGCTAACTTCATGGAGTGCCCCCTAGTCCTTCTACTATCTGAAAGAGTAAATAACCGATTCACATCTACCCATTCTAGACCTCTCATGATTTTAAACATCTCTATCATATCGCCCCTCAGCCATCTCTTCTCCAGGCTGAAAAGTCCTAACCTCTTTAGTCTTTCCTCATAGGGGAGTTCCATTCCCCTTATCATTTTAGTAGCCCTTCTCTGTACCTTCTCCATCGCAATTATATCTTTTTTGAGATGCGGCGACCAAAATTGTACACAGTATTCAAGGTGCGGTCTCACCATGGAGCGATACAGAGGCATTATGACATTTTCCGTTTTTATTCACCATTCCCTTTCTAATAATTCCCAACATTCTGTTTGCTTTTTTGACTGCCACAGCACACTGAACCGACAATTTCAATGTGTTATCCACTATGACACCTAGATCTCTTTCTTGGGTTGTAGCACCTAATATGGAACCCAACATTGTATAATTATAGCATGGGTTATTTTTCCCATATATGCATCACCTTGCACTTATCCACATTAAATTTCATCTGCCATTTGGATGCCCAATTTTCCAGTCTCACAAGGTCTTCCTGCAATTTATCACAATCTGCTTGTGATTTAACTACTCTGAACAATTTTGTGTCATCTGCAAATTTGATTATCTCACTCGTCGTATTTCTTTCCAGATCATTTATAAATATATTGAAAAGTAAGGGTCCCAATACAGATCCCTGAGGCACTCCACTGTCCACTCCCTTCCACTGAGAAAATTGTCCATTTAATCCTACTCTCTGTTTCCTGTCCTTTAGCCAGTTTGCAATCCATGAAAGGACATCGCCACCTATCCCATGACTTTTTACTTTTCCTAGAAGCCTCTCATGAGGAACTTTGTCAAACACCTTCTGAAAATTCAAGTATACTATATCTACTGGTTCACCTTTATCCACATTTTTATTAACTCCTTCAAAAAAGTGAAGCAGATTTGTGAGGCAAGACTTACCCTGGGTAAAGCCATGCTGATTTGTTCCATTAAACCATGTCTTTCTATATGTTCTGTGATTTTGATGTTTAGAACACTTTCCACTATTTTTCCTGGCACTGAAGTCAGGCTATCCAGTCTGTAGTTTCCTGGATCGCCCCTGGAGCCCTTTTTAAATATTGGGGTTACATTTGCTATCCTCCAGTCTTCAGGTACAATGGATGATTTTAATGATAAGTTACAAATTTGTACTAATAGGTCTGAAATTTCATTTTTTAGTTTCTTCAGAACTCTGGGGTGTATACCATCCGGTCCAGGTGATTTACTACTCTTCAGTTTGTCAATCAGGCCTACCACATCTTCTAGGTTCACCGTGATTTGATTCAGTCCATCTGAATCATTACCCATGAAAACCTTCTCCATTATGGGTACCTCCCCAACATCCTCTTCAGTAAACACCGAAGCAAAGAAATCATTTAATCTTTCCGCGATGGCCTTATCTTCTCTAAGTGCCCCTTTAACCCCTTGATCATCTAACTGTCCAACTGACTGCCTCACAGGCTTTCTGCTTCGGATATTTTTTAAAAAGTGTTTACTGTGAGTTTTTGCCTCTACAGCCAATTTCTTTTCAAATTCTCTCTTAGCCTGTCTTATCAATGTCTTACATTTAACTTGCCAACGTTTATGCTTTATCCTATTTTCTTCTGTTGGATCCTTCTTCCAATTTTTGAATGAAGATCTTTTGGCTAAAATAGCTTCTTTCACCTCCCCTTTTAACCATGCCGGTAATCGTTTTGCCTTCTTTCCACCTTTCTTAATGTGTGGAATACATCTGGACTGTGCTTCTAGAATGGTATTTTTTAACAATGACCACGCCTCTTGGATATTTTTTACTTTTGTAGCTGCTCCTTTCAATTTTTTTCTAACAATTTTTCTCATTTTATCAAAGTTTCCCTTTTGAAAGTTTAGCACAAGAGCTGTGGATTTGCACACTGTTTCTCTTCCAGTCATTACATCAAATTTGATCATATTATGATGACTATTGCCAAGCGGCCCCACCACCGTTACCTCTCTCACCAAGTCCTGTGCTCCACTGATAATTTGATCTAAAATTGCTCCCTCTCTCGTCTGTTCCTGAACTAATTGCTCCATAAAGCTATCATTTATTCCATCCAGGAACGTTATCTCTCTAGTGTGACCCGATGATACATTTACCCAGTCAATATTGAGGTAATTGAAGTCTCCCATTATTACTGTACTACCAATTTGGTTAGCTTCCCTAATTTCTCTTAGCATTTCACTGTCCATCTCACCATCTTGACCAGGTGGATGATAGTATACCCCTATCTCGATAGTCTTCCCCGACACACAAGGGATTTCTACTCATAAAGATTCAATTTTGTATTTAGTCTCATGCAGGATGTTTATCCTGTTGGACTCTATGCCATCCCGGACATAAAGCACCACACCTCCTCCCGAGTTCTCCTCTCTGTCATTGCGATATAATTTGTACCCCGGTATAGCACTGTCCCATTGGTTATCCTCTTTCCACCGTGTCTCTGAGATGCCAATTAAGTCTGTCATCATTCACTGCTATACATTCTAATTCTCCCATCTTACTTCTTAGACTTCTGGCATTAGCATACAAACATTTCAAAGTTTGTTTTTTGTTTGTATTTTCATTCTGCTTTTTAATTGATAGGGATAAGTTAGAATATTTTAGCTCAGGTGAGTTTTTTGTTTTTTTTTGTTTATTAAATTTTCTTAAACATTTTACAATGAATAAAGAAAAGGAAAATTTTGAGTTACATTCATATTATCAACATACGTATGTACTTTACAAAAAGAAAAAGTTATACATGTACTCCTAAATAAAGTCCACATTAAGGGAGGCATTTAGCAATTTGACAAAAGAAATTTTTCATTCAAGCATGAAATAATGTGGAGTAATTTATCTATTACAACCAGGATCTTTAATCTGTTGTGATAACATCTCGTCCTTCTTTATCAATTAGGAAAGTTTCTAGGTGTGTAGGCTCAAGGAATACAAATTTATTTTTATTAAACATTACTATACATCGACAAGGAAACTTGAGAAAATATGTGGCTCCAAGGGCCACTACTCTCTCTTTTAAAGCAAGAAACATTTTTCTTCTCATCTGAGTGTTCCTAGAGACGTCAGGAAAGACCTGAATGGTCTGCCCACAAAACTTAAATACCTTATTTCTAAAGTACTTTTGTAGGACTAAATTTTTCTCCTGCTCCAATCCAAAAGCAACAATCAATGTTGCTCTGGTTTGTATATCATCCACAGACGCCTCTAGAAAAGATGTTAAATTAGGGCTCTGTACCGTTACAGGCACTTGGACTACTTTTCTAATTATTGGAACCTCACTGTCAGGATGCCCTAATTCTAATGCATCATTAGTATCCTTTAAAGATACTTCTCTCCGAACCATGCGCTGCTGAGCGACTTTCGGCTTTCCCCTTGGTTCTAGTTTAAAAGCTGCTCTATCTCCTTTTGAAAGGTTAGCGCCAGCAGTCTGGTTCCACCCTGGTTAAGGTGGAGCCCATCCCTTCGGAAGAGACTCCCCCTTCCCCAAAAGGTTCCCCAATTCCTAACAAAACTGAATCCCTCTTCCTTGCACCATCGTCTCATCCACGCATTGAGACTCTGGAGCTCTGCCTGCCTCTGGTGACCTGCGCGTGGAACAGGGAGCATTTCAGAGAATGCTACCCTGGAGGTTCTGGATTTAAGCTTTCTATCTAAGAGCCTAAATTTGGCTTCCAGAACCTCCCTCCCACATTTTCCTATGTCATTGGTGCCTACATGTACCATGACAGCCAGCTCCTCCCCAGCACCGTCTAAAATCCTTTCTAGGTGACACGTGAGGTCCGCCAGCTTCGCACCAGGTAGGCATATTACCAGGTGATCCTCACGCCCACCAGCCACCCAGCTATCTACATTCCTAATAATCGAATCACCAACTATGACGGCCGACCTAACCCTTCCCTCCTGGGCAGTAGACCTTGGGGAGATATCCTCAGTGTGAAAGGACAATGCATCACCTGGAGAGCAGGTCCTTGCTTACAGGATCCTTTCCTGCTGCACCTGGTTGGTGCTCTCCCATCATGAGACCTTCTTCCTCCAAGGCAGCACCAGGGCTGCCAGTCTGAAGTTGGGACTTGACTACTATGTCCCTGAAGGTCTCATTTATATACCTCTCTGTCTGCCTCAGCTCCTCCAGGTCTGCCACTCTAGCCTCCAGAGATCAGACTCGTTCTCTGAGAGCCAGGAGCTCTTTGCATCGCATGCACATGTACAACTTCTCACCAATGGGTAAAAAATCATACATGTGACACTCTATGCAAAAGACTGGGAAGCCCCCCTCTTGCTGCTGGACTGCTGCCTTCATCTCAATTTTGATCAGTTACTAGTTAAGTTTTAGGTTGCTATGGGAGTAGGAATGTGTCTAACGTCCTTTAAATGTATTAGTGAATTCACTATGGGTCTGGTAGTGGCCTACCGGGGTCTGATCGAATTCTTAATAAAGTTTTTGTTGATTTTTTTTTTTTTTTTTGTGAAAGTGGCACCTGCCTATAAATTAAGGGATGAGCTAGGGGTGGGTGGGAGGGTTGGGAAATACAAACAGTCTAACTTCAGTTAGTCAGCCTGAGTGACTCACTGCTCTCTTGATTAACAAATGTTGGTCCCTATTCAAACCCAATCACACTACCTCAACACCTTTCCAAGGTGAGTAACTGAGCTGAACTATTCAACTTTTTTACTTAGGTATACACTGCTCCTAGCTTATTTCTAGCTTCTGGCTACTTTTTGTGGTGTTGTTTTTTTTTTTTTTGTGGTTTTTTTTCAATACAAACACTCAGTATTAAATACAAACACTCAGTTCTTTAAAAGTCTGGAGAACACTCAATCCTGTAGACTTTTAAAAATAAACACACTACCTACTGCTACCTTATTGACTGACTAAAAATACAAACAGTCTAACTTGTTTATTCACTGCCTACCTACTGCTACCTTATTGACTGACTATTTAAAAATACAAACAGTCTAACTTGTTTATTCACTGCCTTTCTGACTATTAAAGGCACAAACACACTAAATAATATTCCCAAATAGTTAACTTTGCCCCAATACTTTTAAAAAAGACAATGTCCCAAGCAAAAACTTACTGATTCCTTTCAGCCACCAGCAAGGTGATCATCTCCTCTGTGTCAGTGTTTTTGGGAACTGTTCGGCGTCTCGTGAAGAAGATTTGATAAAAACCCAATTTGGGTAGATATAAATTCAAAAAGAGTTTTAATTCACATTATTCACCATAAAATTTCATCATGTTAAAAAATAGAAAGTCTCTTCAAAAACCTGCCGCTACTGGTAGAGGAAGTTTTCCAATTTTCCTATCTGAGTTTCATTCTGCTCCCACAGTGGCGATGCTCAGTCTAGGGCAGGATCACCCAGTAGAGTGAGCATGAAGGTCTCTTTAGTATGAGGGAAAACTGGAGACCTGTACTTCAAAGTGCATTGTGCACTGGTTGATGAAACCTTGGCGTCCATTGGGGTCGCCATCATACCTTGGCAGCGGTGAAAGATGTGGTATGGTTCCCTTTTGTCAAGTCAGAGTGGCTATGGGAGGCACCAGTGCAGGACTCCATTTGAGCTGCCAGGCCTTGAAGAATGCCAGTTATGTTATTGAGCTGATCTTGCTGTTGCTGGATCTGGAGGGCCAAGCCAGAGATAGTCTAAGTTGGGCACAAATCCACTGAGGTCATGGTCTGTGGTGTGGTTGATGCAGCCTTGCAGGCAAACCTGCTAGGCCCATGCCAACATCTTTTGGACTCACTCTTTATGGGACTTGATCCAGAGCTTCACGTATACCAGCTCCATTCCCCACAAGTTGAGCCCTTGGTTTCCAGGGGTCAGCAGGGCTTTGGCAAAAGTCATATAAGGAATGGTTAAATGCATAGGCTGAGGTTAGAGCTGGCAGCAGGCAGGGTCCAGGTCCAAGTTGATGTTAGTGCAGACAGCGAGAATCAGTGTCAGGGTCCAAGCCAAGATCAGGGCATGTGGAGATCCAAAGGAGTAGTTGGTGTTTTGGCAGAAGTCAGTACCAGATGGCAGGCAAGTGAGTAGTCTGGTCCAAAGCAAGGGTCAGGTCCAGGTGGCTGGGAAGGGAGAGTCAAAATCCATAGCAGAGGTCAGAACTAGGAATCAGGCCATGACAGACAGGACAAGGCAGGACGGACATAGAGGAACAAGGCAAGGCAGGGCACATAGAGCAAGGCTACAGAGAGGCAGGGAAAGGGAGGAACAAGACAAGTAGGCACAGCATGGCAACAAGGCAAGGCAGGACAACAAGGCACAGAGAGCACATCTCAGACAAGGCAGGAGGACCTGTTGCTAAGGTATTAAAGAGGAGCACGACTGGGCCTTTACCCAGTCATGCTGATATCATTACCAGGGGCCACCATCGATTTCCCACTTTGAGGCCTTTAACTAGGGTATTGAGGCATGCATGCTCACCTTAGGCTGGCACGTGAGTGACAGGGAGAGGCGTCAATGCCATTGATAACTTTGCCGCATCCTGGAGTGAATTGGCTGGTCACTGGACCATCCCACGACTGGTCCATCATTACAATATGTGAAGGAACAGATATGTAACAAGACAAGAGTAGAGTCATTGAAGAAACAGCGGAAGTTAGACACAGGAAGGTATGGGGCTGAGGCATCAGTGATCAGAAATAGGGGAAGAGGATTGATAATGATTACTGATTAAGTGATGAGGGAATAGATTAGTGAAAGATTTATTTATTTAGAAATGTATATTCCACCTGATTCATCTCCATTTCTGAACATATTACAATTCAGAACATCCACATCAATTAAAATCAAGACCAAACATACAATGAATCAATTCAACAATACTAATATCGCTCAATGAAAGCATAACAAATAAAATATCACAAATTTATATAAGCTGGGCTTCTAACCCATTCTTCTCATCATTGCCCATTTTCACAGACCAGAAACACTCGTTAACTTTAAGTAAGTGATGGAAAGGCTTATTCAAGTAGATGTCTACTTTCTTTTTTTTAAAAAATTGAGTTCCTTTTCAGTCTTAATGTCTAAAGGCATGCCATTCCAAAGCACAGGATCTAGCATTGAGATTGATAAGTAATTTGCTGCCAAACCTTCTTATAGATAGGTACTGTTAATAGCATATTAACCATGGACCATAACATCTGTGGAACCAAATAATATTGAAGAAGATTTTTTCAAATATGACTGATCAGTTTAAATTTTAACCTATATTCTTTTGGCAGCCAGTGAAACTCTTTGAAATAAAGGGTAATGTTCCCTATAATCAACCAGTTATTAATCTCACTACAGCATTCTATAGTACCTGACCATATGCAAAACCAGCGCTTGTCCAATGGTACAGAAGTCAGTCTTAATGCATATTTAAGACTCCATACTAAGCAAAGTTTTAAAAAGCTGATTTAAGCACAGCACTAACTTGGAATAGAGATGTGTCAGAGGAGACAGTGGGCAATAGAAATGGAAGCAGTAAGATTTGTGAGCTGGAAAATAACTGTTCCCACTCTTTTTCTTACTTCAACCCTTGTTCATAATTATAAAGAAAACAAATATGACATTACAGCAGTCTTATGAAAAGGTGGTTACTGTCATCAGCATCCAAGATCATATTATCACTAGAGCATGCTTGCATTCCTCTTTTGGTATGCCTTAGATATGAGGACTTTGTGTGGCCGTTTATTTATGTAAAATAGTTGTATCCCACTCTATCCCATTTTTTTAGGCGAGTAACAATGTTTGTAAAGGAGTATACCTCGCAACTCTTCTGTGACACATTCTAGTTTGTGTTTGCATAAATCATAAGGGCAAACTATTTTTTTTATTTGTTGAACTGAAAAGGACCTCTACTTTTTCCTCTGAGTGATTTGAAGAAGAATGAGGCCTTTTATAGATTTATTAAGTCTAGTGAACTTAGAATGCTTCAAAATTGTGTTAATAATTTTGCCTATGATTTTCCAGGGCAGCATAGGTCTCTTGGACCCAAAATTTCAAAAGTGCGGAGCCTAAAAATGGATGCCAATATTTGGAGTAATGAACTTGTTGAGGTATGGAAGCAGAGTTCTTTCTGTGACTTATGCAATTTAATATGAAAGGACAATACTGAAGGACGCTCTGAATCAGTAAAAATATGTAGAAGAACCGTATGATTCTTTCTAGTTATATTGAGGATATTTTACACATTCTTTGGCAAAGTATAATTTTCTGCAAAGTTTTCAAGTGTTTTCTATTTGCCAGACTGGACTTTCTTCAATTATTCACCTCAGGGCCATGCAGCAGGGAAAGACAATGAAGTCAATGTTAAAAAAAAGATGTGTGTGTCTTAATTAAAGCCTGGGAAAAGTTTCCAAAAGAAAGTGTAAATTAAAGTTGCTGAACTGCTAACGAGTTATGCATAATTTATCTATGTTAATTACCCTGATATTGACCCATGAGCAATAATCAAAGAGGCTTCAATGTTACAAGGTTACATTTCACTACATCGGCAGTTCTAACTTTCCAATTATTGCTGTTTCTTTTTGTGATTGTGGTCCTTTATTACTCACCATTGTTTTACATGCAGAAAATGTTTTATTTTCTTGGTTAGAATATATTTTATTCAGCAATTACAATGTCAACTGTTAAAAAAAAAAGCAGATAAATAGTGTTCTTTCCTCTGATTCCAATTGGTGCATACATACCAGTAACTGAAAGTGCTCAAATGCAGAAAAAAATTAGTATACAAGCACATTTGAGGGTGGATGGCTGTCACAGAGCATGGAGAAGTCTGCTTGGCACAAATCTCCAGGTTTTGGGTGAATGCCTGCAAAAGGCATGTAAAGGAGGTAATTATCTATTAAAGGGCAATGCAGGGAGTCATGCTAGCAGGATGAACGGTTATTGCGGGGTTTTTTAAGTGTGTTTTTTTAGCTCCGGGGTCAGGGCAGGAGTTAAGTTAAAGCGCCTCTCTGGAGACCCTTTTACTACATTTCTGGCATTAGTGTGGTTGTGTGTCCATGCAGCCTTTTTCTTGCTGAGCACCATGGGCTTGCTAATTGCGATCTCTCCTACCGCTTTGGCAGCTTTCGATCCTGGTCCCGGTGAAGCTGCGGCTCTGTGAGGCATCGGTGCTTTATTTGTAGCCCCTGGAGATCACTGGTCTGTCTGTCCCAGTTCCTGCTCCCTCCAGGTGGGGCTAATCCATGCCGAGTGGCCTTGGGCGCCCGGTGAGCAAAACGCTGCATGGACACACAACCACACTATTGTCAGCAATGGAGCAAAAGGACCAAAGTGATAGGAGCTGAAACAATTTATTTTTGCATAGTAGTAACTTGAAATAGTTAGCAATGAGTCTGCAACATTTTTCCATTAGTGCCTATTTTAGTACCTGTTTTTCCCGTGGCTTTCTGCATCGGGGCTTTTATGTGGGTATTGACGTGTGTATTTGGTCTTGCATGAGTTTTTTTTTTCACGTATCTCATTTGCATGCATTCTCTTATTACATCCCATAGGACTGACTGTTCTTGCCACTCACGCTCAAAAAAACAGGCTCAGAAAAATAGTGCCAATTTTAGCATGGGTCTTATTACATTGGCTCCTATGTCTTTGTATAACTTATCAGTAATATTCTGGGCTCATTGAAATTATCTAGTATCATTAACCAAATACTGTTAAGATACTGCCTTTCATGGCACTTCAAAGGAGATTACATATAGGCACAGTGGATATTTCTCTATCCTCACAGGACTTACATTCTTGGTTTGTACGTGAGGCAACAGAGGGTACAGTGACTTACCCAAGGTCACCTTGTGGTAGAAGCAGGATTTGAACCTCTACCTTCTCTTGGCTCACAGCTTGCTGCACACTAATACAAAAGGGTAGGGATGTGAATCGTTTTAGGACGATTAAAATTATCGTCCGATAATTTTAATATCGTCTTAAACCGTTATGGAACACAATACAATACAGATTCTAACAATTTATCGTTATAAATCGTTAGAATCGTGAGCCGGCACACTAAAACCCCCTAAAACCCACCCCCGACCCTTTAAATTAAATCCCCCACCCTCCCGAACCCCCCCCCAAATAACTTAAATAACCTGCGGGTCCAGCGGCGGTCCGGAACGGCAGCGGTCCGGAACGGGCTCCTGCTCTGAATCTTGTCGTCTTCAGCCGGCGCCATTTTCCAAAATGGCGCCGAAAATGGCGGCGGCCATAGACGAAAAAGATTGGACGGCAGGAGGTCCTTCCGGACCCCCGCTGGACTTTTGGCAAGTCTCGTGGGGGTCAGGAGGCCCCCCACAAGCTGGCCAAAAGTTCCTGGAGGTCCAGCGGGGGTCAGGGAGCGATTTCCCGCCGCAAATCGTTTTCGTATGGAAAATGGCGCCGGCAGGAGATCGACTGCAGGAGGTCGTTCAGCGAGGGTTCCGGCGCCTCGCTGAACGACCTCCTGCAGTCGATCTCCTGCCGGCGGCATTTTCCGTATGAAAACGATTCGCGGCGGGAAATCGCTCCCTGACCCCCGCTGGACCTCCAGGAACTTTTGGCCAGCTTGTGGGGGGCCTCCTGACCCCCACGAGACTTGCCAAAAGTCCAGCGGGGGTCCGGAAGGACCTCCTGCCGTCCAATCTTTTTCGTCTATGGCCGCCGCCATTTTTCGGCGCCATTTTGGAAAATGGCGCCGGCTGAAGACGACAAGATTCAGAGCAGGAGCCCGTTCCGGACCGCTGCCGTTCCGGACCGCCGCTGGACCCGCAGGTTATTTAAGTTATTTGGTGGGGGATTTAATTTAAAGGGTCGGGGGTGGGTTTTAGGGGGTTTTAATGTGCCGGTTTTTTCGATTTTTCGATTTTTCGATTTTTAACGATTTTTAACGATTTTTCACGATATTTTACCCCCCCAAACGGCAACAATACGATTCCCTCCCCCTCCCAGCCGAAATCGATCGTTAAGACGATCGAGGACACGATTCACATCCCTACAAAAGGGGATATCTACACAGAGCTGTAACCTGCATGGCGTGGCAGAAACTGCCATAAGAAACTTGTTGGGCAGACTCGATGGACCATAAGATCCTTTTCTGCCCTCATTACTATGTTACTATGTTACACACAGTTTTTCTATTTACTGTTGAATGACAGAAATATGGAAAGAGGAAGAATTTACTTTTTACATATATTGAAATATTTGCACTGGTCTTCACTGTTCAAAATGTAAATGTGTGCAAAGATTTATGCCAAGGAGCGAAGAATGATATAAAACAATTTATGCAGCTCAGGCATTTAGTAAAGGATACTTGAACACTTAAAAGATACAGGAGAATATTAGCATTAATTACCTACCTGGGATATTCTTCTGCTGACTTCAAGAATATCCAAATGTTCAGAAAGTGGTTTTGAATAAGGATGTGCAAATGTAAAAAAAAAAAAACAAAAATAAAAAGGTTGTGAACCAATTCAATTAAGTTGCAAACTTTTTTCAGGTTCAGCAAATTTGCATATTTTTGAGAACTGATGAATCTGCATTGGATTCCAAGTAGAATCTCTGATTCACTGAAACCTATGTAGAATATATTTAGTGTGGGTTTCTGTTAATTTTCATCTGATTAAGGTGAATCTACTTGTTTTTTTTTCCCTCTTGATTCACAAGAAAAATCTGATCAAGTATCCCAGTGCACCTGGGTGCAATAAAATACATTTCTATCAAACTTGAACCAGACTAAAATTTGTTCTCTTTAATTTCAGCCTTGGAAACTTTGACCATTCTAACTTTGACTGTCAAAGACTGCATATTGTAGCTTATTGTATAAAACCCAGAAGTGCAAACACAACTCTTGCCAGTATTTTCTCTCTTTGTCCCTATTTTATTTGAATTTTTGGCCCTATTCCTACCTTTCTAACTTAATGCCAAAGAGTTATTGCAATAAGTCCTAGTTTATAATGCATTTGGTTTTATAGTATATACAGTGCTATGGAAAGCTATATTTCTTTCCTTTCCAGCTAAAGGGCTTTGCACGTATTTAAATTTTGAGCAATACTGTTACAATATGGTCTTCACTTCTTGAAAGTGGGTACAGTTTACGTTGACCAGTCTCTCTTTTTACCTTGAATTAAATGTCCATGCTATTGCACTAAACTGAAACAGTACCTGCTAAAATAGTGCCATCATAGTTTGGCTGCCTCCGCAAAAGAGGAAAGGGTTTGCCAGGCATGAAGGCTGAATTTCCTTTTCAAAATTAAAGGTGTTCCACCTTGAAACAGGGTTGAATCACATTGGTGTGCAATGTGAGGAAGATTTTGCTTTCCCTTTCCTGTACGCTACCTTTTTGTGGATATAAGGAAGGAGTTGTTTGATTTTCAGTGCAGATATCTAGTACTTTTCAGACATACTAAATTCACTTGAATAATTTAAAATGAATGGCAAAAATTGGGCTATTATATCTTCATTTAAGAGCAGCATCAAGCACATGTTAAAACAAAATTATCTTATGAATAATCTGTGGGATTTCCCACAAGCTGATTTTGCCTAGATAGAATACTTTATTATTTTTCAAGACTATCTCCTATTTTGGTAATTATTTATTTATTTATTTATTTATTTAAGGCTTTTATATACCGGCAATCATGAAAACATATCTTGCTGGTTTACATAAAACGGGAGTGCAGAATATACATCAAACTAGAACTGTGGTGACCGAAGGTGCAGTTACATTTAACAAGGGTAGCAGAACTTGGAGAAAAGAGGAAGAGATAGGAAAGAATAGAAATGGTTAAACAATATACAAATTAAATGCTATATACAAAAGGCATGGTTAAGGGCTGAATGTTTAGAGGAGTCATTAGAATGTGTCATTAGATAATACAAATAAGCTTGGCTAATTTAGAATGTTTTCTTAACTAATTTACATTAACTGTTTTCTGTTTTCTGCCAGCTTTTTATTGTTATTGGAAATAAGAGGGCAAATGGATTTTGGGAAGCAAATCTCCAATCAGAAAAGAAGTTACACATGGAATCTTCACCAGAACAAAGGAAAACATTTATTATACAAAAATACCAGGAAGGGAGATTTAGGAAAAAAATCTTGATTTCTACACCCCAGCAACTAAATCAGGTATAGGTAAACTGAAGTTAAGTTAAATAGTTAAATTCAAGTTAACTAGATACATTCAAGTTAAGACAGAAAAAGATTGACATTTTTTCTCCCATTATTAAAACTGGCAGAAAAAATGTAGGCACTGCCAAGATGTACATAGCAAATTGATGAGTTTTGTGAACTAAATGAACCCTGCATTCTGTGTTCTAATCATTAGTTGCAAGGAAATTAAATATTATTGGATAATATTTATGACATTTTGGTAACTTCATGACTTACAATGGCAATGTGTTATAGGGATGTGCAAGGGAAAAATATTCATTTTCATTTTCGATTCGTTTTTGGGAGGTTTTTTCCCCACAAATTTCATTTTGCAGATTGCTTGATTAGTTTAATTTGTGAGAAAAAAGCAAATCAAACAATTAAAAAAAAAACCTCAAACCTACAATAACATAAATACACTTTTTATGTTTTTATGTTTTTATGCGCACACCGGCGCGCAGGGCACTTGCGCACCGGTGCGCCTATTTTGCATAGGCCGCCGGTGCACGCAAAGCCCCGGGACGAGCGTAAGTCCTGGAGCTTTGTTTGGGGGGGCGTGTCGGTTGCGGCGCAGCGTTTGTGAGCATGTCCGGGGGTGTGGTGGTGGTGGTACTGGGGCGGGGCCAGAGGTGTGCCGGCGGTCTGGGGGCGGGGCTGAGTGCTCCAGCACAGTGGCCTGTGCCGGGCAGGGAGCCGGCGACGTGCGCAACTCAATGAAATAAGGTAGGGGAGGGGGATTTAGTTAGAGCTGGAGAGTGGGTTAGATAGGGGAAGGGAGGGAAAGGTGGGGGAGGAGAAAAAAAAAGTTCCCTCCGTGGCCGCTCCGATTTCGGAGTGGCTACGGAGGGAATGGTAGCAGGTTGCGTGGCTCGGCATGTGCAGGCTGCCGATTTTGCGCAGCCTTGCGCACGCCGACCCCGGATTTTAAAAGATATGCGCGGCTACGCCCCATGGTTAGATTATTGAAATTTGGTTTGTGGAACTATATCAATCAATGCTTTGTCAAGTGCATCTTTTGCAGAATACTTCATCAACAATTACAGACCATCTGATTGTTAGAGATCACATAATTCTTCGCAGAAACAGCTGAATTGGTTGCCAGAGGTGCAATTTAGTACATTTATAATCTTAATGTTGTTTTCTTAAGCAGGTACGCGCATATTATAAAATCGGAGGTCGGCGCGCATAAGGGGGTGCACAATTGTGCACCCTCCGCACACTGATGCCCGCGGCCTTCACCCGTTCCCTCCCAGGCCGCTCCGATTTCAGAGCGGCCTGAGAAGGTACTTCTCTTCCCTCTATTCTATCCTTCCCACTCCTTCCCCTAACCTTCCCACCCCCTAGCACTATTCTAACTCCCCCCGACCTCTATCCTACCTTTTGCGCCTGCCGGCAGCCTGCCAGCACATAATCCTCCTAAAAAGCGGAAAATGACCTCTGGCCCCATCCCCCCCCCTCCACACCCCTTTTTTGATGCCCCGGGACTTAGACGCGTCCCAGAGCTTTACACTTGTTGCTGGGCCTTTATAAAATAGGCCTGTCATGCGTAACCCATCCTATGTGCGTAAATCTTTAAAAATCCGGCCCATCCATTTTTCAGTATTACCTCCAATGTATTGGAACAAGCTTGCCTGTTGAGATTAGATATCAAAAAAGTGTATTTATGTTATTGTAGGTTTGTTAAATCTTGGTTGTTTTAACTGGCAATTGATGGAGGATTATAGTAGGTTGATGTAGACCAGTGTTTCCCAACCCTCTTTTGGAGACACACCTATCCAGTTGGCTGTGACCATGTGGAAAGGGTTTATCTCCATTTGTGATGTGTCCTGTATGGCTTATTTCAGAAGAGAGAGAGACTGGCATAATAGCATGTCCCATACATAGGTATTTGTATCCCTAGGATAGGCCCACCTAGTAACTCGAGGTGGGGATTAGGTAAGAGTGTAGGGGGTTAGGGGCCACTTTCACATTGTACATGAGATGTACGAACAGAACAGTGGTCTCTTGTGAAGATTAGCTGGCCTTCGGAGTGAGGAAACTCACTCCAAGATAGGTTGAGAGACCCTTGCCCAAATCTCATCTTGGAGTGAGTTTCCTCACTCCGAAGGCCAGCTAATCTTCACAAGAGACCACTGTTCTGTTCGTACATCTCATGTACAATGTGAAAGCGGCCCCAAACCCCCTACACTCTTACCTAATCCCCACCTCGAGTTACTAGGTGGGCCTATCCTAGGGATACAAATACCTATGTATGGGACATGCTATTATGGCCAGTCTCTCTCTCTCTCTCTCTCTCTCTCTCTCTCTCTCTCTCTCTCTCTCTCTCTCACTCTCACTCTCACTCTCTCGTGTGTGTCTGGGATCATTGAAAACTGAGTCCCCCCAGTGGTTGCATTCAGGACATACATCAGGTTTGGCACTTATCACAGAATATGAACTGGTATCACTCTTTGCACAGGTAATTAATGCAATGCATAAAACACACCCCTTTTGCTATCACATGCAGTACTTACCGCATTTTGATAAATCCAGGCCTTAATTGGTTTGGGGTAGTAACTGGCACAAAAGCAAGCTACGCCCCCGCTTATTTGTGAATGCAAATCTTTTTTTCCACATTTTCTCTTGCCATTGAAGCATAGAGCAATGTTAGAATCGCTTTAACTGTGTGTGTGTTTATTGAATAGGGGTATTAATCACCAGGTAGTATCCATCATTACCGCAAGCCACCCCTATGCCTCTTCTTCTCATTCACATCCTCTAGATTTTATGGATCCACAATGTTTATCCCATGCCCCTTCGAAATCCTTCACCTCTTCCTACAGAAGAGCTTTCCAGGCATTTACCACTCTCTCTGTGAAGAAATACTTCCTGACATTGATTCTGAGTCTTCCTCCCTGGAGTTTTAAATCATGACCTCTGGTTCTGCTGATATTTTTCTGATGGAAAAGGTTTGTTGTTGACTTTGGATCATTAAGACCTTTCATGTATCTGAAAGCCTGTATCATATCACCCCTGCTCCTCCTTTCCTCCAGGGTATACATGTTTAGGTTCTTCAATCTCTCCTCATATGTCATTCGCTGAAGACCATCCACCTTTTTGGTCTCCCTTCTCTGGACTACCTCCATCCTGTCTCTGTCCCTTCATAGATACGGTCTCCAGTACTCCAGGTGAGGCCTCACCAAGGACCTGTACAAGGGAATAATCACTTCCCTTTTCTTACTCGATATTCCTCTCTGCAGCCCAGCATTCTTCTGGCTTTAGCTATTGCCTTGTCACATTGTTTCGCCGACTTCAGATCATTAGACACTATCACCCCAAGGTCTCTCTCCTGCTCCGTGCACATCAGCCCTTCACCCCCCATTGAATACATTTCCTTTGGATTTCCACACACCATATGCATGACTCTGCACTTCTTGGCATTGAATCTCAGCTGCCATATCTTTGACCAGTCTTCCAGCTTCCTTAAATCCCATCTCATTCTCTCCACTCCTTCCGGCATGTCTACTCTGTTGCAGATCTTAGTATCATCTGCAAAAAGACAAACCTTACCTTCTATCCCTTCCACAATGTCGCTCACAAGGATATTGAACAGGACCGGTCCCAACACTGAGCCTTGCAGCACTCTGCTCATAACTGTTCTCTCTTCCAAGTAAATTCCATTTACCATTACACATTGTCTTCTGTCCTTCAACCAGTTTGCTATCCAGGCCACCACCTTCGTACTCACTCCCAAGCTTCTCATTGTGTGGGACCGTATCAAAAGCTTTGCTAAAATCCAAGTAGATGACATTGAGCGCTCTTTCTTAGTCACCCAATCAAAAAAGTTGATCAGATTCATCTGACAGGACCTTCCCTTGGTGAAACTATGCTGCCTCTGGTCCAGCAATTCTGCTGCTTGTAGATAGTTCACTATTCTTTCCTTCAGCAGCGATTCCAATACTTTTCCCACCATAGAGGTGAGGCTAACCGGCCTGTAGTTTCCAGCCTCTTTTCTGCTCCTACTTTTGTGTAGAGGAACCACCGCCGCTCTTCTCCAATTACTCGGCACCGCTCCCGTTTCCAGTAATCTATTGAACAGGTCATGCAGCAGAGCCGCCAGCACATCTCTGAGCTCCCTCAGTATCCTGGGATGAACTTCATCAGACCCTATGGCTTTGTCCACTTTCAGTTTTCTTAGCTCTTCCCATACATTCTCTTCTGTGAATGGAGTTTCACCCATTCCATTCCCCTCTTTTCATGTTTACTAGTAATGGTCCTTCTCCGGGGTCTTCTTTAGTGAACACCAAACTGAAGTATTCATTTAATATTTCTGCCATTTCTTCATCTGATTCCACTCATTGATCCTTTTTACTTTTCAATTTCACTATACCACTTTGGACTTTTCTCTTTTCACTGATGTATCTGAAACATGTTTTATCACCTCGCTTTACCTCTTTGGCAATCCTTTCTTCCGCTTGACTTTTTGCTTTCTTGATTTCTTTCTTCGTCTCCCTCAGTTTTACCAGATATTCTACCTTGTGATCCTCCTTTTAGGATCTTTTATATTTCTTAAACGCAGTTCTTTTATCTTTTACTTTATCAGCCACCTCCTTTGTGAACCAGATAGGTTTCATTCTTTTTTTGCTTTTCTTAACTTTTCTAACATATATTAGTTGCTTCAGTAATTGCTCCTTTTAGTTTGGCCCACTGTTGTTCCACATCTCTCGTTCTCTCAGTCTTCTAGTTCTTCCTCCAGGTACTTCCCCATTTCAACCCTTGCTGGGTTGGGCAAAGCCTGAGCCTTTATGAAGAAGGCATAACCTGCCAAATTGGCTTGAACTGTACCTCAAGACATGCTGCACTGCTTGACCTGCAAGACATATCCCACCAGTCTGTGCAAAAGACCAAGGCTCTCGGGCAGGGAGGTGGTTCCCAGGAATTTTGTGATGTCACTGTATCCCTTCAGATATGCTCACCAAGTGGATGGTGCGATAGACTGCACAGCAGGTTGAATGCAACCCAGTCTCAATGGTCCAAAGGTGTACGGGATCGACATCGCCTGCTCCTTGGTGTCCGGAGCAAGTCTCCGGAAGTCTTCCAACTTAGAATGAGAAAAACAGTCAGCAATCTCATTGTGAAGACTGGGAATTGTCTCAGCCATGCCAATACATTTAAATGCAAGCACTTTAAAACCATCTGCCTCTGGAGTTCCACAATAAGAGTAAACCTAGTGGAATGCTGATTGATTATGTGTACGACTGTTTGGTTGTCAAAACAAAATATCACCTTTCTGTTTGCTAGCCACCCTTGCCAAAGGTGGAGTGCTACCACTATTAGGAAGCATTCCAGGAAGGTGATATTAGCCGTGATTCCTAAGTCCACCCAATTGGAAGGCCAAGCCTCAATGCACCAGCTCCCCTGAAAGTAAAGGCCAAAGCCAATGCCTCCAGAGGCATATGAGAATAGCTGTAAGTTAAAACTGGATACGGTGGGGGAAACCACATTACTGTGCTATTGAATTGGACTAGGAATTTCTCCCATACCGCAGAGTCCTCATGTAAGACGTGGGTAACCCGCAAGCGGTGGTTACTGTCAAGGAAGCATTAATCAATCGGTGTAGGAATGCCTGCCCATTGAGGTGATCCTGCAGGCAATGGCCAAGATCCCTATTAGGGATTGCATGGTGGCCAAAGTCAACTTGTGGGCTAGATGAGTGCTTTGGGTCAAATTGAACAGCTTCTGTATTTTGTCGGCTAGGAGCCTGGACATTATTTGAATGGTGTTGAGCTCGGTGCCGAGGAAAGTTAGCACCTCAGCTGGAAGTGCCAGTGGAATGCCAAAATCTTTGGCCATGCTCTGAAAGACATCAAATAGATTGTGACACACCTCTGAGCAATGAGGTCCAATGAACAGAAAATTGTCCAAGTAATGAATGATTCAAGTCAAGCTCGTGTGCCGGGACAACTCCAAATGTAGAAAGGTGCTGGAAAGTCTTGAAGTGCACACATGAAACAAAGAACCCCATGGGCATGCATTTATCAAAGTAGTAATCACTTTCAAAGCAAAACTCTAGCAAAGGGAAGTCATCTGGATGCACCGTCAAGAGCCGGAAAGCAGACTTTATGTCGACCTCCACCATGAGAGCCCCTTCCCCACAATCCCGTGGGATGAAGTCATTCACAGCCCGGCCCACTGAGTAATAGAGATTGTGTATCAGTCTGAATTTACCCTGTTCCTTCTTAGGCACCACCACTAGAGGTGACATGATCATCTTGTCAAAGGGCAGGAGGTTGAAGGGACCTGCTACCCTGCCTAGACTAATTTCCACACCCAGGTTCTCTCTCACTATCGGGCCGATTCAATAAAAACGTGGGAGAGTGGACGAACGTCCGCTCTCCCGGCGCATGCACCGGCCACTCGCCGGTGCACTCGATTCAGTATGTAAATTAGGTAGTGTGGTAGAAACGGGAAAAAGGAGGCTCTAGGGACACTAGCGCGTCCCTAGCGCCTCCTTTTGACCCAGAGCGGTGGCTGTCAGTGGGTTTGACAGCCAACGCTCAATTTTGCCGGCGTCTGTTCTCGAGCCCGCTGACAGCCACGGGCTCGGAAACCGGACGCCGGCAAAATTGAGCGTCTGGTTTTCAGCCCGACAGCTGCCGGCCCAATTTAAATTTGTTTTTCTTTTTTTTTTTTACTTTTTACACCCTTCGGGACCTCCAACTTAATATCGCTATGATATTAAGTCGGAGGGTGCACAGAAAAGCAGTTTTTACTGCTTCTCTGTGCACTTTCCCGGTGCCGGCAGAAACTAGTGCCTACCTTTGGGTAGGCGCTAATTTCTTAGAGTAAAATGTGCTGCTTGGCTGCACATTTTACTTACTGTATCCCACGCGCATATCTAATAGGGCCGCGGGTTACACGTGCATACCTAATTGGACGCGCATACCTAATTAGGTGCCGCGGGTTGGACGCGTGTCTTCCGCCCCTTACTGAATAAGGGGTAAGGGAAAACGCGCGTCCAAGGGCAGGTTAACAGTGCGCTCCGTCGGAGCACAAGATAGCGCCGGCCATCCATTGCTCCTACCATGTGTCAGGGGCTAGCCTCTGTGACATAGAAGGTCAAAGGCTATCGGCGCCATTTTGAATACCGGCAGCCGAGGGTGTGAGTGCAGGAGATGGATCCCGGACCCCCTGCTGGACAACCAGGGAGTTTTGCTAAGTCTTGGGTGGGTCAGGAGGGTGGGGGGTTGTACTTAATTCAATTTTAGCTGGGAAACAAATAAGAATTAATGCATGTACATATCGGGGGGCCCCCCTTGCCGAATGCAATGTATCTGCCCCCGATGAATACGAATCCCGAATGCAGCATATGGCGTCCCTCTGCACATCCTACTCTTCCTCTTATGCTTCCTTTAACTTTTGTCGTGCTCCATAGGGGACTGGGTTTAATGGCCTCTGTCGGGGAGTGGGACAACCTTTCTGCCCCTGGCAGTTGTCCAGGAGATTTCCCCAGCCCCATGCGCTGATGTGACTGTGCTGGAATCACCTGCAGCAGTTGGCAGTGCCACAGGATGCACACTGGGTGTATGGTCCAGATTCTCATCTGTGGCACTCTGTAGGTCCAGCCAGTTCAGGATACTGGACCTCTCAAGTGCAGGGTAGACTGGGCCAGAGAGTGGGGGGACCGACGTCACAGGCTTTTGTGTCTCCAGCCCACTGGTGCCCATGGGATGTAGGCCTGTGACGTAACCGAAGTTCCATTGACTTGTACCTGGTTTCCAATGCGGCTGGGCCCCCTGGTAAAAACCCGGAGGCCCTGGATATGGCCAGACTGGCCATGGTGGAGGGACCACCTTCACGGACCTCCAATCTGGCGCCTGTGGACTGTAGGGGAACGCAGTGAAGCCATGCAACCGGCTTCCCTGGCTGCAAGCCACGCTGTTCCCGAGGGGGTGTTCCGCTCCCCAACCCGCCAGCTGGAGAGCCGCTGAGGGAAGGCAGGGGGATGCAACCATCCCAAGCAGGAAAACTACCCCCAGGCTGCCTGGTTCTTGTCTCTGGTGCTGCACTGCCATTCACTAGGTCGCTGAGGTTTGGCACTGGGTGCCCAGGGTTCGGCTGAGTTCTTCATCTAGCTCTTCCCTGGGATGCCCTGCATTTCTCTGATTCCACAGTCCCCCAGGGGGTACAGGCTGGCAGAGCACCTGGAGATTCCTCCCCAGATGGTACTGGCACCCTGGATCCCCCGTTGGGCCAGATGGCCCATCAAAACTCTAGCACTGTGACTGCGACCTCGTACCATGGCTGAGCTAAAGGTGCTGCCCCTTAAAACAGCCCAGGGAGAGCTGATACGGATCCACCCACCCACTATCCCCCAAGGGACCTACCTCGTTGAGGTCTGGCCGCAGGTTGGCTGGATCTCCTCCTCGGCTATCACCCTCGCGCTGCCCGAGGAACAGAGGCGAAGAGACTGGTCCCCTGGCCATGAAGAACAGGCAGCGGGATATGAACCCTGTCTTCCCTGGATCATAGCCTGCCCTTTATCCACCGTGCTCCTCCTATCTGCTGTCCTTTTTCTTTGTCCAAATAACTAAATCATTAGGCAATAACCAATTGTTAGGCAACAGTTTTAGTGAGGCAGCAGCGCGGAGGACAGGAAGCAAAAGGGACCAGGGCACTGCACCCCGGTCAGATGCCTCCCCTCCACATGGCTGCCCCACCTCATGGGACAGCCCAGGGCCAGAGATAGCCAATGAGCCGTCCCAAGGTAGATCATACCCCCCCCACCTTGACTGAGCCCTCCTGCTAGACCACCCTTCACCCCCCCCCCCCCCCTCACACATAGCCTGAGGGTCCTGCGGCTAGGACTGGGCATGCTCTCTTCAGCAGGGGAGGTGGGGCAACGTCGGCTCGCATGCGGGCGGCATCATCGGCCGTGTCTCCCCACCCTCTTCCCAGTGTTCACGGCATGCGAGGCACTGGGTTATCGGCAGCATCCACGCATGCCATGGCATGGCGTCTTCATATTGGACAGAAGCCTTCAATAACATTTAAAATGTCATAGGGAGCATAAGAAAAAGTTGTACTTTAAAGGTTTTTGTTATTGGTCTCTGTTTGCAATAAAATTTTTTGAACTAAAAAAAAATGTGATATCATGGTCTGTTTTTGTGTTTCATTGATTTCATTTTATCATCATCATCATTGTTATTTATATCATAGTTTTCCCAAGAAGCAAAGCGGTAGCCGATCCAGCTGGCTGTGTAACAGTAAAACAAAGTGAGGATCAGATGATGAAAACGCCCTTTATTAAAATATGCCCGACTCTGGCCGAGTTTCGCTCTTTATATAGAGCTGCCTTAGGGGCAATCAAGTGAAGCAGGACTGAAAAATAGCCTGCAGGGATGATGACACAGTATCATACATAGGCTAACCTAGTGCCTGCTGTGTCTTGAAACACTGCTTGCATTAGTGTTGTGCCCCAAATCAACTTTAGTAAAAACGCTCTCATGAGCTCGCATGAATTGTTGTTGGCAGACTCTGCAGCTACATTGCTATAGGTGAATAGCTTTATGTGCCTCAACGTACTAAATCGTTATTCCTCTTTTGAGAGCGTTTTTACTAAAGTTGATTTGGGGCACAACACTAATGCAAGCAGTGTTTCAAGACACAGCAGGCACTAGGTTAGCCTATGTATGATACTGTGTCATCAGCCCTGCAGGCTAATTTTCAGTCCTGCTTCACTTGATTGCCCCTGAGGCAGCTCTATATTTATTTATTTATTTATTTATTTATTTATTTAGGGTTTTTATATACCGACTTTCTCGATATGCAAATCAAATCAAGACGGTTTCCAAAGAACAAAACTTTTGCCGTAAGGCGTTACATTAAACAATAGAGTATTGAACAGGTAACGTTCGGGTTTACATTAAACAATCCACAAATTGAACAAAAAGAACTAAAATCAATAAATGATAAAATTAGATGTGATAGATAAAACACATATATACAATATACGACAATAGTAGTTGTCAACTAACAAGAATAAACGATAGGTAAAAGGTCTGTGTTGGGCCTTGTAGTGAGCTATTTTGCTCATTGATCGGAGTCAAAGTGTTCCTTCGATTCCGGATAGGCTTGCCGGAAGAGCCACGTTTTTAGGTTTTTCTTGAATGTTAGATGGCAGGTTTCAAGTCGCAGATCAGGCGGTAATGAATTCCAAAGGGTGGGTCCGGCTGTGGAGAGTGCCCTTTTAGCTAGCGAAGTTTTGATCGGGGGAGCAAATAAAGAACCTTTATAATTAAATCTGATAGGTCTTTTTGATGTGTGAAGGCGTAGT
Source organism: Rhinatrema bivittatum (assembly GCF_901001135.1). Lineage (NCBI taxonomy): Eukaryota > Metazoa > Chordata > Amphibia > Gymnophiona > Rhinatrematidae > Rhinatrema > Rhinatrema bivittatum. The sequence goes on from NC_042615.1 coordinate 166,046,606, forward strand.
TGCGAGGTAAGATTTAAGTGGGCGCTGCCCATAATATCCTTATGGATCATTGATAAAGTCTTGAATGTGATTCTTGCTTTTATGGGAAGCCAGTGGAGGTAGAGCAGAATTGGAGTGATGTGGGATCTTTTGTTGGTATTGGTGAGTAACCTCGCCGCGGCGTTTTGTACCATCTGTAAGGATTTTATGGCTGATAACGGAAGACCTAGCAGAAGAGAATTGCAGTAGTCTAACTTGGATAGAATTATAGACTGAACTACTAAACGGAAGTCACTGAAGTGGAGGAGTGGTTTCAGATTTTTTAGCACTTGAAGTTTGAAAAACATTATTTAGTTGTGTTGTGGATGAAGGATTTAAGGTTGAATTGATTGTCGATGCGCACCCCTAAGTCTCTGACTGACGGTGAGTGGTTGATGGGTGGTATTGTGGATTGTGTTAAGTTTTGGATGTTGAAGGTAGTGTGTTTTTCGTCAGGTGAGATGATGAGGATTTCTGTTTTGTTTGTGTTTAGTATAAGTTTGAGGCTGGACAAAAGGGAATTGATGGATAGTAAACAGTTGTTCCAATGAGTCCAGGTTTTTTGTAGTGATTCTGTAATGGGGAGAAGTATCTGAATGTCATCCGCGAAAATATAGTGCTTTAGCTTGAGGCTGGAGAGTAGGTGACAGAGCGGAAGCAGGTAAATGTTAAAAAGGGTGGGGGAGAGTGAAGAACCTTGAGGTACTCCTCTGCAAGATTTGATAGGAGGTGATTCTGCGTTGTTTATCTTGACTTTATAGGATCTATTTTCTAGGAATGAGTGAAACCAACTGAGAGCTTCTCCTTGGATTCCTATATCCAATAGCCATTCGAGGAGGATGTCGTGATTTACCGTGTCGAATGCGGCAGATAAATCAAGAAGAATAAGGAGGTATGATTGTTTTCTTTCAAGGTTGAGGAGAATGGTGTCGGATAGTGAAGTTAGTAGAGCTTCTGTGTTTTGTGATTTTCTGAATCCAAACTGAAAGGGGGAGAGTATATTGTTCTCCTCCAGGTAATCGGACAGTTGTTTATTGACGAATCTCTCCATTACTCTTGAGATTAGAGGTAGATTGGCTATCGGGCGGAAATTGGCAGGGTCTGCTGTTGGCAAATTGGGTTTTTTAAGTAGTGGTTTCAGGATGGCTATTTTCAGTTGTTCTGGGACCTTTCCTTGAGTTAAGGAGCAGCTTATGATGTTAGCTAATGCTTTGGAGATGGTGCTGGGAGTAGATAGTAAAAGATTGGAGGGAATGGTGTCCAGTGGATGAGAGGATGGTTTAAGTTTATTGAGGATGATTTCGATTTCTAGGGAAGATGGGGTCTCGAATGATGATAGACTGCATTTTTTGATGAGTATCGGAGTGCTATGGGGTGTTGCTGTCCAAAGTTGAGTGGAGATTGAGATGGAGGTGCTATGGGGTGTTGATGCTGTCAGCTGTTGGGTGGAGATTGGTTTGAGAAGGTTGGTGATCTTGTTATCGAAGTAAATTGCTAGTTCCAATGCTTTGTCGGCTGCTTGTTCGTCCGGGATGATGGGTGGAGCGGGTTTTGTAAGGGATGATACAAATGAGAATAGAGCTTTGGAGTCGAATACGAAGTTATGGATTTTTTTTGCAAGAAAGTATTTTTTTGCCTTGAGGATAGCTATTCTGTATGTATTGAGGTGGGATTTGTAGTTTAGAATTGTGGTGGTGGATGGAGATTTGCGCCAGATGTTTTCCTTTTTCCTAAGTTCTTGTTTTAGAGTTTTTAGTGTCGGAGTGTACCACGGGTGTCTATTTGCTTGAGGTGGTTTAAGAGATTTGGTGATGGATGGGCATGATAGATCTGCGACCTTGTTTGTTATCTCAAGCCAAGAGTTGATAGCTGATGAGGCGTCTGTGAGGTCCAGTCGGTCGAGTTCTTTGGTGAGCACTTTATTAAGACTGGCTATGGAGCAAGGTTTCCTGTAGAGAATAGTGGTTGCTGGATAGAGAAGACGGGGTTGGTCTTTGATTTTAAGTTCAGCAGAGATGAGGTAATGGTCAGACCATGGGACCGGGACATTGGTAGGGTTGGTGGCCGAAGTTATGCCATTGTTGAGAAAGATCAGGTCTAGCGTGTGACCCGCTTTGTGCGTGGGATCTTTAATAATCTGGTTAAAGCCAAGGTGATTTAGTGCTGTAAGAAGGATGTCACAATTGTGGGTTAAACGAGTGCTGTTTACATGTAGGTTAAAGTCACCCATCAGTATGGCTGGTTTGTCCTGTTTGAAGTGTTTGGTAGTGAATTCAATTAATGGTGAGGGGTCAGTATCTAAGGTAGCTGGAGGTGAGTATACTAGGGCTATTTGTAAATGGTCCGAGTTGAAAAAGGCAATTTCAGTTTTGTTTATTGTAGTGGAAAGTTGCAGTGAGAGTCCTAGGCTCTTTTTGGAGGCAAGCAGGATCCCTCCACCCTTTTTTTTGATTCTTGGGATAGAGTGTAAGTCATACAGTTGGTTGGGGAGTTGGTTCAATAGAACTGAGTCGGTGGGTTTCAGCCATGTTTCTGTAACGGCACAAATATCCGGGTTGTTATCAGTCAGGTGATCGTTGAGAAGGTGGAGTTTTTTTGTAATCGATTGTGCGTTGAACAATGTGAGTGTAAATAGGGTTAGTCCTAGTGTTTGGGAGATGGGAGAGATCATGATAGGAATCAATCTCTGTTGCCGGATGCCTAGAGTCCTGGGTTTGTTGGGTGAGAGTTTGTGATTGTAAGGGATTGTGGGTATAGAGAAAGGGATATATATATATATAGAGAGAGAGCGAAACTCGGCCAGAGTCGGGCATATTTTAATAAAGGGCATTTTCATCATCCGATCCTCACTTTGTTTTACTATCATACTTTTGCAACATTAAGATACCTTGGGGTAGATTTTAAAAGGAGCGCGCAAGGCCTATATGTGCGCGTACTACCGGCTCGCGCACTTGTACGCCCAATTTTATAGCTTGCTCGCGCAAGGGGGTACACAGTTGTGCACCTTGCATGCACCGAGCCGTGCTGCATTCCCCGTTCCCTTCCCCCTAACCTGATCTTCCCACCCCTTCCCCTAACCTTTCCCCCCTAGCCCTATGCTAACCCCCTCAAAATGTTTATCTTACCTTTTGCCCCTACCGGCAGCCTACCAACACGCGATCCTCCGACAGAGTGGCAATGGCCGCTCTATCGGAGGCCTCTGGCCCCGCCCCCGCTTTGTTCCTGCCCTGGAATGCTCCCCCGCCCCTTTTTGCAAGCCCTGGGACTTACACATATCCCAGGGCTTTAAGTGCGTCGCCGAGCCTTTTTAAAATCCGGCCCCTTGTGTGTTGTTATTTATAGTGATGTACCTGTGTTGTTATTTATAGGAATGTACCTGTGAAAAATCTGTTAAGCTTGTTAAATTGTTTTGATATACCTCCTGTAAAGCAAAAGCTGAATTCGCAGGAAAATCCAAAGTAAATCTGCAGAGAATTCAAAGCTAATTCCAGGAAACCATACAAGATTATCTTTGGATCAGCAGATCCAGTTTAGCTTTCCTCATATGACAAACTGTGATGGATGTCCCTATTGGATACAAAGAAAATCTACATTTTCCATTTAATCAATTCAAGCTGAAATCTGATTGGATTATATTTGGCCTGGAATAGTCATACCTGCCTAGTTGTTTCAAAATATACATAATTGTTTAACTATTCAAAAATGTATTACAACTTTTTATTCCGTGGAAAAGCCCATATATTGTAGTATTGTATGTGTGACCTTTAAAAGCTATCACAAACTACCAGGGCCAGCACTTCCCAATAGGCAAACCAGGTGGTTGCCTAGGGCACCGATCAGGGAGCGGCAAAGAGCAGCCATGTGGGACCACGAGCGGAGGTCATCCCGCTCATGGCTGAGAACAGTGGAGACTCAGCAGGCCACGAGTGGCAGAGACTCGGCAGGCCGTGAGTAGCGCCCATCCTGCTCATGGCCGAGAGAAGCAGAGTCTCAGCAGGCCACGAGCGGCACCTCTGTTTGTATGTGTGTGTGAGTGAGAGGGATTGTGTCTGTACGAGAGAGCAATGATGTTAGTGAGAAAGAGGGAGGGAGCCTGTGTAAGGGTATCTGTGAATGAGATAAGGAATATAATGTGTGTAAGAGAGGGGGCCTGTCTGAGTGAATGAGGTCTGGGCCGGAGCCAGGGCTGGGACCGGAGGAAGGTGGGCGCAAGGCAGAAGGTTTGTCTAGGGTACCTCATACCCTTGCACTGGCCCTGCAACCTACAAAGAGTAACTACAATTTGCTTCAGAGTATTACTACTTGAACACTGTACTACAGATCATTCTATCAAATTACATCACTGGAGCCTTGGGACGGAGAAGATTATACTTCTATGCACATGTGAGGCCTTTAAGATCCTCCTTAGGATCCTCCTTAAGTACTTTGTGGAAGCCTGAGCAGACAAGATGAGCAGCAGTATGTTCATTATCTGTTGTTTTATCCCATATGTCTATGTTTTGTATCAGGCTATCAGGCCTTCAATTTGGTGATGCCACTGATGGGCTATTTTTTACGCTCTGTCTGATACTAGCTAGAAACCTCCAAGTATATTTTCTCCAACCAAATAAGAAGCTGGTCTAGCATATTTTACAATTCAGGTTTCTCAAGCCTAGGCAACACTGGATATCTGTCATCATTGGCCCTGTTTTCTTATAGATTGCTTACTGTGGGCTGCTTATTACAAAAGTACACTATAGACTAGATAAGATGTTTATGATGTTCACTGTCACTCAGCCCTATGTTTTCCCTGTAGTTTGGGCTATGTGCAGCAGTTGTCAGCCGTATGTGCATTATTTACTCTAAGTAGCAGTATCCATGTATGTATATTATCCTATGTATTTATTATCTATAAGCATGAAACAATGTCTTTGTATATGTATCATTTATCTTATATATTTCTGTAAAGCCTGTGGCTTTTTGCTACTGCCAATTTAAATTTATGTTTTCCATGTAGGGTGATTTCTCTTTCATAAAAATAATAAATAATAGTAAAGTATGTTAGCCAATAAATTATGAAATCAATGGGCCATCTGTAATTAGATAATGTGTAGTGAGTCGCAAGGCAGATAGGTTGGTTGAAATGTTTCAGCTGAAGCTGAGGTGAAAAAAACAAGAACAAAAGTTTATTTTTTCTAAATGTGGATAGTATTCTTGGCTTGAAGCTCCAGTGAAGTAACTAAGTATACTTACTTTCTTTTGGATAGTTTTGCTTTAACTGAAGCTATGTAACTGTAGTTACAGGCAATTATCTAATGGTACAGCCTGCAATCACCAGAATGATCACTTAATCAAAAGATGAAGTATCATGTCATAATCCTCTGCTATTCTGCATGTTCAAGCTCAGTGACTTAGACAGCTGTTTTTAAATGTAAAATATGTCATCCCTCAAGAAGACTAGTCGTGTTAAATCAATCTGATGAGAAGAAAATGCATTCCTATTATAATATTTACTGCACTTTTATCTACTTTTTTTTAATATGTAGAAGAGTGTGAAAAAAATTGAATGAATATTCCATGCTTTTTTTTCACATAAACAGGCTTTATGCGCAGCAGTCGTTAAACAGGAAGTATTGGAAACTATGATGCTGTTGTTTAGTGGAGCTGATGTCATGTGTGCAACTGGGGATCCAGTCCACAGCACTCCATACTTACTAGCAAAGAAGGCTGGGCAGTGCCTGCAGATGGAATTCCTGTATCATAATAAATTCTCTGGTAATGCATGTAGTCTACAATGCTTAATTGTTTTAAATTGTAATTTTGGTATGATTAATTAGAAAGCTGTCACACCCCATGACTATCACAATCTTGCTGTCTTATCAACTGCAGCAAGTACCTCAGAGTTATGGCAAAATGTCTTGGTGACCTGAAACCAAAATTCGGATTTCCTGGCTGTAGCTTTCTTTATGCCCTGCTCTTCTTCTTCGTATGCAGGCTAAAGGCAACAATCTTTTTGATTAAGGCAGGCAATGACATTCTTTGGAGCCATAATCATTTTTATTTCTAAGACTGTGTAGCCACCGTCCTGATCAGATCTTGGGCGTGGGAGCTCACTGGGAGCATCATGGACCAGGCACAGTGCCATGACCTCCCAAGGTTTTCACACAGTGGGAAAAGAAACCAGTCTCCCAGCCCCTTAGGGTTTTCTCAATTAGGGGCTCTTGTGCTCACCAGCCCATTCACATGAAAAAATCACCACATGGACTCCAATTATTATTTTTTTTAATTTTATATATCAGTTATAAAAATACAATTCAAGAATAATCTTAACTGAAATGAGACATAAAAGAAATGCAATTACTAAGTAAACAGCAAAGAAAAATAGGCATGATGCTCAATAACAGTCCACCACATTGGGGGGCATCCATAAACCAAATAAATATTAACACTAATCAAAATTAGGGGAAACAAAGAGAACATGTAAGAGTGGAGCCAATCATAGTCTATGCGAATCAACCATATAGATATTCAGAAGAGAAGAGGAAATCGGGGGGACCCCTCCAGGACTCACTTTAGATGGCAAAAAGGCCATTATATTGGGGAGGATAAAAAAAAAAAATGTTGAACTTTGATACTTAATCATAAATTTGCAAGGATAATTCAACATACAGTAAAAGTAGCAACCAACTGTAAAACCTGAAGACTCAAAATAAAAATAAATTGCTTTCTCTTTGAGTAAATAGAGCTACATCAGGAAAAATATGAACATAAAAATGTTTTTAATTCTATGTTGAAAAAAAAAAGTCTTACAATCCAGTTTTTGATTCCAAAGAAACTTAACAATAAGAGGTCAATTTTAAAAGCTTTGCTCGCATAAAAATGCCACATACTCGCTTATCTGGGCTGAGCATGAGCAACACGGATTTGAAGATACCACAAAGCTTGCTCATATATACCCGTGCACATGTCAAAAATAAGAGAGCGGAAAAGGGGCGGAGAATGGGCGGAGCATGGACGTTCTGAGGAAGGGCCAATATTTACACACAAAACACCAAATTTTAAAACCAGACGGGGCAAGCATCAACTTGATAATAGCACAACTTTACTGCTGCTCCAGATGAGGAGTAAGTCTATAGATATTGAGTTTTAGGGCTTACAGGACAGGGTGAGGGGTCCAGGTCAACTGGGGTGGGGGGTTGGGGGGGGGCGCAGGATGAAGGACCAGTGGGGTCTTGAAGATCTCGATATTATCTGGGCAAACTGATGAACTAATTGGAAAACTGGGTTGTCCCTCACGCGAGCATGTTTTAAAATCCACCTTCACACATGCAAAAAGGCTGGTAAAGACCTAGCAAAGATATGCAAAGCATAGAGCACAAGGAGGAGGAGGTTAGAGGGATTCTTTATCAGATAAGTGATGAAAATTCTAACAAGAGAAGTTGATTTGTACACTGCGGTGTCTGCTAGCTGCATTGAACAAATCAACTCCTTTTCATCACGTATAAGATCTAAAATCCTTCGATGATGTCAATTTTATAATGGATACTTCTGAATGTGTCTGTAACACCCCCCACAACGCCAACCCATTTCCCGAAAACTTACCCCAAATCAAAGTGCCCCCTTACAATAGTCCAATTATAGAGTATCAGACTGACCTTCATAATGAGGTTTATTCTCTCCCTCTTTCTCTCTCTCACTCTCTCTCATACCTACTTCTTTGGGCACGTGTACATCAATGTATGTGCACCCTTCCTGGCTATTTAAAATTTGTGTAGCTTCCGTGTAATCCACTTACATGCGTATGTGGCTGTTTTTGCACGTGCAAGGCTTTTAAAATCTACCTCAAAGCCTTTATCATTTTTGCCACCCTCCTCTGCACCTTTTCTAGTTCTGCTGTCTTGTTTGAAATATGATGGCCAGAACTGCACACAATCTTAAAGTTCTGTCACACCATGGATCGATATAGAGACAATATGATCTTTTCCATTTTATTCTACATTATTCTTCAGATCATTACTAACATTCTAATTGCTTTTTGACTGTCACCACACACAGAACTGAGGATTTGAATGTATTTCCATAAGGACTCTTAGGTCCTTTTCTTGGGTGGTGACTCAATACAGAATAATAAAGCATTGTGTACATATAGTTAGGATTATTTTTCCTTATATGAATCAATTTACATTTTTCCATGTTAAATTTCATCTGCCCTTAAGTTACCCAGTCTTCTAGTCTCACAAGATCCATCTGTGGTTCCTCACATTCTGATGCTGTTTTAACAATATTGACACTCAGTTGTCATGTCCTTTTCCAGATCATTTATGAATAGGTTAAACAGCCCAGGTCCTGGTACAATTCCCTGTAGTTCTCCACTAATGACCTTTCTCCATTTGGAATGCTGACCTTTTAGTCCTAGTTTCTGTTTCCAGTTGTTTTTAACCAGTTACCAATCCACAATAGGATACAACCTCCATCCCGTGACTTTTTAATTTCCTGAAAAGCTTTTCAAGAGGAATTTGTCAAATGTCTTCTCCAAATCCATATTCACTTCATCGATCAGGTCACTTTTATATACATGTTTATTTACACCTTCAAACTATTCTAAATGATTGCTAAGGCACAATTTCCCTTTGCTAAAACCATGTTGACTCTTTCCCCTTAAGCCATGTCTATCTATAGGGCCAGTGATTTTGATTTTGAATAGCTTCTATTATTTTGCTCAGAATGAATGTCAGGTGCACCAGTCTATAGTTTCCCAGATAATCCATGGAGCCCTTTTTAAAACTGGTGAAACATGAGCCACCTTCCAGGCTTCAGGTATTATGGCTGTTTTAGATGAGAGATTGCTGATTACTAGTAACAAATTTGAAATTTCATATTTGAGTTCTTTTAGGTATCTGAGGTGATTGCTATCTATTTCTAGTGATTTGCTACCCTTTAGGTTGTCATTTAGATGAATTATATCCTCCATCATCACAGAGATTAATTTTAGCTGCTCAGAAATTGAATATCACCATCAAAGAATATTTCTGGTGTGGATATGTTCCACATTTCTTATTCTATAAAAGAACAAAGCACATAATTCATACAATTTGTCTGCTATTTCCTTTTCCTCCCTGAGCACCTCTTTTATTCTTCAGTGATCTAGCAGCTCAATTGACTCCCTCAAAGGTTTTTTTTGCTTTGAACGTACTTTAAAAGTTGTTATTATTAGTTTTTGCCTCTCTGGCAAGCTTCTTCTCTAATTCTCTCTTGGCCTGTCTTACTGTTGTTTTACATCTAACTTGCCAGTACCTCTGCTATTGCTAATTTTTTTAATTTGTGTCTGATTTCCATTTTTTGAATGATGCCTTTTTGACTTTAACTGCCTCTCTCACCCCATCATTAAATTATGCTGGCAGTCATTTGGTCTTCACCTTTTTTTTAATGCATAGATTTGTTTTATCTTGGCTTCCAAAGTGACATTTTTAAAAAATGACTGTACCCCATGAAAACTTTTAACCTAATTGCTATTTTTAAATTTTTTTACCTAAATTCCTTATTCAATCTTATTCTCCCTTTTTAAAGTAATATGCTACTCCAGTAGTTGTATTTAATGTCCTCCCATTAGTGAAGTCAAATTTGATAACATTACAATCACCATTGCTATATGGCTCCATCACAGTAAACTCTTGCACAGGTTGTGCAATTCACTGAAGAAGAAATCTAAAGTATATGCCCCTCCCATCAGTTCAGGAACATCTACTCCATGAAATATTAATTTATGGCATCTAGAAACTTAATCATTCTAGCATGACATGAGAAGACACTGGTACAATCAGAACCAGGGGTAATTAAAATCTAGGGATGCACATTTGTTTAAAATGAAAGTGCAAAACGCGATGAATAAGGCTGATTTGTTTCATTCAGGGGCCTTGAATAGAATTGAGGCCCTCCCCGAATGAAACAAGCCTTATTTGTTTGTTTCGTATTAAAAATGTATCGGGCCTACACCTAGTTCCAAAGCTGGGGCCTTGCCTAGGGCATAGGGCGAGGACCAAAGAAAGAGCCATGGCCTATGCCTAAGCATGACGCCAGTGTCTCGGCCTAGGCCTAAAGCTAGGACATCACCTAGGGTTCAGTTCGAGGCCCAAAGCAAGGACCACAGCCTAGGCCTGACCATGACACTGAGGCCTCAGCTGAGACCCCCAAAAACTAAAACAAAAGTACCTGATCCATACATCAAAATGGTATTGTCCAATGGAATGAAGGCACTGAAGTTAAATAACTCCACTGTGACCCCAGCAGATGCCTTCATTTGGAATAGAAGAGCCAAAGAAAGAAGAGGATATGAAGAGGAGCTCCCAGGCCTGAGCTCCAAGGTCTGAGCCTGACCCTGGGCTGAGGGCCAGTCGTTGAGACCTGAACTTCTGGCTGAGGCCCTGGTACAGAGCCTGGGCCTGGTTCGAGGCCCCAGCATCAGGACCTGGCTTCCTGATCGGGTCACAGTGTCGAGCCTGGGCTCCGGCTTAGGCCAAGGTTCCTACATCGGGATCTGGCCTCCAGGTCGGGTCACAACATCGAGCCTGGGCTTCGGTTTAGTCTGAGGCCCAGGCATCGGGACCCAACCTCTGGGTCATGTTACAGTGTTTGACCTGGGTCTAGGCTGAGGCTCCAGCATTAGTACCTGGCCTCCGAATTAGATCGTGGTGTTGGGCCTGAGCTCAGGCTCCAGCCTAGGCTAAGGCCCAAGCCCTAGGACCCAGCATTCGTGTTGGGTATTGGTGTTGGGCCTGGGTCCAGGCTGAGATTCCAGCATTGGTATCTGGACTCCAGGTTGGGTTGCAGCTTCAGGCCTGTATCCCAGCCTAGGCCTCAGTGTCGGGATCCGGCCCCTGGGTCGGGCCTGGTTCTGGGCTGAGGCCACGATGTCAGGACCTGGCTTCCAGGTTGGGTCCAGTTGCGCCTATGCAAGGCCGAGGCTTCAGCCTAGTCCTTGCTGACAGATCTTCATGGGACAAGGTAAGTTGGGCTGGGAGGATCCTGGCTCTGGCATTTTTCCTGGAGAGTGAGAGGGAGGTTTTGCTTTCAGTTTTTTTCAGTTTCTTGGTGTATTTTTTTATTGCTTGATTCATTTTTTCACATGAATGAAACAAATCAAGCAACCCATGAACCAAAATCTGTAGGGAAAATCCTCCTGAAAATAAACCAAATAACAAAAAAGTGTTTTTTACCCTGCACATGCCTATTAAAAAGTCCCATTATTATTTGTTGCCCAATTTGTCTTTCTAATTTTAACTAGCTTTTCACAATAGGGACCAGTCACCTTGGCCAGATAGTATGTTTTAAAAATTAGAAAATACAACTCAGAAATATCAGGAATATTTATTTGTTTTATTTAATCTGATATTCTTCATTCTTGCTATATGCCATAAGGTGGTTACAATAAAATAATAAAATATAAAAGTATCAAAATACATATAATGTAGTGCATCAATATCCCACCCCATCCATCACTATTACCCTGCTGAAACTTGAAAATCAGAAATTCTGTTTCTGTATGGAATTGTAAAAGCTCTGTTGGCACTGGAGAAAACTAGATTCCTCCAAAATTATATTAATTTCATTGAACCAGCACAAGAATAATCCAAAGATTTATTTTTTTTTGTAGATCAGCTTTTGAAATCACATAGTTCCCTTCTCCTGGTGGTCCAATATAAAGTCACAACCTGCCATTAATACAATTCCCCCTCTCTCCAAGTATATTAGCATTGCAATTGTAACATAGGGATGGTAACTTTCATAGCGGCATGCAGGTGCACATTGGAGCACATGTTATAAAATAGACTGGACATGAAAACATGCACCCAATTTTAAATGGGCGTGTGTCTAGTCACATAAATCTCAATTCTATTGTGTAAATTAATGATTTTAAAAGGTGTGTCTCCATGCCTTTGCCAGTTTCACCAGTTCATCCACAGGCCACCCATTTAACAGCTAGGTCCTCCATACCTTCCTGGTTGAATAGCTTACACTCCCCCCCAATTACACCAGACCCTTAAAATCCTTCATTTTTTAAAATTTTTTAAACTTACACATCATCCTTAGCAGAAGTAAATTTATGTGGCGGGAGATCTGGGCACGTGCTCAAGTGCATAAGTATTTACATGCATATCTCTTGCCTATGTCCCATCCAGCCCATGTTCTCACCCCGCCTCTTTTTGAAAAAGTTTGAGATGAGCACGCAGTGAGAAATACGTGCACACCTGAGCAGTTTTTAAAATTCGGTGGGTGTGTACGAGCTAGAGGTGTGCATCCGTTTTCCACGTATTTGCAATCCACAACTTATTTTGTCCTATCTGTTAAATACGTGGGGAGGCGAAATGCATCACGACTCCCCACGTATTTAACAGATTTCTGTTTTATTCGGCCTCCTAAATAAAAATTTAAACCCCCTCACCCTCCTGACCCCCCCCCCAAGACTTACCAAAACTCCCTGGTGGTCCAGCGGGGAATCCAGAAGCCATCCCTGCATTCTCACACCCTCGTTTGCCGGTTTCATCACGGCGCCGATAGCCTGTGTTACAGGGGCTACCGGTGCCATTGGTCAGCCCCTGTCACATGGTAGGAGCACAAGATGGCGCCAGTGACCATGTGACAGGGGCTGACCAATGGCACCGGTAGCCCCTGTGTCATAGTGAGGGCAAAGGCGATCGGCGCCATTTTGAGACGCAAAGTGATCGCGTCTTGAGACGCAAAGTGATCGCGTCTCAAAATGGTGCCGATCGCCTTTGCCCTCACTATGTGTGACATAGTGAGGAGGGTGGGGGGGTTGTCGTTAATTTTAATTTTAGCCGGGACACAAATTTAATTCGCCGTATTAACGCATCGGGGCGCCATACGGCCGAATGTAACGCATTTGCGCCCCTACGAATCTGAATCACGAATGCAACGAAAACTTTTTGGCTGCACATCCCTAGTACGAGCCTGCCTGTGCGTATAGCTCCTGATTTTAGTGCGCGCTGGGCTTTTAAAACTCACCTCTTAGTCAGAATTTTCACGTTAATGAAATAAATTTTATCATTTTGTAAGAAAATCATATAGCTGTGCCTCTAATATCAATACAAAGACTGTTTAAATTTTTTGCTGAAAAAGTTAATATACCCTACTGTCCCTGACCAACCAATAGGCTCTGTGTTACTCTTTCTGAAACAGTTTGCAATAGACTGTCTCTTAGGGATGTGCATTCATTTTGAACATATGCGCAATCCGCAATGTATTGGTCCCTATTCATTGTATTCGTAGGGTTCTGAAATGTATGACGAACCCCCACAAATGCAACGTATTATTAACGAATAAAACCCCCACCCTACTGACCCCCCCAAGACTTGCCAAAAGTCCCTGGTGGTCCAGCGGAGGTCCTGGAGGTCCTGGAGCAATCTCCTGCACTTGGGCCGTCGGCTGCCGGTATTCAAAATGGCGCTGATAGCCTTTGCCCTTACTATGTCACAGGGGCTACCGGTGCCATTGGTCGGCCCCTGTCAAATGGTAGGAGCAATGGACTGCCGGCACACCCTGCGCCCCCACTATGGAAATTGCACGTTCTCTTACTTCTGAAAGATGAAAAGATTTAATAGATGGAATTACAAATAGACCTTTATTCGCGGATTGAAGATTTCTTTGTGGTGTATGTAAACATAATGAAGCATTTAGTCATTCAGTATGTTTGCAATTCATGGATTTAAATGATATACATAATATTTTATATTCATTATCACCGACACAAGCCGCCATGATCACATCACCCCAGCACTTCAGTCTTTGCACTGGCTACCCGTGGCTTCTAGGATAATTTATAAATCTATGATGCTGATACATAAAGCCATTCAAAATAGAGATATGCTCTGGTTCACAGATCAACTACAATTCAAAACTTCTTCCCGCCCAACGAGATTCCAGAATTTAGCCAAACTAAAGATTCCAGCACCCTATCTGACTAAACTCTCTAGTACAAAAGAACGATCTTTCATTATTGCCGGATCAACAATATGGAACACCATGCCCTCTGAATTACGCCAGGAACTTTGTCACAAAAAATTTAAACAAAACCTCAAAACCTGGTTATTTAAAAAAGCCTACTATTAATGAACTAAATCTTATACTACTCTTCCTAATTTCCACAGTTTCTCATTTATTGTTTATATTCTATTAATACAAAGTTATACATGGTATTGTATTCGTTCAGTTACTAAGTTATATTGTAAAGCGCAATGCTGAATTACTGTTTGAATGTAAACCGAGGTGATGTTACTTACGTACTCCGGTATAAAAAAAATCTATAAATAAATAAATAATAAATATTCAATCCTTTGCTTAATTGGAGAAGGTACAGAGAAGGACAACCAAAATGATAAAGGGGGTGGAACAGTTCCAATATGAGAAAAGACTAAAGAAGTTAGGGCTATTCAGCTTGGAGAAGAGAAGGCTGAGGGGGGATATGATAGAGGTGTTTAAAATCATGAGAGGTCTAGAACAGGTAAATGTGAAACGGAAATTTACTCTTTCGGATAATAGGAGGACTAGAGAGCAATCTATGAAGTTAGCATGTAGCACATTTAAAACTAATTAGAGAAAGTCTTTTTTACTCAAGGCACAATTAAACTCTGGAATTTGTTGCCAGGGGATATGGTTTCTGCAGTTAGTTTAGCTGGCTTTAAAAAAGGTTTGGATAAGTTCTTGAAGGAGAAGTCCATTACTTGCTATTAATCAGGTTGACTTAGGAAATAGCCACTGCTATCACTAGCATCAGCAGCATGGGATAGTCTTAGTTTTTGGGTACTTGCCAAGTATTTATAGCCTGGATTGGCCACTATTAGAGACAGGATGCTGAGCTTGATGGACCCTTGGTCTGACCCAGTATGGCATGTTCTTATTAGAGATGTGGTTCGTTTTTCGCCCGAAATAGGAAATTACCCGAAATTTCCTACTTTGTTTTTGTTTCGGAGGCCCCGAAACCTGAAAAGAATTTTCCCCGAATTTCGTGGAAATTTCATTTTTCGGGTTTGCCTGGGGAGAGGGGCACAAATTTTTTTTTTAAATTAAAAACCATCCCAAACCACCCCATTAACTATAATACAACAGCCCCCCCTGATCCCGATCCCTCCCCAAGACTTACGAAGTACATCCCTGGTGGTCCAGCGGGGTCCCGGGTTCCATTTGCCCTCCATGCCCGTGCTACTGCAAGCCGTGCTCTTTAAAATGGTGCCTCATAGCCTCTGAACTACCATGTCACAGGGGCTACCGGCGCCATTGGTCAGCCCCTGTCACATGGCCATCGGCGCCATCTTGTGCTCCTGTCATGTGACTGGAGCTGACCAATGGCGCCGAAAGCCTCTGTGACATAGTATGGGCAAAGGCTATCGGCGCCATTTTGATTACTGGCAGCCGACAACGAAATCGCTCCCGGACCTCCGCTGGACCCCCAGGGATTATTGGCAAGCCTTGGGGGGGTCAGGAGACCACCAGGGATGTACTTCGTAAGTCTTGGGGAGGGATCAGGATGGGGGGGGGGTAGTGTATGTATGTAAAAAAATGATTTTAAATGCTTGGGGTGGGTTTTTTTTAAGCTTCCTTTGCCATTTCGTTTTTTGGCCCGGTTTCGGGTTTCCTCGTTTCGTTTTTCAAAAAAACGAAACGAGGAAACCCGAAATTTACCACGAAGTATCCGAGTCAAAAAATGACCCGGCAGAAAAAAACGAAGCACATCTCTAGTTCTTATGCTCTTTATTCCCTCAGCAAGACTTTCCATCACTGAGTTCTTGCATGGCAAGACAATCAACACATAGAGGAAAATTTTCTATCAAATGGTTTAAACCACATGGCAACCATTGGTCCCCCTGTTTGAGTCCCTGGTTAGCAAGCAGTTGGAGGTTGGATCTGGTAACAAGTTATCCTCCGTAATCAGGATCCAGTCTAGTTCCTTTCCTGGTAGTTAAGATGGAAAATTGTAATCCTCTAGATGTTGACATGAATGTTTTATACTGTACAAATTAAGGGGCAGATTATAAAAGCTACGCGCGCAGCCTACATTTGTGCATGCTACCTGGTGCGAACAAATGTATGCCCAATTTTATAACACTAGTGCACCTTGCACGCGCCGAGCCCTCGGGGAGACCAGTTGGCTTTACCTGTTCCCTCAAAGGCCGCTCTGCATCCTGTCTCTAATAGTGGCTCTGAAATCGGAGCGGCCTCGGAGGGAACTTTCCTTTCCCCCCCACCTCACCTTCTCCTCCCTTCCCCTACCTGTCCCGCCCCCCAGCCCGATCCCACCCCCCCCCCCAAAGTCCTCGGCCACGCCTACCGGACTGTCCCCGGACTGCCCAGCGTAACCCCCCTACGTGCGTAAATCCTCCTGGATTTATGCATGTAGGGCTTTGAAAATCTGCCCCATAATATTATTGATCATTTTATGGAAAAAAAGATTAATTGTGCCATTTTTTTCACTAAATTTAATTGTTATAGAGTACCAGTATTAAGAGTTATGTAAACAATTAATACAATGCATAGCACCCAAAATGATCATTTATTACTTGTATTACATGCCTTGACTTGTAATATTAGAGTGTAAATCTTGAAATGTTTAAAGATTTGTATAATGTTCTTTATTTTGATAGATTATCCAATGTGTGACCCTCAGTTTGAAAGGGAACCTCATCAGGATTCTTCACATTCCACCTTTTTGTGTGGATTTGTATATAATACATCTTCAATTGCTGCTAAATTCTTGACAGAGAAGAAACTAAAGGAAGGTATATGTATTTTCTGTTTTTGTACTGTATAAGAAACTGGAGGATGGGATTGTGGGGTTGTAGTATCTTTTTCCAATTAGTAATAATATGGCCTTAGTACAAGAAAATTACTGTTACATCCAAGTAAAACTGCATTGTTGTTTTCTAGTTGTTCTTCTTTAAAATAGTATATGCCATCTAATCTATTCAAATGAGAAATCTTTGTTGGAAATAAATAATTTCATTACAACATATTTATTGAACACTACCCTTTACAGATAGAGAATTTAAAAAAATGTTTAATACCCTTTGCTTCAAAAAGGGATTAAATTAAAATAGTTTGAAGGTAATCTGGAAGGGGTAGATCACCACAAATAACTGTCAGATGACAAGTATTTAGTTTAAATTTCAGGTTCTAAATCTCAGATGAAATAAAGTGCTAGGAGCTAAACCTGTAAACACAATAGCCGTTTCACTGAGAACATCAACTGCAGCTTCCTTCCTCTCTAGTTTCTTCTCACAATCTGACTTACATTCTCTACAACAGCATGCTCAGTTCTCAAATTTGTCTGCTGTTTGGGGTGACTGGATTATACCAAAGGGGTTTCATAACAGTGTGTGTGTGTGTGTAGGTGGCAATGAATAGTTTGAAGTAGGGACAATCAAAAGTGGCAATGTGTGGGAAATTTACTTTGCGCCAATGTGCTTTGCTGTTGCCTGAAAGAGTCAGCTTGATGTGGTTGGGGATGCTTGTCCTCCATATATTTATTTATTTATTTGTTTTTGTACACCGACATTCGATCGAGATATCACATCGGTTCACATAATAACCGAACAGTAAAAAAGACATGAGCTGCTTATTTTTACAGTATAATGTAGAACAGTTAACAAGACACTAACTATAATACATGTGCTAATGTAAAGATGGTGGTTAGCGTAGGGAAAACATGGCTTAGGAATGGTTGTTTTTATAATATAACTTAGAACAGTTTTTACAATATAACTTAGAACAGTTTATAAGAAATTAACTATAATACATCCACCAAGGTAAAATTGGTGGTTTGCATGTTGGATACATTCATACTAGGAGGTAGGAGGGATTAGGCAAGACAAGGTGGAAGCGGATAAATAGGCCCTAGAAAAATGCGATTGGCTAGGGGTAGGGGGAGAGAGGGGTGAGACAGAAGGGTGGTATATGTTGAATTTTACAAAAAAGAGCGGGGTGAGGGAATGAAAGTGTTTAGAAAGGGGGAGAGGAGAAGTCATGTGTTACCAAGGTGAAAGAGAAATGTCCACATCATCCATGCTCCACATGGCTAGAAGAAATGGTGGGGTTTTGTATAAATGAAAACACCAAACAGGAGCACTACTGCACGCAAATAATCTCAAAACCACAGGAAATGTGCAGGAAAGAATTAAATGTCCACACAAAGTTCAGTGGTATAATGTTTTCATGTTTAAACCACATTTCCTGTGGTTTTGAGGTTTTGTATAAATGGCCATGTCTTGCACTTTGTAAGACAAGTCCTAAAACCAGAAAATCTTCATTCTTGCCCACAGTTATTAGTTGCATAATACTTCTTAAATACTTTACCCAGTATCTTGTGATAAAATGTATTTCAAACTGCAGTTTTGGTGTTCAATAAAGTTGTTGTCTTTTGCCAATCAGTGTGGAAACTTTTGTTAATCTGATTTTATTGTGTACATGGTAGTAATGTTTTGGGGAAGGGAATGGAATGAATATTCAAGAGCACTAGTATGAAACAGTGGAAAGGGTGTCCTCAGAAATTATAAAATAGCTGTGTCTATGTATCAACTGGCTTCAGAATGACAAATAAACCACTGCCTGTTTTGCTTATTTTTGATTATTTTGTTAAAAAAAAAATAATGCAAACAAACTGACAATCAGTGCCAGGATGATCTCTTGTTTCATAAATAACTATGCTGCAGAAATGTCTAGAGACTGCAGGTAACCTGGAACTGCTCCCAGGTCATAACTCCTCCCGTCTTTCACCAGTGCGGTGTCCTCAGGTCTGTGTTGCCAACTTATCCCTCTGGCCCTCGCTTCTTAGTGTGTGAATGGGTTGGCGCATTGGTGATGTCACTCAAGGACTTAGATCGCTCTGGATGACGTTGATGGAGAGGGATGCAGGTCATAGCGCGATAAAAACATGAATCCCTTAAATAGGAAGTCCACCAGGGTTGCCAACTGGCTCCAGATTTTCATGACAGGTTGATCTAGTCCTGGTTTTACCCCATTGCATGCTGGGACTTATTCTGATTTACCTGTTGTATTTCCTAAGAAAAGCAAAGCTATAAGTACCTGCAAGCAGGGGAATAAAACCAGAACTCTATCAACCCATCCTGAAAATCTAGACCCAGTTGGCAACCCTAGGGTCCACAGTGCGTCACTTCCTCTTGCCCACACCATTGTCAGAACTTCATCAGCATCTCTGTGGTTCCTGGGATGCCTCGCACATGGTTCACGGCTGAATTTTACTCTGGAGGCGTGGGACATAATCAGGTGTCGGGACACAAGCGGAGTCAGCTGCAGTCAACGTGACTACCCTGCTTTAAGTTACCACAGCCGGCTCCCACATGCATGCAATTTTCACCCGGATGGTAGGAGTTTCCCAGGTGACCTAATTCAGAGAAAAGGAAAATAATTTTCTACCTAAGAGATAGCATGGCAGAGAGATAGCAGACTTGCAATCTTCACTCTGGGGCAGGAGATCAGCTGGTCACACCAGGGGATACTGTGAGAGGAGGCCGGGGCAAGGCTCGGTGGGAGCAAAAGCTGAAACATAAGAAGGGACCATCGGGGTTTTCTGGAGAGACACAAGGAGATGGCACACCTGAACTGGCTCTGCAAACATTGTACACTGGAGGTACGCAGCTGTAAGGTGCTCCAGTTTCGGCTCATCTAAAGCACGAGGGGAGCACCAGAGATGACAGAGGAGTCGTTTGAGGGAACATCTCGCCTGGGCAGACACAGCAAGTGCAGTTAGAATCATTTATGAGGGTGCAGGACAGCAATACATGCAGCAGTGCACTACTCCCCTCATCATGGTCCCATGATGCACCCGCAAAATGACGTGGCACAGCAACAAAGGCACAATCTTTCCAGGGGGACATTGGCCTTTTCAAATGCATAGCTGAAGCTCCCTGGAAGTGCACAGCCATATGGCTCCCTTCTTTCATTGTCATATGCAAGCACTCCCTATATTTTGATGGGTAGGTCTCAGGGGAGGGGGGGTCATGCAAATGGGACATCACATGGTCTAGCAGCTCTGGAGCATCAGTATTGAGTGAAACTGGGGGTCCAGATGCTTGGGCAAGGTACTAGGTGGTTATACCATTGGAACACGCACCATGGTAGCAAGGAGCTGGATGGTCACAGGGACCTTTTCACTCCTCCCTGGGCTTTGGTCCTAGACATTACCCTTATGACAGGATGCTGCATTGGGGTTGCCCGCCTTACAGCAATTACCCTGGAGCTTATTTTTGTGCCCCTCATCTGCATGGGGATATTAGCCCTTGTAAACTCCCAGATAACTGCACAGACCGGATCTTGCCACAGTGCAGAGCGCAAATCAGAACTGTGAAATTACTACACCCAGCACTAGGCCATCACAATCAGGGGCACACACCATTGGAGAGTCATCTTCACCACCTTTAGCTCACAGGGACCAAGCTTTGCAGGAAATTCCTGGGACCCAAGCCAACATTCAGCCAATTTTGCTCATCAGAGCAGCAACCAAAGCTCAAGGTCCTAGTGCAATAGGGCAGAGTTCTGACACACAGGATCCTAACATGGCTGGCCATAGCGATGAAATTGCAATGAGTGAGTTGAATGGGAATGCAGGTGGTGGTGCATGCTCAATGGAGAGGTTGTGTCTGTGCCAACGGCTGCAAAGAGAGTTAAGGAAAAACCATCCCCAAAGTGCAGGGACATCCCCAGTTCTAGTAGCTCCTTAGATTCATTAGATTCTGACACCTCATCAGTTGACTATTTGAGGAAACCAAGCAGGCCTCCAGAGGACCTCCGGCCCTTACAAGCTTGTCACAGCAATGGAAGAGTATGCCCAAAGCCCTTTGCAGGAAGATTAAGAAATTCATAAATATAGACATTTTCCGAGTCATGGAAGGAAGGAAAAGAAGCGTATGGAAGAAGGAAAAAGAAGTCAATGTAGCACCTAGAACAGACAAGAATATACCCAGGAATATAATCATTTGGACATGGGCTTTTTTAATAATGATAAACACAGTTGTTCAGGATAACCCTTCTCAGTATAGGTCCATGCTGAGTTTTGCGAATACCATCCTGGAAGCTTATAAAGAGTATGATGGGTGGGCATGATTGAACTATAATGAGCTATTTCAGGATAAGATGAAGGAGAATAGCTTTATGTCCTGGTGGACACAGGAAATCAGCCTATGTTTAAAACAGATAATGAACAAAGCAAGAGATGAGGTCTTCTCAGAAGTCCCATATGTCAACAGCACAGGCATCAGGAGTGGCCCAATTGGCTAACGTGTTGGCATTATTACAAATCCTAATACAATTTTCAGGATTGACGTTTCAAGCATGCTTGCTGTGTCTGCTTTGCACCATACTCGATGACCACATGCACCAAAATACCGGTTGAATTGAGTAATAACAAAGCCAGATGAGTTTCTTCTCTTCCTTAAAGCTCTGTCTCCCATAAACTTGTTAGCAATATAATTATCTCTAGAACTTTACCCTAAGTGCATTTTGGATTATACAGGGTTTCTGCAAGGGTTTCACAATACCAGGCAATACTACATCCACCGTCCAGCATACCAACATAGTGCAGCAAAAGCTTGACAATAAGTTGGTGTTGGATCAGATAGCTGACCAATTCACAAATCCCCCTTTTAGTGAAACAAACTTGTCGCTTTGGTCTGTGGTCCCTGGCAAGTGTAGGCTCATCCAGAATTTCTCATACCCTGAAGAGGGGAGGGAGGAAGGGCCTGACCTCACGGGCTGGTGTAGACAAGCAGTTTGTCAGAGGGAAGGAGGGCAGCATGTGACAGCTGCATAAAATGCTAAGATATGAGATGGGGGATGCAAAGGCTCAATAGGGCAACTTTAGGATTAAGTGAGGGAAAGAAAAAATCAGATAATACACCCCTTTATTTCTTGGGGGGTTTCCTGGCAAAAGTGCTTAATACCCGGTTATCTTTTGAAGATATCCAGGTAAGTAGCAAGTTATCCGGCCACACAGACCCCCTCATTTATCAAAATGCGTTAAAGGCGTTTTTGCAAGCATTAAGGGCTTATCACATGCAAAAAGCCCCGTTAACACATGCGAAAACACCTTTAACACATGCGATAGTACCATATTGTATGGTGCGATGCAAATCCAAAAAAGAAGAGGAATTAGGGGCGGGAGTGGGCTGGGTTTACCATTCTGCGTAGCCCTATCACACGGTTTTAACGCCGATTTTAGCTACAATGTTTTCAGGAGCGTTAAGCCATGCGATAACTTGCGTTACGGCTGTATCACCTGTTGTGATGTTTTTCGCAGATGCTGGTTTTGGTAGTTTGAAGCTCCCAGAGTGTCCACCTAGCTATGAGAGAGAGATAGAAAAAGACTAGCCATAATGGCTACTTTTTCTCTCTTGTGAACATTTTGTGGACCCTCAGAGCGAGGAAACTCACCCAAAGATGAGATTTGTGTAATGTTCTCTCAGCCTAGCTTGATGTTAACCAGGTAGAGAGTCCATTGCACAAATCTCATCTATGGGTGAGTTTTCTCACTCCGAAGGTAATCAAATCTTCACAAGAGTGCACTGTTCTGTTACGTCGCACTCTGCATGTAAAAGTGGCCCCTAACCCCTACACTAATACCTAAACCTCACCTTGAGTACCTACCTAGGTGGGCCTCCTACAGAGGTATAAATACCTACCTAGTATGAGGGCCTTATAGCTAGTCTCTCTCTCTCTCTCTGTCAGTTGTTGTAGGTAGGAATTGCAACAATTGTGGTACTTACCGCAAAGTGTGAAAAAGTTATTGTAGTCTGCGGTAATACCTGTGCTAAGATAGCACACTTTGCGATAAACAATGCTCCTATTCCTATCGCATGCAATATTTAGTGCATTTTGATAAATCCAGGCCTAAGTTTGTGCTGCTCAAATTGACCTCATTGATTTTATTGCCTATTTACTGATGTATTTTTTTTTATTATGTTGTAACTTGCCTTGGGCTCACAGGGAAAGAAAGAAGCTAAATAAATAATAATTATTATTATAAAACCACTTTTCAGATATATCCAATTCTCAGATTTTTTCAGAGCATGATGACTAAAAAGAGAGATGGGCTTACCAGTTCTGATTAAATCTGATCTCTGTATGAAGCATAGGATAGATTTGATAATCATAACTGCACTTGAAGAAGCCATGAGTTGATGTGGATAATTTTCTATTTCAAATCTTTATTTTACCCATTTCAGAGGTGAGTAATTATCAGTTGTAGTTATATGCAAAGGTTTCAAAGGCTTGCACTATTTTGAATTTTCAAAAAATTACATAAATCATTCTGAGCATATCCAGAGTTTTAATTTAAAAAACAAAACAAAAGTGGGTTGATGCTGATTGTTATCTGAGCAAATCTGATATAAAAAAATGAGGAAAAAAACTGTACCCATTGCCATTAAAAAAAATAGCTGAGTTCTTTTAGTGTTTAAATTGTGTGAAAGAAACTAGTCACTAGCGGCATTTACTCTTTTTAAAATATTTATAGAGCACTACTGATTTCTTTATCTCAGTCCAATTCTGTAGTCACAGGGGAAATCTGTCTCCCTAATGAGCATAGCTCCTGTATCTTTTTTCATTTAGTATGGATTACTGAAGATATTTTATTACTGTTTTATGCATGGTACCAAAATTAAGATATATGTCCTCTTTTATTGGTGATTTTTTAAACTTTAGAAACACAGACGGTTATTTGCTCTGTATTGTATAGTATTTCAGAAATATATATGTAACCATGTAGCACGGCAGCTATTATTACAGACTTATCTTTCCTGCTTATTCACTTATTCTTTGAATTTATTTTAATTGTTTGGCTGATATAAAATTATTTATGGTTCTGGTGTGTCTCAGTTTACATTGGTAAATATTTACATTTGTTTATAGCTGTATTGCAGAGGCAGAGATGCAAATTAAAGAAATAACTGAGAAAGTTTGGATAGAAAGGTTAGTGTTCACAAACTACAAGAGATCACAGAAAGAGAAAGACAGGCAACAATAGCTGGAAAAAGGTGAGAGAAGCTGGGAAAGTAGTCAGGAGAGCAAAGATGCAAATAGAAAAAAATAGCACATACTGGAAAACAGGAGGACAACTTTTTTTTAGATTTGTTAGTGAGAGGAGAAAGCGCAATAGCGGCATTAAGAGACTCATTGTAGAAGTGGAGGAATATGAAGAGGCTGATAAGAATAAATCAGAATGATTAACAAATTTTACTGATTGTTTTTCACAGAGGAAAAGCCAAGAGTAGGACCATAGAAAATGGACACACATAAGATTGAAAGCGAAATAAACCTTCAACAATTTTCAGAAAAGTGAGTTTGTAAGGAGCTAGCTAAATTTAAAGCAGATAAAGGGATGGAGCCAGATGTGATACATCTGAGGTTTTTAAGGGAAGGTCTCCTGGCTGACCTTTTTAATGCTTCTCTAGAGTCAGGGACTGAAGAGAGGAGAATGTGGTCCCTCTTCACAAAAGTGGAAGTAAGTAGGAGCCTGGGAACTACAGGCCGGTTAGTCTGACCTCTGTGTTGAGTAAAGTATGGAATTTTTGCTAAATAAGAATAAGCAATTTCTGGAATCTAATGGATTACAAGAGCTGAGACAGCATGATTTTAGCAGAGGTAGGTCTTGTCAGATGAAGCTGATTAATTACTTTGACTGGGTGACCAGAGAGTTGGTTCAGGGAGAGTATTAGATGTAGTGCACTTGGATTTCAGTAAGGCCTTGACACAGTTCTGCATAGACAATTTATAAATAAAGTGTGCAATTTTGCTATAAGTCCTTAAGTGACTGACTGGTATAAAACAAGTCAATTGGGAAGTAACAAAGGATAGTGGTAAGTGGAGCAAAGGAGCTCACTCCAAGAAAAGGGGCATTACTAGTGATGTACTGCAGGAATTGGACCTTGGCCTGGTTCTTTTCAACATTATTGAAGGGCTTTTGGAATATATATGCAGCAGGATAGACAGCCAGGGAGGTTTGGAAAACATGAAAAAGGATCTAATGAAGCTTTAGGAATAGTCTAGAATCTAGCAGCCAAGATTTAATGCAGTCATGTATTGAGGCTGCAAGAACCTATGGGGCGGATTTTAAGAGCCCTGCTCGCGTAAATCCACCCGGATTTACACGAGCAGGGCTTGCGCGCCGGTGCGCACAGAGCCCCGGGACTCACATAAGTCCCAGGGTTTTCAGAGGGGGGCGTGTCGGGGCGTGTTGGGGGCGGGGCCGAGTGGCACACCATTTTCAGGGCGGGACGCGGCGTTTCGGCGGGCCCGGGGGCGTGGTTTCGGCCCGGGGCGGTCCGGGGGCATGGTCGTGCCCTCCGGAACCGCCCCCGGGTTGCGTCTAGGGGGGCGGTTGGGGTTCTCCTATTGCTTTTGAGGACCCCCGATATTTGACGAGTTTGAAAATATCGTCCAACATTTTCAATCGTCAGAAAAATTATTCACATCCCTAATTTGTGATGCTGTTATTAATCTAACACCAAAATCCATGAAGTTAGTAAGTAGCACATTTAAAACAAATTAAGGAACAGTCTTTTTCACTCAACATTCAAGTAAGCTCTGGAATTGATTGCCAGAGGATGTGGTAAAGGATACTGGCATAGATTGGTTTAAATAAGGTTTGGACAAGTTTTTGGAGAAGTCCATAAACTATTATTAACCAGATATACTTGGGAAAATTCATTTCTTATCCCTGGGCATTTGAAGCATGGGATCTATTTACTGTTTGGTAATTACTTGTGATCTGGATTGGCCACTACTGGAAACAGAATACTGAACTTGATGGACTCTTGGTCTGACCTAGTTTGGCAATTCTTGTTTATATGTAATGTTCATTTAAAATTTGTATCATATGTAGACAATTCCTCATATCAGATTGTACTTTAAGAATGTGACTTTTCAAAAGTACAGCAAGATATACTGAGATCATTCCAAAATTGAATCATCAAATGACAAATTCAGACATCTAGAAGGATTATCCATCAACTTCTGTATTTTGGGAAGAGAGAACAAAATGGGTGTAGTTGGAGTTTACATTTTCAAAAATCTTTATTCATGAGAAGTTAAGTACCCTCTTTCTAGCCCCTAATTCCTAATTCAGAACCGATTTGATGTCAGACAAGCTGCTGAACATTGGGCTCATAAAGTTCAAGGTGATCATTGCAAGTTTTGTTTTGGTTTTTTCTGAATCCAGCGTACATTCTATAAAGGAATATGCATACAGTGGCGGCTGTTCAGTCAAATTGACTATTATAATAGTGTATGTATAGGATTGCCAAATATTTTGATGAGATCAATGCACTTAATGCAGTAGCAAGATTATCAACAGGTTTACCAATTTATTCTCAATTTACTTTACTAGAATTACATTGGCTACCATTTTTGTGGCGTGTGCTATTTAAGATGGTAGTCATTATATACAAGGTGCTGTATGGAGAAGGAGGTATGTTCCCTTAAATCTAAATTGCAATTTTACAGGCCTAGGTGGGCTCTTACATCTGAAGGAGGACATTTTTTAAGCCTTCCCTCTGTAAAGAAATATAGAACAAGTGTGGCATAATCAAGGACTTTTTCGTATGCAGGACCAGTTCTTTGGAACAGCCTCCCTCAGGAAATGCAGGGGGAAAGAAGAATAAAAAATGTTAGGAAAAAACTGACATCTTTTTATTTTAATAAGGCTTTTTAACAAAATGGTATTATTAACTATTTGTAATTGAAATTATTGTGATGTGTTTGTCTCTGATTTTATGAATGTTTTATGAAATTGTACATTATGAATGTTTAACTTTGTAAATCTGCCCTGTACATTCGATATGGAAGTGTTGTAATATAAATTTGTTTAAAATAAATAAAAACATTCCAGAAAATAGGCACTATTATTTTGGCATTACATGTCATGATAACATTTTAAAATTAAATGTAATTGCAATCGAATATTCATATTTCTGACAGTAAGCATTTTGGAAAATGAGATAGCTGACCACTTTTCACTTCCTGTAAGTCAAAATCACATAGCATGAATCAACCCAGTGTTCATACCTCAGAAGCTATAAAATGATTTATATTTTTAGACAGTATACTCAGTGCCAGCCTTTGGGTAGGGCATGCATGGGAGGTCCCTTGAGGTACCGTAAGCTGAGGTGTGCCCTAGGCACCTCCGGCATCGTCCATTGGCACCAAAGAAAATGAAGAGCCAGTGGGGAGCCGGTTTTTACCCAGGATGTCATTTGCCCTAGAGTCAGCCCTAAATTTACTACAGTATGATGTAAACAACTAATCAACTGCAGTTAAATTTCTATGAGCAATTCACTGTGTCACTATTAATTTTTTTGGGGCTGATCATGGATTTTAACAATTGTTGACATTACATATCTATATCAATTTCATTTTGATTTAATACAATTCACTATGATTTGGGTGCCTTTGATAATTTTCTTGATGTTTATTATTAGGGTTTCATCTTGTGCTCATTTTGTGCCTCATAAATTAAAAACTATTGATTTGAACAAAAAGAGTTGTCACGTCTTAGTAGCAGAAACTGAGAAGTCCATATTTAGCCACTGGCTGACTAGGAAAGTTATCCAGATAAACATATCTGCTAACTTAGGGATATTCAGCAGTGCCGGCATGCCGATGAATGTACCTGGCTATCTTAACTTTATCAGTCTAACTTTTGGATTGCTCTTGAGGTTTCCTAAAATTATCTAGCTATCTAACCATAGGATTTTTGATTCCACTATAAATATAGCAGAATGTAGAGCCACGGATAGAAAAGGGGCGAGGGGCAATAGTGTGCACCCGGCCGTATCGCAGCGGTGCATTTTTGCCCATCGTGATTGCGGCTGCGGCGTACACTATCACCCCACAGCGCCCCTGCAAAAGGAGTAGCAATTTCCAGTACTACTGCCAGCAATAATGTGTAAAATATTATCGCCCAAACCCATCCCCTTTCCTTCATTTAAATTATATCACTGCAATGCAGTCGTTATTGCATGAGTTATCGCATGTGATAAAGCACTTAATGCATGTGATAATGACCCAATGCATATTGAAAAATGACCCTGTTAGCCAGATAATGCTGAAAAATTGGAGTTGTCTGGCTAAATTTGCAGGATAATGGTGCCCTGCCCTTAAATGCCCCTGGACTGCTTCTGACATAGCTGATAAGTTATCCAATTATATCAGAGGCAGTCTGACTGGTGAGGTTTTTAAATCCTGGTGTTTGTCCAGTGAAGTACAAAACGTAGGCCTGGATTTATCAAAATGCACTAAATATTGCCTGCAATAGAAAAAGGGGCATGTTTTGTGGTAATAGGCAGTTTATTGCAATTTGTGCTAATACCTATGTGAAGAGGTAAGTTACTGCAAATTGTGATAACTGCCAGAATGTGGTATTTCCTACATACAACCTCTTGGGGGGAGGGGGCATGTTTATGATGAGAGAGAGAGAGAGAACCTAGCCATAATGCCTGAACCCTAGACAGGTATTTATATCTCTATGGGAGACCCACCTAGTAACTCGAGGTGAGGTTTAGGTATTAGTGTAGGGGGTTAGGGGGCAATTTGACATTCAAAGTGAGACATACAAACAGAACAGTGCTCTCTTGTGAAGATTTGATGACCCTTGGAGTGAGGAAACTCACTCAAAGATGATATTTGTGTAATGTTCTCTCAACCTAGCTTTATGGACTCTCTACCTGGGTAACATCAAGCTAGGTTGAGAGAACTTTGCCGAAATATCATCTTTGGGTGAGTTTCCTCACTTCGCGGGTCATCACATCTTCACAAGAGAGCACTGTTCTGTTCGTACATCTCACTTTGAATGTCAAAGCGGCCCCTAACCCTTACACTATTACCTAAACCTCACCTCGAGTTACTAGGTGGGCCAGGCCTCCCATAGAGATGTAAATATCTATCTAGCATTAGGGCACTATGGCTAGGCTTGCTCTTTCTCTCCCTCTATCCCTCTCTCCCCAACAGCCTGGATAGCTTGGCTGGTGTTCTAGGAGCCTCAAAACTACTCAGACAGGCCTTTAAGAACACATCACAAAACGTGATGATGCCTTAACACAAGCTATCACACAGCTTAACACTACTGAAACAGGCATAGCTAAAACCAGCATTAAAGCCATGCAATAAGACTTCACAAAATCTTTAACCCAGCCCACACCTCCTCTTTTTCAGATTTGCATCACACCATATGTTATGGGGCTATCACATGCATTAACTGTGCTTTTCGCATGCGTTAAGCCCTTCACGCCTTATAGCGTTTTGATAAATGACACCCTTAGCCAGACAAATGCACTGGATTTGGACCTCATGATTCTTTGCTAAATCTTGTGCAAGTTATTTTATTTTTAAATCTAAACTTTGAATACATTTTTTTCCCACAGAAATGAATAAGTGGTGGTGTACTTTGGAAAGTGGATTCCTAACTTATTATGAAAATGAGAAGACAACTACTCCTTATGGTATGATTGACATCCGGGAAGTTATCTGCCTAGTTGTACATAAAGCAGAATTCTTTTTCAACACAGGGTAGGTTCTATATTTTTTCAAATTTAAAATGGCTCCCTAGATTAATGTAACATGATCCACAGATTTTATTTAATAATCTTAGGGAAACAGAGCATTAACTGGCAAAATTCTATCCAGATGAAACAATTAGTTTTATAAGTTAGGAGTTGATTGTAAAGACCCTTATGCTTTTTATCATGATATTTTTGTAAGTAGATGTCATGAACATTCCTTAAAGTTAAAACAGCATTATTTCCAAGAAATGTATTCAAATACATTATTGTCTATAAGGAACCATGATTAAAAAAAGGGAACGCGCCGCACCACCCCGAACCAGCCACCCCCATGGTAGGCCAAGATGTGACCCACTCTCTCCGCCGCGACCGAGAGCCTGACCCCACTGACCGGACCCACCTCCACAGCAGTCCCAGTCCGATCCACCTCCATGCCAGGCCGTACCTTTGACCCAGCCAGCCAGAGGAAGGCCCAACTGCAGCGGATCCCACCCATCGACGCTCTCTAGGCGGCGCCGAGGGACCACAATAAAAGAAAAGGGAGGGCACCTCACCCACCCCGAACCAGCCACCCCCGTGGTAGGCCAAGACGCGACCGGCTCTCCCCGCTGCGACCAAGAGCCTGACCCTGCCGACCGGACCCACCTCCACAGCAGGCCCGGTCCAACCCACCTCCACGCTAGGCCGCACCTTCGACCCAGCCCCTGGCCAGCTGGATGAAGGCCCAACCGCAGTGGATCCCCCCCTTCGACGCTCTCTAGGCGGCGCCAAGGGACCATGATAAAAGAAAAGGGGGCGCACCTCTGGTACCGTGCGCCTAAGGAGCACGACAAAGTGGCATGCCCCTTGACGCAACCCTTAGCGCGTCCCCCTTGAATTATTATCAAGAAATCTGATCTAAACAAATTAAACCCTATACAACTTTCTCAGAAATATTGTTCCAAACAACCCATTACACCAGATGTACCATCTCCCCATTCATTCCACACACGCAAAATAACTCTTCAAATAAGAGACACGAAGGAAAATAACCTCCAACTCAAAATCCAAACAAAGATGACCGCATCACCTAATATGATCCCTCATGAGAGACACTGACATCTGATCAATATCCTCCTCAACAAATCATTAAAACACATGATCTTCCTCACATTCTTCCTCATAAATGCTCAATCACTAACCAAAAAATTCATGCTAATTTCAGATATTATACAAGAAAAATCCCTGACTTCTTCGCTGTAACCGAAACATGGTTCAAAAATACAGAACATATAATCTTTATTTATTTATTTATTTAAAAACTTTTCTATACCGTCGCTAAGTTATATACCATCGCAACGGTTTACAAATAGGCACATAGACTAAGGTAAGTAAATGTAGGATATCTTACATTCTAACAGGTGCCAATAAAGTTCGTTACAATTTCATAAATAAAATCAGTATTTGAGTAATGTTGGTCAAGTCCAGGTATATTATTGAGTTACTATCGCTTTGAAATATTACTTCTTAAAAGTAGGATTGATTAAATTAATTCTCATCTGCATTACCTTGTACTTTCATTCTCTACCCTCCACACTCTTTAGTGAAGGCTTTTTTAAAGAGCCATGTTTTTAGATTTTTCTTAAACGTTTTGAGATTATTCTGTAATCTGAGTTTGGGTGGCATCGTGTTCCATAGTATGGGCCCAGCCAATGATAAAGCCCTTTCTCTCACTTGGGTTAATTTTGCTGACTTTACTGAAGGGATTGTTAGTAGTGCTTTGTTTGCTGAGTGGAGGTTTCTTTGTGGAACGTGTACTCGTAAGGTTGTGTTTAGCCAGTCTGCTTCTTTATCATATATTAGTTTGTGTATGGTGCATAAGGCTTTGTATTTTATCCTGTATTCGATGGGTAACCAATGTAAGTCTGCTAGAGTTTCAGTTATATGGTCCCTCCTCTTTTTTCCCGTTAGTATTTTGGCTGCAGTATTTTGAAGTATCTGGTCTTATCGATGTGCTTGGGAGTCCTAGTAAGAGTGCGTTGCAGTAGTCAGTGCTAGAAAAGATAAGTGTTTGCAATACTGTTCTGAAGTGGGCAGGTGTGAGTAATAGTTTTAATCTTCTGAGGACCATAAGTTTTGCGTAGCCTTCTCTTACTTTTATGGATATGTGTTGCTTCAGGTTGATTTCTGGGTCCATTATTACTCCCAGATTCCTTACTTTTTCGGCTAGCTCAATTTTTTGGTTATTTCTTAGGGTTATCGGTGTTTGAATGATTTTAGTATGTTTTCTCTCAAGGTGAAGGAATTCAGTTTTGTCAATGTTGATAACCAGTTCCATCTGGTTTAGTAGTTGTTTAATTATGTCTAGGTACATGTTAGCTAGACTTAATGTTTTTTCAATTGTGTCGTCTATTGGTAGAATTAATTGAATGTTGTCTGCGTAAATGTAATGTAATCACAAACCAATTAAACAACACAGCTTACAATCTATTCTCAATTCCCCGAAAATCCCGCAGAGGAGGCGGATTACTATTAATCATAAAAAAACAGTTTGCAATGAAGCCAATCCCACACACACTTCCGAAACAATATGAAGTAACCATCTTCGACTCAGAAAACCTTCAAATTTGCATTGTATTCTGCCCCTCCCCCCCCCCCCCCCCCCCCCCAACTTCTGGACAACGACCTATCCCCCCTCCTAGAATTCCTCATAACAAACATCAGCCTGAAGAAACCAACAATCATACTCGGAGATTTCAATCTCCACATAGACATCACCCCTCGTTCCCAAAACTGCCAAACCTTGCTTGACATTCTATCCACCCTAAAACTCACCCAACAGGTGACAAACCCAACACACAAAGCCGGTCACACCCTGGACCTGATATTTACAAATGAATTTCTATCAAACACAACAATATCTTACACACCAGTCCCATGGTCCGATCACTACCTCCTTCACTGCAAAACTCAAGCAAACTTCACCAAAACACCAACTGCTACAGAACGCATCAGCCAGAATCCTCACAGGTCACAAAAGATCTGACCACATCACCCTAGTCCTAAAAGGCCTACACTGGTTACCTGTGGATAGTAGAATCGAATATAAAATCTGACCATTATACACAGTGCAATTCACAACATGGAAAACACAGGCCTAAATAACATCATTCAGATATATGTCTCTCAACTCTATTTGAGAACAACAAATAAATTAAAACTTGACATTCCAACAATTTCAACCACCAAACATACTACTGTAAGAAACAGAGCCATCTCTATCGTAGGCCCTCACCTCTGGAACTCACTACCGGAACACCTAAGATTACAAAATAACACTAAAACTTTTAAAAAAGAACTCAAGACCTGGCTATTCAGACAAGCCTTCAAAGACAGGATCGGTTAATCTACCCGACCCAATCAACACCCCATACCCTTACGGATATTTAAAACATATATATACATATATCTAAACCATACCATTATGGTTATTTAAACCATATAAAGATATACCCAATATGCCTCTAGAAAATCTGCTAACCTGAACCCATTCGCATCCACTGTCATTACCAAAGTCATAACCTGTCCCCTTCTGTTAATTATCCTAATTGTTGAATTACGAGTTATCTCAGTATATTTTTATATCTCATTATATTGTTATATCTCGTTATATCCTACTTGTTGTATTACCATATGTAACTCTTGGTTCTACCAGTTTACTGTTATGCTTTACCAATAGTCTCTACACATGTAATTTGTTGTTTCAAATGTAAACCGGAGTGAAGGCCTCTAGCTAAATTTTGGTATATAAAAATGAACAAATAAATACAGTTAGTGTAGCTGGGTTCAAAAAAGTTTTGGATAAGTTCTTGGAGGAGAAGTCCATTAACTGCTATTAATCAAGTTTACTTAGGGAATAGCCACTACTATTAATTGCATAGCATGGGATCTTCTTAGTGTTTGGGTAATTGCCAGGTTCTTGTGGCCTGGTTTTGGTCTCTGTTGGGAACAGGATGCTGGGCTTGATGGACCCTTGGTCTGACCCAGCATGGCAATTTCTTATGTTCTTATGTGTCTCTTTGTCCTACAAAAGACAGCCATGTTTTCAACTTTAGCTTTAGCTGAAGCCTTATCTTCAGCCTCTGTCTTCAGTCTGTCACAGTCCTCATCTCAGCCTCAACCTCTACCAGAGTCTTCAGTCTCAGCTTTGCTCCACATCTGTTTTCAGCTCCAGCCTTCATCCAAGCCTTTTTTGTCTTCAGGTAAAACTTGTTTTATCTTCTGCCACAGTCTTCAGTAGGGGTGTGCATTCGTTTTGAACGCATATGTAAAACGCAACTTATTTTTTTTTAAACTTAAAAAAGTGATGATGCGCAACGCATCGCGATTTTCAACTTATTCAACATAGCTATGTTGAATACGTTGAACCTAAATAAACACTTAAACCCCCCACCCTCCTGACCCCCCCAAGACTTACCAAAACTCCCTGGTGGTCCAGCGGGGAGTCAGGAAGCCATCCCTGTATTACTTTGCGAGGAGCACGTGACGTCGGCGTCACGTTGGAGTGACGCAAACGTCATGTGCTTCTCCGCGCCTCCGCTCCGGGACCCCCGCTGGACCCAACCGGAACTTTTGGCCAGCTTGGGGGGGCTGCACAACCTGCCTCAAACCTTTCCTTCATTTGCTGCAACACCGGCAGCAAGGGATCCACTGGCTCCAGCATGCCTATTCCGGCAGGATGAGAAGGGGTAACCAGAGCTCCAGGGCTCAGAGAGACAGAAGTGCGCTCCTGCTCCAGTGTCCCAGCCGACTCTCCTGGAGATTCCCCCACAGCGCTGAAGAATTTCTGGATCCTCATTTGAACTGCGGTAGGTTTAAGGGGGGTTGAGGTTCCCTCCCTTACCTTCCCCTTTCTTTTTGTGTGTGGCAGAGCTGTTTATAGGCAATAAAAGCTACAAGCAATTCCGAGCCGGGAGCTCAAACAAATGCGTCATCTCTTTTCGACGCCATTTTGTTCTCCCCTCAACACCATGTTTTTCTCATTTTTAGCTAGTTTAAATTTTTAAACTTCACAAAATACAAGGTTTGTTGTATAAAAAAAACCCAGCAGAAATATCCAGCATTGTCACAGAAACATTTCAGATTACCCAATCAGTTTCTAGGGGAAAACAAGACAAGATAATTATTAAAAAAAATAGCAATAGGTGTCTCCTTTAAAATATAAGACATTATCACATGGATCAGGACAATTTTTAAAAATTCAAATTTTAAAGCATAAAAACTTGAATAATTGCCCCTAAGTAATCTTGCATCATATTTGAATTAAATTATGGCTGAGACTGTGGCTCAGTCATGTTAACCTGGGCAGCTTTAACTACCTGTTACAAGGGGAAGCACAGTATTGCGAAGCAATGTGACAAGATGATAGCTAAGGATAGAAAAATGCTTAGCTGCATAGAAAGAGGAATAACCAGTAAAAAGGAGGTGGTGATACCCTTGAACAGGTCCTTGGTGAGGCCTCACCTGGAGTACTATGTTCAGTATTAGTGCCCCATCTCAAAAATTTAGTAGAACTAGGGGTCATGAAATGATATTCCAGGGGGGATGACTCAAAACCAAAATCAGGAAGTATTTCTTCATAGAGAGGGTGGAAATGCCTGGAATGCACTTCCAGGGAAGGTGGTGAAGCAATAATATTTAAGAATTCAAAGAGGCATGGGATAAACAGTGCAGATCCCTAAAGGCTGAGGATAGAAATGAAGAAAAGAGTGCAAGGGGGTAACGTGCTGGTGCAGCAGTTACTACTCTTAACAAATAAGCCTTGATAATGTTGATGCAACTTCATTGTTGCTCTCTGCTTCAGTGGCAATAGGAAAAGAGGAATTGGATTCAGACAGTAACCAACGAGGGCTCCAACTTTTATGCGTTGAGGAACAAATAAGCATGGGAGTAACTTGTTGATGCAGCTTTTACTACTGTTAACCAATAAGCCTGATACTTTTGATGCAGCTCCAACATTGCTCTCTGCTTTCATGGCAAAGGTAAAGGAAAATTGGATTCAAACAGCAACCCGTGAGGACCCTGACTTTTATGGTCTGGGAAACTGATAAGCATTGCATGACAGATGCTACCTTAAACTTGCTGGGCAGACTGGATTGATCATTTGGTCATTTTCGGCCATCATTTCTATGTTTCTATGTTACTGTGTTTCTATAATTACTATTGTCAATTAAAAAATACAACAATGACCACTTACACTGATATGGATAATGATGATATAATGATGGTCACATTGTTACTGCACTGGTAAATAACAATACAATCAGAACTTAAGTACTCATGCTATAACAAAGGTCATATATAAATAGCAAAGGGGGGAATTGCTAAGGTATACTAATTAGCAACTTATGGCTTGCCTCTGGACTATAGCCCTGCTGCTTGCCAGGAAAGTACCTGCCTTTCCGAGAGGCATCTTACTTGGTCAATACCCATCAACCTATCATGTGCAAATAAGGTGTCTGCCCTTATTCTGTCAGTAACATCCTTCTGATGCCACACCATTGCGACTTGACCCTGACAACAGACAGTCCCAAATAAACAGACCAATGCAATATTGTGCACTCAGGCTAGCGCACAGGTTAATCTGTAGTTGGACATGCATTTTGGACACACGTCCATAATCCCTAACCCTGATATAATAGGTGGATCAGCACATCCAAAACGCTCATCCAAACCATGGTGTAGTTAATAGTGCTCATCCCATGTAAATGCCTTATTGATGAGGCTATTAGCTATTACCCGCAATGTAAAAAATAACCAAGCACCCAAAATGCACATTTTAACCCTCAAAAATTAACACCAGCCCTGGAGCTGGCATTAAGTTGTGAGGAGCCCCAAAAGTTGAACTAAAAAGTAGAAAATACTTCTTTTCTGTGGTGCCTCTGACTTAATATCATGAAAGCAGCAATGTGAAAAAAAAAAAACTGTCTTGACAGCCATCAGGTGCACAGCCACTTCTCCAGGGCATTCGATGCTGAAGAGACACTAGGGAAGCACAGTTTCCCTTAGCGACTCCTTTTTAACACAGCAGCTCATTTGCCTACTGCATTGCATGCCTGGGAGAGGTGGATGGGCGTGTGTTTGGAAAGTGGGCATTCAATCATGAAAGCCTATTTTTCCATTGGATATTGCATCAGCCTTAAAGTCAGTAAGGTCATAATTTAATCACCTAATTCTCAACCCTTGGGATAACCCCCCTAAGGCTCAGGAACTCCTGCCACAGTGTCTGGGTAGCCCACAATCAGCTTGCCCAGGACCCCCCATTTGAAGCTATGACCATTTGTTTTGTCTAGGAAACATGACAGGATTTATTCTTAAAAGCCCTTTTCAGAGCTTTTAAGAATAGATTCTGAGTTATATCGGACAGAAGCACTTCATCTTTGTAGAAAAGATATACACATTCCAAGCATGTCTGATATGATAGCTGCCATGACGCATGGTAAAATTGCCCACTTGCTTATTGAGTTTTGTGATCCACTGTCTGCACAGGTGCCAGTGTTGGAACTTCTAATGAGGGATGACCTCTGACCATAAAATTTGCATACCGGGCATCAGAGACATGATGAGTGTTATGTCATTCCTGATATTATTAATCAAGCACTTGCCAGGAATATCACCCACATCGTTGCCTCCTAGATGAATAACCAGTATCTTGGGAGGGAAAACTCTGACCAGCAAGCATGGTAGAAAGGGGATGAGCTAATTCCAACACATTCCTATTCTGCCTAACCAGGACCAAATGAGTTCCAATGATGATGGTTCTTGCTCGATGCTTGACTCAAAACACAAATTAATGGCCCACAATTCAAGCCATCCATTGCCACCAGCAAACCCCTGCAAGATGACAAAATATTAGGGAACAATCCTACCCATGGTACATTTGCCTTTCTGACATAGAACACGTATGCTGTAAAGCGCTATCTGCTCATCTTTGTATGGTGGTACCAGGTAAGCCTGCAGCTGCTGTACTAGAAGCTCTACTGATTTTGAAAGAGTGTATACCAAATTACTCAGCCTATAAACCATACACATTCAAAGACCATTTCAATATGGCATTGAATTAAAATCTGCTAAAAGAAAGCAAGTTGGCATGTACCAGAAACTGGCAACCTTCCCAATGTTCTGACTGCTATGTATCTAGAAACATTCACTACTCTGCATATGACTAGCTCAGGAACTTTTGCTAAAACCACTGTCTGACCTTTCCCTTGCTAGTCAGTTTTGGACTTCCTGATTCTTAACCACAGCTTTCCATTGACAACAGACACATCAAAAGTGAGGAGACTGGGAGAGCTTTCAAGATGGCGTCCTGAACAGATGTGCTGGAAAGAGGCTCCTGATATTTCCATCAAAATTGATTTCAACATGCCCCAAAGGAAAGCATAGGTGCAGGATGAAGAGAATACCTCTACATCCCTGGAAACATCTCAGCCCCATATAGGCAGCTTTTTTTCCGGCGATACTACCACTAACACCGGGAGATTTGGTCGCTGGAGGATTGGCTATGGAGCATGAGCTGTCCTCCCTGACTGAAATATCCTTAAGCCCCTGATCACCGAGGAGACAAGCACTTCTAGGCTGAGCGGAGCTACTGAGGCAGTTAGAGGCCGCCAACCCATTGGAGGGAACTCAGGATGGAGTAGGAGTGGCGAGAGAAAGTGAAACAACCGAAGAACTTAATACCATGGAGCATCAGATGGTATTAAGTCCCGGGGAGAAAAAAGTGGAGAGGGACTGGTCTTCACTGCAAGGCTAGAAGCTACAGGCCTGGACAATGATGTTGGTGGAGCGTTGGGCAGAGGAGGTGGTATTGGGACTCAGGAATCTCCTAAGCAAAAAGCTATAATACAACCTACTGAGGAAATATCTCTTACTACAATATGGGATGCGCTTCAATCTTTTGAGAAAGCTATACTCGGATTAATTAAAGAGGCTATGGATGTTAAACTCCAAGTAAATCAAAATGCCTCTGAAATACTACAACAGAATCAAAAGATGGAAAGAATGGAGGTCAGAATAACAGAACTGGAAAAAGTTCAAACTACGATTATCCAGGGTGAAAATGAAGTTAATAGAAGATTGGAGAAAATTAAAAATAACATGAGGGCACATAACTTAAGATTTTTAAATTTCCCTGTATTAAAAAAATATTTCCCCACTGGATTTATTTAAGCTCTATGTTTCAAAGGTATTGAAAGTGCCGGAAGATATAAAGCCTGTAATAACTAAGGCATATTACCTTACCGCAAACCAACAAAATCGTGAAAATCTAGATGAACAGTTATTGCCTTATTTATCAATGTTACTGGAATCTTCTCAAGAAATGGTTGTGATGCAAATGAGACCTCTGTTAGTCTCCTTTGCTTTTCTAATGGACAAAAATAATATCTTCAAACATTCATACTAACCCAACTTGCTCACCAGTACCATGGTCAGACCACAAAGTTATCCACACCACCCTCAAGATCAACAACCCACCACCTCAAACCACTAACAAAACCACCATCCACTTCAGAAAACCATGCTCTCCAGACATACTCAGTGAAAAGATGTCGGATGCATTAAAGCAACTTGATCTCACAGACGCAACAACTGCAACTACCTCTTGGATCAATATTAACAATAAAATTGCAGATCAAATCTGCCCAACTACAACCAAAACCATACAACCCACACTAGACAATAGGAAACCTTGGTTTACACCCGAACTTAAATCCCTTAAACAATCTCTTAGAAAAAAAGAACAAAGCTGGAGAAAAAACCCAACCACTTCAACACATGCCATCTACAAATCCATCCTCAACAACTATAGGAATACAATCCTTAGAACAAAGAAAGAATTCTACGGAAAAAAAATACACCACTTTATATTCGATTCAAAAGCTCTTTTCTCCTACGTCTCCTCTTTAACCAAACCATCTCCTCCTACTATCCCAGACCACCAAGCTCTCAACAAAGCAAACGAACTAGCCAGCTACTTCAAAACAAAAATCACCAACCTTACTCAATCAATCACATCCAACAGCCTTACCCTAACACACCATCTCACATCCTTGCCGCAACAAACCACAAACCTGGATTCATTCGAGCTCACTTCTTCACTGGAGATTGAAAACACACTCAAAAAATTCAAACCTTCCTCCCACCCATCTGACCCAATACCAACAAATCTCCTCATCGCCATACCAAACACCATCTCAAAACCAATTGCAGAAATTATCAACACATCCCTTTCTCAAGGTTTAGTTCCTAACCAGTTAAAATTGGCAATACTAAAACCATTACTAAAGAAACCAAACGCTTGCCCATCAGACCCAGCTAATTTTAGACCCATCGCAAACTTACCACTTATCGCCAAACTGATGGAAAAAATTGTCAACAAGCAACTGTCAGATTATCTGGAAGATCATAACATTCTATCCCCAGCCCAATATGGATTCCGAAAACGCCTAAACACCGAATCGCTCTTACTATCTCTCACTGACACAATCCTCGTTAATCTGGAGAATAAACAATCTTACCTGCTCATTCTTTTGGATCTTTCCGCTGCATTTGATACGGTAAAACACTCTACTCTAATAGACCAACTAGCCAACATAGGGATCAAAGGCACAGCCCTTAGATGGTTCCATTCCTTCTTAAGCAACAGATACTACAAAGTAAGGATAAACAACAAAGAATCGCACCCAATCCTGACAGAGCAAGGAGTCCCACAAGGATCATCACTTTCACCCACCCTCTTCAATATCTACCTCCTCCCTCTCTGCCATCTACTCTCAAACCTTAAGCTTACCCATTACCTCTATGCAGACGATATACAAATCCTCCTTCCGATCACAGAATCCCTTCAAAAAATCATCACGTACTGGAACGAATGCCTACAGCCCATCAAAAACCTACTCTCAAGCCTTAACTTAGTATTAAATGCTAATAAAACCGAAATGCTCATTGTCTCCCAGGATCCACGCACAATCTCTTCCAGCCTTTCTCTACCTAACACAAACAACTCGTTCTCATCTGACGTCAGAGA
The DNA here is from genome assembly GCF_901001135.1 of Rhinatrema bivittatum. NCBI lineage: Eukaryota > Metazoa > Chordata > Amphibia > Gymnophiona > Rhinatrematidae > Rhinatrema > Rhinatrema bivittatum. The sequence goes on from NC_042615.1 coordinate 166,087,244, forward strand.
CCTTGGAGCATGGCTAGATAATCATCTAAACCTAAAAAAAGTTCGTAAACAATACTACAAAGGACTGCTTTTACAAACTGCAAGTCCTTAAAAAACTTAAACCCCTCCTTCACTTCTCCGACTTCAGGCTAGTACTGCAATCCATCATTCTTTCCAAGCTCGACTACTGCAACTCCCTGCTACTAGGTATTCCCGCCAACACTATCAAGCCATTACAGATGGTTCAGAATTCAGCGGCTAGAATTCTAACTAGCACTAACAAAAAAGACCATATCACCCCAATCCTTCGGAGCTTACATTGGCTCCCCATTAAACAAAGGATACTCTATAAGGTATTCACTATCATCCACAAAGCGACAAACAATCTAGCCCCCATCACATTAAGCTCTCAACTCCAACCGCACACTTCCTCCAGACCAATCAGAAGCGCATACAGAGGAACACTGCATGCTCCGCAAATAAAATCATCATTGAGCAAACGTGCGCTATCTTCAGCAGGCCCACACCAGTGGAACACGCTTCCCCCAGATCTTAGACTAGAACCCAGTTATCAAGAATTCAAAAAAAGACTGAAAACTTTTCTCTTCCAACAAGCTTTCCCAGACGCTTAATCTTACTATGACTGATAGACTTCCATCCCTTAACTATGGACACTGTATAAAGTACTACTTTTAAGAATCTGCAACTGGACAATTATCTGTGAGCTCAAAAATTCACTTTAAAAAAAAAAAATTCACTTTATTTCATATATATATTAGGCATTGCTTATATTTATATTTATTGCTACGTTAAATAGTTATACTTCTTATATAAAATATTATATTTCTTTATTTATTACCAGTTAAAATATTATCACTTTATTTAGCACTATGTTAAATTGTCAACCAGTTATACTGTTCCATATGTTATACGGTTCCATGTAAAGCTCCGCTATCTGTTGAGCAGTTCTTCGTTTTATGTAAACCGGAGTGATTTGTAGTCCCTACTAGAACTTCGGTATATAAAAATTAAAAATAAATAAATAAATAAATAAATAATGAAGCTTTATTTTTTGGACAAAAAATATGGTGTTATCCTGATTTAGTAAAACAAACCCAGTTAAGATGGAAATCTTTTTTGAATATGAGGGGGGAAGTGATACACTTGGGAGCAAAGTTTAAGTTATGTTTCCCCTGTAAATGTTGTATTTTCTACCAGAATCAAAATTATGTGTTTATGGAACCTCTACAGCTAAGGTCTTTTCTGAATTCTCATAAATCTCCTTGTCAGATTCAATGCTCTGAGTGGTAAGAAGAAAAAGGTAGTGATGGACTTGTTACAGCCACCATGTATTAATTTAATATTGTTAATTTCCAATTTTATAAAAGCTCACTTTTGCTAAGCTCTCCTGTATTTCTTTTATTTTATTAAGTGCAGTTAAATATGGAAATTTTTTCATTGTAACAATTATTACTTATTTTAAAAGATTTTTATTTTCTCTTCTGTACTTAAGAGATTACTATAACAGGTGGATGCTTGTAATTATAATTAAAATCTCATTAAAAAAAAAAAAAGTGAGGAGATTGAAGTTCTCATCCTGGCTACAAGCCACAGACACCACCTCATTCATTCTAAGGGCAACAAAAAAGGTAATAGTAAAGGCTGCATAGAAGAGGACAAGCTCAAAAGAGTGTGAGGCTATAGTTGGTAAATCATGCCACAGCTTTAGCAAGTGCATTACAAAATTGGCCTGAAAATCAGGTATGTGGGTGATTTAGACTTTGCCTAGCTGGACATTATGTGCTTAACTACAAAATTTGTTTTGGGTTAGGCCAACCATGGACCTTAGCCAAAAAGGTCAGGACACCCAAGTTGGCCTGAACCATACTTCTGGAAGTATCTGCCAGCCTAGCTTGCACTATTTACTGTATTATAAAGTTTTCGAGGATAGTACCAAACTGCCACTCTGTTGTGGATAAATAGTCCAAGATTCTGCTGTAACCACTTACATACATTTTGTACAAGGCTCATTTAAAGCATTATATTCTTGGGGCGCATTTTCAAAGAGTTACGCGCGTAATCCCGAAAACTTGCTCCTGCGTGCGCCGAGCCTATTTTGCATAGGCTTGGCGACGCGCGCAAGCCCCGGGACATGCGTATGTCCCGGGGTTTGAAAAAAGGGGCGGGGCATGGCCAGAGGCCTCCAAAGGCCTGCTAGGCACAACTTAAATAATAAAGGTAGGGGGGAATTTAGGTAGGGCTGGGGGGCAGGTTAGATAGGGGAAGGGAGGGGAAGGTGCGGGGGGCAAAAGGAAAGTTCTCTCTGAGGCTGATCCGAGGGAATGGGGAAAGCCAATGGGGCTCCCCTAGGGCTCAGCGCACGCAAGGTGCACAAGTGTGCACCCCCTTTGGGCGCCGACCCTGGATTTTATAACATGCATGCACAAATCTACACCCGCACGTAGGTTAGAAAATCTGGCCCATACTGAGCAATTTTGTGGGGTCTCTGGACCTATATGATAACACCCCTGCCCCTCCTCCCTTCCAGTGTATACATATTTAGGTCCTTCACTCTCCTCTCATAAATCTTTTGGTACAGACCCCACACCTTTTTCGGTGCCTTGCTCTGGACCACTTCATCCTGTTTTTATCCTTTTTGAGATAGGTCTCCAGAACTGAACACAATTCTCCAGGTGAGGCCTCACCAATGACCTATACATGGGCACTCTCACATCCTATTTCTTTCTGGTTAAACTTTTCTCTATGTAGCCATGTATCCCTCTGGCCTAAGTCACCATCTTGTCATATTGCCTTACTGCCTTCAGATTATCAGACACTATCTTCCCAAGGTTTTTCTCCAAGTCCATGCACATCAGACTTTTCACACACACACACACACACACACACACACACACACACACACACACACCACATACTGCTCCTTTGGATTTGTACACCTCAAATGCATGACTCTGGACTTCTTGGCACTGGATCCCAACCGTCAAACTTTTGAATACTGAGTTTTTCTGGATCATTTTTCATTCTCTCTACTCCTTCAGGTGTGTCCATTCTGTTGCAGATATGAGTGTCATCTGCAAAAAGTCAAACTTTTCCTTCTCACCCTACCACAATATCACTCACAAATATTTTGAACAGAATCAGTCCCAGAACTGATACTTGAGTCACTCCACTTATCAATCTTCCCTCCTCAGACTAGGTTCCATTCTACCTCCTTGGGACCCATTCCAATGCTATTCAATTTGTTCTTGAGAATCCTATGTGGGACAGTGTCAAAAGCTTTGCTGAAATCTATATAAATCACATCAAGTACCCTTCCTTGACATAATTCTCTAGTCACCCAATCAAAAAATGTCAACCAGATTTGTCTGACAAGATCTTCCTCTGGAAAAACTATGTTGCCTTGAATCATGCAACCTACTCCATTGAACTATCCTTTCCTTCAGAAGCATCTCCATTAGTTTTCCCACCTCTGATGTAAGGTTTGGAGAGGTTGCCCACTGCCCTGGACTCTGGGGAACCCTAAAGACCTATCCTTGAGCCTGGGGGTTCTGAGGGAAAAATCTGCACAGAAGCAGCAAAGGAAAGTCGGTGAAGGCCCAAGAATGCCAGTTATCGGAGTTAACCTCTGGTGGCCTCGAAGTGAAGGCCTGTGCTGAGGTTGAAGTGTGAGACATGGGAACTGAGAGACAATCCATCTGAGTTCCGTAAGTGGGGTACCACCCAGTTTAGGGGACAGTGTCTGGATACTTGAGGAAGCAAGGCTTGTTCACCTACTGCTAAAGTCTGAACCGCTAGCTGAAAGACTGCCAACTGGGGCTACGAGTATTTTTCTCTATGCTGAAGATACCCCCCGCATGGCCCCATTCCTGTTTCTGATGCCACCACACCATCTGTGCTAGAGCACGCCTTTCTGCCCAACCTACCTGTACAAGTAAGCAGGACTCATCTGCGGAAGCCCCCCCTGGTCCTGCCCTGCCCACCCGTCTTACCAAGAAGTACAAAGTGCTGAAACCCTACCCTCTACTTCAACTCCTTGGTGGGAGGCAATGTGCCCAATATCTCCTGGGCCTCATCCTACCCCCAGAACAGGACAAGCAAGGAACTGGGATTACCGATTTGGACCTTAAGAGACAGAGAAGATGCTTCCCTTAATTTTATGGCGTATTGCTGATAATATTAGCAAATTCTAAGGTGCAAAGAAAGATTGTGATTTAATATCTGCCTTAATAGAGATGTTTTTTTCATCTCAGACACCTTGACATTTATTCTCTGTCTTTTCTACAGAATTAATTATCCAAGTAGTTTATTTCTTAATTTCTTAATATGCATCTCTATTTTTTTCTGAAACAGAAGGCAATCAGACAGTAAACCTGCTGGATTGATAATTTTACTAACTGAAATGATTTTTAAGATGATTTTTATGCCCTTAACCAAATTTAAAATTAAATCAAAAGTGTAATCCATTTTTCACTCCATTAAGTCCATTTTGGAATGAGTCTTTTTCTTCAGAGCTTGTACAGCTCTCTATAAATTTGAAATGTTTACTCCAGAAAAGCAGAATCTTGGAAGGAAATGCTCCCATATACTTTCTTACTTAAAATGAAAACATTTCCATCCATTGAATCTGTTTATCATTGTTTTGGCCTGTTGTCCCTCCATTTCTGGGAATTGAGAGCCACATTAATTTGTGAAACACACCATCAGAGCAAAGAAAGTTGAATCAATAACCAGGGAACAGGTTTCAGATTTCTCACTGATCCCTTGCATTGCTAATACGCTCAACTCCTCTCTCTGTATTAAATTTGGTCCAGACAAAACCACAAAAGGGTCCAAATGCATGGCAGAGTTTCCCCTGTCCATGGTGTTTCTCCCCATGTGACATGATCTCAAAATCTGTACAGCATAGCACAACTTTAAAAGGTTTATAGCCATCTAGGTAAATACCCAAGTATATTTTAAATAAACTCCATCCAATTAATCCTTAGAGGCTTTTAATTCTAGTAGCAGGTTTAAATATTTTAAGGTCATAAACTAATATATAATAATCATGTTATTGAAGGTGAGGTTTCTGAGTCAGTGGATTAGTAGATAAATATATAATACTATCTTAAATGTCCATAAAATGACAGGTTACAATGCATTAATTGAAACTCTTCAAATTATATTCCAATTTTTTGGCTGTTGGCTTATCATACAGTAACATGCTCAAGGCAGGATGCTTCTGCTCAAAGTTTTGCACAGTTGGGATATCTTGCTGGTATTGGTTTGAAAAGGAAAGGTCCTGGTAAGAACATAAGATATACCATACTGGGTCATACAAAGGGCCTATCAAGCCCAATATCCTGTTTCCAACAGTGGCTAATCAAAGTCACAAGTACCTGGCAAGTATCGAAACATTAGATAGAACACAAGCTACTATTGCTTATTAATTACCATCATAGAAGTTTATAGATTTATCCTCTAGGAACTTATCCAAACCATTTTTAAACCCAGTTATACTAACTGCTGTAACCACATTCTCTGGCAATGAATTCCAGAGCTTAACTATGCGCTGAGTGGAAAATAATTTTCTTCAATTTATTTTAAATGAGCTACTTGCTAACTTCATGGAGTGCCCGCTGGTCCTTCTGTTATCTGAGAGAGTAAATAACCAATTTTCATTAACTTGTTCAAGTCCTTTCATGATTTTGTAGACTTCTTTCATATCCCCCCTCAGTCGTCTCTTCTCCAAACTGAATAGCCCTAACTTCTTTAGCCTTTCCTCATAGGTCAGCCATTCCATGCCCCATATCATTTTGGTTGCCCTTCTCTGCACTTTCTCCAGTGCAGCTATATCCTGTTACAGATAAGAGGTCACCAGTCAAGCACTGGGCTTCTTGAGGTTGATGCTTATGAACTGCCCAGACACAGAGGGGCTGGTAAACATCCAACAGGATTCTTAACCTCTCCATCTAGTTCCTCCTCCTCCTCAAAGGGAGGCTACCAGAGAGATTGGTATAGTTGCCACACACACACACTTTCATACCCAGAGGGAGGTGGCTTTACCTTTTGACAGAAAGACACAGATAATGTTTTTATATAATAGTTAAATTAAAAATGTCATTCACCATTCTATCTATTGAAATGTTTGTTGTGTTCTATACAATTCTTGCTGAGACATCTGAAATACAGTAGATTCTTTAATAGCTAATAAGCAGTGATTAACTATGTACAATTTTGGATGCTTTGAATAAAATAATTCACTAACTACTAAACCTGTACAACTTTAATGGGTCAGATCAAATAGTGATTTCACTAATTATATTTTTGTCTTCTGGTTGATGGCAAAAGTCACCTAAATCTGTCTTCTAACCTACTTGACTGACCCCTAGGACATTTGGAAAGGGTTTGACTTTTTATATGCTAATAGGTCCTTTATACCATCAGAACAAAAATGAATAAATGAATGAACATTTTTCTAAGGCATGAAATGTACAGGGACATAAAAATTATTGAATTCCAGGCAGTTTCATATTTGGAATCTAAGTGTGACTCTTTTTTATTTCCTGTTTGCTTTAGGGCAATCTTTACCTTTGAGATATACTTACCATCAGAACAGGTCTTTTTTTTTGGAGTTGAATCTGCAGAGTCTCAAAGAGATTGGACCCAGGCAGTGGTCAAGGTAATGCTGCTTATTATCTGTTTAGTAGTGAATTGGGCATTTGCATAAAACGTAAAGTGGAACAGTTAGCTTGGCATCCCCTGAGAAAGACATTTTAAAGTTAGTTACTGAATACTAAATTATCTAGTGAGCAAAGTTCCATTGTACTGCTTGGAAAATATCCACAATGCTTCCATAATGAGATGAATACACGCAATGAAAACTGAAGCATCGTTCTCCCAAAGCAGACCAGCGCAGTCCTTAAGAAATGACACATGCAGGAGTGCTTGCTGGTATTCATTAGTTCAGTTCATCTATTTTTATTTTTTTTTTAGTCTGTTTAATCTGGATGTTCTAACTCTCAAAAAGACCCTGAGGGCTAACAAAATTCATAGTATAAAGCTGTAATGTTTCTGTATAACAGCACTGAATGGCTAGCATAATTCTCTTTTTTTTTTTTTAAGTTATTTCCCATGAGAACCAAATTGTAAATGTCTGCAATACATACAATAATTTATGCTAAGTAATCTATTGAAAAATACTTCTCCTGATACATTGTTAAAGTACAAATCATTTCAATTTTTTGTTATTATTTTAGTCTTAGAATATGTAAAATATATTCTTTTTGAACAAGCCCTGTTTTGCTCTATCCCATTTTCAGCATTTTGTCCCAGTTTTGGCTGAACATTTAATGGAAACAGACTATGATCTAATTGGGCAGCTATACTACAAAGATTCTTATAGCATTGATCAGTGGAAAAAGGGTTGGTTTGCTCTGGACAAGTCACATCTGCATTATTGTCCTCAGGAGAATAATAATCCAGACGATTTCATAAATCTAAGGAGACTCCAAGAACTGAGTAAGAATTCTGTATTGCCTTTTTTATGGTAAAGCTAATCTATTTGCTACAGTAGTTCAAATCTTCCTTTTAATGGGAGTGTAGCTTTGTGTCCTATATTGATATCAGTATATTACCAATGACTGAATCCTACGTAGAGAAAAGACATTGGTGAAATGGAAACAATTTGCAAAAGCTCCAAAAATGAGAGGTGTGCAGGGGATGTTATTGTTCATTGGTGGGGGGAAGGGGGATATTGTTTAGTTTTGTTTCATTAATTCTTTTTTCCTTCCAATACCACACACAAAAAATATGTTAGTACGTGCTGTAGACAGCATGTGCTAGAAACTGGCCACTAACCTCACCTGTCTTCTGATTAAACCTGCCTATCAAGTATTTTGAAAAAGCACCCCTGTGCTTGTGTAAGCCCCTCCACAGTGCTAGGACATTGCATCCCAATTCTCACCCCATAGCCACACAATTCAAAGGGGTCAGCAGCAGTCCCCAAACACTCCTGCCCTAACAGTGCCGTACTCCAAAATGGCACCAATTGACCTGAGACCAGCACTCTAACATTTAGCAAGCTTTGAGTCATCTGGCATCGTTTTTGAGTATAACAATAGCAGGGCAGGAGCAACTGTGGAGATCTCTCTTCCCCCTTTGGACTTCACAGTTGTGGGAAAAGATTAGAGGTGGGGGTGGTGCTATAGGGAAGGCATCACAGTGCACCTTGGGAGCAAGCTTTTTTTTTTTTCAATTTGGCATCAAATGTATTTCATGGGGACAGGGTTGGCTATTATTGTAAATGAAATGAAATAAAAAACTTATGAAATTTCTTTTCCTTTCCCTATACAAAACAAACAAAACTAAATAGGTAATGCCATTAGCATTTCCCCTTTCATTTTAAATGACAGCAACATTCCTAAAAAAAAAAATCATCAGTTGAACATTTGAAATTTCCATCCTGCATCCATTCTAATTACATAGCAGAATATTTAATTTATACTTTGCAATGACTGTTCCTGTTTTGTAAATGCTGATGTATGCTTATCCAGATGGAAAGTTAACTTGCATACTTGATATAGGGTTAAAAATAAATAGGGATAGGTATAATTGCTATTGCCTGGTATCTCAGTTAAAAAAAAAAAATACTTTGAGGTAATGTTAATGTTGCAGACATCTGCATTGTTATTCACAATCATCCTCATATTCCAAGGCAAATTTGTGTTGGCAAATTTGTGTTGTCTAATTTACTCATTTTTATTTATTTCATTTATTTAAAGTTTATATTACACAATTACATAAATGCTCATAGTGGATTACAAAAATACATTCAGAATAAAATAACATTATAACAGTAAAACATAATTCTGCTGACAGTTTTTAATTGCTAAATATCTTGATCTGAGGCACACTTATTGTTTTCTCATGAAATGCAGGAAAGTAAAATAATGAAAGAAAAACATTTTTCATCTCATGAAACAGTTAATATGAAAATAGTTGGTAATTTTTTAGATATTCATATATTTTTGGTTTTGTTTTGTTTTAGCAATCAGTACAGTGGTTCAGAATGGAGACAAAATCAATGTGCTACTTTTGGTAGAGAAAGGAAGGTAAAATATATAAATAAATAAAACAAATTGAACTTTTGCTTAAAGCATGCATGCATCTTACTGTATTATTATATATAGCATCAAAACATATATAACAGTACCAAAATATCATTACTGTTAATACTAAGCATTGGTTTTCACAGTTATCCTGATTGTTTAGTTAGAAATTTATGCTGTGCAGATTCAGGATATGTGAATTCTGATTTTTAGTCTGAATTGTTCACTAACAAATACTGGTAAAGTACATCTCATATTTTAAGTTTAACAGTAAGACTGCAAAAAGGTATAGTTTCAAAGGTATTCCTCTATGGATTTAGAATATACTATGTAGGTCATTATGAATGTTTGATTCCCTTAAAATTTCAAATTCTTGCATTAAATTGTTGCAATTAATTATGACAGTTTATCAAATGTACAATGGCTATTGAAAGTTAGCCCCTTCAATATTTTTCACATTTTATTATGTCAGTACATCATACTTGCCTGCATTTAAATGAATTTTTTTCCATTCATCAGTATACCATACTATACACTTTTCAGGGACAAAAATGTTTTATTGAGGGGCAAAGCATATACACATGCAAAAAAACAAATTAGAAATCCAACAATTGGGTAAGTCTCCACCTCCTTGGATAAGTCTTCAGCCCCACAGTTAATACTTGATTGAAGTATCTTTGGCAGCATTTACAGCTGTGAGCCTGTTGAGATAGGTCTCCATCAATTTTGTACACCTAGATTTGTAAATATTAGACTATTCTTCATTAGGACGATATATGACAGCAGATGATTGATTTAACTAATAACCTGTTCAATAGTTTAAGGGAGCAGAAGCATACACCTTTTGTGAGGTAATCAACCAGTTTATTTTAGAAGTATAATTAGTAAAGATGTAATATGTTAAATAGAGTTTTGCTTTAAGTTTCCAGGTCTAACTGAGCAAAGCACTGTTATGAAAGTAAGCATAAACTAATGCGTTATTTCCAAGTCAACCTGCACTTAACAAATACACAATTCCAAACTAATTAATCAAGCTGAAAGATTAATTAAGCCAGTTTTATCTTACCTTTAGTTATTGGTCCTGCTGCAATCCTACAGAGATCCAGAAACTGTCTCATAGCATGGAATTCTAGCAACACACCAGCAGGAAGATGACAGTTTACACCACAGTCTCACAGAAATTAGAACCCAGAGATTTCACAGATGTCACTGTGAACTATGTGATCAAGAACGGGGTAAAATAGGACTTGGCTTCCTAATGTTTCAGCAGGGATAAAGTTGGCAAGTATGACAAGACAACTACTCCAAGATTAACAGAGCAGGCTATGCTGGGCAAGTGACTCAATCTTAAACTTGATAGTTCACAGGTGTAGGGAACTGGAACAATTAAAAGTTGCAGTTAAACATTTGCCGCAAGGCACTGCAAATCTGTAAATCCCAGGGGAGAATTCCATAGTCTATGTAGAGTAGATTATTTTTCTCTGCTCATAATTTCATTGCATATTCAGTTCCATAGCATCCAACATTGATTTTTGATTTGATATTACCACCATCTATAGATACAGGATTGGTGGGTTGCTGTTAATGTCTTCTGAGTCCAGATGTATATAAATATTCACACTGTTGGTAATGAGGTTCATCAGCGGACATTTGCTAAACAATACCCACCTCTTAGTTGGTTTCATGGCTAGTTACAAAGTTTCTACCAAGGACATGCTCGGTCCAGGCGGAACATGGGAAGCCATCCCCAGAGTGGCATGGGGCAGCAGGTTAAGGCTGGAGCAAGGCTTGAGCAGTCTAGTAAGGCTGGAAAAAGGCTTGGATAGTCTGGTGAAGTTGGAGCAATGATTGACAGTCTGGCAAAGCTGGAGCAAGGCCTGGACAGCCTGCTGTAGTGGAAGAAAGACTTGGAAATTTTGTAAGGCTGGTTCAAGGCTTGGACTGGAACAAAGTGCAGGTAAGTCTGGAACCAAAGCTTGGACTGGAACAGAGTGCAGGTAAGGCTGGAACCAAAGCTTGGACTGGAACAGAGTGCAGGTATGTCTGGAACCAAAGCTTGGACTGGAACAGAGTGCAGGTAAGGCTGGAACCATGGCTTGGACTGGAACAGAGTAAAGGAAAAGCTGAAACCACAGCTTGGACTGGAACAGAATGCAGTTAAGACTGGACTAAGGCTTAAACAGGAACAGTGTGCAGGTAAGAATGGAACTGAGGTTTAGACAGGAACAGCATGCAGGTGAGAATCGAACTGAGGTTTAGACTGGAACAGTGTGCAGGTAATACTGGAAATGAGGTTTACAATGGAACAGTATGCAGGTATGACTAGAACTGAGGCTTAGACAGGAACAGACTAAGATAGGACAGGACAGGGTGAGATAAGGGCAACACAGAACATGAAACATAAATCCCGAAGGTAGTGATACAGGAAGGCCCCAAGGGGGAAGACAAGGAGAGGCCTAGAAGTCCAAAGGGTAAAAGGCAAGACAGGGCAAAGGTCAGAAGGCCCTAGGGCCGCAAGGCAAAGCAAGGAATAGATCAGAAAGCTTGGAGGCAATGAGGCAAGGCAAGGCTAAGGTCAGAAGGGCTAGAGGCCACAAGGCAGGGCAAGGTAAAGCTGAGGCCAGAAGGCAAAGAGGCCAGAAGGCAAGACAAGGATAGGCCTAGGTAGGCTGCAAGCCAGAGGTGGCTAAGGGAGACTTGATGCAGTAGCATCTTGGGACTCACAAGGCAGGGTTGTGAAGTGCTGGAGTCTGGGTGTGGTGAAGGCAGGAGGGTGGAGTTTAGGTGGAGCATACCCGGAGGGTATGTTCTTCGGGGTCCCCTGGTGAAGGGGAGGCTGCATAGTAACTGGAAATTGTCTTTGTGTTGCTCAGGCCTACACTTTGGTTCAGTCTGTGAGCACAGCTGCAGGCTCTAATTCAGTTGTACACATCCTTGATTACGTGACAGCTTCTACCCTACACCTCTTTACAAAACCCTTCAAGCTCCTTCAAGTGCTTTGGGAAGGGGTGATGTACACATTCTTCAAGTCATGCCACAGATTTTTGATTGGAAAGAGGTTGGAGCTATGACGGGGCCACTCCAGGACGTTTATCTTTTTTTTTTTTACTTTAATCACTCCAGAAAGGCTTTGAATGTGTGCTTTGGGCTGAAAGGTGAAGTTACATCACATTTTCAGCTTTCATGCAGAGAGAAGAAGACTTTCCTCAAGAACCTTTTTGTACCTTTTTCTGTTCATTACCCCTTCTATCCTGACAAACATCCCAGTCCCTTTTGATGAGAAACATCCTCGTAATGTGTTACTGCCATCACCATATTTTACAGTAGGGATGTGCTGTTTTTGCCCAATGTAATACTTTGCATTCAGGTAAAAAAAAGTTCTGTTTTATTTTTGTCGGAGCACAAAACCTTTTGCCACATAACTATATAATCCCCTGAATGTTCCTTTGCATATTTCAAATGGGATTAAAGGGACATTTTCTTGAGTAATGACATCATTCTTGTCACTCTACCATGCAGGTTAAAATTGTTGCATGCTTGGGGTATTGTTGTCACATGCACACTTTGACCACTCTTGTCTTATGGCATCTTGGTTGTTTCCCTGATCAGTCTCATTCTTGCTTGGCTATCTACTTTGGAGGGATAATCTGATCTAGGAAAGATCTTGGGGTGCCATTCACCTTCCATTTCTTATAAACATGCTTCAAGGAATATTCAAGTACTTTGCATTTTTTCAGCTTTATTAAGATTTACAAGTAAACCATAAGAAAACACAATCTAGTCATTGAAACAAAAAAAAGAAAAGAAAATACTAAGGGAATCCATATATCATATATCATATATCCATACTCCTTGCCTCCAAGCCTACGCCTCGAACCATGCTCCATCAAATTTAAAAAGAAGTTTAAAAACATGGTTGTTTAAACAAGCATATCCGGACTAATCATCCTCTCCTCTATCCTCCCTCTGCTACCTAACCTGTCTCTATCCCATATATTTCTGACCATGCAATTAAGATGTTCACCCATGCATATATTACTATGATGTTATATTGTCACCTATATTGACAATCTTAGTTGCCTTATGTTAAGGAGCTGTTTTCTCTTGTTGTTGTGCTATATTTCTACTCTGCACTTGTATGATCCCCTCCCCAGTTTTTTTATTCCCTGTTAATATGTACTTTCAACCTGTTGTTCAATTGTGAACTGGTATGATGTCCCCACTAATACCGGTATATAAAAGCCTTTAAATAAATAAATAAATAAATAAATAAATAAATATCAAGTTTGTGTCAAGTCCACATAATCAAATGAGGAGCAAAACATAAAGAAAAGAACGTAACTAATAGGTATAAGAATACATTTAATTTTCATTAGCAGTCTAATATATTTCCACAAACCCTTAACCCAACTGAACATATATCAGATTAAAAAAACACAAACTTTATGAAGCTTTATCATGCAAATCCTTTTCAATTAGGAAGGGTTAAAAAAAAGGGTGTACATATTCCTTTGAAGCCGACTATATATTTGCTTGGGAACAACCAGGAAAAAAAATGGCTTCAGCACAAGCAGCTGGGCAGCCTTCTAAAGAAAAATCTTCCTTTTAAGTTGTATCATCATCCTTTGACCACAATTTTTTTAAATTTCAAATACAGCTTCAAAACAATGATTTTGTCCATCTCAGAGCAAAAGAATACAAACAAGGTCACCTTAGTAATTAATATTATCCAGAGGGTTCCAAAAAAGATGACACATCTAAGCTGACCATAATGAGAACAGTATCGGATACCCCCTCCTCCACATTCTCACATCATACTCCTGGTGGAATGTAATACATTTTGAACATAAGAACATAAAAAATTGCCATGCTGGGTCAGACCAAGGGTCCATCAAGCCCAACATCCTGTTTCCAACAGAAGCCAAAACCAGGCCACAAGAACCTGGCAATTACCCAAACACTAAGAAGATCCCATACTACTGATGCAATTAATAGCAGTGGCTATTCCCTAAGGGGCGGATTTTAAAACCCCTGCGCTGGCGCGCCTATTTTGCATAGGCCGCCGGCGCGCACAGAGCCCAGGGACGCGCGTAAGTCCCGGGGCTTCCTGTCGGGGGCGTGTCGGGGGCATGTCGGGATGACACGGCATTTAGGGGGCGGGGCGTGGTGTGGCGTTTCGGGGGCGGCAATGTGGGCGTGGTTTCGGCCCGGGGGCGTTCCAGGGGCGTGGCCGCGGCCTCCGGGACCGGACCACGGAGCGGGGCAGCCGGCCGACGCGCGCAAAGTTACGCCTGCTGAAAGCAGGCGTAACTTTGCTGACAAAGGTAAGGGGTGGGTTAGGGAGGGGAAGGTGGGGGGAGGGCGAAGGAAAGTTCCCTCCGAGGCCGCTCCGAAATCGGAGCGGCCTCGGAGGGAACAGGCACGCGCCGACCCCGGATTTTATAAGATACGCGCGGCTACGCGCGTATCTTATAAAATCCAGCGTACTTTTGTTCGCGCCTGCTGCGCGAACAAAAGTACGCGCTCGCGCAAGTATTTAAAATCTGCCCCTTAGTAAACTTGATTAATAGCCATTAATGGACTTCTCCTCAAGAACATATCCAAACCTGTTTTGAACCCAGCTACACTAACTGCACTAACCACATCCTCTGGCAACAAATTCCAGAGCTTTATTGTACATTGAGTGAAAAAATAATTTTCTCTGATTAGACTTAAATGTGTTGTTTGTTTGTTTGTTTATTTATTTATTTATTTATTTATTTAGAGCTTTTTATATACCGGCATTCGTAGGACACATCATGTCTGTTTACAGGTAACGGTGAAAGGAAATTACAATGACCGATGATAGCAGGATAGATAGATAACAAATGAAAGTACATTTTTATAGAAGGTCAACGAGCAAAATAAAATTTGGTTGAACTAAATGGATTTTTAGGTTATCCATATTAAAATTAAATAAACATATGAGCTTATAATCAATATTAGGTAGATATATGAACTTATGTACAAATGATGGCAGGGGCTAAAGGGGGCTGGGAGGGAGGGAGCGGGGAAGGAGATAGAGCGGAGGGTGGGGGGTGGGGAGGGGGTGCGGGGATGAATGTGGGGCAAGGAGAGCTGGGGTGATTCAGAGGAAAATGTTGCCGGGGGGGGGGAAGGGGCAGGGTAGGAGGGGAGGTAGTGGGGTGCTGGGGATTTTATAAGATACGTAGCTGCGCGTATCTTATAAAATCCGGGGTCGGCGCGCGCAAGGGGATGCACATTTGTACAACCTGCATGAGCCGAGCCCAGGGCGCGCTGCCTGTTCCCTCCGAGGCCACACCGAAATCGGAACGGCCACGGAGGGAACTTTCCTTCCGCCTCCCCTCACCTTCCCCTCCCTTCCCCTACCTAACTCACCGCCCCGGCCCTATCTAAACCCCCCCCTACCTTTGTAGGGGGGGGTTTAGATAGGGCAGAAATGGAAAAGACCCACGCAGCGGTATCTGACCCAAGTGTCTCTTATTCCTAATCACAAAATTATAACACTAACAATGTTATCTTTGTCTTTGGTTAACATCCAATCGATTAGTAAAAAGATCCCGGTCGTTCTGGATTATCTTAAGGATCAGAAACCTGATATCTGTGGTATTACGGAGACGTGGTTAAGGTCTTCCGATACAGTACTTATTAATCAGCTACCCCATGCAGACTATGATATTTTTTCTTGCCCTAGGGTAGATAAAAAAGGAGGGGGCCTACTATTATTAGTGAATAAAACCTACCATTTGTCCCAACTAAAAATTAATATAGCTGCACGATATGAAGTTGCACTATTTAAATCTAGCCTATTACAAATCTGCCTGGTATATACACCTCCGGGCTTATTAGAGCATAATAGTTCTCCCCTTATAGAACTGTTTTCATCTATGATTGATACTAAGATTCCTACAATTATTATGGGGGATTTTAATTTACACGTGGACTTGTGGCCACGTTCGGCCAATTGTGAGATTTTCTTAAATACACTAGAAGCATTAGGTTTCACTCAGATTATTAATGCTCCTACGCATAAAGTGGGCCATACTTTGGATTTGGTGTTTTTAAATGACGCCCTGAAGGTCAATATAGTACCTAGTAGTCTACCAGTACCATGGTCGGACCACTATTTAGTTACTGCCGGTCTTTCCCTAAAAAGGCCTCAGATTGAGACGCTGCCAGATGATAAAATAGAAATTGAAGTTAAAAAGGCCTGTAATAGTGAGGATCTTATTGCCAACTTCCCGGAAGCTGTGTTATCTCTAGATAGATCGAATACTTTGGACGCAGTTAAATCTTGGAACTTAACTATGCTGGAGTTAGCAAACAAACTATGTCCCCTTGTAAAAAAATCGATTCCCCTTCAAGGTAAATACAGAGCCCCGTGGTTCTCCTCTCATCTAAAAGAGCTAAAAAGAGGACTGAGGAAAGTGGAAAGAATTTGGCGGAAACACCGAGACGAAGTGTCACAAGTAAACTATAGAATGGCCTTACATAACTATAGAGAAGCAATTAACACGGCCAAACGCAATTTTTATTCGGATAGGATACATAAATTTCAGTTTAATCCTAGGATTTTGTTTCAATATGTATCAGAACTGACCAATATTAGAGGCAATGTAGCTAATTGGGGGAATAACTTAAAAAACAAGAGCAATGAATTTGCCGCCTTTTTCAAGGAAAAAATTCAAATCGTATTAAAAAATCTCAATACACAGACCTTACAAAATATTGTTCTACCTAGTAATCCATCTGTGAATTGGTCAACATTTGATTCCATTTCATCGCTAGAAATAGCGAATTTAATAAAAAAAATGACACCGGCTAATCACTCCATGGACAAAATGCCGATCAATCACTTGAAGGTAGTGCGAGATATTATAGCCAAACCACTAGCTGATATTGTCAATCTATCACTAGAAGAAGGCACATTTCCTGACAGTCTGAAATGTGCAATGGTGAAACCTATTTTGAAGAAAACTAATCTGGATCCAGAAATCTTGACAAACTACAGACCAATTTCAATTCTTCCATTCGTGGCCAAATTGATTGAAAAAGTGGTCAACCGACAGTTAATGGACCACCTAGAAGAACATCAGCTGCTTTTCCCGGCCCAATATGGTTTTCGGAAAGCTCAGAATACAGAGACCCTGCTAATCTCACTACTTGATACCGTACAAAGAGGTTTCGACCAGAATACCTCCTATCTGTTGATTCTGTTGGATATATCAGCGGCGTTTGACACCATCAATCATGAAGTACTTATTTCTAGATTGAGCGAAGTGGGTCTTCAAGACAAAACATTAGATTGGTTTAAATCGTTTCTGGCCAATAGATCATACGTTGTTAAATTGGGAACAGCTGAATCCGAGGTAATTGATCTTCATACTGGAGTCCCTCAGGGTTCTTCCCTCTCACCAACTTTATTTAATATTTATATGGCCCCATTATGTAGATTCTTAGCGGGTCTGGGGCTGGTACACTACGTTTTTGCGGACGATATCCAGATATTGATACCCATAAAAGATTCTTTGTCAGCTACATTGAAACTCTGGGATGTCTATTATCAATCAATAAACCAACTTCTTACGCATATGTCATTAGCGCTAAACAATTCAAAAACCGAAATACTCTTTATCGGTAACAAGGTAACAGAGAAAGTAGAAAAGGACATCCTTAACTGTCTCCCTTTATATAAAATTCAATCTGAGGTAAGAGATCTAGGGTGTATGCTAGATTCTGAGCTTAAAATGAAATCTTCTGTGAAGGCTATCCTAAAAGACGGTTTTCACAAATTAAGAGTGTTAAGGAGATTAAAACCACTATTGCACTCAAATGATTTCCGGATTGTAGTCCAGGCATTAATTCTACCCAAGTTAGATTATTGTAATGCCCTATGGTTGGGTTTGCCCTCATCGACTATCCGTCCGCTGCAATTGTTGCAGAATGCCGCTGCACGGCTAATATCTGACACAAAAAAATTTGATCATGTTTCCCCAGTTCTGATGGGTTTACATTGGTTGCCGGTTCAGTTCCGTATACAATACAAGTGCCTAACTCTAATACATAAAGCAATATATGGCACGAATTTGGAATGGCTGAATGCCTCCTTACGTATCCATGTCCCATCACGAAATTTGAGGTCCCTTGGGCAGGCCTTGTTGACCATTCCATCGCCCAAGCTGGCTCACCTTAGTTCAGTGAGAGAGAGGTCCTTATCTTTAGCAGGGCCAAAAATGTGGAATTCCTTACCCGCTGAGATTCGGACAGAGGAGGACATTAACAGCTTTAGGAAGCAGATAAAAACCTGGCTATTCGAACAGGCTTTTAGCCTGAATAGTTGACCCAGTTTTCCATAGTAGTACAGAGACACTAGGAGAGGAGGGAGAGGAGAGTCTAAGAGGGAAGGAGGGGAGATGGGTGGGTGGAGGGGAGGAGGGTAGATGGATGGGTGGAGGGAAGGGGGGTACCTGGGAAGATGTGGCAGAATTGTTGGGATTTGAAAGGGTTTAGTTTAATATATTTTTAGTCAGCTAGCTTTTGGTTTTAATGTATTTTAGTCATGTACCATGTTTTGTTTTTAGTATATATGTGTTTGAAGGTTGCTACTGCAACTTCAATCAATGTAAACCGCCTTGAAATGAACTTGAAAGCCGGTATATAAGATTGAATAAATAAATAAATAAATAAATAGGGGGCGCCATCACCCGACCCGGGGGCTGGTCCGGAGGCCTTGACCACGCCCCCGGGCCCACCCCCGAAACGCCGCGGCACTCGCAGCACGCCCCCCGACACGCCCCTCCATGCAAGCCCCGTGACTTACGCGCGTCCCGGGGCTTGCGCTCGCCGCCGAGCCTATGCAAAATAGGCTTGGCGCATGCAGGGGGGGTTTGGGGTAGGTTTTCGGGGAGTATGTGCGTATCGTACGCGCGTACCCCCCGAAAACCTACCCCAATATCTTCAGATACAGAATTCTAAACAGTCTTATGATTAGGTAGATGCAATTTCCCAATTTTTAACTGTGATCTCAAGCTCATACAAATGTTTTCTATTTGTATTTATTAGAAAGCACTTTGACCCTACATTTATAAAGCTGTGCATTTCGGTATCTATTTTTCATACCGTTTCAACTTGTTTTTATTTTTTTTTTTTTCCAGAACACTATACATTCACGGACATACAAAACTGGATTTCCTAGCCTGGTATACTGCAATTGAAAAGGCAGCATCTACAACTGGTAATACATTACAAGATCAACAACTCAGCAAAAATGATGTTCCTATTATAGTATGCAGCTGCATAGCATTTATTACACAATATGGTAAGTATAGTATTTTCCAGATTTTCCACACTGTACTAATTTGTTTTGCACCTTTTAAGGAATAAATCTCAGCATGATTTCAGTAGGCAGCAATACAAAACACCTATGTGACTTGCATGTTCTTGTCTAATTCATGGCATTAATTTTTTTTCATTTAGTGGAGTGCATGTATCGCATTATTATTTGTCAGTTTGTGTCTGGTAACACTACAGTATACCCAGTTTTAATATGTTCATATATATTGAAAACTTTATTTATTTTATCTCACTATTATGATGCATTTTCTGATATGGAGAGTAATCAAATATGGTTAAATAAAATATAGAACATTTTTTTTCCTTGAAATACTCTGGAGTTTTAGATAATTTGGCCAATAATCTAAATTTATAAATCCGAATAGTTGTCCTTTTCTAGACTAGTTGATTGGTGCTGAAGGCAAATGACCATTTTGAAAAAAATTAGACATCTGAATAGGCGACAGTATTGTAATACCTTTTAATTGAGAACATTTATTCTGTTTAATTACTTTTTTAAAATTATTATTGTTAAAAAGCTTCCTCTGTGATAATATTAGCATTCAACTTATGGGAAATGATATTTATTTATTTACATCTTTTTACTATACCGACGTTCAAGACGAAGATTCTTATCACACCGGTTTACATCGAACCAAAATTGGAAAAGTTACAAATAACAAGTATCTTCAATCAAATCAATTAAAATGTAAACATGGATGAGAGAATTAGTATAACAGAACATAACGTATAACAAGTGCTGATCAAAAAACAGTGTAGAAGAAAAACCTCGTGTGAGGAAAAAACTAGATTACAGACTATCTCTGAACATAGTACGGTTCTTGAATAGAGACAGGATAAAAAGGGGTACTGGGGGGAGGGAGAAGCCGGGGGGGGGGTCAGGAAGGGAGATTAAATTTGACGTAGTAACAGCAAGAATTGCACGTTAACTGCATCAGGAGTCCACGTTAGTGTTAGGAGTCCTTGTTAGTGTTAAGGAAAAGCTTGTCTGAATAATCAGGTCTTCAATTTCTTTCTAAAGGTGAGCGCGCATTGTTCCTGGTGAAACTCTGGGGGTAAAGCATTCCAGTGCATAGGTCTGGTGGTAGAGAAGGTGTGTTTTCTCAGTGAGGGATGGAGCTTAGCCTTGGCGGAGGGGGTGAGAAGGGACATTTTATAGACAGTTCTAATCTGTCTAGAGGCGGTGTGAATTTGGAATACTATGTTTAGCTGTAGGGAGGACTGTGGATAGTTTTGTGTATGATGGTGAGGGACTTATAGAGGATTCTGAAATAAATGGGAAGCCAATGTAGATTCTTGAGGATGGGTGTAATATGTTCTCTTTGGTTAGAATTGGTTAGTATCCTTGCGGCGGAGTTCTGGAGCATCTGTAAAGGTTTGGTGGAGGTTGCCGGGAGGCCAAGTTGTAAAGAGTTACAATAGTCTATTTTTGAGAAGAGAGTGGCTTGAAGAACTGTGCGGAAATCATGAAAGTGCAGGAGAGGCCTGAACTTTTTTAGTATGTGTAGCTTATGGACGCATTCTTTTGTTGTATTATTGATGAATTTTTTAAATTCCAGCCGGTTATCTAAAGTGGCTCCAAGATCTCTCATGTGTGATGTGGTGGCTGAGGAGAAGTTGTTGATGGAGGAGTTGATGCCGTTGGTCGAGATGAGGAGAAGTTCTGTTTTTGCAGTGTTGAGGACCAGGTTGAGGCTAGTTAAGAGGTGGTTGATTGAATTGAGGCAGCAGTTCCAAAAGTTAAAGGTTTTGGTGATGGATTCTGTTATGAAGATCACGATCTGTACATCATTGGCATAGATATAGTGAGTTAATTTTAAATTTTCAAGGAGCTGGCAGAGGGGGAGAAGATAAATGTTAAAGAGAGTGGGAGAGAGTGATGAACCTTGAGGTTCATCACTCTCTCCCACTCTCTTTAACAACAAAGACTCACACCCCATAAGCTCCATGTGTGGAGCTTATGGGGTGTGAGTCTTTGTTGTTTATTCTGACCCTAAAGTTTCTGTTGCTGAGGAATGATTTGAACCAGCTAAGGGCAGAGCCTGAGATGCCAATGTCAGCTAAGCAATTAATGAGAATGTAGTGATTTACCGTGTCAAAAGCTGCTGAGATGTCCAGTAAGGCTAGTAGGTAGGATTGTCCTTTGTCAAGACCCATGATGATGTTGTTGGTGAGGGAGATAAGGAGGGTTTATGTGTTTGAGGATTTACGGAATTCGAACTGAGCAGGGAACAGGATCTTGTGAGTGTTTAGATAGTCAGAGAGTTGGGTGTTGACCAGTTTCTCCATAAGTTTGGCAATGAAAGGAAGGTTGGCTGTGGGACGGAAGTTTGCGGGGTCAGCAGGATCCAGATTGGGTTTCTTTAGCAGTGGTTTGATGGTAGAGATGTGCAATCGTTTATCACGAATTAGGCAATTACAAAGAAATTGCCTAATTCGTCCTGGTTCGGGGACCCCGAAACCCGAAAAGGATTTTCCCCAAACTTCGGGGAAACTTCGTTTTTCCGGTTTGTGTGGGGAGAGGGGCACTTTTTTTTTTTTTTTTAATTAAAAACCACACCAAACATTAAATATAATAACACCCCCTCCCCAAGACTTACCAACATCCCTGGTGGTCCAGTGGGGTCCCCCCGGGTGCCATTTGACCCTCCGTGGTGTGCCCAGTGTGCTAGTGCCTGCTAGCCATGCTCAAAATGGTGCCGAATAGCCTCTGAACTACTATGTCACAGGGGCTACCGGCGCCATTGGTCAGCCCCTGTCACATGGTAGGAGAACCGACCAATGGCGCCGAAAGCCCCTGTGACATAGTATGGGCAAAGGCTATCGGCGCCATTTTGATTATTGGCAGCCGACGACAACATCGCTCCCAGACCCCCGCCGGACCCCCAGGGATTATTGGCAAGCCTTGGGGGGGTCAGGAGGCCCCCCCAAGCTGGCCAAAAAGCTTGCCAATAATCCCTGGGGGTCCAGCGGGGGTCCGGGAGCGATGTCGTCGTCGGCTGCCAATAATCAAAATGGCGCCGATAGCCTTTGCCCATACTATGTCACAGGGGCTTTCGGCGCCATTGGTCGGTTCTCCTACCATGTGACAGGGGCTGACCAATGGCGCCGGTAGCCCCTGTGACATAGTAGTTCAGAGGCTATTCGGCACCATTTTGAGCATGGCTAGCACTAGCACACTGGGCACACCACGGAGGGTCAAATGGCACCCGGGGGGGACTATGCTGGACCACCAGGGATGTTGGTAAGTCTTGGGGAGGGGGAGGGATCGGGATGGGGGGGGGGGGTGTATGTAATGTACTAAAATTAATTTAAATGCGTGGGGTGGGGTTTTTTTTTTAGCTTTGTTTTCCCGCGTTGTTTTTTGGCCCGGTTTCGGTTTTCCCCGTTTATTTTTTTTTTTTTTTTCAAAAAAACTAAACGGGGAAAACCGAACTTTACCATGAAGTATCCGAGTCAAAAAACGACCCGGTAGCAAAACACGAAGCACATCTCTATTTGATGGTGGCAATTTTCAATGGATCAGGTACAACTCTTTGGGCTAGGAAGCAATTGATGATTTCAGCTAGTGGTTTGGAAATGGTGTTTGGAATGGAAAGTAGGAGTTTTGTAGGAATGTAGTCTGAAGGGTGAGAGGAGGGCTTCATGTTTTTGAGTACAGATTCAATTTCAAGAGATGAAGTGAGTTCCAAGGAATCGAAGGTAGCTTTATGGCAGTCTGGGGAGGTATAGAGGGGGGGGGGGGGGGGGGGGGCAGCTGGGTGTTAGTGAGGATGAAAGAGTCTAAAAGCTTAGAGATTTTTTTCTCAAAGAATGATGCCAATTTGTTAACCTTGGATTGGGCTTTATCATCAGGAATGGTGGGAGGCGAAGGTTTGGTAAATGCTGATACATAAGAGAATAAAGCCTTAGCATCGTAGAAGAAGTTGTGGATTTTGCTGGGATAGAAGTCTTTCTTAGTGCTGAGTATGAAGTTCCTGTAGGAGTGCATGGTGGCTTTGTAGGCTGACATCGCGGTAGGGTCTTTGCGCCAACCTTAAACAAGAGTTAAGACTCTTTGCATCTTAACTCTTGTTTAAGGTTTTTCAACTCAAGAGAGAACCAGGGTTTTTTGTTTTTAAAAATGGGTTAATTTCTTTGGTGGTCAAGGGACAGATTTTACTAACAACAGAGTTTGTGATGTTGAGCCAAGAGGTTAAAGCCGAGTCTGTGTTAGAAAGGTCTAGTTTTTGTAAGTCTGTAGAGAGGTGGGAAATCAGGTCATCCAGAGAGCATGGTTTCCTGAATTGAATGGTTGTTTTGGGGATGGGGGGAGTTAGAACTTTATTGATCACTAGATCTGTCTTGATCATCAGATGGTGAGACCATGGGATAGGGGAACAAGTGGGGGGGGGGGGGGAGTTGAGTGCAATAGTAGAGTTTATGAAGATGAGGTCCAGGGTGTGGCCAGCTTTGTGTGAGGGGTTGTTGATGATTTGCTTAAATCCCATGGCTTTGAAGAAGGATAGAAGAGTTTCGCAGTTGGGAGTCAGAGGAATCGAAGCTACATGGATGTTGAAATCCCCCAAGATGATTGCTGGGGTATCAGAGTTGATGTGTTTGGCTACGAGTTCAATAAGAGGAGAAGGATCTGAGTCTAGGATCCCCGGGGGGGGGGAGTAGATTAGGCAAATTTGTAGATGGTTAGACTTGAAAAGGCCTATTTCTAGTTTAGAGGCTGTTTTCAAGGTGTGTGAGGTTAGTTTCAGCTCTTTTTTTGCTGCTAGAAGGATGCTGCCACCTCTTTTTTTTCCCTCTGGGTATAGAGAATATATCATAGAGCTGAAGAGATAGTTGATTGGTTAGTACGATGTCTGTGGGTTTCAGCCATGTTTCAGTAATGGCACAGATGTCTGGTTCCGAATCTAGAAGGTAGTCATTAAGGATGTGTGTTTTTTTCATGAGGGATTGTGCATTAAACAGCGTTAGAGAGATGAGAGAGAGACCAAGGAATTGTGTAAGAGGGGTGGTCATGATGGGTATCAAGGTTCTCTTTTGGTGAAGCTGAATAGGGGTGGCTGGCTTTCTCCTGTTTTTGTAGAGGTGGGAAATTATGGGGATGGAGTGAGTTAGCATCATAAGGTTTGTTTTGTGGCTGTAATGCAGCTAGTCGGCTGATCCGAGGGAGGCAGGGGGAAGGGAGGGAGAGAGTGGGAGGAAGGTTATTGCACTCGGTGGCTGCACGAAGGGGGTGCATAAAGGGGCAGGCCCCTTTGGCACGCGACGTAGGCGCGCGGTGCCAGAGGCGTGCTCCGGGTCCTTATATAGTCCTAACTGGTCTCACGTCGCCGCCTGGAGCACATTGGTGGGCGGGATCTGGGGCCGGGAAGGTCGGGTGCACTTCCTGGGGTTTTTTCTCCAGCTGGGAGGGATTCCTGCGGCACAGAAGACCCCACCGGGGGGCAGTGGAGCAACGACCGGGATCTTGCCTGCCGGGGGCGGTCAGGCTGGCGCCAGGAGGTTGTTGTAGGGCAGCCCGGGTAGGAGAGAGAGAGGCCTGCCTGTGGGGCTGGGCCGTTGGATCGAATGCCATTTTATTTATATCCGGAGGGACTGAGGGGGCTAAGCCGCATCAGCAGAGGCCTACCGTGGGAGGGATATAAGGGTCCTGGTCCCTCTGTTCGGCGGCGCGATCCGACGGGAAGGGGCTTCCGAGGCGTGCTCTGGATCCTTATATAGTCCTAACTGGTCCCACGTCATCTCCTGGAGCGGCGACATGGAGATATGGCATCTCTCCCGGACTGCTGTTGAAGATCTGGTAATCTGTCATTCCCCATTTGATTAGATGATACATTTATTTTACTTTACATATAGGGAAATGATATATTTGATTGTGAGCAGATTACACATATTTGAAAATGCAACAGTGAGATTGTATGATTAGACAAAATTCTTTTCATGATCTAAGGTTTGGGATGCAAATTCATCTACCTGAAGAGTGGTAATCCTTCCAGTGTGAGTGAGCTGCTGGAAAATTTCAAAAAGGATGCAAGAAATGTTAAACTGAGGGCTGGGAAACATCAGCTGGAAGATGTGACTGATGTGCTGAAATATTTTTTGGCAATGATAGATGATGCACTTCTCACAAAAGAACTTTATCCATATTGGACCTCAGCACTAGGTAAGAACACCATGTTCCTTGATCATATGGGTATGTTACTGATTTATTGTATGTTTTTGTGATGGACTGTTTGATACAAAAAGATAAATACATATAAAGAATAATGAAGTGAGCATAGATTGGCAGTTATCTTAGTTTCCAAAAGCTTCAAATATTATATGATAAAGTATTAGTGATTATGTCACTTTGCACATTACTAAAAGTGCCATATTTGAAAGGCTTGCAAAAGAAAGAAATGTACATGAGAAAGTTATTATTTTGGTGCAATCATTGATATAGAAAAAAATAAAATCTTGGAAACAGAGACTATACAGTAAAATGTTTATCAGTTGTATTTCTCCTTATGATAAACAATTTATCTGTATTGATGCTATTGACGGAAATTAGTATTTCTGTTTTTTGAAATTGTTTTATTTTCTCTGATTTCCCGGGCAGACATTATAAAAAACAGTCAATCTCTGTATATGCTCTCACAGATAACAGGCAGATTACATAAAATGGAGACAAGATGATTAGGGGCATAATTATATAGACCAACATAGAATGGAAGAATGTGAGGAATTTGCAAAGGAAAGAAAGGGATCCATTTCAATTATTAACCATTGCATTTCCAAGAGCAAAATAGTGTTTTACCCATGGAGATGGTTGGTTATAAAATTGCTGGCCTGATATGCAGATAAAGTTATGCACATAAGTCCTCTTTGTGCATAAATTTACCTGGACTATGTAGACATTCTCAGGGATGAGGTTGGAGTCAGATTTTCACTTATGCACATACAGGTCAATTTTAAAAGTGTTTCTCATGCAAAAATGCCCACATTTGCATGTATGTGAGCTGCATGCAAGCAATGCACATGAGAATTAAGGAGGTGGAAGAGGGGCAAGGGATGGGGCCAAGACTTATGTGCATAACTCCGAATTTTGAAAATGAAAACTGCAGCACATTTATGCTAGATATACACATAATTTTATTGCTGCTCCTGATGAGGAACAAATCTGTAGATCGCAAGTTTTAGGGCTTATAGGAAAGGATAAGGGATCCAGGTCAACTGGGCAAGATATGGGCGAAAAACCAGAGGGGTCTGAAAGACCTTGCTATTAACTGGACAAACTGATGGACTAATTGGGAAAACTGTGAATGGTGCTGCTCATAAGTATATATTAAAATTTGCTGACATATGCACTTAAAAGCCAGCATAGTCGTATTGAAGACATACGCTCACTAGCTATGCTCAAGTAACCTCTTAAAATTAGAAGCATATTTACGCAGAGTTGGTGCATTTTAATACATACGCGCATGAGCACATGATTAAAATTCTAGTGCACCCTTGCTCGCATGCCAATTAGGGTTTACCAGTTGGCTCCAGATTCTCAGGACAAGTTGATCCAGTCCTGGTTTTACTGCACTATATGCAAGTACTTATAGCTTTGGTTTTCTTATGGAAAGCGAAAGGGAATTCAGAATAAGTCCTAGCATGCGATGGGATAAAATCAAGACTGGATCAACCTGACCTGAAAGTCTGGAGCCAGTTGGCAACCCTAGCTCCGATACACATGTGTATGGGTGCATATGCGCTCATTTTTAAATCAACTTGCTACTTTGGGATTTTCAGAAGAATGCAGGAATAATTTCAAGACTAATTTATATATAATAAATAACAGATAGGGGTTTGTAGAGACAAAATTTTATTTTGGTTTGTTTATCTATTTTTATGATCACCTCCATTCATTTCATCCATTTCAAATGAAAAAAAAAAGTTCTTATACTCATTCCATTTTTTTTTTTTTGTTTTCCATTAATATAAATACAGTCTATTTTGAGCTTCAAAATTGGGGTTTCCTAATCAATTCTAATGAAACTTGTGAGTAGATAACATCAAAAGGGGGGAGAGAACTCCAAGGCACTAAAAACTATGGCAAAGTGGCACCAAAATTGGCATGAATATTCTAAAGGGGAAAAAGCCAGCAGTGGCAAGAGTTCTCCAAAGCACCATCAAAGGAGCAGAGCAACATCAAGAGTGTCAAGAACACCCCAAAACCTCAAAAGATGGCATGATAAAGGCAAAGTGGCACCAAGAATAGAATAAATATCTCAAGGCACCATGAAGTTGGAATAAAACAGCAAACGTGGTAGGGAAAAAAACCCCAGACACTGATAGAGAGACAAGGTATCACAGAGTGGCATGAAGATGTCAAGTCACCATGACAAGTGAAGAACAACCACCGATAGTGGCTAGAACACCCCAAAGTATAGAGTTTGAGGTATAGCAAAAAAAGTAAATTGTCAGGAAGATCCTCAAGATGTACATGCAGAATGTAAAAAATAAATAAAGTCGGGGAATAGCAGTAAGGCTGAGCACCAGAAAAACCCCAAGATGAAGCATGAGGGGAACAGCAGCAATGCAGTATGGCAGCAAGACCCCCAACTTGTAGAGAATGGGGTATGGCAACAAGGCTGAATGGAAGAACCCCCCCCCCCCCCAAGATGTAGAGTCTGGGGTATGGCAGCCAGGCTGAACAGCAGTAAGACCCCAAAATGTTATATCAGGGGCATCACAGAAGATCCTTGAGTTGGTACATCAGAATCATGGCAACTAGGCTGTATGTCAGTAGGATTCCCAAGGTGTACCAGCATGGTCAGACTATGGACTTGTGTGCCCATTTCTCCAGAAGATGTATGTCCATGTCCTTGATGTTAGATAGTGTGTCATAGAAATTTCTTTTGAGGTCTCCTTTGCTGGGATGGATCAAGGGTCTCTCTTGCTAGCTGCTTTAGCTATAACCAGTGCCTGGAGAGATGTTGTGTGGGGCAAGGTGACTTTGGTGTATTGACATGAAGGAGGAAGTGGGACAGGGTGCTACTCATGCTCTTACTACTCACTGAGGTGGCACTCTTTTGTGTGCTACTTTCCCATTCTGCCTCTGCCGCTGCCTCTGCCAAATAGGTTCAGTTATATATAGAAAATGAGTACAAATTAAATTAGCTTTTTATTATAATTAATTTACCAATTTATGATTTTGAATGTGAATATTTTATTTGAGTATATTTGTAAAGTGTTGCGCCGGGAGTTGGACCTTGGCCTGGTGCAGGATTGGTAGGCTCCCTGGTCAGACCCAGAGGCTAGCTGGAGCTTTACCAATAGCAACCCAGCATTCCCTCAGATTGAGCCCTTGGTTACGCAGGCCGCCTGGTCTTAGGTGGGCCTCGCAGGATCTCTGAGAGATGGAGTTCAGGGGTGTGCTCACCACAAACAAGGGTAAGAACATAAGAACATGCCATACTGGGTCAGACCAAGGGTCCATCAAGCCCAGCATCCTGTTTCCAACAGTGGCCAATCCAGGCCATAAGAACCTGGCAAGTACCCAAAAACTAAGTCTATTCCATGTTACTGTTGCTAGTAATAGCAGTGGCTATTTTCTATGTCAACTTAATTAATAGCAGGTAATGGACTTCTCCTCCAAGAACTTATTTAATCCTTTTTTAAACACAGCTATACTAACTAGGGGAGTGCATTCGTTTTGAACGCATATGTAAAACGCAACTTATATTTTTAAAAGAGAAAAAAAAGGTTTGAGGAGAAAACACATCGCGAGTTCCAACGTATTCAACATAGCTATGTTGAATACGTTGAACCTAAATAAACACTTAAACCCCCCACCCTCCTGACCCCCCCAAGACTTACCAAAACTCCCTGGTGGTCCAGCGGGGAGTCAGGAAGTCATCCCTGCATTCCTTTGCGAGGAGCATGTGACGTCGGCGTCACGTCGAGTGACGCCGACGTCACGTGCTCCTCCGCGCCTCCGCTCCCGGACCCCCGTTGGACCCAACCGGAACTTTTGGCCAGCTTGGGGGGGTCAGGAGGCCCCCCCAAGCTGGCCAAAAGTTCCGGTTGGGTCCAATGGGGATCCCGGAGCGACCTCCTGCCACATGACCTACCTGTCACGTGGTAGGAGCACAAGATGGCGCCGGTGACCATGTGACAGGGGCTGACCAATGGCACCGCAGCCCCTGTGACACAGGCTATTGGCGCCATGAGGAAATCGCAGACGAGTGCAGGGATGGCTTCCTAACTCCCCGCTGGACCACCAGGGAGTTTTGGTAAGTCTTGGGGGGGGGATTAAGGAGGGTGAGGGGTTTAAATTTTTATTTAGGGAACCGGTGAACATATGGACAGACCCTCAACTTATGGAATTCTCCATATGTCCATATTGAACGAAATTGACACCCCACGAAAACTTATCAACGAGTCAACGAAAACTTTTTGCCTGCACATCCCTAATACTAACTGAACTAACCACATCCTCTGCCAACAAATTCCAGTTTAATTGTGCGTTGAGTAAAATAAAACTTTCTCCGATTAGTTTTAAATGTGCCACATGCTAACTTCATGGAGTAAATAACCGATTCACATCTACCCGTTCTAGACCTCTCATGATTTTAAACACCTCTATCATATCCCCCCTCAGCCGTCTCTTCTCCAGGCTGAAAAGTCCTAACCTCTTTAGTCTTTCCTTATAGGGGAGCTGTTCCATTCCCCTTATCATTTTGGTAGCCCTTCTCTGTACGTTCTCCATCGCAATCTTTTTTGAGATGTGGCGACCAGAATTGTACACAGTATTCAAGGTGTGGTCTCACCATGGAGCGATACAGAGGCATTGTGACATTTTCCATTTTATTCACCATTCCTTTTCCCAAAATTCTGTTTGCTTTTTTGACTGCCGCAGCACACTGAACCTATGATTTCAATGTGTTATCCACTATGACGCCTAGATCTCTTTCTTGGGTTGTAGCACCTAATATGGAACCTAACATTGTGTAACTATAACATGGGTTATTTTTCCCTATATGCATCACCTTCCACTTATCCACATTAAATTTCATCTGCCATTTTGATGCCTAATTTTCCAGTCTTACAAGGTCTTCCTGCAATTTATCACAATCCGCTTGTGATTTAACTACTCTGAACAATTTTGTATCATCTGCAAATTTGATTATCTCACTCGTCGTATTTCTTTCCAGATCATTTATAAATATATTGAAAAGTAAGGGTCCCAATACAGATCCCTGAGGCACTCCACTGCCCACTTCCTTCCACTGAGAAAATTGTCCATTTAATCCTACTCTCTGTTTCCTGTCTTTTAGCCAGTTTGCAATCCACGAAAGGACATCACCACCTATCCCATGACTTTTTACTTTTCCTAGAAGCCTCTCATGAGGAACTTTGTCAAACGCCTTCTGAAAATCCAAGTATACCACATCTACCGGTTCACCTTTATCCACATGTTTATTAACTCCTTCAAAAAAGTGAAGCAGTCGATGTTCAGAGAAGGCCAGAAGAAAGTCTCTGAATGTAGAGTGAGGATGAAAGCCAGAGTCAAGGATAGCGTAGTCAGCCAAAGGAGGGGTCAATACCAGTGGTCAGTCCATGGATAGTCAATCAGGCAAAGGTCAAGTTCCAGGCGGTGGTCAGACATGATCACTGGTCAGGCAGATGTCAGTTCCAGGCGGCGTGCAAATGTGGTCAGTTGACAGGCAGAGGTCAATTCCAGGTGGTGGTCAAACATGGTCAAGTAACAGGCAGAGGTCAGTACCGAGAAAACAGTCCGAATGGGGAGACAAAGGAACAGGAGAATGCTGGAACAGGAGGACACTGGAACAGGAGACTGGAACAAGACACTGGAATGCAGGAAGGCAAACTTGCTATCACAAAGTGATCGACCCGATCGCCAAGGCGAGGTCCTGGGAGACAGGGCCTCGCTTATATACTAGGCAGGGATGATGTCATCACTGAGTGACCCGGCTGGGTTTCCCGCGCTTGGCCCTTTAAATTGAAGGAGGTCGGCTGCACACGTGCCTAGGGACGGGACCGAGGAGACGCTGGACGTGGAACCCCGGCGGGAGTTCCGCTGTGATGCCTGTGATGTCGGCGGAGTCAGAGCGGGCCGAGGATAGTGACAAGGATGGCCGGGACTGGCAGAGGAAGTGAGACCTGAGCTCATTAAGCGGTCAAGAGAGGTAAGCAGGCCTGGCCGCAGAGCGTACATGGCTGGGAAGTGTAACATAAAGCACATCAGTGACAGAAACAACATTCCAAATGGTATAGTACATGTATATATTAAATTTCATCTGGTGTAAAGTCTAAAAGTACTTTTTATCTATATTAGGGATGTGAATCGTTTTTTGACGATTTAAAATATCGTCCGATATATTTTAAATCGTCAAAAATCATTAGGGCCACGATACAATACCAATTCCCCCGATTTATCGTCAAAAAATCGTAAATCGGGGGAAGGGGGAGGGCAGGAAAACCGGCACACTAAAACCCCCTAAAACCCAACCCTGACCCTTTAAATTAAATCCCCCACCATCCCGAACCCCCCCCAAATGCCTTAAATTACCTGGGGGTCCGTAGCCTTAAATTACCTCCGTAGCGGCGGTCCGTAGCTAAATCGGGGGAAGGGGGAGAGCAGGAAGAGCGGCACACTAAATCGTGTAGTCTTCAGCCGGTGCCATTTTGCAAAATGGCCGCCGCAAAATGGCGGCGGCCATAGACCAAAACGATTTGACGCAGGAGGTCGTTCCGGACCCCCGCTGGACTTTTGGCAAGTCTTGTGGGGGTCAGGAGGCCCCCCCAAGCTGGCCAAAAGTTCCTGGGGGTCCAGCGGGGATCCGGGAGCGATTTCCTGCCGCAAATCGTTTTCCGTACGGAAAATGGCACCGGCAGGAGATCGACTGCAGGAGGTCGTTCAGCGAGGGTTCCGGGGGTGGGTTTAGCGGGTTTTAGTGTGCCGGCTCATGATTTTAACGTTTTTCACGATACTTTACACACCCAAACGGCAACAATACGATTCCCTTCCCCTCCCAGCCGAAATCGATCGTTAAGACGATTGAGGACACGATTCACATCTCTAATCTATATACTTTACACTAATATTCAAAGCGAAAGTATGCACCTATTTTTACTTTGAAAATTATCCTGGCAAAACTATGCACACATAATCTCAATTTCTATTTAGTATGAGGCGAATTTTAAAACAGTTGCTCGCGCAAAAAGGCCCACATACGCGAGAAAATAGGCCGATCACTCACAACTCAGATTTTTAAAATGGCAAATTATGTAGCTATATGTGCGAGCATGAACAGCAGAATGCCCTAAAACATGGGTGTGTTAGCGATGTTCCGGGGCGAGGCCAACATTTACGTACATAAATAGCTATTTTGAAACCTGCTAAAATGATGTGCATAAGTCTTTAACTTGTGTATATTTACTGCTGCTCAATATCAGGTGTAAGTGATCATAAACATCTTAAAAGTGAAAAAATGGCTGGGTGAGGTGTTTTGGTGACATGAGGGGACTTCAGGTTGAAGAGCTGCAGATAGACTGGGCAAACTGGTGAACCAAAAGATAAAACTGCTAATTTCATTCCCATGCGCATATTATAAAATTTGAGGAAGTACCCATGTAAAAGCCGTTTCCTAAGAACCCTATGCAAGTTAAATCATATTGTGTAAATGATTAAAATTAGGAATACAAATACGCAAGTAGAGCTGAATTGTGCTAATTATCCAGATAAATTTTGACTTCTCCGGGTAATTGATGGCCTTGCT
Organism: Rhinatrema bivittatum; assembly: GCF_901001135.1. Lineage (NCBI taxonomy): Eukaryota > Metazoa > Chordata > Amphibia > Gymnophiona > Rhinatrematidae > Rhinatrema > Rhinatrema bivittatum. Next base: position 166,120,476 of record NC_042615.1, read on the forward strand.
TCCACTTAATTGGATAAGTTTGAAAAACTTCTACTTATCTGGCTAAGCCCTACATTCATCATCCTGCTATACTTACAGCGGAATGATGAGCCGTGAAGAAAAAAGGGGTGGGTGCAACAGTGCTCACCCGCCCACAGCAGTACCAGCAAAAAATGTTTCCTAACCCGGCCAAACCCCTCCCCTTTCTCTCATTTAAATGTTAATGCTGCGATGTAGTCGCTATTGCGTGCATTAGGGCCACATCGTGTTTTAAAGAAAGACTCCCTCTCTAAGATCAATGAATATGTTGTTGGGTAGACTTGCATATAAATATGTATAAAATACATTTGCATACGTGTGCATGTCCACATATCTGTGTATGTGGGCATGCACGCACTTGTTTTAAAATTACCCTTTATGACGGTAACTTTCAAAGCGGCATGCATGTTCATCAGCCCACGCCCAGGGATACGCATGTTATAAAATAGTCTGGCCACGTGCACAAGTGCGCCTAATTTTAAGTGGATGATTGCCCTTGTGTATAAAAGCAACTTCTACTGCATAAGTAGGGAAATTTTAAAAAAGACGTGCAATGACGCAATTGCCTGTTTTACCAGTTCCTCGCAAGTTCTCCTAGTTAACAGACAGGTCCTTCAGTCCCTCCCCCCCCCCCCCCCCACTGGTTTGATAGCCTGTACAATCCCCATTACCCCAGACCCTTTACACCCCTCAGATATGGTTCTTTTTTTTTTTTTTTTTTAAACTTACACACCATCCATAGCAGAAGTTAAGTTATGCAATGGGGGATCTTGGCACGCATCAGATCTTGTAAATATGTATGTGAAAATTTCTGGTTCAAGTATCGAAGCACCTATGTATCGCTCAGACCATGCCCACACAATGCCCCTTTTTGAGAAGTTCAGAGAGGTGCATGCAGCAACATGTATGCACGTATCCAAACAGCTTCTCAAATCCGCTCGGCACTCGCAAGCCCTAAGTATTCGTGCAACCCCTAAAAAATGCATGCATTGGGCTTTTAAAATTTACCTTTTAGCGCACAAGTCCCATCCCTGCCCATACTCCAACCCCTAGAATGCCTCTCCTCTACGCATGTAAAGAGCATGCACAGACAGTCTGTATGTATGTAATTTTATGCACATATCAGTTATAGAATTTTCTAAAGGAGCATTTCTGCAGTTAAAGTGCTACTTTACCCACCGAAGTCCCTTTTACCCTCTCTGTGTGTTATTAAAACTCTATTTAACATCAAGGACAGTGAATTCAAAGCATATAGCCTATACAATGTCTGTCATAAGCAGCATACAGGTATAATATTGTGCTCCACATGGACAATTATAGTAGTTGGGAAAATCAGTGGTGGTATTGTTTATGTATTTGGATTGTTAATGGCCAGTGTTTTCTTCATTACAGATATTCAGGACAAGACAGAGCGAGTGGAAAAATATGGAACTTTTATCCAAACGCTTCCCTCAATCAATAAAGCAACATTGGCAGCTTTAATTGAACACCTTTACAGGTCAGTAGGCTTCAGGGCATTCTATAGATTTGCAGTATAGTTGGGTAAACGCAATAAACATTTCTTACCTCAGTCGTTTATTTTATGTGCTGTTGATAATGATTGCATTTGTATAGGTTTGAGACAGGGTAAAAAGTTAAGTGGATGGATATGAACAACCAGGCTGAAAGAGATAGGATTTTCTTGCTAGGATATTTAGAGGAATGTAGTCCTTGGATTGCAGCCTAAAGGTTACAGGTTCAAATCTTGACATCCTCCGTTAGAAAAATAAGCTTTGTTACTGGAGCATGCACAGCATATATGACACCATCATTACACCATTTAAAGCAATGAACTGCTGGTAATGGTGAATGATCAAGTATTGAAAGTAAGATGGACTTCTTGAAATATTTGGCAAAAAAGAATGGATGTTTTATTGATTTTAAATTGAATCAGCTCAAATCCTAAACTGGCAAAACTTTCTGTAGTTTTGGAGAAAGCATTAGATATTTCATAATTCCTTATAGAAGAACAATTAGAAACATAGGCTTTGTTGAACTATATTCTTTCTAAGAGGTCATAGGTAAACTTTATGTTTTGAAGAAATTCCATTGGTCATTTTGTTTTTGGCTTTTTTAGCATGTAAAGTCATTCTTTGTAGCTGATGTGTCTGAATAAAATCTTTGGACGGGCACTTAGTGATCAATTCTCTAGAGATCTCTAACAACATGGTTTCTAACCTGTATGATAAATATCTATCAACTGATTAACAATTTAATGTGGAGTACTAAAACCTAGTGTGTATGCATATAGGAGTAGATTTAAAAAGAGACGTGTGGGCGTCCATGTGCGCGTGATGCACCAGTTTTATAACCTGCACGTGCCGACGTGCGTACGTGTTATAAATCCAATGCCCGCATGCACATGCACGCCCAAATTTGTATCGGTACACACATGTATGCGTGGGTGACCCATTCGTGTGCACGGAGGGGACTTTTTAAAAATATGCACGGCGACGCAATCTGACTTTTTCCCAGTTCTTTCTCAGTCTGGTATAATTAAGGAGTGGACTAGGAGGGAACTTTCCTATCCCCCTATCTACCCATCCTATCTTTTCCCCTCTCCTCTCCTCTCCTCTCCTCCCCGACCCCTATCCCCTACCTACCTACCCTAATATTTTTTGTTTTATAACTTACCTGCTCCTTCGGAATAGAAGTAAATTATGTGCGTTGGCCGGCCCCCGCCCTACCCCTCCCCTCCCCACTCAGACCACACCCCCAGCCAGCCCCTTTGAGAAATTCTGGCACATCTGCACTTACCGGGGATAAGTGCATGTCCAGTAGAGATGTGAATCGGAACCGGAATTGGTTCCGGTTTTGGATTCATGGACTATCGGGAAATTATTTTTCCCGCAGTCCAATTGTTGGGGTTTTTTTTATCAGCTGCACCGAGCCGATAACCCAAAAACACAGCCCGACCCTTTAAAATTAGTTCTTTAGTATCCCCCCCCCTCTGGACCCCTCCAACCCCCCCAAATTATTTTAAGTACCTGGTGGTCCAGTGGGGGTCCCAGGAGCATTCTCCCGCTCTCGGGCCATCGGCTGCCAGTAAACAAAATGGCACCGATGGCCCTTTGCCCTTAGCATGTGACAGGGTATCCGTGCAATTGGCCAGTCCCTGTTACATGGTAGGAGCAATGGACGGCCGGCGCCATTTTTAAGGGCACATGCTTAGGGCAAAGGGCCATCGGTGCCATTTTGTTTACTGGCAGCCGATGGCCCGAGAGCGGGAGAATGCTCCCGGGAACCCCACTGGACCACTAGGTACTTAAAAAATTTTGGGGGGGTTAGAGGGGTCCGGAGGGTGGGGGGATACTAAAGAACTAATTTTAAAGGGCCGGGCTGTGTTTTTGTAAGTGCCCTTTCTTCCCCCTCCCCCCATAACGATAAGAGAACCCACAAAATTAATTGTGGGGTGGGGTTTCCTATCGCTATTGGGCCCCCCCCCCCCCCCCCCGATATCTGACGAGATTGAAAATATCATCTGATATTTTCAATCATCAGATAAACGATTCACATCCCTTGGACAGGCCATTTTTAAAATACACTTGGCGCACACATGGCCTGGCCAAGCGCGTATCCCCCGGTTTTATCATGTGCAGTGCTTTGGAAATTTGGGCGATACTAAATACTCAAATACAGTGATAATGAGTTAATTACTCTAGTATCACCTTATTCTCTGACAACTACTAAATGTAATGAGGTCCAGTGAATTTAGTGCTTGTACTATGGTTGGTGTTAAATGTTAACATGCCAACAGGGCTAACACTTTCATTTTACACAGGGGAAGAGGCCATGCCCAACAACCAACTCAGAGCTCCAGGCATTCCTCTCACCCCTTTGACAACTAAATGTATGGCCCCCAACTGATCCAAATGTTTTCACCAGCAGGAGGGAATCCATCCATCTCCTACCTGCTCCATTTTATTTTCTGAAGTAGTGCTAGCAATAGGTAAATGGATTATTTCATGTCCATTAAGACTTTAGGATTACTTGAGGGGGAGTAAGTTTAGATTACAGAGGGATAGGACATGGGCCTGGAGGTCTAATATGATGTTTGGGGAGAGGGGACCCACAGGTGAATTTTTGTTGTTGGAGTGGAGGAAGGGATATTTGGGGGTTCAGAACTCAGTGTTGAATGTCAGAGATGGGAGGGAGTGACTGGAGACCCAAAAGCCATTGTTTGATGTTCAGGGGTGAGTGGAGAGGGGTTCCTCCATTCTACCCAGTCCTCACACTTTTAGCTAGTTAGTGCTGAGGACTTAAAGATGGATAACACACACCCATTAACTTCCCTATGAGCACTTTAGTTCAGCCCTTTTAACATGTGCACCCTCTGAATCTCATCAGCTTCACAAATTGGACAGTAATGATGATTTTAATATCAATGCTAAACATTTTGTAGTGGGCCCTTGAGTCATTTCAGCCTCTATGAGCTAGATTAAATGGCTGTGTGAAATTTCTGCAGCACTATTTTGGCATCATTAGAAGGTGAAACATTTTGTGAACAAGTTTTTGTCAAATAGGAAATTTATGCTTTGGACAAAAACATATAGGAGCATAATTTGGATCATTTTTTCCTGGTTTTCTCTTTGCACAATAATAAAAATTACATGAACATTTTTTTAGAGAAACAAAACTTAAGCACTTCTGCAATTCGTGATCTCCCACCTAAGAGCAATATGTATTTCATGTTGTATTTCCTACATAAATATATCCAAAACAATCACAGATGAACTCCATCATGCCTATATAAATCAGGTCAACCATGGATGGTAATAAATTGTTGATTACACATCCACTATTATTAGCAGCAAAATTACAAATATCCCTATTCATTTTCTTTCGATATTTTTAAAGCCTTATCATATTTAACCCCTTCTGAACCCTCCTCAGAATAATATCCAATAACTGTCATGTAATAATGTATTATTGATATCAACATTACTGGTTTAGACTTCCTGGGCATATTTAAACCTAAGAACAGATCTTCACCAAAAACAAAGATACTGTAGATAAGAATTTCTATCTTTTGGGGGGGATCAGGCTGCATTTCTTTTCGAACTCTGGCTGTTTTGTTCTGATGGTGCCTAATAGATTAGGTTTTCACCAGGGCCAAGCAAGTTTTTGTACAATATGGCTACTTAATTGTTTGTGCTGTTCTTGTCCAGCTTGTTTGCCCAAATAGATATTGATACAGTGTTGCCCCCATCATAGCACCACCAAATAATGATGCCATATTTTGTGGGTTTCCTTTCAAAACTGGCTGTGGTATGCAAGTTGTGATTGTATGTGGATGCTCAGAGATTTATGCTAGTGTTTTATGCAGGAGACATCCTCTTTCTGTATATTTTTCTTTCTATCCTGCTTCTCCTTCCTTGCAAGTAATAGCACCAAGTAGAGGAATGAATGCACAGCTTTTTTGTTTTATTCAAGAGGTCAAACAGATGGTGACTTGATTTCCTGTAATCAGGAGATCATGATGAAGCTATTGTTGAGTTTACTCAAAGTGATAATGAAAATGTCTGAAAGCAAAGGTGACACAGGGGTTCAGTTGAGATTAGTAGGAAATTAGAGGCAGAAAAGCAAGGGTTTTTATTTCATCGTGTAAAACGTGCTTTGTTTCTAAGCACAGCATAACAAAATTTAGGTTATGGTGAATTTTGAATACACCCTGACCCCATAATTTATCCCTGGAACCAGAAGCAAAAGACTGATTGGAATACTGGGTGTTATGAAAAATAACTCATTGTGGGAAAACCCATTCAGGTGAAGTTACAGCTGAACGCCCTTCAGGGTTCCATTTGGATTCCACCAAATTTACAACCTCAAAGGTAACATAGTAACATAGTAAAAGAGCCTTTTTACACCGCAGGCCCCAAACAGTGGAACCTGCTCCCACCGGACCTTAGGCTGGAACAATGCCCAATTACATTCAAGAAGAGACTTAAGACGCTACTATTCAGACAAGCCTTCCCATAACACTCGTCCTTGCCTCATCCTCCACGGACCTTCTCTTCCTAAGTTCAGATGCCTAAGCACTTTTTCTTCCGCTGCCTAAGCTATTTAATATATGTATATTAGTTTCATGAAATCTATGGTAACCCTCTACCCTCCCCCCCCCCCACCTTCCAACCCCCCTTCCAACCCCCCCTTACAATCCCTCATTCCTACCCCCTCCCTCGGAATACCTTGTTACCCCAAAAAGCCAACTCTTATCAGTTCTTACCAGTTTTGACACGTTACTCCCCATGCTTAAGCTGTATCCAAGTTTTCTCTCTCCCTGTTCTATGTAAGACAACTTTGTCACTGTTTTATGGTTGCAATGTAAACCGGAGTGATAATTAACTCTGTAATTTGAACTTCGGTATAGAAAAGTTATAAATAAATAAATAAATAGTAACCTAATAGCCCATCCAGTCTACCCCGCAGACAAGGTAATTTCAAAACAAGCGCTCATGTGCCCATTCACACACTTAGCAGCACGCAAGAGAGGATACACTATGATATTAAATTGTGTGCATGTTTTAAAATGTAGCAACCACACATAACTATTCTCCTAATTTAAGTTACTTGAGCACAGCTAACACACAAGTGTCTTCTGTTGGACTTTGGGCCTCATTTTCCAATATCACATTGGATACCATAAAGGGGTGTACCTTATGCTAATGAGCATGTGTATTGCAAGTTGCACTATCACCTATGTGAAAGGCTGTTAGCTGGACCTGTTCTATTGAGAGAGAGAGAGAGACTTACCATCTTGTCCCCTCCCTAGACAGGTATTTGTATCCCTATGGGAGGCCCACCTAGTAACTCGAGGTGAGGTTTAAGTATTAGTGTAGGGGGTTAGGGGCCACTTTCACATTCAACGTGAGAATTACGAACAGAGCAGTGGTCTCTTGTGAAGATTTGATGACCTAATGCATGAAGAAACTCACCCAAAAATGAGATTTGTGCAATGTTTTCTCCACCTAGCTTGTTGTTACCCAGGTAGAGAGTCCATCAAGCTAGGTTGAGAGAACATTGCCCATATCTCATCTTGGAGTGAGTTTCTTCACTCCGTAGGTCATCAAATCTTCACAAGAGACCACTGTTCTGTTCGTACGTCTCACGTTGAATGTGAAAGTGGCCCCAAACCCCCTACACTAATACTTAAACCTCACCTCGAGTTACTAGGTGGGCCTCCCATAGGGATACAAATACCTGTCTAGGGAGGGGGCACTATGGCAAGGCTCTCTCTAAAATTGACATTAACTCTGTGCAATAGCACTTCACACACTAGCTAACCCAGCCCACTCCCTGCCCCTAACTCCTCCTCTTTTCAAAATTTGCATCACACCATGCGATAACAGGGTTTTTCGCATGCAATAAGCCCTGATCGCATGCGAAAACGCCTTAACGCATGTTGGTAAATAACCCCCATTTGTTGGCTTTCACATCTGTGTATCAGCGAATTTTAAAACATGTTTGCATGAATCACATTCCCAGTTTTCAAATTAGTCCACCAGTTTGTCCCATTAAAATTGAGGTCTTTCGGACCCCTCTGATTCTTCATCCTGCATGTTGTCCAGTTGTCCCAGACCCCTCACCCTGTCCTTTAAGCCATAAAATTCATCATGAGCAGCAGTAAAGTTACACAGACATCTGTTGTACGCATGCTGCGGGTTTCATTCTTAAAATTCAGAGTTACATATATAGTTGTTCCTGCCCCAGAATACCAATGCTCTACCCATGCCCCATCCCTTTTCCATCCCCTTATTCCTCATGTGAGCACAGGTTCACATGCACTTATTTTGTGACTTTTTAAAATACATACGTATGTTGGCATTTTTGCCCGAGCAATGCTTTTAAAATTGACCTCAGAGTGTAGAGGGTTGTAACTACCTCTCCAAGCAGACTACTCCCATGCCTTCTTGGGTGCACAATGCAACACTTTCACTGCTGTTTTGCATATGAATTGTCACTGATAAGAACATAAGAACATGTCATACTGGGCCAGTCCAAGGGTCCATCAAGCCCAGCATCCTGTTTCCAACAGTGGCCAATCCAGGCCATAAGAACCTGGCAAGTACCCCAACACTAAGTCTATTCCATGTTACTGTTGCTAGTAATAGCAGTGAATATTTTCTAAGTTAACTTAATTAATAGCATGTAATGGACTTCTCCTCCAAGAACTTATCCAATCCTTTTTTAAGCACAGCTATACTAACTGCACTAACCACATCTTCTGGCAACAAATTCTAGAGTTTAATTGTGCGTTGAGTGAAAAATAACTTTCTCTGATTAGTTTTAAATGTGCCACATGCTAACTTCATGGAGTGCTCCCTAGTCTTTCTATTATCCGAAAGAGTAAAAAACCGATTCACATCTACCCGTTCTAGGCCTCTCATTATTTTAAACACCTCTATCATATCCCCCCTCAGCCGTCTCTTCTCCAAGCTGAAAAGTCCTAACCTCTTTAGTCTTTCCTCATAGGGGAGCTGTTCCATTCCCTTTATCATTTTGGTAGCCCTTCTCTGTACCTTCTCTATTGCAATTATATCTTTTTTGAGATGCGGCAACCAGAATTGTACACAGTATTCAAGGTGCGGTCTCACCATGGAGCGATACAGAGGCATTATGACATTTTCCGTTTTATTCACCATTCCCTTTCTAATAATTCCCAACATTCTGTTTGCTTTTTTGATTGCTGCAGCACACTGAACCTATGATTTCAATGTGTTATCCAATATGACGCCTAGATCTCTTTCTTGGGTAGTAGCACCTAATATGGAACCTAACATTGTGTAACTATAGCATGGGTTATTTTTCCCTATATGCATCACCTTGCACTTGTCCACATTAAATTTCATCTGCCATTTTGATGCCCAATTTTCCAGTCTCACAAGGTCTTCCTGCAATTTATCACAATCCGCTTGTGATTTAACTACTCTGAACAATTTTGTATCATCTGCAAATTTGATTACCTCACTTGTCGTATTTCTTTCCAGATATAAATATATTGAAAAGTAAGGGTCCCAATACAGATCCCTGAGGCACTCTGCTGCCCACTTCCTTCCACTGAGAAAATTGTCCATTTAATCCTACTCTCTGTTTCCTGTCTTTTAGCCAGTTTGTAATCCACGAAAGGACATCGCCACCTATCCCTTGACTTTTTATTTTTCCTAGAAGCCTCTCATGAGGAATGTTGTCAAATGCCTTCTGAAAATCCAAGTACACTACATCTACCAGTTCACCTTTATCCACATGTTTATTAACTCCTTCAAAAAAATGAAGCAGATTTGTGAGGCAAGACTTGCCTTGGGTAAAGCCATGCTGACTTTGTTCCATTAAACCATGTCTTTCTATATGTTCTGTAATTTTGATGTTTAGAACACTCAATGCTGGTTACCCTAATGCTTCATTAATATCCTCTTGTCAGTAAGGATCCTCTGTGCTTATCCCATGCCTTTATGGTTTTGTCTAGTGAACAGAAGAAACAAGATTGGTATATGGAAACCTTTTATTCTGACAATAATCGAGCCCGACTCTGGCCGAGTTTCGCTCTTTTCTGAAGAGCTGCCTCAGGGACTATACATGTCAGCAGGGTTGAAATTTAAAAGTTTGATTCCCACTCTGTATATCAAATTATATAATTGTAGTATTAGTATTCAGTCTGAATCCTCAACATGAAGCTGCTTATGTAATCCGGGCCATAGGGCTGATCCTCTGGCCAGAATATCTCAATCACAAAAAAACTTTTAGACCAGAAATGTCATTACCATGATTAACCGGACTGCATAGAAAAAACTGTCAAGTTGCAGACACGGAAGTTTTTTTTTGCTAATATTACAATTATATAGCTTGACATACAGAGCGGGAATCAAACCTTTCAATTTCAACCCTGCTGACATGTATAGCCCCTGAGGCAGCTCTTCAGAAAAGAGCAAAACTCGGCCAGAGTCGGACTCAATTATTGTTAGAATAAAAGGTTTCCATATACTGATCTCGTTTCTTCTGTTCGCTATACAACCATCTTGGATCGGCTTCCAGTTTGCTTTATGGTTTTGTCTCCATGACTTCCTCTGGGAGAGCATTCTAGGTATCCCCATCCTCTCCCTGAAAAAATATTTTCTAAGGTTGTTTCTGAATGTATGCCATTTGAACTTCACTTCATGACCCCTAGTTTTATAAGTTTCATTCTATTAGAAAGATTACTTCTGCTGCATGATTAATATCTTTAAGGTATTTAAATGTTTCTGTCATATCACCCTTGTCTCTCTTTTCAAAAGTATGCATATTTAGATCCCTCAGTTTTATCACAAATGCTTTTGATCTAGAATCTGCATCATTTTGGTTACTTTTCTTTGAAATTCCTCCATTCTATCTCTGTCTTTTTGAGATATAGTCTCAGTAACTGAATATAATACTCCAGGTGGAGCCTCACAAATGACCTAAACAGAGGATTATCATCTCCTTTTTTTTCTACTGGCAGTGGTTATCTTTTTCCTTATGCACCCCAGCACTCCTCTGGTACTGGCCACTGCCTTATTACATAGTTTTGTTACCTTGAGGTCATCGGACACTATCAATCCAAGGTTTTTCTCCTGGTCAGTACACATCCGTGTCTCATTGGTGTAAGGCTTCTTTGGATTCTTTGCACCCCAAATTTATGACTGCATTTTTTTTAATGCATCACATGTGAAATATTTTGATCGTTCCTTAAGGTGTCTTAGAATACTAATTCTTTCTACTCCCTCATGGATGTCCAATTAGTTGCAGATCTGTGTGACATTCACAAAAAGACACACTCTTCCATCTAAAGGAGAGACGCTGTGTGAAATATGGTGGTTTGAAGCAAGAGGTGGTTCATATGTAATAAAAGGACGACATGATGGAACAATGGTCGGCACGGGTAATGAAATACTTGTTTGAGAACATAAGGGAATGATATAGTGACATAAATTCCAGATGTAAAGCAGTTTCTGATGAAATAGACAACGGTAAAGCAGTTTTTGAAGAAATATATAGCGGTTTAAATGGAAGTTGTAGCATTGGAGCTTGGGTTTCCGGTACTGCTGAGATTTGGGCAATGAAGTTGAGATTCATGATTGCAAATTATTATGTGAACAAAATCCCCTGAAGAAACCAATGGGAGAAACAGGAGCTTCCTGTCGGGATAAGATTAAAGAAATTACAATATCGATTGTGTTGGAATACAAGTTATGAATTTCATGAAAATGCGAATGGCAATTTAATTAAATGTTCACTATGTTAGGATGTAACCTATGAAATATGAACTTAATAAGGAACTTTAATTATAAATGATTGTCTACATTTGTGTTAAATATAATAGTGGTAGAAATTGGGGTAATTAATAATAAAAGAGGAGTATGTTTACATTGTAAATTAGGGAATGTTGCAATAGTATTGTTAAAGTGTAACAAATTTGTATTGTTGGTTTTTAATATTTTCATTATTGTGTGAGTGAATGTGGTGTGTATGGGTAATATAAATAGATATGTGTTATGTTTTTAAAGGTGTGTTAAATAATAAAAATTGAAGATAAAATTCATTGAAATACACGGGTATATTGTTTGTAATACTTGTCAGTGTTAATACCTGTGGTAGACCCAGGATAATTTTATTAATATATTTCACTAAGATATTGAACAGAATTGGCCTGAGGACCAATCCCTGAGGCATTCCACTACTCACTTTTTTTCTTCTCAGATTGAATTCTGTTTACTTCTGCCATCTGTTGATTACTACTCAACCAATTTCTAATCCCATCCACTATCTTGGGACCCACTCCTAAGCTGCTCAGTTTATTAATGAGCCTCCTATGCAGGAGAGTATGAAATGTTTTGCTGAAATCTAAGTAAACCACATCCAAAACACAATCTAATTCTATAGTCACCCAATCAAAAAGATAAATCAAATTCATTTGACAAGACATGCCTTTAGAAAAACCATGCTGCCTTAAATCCTGCAACCCACTAGATTATAGATAGTTCTCTATCCATTCCTTCAATAATATCTCCATTAATTTTTTCACCACTGATTTAAGGTTAGCCAACCTGCAGCTTTCAACCTCCTTTCTCTTACCACTTTTGTGATGAGGGACCGCAACCACCCTTCTCTAATCCTGAGAAACTACTCCTATCTTCAAAGATCTATTGAACAGATCCTTCATTTCAAGCAAGTAAATGAGATTTAGTGTTATTGTGTTCAGGGGAGTCTGTAACAAATACCTAAAAAATAATATTGTAGAAATAAATCCAAGCAATGTATTCAACTTTTAAGTTTCTTGGGATCTGAATGTTCCCCCTAACCCGCAGCTAGGGGCTATGCTCTGCAATATGTCTTCCAGATTTGCCAAGGCCTCTTCAAAAGGACGGGTGTGATTGGTTGCTGCTGCTGCTCTGTAGTAGTTGCCTACTTAACTGTTCATCCCATGAACCTGGTGCAGAATATACTGCACAAGTGTGTCATCCAATATGCACCATGACAGAAGCTGTAGCCTCTATTCTGCACCCCTTTGGCCTTACACTGTAGTTACAGTTGCAGTCATATGTCTTAGAATGGGCCTTCCTTGTTAACTGATGATGGCTCCGAGATCCAAGATGACTGCTGCACCGTGAACACGGAAGCAACCTAGCTCCGCTTATTTCTTAGAAACCTTACCATTTCTTCTGCAGATTTTCTTTCTTTGTTGGCTTCTATATGCCACACATAAAAAGGAAGGCAAGGATCTGCGAGATTCTTACCTCAATGCCTGAGGTGCCATTTTGGCAAAAGCGGATCGAGGAAGCATTTCAGGCTGTGCAGATAATGCCGGAGAGTGGGGCCGCTGGCGTAGATGGCTGAGAGCGGACGCCACACGCCCTGGCCAAAGAAGTATCACTTAGCCCCGGTGAGCCAACAACTCCTTTCTTAACCTATAAGCCCCCGATGGAAGAGGGGATGGAACAACAGCTGAAAGGTTCTTGGAGTCCGCCTTTAGAAACAGCTTTTGACCACCAGAGAAGAGACATGGAAGCCGTGCCTTCTTCAGAGAGCCTTGCGATCTTAGGCTTCAGGAGGGAGAAGCTGAACCACGACGAGCAGAGCTGGACAAGGAAGGGCCCCTGGAAAAGAGAGGTGAGGAGAAAGGTATACAAGAATTACCCATTAAAAATACCAGAGAAAATAACCTTTGAAGAAATTTGGAAAGCCTTGACCACAATGAATATGGCTAGTATTGATTTAACTAACGTTGTGAAGCAAAATATGGAAAAGACTAACAACATGGAAAATAGAGTTCAAATGGTTGAAAAATCTTTGGAATGTACAGAAAAGGAGATTAAGAGCATAAAAGATGTGCAAACTAATTTCATAAGATCTGAGAGTTTTGCCACTCGGAAGATTGACTTTCTTGAAAATCAGCTTCGGAGAAATAACTTAAGATTTTTGAATTTCCCCATAACAAAATGGATGATGCCAAAAGATTTAATTAAAAGCTACCTTATAAATATCTTAGCTTACTCTGAAACCACAATTCCAGCAATTTCAAAATTGTAGTATTTACCTGGAAGACAAAAAAAGAGCAGCAAGAACAAGAACATTTGGGTAATAATATTTTACCTGATAATTTAACAGATTTTCTAGAGAAATTATATGAAGCTAAAACTGAAGAAAGAGCAACTTTACTTGTGACTTTTTTGCAAATGTCAGATAGAGATGAAGTATTGAGGATGTCTTTCCGGAAGCAGTCTGTATCTTTCTATGGTTACCAAATTAGAGTCTTCCCGGACATTACAAAGAGGATTCAAGGAAAAAGAAAAGCCTTTCTTTCAATGAGAAATGAAATTGTGGCTAGAGGAGCCAAATTTTATTTAAGGTTTCCTTGTCGTTGTATTTTGATATATCATGATGATAAATATATTTTTACCAAGATAGAACAACTACGGTTATACCTGGACTCTCACTCCCGATAGGTCCTAGGTGGGTGATGGCTAATTAAAGGCTGCATAACACGGTGTTACAGCAAATTTAATAATGTATGGTATACTTTGCCTTTAAACCGCTATGTATTAAGGATCTCCCATCATGCTTATAATATGGAAGAAAATATTATATACTTTTTCCTGTGTAAAGTAGAATATAGTGTTTTGACTTCCTGTTTTTTCTGTAAACATTGGATTTTCAATGTATTTACAATAGAAATGTAATAAATATAAAATAAAAAAAATAAAAAACTGATGCTGGCTCCATTGGACCTCTAATGTGCACTTACCAAACACAGCAAATCAGCCCTTAGGTTTCCACCACCTGCAGCCCTACTGCACGTGTAGTTGAACATGCTGTTTCCCCTCACCAGCAGGACACTGCTGCTTCTCACCACTGGCCATTACTGTTCTTTGTTCCAGGCTGGGATTTTGATTCCTACTACCATATTTGCTTTGTCTCACTGGTCAATCCACTGGCTTTAGCTCCAATTGACTGGATGACACTATTATTACTGGGCTCTCAGGCGCTTCTGAACTGTCTGGTGAATTCATTGTATTCACTACTGATATACAGTGGAATATCCAGCTGTCCTCCAGGCTAGCTGCTGCTTTCTGAACTATTTTAACTGCTTTATCTCTATAGTTCTACTATTCATCCCCTGGTCATGTTTTTTTTTTCAAGTGATATCTGGTCTTTTGTGAAACTTCTCCTTGCAGTGCCTCTGCCTAACTTATCTAATTAGTGTTGACTCCAACTTTTAAACTCTTCATCTCTCTTCCCCTTGCATTTCACTATGGATGTAAACGGAAATTTTACCAGCAGCTTCTACCCAATGTCCACTTGCAGTTTACATTTGTTTTTCCCCTCCTGATGTCATGGACACTCTGGTTCCATTATCAGTAAGCCCTGGGTGATTCCATATTCAGCTAGATCAGTGTAGGTTAGAGGTCGGGTGAGGTTACCATTCTGTACAGCCTCTTTCTCTGGGAAGGCTTTTTTTAAGCAGCTTTCTACTGAGAGACTAGGGGAAGCCCTTATGGTTTGTTTGAAGTTAGGTGGTAATAAGGAGCTTTTCTCTGTGTTGCATTTTCAAGCCCAATCAGCAGACTCAGACACATACTGCCTGGAGATCTTAATCAGAGTCAGGAGGGTTTTCCTTCCAGGTCACTCACTGGCTGGTTGGAATTTCCCTCTGGGTTTATTTTCAGGTTTTTACACTTTTTTCATAAGAGCCTTGTGAGATCCTTGGGTATCATGTGAATCCAGGGCATGGGGAACCCTGTTTCCGGGAGTGCCCTGGATAGGAAGACCTGCCCCTCTGCATCCTCAGTGAGGAGGGAGGTATGGTGGTGACCCGCTATAAGCAGAAACTCTGGTGATAACTTCAGTTTGAAAGGGAAGAGACTTATTTTTGAGACAGAGGAGGATGATTTTTGACTGCCCCTTCCTTCCTGAGAGTATCAGGAGCTATTTGTTCCTAACTGAATCACTCCCATTCGGGATCCAGAGAACAAGGAAGAGAAAAGAAGGATAAATAAGAACATAAGAAATTGCCATGCTGGGTCCGACCAATGGTCCATCAAGCCCAGCATCCTGTTTCCAACAGGGGCCAAAACTAGGCCACAAGAACCTAGCAATTACTACCCAAACTGTGAGTAAAAACATTTTTTGACTTCTTCCAGGATGCCCAACTGGCGTTATCACCCCTGAGGAGAGAAAGAGGTATTTTGAATACTCTGTGTCAAGGCCAAGACCGTTTTGCCCATCTTGGGTTGGGGTTGGAGGGCTATTCCTGTCAAATGCCTTGTCCACCTGTCTTCTCCACTTTTTCCACACTCAGGAGGGTTGATTTGCCCTTGGTCCCTTGCACAGATTGAGGGAACAGACTGTTATTCAAAAGCAACTGTGGTGCTGAGAAATAAGTTATGTCATTTACCCATCTAAAGACTTTAATTTTTGGATACTACACCAGAGTCCGAAGTGGTTATTGGCACTAACAGCATACAACGGGTATAAGGGAAACCATTACCCCTTTCCCAGGGTCAAGAAAGAGAAAGAAAGTTACCCCTAGCACTTGGGGCCTTGAAAGATAAGTCTTTCCCCCCACCTACAAAGATCCAGGCCTTGAGGTTTAAAAGGCTGTGTTCAGCTAGCCTGAGGTTCCAACCTCATAGAAACAAACTTTCTTTTATGGCCCCATTGGTGTGCAGTCCATACCCAGGGATGGGGTTACACTCATTTTCACATTCCTTTCACTAATGATAAAATAATGATAACTTTAAACTCTAACACTCCTTTATTTTCTTCATTTGTTCCAGTCTTCATTGAAACCTCAGTAGAAGGTCAGGTTAAACTGATGGAAGAGATTTCTTATCTCTCCCTCTCCCCGTATCAGGTCTCTCACTTAAATTAGATACAATGGACCTACTGCTTTGAAGATGTATGTATTTTGCTTTGCCCTTACATTTAGCCCAAAGATTTCTAGAATGTCCCTTGAAATTTGTAAGTTACACTGACTGCATCAATTGCTAATAGCAAATATCCAATAGGGAAATTTAAAAATAATTAGTACTAGACTGATCCAAATCACTAGAACATGACAGGGAGAAGAAGAAAGAAAGTGATATATATCAATATATATATATATATATATATATATATATATATATATATATATATTATGCCTCACTTTGCAGATAATCCTCCAGGATTAGTCATTCATTCATAATGAGAATTGCTTATCGTAAAGGGATGAAAACAGCATTTTATTTTGCTTAGGGGCTCCCATAAAGACTTAAATGTTAATAATTTTCTCAAACAGAGAAAGAGAGATATGCATATATTATAAAACTGTCCTTACTCTTCATAAATACAAGGATGGTAACTTTCAAAACAGCGCATGGGTCTCTTGGACGCATGTGTATCAGCACTCACCCAGATAAGTGGCCATTTTATAACCTGTATGCAAACATGTGCATGTTATAAATTAGCCTCTCTATACACATATGTGTGTCCAATTTTAAATGGGCATGCGTCTATTTGCATAAATCTCACCTCTATCACATAAGTCAGGGGATTTTAAAAAGGATGTCTGTCCACACCATTGCCAGTTCATCCAGTTAACAGCTAGGTCTACCCCCCCCTCCTCACCCCCCCCCCCCCCCCCTGGTTTGATAGTCTGCACTGTCTCCAGTTACCCCAGAGAAATGGCTCTTTCTGTTTATTTAACTTAACACCTTGTCCCTAGCAGAAGTAAACTTATGTACCCCTGGACTGGAGCACACACCCAGGCATATAATTATTTAAGTGCACATCTCTTGGCCATGCCCCGAAATGTCAGTGTCCCTCCCAGACCATTTCCATTCCCCGCCCCTTTTTGAAAACTTCTCAGATGTGCACACAGTGGAAGATACATGCATATCTGGGCAGTTTTTAAAATTTGGTTGGCAAGCCAGCCTGACTTGTGTGCATATCCTCCAATTGATACACACACTGGGCTTTTAAAATTTACCTCTGTGATGGTAATTTTTAAAGCATTTCTGTAGATAAAACGGTGTTTTAACTGCAGAAATGGGCTTTTTAAAAATTGCTGCCTGGTTTGTGGATAAACGTATATGCAATAAGTCCAGTGCACACATTTGTTTACACGGACTGAGTGGACTTGTTCTAGAGGGTAGACTTTGGGTAGTTTGAATTTATACAATACTTTTGAAAATTCCCCCCAAAAATTTGCACACTAAATATCAGGTGTAGGTGTGTGCAGGTAGATTTGGTGGGATGATTTTAAACTAATAGAGACATTTTAACAAATAAAAAAAAACATATTAATAAAATGATAAAAATTATAAAAGACTAAAACCAACAAATAGTTTTCTAAGTTAAATCAAAACAATGCAAAAAAAACAAAAAACCCATCAGAATAAGAGCAAGAACTAAAAAAAAAAAAAAGAACAATGTAATCATAAGTTTTTGGAAAGCCATAGGTCTAGTGCTTTCCTAAATGTATGATCATTTTTATCCAGCTGCACTGAAAGTGAAAGAGAATTCCATAAACATGGGGCTACATAAATAAAACTGATTTCACGCAAGCTTTCCAACTTAATATACTTAGGGGAGGGTAATACTAGTAATTCTTGTTGTAAGGAGTGTACTAACCATCCTGGACAATAAGGAATTATTAAATTAGAGAGGTAGAAGGAAATTCCCTACCATAAGCCTAAATTTTAAATTGGATATGCAAACTGAGTAGGAACCAATGTAGATCTTGCAGGAAGGGGAAATATGGTCAAATTTAGATTTTACTGAAATTAAGTTTAGCAACCATATTTTGAACCAGCTGGACCCTTCTTAGCTGGAGAGTAGAGAGTCAGTGAAAAACCATATTGCAATAATCTATTCTGGTTAAACTAAGTGAATAAATTAGATTTTTATATATATATTCAAAGAAATGCTAAAGCTGATAAATGAACCAAAGAAAAAAGTAGCAACTCTGTATTAGGTAAGCACTGGAAAAGCTCAATTATTAATTGATTTTAATACCAAATGTAATAATGACATCTTCAATCTGGATGGGACTACCAATAAGGATAGGAGCAGGAACCTGATTACAGAAACATCTGCTAAATCAAATTGCCTCCAATTTTTCCAGATTAAACTTGAGCTTGGATGACTTTAACCAGTTAGCAACCTTGGAAACATAAACATTGAAACTAGAAAGTGAATGTGGTGAGTTTGTCTCACATCTAACAATGATCTGGATATCATCAGCATTAAAATAACTTGTGAATCCTAGGTTTTGAATTAGGGTAGCAAAAGAGTCTAAGTATAGATTGAAAAGATTGGGAGAGAGCTTTGACCCTTGAGGAATGCCACAATTCAGATGACAAGAAGGGGAAACAAGGTTCTAATTAATATAATAGGATATGTCTTCCAGGAAAGATTTATACCAGTTCAAAGGCTGGCCTCAGACTCCAATATTTATTTATTTATTTGTAGAGTTTTATATACCGTTATTCGGTAGAGCCATCATAACGGTTTACAAAATATGCAATTAGCATACAAAATATGCAATTAGCATACAATCAAATGGAGTTAACATGGTAGTTGGGAACAGTAGAGTATTGTGAACAGTAAACATTTTTTCTTAGTAGTTGAATAACAGAATAGTGAGGAGAACATTTTCAATGAACTTAATGACTCAAGTGAGAGAGCAGGGAGGGATGAAAAAGGAGGGTACATCAGGAGAGTATGAAGAGGAGGATTATGCTTGCGAGTTCTGTTGAGGGCTAGGATGATCAGGTGTCAGATAGTTAGAATAGAGTTTGCGGAATAAAAATGTTTTTAGGTCTTTTTTAAATGTTTTTAGATGTGCTGGGTCCTCAGTTCTTTGGGTAGGGTGTTCCAAATTTTGGGGGAGGCAATGGAAAATGCTCTTTCTCATGTAGCTGAAAGATGAGCGTCTCTTAAGGTGGGGATGTTTAAGAATCCTGTGTTGTTAGAGCGTAGGTTTCTTTGTGGGGTTTGGGGGGTTATGTTTAAGCCTTTTAGTCCATGAAGATCATCATTTAGGATTTTATGAATGATGGTCATTGATTTGTAGGTAATTGTGCAGAAATAGGTAGCCAGTGAAGAGAGAATAAAATGGGTGTTATGTGTTCATTTCTTTTTTCTTTTTTTTTTCCTGTAAGGATTCTGGCAGCTGAATTCTGCAATATTTGAAGTGGTTTGAGGGATGATGAAGGGATTAATTAATAGTCATCCATATCAAAAGTGGCACTCATATCAAGGCAGATTGACATAATTGCCCTGCCCATGTTGAGATGTAAACTGATATCATTTATCAAAGATGTGAGCATAGTTTCTGTGCTATAATCTGATTGCTTTCATGCAGCACAAAGTTTTAACAAGAAAACAGGAATGTTGAGACAGTACAAACTTCTTGATGATTTCGAAAAGAGATGGTAAATAGAAAAAGAAAAGTGGTTCTTACCTGCTAATTTTCGTTCCTGTAGTATCACAGATCAGTCCAGACTGTGGGTTTTGCCTCCCTTCCAGCAGATGGAGACAGAGAAAAACTTGAAGGGCACCTTCTCTTAACCTGGTATGCCACCTGCATCCCTTCAGTATATAGATTATCAAACAGTAATAACAACGAATCAAGCAAAAGTCAACATTTAAGAATAGGAGAACAATGAAAAGGAAAGCAACCTTGTAGCCTTCTTCCTTAGCTTCCTGCAATAAAAACTGAATATGAGTGTGTACTCTTCTAAGAACCCCCATCTTAGGCGGGCATCTGGACTGATCCATGGTACTACAGGAATGAAAATTAGCAGGTAAGAACCAATTTTATTTTCCCTGTACATACCCGGATCAGCCTAGACTGTGGGATGTACCAAAGCTTCCCTATTCAGGGTGGGATGTTGAGAGTCCCGCATGAAGAACTCCACTGCTGAAATTACTGACATCTGGAGCTTGAACGTCCAAGCGGTAGTGACGCGCAAATGTATGAAGTGTTTTCCAGGTAGCTGCCCTACGGATTTCCTGTGGCAAAACTAGCTGACATTCAGCCCATGAAGCCGCTTGTGAACGAATTGAATGGGCTTTCAAACTCCCAGGAATGTGCCACCCTTTACAAATGTAAGTGGACGAAATAGCCGCTTTCAACCATTGCGCAATCATTGGCTTGAAAGCTTTTTGATCCTTCATGGGACCGCTCCACAAGATAAACAAATGAACTGAAAGTCTGAAAGGATTTGTGACCTCCAAATAATGTAACGGAGACCGCCAAACATCTAGTCGATGAAGCTCTCTCATGTGCGGAGCATAGGCCGACAAATTTGGAAAGGCCGGGAGCTCAACTGATTGACCTAAATGAAAAGCGGAGACCTCCTTTGGCAAAAAAGAAGGCACAGTATGAAGAGGGACTCCCTAATCAGAAATTCTCAAAAAAAGTTCCCTGCAAGAGAGGCCTGCAGCTCTGAGATCCTGCGTGCTGAACAGATAGCCACCAAAAATACTGTTTTCAACGTGAGGTCTTTTAACGTGGTCTTTTTAAGGGGTTCAAAAGGTGGATCACACAAAGCTCTAAGCATCAAATTAACACTCCAGGGCCGATTCAAATGCCTCACTCCTCTGAAGAAACATACCACATCCAGATGGGACGCTATGAAACCGCCAACAAGAGAATCCAATGCCACCACTTGCAGATGGAGGAAATTAAAAGACAAGCCTTTGGATAAGCCGCTTTGCAAAAATGCCAGAATATGAACCATGGAAGCCTGTCTGGGAAGGATGCCTTGTCCTCGACACTACAACTCGAAGACTCTCTAGACCCTGACATATGACAGAGAGGTAGATGATTTCCTGGCTTGTAGTAGTGTAGTAATTACTTCTTCTGAATACCTTTCTTCCTTAACCTTCTCCTTTCAAAAGCCAAGCCGCTAGGCAAGAGCAATCTGCCTGGTTATAAAATATAGGGCCTTGATGTAGTAGATATGGAAGATGGCCAAGCCTCAGGGGCCTGTCTACTGCCAAATTGACTAGATCCACAAACCATGGCCATCGGGGCCATTCCGGAGTGACTAGGATCAGGCTTCCTGGATGAACCTCTATTTTGCGTAGAACCTTGCCCACCAGAGGCCATGGAGGGAACACATACATGAGAACTGTGGTTGGCCAAGGAGGCACCAGCGCATCGACGCCCTCTGCTCCGCGATTCCTTCTGCGGCTGAAGAAATGAGGAGCCTTGGCATGTCGCCATCATGTCGCCATCAAGTCCATGTGAGGAGACCCCCATCTGCGAGAAATAAGATCCATTGCTTGGTCAGAAAGTTCCCACTTCCCTGGATCTGTGTGCTTCCGACTCAGGAAATCCACCTGATATTGTCTGTTCCCGGCATTGTGAGACGCTGCAAGTAGAGCAAGATGTTTTTTTTGCCCAAACCATGAGCTGTTCTGCTTCTTCGGCTATGGCTTGACTCTTGGTGCCGCTTTGACGGTTGATGTTAGCTACTGTCATCACATCGGACAGAACTTGGACTGCTTGATTGCGTAACAAGGGGAGGAAGTCCTGCAGAGCTAACCGAACTTCCTTGGTCTCCAGGCGATTGATCAACCAGCTCAACTCCTCCTCGGACCAGCGGCCTTGGACTGATTGGGACTGAGAGATTCACATCCGTGGTCGCTACTATCCAAGCCAGGACTTCGAGATCTATGCCGCGAGTCAAGTTGTGCAGGCAAAGCCACCACCCAAGACTGGATCTGGTGGGATCGTTGAGCGGTAGAGAGAACTGGAACTCCTCCGACTTGGGGTCCCAATGAGAAAGCAATGCTCATTGTAATGGTCTCATATGAGCAAAAGCCCAGGGAACCAACTCCAAGGTGGATGCCATGGATTCAAGGACCTGTAGATAGTAGAGATACCCCCCCCCCCTCGGAAATTTTGGTTTTCCCGTGGTTCGGGGTTTTTTTTCCAGAAGCCCAGATTTTTGGGTTGGCACGCACTATCGGGAGTTAGTGTGCACTAATGAGATTTAGCACATGCTAACTCCCGTTAGCACACACAAACTCAAAAATGAATTTTTTCCAAAATTTCAGAAAAAATGCAATCATTTTCTGGTTCTCCTGAACCATTCCAAATTAGGCAATTTCATTGACTTGCCTAATTTGGGAAAAAACAATTGCACATCCCTAGTAGATAGTCCCAGGCTTTGGGGAGTGGGAGCGACAACAAGCACCGAACTTGCTCCGTCAATTTGGTTATCCGGTCCAGCAGAAGAAATACCTTTCCTACTTTGGTATCGAACTGGGCCCCCAGGATGTCCATCGACTGATATTGGATAAAGTTGCTTTTGGATTGATTGACCACCCAACTGAGCGACTCCAGGAGACTGACCACCTTGCTGATTGCTTCCATGCAAAGGTCCCTCAACTTTGCCCTGATGAGCCAGTCAACCAAGTAGGGATGAATGAGAAGATCTTCTCCGCAGAGCTGCTGCCACCACCATCATAACTTTGGTGAATGTGCGAGGAGCCGTGGCCAGACCAAATGGTAGAGCACAAAACTGGAAATGCATGCCCAGGATCATGAAGTGAAGACATTTCTGATGGTCTTCACGGATGGGTATATGCAAGTAGGCTTCCATCAAATCCAGGGATATCAAGTACTCGCCTTTGCGCACAGCTGCAATAACCAGCATAGATTTTCCATGCGGAAATGCGGTATCTTGAGAGCCTTGTTTACCTTTTTGAGGTATAGAATAGGCTGGAAGGAGCCCTCCTTTTTTGGGACCACAAAATAGATGGAGTATCATCCCATCTCCCAGTCGTTTTTACTGTTCCAATAGATAGTAGGCGGTCGAGGGTCTGCCGGACAATGTGGGCTTTGGCGCGTGATCTGCAAGGGGAGAACATAAAAAAATCTTGGAGAGGCCGAGCAAATTCCAAAGCGTAGTCGTGTTCTATGATGCTTAGGACCCTCTGATCGGAGGTTATTCTGGCCCATTGTTCATGGAACCTGGATAATCGTCCCCCCACACGAGGAATCGAGGGATGGACTGGCCATATCTCATTGAGAAGTCTTGGAGCCAATGGCTGTTGCAGAGCCACCATCACGAGTGAGTCTGCGCCCTCAAAAGGAAGAGGACCAGGATTGCAGCCTAGTTGATGGCTGCCTTTGTACTACAGGCTGTGGTCTGCTCTGACGAAATCTCCACTGGCCACAGAAACGTGATTGGGTGGAAGGAAAACCTCTGGATGGTTTTGGCCTGACCTCTGGGAGCTTATAGACTCTGTTTTCACTCAACGATTTAATCAACTGCTCCAAGTCATCACCGAAGAGAAATTTTCCCTTCAACTGCAATGCACCCAACTGAGCTTTGGATAATACATCTGCTGACCAGTTACATAGCCACAGGAGCCGCCTTGCCGAAACTGCGGATGACATGATGTGAGATGAAGTATGAAGAAGGTCATATAGAGCATCAGCCTCATATGATACCACCACCTCCAAATATTCCACCTGCTCAGACTCACCCGGAGGGAGGTCTCTGGACGTTAACAATTGCTGGACCAGGTGGAGGCTCGCCCGGAGCATGTAGCTACTATACACCACCGCTCATATGCCCAGTGCAGACACCTCAAAGATACGTTTGAGGAGAACTTCCAGTTTCCTATCTTGAAGATCCTTGAGCACTGCTACTCCTGTGACTGGAATTGTTGTCCCCTTAGTGACAGCCAAAACTGAAGCGTCTACCTTAGGGGACTTTAACAGCTCCAGAGACTTTCAGTCAAGGGATACAGCTAGCCTGACCGACTCTCAAGTTGGCATCTGGAACGTCCCATTCTCGGGTCATTAGCTGCTGGAGCATGAAGAGGAAAACCTTTGGTTGGAGCCCTTAGCCGCGCCAGGACCAGGTCTACGGAATCCTGCAGTAGAGGATGCCAAGGGAGGTCCACTCCAAGTTCCTACAATACCGAGGGAATCAGAGGCTCCAACTCCTCCATGTGAAATAGCCAGACCACCTTCGGATCATCACCGTCCAAAGGAGCATGCTTTCCCAGGTCCTCCTTGGACCCCTTGCCCCCCATGCTGGGCAGGTGCAAGCTAGCAGGCAGCACATCTGTAGCCCCACTATCCACAGCATCTGGAATGGCATATCCACCTGCACTAGAAGGACCCTGCAATTTAGTGATCCACTGGGATGCCGGTGCGTCCAGTCGCTTGGCCACTTTGTGGGGAGGTCCAGAAGGGCAACTCAAAGAGGAAGCAGTTCTCTGCGAAGACGGAAGCCAAAAAAGCTTTGTGCATAAGAAGCACAAAATCCAATGAAAAGGC
Source organism: Rhinatrema bivittatum (assembly GCF_901001135.1). NCBI lineage: Eukaryota > Metazoa > Chordata > Amphibia > Gymnophiona > Rhinatrematidae > Rhinatrema > Rhinatrema bivittatum. The sequence goes on from NC_042615.1 coordinate 166,145,335, forward strand.
ATAAGAGCTAGTCCCTTTCCCCCCAGGGGATCGGGCTCATCATCAAAATCATCCTGGTCTGGATCAAAGTGATCCCCAGGACTGGCAGAAACCGGGGAAAGATCAGGAGGGATCTCTCCTGTCCCTATTGCTCTGGCTTGAGCCTCTGCAAAATTATTTAAAATGGCTGTCGTTCCCGCACTAAGGGGAAATGGATTGGCCCAAGCCTCCCGAAGTACGATTTTTTTAGCTGCACCTTGGAGCTTTAAAATGCTTTCCGATGGCAAAAAGGGAACTGCCTTCCCCACCTGAAAGGCACTGCGAACAGAGGCCTGCATGGGAGAGTCTGGATGAACACTCCCTGCAGGCAGTGCAGGAAGATGACCGCAGCATCGTGAAACCGGGAGGGGGGGGGGGGGGGAACTGAGCGGCAGCGAGCTTTAAAACTCTTCAAAACATGCCCGTACTGCGCCCGAAGCTGAAAGGAAAGCAGCCGCTCGAGAAAGGAAACTGACAGGCTGCCCTCCGTCAAAGTTTTTTTTTTTTCTCAGGCTGATTAGCGTAGGGAGAAGAGGGACTGGACCACCAGTGTCTTACTCCAGCACCTTACCTGCCAGGAGCCCCGTGGGGTAACCAACCCCAGCTCCTCCACCTGCTACTAGGGGGTACGGCCCCGCAAGACCTACCTACCCCCAGGAGGATTTGATACCTTTTTTTTGTTTGTTTGTTTTGCTTGATTCCCTGTTAGAGAACTCTAATTCTTTTTTTTTTTTTTTAAAGAGAAATTGCCTTATCCCCAAGAGCAAGGCAAGATTGCAGGATTTGCACTACCTCCATCTGCTGGAGACAGAGAAATACTAAAGGGATGCAGGTGGCACACCAGGTTAAGAGAGGGTGTCCTTCACGTTTTTCTCTGTCTCCATCTGCTGGAAGGGAGGCATAACCCACAGACTGGACTTATCCGGGTACGTACAGGGAACATAGAAACATAGAAATGATGGCAGAAAAAGACCCAACGGCCCATCCAGTCTGCCCAGCAAGCTCCCACACTTATTTTCCCATACTTATGTTTCACCGACCACCAAGTTCAGGGCCCTTGTTGGTAACTGTTTGATTCGAATTTCCTGCCTCCCCCTGCCGTTGATGCAGAGAATAATGTTGGAGTTGCATCAAAGGTGAATCATAAGGCTTAATGGTTAGTAACCGCCGCATCAAGCAAGTTACCCCAATGTTTGTTTACCCAGACTGCACAGATCAATGCCTTGTGGGATGTAGTCTGAATGTAAATCCTCTTTTCCACATTTTCCCCTGCCATTTAAGCAGAGAGCAACGCTGTATATGCATTCAAAGTGAAGTGTCAGGCTAAATTGGTTTAGGGTAGTAACCGCCGCAATAATCAAGATACCCCCATGCTTTTTTTTTTTTTTTTTTTTTTTCGTTTAAACATTTTTATTGAAAGTTTTAACAATTGAAATAACAAACAATACATCCCCAATCATGTAATGAAGAAAAGAGAAACAAATCAGATATCAAGGGGATGTTCAACCCAAGCAATACATTGCATGCAGGAAAAGTAAAATATCCATCTCCGAGGAGAGAAAAGAAAAAAGGAAAGGGGGAAAATCAAAAAAAAAAAAAAAAAAAAAAAAAAAAGGAAAGCAAAAGCAAATAAGAAAACAATACAAAAGAGAAAAAACAGAATATAACTCACCATGTGACAGAGGAAGAAGGAGAGAGAATAGTCGAGTGATATATGAAAAAGAATGTGAGAGAGAAGCCCATTTTACAATGAATGTGACGTTACATAATCGTCAAGCGGTTTCCACACCTGACACCAAGAGGTTAACCTATGAAATTTAATAGCCATGGCCTTTTCATATTTACTATACATGCAAACTGAGTTCCACCAATAATGCTCGGAAAGCATATCACTCCTCTTCCAGTTCGCCATAACATTTTGCAACGCAACTGAGAGCAAAAAATCTAACAATTTACCTCTGGGTAGGTTGAGTGTAAGAGATGGATCCGCCCCTTTTAAAATAATAATAGAATAGGTGTGAGGTTGGGAAATGTCCAGAATAAGGGAGATTATCTTCCATACTTTATCCCAAAATTGAAAAACAAACGGGCAAAAATATAATGCATGAGATAGCGTACTGTTGGGCATTTGACAGGACCAGCAGTTTGCGGAGGATAGGAGGCCAGCCCTGAACAATTTCCACGGGGTCCATGCTATCCGATGAAGAATAAAATAAGATGTCTGTGTGATACTGGAAGATAGCGATATACGAGCCGACGTTTTCCATATATAAAACCAATTAACCTGGTCAGGATGTAGATTAAGTTCCTGTGTCCATAGTGACTGAAGACCAAGAACCTTATCAGCATACTTAGACTGTTTCAGCAATTTATAAATTCTGGAAGCTAAATGGCCAAGGCAACCATATTGTTGATAAAAGGAAAAAACATAGGGATTCAGAGGAGTATAGATAGAATCTAGGGGAACAGTAGAAAGAATACTACGCAATTGTAACCAGGCATAAAACTGAGTTTGTGGAAGCCCATAGCGAGCCTGAAGGCTCTGAAAAGGGACGAAAGAACCATCACAGAATAAGGAGGATATGAACCATATTCCATGACGCTTCCAGATAGGCCAATTGAGAGGCTGTCCACCAATTTTGATCTTAGGGTTATTCCAAATGGGAGCAAAACGGGAAACGCTCCAGGGGGGTGTCGCCCCTGACCGTTGAATATCCAATTCGTGAAAGGCTGTATGCAGAGTGGCAATGATAGGATGTGTAGCACCCCGGGACTTAAGAGTCGTCCCCACAGAGAAATCTAGCGGTGCCGGCGACAGCAACCAACGTTCAATAGGTAACCATCTAGGTGATTCAGAGATATGATTTTCAAATGTAAGATAATGGTAACCTTGTTGTAGGATAAAGGCCATATGATATAGATAAAAATCTGGGAAATTAACCCCGCCGTGCTGAGGAAAACTTTTCAATTTAGGCAGTGCTATGCGTGGAGCTTTGTTCCGCCAAAGAAATCGAGCTAGCATACGATCTACATGCCGATAGAAGTCTCTGGAGAACAAAACTGGGATCATAGCTAATATGTATGTGATCCTAGGAGCTAAAACCATCTTGATGGTGTCCAGTCTGCCCCACCAAGAGAGGTATAAGGGCGACCATTTGTAAGTAGCCTCCCGAATCATCTGCAAAATATGGGATTCACAATAACCAATGGTAGTAACAATATCTCCATAAAAACGGATACCTAGATATTTAAGACCATTGGTCACTTTCTGGATGGGGTAGCCAGACAAATCCACCATAGAGCCCATAAGGTTTAAAGGGAGTAGCTCAGTCTTATGCCAATTAATCTTATATCCAGAGATTAAGGAATAGGATTGAATAAGCCGGAAAAGAGAGGGTAGAGAAGTGTCTGGTTCAGTAAGAAAAAGAAGGACATCATCCGCATATGCAGAAAGTTTAATTATTTCACTACCAATGGTGATGCCCTTTATATCAAGAGATTGACGTATAGCCAGCAACAGAGGTTCTAGAGCTAAGTTAAAGAGCAGAGGAGAGATAGGGCAACCTTGGCGGGTTCCCCTATGAAGCAGAAAAGAAGAGGAGTGTTGATTATTAATATGAAGAAAAGCAGAGGGAGAGGTATAGAGAAACTGCACCCAAGATAGAAAAAGAGGTCCAATTCCAAACCATTTAAGAGTGTCAAAAAGATAAGACCATTCAACTCGGTCAAAGGCCTTTTCAGCATCCAGTGAGACCGCTACCGTAGGGAGAGGTTGAGAAGAAGAGTGATGAAGAACATGCAGAAACATGCGAGTATTGTTAGCAATAAGACGTCCTTTAACAAAACCCGTTTGATCAGGGTCTATGAGTGAACATAAGACCTGAGATAAACGGGTAGCCAGGATTTTCGTGAAGATTTTGTAGTCAGTATTTAGAAGAGAGATTGGACGATAGTTAGAAATAAGATTAGGATCCCTTCCAGGTTTAGGCAATACCACAATACATGCTTCAGTAAAACTAGAGGTCCCCGTAGTATGGGTAAGAAAGGACTTATAGTAGTCATGTAATCGGGGAACCAAATCAGTCTTAAAGGCGTGATAAAAGTCAGAGTTGTAACCATCTGGGCCGGGTGCTTTCCCACGAGCTAAGGAGGAAATCGCCGAGGCAATCTCCAATTGTGTGATAGGTGCATCTAGATTTGTAGCTTGAGCTTCCGTGAGGGAGGGATGAGTTAAAGAACCAAGGAATTGTTGAATACGAGGCTGCGGTGAGGTATCTACTAGTTCAGATTGGTAAAGTGATTCGTAGAAAGAACGAAAAGCAGCAAGGATGTCAGAGTCGGATGTCAACAACTTGTTCTGTGGAGATTTGATCGAAGTAATACGTTTTTTGTCTTGTCGTTTTTTGAGGTAGGTAGCCAACATATGTCCACATTTATTATTCCCAGCATAATACAATGCTTTAGTGTGATTTAGGCCGAGTTGAACCTGCCTACTTAAAAGCTGATTATACTGGTATCTAGCCTTGAGCAAGCAAGTAAGAGAGACCGTAGTAGGATGAGCAATATGCCGCTGTTCCAGATCTTCAACCTCGCGATGCAAAGTGGAAAGGGCAGCCTTTTGAATTTTTTTAAGTTTGATAGAATAGCTGATAATATCTCCACGAAGCGTGGCTTTAAAGGCATTCCAAAGAGTAGACGGAAGAATGTCCGGGGAGTCGTTGAATTTGAAAAATTCCATGATTTTATTACCGAGGTCTGTACAAAAAGAAGGTTCAGATAATAAAGCTGAATTAAAACGCCAAGTCCTGTCCAGCCGAATTGGGGAAAGCAAGCGGATAGACAGTTCCACGGCAGCATGATCAGATACCAGTATAGGAAAAATAGAAGCTGATTTAATAGAAGAAGCCAAGGACTTGGAGATAAGAAAATAGTCTATGCGAGAATAAGATGAATGTGGAGATGAATAGAATGTGTAATCCTTAGTGGTGGGATGGAGCAATCGCCAGGGATCCACTAGACCATGGAAATCTTGAAGGTATCGCAACGTCTTGCAAGATTTGGAGAGAGACGTCCGGAGAGAGGTAGTTTTGTCCAAAAAAGGATCCAAGGGCTGGTTAAAATCGCCTCCAACAATAACCGGTGAATTCTCCATATGCAAAATGTTAGCAAAGACTGCTTGGAAGAAAAGGTGATCATCAGTGTTGGGTGCATATAAATTCAATAAGGTATAAGTATGTCCAGCAATCCGGATTTGAGCTAGTATCCATCTGCCATCAATATCTGCAGACTGGTGAAGGACTTCAGCTTCCAAACGTTTGTGGAGCAGTATAGCGACTCCTCTCTTTTTTGCAATTGCTGGGCTATAAAGAACAGTACCAACCCATTGTTGCCGGAGTTTAGGAGACTCTAGCGAAGAAAGATGCGTTTCCTGAAGAAAAGCAATATCAGTTCGCACTGATTGCAGATAGGTTAAGATCTTTTTCCTCTTTATGGGGTGTGTAAAACCGTTGACATTCAAGGAGACGGTGGTAATATGAGTAATTGCTGACGCCATTTGCAAAAATGTAAAGATTGTAATGGGCAGAATATCAAATAAGCTACAATATTATATGTTGGTATAACACTCTCCATTGGAAAAAAAAAACAACGTCGTGTTAATGTTGTCACACAGCAAGGTAATAAAAAAAAGAAGAAAAAGCAGGTAGAACATAGTAACAAGAATAACAACAAATATGCCATAAGGCACAATACAAAAGATGAGCCTCTTGTCACGCCAGAGGCTATCCCAACTTAAGACCTGCTACATCGCATGATAAAAAAAAATTCTAAGCAAGCATCATTCTGGGACCATGACACAAAAAGAGCCTGGAGTGTGGGATGCCACCCATATAGGAGGAAAAATTAGATCTTGATAATAAGATAGGGATATGAGGAGCAAAAATCCGTGAAAAATATGGTGATCAACGCTCCAAGGAGCTATAATAGACAATTCAGGTGACCATTTCAGCTTCCGCACGGGACCTCAAAAAGTCTTCCAGAGCCGTTGTTTGATGGAAAATTTGCGTATGATTTTGGTGAGTAACACGCATCTGCGCCGGGTACAAAAGACCATACTGAGCCCCAATAGAACGCAGTTGCGGACGTAAAGCCAAAAATTGTTTCCTTTTTAGCGCAGTAGCTTTCGCAAAATCCGGCGTCAAAATGATGTTATTACCCTGATATTGAGTGGGAGCTCGGTTTTTGGCTGTCATCAGAATAGTTAGGGCCTGTTGATAGCGGAGTACCTTGAAAATAAGAGGACGTGGCCGTTGACTATCTCTCGGCAGCTTAGTGGGAATCCTGTGCGCCCGTTCCAATTCAAAAGGTTGGTCAAATTTAAGTTTGAGAAGCGAGGGAATGAATTGCGTAATAAAGGCAACTGCGTCAGAACCTTCAGCTCCCTCGGGTAAGCCCAATAATCGTATATTATTACGGCGATTGCGATTTGACATATCTTCCATGTCCCGCTGTAGCTGCTCTATATTCGACGTCATGCGGGGAATGGCCGCCGATGCCAACAGCAACGAGGAAGTCTGCGCCTCCACATCTTCCAAACGTACCTGAAAGGTAGACATTTGTTGGGTAACTGTTTGAAGTTCGCCCCTTATAGCTGTAGTCGCATCAATATTTAGCTGTAGCATTTCCTTGAGCTGTTTCAACTCCTGAAGCACGATATCTGCCGACGCCATTGATTTTTGTGGCACGACTTTGTCTGGTGAGGGTGGATCTTGTTTTTGCCGTTTTGAACCAGACCCCGCAGCAAAAGCTGCTTCAATCTTGCCCGATTTAGTGGAGGACATCTTCATAAGTCGGCAAATAGTTGATTTCTCACGAGTGGTATCAGTATAATGGAAAGGTCCCAGATAAAAAAGCGAGGATAAGCAGAGCACAGAAGTTAGGCAGCCATCTTGGTCGCCGCTCAAGAGCCGATACCCCCATGCTTATTTGTTTACCCAGACTGTGTAGTTCAGTCCTTGTTGGTTGTTGCCTGAATGCAAATCCTCTTTTCCACATTTCCCCTTGCCGTTGAAACAGGGAGCAATGTTGGAATTGCATTAACCGTGTGAAGGCTTATTAAGTAAGGGTAGTAATCACTGGATAGTAGTCACCATTCCAGCAAGCCACCCCCATGCCTCTTCTCTTCATTCCCATCCTCTAGCCTTTACGGATCCACAGTGTTTATCCTATGCCCCTTTGAAATCCTTTACAGTTTTAGTCTTCACCACTTACTCCGGAAGAGCATTCCAGGATCCACCACCCTCACCATAAAGAAATACTTCCTGACATTGGTTCTGAGTCTTCCTCCCTGGAGTTTCAAATCATGACCCCTAGTTCTACTGATTTTTTTCCAGTGGAAAAGGTTTGTTGTTGACCATGGATCACTAAAACCTTTCAAGTATCTGAAAGTCTGTATCATATTACACTTGCTCCTCCTCTCCTCCAGGGTATATATATTTAGGTTGTTCAATCTCTCCTCATAAGTCATTTTATGAAGACCATCCACCTTCTTGGTTGCCCTTCTCTGGACCACCTCCATCCTGTCTCTGTCCCTTTGGAGATACGGTCTCCAGAACTGAACACAGTATGCCAGGTGAGGCCTCACCAAGGCCCTGTACAAGGGAATCATCACTTCCTTTCTCTTACTAGATATTCCTCTCTCTATGCAGCCCAGCATTCTTCTGGCTTTAGCTATCACCTTGTCACATTGTTTCACTGACTTCAGATCATTAGACACTATCATCCCAAGGTCTCTTTCCTGCTCCGTGCACATCAGCCCTTCACCCCCCATCAAATACAGTTATTTCCACACCCCATATGCATGACTCTGCACTTCCTGGCATTGAATCTCACCTGCAATATCTTCGACCTCTCTTCCAGCTTCCTTAAATCCAGTCTCATTCTCTCCACTCATTCCGGTGTGTCCATTCTGTTGCAGATTTTGGGTATCATCTACAAAAAGACAAATCTTACTTTCTATCCCATCCGCAATGTCGCTCACAAAGATATTGAACAGGACCGGTCCCAACACTGATCCTTGTGGCACTCCACTTAACACCGCTTTCTCTTCAGAGTAAGTTCCATTTACCATCACACATTGTCTTCTGTCCGTCAATCAGTTTGCAATCCAGGCCACCAACTTGGCACTCACTCCTAAGCTTCTCATTTTATTCACAAGCCTCCAGTGCAGGACCATATTGAAAGTTTTGCTGAAATCCAAGTAGATGACATTGAGCGCTCTTCCTCGATCCAATTCCCTAGTCACCCAATCAATAAAGTCAATCAGATTTGTCTGACAGGACCTTCCCCTGGTGAATCCATGCTGCTTCTGGTCCAGCAATTCTTCTGACTGTAGGTAGTTCACTATTCTTTCTTTCAGCAGCGCCTCCATTACTTTTCCCACCATCGAGGTGAGGCTAACCGGCCTGTAGTTTCCAGTCTCCTCTCTGCTCCCACTCTTGTGAAGCGGGATCACCACCACTCTTCTCCAATCACTCGGCACCACTTCCTTTTCTATGGATCTATTGAACAGGTCACGCAGTGGACCTGCCAGCACATCTCTGAGCTCCCTCAGCATCCTGGGATGAACCTCATCAGACCCCATGGCTTTGTCCACTTTCAGTTTTCCTAGCTTTTCCCATACATTCTCTTCTGTAAACGGAGTTTCATTACTCCACTCCCCTCCAATTTCTTGTTAACTAGCGATGGTCCTTCTCCAGGGTCCTCTTTAGTGAACACCGAACTGAAGTATTTGTTCAATATTTCTGCCATTTCTTTGTCTCTCTCCATACATTGATCCTTTTCACCTTTAAATTTCACTATACCATTTTGGACTTTTCTCCTTTCTCTGATGTATTTGAAAAATGTTTTGTCACCTCGCTTTATCTCTTTGGCAATCCTTTCTTCTCCTTGACTTTTTGCTGTCTTGATTACTTTCTTCATCTCCCTCAATTCCACCAGATATTCTTCCTTGTGATCCTCCCTTTGTGATCCATCATATTTCTTAAATGCTGTTCTTTTAGCTTTTATTTTATCAGCTATCTCCTTTGAAAACCAGATAGGTTTCATTTTTTTGCTTTTATTTACTTTTCTAACATATAGATTAGTTGCCTTGGTAATTGCTCCTTTTAGTTTGGCCCACTGTTGTTCCACATCTCTCATTTTCTCCCAGCCTTCTAGTTCTTCTTCCAGATACTTCCCCATTTCAACAAAGTCCATGTTTTTGAACTGCAAAACTCTGGTCTTCATGTGATTTCTCCGTATCCAATTTGTGATATGAAACCATACCGTTTGTTGATCACTGGTGCTGAGATTGGCACTCACCTGGACATTAGAGCCATTATCTCCGTTAGTGAGCACTAAATCGAGTATAGGTCCCTCCCCTGTGAGTTCCATTACCATTTGTTTGAATAGAGCCCCTTGCAGGGCATTCACTACCTCTCTACTACTGTTAGATTCTACAGAAAGGATTCTCCAGTCTACATCCGGCAGATTAAAATCTCCAATAATCACCACTTCTCCCTTCTTTCCCATCTTTTGGATTTCTTCAACCATATCTCTGTCAAGTTCTTCCATTTGATTTGGAGGCCTGTAAACCACTCCAATAAAAATGGATACCCCATTATCTTTTTTTAGGACGGCCCATAATGCTTCTTCTTTGCCCCATCTTCCTTGGAGTTCAGATGCTTGGATATTGTTTTTGACATAAAGAGCCACTCCTCCCCCTTTTCTGCCCTCTCTGTCCTTCCTTAACAAGTTATAACCCAGTATGGCCATATCCCAATCATGAGATTCCATGAACCACGTCTCCGTGACAGCAACAATGTCCAAGTCCGCCTCCACCATTAGGGCTTGCGGATCTAGGATTTTATTGCCCAAACTACGAGCATTTGTGCTCGTAGCTTTCCAGCTTTTCTCATCCAGGTTACTGCTTTTCTTGGACTCCTTTTGTGACTTATTTAGCTGACTTTTGTTCTCTTCTTCACCCTTTTCCTTTGCATTTTTATTTGGGGGGTGACATTCTAATTTCCTTCTGCCACCCCCGGCATCTAGTTTAAATGCCTTATGACATAGGATTTTAATTTATCTCTTAGGATCCTTTTTCCTGCCACAGACAGATATAAACCATCTTTGACAAAGAGCATTTTACTGTTCCATACATGGCCCTATCCCCCAATATATCCAAAACTGTGTTCCTTACACCAGGATTTGAGCCATATATTGAAGGTATCAATATGGCTTAGCATCTCCTTCCCCTTTCCATGAACAGTTAACACTTCTGAAAAGGCAATGGTTGTCACCAAGAGACTAATTTGCTTCACTAGTGACAGGAAATCTCTCTGTACCACTTGGATGCTGTTTCTAGCAAGGTATTTGGTTCCCAGATAGATGATTATATCAACTTTAGAGTCTTTTTCTTCTTTGAACACTTTGACTATCTGAATAGCATTTCTGCCAGCCGATGATCCTGGAAGGCTTTTAACTGTAGTGTTTTCCTCAAAAAGAGTTCCCAAATTAGTGCCTCTGATGACAGAATTACCTAGCACAATGAGCTTTTTCCTTTGGTTATTGATTGTATTATGGAATTTCTGTATGCATTGGGTTTCTTCTTTCTTTTCAGATACCAGTTCTGGAAAATTTATGTATAATGTTTTCTTTATACTGCAAAACTTGCTTACCCTTTTCTCTCTTTATGTTATATCATTTGAAAATTCAATAAAGAAAAAATAAAATAAAAAAAGATCCCTACATAGAAACTACACACTGATGGAATAACTCACTACTGTCACACATGCAAAACACAGATAGACCCTCAAATACAGTATAAATAGAAATGTACAGACAAAAACTGAACTGGAAACTGCAACAAGCCAAATTCTGTATGCACTGCAACAATGTAAAAAACAGAAACATTACCATTCCTCATAAAACAAAATTAGTAAAACCATACCAATAAAAAGAATAATTCAAAACAATTAATGAATAGAATAACATTCAATAATTAAAAACTTATATAAAAATCTTCCAAACATCAATAAAATATTTCAAAACAGACACATCAAATAACACCCAATTCCCCGTTATCTGTACCTTGGAACTTTTGATTTCCACGTGTCCTAAAATTGTGATGGATTAGCAAGCAGAGAGTAACTGGGGTAGTTGTGCATGCACATGTTCCCTTTCAATCCCCCACAAACATACACACATGCTCTCTATCACTTTCCCACAAACACACACATTTACTCTCTCACTTTCCCACACAAGCACACATGCTCTCTCACTCTCCCACACACTTGCACAATTGCACTCACTGTCCCATACACAAGCATACATACTCTCACTCACCCACACACAGGCACACATGCTCTCTCACTCTCCCACACACTTGCACTCACTGTCCCATACACAAGCATACATACTCTCACTCACCCACACACAGGCACACATGCTCTCTCACTCTCTGACAAAAATGCTCGCTCACTCTCCCACATACATGCACAAATGTTCTCTCACTTTCCCACATACAAACACATATGCTGACTCTCCCGCACCACATGCTCTCTGTCTCACTCATTTCCTCCCTGACATAGCATACAGCAGCAATGTCCTTCAGCCCCTGTGGCCAAAGAAACAACTTCTGGCCATGGGGCTGAGCAAGCTCTAGCATTGGACTACTTCCTGCAGGGGCGCTCCTCCTTCTCCGTAGTAGCATGGCACCACCAAAATTGTCGGTGTGGTAAGCACTGCCTTAGTAAATGGAAAAGCAGCACAGACCCGCCAGAATCAGCAGCAATGCTTTTCCCATTTACGAAGGCAGTGCTTACCACACTGATAATTTTGACAGGGCAGCACTACCTTTCCTTTGCAGAGGACCCACTGGTGGCCGACCGCATTTCTCTCATTGGCGTCTTTTGGTAGCAGCACCTATGGCCGTGGCCATATTTGCCATAGGCATGCTATGGCTTTGCTTATGTGTTAGGGAGCCAGGCTCTGCAGGGGCCTTCCTGGGCTACTCTGTTCCCTCTTCTGCCCTATATGGCCATTAGAGATGAGCTTTGTTTTTCTGGCTCGGGTTGGGTTTCGGTTCGGGCGCTTCGTGGGAAAACTCGTTTTCCCACGGATCGTTTTTTGCCAAAAACAAAACTGGAACACAAACCAGAACCCGAAACCGGAAAAACGAATAAAAAAAAAATGAATCAGGAAAAAACCCGCAAATCGAGAAAAAAAACACCCCAACCCTTAAATTTTACTTTCTTACACCCTCCCCGCCACCATCCCGATCCCTCCCCAAGACTTACTAAAAGTCCCTGGTGATTCAGCAGGGTCCTGTGAGTGATCTCTCCCTCCATGCCGACGGGCTGTCGGGCCTGCTATGACTCAAAATGGTGCCGATAGTCTTGCTCTTACGATGTCACAGGGGTTTCCGGTGCCATTGGTCAGCCCATGTCACATTGGACAGCCCCTGTGACCAGTGGCACTGGTAGGAGCAATGGATGGCCGGCGCCATCTTGTGCTCCTACCATGTGACAAGGGCTGACCAATGGCACCGGTAGCCCCTGTGACATCGTAAGGGCAAGGCTATCGGCGCCATTTTGAATACTGGCAGCCAACAGCCCGAGTGCAGGAGATCACTCTGGACCCCCGCTGGACCACCAGGGACTTTTGCCAAGTCTTGGGGAGGTCAGGAGTCATCCACCCCCCAAGAATTGCCAAAAGTCCCTCCATGCTGTCGGGCCTGCTATGACTCAAAATGGCGCCGATAGCCTTGCCCTTATGATGTCACAAGGGCTACTGATGCCATTGGTCAGCCCTTGTCACATGGTAGGAGCACAAGATGCGCCGGCCATCCATTGCTCCTACCATGTGACAGGGGCTGACCAATGGCACCAGTAACCCCTGTGACATCATAAGGGCAAGGCTATTGGCGCCATTTTGAGTCATAGCAGGCCCGACAGCATGGAGGGACAGATCGCTCGCGGGACCCCGCTAGACCACCAGGGACTTTTAGTAAGTCTTGGGGAGGGATCGGGATGTGGGGGGGGGGGGGTGTAAAATAAAAATTTAAGGGTTGGGGTGTTTTTGTTTTTTTTAATAAATGTGCCCCTCCCCCCGCACTAACCCAAAAAACAAATTTTCCCCAAAGCTCGGGGAAAATCTGTTTTGTGGTTCAGGTCACCCCGAACCACAATGAATTAGGCAATTTCGTTGAAATTGTCTAATTCGTAATAAACGATTGCACATCTCTCTAATGGCCATACACCAAAATTGCACTGGCGACTCCTGGGACAAGTGATGTCACTTTGGTGCTATCCTTATGGCTGATGACATCAATTTTAAGTAAATAATGTGAGAGTATGGGTGGGTAGGCATCACTCCTGCCATTTGCATCTTGTGGACCCCATGTTGGGGTTAATGGGGGCCTGAGGAGGTCTGTATCCCTGAAAACGTTTTATAGAGCAGGAGTCAGGGTTGGAGGGGACTGGGAAGCCCCAATTGGGACTAGATCAAGCTGGGTAAAGCAGGCCCCAGGCTTGATTTTACAGGATGAGAAGGGGTTTAGAGGGCCTAGGGGAAGTCCATTTTGTTTCTGTTTCCTTTTTGTTTTGAGAGGTTTTTTCATTATTTATTTTTTTTGTTTAGGAAATGAACTGAACTGAAAAATAACGTTAAACAAACCAAAAACAACAACATACCCCTCCCAAAATGAAAAAAAAATCTAAGTGAAATTTTTTGACCTGTACGTTAATAACAAACATTATATAATGCCTGTTTTACAATTCTATATGTAACATTTTTTTGAACTCCCTGAGTGGTAAGATGTGTCATAAATAAACTATGATGATGATGATGGTGCAATTTATAAACCAGTTAACTTATGCATATATAAAAAAAAAATAAAATTACCCCTGCATTGGATATTTGAGCAGTACCAACTATACTGATGTGCTCTAATTCACTTATTTATTTTTGATAGAGTACAGAAATGTTCAGAAATAAATCAGATGAACACACTTAATTTAGCCAAAGCATTTTCATCATGCTTGTTTCAAACTAAAGGACAGACTGGGGAAGAAGTCAGAGTCATCGAGGACCTAATTGATAATTATGTACAACTATTTCAAGTAAGTCTTTTATGCACGACATTGCTTGAGAACTAAGACCATTTTGAACTTTATCAAAAGTTATGTAGAGAATACTTACTTTTCTCATATTAATATTTTATTTTACTTTAATAAAGCTCACTTTTTTTTAGTGTTAATAATACTAGCTCACAGGTTTTAGGACTAAGGTTATCACATAGCACCATGTTTTATGGAGAGGTTGAACCAGTCCAGGTTACTTTCATTGACTGCATGAACTTGTAATTATCTGGTTTTGTTTTGTTTAGATTGTTTGTATCCTAGTTCTCTTAAGAAGGGGGAACTCAGATTGCATGCATGACAGATCCAAATGCTAAGGGGACCTGATTTTTCAGCAATTTAAAATAGATCTAAAGAAACAGGAACTATAAGTCCATGCATACAGTGGGTGGGAAACTGTTACTGGCACAGCTTTTGCCTATATATAAATGGAATTATATGATAACTCTGTTTAATAGTAAGTGATCGTAAAATATGTCCAAGTTTAAGTGCATGTCACACTACTGTAGCATTTCCAGCCTATCATAAATTGTAACAAATTATTTTGCTAGAATAACTGTAAATAACTGACCGTGCATTAAACTTTCCCCACTAAACTTATAAGGTCAGTGCTCTTAGCAAACTGTGAGTAATTTGTCACCTGGGTCATATCAGTTGGGCCTAGTTGCTAAAGAATATGTTTTTCAAAACTGTCATTCAAGTCTGAAAAAAAAAAGACTGCTGAAATAAAGGACATTTTGATAGCAGATACTATCCTGTAATGCTTCTTGCAAATTTTTAGTAGCAGCTGAAATGCATTGTGCATGTTTAATAATAAGATTAATTGCCTTCACTTACACTTACCATGCATAAAAGTAACTGGATTGAGGCTGGCTAGCTCAGTGGCACTGCTATGCACTGCCATGTAGAAGATCTAAGGTTAGATGTCTAGGTCAGATCTTCTTGGGTATTTACATTTGGTGCCCAGAATTTTTTTTTTTTTTTTTTTTACCGGAATCTGCTTTCTGTGGTTCCTCCTACTTAGTATTGTGACGATACTAATAGGAGGAATCACAGAAAGCAGAATTTTTTGTTTTTATCAATGAACCCTTGAGCATAGCATACCTTTAAGCCAGCCCTGGCATGTTAAGTCATGCTCTAGCTGCAGCGCACAGTATTGTATCAGCCCCTATATGAATAAATGCAAGGAACTGGCTTGCTTTTATAGGTCTGGGCAGTAATTACAACATGATTCACAAAGAGCAATTTATCAAAATAATCCTTGTTGTGTTTAACGCAGATTAATGAAGACCAAGTGAAACAAATGGATATAGAGAATAGTTTTATTACAAAATGGAAAGACACGCAGGTATGTTGATAACCTGATTACTGGCTTTCAGATTTTAATTAGAATGCACTTAACAGCAACAAACTTCAGGGTCTGTCAACTTAATTTATATTCCATTTGTTAAAAAGCAAGTAAGATGGGACAATTCACCTACCTAGTCTAGTTCCCTAGGCACTTCTCTCGCAGCAAATCAGTAGAAATAATTCTATGAAGGGTTGAGAATGTACATGACAGGATAAAAAGACTGCATCTGGAACAAAGATCCTAATTGAACATCTTAGATCTTGCATTGAGAGGTGTTAAAACCAAATGCTGTGGTTATAGATGGAAGCAGATTGTATTGAATGGAGCCTGTCACTCTTAGCAAACAAATGATGTTAATAGACAAAACGCAAAGGTATGTATTTCACAGCTATCAGTTAAAAACAGGAAAGGTAAGAAAGTTTCTATGATGATATATAAAAGAGAGACAAAGGACAGGCAATTTCTAAAAGACTATGAGATTATGAGTACAAATACTTACAGTCAAAGTCATAAAATGTCAGGCATTCAAATGGATGAGGCAGATCTAAATAGTATTGCTCTCAAATACAGTATACGTGGTTCTGAGATTCATGTCTGGGATATAGCCATTCCAGACCATAATCTGTTTAGGAAGGACAGGATAGGCAGAAAAGGGGGAGGAATACACTTTGAAGGCCATTTTGTAACAGTTTGCATAGATTTTAAGGCAATTACTTGCATACTTGTCACCAGTTTTCAAAGGAAAAGTCCATGCTTACATTTCTTTTGAAAATTATCCCACCAAAATTATCTGCACACATTTATGCCAGCTAACATGTGCGCAGGGATAGTATCTTTCAAAGCAGCACAAAAGCGCATGTGGACGCATGTGCAACAGTGTGTGCCATGTTGTGCAGCCTTTTTATAACTTGCACACACATTATAAAATAGCCAGGCTGCGTGCACATGTGCCCCTAATTTTAAGTGTGTGTGCCTAGCCACGTAATTTGGTATTTTAAAACAGGCACATGACCACTCCATCACCAGTTCACCCAGCCTACAGTTAGGTCCTCCAAACCCTCCTAGTTTAATAGCCTGTACTCCCCCTAGTTATCCCAGACCCTTTAAACCCCTCCGAAATGGTTGTTTTTTGTGTTGTTGTTTTTTTAAAGTACACCTCTTCCATAGCAGAAGTAAATTTACACAGCGGTGGACCTGGGCGCATAAGTATTTACATGCACATCTCTTAGCCATGTCCCAAAATGCCAATGCCCTGCCCAGGCCATGCCCACCCCACTGTGGGAGATATGCACACATTTGGGAGCCTTTTAAAATTTGATCGGCATGCACAAGCCTGATTTTTGTGCACATCCCCTCATTGATGCACACGCTGGGCTTTTAGTGTTTTCAGAAAATTTTGCATGCATACCTTCGACAATGCAAAAATATGCTCTAAGTACAAATCCCTAGCCAGTCCCTCCCCCAGGAACGCCTCAGCTCACTACGAGTAAATGTATGCACATTCAGACCATCCAAGTGTAAGCTTACCCGCATTTTGGAAAGCCAGTTTTATAAAAGGCCATTTCCATGGGAAAAGCTCCAGTTTACCCATGGGAAATGTATGTGAGTAAATGGCTTGTTACAAAAATGCCTGGGTTTTCTGCATGTGAAAACATGTGTGTAATCCAATTTCACCTATCATTTTTGGGCACAAAAAATAGACTTTCCAGGAACGGGGTTTGGATTTACACGAATCCTTTGTTGTCAGAATGTATGCATAGAAATTTCAAAGCACAAGTTGTACTCTGCAAAGAGAAAGGTGTAACTGTGTGCAGATTTGTTTCTCCATGCACTTTTATATCATTTTTAATATAAACTAATGTGCATAATTCTGCTTTGAAAGTTGGTGTAACTTGTGTGCGTAGCTGCTGCATAAGTTACCTGCAGTTTTACAAAATGATCCTCCCTATGTACAAAGTGCCGATTAGTTACACCACTTTCCAAACAGAACAGAAACATGTGCATTCACTTTGAAAATTAGCCCGCCAAAGGTGCCCATGTACGTTACAGATGATATCCACAATGTAGAACTTTGCCTTGTAAATTTACTGGCGTAGTTTTTCAAATCGAGGAGAATGCACATCAGGAAAAAATTTGCTTCAGCCCCACCCCGGAAATTCCTTCACACAGTCTGGGTAAACTTACAGGGAACATTAGTTCATTTGCTTATTTGAAAGATTTAAATTCCACCTGATACAACAATGTTGTTCACAGTAGATCACAATAGAAATATTAACATCTAGAATATACGCAGACCATAACATTAGAAACAAATAAGAAAACCTTCCTACTGCCTTAGCAATTCTATAAGCGTTGCATCTAACAGGTTAGGAGAAGGTATACAATATTTTTTTTTAAGTTTTAAGTTTTTTCCTAAAGTCACCTCCATCAAACTCATTTTTTAAGACACAGGAAGAGAATACCAAAGAGTCTGGGCAATTACAGAAAAAGCCTGATAATGGGTGGTTGTAAATGATGAAATTTAAAAGATGGAAAGGGCAACTTCTTCTCTTCTGATCATAGAGGGTGAGTGGGGAAACTATTTGAATTCCTTATCAATCAGCTCCACGCTATACTATACAGATTGTGCAAAATGCAGCAGCCAGATTAATTACTGGCTGCCATCGTCTGAGCATATTACCCCTTATTTAAAGGAATTACATTGGTTGCCTAAAGCTTTTATAGTGCAATTTAAAGTTTTAATCATTTGTAAAATTATATACTGTATATTGAGAAGCCATTGTATCTGAAAGTGTCTGCATGTTCATGTTCCCATTCGCCCTTTGTGCTCTGCAGAACAATTTTTGTTAACTGTCCCTTCTTTAAAATGCTGTCACTTGTAAGCAATACTTAAGTGCACATTTTCAGTTATGGGTCCTACTTCATGGAGAATTCTTCCAGTAGGTTTAAAAAGAGAGTCTAATCTTATTATCTTTAGGAAAACACTTTAAAACTTAGCTATTTGAGAAAACTTTTGGTTAGCAGGCTCTGAATTGCAAACAAAGGTGCTGTGTATTGCAGTGTTTTAGTCCTCAGAGAGGCAAAAGGACTGTCTTGTTTTAATTGTTATTTAATTGTATTATTATATAAGTTATAAAATGCAATCCACCTTTAACAACAGTTGTTGTTACAGGTTGGCTATAAACTTTTAAATAATTAAATAATCATGCAGCAAGTTCTTTAAGGGTCTTATATGTTAATATAAGACCTCTTAAATCTTACTCAGACTGGTTGTCCATGAAGCTCTTTTAATCACAGAGTGATGTGATTAAAAGGAGGAACCCTGGTAATCAGCCAGGCAGCAGTGTTTTGAAGGAGTTGAAGGACACAAAGCTGCCCCCTAGGAAGTGCAAGGAACTTGGCACAGGTGCCTGGACTTCAAACCAACAGTCAGAAGTGGCAGAAATTTATCTGAGCCTTCACACAGGGTATAGTTTATAAAATGCAGATTTTAACAAAGCTGTGATCTGAGGTATAAAACTGAGGGCTGAATCCAGATTTCTCACTTTAGTCAAAAAAAGGATAAGCAATCTGCAAACAATAAGTGTCACCTGCGAAAGGATCATGACTGACCCATTGTTACACTAGTGGATCCTTGGGCCAAGGGGGAGTTGACGGTACCTATGGGGAGGAGTCCCATAGGCCCCCACCGTCGGTAGGCGAGGCTGAAGAGGAGCAGTGACTCTGCTGGAGCTTCAACACTACCAGCCCACTTTCCCCTTAGGTTGAGCCTTCGGGTGCCAGGGCAAGCTGGACTTACGTGGGATCTCTGCAGAGATGGAAGTCCTGGAAAAGAAGAAGGGCTGAAGAGCAGGTCAAGTCCAAGAATAGGCAGCGGAGTGAGGGAACAGGTCCCAGGTGAGGGTTGAGGCAGTCAGCGTATCCCATGGTTGGGTTCCAGGCAGGGGTCAGGCAGGTGGCGTACCTCATGGTCAGGTTCCAGGCAGGGGTCGAGGCAGGCAGCATGTCATGATCAGTGTCCAGTCCAAGGTCAAAGCTGAGGGAATCCAAGAGAATGAGGGAGGAGACAAGGATCTCAGAAAGCAACATGCAGTGCTGGGAGCAAGGAGATGTGTTGCCAAGGCAAAGGCTGGAAGCAGGATCCAGCCTTATATATTGTTCCAGGGATGATATCATCAGAAAGAGCTGGCAGCATTTTCCCACCATGGGCCCTTTAAAAGACCAAGGAGGGCATGTGTGTGCACCTAGAGGGAGGTCCCTCGTGGAAGGAGATTGGTGGCATCCCAGCCGTGGAGAGAGAAGGGCCAGCAGCATTGGTGAGGCTCGCATCGGGCAGGCGGACCCTGGCTAAAGGCAGCACTGAGCATCAGCAATGGCTTCCTGCTATTGCCAAGGAACCCAGGCCCGATCCCGCTGTGGAGCGGTGTTGGGTAAGGAAAGCTGGCTGCGGAACTCCACAGCCGGCAAGCGCAACACCCATAAGACTTTTTGAGTTGAAGGACAGCTTATTAATAAACATCCAGCTATTAATTCCATGGACACAGACAGTCAGATGAATCAATATATGCTAAATGGAAAATCCAACAGGGAGAAACAGCTGTATATCATCCATGTAAATCTTGCACCCTATCCCATATGAAGCTACAATCTCACCAGGGGGATGTAAATAGGTGTTAAGTAGAGCTGTGGATAGCACAGAACCCTGAAGAACACAAGATGTAGCAGATTTAAACTTAGAAACAGTCACCAATCTTTACTCACTGGAATTTATTTGACAGGAAGGCACCTTCAGACAGAGGCATTAATAATATCATTATAGGGGATGTAAGGATGTCTTTGAGAATCTGGAAAATCCAGTAAGGACATGGATCTAAAGGATGTTACAATGATTTCAAGAAAGAGAACAACTGAATTATATCAGCTTCGGGAACCATCTCAAAAGTAGTCCAGCATACTTCTTGACAATTTATATGTGCTACTTCAAAAGAAGTACTAGAGGCTGAAGAAAAGATTGCCTGAATTGCTGCAATCTTGTTTATAAAGTACCAAGGTATCTGTTGCGTCCGTCAGTCGCAGACAGCTGCGACCGCTCTGCCTTACCTCTTTTTCTCCCCTTTTTCTCTCTCTGGGCAAGATGGCTACCTCTGTTGCCGAGTGCTGAGGGCCTTGGCATCCCCTTCTGCCGTGCTCACTCCTGTGGCCTCCTAGGGCGCAAGCGCGCACATCTCCTATGCTCAAACACACGTCATGGTGGGAACCTCGGGGGCGGCCCCACCGCATGACGTCAGTACCTCCGGGTATATCTAGCCTCCGTTTTCAATTCCACCTTAAGTTAGCAAGGACTTTGGTTTAAGCTACTCTGACCGCTCTAAGCTGTACGCTTAGACATTACCTTCTCCAAGGGCTTCGTTCCAGTAGAAGCTCAAGATACCTGCTCCTCAGGGGTCTCTCGCTTCTAACTACCCTTTGGGACCCTCTCTAACTAGACAACCGCTCCTCGGGGGTCTTTCTCTCTTTGCTACATTTCAGGATATCGGATCATTGGGTACTCGCTCTCTGCTCCAGGCATGTCTTAGAACCAGAAAATGCAATAAAAGTAGCAAAAAACAACAGGCAAAAAGAAGAAAGGAATGAAACAGCCAGACAAATGCAGTATCAGCCGAAATATTTCACAAGAGAGGCTACCCAAAAAATAAGAACGCCACCACTAAGAACTTATCTCAGTTGAGCCATGTAAGTTTCAATTTCCTTTTTGTTTTGTAGAATCTTAGTGACGCCATTATGAGTAACACGGAGCTTAGCAGGAAATTCTAGTTGAAAACAAATTCCCTTTTAATACAGTTGGGTGCAGTATGGTGAAAGTTCTTTATGCTCAGCAGAAACATTTGCTGAGAAATCAGAAAATAGTAATTTTCTAGATCCCCCATAAGATAGATCTTTCTACTTGTGGTATGCCACCATTATGTTAGCTTTGTCAGCATAATTGAGAACTTTAGCTATCACTGGATGTAGCTTCAGGGAATCCACTCAGTAAGCCCCAGGCCTTTGTGCTCTCTCGATTGGAATCACTTTTTGTTCCCCCAGAATAACTAGTTGTTCAGGCAACCAGCACTCACATAAACAGCACAGCTCAGAGTCCTGCACTAGCTCTGGGATGCTAATCAGACGGATATTACTTCTGCGAGGCCAATTCTCTAGGTCCTCCAATTTGCTGGAAAGTTGCTCATTCGACTGCAGGAGCTGAGAAACATGAGCCTGAAAGTCTGTAAATTGATCTTCTTGTTGAGAAATCCAGGATTCTACTTCCTGAATCTGAGTCTCATGAGGCACTCCAAAAAGCCGGTCTTCTAAAACATCAGTAGTTGATTAAGTCACTGTTTGAAATTTCCACAGATATTTCTTGAATGACATCTGTAGGAAAGGAAATTTCAGTGGTAGATACTTCCTGCATAGATTTACTCTTGTTGGCCATAACTTTCCTGAGCTTGGTAGACATATTAGGTGACTCCCAAATTACAAATTTGTACATTTAATAACTCCAACTGTCCATATAATCATGCCAACAGGATAGTAATCACCCCAAAAAGTAGAGTAAAAATAAAATCAGTATAAAAAATAAAGAACCAGCAGCCAGGGTAAGATGTAAGAAAAGGCTGCCTAGGAGCTCCAAGAGAGACGTCCATTCCCTTAGCAGCTCATCACATTACTCATGCTACACATTTTCTATTGGTTTACTTTAGGAAAGTGGCTTATCATATCCTCCCATTTGGAGCTGTTGAAATGTCACTTGTCCATCAAACCCTTTTTGTGACCACAGTGCAGGGACTCCCAGATCAAGTATGCCCTGTTAATGATCTGTCAGCCAGGATGTCAGCCACAGTTTGTCCTAACCATCACACAGGTTGAAGAGAAGCTGGGGCCTGTGCATTTTGGCCCTATCAGAATGACTTTGTCTTGTCAGACAAATGTGTATTTCTGGAGGACATTTTGCAGAAAAGCCAGGCACATGCATAATCCTATTAGAAGGTTGCTGTATTTCTGCAATGACATGTGTGCCAGATGTGATGCACAGCTTTAGTGTTGGAGGAGTGCCCAGAATGGGTAACAATACCTTGGTTGTGAGTGACATGGATACACTGTGTAGGAACCGCAGAAGCTGTTTTCCACTCAGGAACATCTGACACAGCATGAGCATGCGCTATTGTATTCAAATAGTGTCACAATAAAAGTCGACATGAACTTTGGTCTCCTGCTCCTGCCCTGCCAACTCCCCCTACCCTTTCTGTCTAGCCTGAAGTCCTCCTCCCGCCACACTCACCTGTCTGCATACCCAACATCCTCCCGCATCTTCCTATCCCTTCCTGCCACCCTATCTCTACCCTTATCCCTTTCCCTACTCCTCCTCTTCCATCTCTTCCTACTACTCCTGCCCTCCTTCTCCTCCTCTCCTCATGCCTCTCCTCTCCTCTCTCCCCATGCCTCTCATGCTCCATCCTCTCCAGTTCCTCATCAATACCACCACCAATCTGCCACCACTACCACTCCTCACCATCACTATTACTCCACCAGCAAGACTTCTCTAGAAACACACAAAGACAAACACCCTTGACAAACTAACAAAAACTTTCACAAACAAATACAGACAAGTGACCAAGGTAAAGGGAAACAGATAACAACAGAAGACAACTCACTCAGGTTTCACTATAGACCTCCTCTAAACTCCTACCAAAAACTCTGCTTTTCTCTTCTCCTCTCTCTCCCATGCCTGACACACCCTTAAAGAGGTAGCTGCAAGAAGCTGGTGATGCAGAAAATGTGTGCATCGTGTAAAATGTTGCACGATGCACTGATGTGTAATGAGTTGCGTAACTTAGCTACGCAATGTGGTACATCTGAAATTTGCCTATGTCCCTCTTTTTATCACAGATGCTAACATGCCATATTTCTGCTTTATTTATAGCAATTTGATGAATCTAAGCCTAAGAGAGGTAACCTCTTTGTTTTCTAGTCCTTGAGTGTCATAGGTTTTTAATGAGTAGCTGGGATTAAATTGCATGTAGTATAGAGTATACTTCTTTATTTATTTTACAAATATACTTTGCTTATATAACATCTCACAATTATATTACAATTATAACAGACAGGTTTCATAGGTAAAACACAATAAACATACAGCAACAATACAAGAAAACAAAAACAATAATGCTTGTATATATACATAGGGAAGATAACTTTAAAACATGAGCATGGGTGCCCATATATATGCGTACATGGATGTGTGGTAAGATGAGCTGAAATTTTATTTCCTGCACGCACGTTATAAAGTAGGCCTGGTGCATGTATTTATGCTCCTAATTTTAAGCATGTTCATTAACAGCAGGGAAATGGCATTTAAAAGCACAAATAAGGGAGTTATAGAACATGCATGCATGCATCCAGGAAATGACCAGTTTAATCAGTTCACCCACCAGTTTGCCCAGTCCATAGCTATGTCCTTAAGACTCCTCTAGTTCTTTAGTCTGTACTCCCCCCCCCCACCCCCAGTTGAGCCAAACCCCTCAGCAATTCATATAAAGCTAGAAATAACTTTATTCAGACTTATACCTCATCAATAGCAGAAGTAACTTTATGCTGAAATGGACCTGGATGCATGCCCATACACAGAGTTACATATGCGCATATCTCTTGGCCCCAACTGGAACACCCATGCTTCTCCCACATTCTGTTTCTTTTTTCCCTGATGCAAGATATTTGTTTTTCGGTACTTGTATGTGGCAGCTTTCTAAAATTGACCAGGTGCACTTAAGTGATATGTGAACATGCATCTCCCGATTTTTCTGCATGGATCAGGTTTCTAATTCAGCATTAAGGAGGTAATTTTCAAAGGAGCTGCACATGTAAATATAATAATATTGTAGCAAT
Organism: Rhinatrema bivittatum; assembly: GCF_901001135.1. Lineage (NCBI taxonomy): Eukaryota > Metazoa > Chordata > Amphibia > Gymnophiona > Rhinatrematidae > Rhinatrema > Rhinatrema bivittatum. The sequence continues at coordinate 166,169,803 of NC_042615.1, forward strand.
TTTCAAAAGCCATTTATGTGCATAAAGTGCACTAACATATGTAAAACCTACAGACAATTCAATAGCACATATTATAGCAATTTTCTCATGTAAAACACTTTAAAGTGCATTTTAAAAGCATGGTGCTTACCAAAATTGGATTATGTGTGCACATGTCGGGCTGACACTCGCCCACCAAATTTTAAAAGCCACCCAGATGCATGTGTATCTCCGAGTGTGCGCACATCTCACTTGATTTAAGGAGAATGGTGCAGACATAGTCTGGGCAGGATGTGGGCATTTTGGGGCGTGGCCAAGAGATGTGCACATAAATACTTTCCTGCCCCGGCGCGTTTCCAGGTCCACTACTGCATTACTTTACTTACTTTACTTCTGCCTTGGAGGAGGTGTAACTTAAAAAATAAAATAAACTAACTAGTTCTGCTGGGTTTAGAGGGTCTGGGTAACTGGGGTGAGTGCAGTCTATCAAACCATGGGGGTTTGGAGGTCCTAACTCTTAAATGAGTGAGCTGGTGATTGAATTGGTAAAATTGGCAATGGCTTGGACACGGGCCCATTATAAAATATCCTTACTTATGCAGTAGAATCAGGATTTGTGTGCCTAGGTGTGCGCTAACTTAAAATTGGGTGCACATGTGCATGGCCAGAATGTTTACTAACATGTGCACAAGTTATACAGTGGTTGTGTATCTGGATACGTGCAGACCCATATGCGCCAAAGTGTGCGAAAGCACCATTTTGAAAGTTGCCATCCCAATTAGCATCCCTATGCATATAAATACTTTTAAAAATTACCCCTAAGGTCTTTTTCAGTAATTGCTATTTAAGAATATAAGACCTACTATACTGGGTCAGAGTATGGGTCCGTCAAGCCCAGTGTCCTGTTTCCAACAATGGGCAATCCAGGTCGTAAGTACCTGGCATGATCAGAAACAGGAATTAGATCCCATGTTGCTATTGCATGTTGCGAGTGCGGTGGTGCGGTCGCTTCTGATGGGAGATGTGAGCCCTTGGATTGCCACGCCACTCAGGGAGGAGCCCCGAGACTTCAGCGAGAGGTGAGCCGATGCAAGCACGGGCAGACAAGGAGAAGAACAAGGCTGGAGCAAAGACAAGAAAACTGAAGGACTGACCCTCTACTGGGTCTGCATGCCCCAAGAAGACCAGCAATGCAACGTTGGTCAATGAACAGTCCTCCAACCATTCCAAGCCCTTTCGGACCTGCCACAGGGTAACAGCAAAAGGCGGCAGGCCAGACAGAGGACGAGGGCAGACAGAGGCCTTGGGACATGGAAGACTCTTGGACGTAGACATGGGCGAAGACTCTTGGACATAGACATGAGCGAAGACTCTAGGACAAAGACATGGGCGAAGACTCAGGAGCAAGGTACTGCAAACAAGGCAACAAGAGCGAGGTTCTGTAGACAAGGAGTCAGGAGCGAGAGCTGAGTTGAGACTGTGACGCAGTATGCCCTACACAGCCCACCCACAGGGCTGGTCGTGGACCATGCTGGAACCAACGTAGTCAGGAGCGAGGTTCTGTAGACAAAGAATCAGGCGCAAGGTTCTGTAGACAACAAGTCAAGAGCAAAAGCTGAGTTGAGACTGCGATGCAGTGTGCCCTACACAGTCCACCCGCGGGGCTGGTCACAGACCATGCTGGAGCCACTGTAGACTCTAGACAGAGGACAGGACGAGAACATCAGGAACATCTAAGTAATGGAGGACCAGGACATCAGGAACATGAAGGCATCTGAAGGTACGGACGAAGAGACATCTGACAACAGGAACAGGAAGACGGAGCCGTCAAAGCAGAAGAAGACCACGGATGACCTGGACCGAAGATGAAGACACAGACGACTGTGAAACTTGATCCGAAGGCCAGGAGTGACTGAAGAGGAACCCTTTTATAGGGCTAACACAGGAAACTAGGTGGAGCTGGCTTCTGGTGGAACCGCAAGACCTTCCTGTTGTCAGCCCTTTAAATATCTTGGAAGAGGCATGTGCCGGCTCCTAGGAAGGCCCAGAGGGAGAACGCAGGACCCTGGACAGCGGTGCCCAGTCGCACGAAGGAGCAGGGCCTCACAGCGGCAAACTGCCACGAAGCAGAGGGCGACGGAGGTGCAGGCAACAGCTGGGACGGCTTACTGCCATCCAGTGAGGACCCCGGCAATGGCATCAGTGGCTCCATGCTGCAGACACAGGTCGGCGGTGGCATTAGGCCACGAAGAGAAGTGAGGGCCGCGGCTTCTCTGCCGCTGAAGCAGGGGATCCCGATGGCGGCTTCTGCCGCTAGAAGAGGAGTTGGCAGCAGCAGCTGTAGTCTGGGCAGCGGCACTAGGCCACGAAAACAATCTGCGGCGCATGCCGCATGAAGTGGGTCCCGACAGCTCGGCGGTGAGTAGGTGGAGACACCTGCTCACAGACAGTAGCTCTGTGGGCAGATATCGTAACATTGTATTGTGATAAGTAATAGGTATTTCCTAAGTGCCTGATTTCAAACATTTGCATGCTTAAAAATAGGTTTACACATATAAACACATTTGTCCATAGGATTTACCTGCATAAGTGCACATTATATGGGTAATGGCTTTTGAAAATTGCTACAGTAGTATGTTACATTTACATACGTAACTTCTTTGAAAATTAACCTGTAAGTCTACTTGGTTAATAACAGTTTATGGACTTCTCAAGGAACTTATCTAAACCTTTTTTTTAATCCTAGCTATGCTAACTTCTTTAATCACATCTTCCAGAAATGAATTCCAGAGCTTAATTGTATGTTGAGTGAAAAATAAGTTTCTCTGATTTGTTTTGAATGTGCTACTTACAAACTTCATGAAGTGCCCGATAATCTTTGTATTTTTTTGAAAACATATATAACTGATTTACATTTATCCATTCTTTTCCACTCATGATTTTATAGACCTCTATTATAGCCCCCCTCAACTGTCTCTTTAGAATATGAGGTTTAGGAGTTGGTGGGATTGGGTAGTAGTCAGAATACAGAGGTGCTGATGGGATAGTAGAGGCTTTAGGGTATCACACTGAGAACATTTAAATGGTTTCTTTCCCAAGCAGATTCTTTCATGATTTAGAGTTCAGATTTTTGACAGAGGCGTTTACCATATTCAGTACAGTTAAGTAGATTCTCTTGAGTGCAGTGTCTCCAAATGAGTTTATTTTGTGCATATTTTGACAGGAATACATCTCATCTCTAAATCAGGGTATGTTGGGAAACTATCAGATTTAATTTACTGCTAATGCTCTTCTTAATGCTTGCAATCTGCCAAAGAACACCTCCTTCTAAAGTTCATAGAATGTTACACGGTGATTGTTTGCTTTTGTACTTCAGCAATTTTGGGGCATTTAGGTCTGTTGATGTGATTAAGTATGCCTGCATGCCTATTGATGTAGCTCTGTATGAGTAATCTTTTTCTGTAAGACCTATGCCACATTATGCTCTAGAGATATACAATCTCAGCATAGACTGGTTTTTATAGATTACCTGATGGGTGTGAAGGACCTTTGTTGTTTTTACATCCAACTTTTAAAAATATTTATGGGCCCATTTTACTATGTCAAAGCTGTGTGAGAACACAGGGATTATAAACTGATTGATATCTTGTATCGTATTTCATGCTGAAAATCACTTTTAAATATCAGTTTTTATCTCCTGCAATTCTCGTTGCTGATTTTTTTATCTCTGTAATTTCTGCCAAATTTTCCTTTGTTCCTAGATGTTTATATACCCCTTCCTGGTCAAGTTTCTTTATATTGCAATCAGAGCTTTATGCTCTGTGTTCTAGTTTTGACTTTACTATTACTTCTGCCTATATACGTTTCATTATATGGGTTTTTATTTTATGACCACAAATAGAAACTGGCCTTAATGAACTTTGAGTTGTGGGTGGATCCATTCTTGAGGAGGCTTCAGTTTTCCTAAGCCCAGAAAGTTATCTGCCTTTGCAGTCTGAATTTTTATCTGCTAGTAGAGCTAGGGTTGGAGATGTGGTTTTTGATCACTCCTCTCTCTAGTCTACCCAGGTTAGGGGACCTCTCTGCAACTGGGTTTTTGCCATCAATATGTCCTGTTAATATGGAAGATCTTAGCCAATTTTCTTTGGTTAAGCCTGCAGGAAAGATAATCAGTTACTACGTGGCAAAATAGAAAATATGGAGAAATATATGAAAAGATTAAATCTATGAAATCCAAGATAGTCATGTAATACTGTATCAGTTTTCTACACCCAAAACAGTGGATATGTAAACATTTAAAAAAAAAAATCATGCAACTATCAAATTGTAGGGATGTGCAGAGGGACGCCATACGTTGCATTCATGATTCGGATTTGTCGGGGAGCAGATACGTTGCATTCGGCCCTATGGCGCCTTGATGCGTTAATACGGCGATTTCTATTCGTGTCCCAGCTAAAATTAAAATTAACTACAACCCCCCACCATCCTGACCCCCCCAAGACTTACCAAAACTCCCTGGTGGTCCAGCGGGCTCCGGGAACCATCCCCTGCACTCTCACACCCTTGGTGCCGGTTTCATCATGGCGCCGATAGCCTTTGTCACAGGAGCTACCGGTGCCATTGGTCAGCCCCTGTCACATGGTCATCAGCGCCATCTTGTGCTCCTACCATGTGGCAGGGGCTGACCAATGGCACCGGTAGCCCCTGTGACATAGTATGGGCAAAGGCTATCGGCGCCATTTTGGGTACTGGCATCGGAAGGCCGAAGTGCAGGAGGTTGCTCCGGGACCCCCGTTGGACCCCCAGGGACTTTTGGCCAGCTTGGGGGGGAGGCCTCCTGACCCCCACAAGACTTGCCAAAAGTCCAGCGGGGGTCCGGGAGCGACCTCCTGCATGCCGGCCGTCCGATGCCAGTACTCAAAATGGTGCCAATCGCCTTTGCCCTCACTATGTCACAGCTGCCGACGGTCGGCCCCTGTGACATAGTGAGGGCAAAGGCGATCTGCTGCCAGTATTCAAAATGGCGCCGATCGCCTTTGCCCTCACTATGTCACAGGGGTTACCGGTGCCATTGGTCAGTCCTGTCACATGGTAGGAGCACAAGATGGCGCCGATGGCCATGTGACAGGGGCTGACCAATGGCACCGGTAGCCCCTGTGAGAAAGGCTATCGGCGCCATGATGAAACCGGCACCGAGGGTGTGAGTGCAGGGGATGGCTCCCGGACTCCCCATTGGACCACCAGGGAGTTTTGGTAAGTCTTGGAGGGGTTCAGGAGGGTGGGGGGTTTGTTTAAATTTTTATTTAGGTGGCCGTATAATTCAGCGAAGATTCGTGTATTCGTGGGGAATCGTGATACGTTTCGCTTCCCCACGAATACTACGAATAGTGCAATATACGTTGCGGATCGCCAATACGGCAAAAACAAATGCACACCCCTATCAAATTGAAGTGAGTGAGCTGGTATATATAGATGTACCAGACCAATAGATTCATAGACACAAGATACAAGACCAATTGAATTACAGACATCAGTAAACAAAATGAAGACAGAGACCAGTACTTAGCTCTGCAGATCATCAAAAAAGAATCAGAGACCTACAGCTTTATACACACAGACTTTCATTGAAAGATTCCTCTTGCTAAACTCCACAATGCAGCTTGACTATCTGCTACATAATCTCTGGGACATGCTGCAGCAGGAGGTGAATAAAGCATGCCCACCAACACTCCCCAGGGGTCCCACCTCTCTTAGCCTGCCAGTGAATTACCCCTTGGCGGCGTGAATGTGACTTTGCTGATCCCATCCCACCCCTGCAATGTCATCAACAGAAGATGGGCCCAGTGCCAAAGGATGTGCCTCTTTTTGTGTAATGTTGTACACACCTTACAAAAGAAACTGCAACAAAATGCTCATAATGGGACACTAGCCTGAGAGAAATAATTTGAATGTTGTAAATGTGATACACCTTTCTTTTGTTTAACTATACCTTTATTTATTTTCAAATGTACAAATCAGGAATCCCTGATTACCAGCAATTTGGCAATAACATGTAACTATTTCCAAAAAGGAATATATGCATAAAAAGGAAAAATGAGAATAAACACATGTAATTATCCCTAATTAGACCACTTTAGGGGAGAGAATTAAAAAGAAGCAAAAAAATAAATAAATAAAGTTCTAGTTCCATAATATTATGAGATCTCTCCTAAACATCATAAAACAGTCTCAGATGGTACATTTCTATTTTGCAAAATGCCTTCCAAGTATGTCAGAGCAAGGAATATATATTTCACACCTGCAAGTCTGAGAAAACGTTTACAAAGACATTTTAAAAGGAAGCTATCTCCAAGCACTACCACCTTCTGGTAGTGCTTTTTTCTTATTCCTGTGTTTCCCTGACATTGTCAGGGAGCACACATGTTTTAACCCAAGAAACAAATATCTCTGAGGCAAAAAAAAAAAAAGCCTCAATGTTCATTGAGTATCCAATTCTTGAACATAGGTAACCTAGAAGGTTGCTCTGTTAGCTACAACTGTTGGAGATTGTTCTAAAAACGAGTAAGGTCAAAGCTTTCTGGTATCACGTCAATCTTTCCAACATTTTCCAAAGAAGCCCCTTTCTTCGAGTCTGGCAGATAATATACCTTGAAAAATGATGGATTAAATTATTCAGAAACTTAAAAAATTCTATTTAAAACTTTATCACCGTTTCCAAAGAAGAGATTAAAGAACACTTGGGAAAATTTAAAAACTTTAATGTTTTCCATGTTTATTATTTTTCTTTTCATTATGTCTGCTAAAATCTGACTATAGTACATGTGTTCTTAGAATAACATTTTGAAAACTAGCTACTTTCTTATGTTCCATTTCCATGTGTCCACTTCATTACATATTGTAGCATTTCTAGTTTACTGTACTACACTAGTTGAAAGCTACTCTTCTTGTCCAGGACTTGATCTTTTTTCCTATCTATTACTACTGATTTAAGGTTTAGTCATTATTTATCATAGTGGTTCCCTTATCTCAGGCACTTTATTTGCCCTAATAGCCAATCTCGCTCACTGCTAACACTTTCACTCCTATTATCATCCAGTGACCTACCTCTCTTTCTCCCACCATGTCTATTATTGCTTCTGATTTTTCATCTAACTTGTTCACCTGTAAGAACCAATTTTCTACCCACATTTATCTTACACTCTCACTTTATCTTAAAAAAAAAAATTCTCAAGCTATATGTCCCTTTCCAGCTTCATTTCCTCATTTTATATGTCTATTATTGTATTTCAGAAAATTACAAAATCTTATTATAAAGGTGTTCCTTGATAACAATTTACTGCAGTGTTATAAAAAACTGTAGGCCATATGCAGAATTCTTATGAGTTCTTTGTTGGCGTTTCAGTTTTTCTGTATAAAGCAACACTGGAGTAAAATCTGCAGCAATGGTTTGAAAATGATTTGGCAGAGTTTTTGAGATTTTGTACCATCTTTACTGAAATCAGCATTTTATTTTAATTAAGAGGCAATTTTCAAAAAATTTTCATGGGTAAACCTGCATTTATCCACATAAAAATGCTGTTTGAAAATGATTCCCTCTGTGAATGCAGCTAAAGGTATATGTGCTAAATGATAACACAATCACTTTTACCTACACTGAAAGGGGGTAGTGCTACGGATGGGTCTGGGATGGACACAAAAATGTACACACAAGGTATATGGGTTCTTTGCACCCACAATTTACAGTTTGGTCCATATTTCCAAGAAAAAACTCCATGGGGCATTTCTCTTTGAAAATGAGTTTGTAGGCCCTCAGGTTCAAAGTACCTGCAGGCTTTCAAGTTTCTTTTAAGATTTGAAAATAGTAAAGTTTAGCTGGTTAAGTTCTGACTTAGCCAACTAAGTGGCACTGTATGAATATTCGGCCACACTGAGTAGCTGTCTCTTAGCTGTTAACTGTTTATCCAGCTAAACAGCCAATTAAGTGAGGGGCAGGGTTGGGCATTCCAGGATAAGCTACTTACCCACCTAACATAAGGTATGATTTACTATGGCTTTTCTCCCATGCTGTGTCTATGGGAAAAAGCTTAGTAAATGTTTCCCTTAGCCAGTTAAGTGGTGAATTTTAGCCTTATCCAGCTTAAAGCTAGAGGCATTAAAGGCTTTTCTCCCATTTCGTGTCTATGGGAAAATCCCTTTCAGGTAAATTTTAAAAGGAGCGCGTGTGTGCTCATAAACGTACCTATTGGGCACGCGAGCAAAAATACACACATATCAAAGACATTTAAAATATACCTACCGTACGTATGTTTGGAACCTTTACACACACTCACACAAGTGAGAGAGAGAAAGTTATTGTTAGGGAGATAATCTGACACTCTATATATCTCCTACTGTAAGAGGGGCTCTTTCAGGATGGGTTTTGGGGACAGTGATACAAGTGTCTAGTCAGACCAATGTAACACTGTCCACCCCAAAACCCATCCTGAGTTGAAAGTGCCCCTCTTACAGTGGGATATATAAAGAGTGTCAGATTCTCTCTCTCTTTCTCTCTCTCTCTCCCCCTCATGTTCAGGATCCCTCTGCCTCAAAATCTCGAAACTTGTGCCTCATCAAGACCAGTAGTAAAGTTACGCAAGTAACATGGCACACATTTCCATGTTCAGTCTTCCAAAATTCAGGGGTTACGCATGTAAGTCTTGGTCCTGCCACCTTATTCTTGACACGTGTGCAAGTAAGTATGTACACGGCTTCTTAAAATTTGTGTTGCTCATGTGCAGCCTATATATGTGTGTATATGGGGCCACTTTTGCAGAAACAACACTTTTAAAATGTACCTGTCAGTAAATCAGGTACTTAGCCAGATAAGTGTAGAACACCTATTTGACTATCCTATAGTTAGCCAGATAAATTTAATAGCTAACTACAAGATAGCTGAGTGCATTTAGTGGTGAAGCTGGTGGCTGAATATCTTGACCAAGGCCTGGATTTATCAAAATGCACTAAATATCGCATTCAATAGAAAAATGGGCGTGTTTTATGGTAATAGGCAGTTTATCACAATTTGTACTAATACTTATGGGGTAGATTTTCAAAGGATTGTGCATGTAAGATATGCGCGCCACCCCTGAAAACCTACCCCTGCCTCCTCCTACGCGCGCCGAGCCTATCTTGCATAGGCTCAGCGGCGCGCACAAGCCCCGGGACGCGCATATATCCCGGGGCTTGCAAAAAGGGGCGGGGCATGGATGGTCCAGGGCGGGGTGGGGCATGGCCTTAGCCTCCAGGCTCAGCAGCCATTTGCCACTGTGCCCGGGATCGCGGGCCAGCCGTCGGCTGGCGCACATATTTTACGCCTGCCAGGAGGCAGGCATAACTTCTTCAACAAAGGTAAGGGGGGGTTTCTAGGTAGGGGAAGGTGCGGGGGGCGCATGTTATAAAATTGGGCATAGATTTGTTTGCGCCGGGTTGCACGAACAAGTCTGCGCCCGTACACAAATTTTAAAATCTGCCCCTATGTGAAGAGCTAAGTTACTGCTTATTGAGATAACTTTTTCACACTTTGAGATAAGTGCCAGAATTGTGGTATTTCCTACATTACAAGCACTGGGGGGGGGACCATGTTTACTATCAGAGCCACTGAGGAGGAAAGAAAGAGAGAGAGAGAGAGAGAAAGAAAGAGAGAACCTAGCCATAATGCCCTGACCCTAGATAGGTATTTATATCTCTATGGGAAGTCCACCTAGTAACTCGAGGTGAGGTTTAGGAATTAGTGTAGGGGATTAGGGACCACTTTGACATTCAAAGTGAGACGTACGAACAGAACAGTGCTCTCTTGTGAAGATATGATAACCTTTGGAGTGAGAAAAATCACCCAAAGATGAGATTTGTGCAGTGTTCTCTCAACCTAGCTTGATCACCCAGGTAGAGAGTCCCTGACATCACTGATGACAGTGCTGGACCGTTAGGCGCCGGAACACCAGGCGTCACGCGCATGTGTCACATGCCTAAGGGGCGTGCCAAAGGGGCACCCCCCTTTGTGCACCCCTTCATGCAATCCTTAGTGCTAGTTCTAGTTAATATCTTTGTAATCGGAGGTCTCTCATGTGTGTTTAATATGCATCCTGTTATACTTTTTGCTTAATTGTTAAATGTATTGCAAGTTGAACCTTGTAAAGCGTTACGATGGCTTTACCGAATGACGGTATATAAAACTCAACAAATAAATACATAAAAGGTTTCAGAATCCAGTGATTAGAATGTAATACATTTATTTTATGTTCTATATACAATTTATTTTGTATTCTATGGAAAGATATGGTGGAGTGTAAAATAATTTTATGAAAAAAAAGTGGTGCTTCATCAAGTGAAACAGAACTGGTGGATGTTTCCCCTTGATAAAAATTTGGCAGCACATCACTGAACATGTTAGAATCAGCCAATATGTTTTCTTCCCGTGGCACATCCAGTATATTTACCTGAATAATTAGTGAACACTATGGGGGTAATTTTCAGCCAATCTAGAGCAGGCCAGGTAGCAAAAACATGCATATATTACACCGATCTTAAAATTTATCCCATACCTAGTTATTATTTTGTAACACTTACTTTGTGTGCCCACTTATCTTGCAGTCTTCATACTCTATCAGTCCTTCCTTGTGTTCTTGGAAACTGGTGCCTCTAGAGAACAGGGTATTAGTTGGTGGGATTCCCTCTTGTCATTCCAAGAAGCAGATGGAACTGTGAACAGGGCTGGCAGTATTTACAATTATATAAAACTTTATTAGGCTATATGATTATGTACATTTCTTCGTGAATATGTACTAAAGCACATTTATTTACTCATGCATTTTTGTGTCAGAATATGCAACTGTATGCATTTCCAAAAAACATCAAGCACAAATAGCTATTTTAGAGTGTAACTTCCCCCAGAATACCACCATATAGAATAGGAGGGACCTCTTGCATTCCTATTTGGTCAAGTATTGTTTACCCTATCTTACCGATGAAAAGAAATGTAACTGGGCCAGTTGGTACTGCTGGTTATGGTGGGGGAATCCATTATGTCCAAACTACTATTGCTGTTGTCTCCTATGCTGTGTTTTACTCCACTCTACTGATAGGTTTGCACCATCCTGGGGGATCCAATTACATTTTTTTGATCCACCACTGGGGTCTGTGCTCTCCCTGGGACCTCATCTGTGGCTTCTGATCTGCTGCTGATGTCCTTGCCCTCCTGGGGGACCCGAACATAAGAAATTGCCATGCTGGGTCAGACAAAGGGTCCATCAAGCCCAGCATCCTGTTTCCAACAGAGGCCAAAACCAGGCCACAAGAACCTGGCAATTACCCAAACACTAAGAAGATCCCATGCTACTGATGCAATTAATAGCAGTGGCTATTCCCTAAGTAAAATTGATTAATAGCCATTAATGGACTTCTCCTCCAAGAACTTATCCAAACCTTTTTTGAACCCAGCTACACTAACTGCACCAACCACATCCTCTGGCAACAAATTCCAGAGCTTTATTGTGCATTGAGTGAAAAAGAATTTTCTCCGATTAGTCTTAAATGTGCTACTTGCTAACTTCATGGAATGCCCCTTAGTCCTTCTATTATTCAAAAGTGAAAATAACCGAGTCACATCTACTCATTCAAGACCTCTCATGATCTTAAAGACCTCTATCATATCCCCCCTCAGCCGTCTCTTCTCCAAGCTGAACAGCCCTAATCTCTTCAGCCTTTCCTCATAGGGAAGCTGTTCCATCCCCTTTATCATTTTGGTTGCCCTTCTCTGTACCTTCTCCATCGCAACATGACTCTGCTTTCTGAACTAATGCTAGGGTTCCAGTTCTCCTGAGGGACCCATTACCTCCCAGTCAATTGCTAGTGTCTACACTCTCCGGGGGGACAAAAATGTGCCTCCTGATCAGCTGCTGATATCCCTGTCTTCCTACTGGACCCAATGACACCTCTGTACAACCAGTGTATTTAAGCTTTTCTTCTTTCATGGGAGGGATTTCCTTTGCTTGGATTTATAGCTCAACTAGGGGGGACAACTCAGAACCAATGTCAGTCAATATTTCTTCATGGAAAAGGTGGTGGATGGCTGGAATGTTCTTCCAGAGGAAATGGTGAAGATGAAAACAGTAAAAGAATTCAAAGGGGGAAGGGATAAATACTGTGGATCCCTACAGGCTAGAGAGTGGAAATGAAGAAAAGAGTGCATGGGGATAACTTGCTGGTGTAGCAGTGGCCTTAACAGAAGGTATGGGGATTACTACCCTTAACCAAAAAACCTTTATGCTTTGCTGCAACTACAACATTGCTCTCCACTTCAACAGTAGGGGGAACAAATGAGGGCCTTAACTTTTGCAGTCTGGGAAACTGATAAACATAGGGATAATAATGTGTGGCAATTGCTACCCTTAACATAAGGCATGAGATTGCTACCCTTTACCAATAAGCCTTGACTCCTTTGTTGCCACTGCAAAATCACTCTCCGCTTTGATGTTGGGGAATGGGGGTGAAAAGAGTCCCTGACGTTTATAGCCTGGGGTATTGATATGCAGACATAAGGAAAAAAGCACAGGACTGCTTCTAGAGCCAAGTCCATAAGTAAAGCACATCAGGCAATACTGTCTGAAGTTTCAAGAAGGCTCATCATGCAGCCAAAAAGAAACATGGGGGTAACCTGCACAGTGCGGCAGATGCTACAATAAGAAGCTTGTGGATAGACAGGCTGGACCATTTTGGTCCTTTTCTGCCGTCATGACTATGTTACTATGTTACATTTGCTCTTTGTTCAGTGATTAGGACTCTCAGTGATTCCAGCTCAGCTAAGCCTATGACCATTTATTCACTTTTTACCCATTCTGGAAGACTATCTCCTCTCACCACAAGGCCAAGACCCAGGCAAAATAATAGAAAAAAAAATAAATAAATGCAAGCTCTTCTCTCCTACCTGATCTTTCTTCCTGTTCTGAGAAATAGATACCCAAGGATTCTGAGCCCCTTGTCATTCAGGGTGATAATTTGTTTATTAGGACTGTCTTTTAGTACATTTCCCAAACTAGTCCCTCCGGTAGTGAGAGTTCTGAATTTATGACTTTTTTTCAATCAAAGTTCTACAAATTAGGACTTTGCCTGCATTTGTTAATGGAATATTTCATGGTAGGTTAGTGACAACTGTCAGGGGGGCTGTAACATGCAAGCCCCTACCTGAATCTCTGACTTATCTCTTCAATATTCATTTAATTACCTTCACAGTAGGGATCTAATATATTTTTCAGTCTTTCTGTGACTTCCAGGCTGGTGGCCTTATGTTACATTGCTGCATTACCTTTTCTCCTGGTGCACATTATTTCAATGGTTGCATGCTTTTTTCTTCCCCTCCTGGGAGGGGCAAATTTCATTTAGGACATAAGTATTTCAGGTAATTATATAAACATACCTTTGAAACTCCAAAAGTATGTGCCTAAGTGTAAACCCCTCCCAAACTCCACCCCAGATAATGCCTCTGCTAAGTCTAGGTGGATAAGCTTATATGTTAACAAGATATATGTTCAGAAGTTTACCCACATATTGGGTAGACAAATCTGTAAAAGGCTATTTATGTGGTTCAAGCATTATTTTACCTGAAGAAATACCTTTGAAAATTACCTTCCCTATGACAACAGGATCTCAGTTACACTAGCGTTGTATGCGTAGGACTAACCAGGCCCTACTATTCTTTCAAAGAGAGAATCTTCCAGCAATTGGGGGTTCAGATGGTGTAGGTGTCTGAGTGATAGAAGGTTCCACATCCCCACCCCCAAAAGAGTTAAATGTTATAAAGGGGACTCCTTGAATCTTACAAGAGAGTCGCCAATGAGGAAGCTAAGGAGAAGCAGCAGAACGGCTATGCTCTTCCAAAGCTCCAGTGAAGGATAGGCCAGCTGCTTTCCTTTGCATTGGGAGTTTTTGTCTTCCCCATCTGCTTGGATGAGTAGTGTCTTCCAGGAGGGTTCATATCCTCAAAACTTGGTGTAGGGAGTTTGTCCAGGAGACAATTTTCACTTATAAGATACTCGAGACACAGTGTTGATGTGTGAGAAGAGGATTCCTTAGCTCTAATCAGTAGATGGGAAGAGAAACCTTTCAGGAGCCCTGGAAAGTCCAAGTAGTACCCCCCTGCTTAATTTCTTCAAGATACATGAGGGTTTGCATTTGAATATTGAGTAAACACTGTGACTTCCTGTTTTTCTTATCTGCTAGTATTAAGAAACATATTTTTGTGTTTTTCACCTGCACAGCTGGACTTTGTTTTTATTTTCTAGCAAACTGTTTTTCTTTTGGAACAAAACACTCGATAGGGATTGGTTTGGTTTTGGTGATTCTCTGTGCCTCAAAAGTGCAATTTTGTACCTCACATCACAAATCTATGTATCTTCTTGGTGCTGCTCGATGCTTGGCAGCCTTTGAATGTGACCCTCTTGTCAAGGGATGGGGGTGTGTGGTTACATGTGTATCTATTGGATTGTTCTTGTGGGGGGAAGTGGGGGAATGATCATGATTGTTAAATTAAAATCTCAGGGGAGAGGGACCTATAGGCCCAGGCCCTGAATCATTTCTGCATCTAGCATTGCTTCTGATACCCTCTTTTCTAACCAGTAGTAATTTGATGGTCTACAATACCATCTTTTCTCACTCAAGACCCCTGAATAATTTTCTGGCCCCTGTTCACAGCTCAGTTCCTAGCAGTAATGGCCAGCTTACCCTCAGCATCACCCCAAATCCCTCTCCCCTCAATACCAGACTCCAGGAACCAGAACTTCCATCACCTGTTAGCCGGAAGAAACAGGCCTACCTCCTGCTAGTTGTAGCATCATTCTCTAAATGGTAGCAGTTGACAGCGTTGTACACTTTGCTTCTTTTGCAGTCATTCTGAGGATGACACTAAGGCTGGAAGGAGGTGGGTCTGGTTCTTCCTGCTGGGAGGGGGGATCCAGGTAGATCATGGAATAAATTGGACATGGCTGGACTAAGGCCAGTTGGACTTCGTATGCTCATTTGTACTTGCACACACATTTTTAATTCCATATAGATTGATGCACTGTTTAGTGATTTCACCCCTAAATGTTGTTTTAACAAAGGCACTCACAATCTCCAATCTCAGGTCATTCACCCCAAAAATTTGCATGATAAATTAAACTAATGGCAAAATAGGGTCACAGTTTTATTATTAGTAGGGATGGAAATTTGTTTGCCATGAAATAGGAAGTAGACAATATTTCCTATTTCATTGTGTTTCAGCAATTAAAAAAACAATAAAAGGAAAACCCATAAAAGTTTGTGTGGCTTGTCCTACCATTTTTTTTTTTTTTTTGGGGGGGGGGTGGGGGAGGTAAAAAAAATGCACCTTTAAAAAAAAAATACCCCAAACCTTCACCAACTCTTCACATTTGTTTAACTATAAAGCTCCCTGCCCAATAGAGCCCCCTGCCCACCCTCCTGACCCCCCAATAGCACCTGTAGTCTCTGTCACATGATAAGAGCAAAGGGCGGCTGGAACCATTTTGACTAATGGCAGCCTCTGGCACAGAAGCAGGAGGTTGTTCATGGGCCCTCCACTTAGACCACCACAGATTTTGGGTGAGCGGGGTCGCTGCTAGTCGGGAGGCTTTTCATTTAAATAAATGTGAAGGTTTGGGTTGAGTGTTGTTTTTTTTTTTTTTAATACAAAATGTAAAACAAACAAACAAACAAAAAGATCTGGAGTGGACCCTTATTATTAGTATACTGTATTACATTAAGACACAGGTTAGAACAAACTGCAAACATAGAACAGCAAACATCTGATTAAATTCCTTTCCAATCTCTCTGATCAGCCAGAATCCATCTTAGGACTTTCAAATACATTGAAGGCTAGTAGCCAAATTATTTCACCTTAGGGCTATTAACATGAATTTAGAGTCCATTGCTGAACTCAGCCAACTAGTTGATGACAATCTGATCAAAAACTCCAATTATACCCTCCAGCTATACCCCCAACCTGCAGTATCATTAGGCTTTAAGGTACCCAAGACCCTATTGAGCAGTGCTAAGTTTCAGTAAACCTCCATGGTGGTATACTTGTTGAGCCCTGATTTCCTCAGAACCCAACTCAGGAGTAAAGAAGAACTTTCCTTTAGGCTGATACCTGAGAGACTGTGAAGTCATAAATCTCTCCAACCCTAAGCTGTAACAAGCAAAATATAACCCACCCCTCTTAAGAACTCTCATCAGTGATCCAAATCACTTCAGAACAGGGTGGGAGAGTGGGAATGCCAACAACCACCTGATATCAATTGACTACTGTGGGCCAATGACACGTGCAGGCCCTACCAATGCAGAGGCAGCCATTTGGAGGCCAATGAATAGCCAGGTAGAATGTGCCACCTATGCCCCGCTTCCCACTGGTACCAGCTTCCCATCCAGCAGGAAAGGTATCAGAAGTCAGATGGGGAGCCTAACCAGGTGCTTGGTCATGCTATCCTGTCCCTATCCATCCCAGGGCCCCTTTCATACTTGTTCTTGGGCTTCTTTCATCTCTTGTATGTCATGATTCACATTTTACTTGCTTTCTGGAAAAAGAACTGATGCTTGGTAGGCTATAAACAGAAAAGAAAGTCAATAATGCACATATCGTAATCAAGAAAGGTCTGAATTGAGAAAGGAAGTCACAAGAATTTCTTTGGGCTTATGAGAAATAGACAAAAATAGGATAAAGTACATTGAGCATTGCCCAATTCATTCTACAAAGTCAGGTATATAAAATATCACCTTCAACCTTGTGTTCTATTCCAGTGAACGCTCTATTTCTTTAGTTCAGTAGGTCAGAAACCAAAGAATGAGTAATTTTTCTTCTATTTCTGCAAACCTTATGTCCACTGTTTTATGAAATAAAGCAAGAAATAAAAAAAAAAAGGTTAGTGGGTAATTTCCAAGTCTGACCATTTTAAATACACTTTACAGGAAGTATTACATACCTGGATGCTTAGCATACTTAAGTCCTGGTTTACATAAAGGGGAATACAACACCCCCCACTTTTGTTTATATTGTTTGTATTTTAAATATAGTAGCTTATGCGTCATATTAGATCTGGGTATTTCCCGCACATTTGTCCTAGTTTGCATCTTATGCATGGAGAGGGAAATATTCAAAAGTTGTATATTAGAGTAAGTAATGATTTTCCTGGCTAAAAAGGCTGACTGAAACTTGCCCATGCTAACCTGGCTAAAAGTATGCACAGAGTTCCTCAATGTGTGCATTTTTAGCCACACAAGTGGGAGACATTCCTCAGGGATATTTAGATCAGGGGAGAAAAATGATATTGCATAAACTGCATTTTCAAATCTAGGCATTTTTTTTCCCCATTGGAGAGCAAAGTGCATAGGTCTTGCAGGTACTTTTTACCTACAGCAATATTTAAATGAAAGTATTGTACCTGCCAGCTTTCACTCTCAAAATTAGTGCAAACACTACCAGTCAAAGGTGCCTGTAGACTTTGCAGCATTGCAAGCAGTTTGAAAATTGCCCCATATAAGGGCTGTAGTCCAACATTTTCACATTATCCACAGAAAATGTAAAAATATGCACACCATTTCACAGCATGCACACTAATGCCCACATTACTTTGGGATAAGGGTTTGGTCAATGAAGAGAATGTTATGCAGATATTTCAGGCAGGTGCAAAGTTTGCAGGGACTTTGCACCTATGATTTGTGCATTGGTCTGTATTGAAAATGAGCTTGTCAAGGGTGCTAAGTAAAAAATTCTGCCATGGATCAGCAACCTCCCCAGGCCATTTGATTACTGCCCCCCTGTATATTTGCAAAGTTGTGTAATTGTTAGATTGGATAATGATGTTTATATTTAGTTGTACTCTAAAGAGTTAATTTTCAAAGGGGTTACGTGTGGAAAATTAGCATATCCACACGTTAGTAGCCTGTATTCCTGTATGTGCACTTTGATAAACATTAAAAGTATATTTTCATTTTCATGTGCGTATTTACCAGTGCACAAAAGGGGTGGTTTAGGGGTATTCCAGGCCGGGGTCTAGAGGTATGTGCGAAATATGCTATTTTATAAGAGATTTACATGAATATATTAGCCAGCTTACTTGCACACTTTTACTCCTGCTATTTGATTTGGGCAAGTGAAACTGGACTTGTTTGTTTGGTGATATTTGTGGGTGGAAGTTCTGAGTGAACTGGGAGGGGGTGGAGTTAAGAACTATGGGCTCTAGGACAACTGGAAATAGAGTAGGGGAACTAGCTGAGGTATCGGCTAACTGGTGATTTTTAGTACTCGTGTGTATCAATCAGGGGTTTATGCCTGCATGTTATATTTTGTTTTGCGTGTAAAACATATGTGCATATGTTTATAAAATAGAGAAAGCATGTGTTTTCCTCACATTGGAAATCTTCATACATACTGAGACATCCACAAGTACTTTCAGAGCAGAACCACATGGGATTTTATAAAACTGTACAGCTCCCACCACAGTTTGAAAAATTGTAGAGTAAATCTCTATGGGGTTGATTTTCAAAGGGTTACGTGTGTAACTTACACGTGTAACCCCGAAAACCTGCCCCTGCGCGCGCCAAACCTATTTTGCATAGGCTTGGCGGCGCGCGCGTATGTCCCGGGACTTTGAAAAAGGGGTGGTCCGGGGGTGGGGCCATGGGAGTGGTGCGACCCGGGGGCGGTCCGGGGTGGGACCAAGACCTCTGGCACAGCGGCTGTGTCAGAGGTTGGCGGGCCGGCAGCTGGCCGGTGCGCACAAGATACGCCTGCAAGAGGCAGGCATAAAAAAATAAAATAAGGTGGGGGGGATTTAGGCAGGGCTGGGGGGTGGGTTAGATAGGGGAAGGGAGGGGAAGGTGGGGGGGATTGAAAGAAAAGTTCCCTCCAAGGCTGCTCCGATTTCGGAACAGCCTTGGAGGGAACAGGGAAAGCCATCAGGGCTCCCCTGGGGCTCGGTGCACAAGTGTGCACCCCCTTGCACGCGCTGATCCTGGATTTTATAACATCGGGTGTACATTTGTGCACGCCGGGTAGTGCGCACAAATGTACCCCTCGTGCGTAGGATTAAAAATCTGCCCCTATATGTCCACTTACACATATAAATGCTCTACCGCAAATAGTTTTGAAACTTATCCTCAAAAAGGTGAATTTTAAAAGCCCGGTGCATGTCAAAATCGAGAGATATGTGCATATGTAGGACATGCGCATGCCCAGCGGTTTTAAAAGCCGCCTACATGCATGCACATCTCACTCCAATTCAAAATGTTACGTAGTTTAGGTGGGACATGGATGTTCAGGGGCTGGAGCAAATACATGCAAATACATGCAAATACATGCAAATACATGCCTAGGCGCATGCTGAGGCCTGGCTTTGCAGACTTTCATTTTTCAGTTGCAAATTGTTTACTTTCTAAGATTTCAATCCAATCTTTTTAATCAGTTTCTTTAATGAAAACATTTGCTGTGTCCAATATTCTTTCTTAAGTCTGATCTGAAAACATTTTTTCCTCCACTGCTATGAAAAGTGATACCATCACCTGCAATAAAATATGCCATGGGAGCTGAGACAGATAGCATCTTAGGTGGCTTCTCTCCAGTCCCCATTTAATTGCTCTTAAATATTTATTTTAATGTAAGATATTTTGCCAAATGAAACATCAGTGAATAATTAAAAAATGCTGTATCTAAAACAGAAGATAAAGATTTCTATTTTTATACTTGGCAATTTTCTGACAGCAACCTTATGGGTCCATACGGAGAGAGGTATTTATTTCTTAATTGGGTTCTAACTCCTGAGGTTGGCAGAAGTAGTTAACTAATAATCTTGCTGTGCTGCTGCTATGAGTGCTGTGCAGGCAGAATTCCCTGGTCCCAGTATAGGAGCAAAGTAGACATTGCTAATAATGACACCAGCCAGATGACCCAAAGACGTACTTGAATAATCTCAAAGGAGTTTTTACCCTGTGCCCCTTGATTGATGGATTTGCTGAATGAATGTCCTGGTGGTTGTAATTGAAGTGAGAGTAGAAGAGGAGAAAAACTCAACATTTTAGGATAAAGGTCTATAGATCCCATCTGACTCGAACATAAAATTTGACCTGTTTAAAAAGTCTCCATCAAATGAAAGTTCAAGTACAACTACAGGGATAAGCATTGTGAGGGCAATTTTCAAAACTTTTTATATGGATGGACTTATATTTACCTACAAAAAATGCCAGTGGAAAAATTGTTCCTCCTTCCCACATGATTGTGGATGTCTGGATAAAGGTGCATGTGGGGTATTTAGCAGCTCGCATACTTTAACCTGCCGAGAAAAGGGGACATGATTGGAGTAGAAAGAGTGGCGCATGTGCCTTGATTTCATTTTGAAATCCCCTGGAGTATTTTATCCTGCATACATTGCACCTGTAAAAGACATAGGTTCACAAGTACCCATATTCCGCATGATTCCCAAGATTAGACCAGTGGTACAAAGTACTTCTGGGCCTGGAAAAACAGCACCAGCCATTAAAAATGAGTCCACCTTAAAACTATTAAAAATCTTCCTCTTGATTTACTTTAAAATATTAAACATAATGATACTTCTCATTTTTCCTCCTGTTTTAATTATGAAGGACTTCAGGTCCTTAACATTAGTCATGGTGAGGTAGGTATTCAGCTGGCTGGTGAGCAGAAAAGATGCCTGGTAACATTACCCAGATATTCAGCAAAGTATACTCAGATAAGTATTCCACTGTATCTATCTGGATAACATATACTTGGGTCTCCAACTACTCCAGCCTGTTCAAGCTTCTTGTACTCACCTACAAAAGCGTTCAGTCTGTTACCCTTTCTTACCTACCTTCTATTTTCTCTCCCTATCTCATAAATGCCACTTATCAGGCAAGTTGCTCTTGCCTGTATCTTTCTCCTTCACCACTAGCTCCTGATTCTGGGCTTTCCACCTTCCTGCGCCATGTGTATGGAATAGAAATCAGTGTCTCCTGTTCCCTCTCAGTCGATATTGAAGTTCAATCTAAAATCTCACCTTTTTGAGGGTACGTTTAAAGCCTAACCACTTCTTTACAATACATGCACTTCCCATAGTCTCTTCATTGTCATGCATCTTTGTCTTGACTAGATTGTAAGCTCTGTGAAGGAGGCACTGTGTTTCACATCTATCTATACAACACAGTTTATGCCTAGTTAGCACTTTAAAAATGTTACAAAATAGCAGTAAGGTAATGCTCTATGAGTAACTTTAGGACAGGTATTCTTCTGACCAGGCTTACCGAAATAACTTTAATCAGGTGGCACTGAATATCAGTGCTCACCAGATGAACTTTAGTCACACTCCTGGAATGCTTCTATCGCCACCATTTTTATCCTGCTAAATTGCATGGGTGATAAGTTAACCTAGGCAAAATGTATTCATATTGCAGGAGGAAATATTTGAATCTCAGGATTTGTTTGGGAAACTCAAAAATTTACTGGACGAACCTTTTGAATTTTGACCTCAGCATGCATAATATATGCACTGGGTATGTAAAGGTCATTGCCATAATCCATCCATACAGTAGGAGATTTTGTTGAAGTTTATAATTAAGGAGCTCTTACAGGAGAAGGAGCAATCTTTATGAGGAGTAGTCTTGGATCTGCCTTCTTAGAAGCTTTTCTTCTGGAAGGTTGCAGGAGTTTTTCAGAAGGGTAGCTTAGTGCTGATCTTCTGCTTGGAGGTGTACTACAATTTTGTTATTTTCAGTGACAAGGCCACTTGTCTTTCTACACAGGCACAGTGAGCCTATTCTTATGCTTTCCACTGTTTTGAAGAATAGGAAAGGTTTTCCTTTTTTTTTTTCACAAAGGGAAGAAATTGCAACCCTCTGAAAAATCTTTGTGATTCGGGATCTTTAGTATTGTACTAGAAATCCACAGCTGTAAAGCTGTATCTATTTATGTGACGGAGAACTCTGTGATGCAGTCTTTGGAAGCTCCCATCTTCAGGAGAAAAAAGTGAAGTCAAGCCTGAGGAGCTGCAACACCTACAGGTACAAGGGAGAATCTGTAATAGTAACAAAGGGGACCACATTAATTCTTGGGAAAATTCTTACAGGCAAGGGAGGCCGAAGGGACACCTGGAATTTGCACTGCTGATCTCTATTGTGTATTTTTGAGGAACAAATTCTAAAAGATGATTTTTGTTATTTCTTATCATTTTACATGTTTTCTTCAGTACATTTTCTTTATTGATCAGAACAATACAATAAATCTTTTTGTGGGCAGTATTTAACTTGGGTAGCCATGAATAGCCCATCATAATGGTGGGTATATGGAGGCAGCACATATGCACTCGCAACCTTCCAGTATACTGCAATCCCGCATGACCACATAAATGGTGTAATAATGGCCGCAGATTTATTGGACGTAAACAGCAATGGAAAAAAGACCTAAGTACCTGAGGCATAACAAAGATTAATCAACCTAGTTGAACATGGGTTAGGAAGTGTATCATCTCTGGACTATGGGCCCGCCACTAGCCAGCAAAGCTCTGTCCTTCTGAGAGGCATCCTCATGGGCATTCCTGGTCATTCCATCACCCACAAGCAAAGTGCAGGAAGGTTCTGAAAGCTTTGAAGTAAGCACAGGAAATAGAGCACCCCATCGGCATGCACGTATTGAGATAATATGCACTATCAAAGAAGAAGCTCAGCAATGGGAAGCTGTCTGGGTACATGGAGAGGGGCCAGAAGGCTGACTCTATGTCAGCCTTTACCATGAGGGCCTTCCCCCCTCACTCTATGGGGCGGATTTTCAGAGCCCTGCTCGCGTAAATCCGCACAAAACCGGGCGGATTTACGCGAGCAGGGCCCTGCGCGCCGGGAAGCCTATTTTACATAGGCCTCCCGGCGCACGCAGAGCCCCGGGACTCGTGTAAGTCCCGGGGTTCTCCGAGGGGGCGTGTCGGGGGCGGGCCCGGTCGTCGTGGCATTTCGGGGGCGTGTCGGCAGCGTTTGGGGGGCGGGTACGGGGGCGTGGCTATGGTCCGGGGGCGTGGCCGCACCCTCCGTACCCGCCCCCAGGTCGCGGCCCGGCGCGCAGGAGGCCTGCTGGCGCGCGGGGATTTATGCCTCCCGGAGGGAGGCGTAAATCCCCCGACAAAGGTAAGGGGGGGGTTTAGACAGGGCCAGGCGGGTGGGTTAGGTAGGGGAAGGGAGGGGAAAGTGAGGGGAGGGCAAAGGAAAGTTCCCTCCGAGGCCGCTCCGATTTCGGAGCGGCCTTGGAGGGAACGGGGGTAGGCTGCGCGGCTCGGCGCGCACCAGCTATACAAAATCCATAGCCTTGCGCGCGCCGATCCAGGATTTTAGCAGATACGCGCGGCTCCGCGCGTATCTACTAAAATCCAGCGTACTTTTGTTTGCGCCTGGAGCGCAAACAAAAGTAGGCTATTCGCGCGCCTTTTAAAATCCGCCCCTGTGAGTATAAGAAAAGTTGTGCATTTATGTATTATTTATTTATTTAATTAATTTATATACCATCGTTCAAGAAACATCACAATGGTTTGCATAGTTTGTAAGCACATTATAATAGAGAAAACAATACAATACAATATAGATATAAAAGAATAAAAGACAAAAATAAATCAAATCAATGGCCTAATTCTATTTTGGGCACCACAGCTAGAGTGACACAATCATCTTAGTAAAGGGGGGATATGAGAAAGGACCTGCTATCCTCCCCAACCTCAGTACAGTGGTTAACTTTCTTTTCTTTGAGTAGCAGAAGGCATGCATGTTCTTGCAACAGGCTATAGCTAATAGGCCCTCGTAAGGGATCTTGAAGGCATCCCATTCCCTAATGCTTTCCAGCAAGGTGGAGGTGGCATCCTGGGCAGGGTAATGTTTCAAGCTACTCTCCAGCTGGGACCATTTGTCTGGGGTTGAGGCTTTCCCAAAGGCATTATTTCCCATTTCCACTGGGGCCTTTCCTGGGGCATTTGGTGGCAGGGTGGTTGGCAGCACAGGTGGTGTTTGAATTGGCAGTCCAAAGCTGAAAATCCCCCTTTGTTAAATTGCCCACAATCCTCAGAGGAGGCGTGTCCTGATCACCCCTGACCCTACGACCCGATTTTTAATGGCCCGCCTGTGTAAAAAACAGGGGTTATGCTTGTGCCCGGGCCTTCTGCGCGCCGAGTGCGTAACCCTTGTTATGCGCACAAGAGCCGGGCCTTGGCAAAGGGGCAGTCTGGGGAGCGGGGCGGGGTGGGGCGGGGCTGGAGACGCCCGGTACAGCAGACATTTGCCGTTGTGCCGGGGATCTCACACTGGCAGGGTACCAGCACATGCAACTTTGTTACTGATCCTTTAGAGGAGCAAAAGGTAATTTAAAAAAAATAGGGGGACCTAGGGTAGGGATAGAAGGCGGGTAGGAGAGGGGAAGGGGAAGGGAGGTTAGGGTAGGGGGTAGGGAAGTTCCCTCCCAGTCTGCTCCACCCAGAATTTGATAACATGCACGCACCAGGTGCAGCTGAGTTCCTAATTGTCATGTGGGTGAGCCATTACTCATTGTCATGGGAGCCCCAGGAAATGCTCAGAGTGTCTGCCATCCTTCTCTTAAGCACTTGCTGTGGTTGAGCCATGCAAATCTCTCATATGCCGAATGGCACTGACGATCAAGTCCAAATAAGACCACATCTCTAGGTACTGAGAGGTATCAACCTGCCCATTATTGATGCCAGGTAGATGAAGGAACCCAATTGTTGATGTTCCTCACAATCCTTTTGGGACTAGCCGGCAGCTTATGTGACCTGAACCCTTTTTGTGAGTCATCCTGCTTTGTACACCTTTCCAGCAAATTAAATATATCTACATACTGATGGCGTCTGATCCAGCGCTGCAGGAATCAAAGAGCACCCTTCCACAGTTGCCTGGTCATAGTCATACAGGAAGGGCCCACATTTGCAGTGGCAGTGCTCCCCGAGCTCTCAACTGCAGAAGACCCCCAAGAAATTGAGGAAGAAACTGATGAGGAGCTCCATCTGCTGGAAGACCTGGAGCAGTGAGAGTGCCCCCCTGCCTCCGCACTTGTGTTTGTGCCCCAACCCTTGGACCTAACCCCAGTGCCTGATGCAATTGCAATGGGAGACTCACACTCCACTGCTGACAAGTCAGCGGGAGACCTCAGAACAGAATCTGAGGTCGAGGATGTTCCTGGGCCTGCACCTGCTCCAGATGACAGGACCAAAGCTGGGTCAGGGTGCAACTCCTTTCATGGACCTGGGGCAACAAGGCCTAGAGGAACCTGTAGGATGGAAGTTATGGGGCCTCCCACACTGAGGTTTAGACCAGAGGTCCAGTGTAGAAGACCAAGACCCAGGTGCTGGGATGATCAAGGCTGCCAACTCTGTGATGAAAGGTTTGGGTAGAAAAAGGGAGGCCAACACTAGCCATCCCAAAGGCACAGCCTCAGGCAGTCTCCAAACTGAAGCCTGAGCAGAGGATGTTGGGTCCAGAGAACTGAGTAATTGCATGGCTGGGTTTCTCTAGCCAGGTACCATCCAATCCCTGATGATGCGAGACTACTAGAGTGGAGCAAGGCTTGCTCACTTGGAGACGGCATCCATGCAATTGCCTGGATACCTGCTGCTAAAGCTGAGGGTCACGATTACCATCCATGGCTTGGCCCTGGTCCCATTCTTGCCACTGTGCCACTTGCCCCATTATGTGCCTCCTATCTAGGTATGCCTGAGACAGGGGCATAGGACCCATCCCTGAATCCTCCTCTGCAGCCCATAGACCTGCACTGCCCATCTTTACTGCGAGAGGAAGCAATGAGCAGCACATTCCCTGACTCCTCAGTGGGTGGAGCTTCACTAGTGACTCCCCCCCCCCCCCCCCGGATAAAATGAGCGGTGGACCCACAAGGCATGAATGTCTTGTCTCCTGACCCCTGTTCTAGTAGACATGACAGCGATTACAACTAGGGCTACCATCTCTGCTAGGTAGCTATCTATAGCGCTGAGTTAAAATAAGAAAACTTCCCTTTTTTTTGAGGAAAGGATGGCACACTTCTGCCTTCCTCTTTTTTTTTTTTTAACAATATCCAAATTACAGCCCAATCAAGTATTCATAATGTTATTTATTTATTTATTTGTTTGTTTATTTATTTATTCTTTAATGTATCAGGACAGCCACATATCAGGAGAGAAATGCACTCATTGAATTGTGGAAGCAGCAGCAGTGTGGAGAGCCGGGAGCAAAAGTGGGGTTCTCAGGCAGCATCTCTCCGTTACCTTCCCCACGCTGCCAAGCTCAGCCCCTATCCAGCCTCTGGACTTTGAAATGCCCAATGGGAAGCTTGGTTGCATCCCTTGGCCTGCCTTCAGCTTTGCTGGACATTTCTTCCAGCCCTTCCTGAAGACCTGGCCCCCTCCTGAGGCTTGCCCTGTACCACAGCCTCTATTCTTGGCCCCCCACTACGGGGTACGCCCACCAAAGCGTTGCCTCCATTGACTTCTCCACAGGTGCCATTTCCACAGTGATGACATCGGACACACAATGCATCACCACTGTGTGCTGCCCCAGGCAACCTGGAACCATGGTGAGTGTGTGGCTCCCATTCCCCTTCACTCTGGGATGCAGCACCAAGTTATTGTCAGCGTCTGCACACCCGACCTCGTGCCTTTGAAATTGAGTGGCTGTGAATCAGATCTCTTTGGACCTAAAAGCAAGGTATTTTCACCCTATATGGAAGAACCAGGACTGCACCAAATTTCTCAAGCCTCTACAGTGCTCACAGGCATGCACCTAAGGGGTTATATATGTAATACTTAAAGAAAGCAATTTCCTTACTTCCCATGAAGCTTGCAGTCCCATGTTACTGTATACCTGCAGGACTACAAGCTCATTTTCAAAGGGAATTTCTTTGCACAGTTTCCCTTTGATAATGCAACTGGAATGAACAACCCAGGTACATGCATACCCATGAACTTTGCACCTACATGGCAGAAGGTAAACATATGCATGTGAAAGTGGAGACAGAGATTGATAATGAACTCTCCCTGCCTAGCAGCTGCACAAATAATTTTCATTGATGTACCCTTAGACCGTAACTTTAGAACAAGCGCATGCATGCCCATATTTGCATGTATGTGGGTGCACGCACACATATGCATGAATTTTATATCATCCACGGAATTGCATGCACATTAAATAAAATATGCCTATTCATGTTATGTGTGCTCCTAATTTTAAACATTTGAACGTTCAAATGTTGTTTGTGTATTTTCTTTACCACTTTGTCGGCTTTATAGGCATACATCAGCACATTTTACAACATGTACGCCTGAAGGAAATTACCAGTTTTAACAATTAGTCCACCAGTTTGTCCTGTCTATCTCTAGATCATCAAAATCAGTCTAGTTATTAAGCTGTACTTCTCCCAGTTTACCTTGACCCTTCACCCAGTGAGTATTTGGCCATAAAGAGTTTATTCTGACTTACACCTGATAAACAGCAAAAGTATATCTGCGCAGTTTATAGGGATGTGCACAATTTTTTTTTTTCGGTTCATTTTCATTTTTGGGTTTGGGGTGGACCATTTCGGTCCACTCCCCAAACCTGAAAACTTTTTTCGTTTCGTTTTCAGAAACGACCCGAAGAAAACCTCCACCCCAACCCTTCAAATTTACGTAATTACAACCCCCTCACATCCTGATTCCCCCCAAAGACTTATTAAAAGCCCTGGTAGTCCAGCGGGGTCAAGGGAACGATCTCTCCCTCTTGGGCTGTCAGCTGCCACTAATCAAAATGGCGCCGGTGGCGCTTTGCCCTTACTATCGGTCTGCCTCAATCATCATTGCAACCTTTACAACTTGTCCAGAATGCAATAGCCAGAATACTATGCAATGCTTCACGTAGGGACCACATCACACCACTATTATATCACTTACATTGGCTTCCAATTCCATACCGCATTTCCTACAAAATTTTGACTACGATTCATAACTTATTATACAACCCCAACTCAATCTGGCTATGTTCACTTGTAAGATTATATAAACCAAACAGACAACTTAGATCCATGAATAAATGTATGCTGGAAATTCCCACTATAAAATCTGCAGGTCTAACATTAACCAGAAAACGAGCGTTTTCGATTGCAGGTCCTACCTTATGGAACTCAATCCCTGAGTATATTCGTTTAACAGAAAACCAAAATGACTTCAAAAAAGCATTAAAAACATACTTATTTACTTGTGCTTACAATATATCTGAATGAATATCCCACCTCTGCTTCTTACAATGCTTGAGACACTGAAAACCAGTTGTAAAGTAACTGTAATGTACTATATTTTATTGTATATTTTCTGATATTATGTTTATTGATACTATGTATGTTTTAATATGTAAACTGCTAAGATGAATAGACTACTACCCCTAGTGCGGTATATAAAAACTTTAAAATAAATAAATAAAATACTATGTGACAGGGGCTACCGGTGCCATTGGTCGGCCCCTGTCACATGGAAAGAGCAATGGATGGCCCACTCCATTTTCAAAGATGGCACCAGCCATCCATTGCTCCTACCATGTGATAGGGTCCGACCAATGGTACTGGTAGCCCCTGTCACATGGTAAGGGCAAAGGGCCACCAGCGCCATTTTGATTCCTGGCAGGCCTGATGGCCTGAGAGTGGAAGATCGTCCCGGGACCCACACTGTACCACCAGGGCTTTCAGTTAAGTCTTGGGAGGGGGATCAGGATGGTGTGTGTGTGTGGGGGGGTTGTAATTAAGTAAATTTGAAGGGTTGGGTTGGGTTTGGGGTTTTTTTTAAAATGTGCCCCTCCCCCCTGTGCTAACCTGAAAAACAAATTTTTCGCAAATTTCTGGGAAAATCCGTTTCAGGATTCAGATCTCCCAAACCAGGACGAATTAGGCAATTTCTTTGAAATTACCTAATTTGTTCTAAACGAATGCACACCCCTAGCAGTTAATAGCCATATGCGCTGTGTTCTCAGATTATAAAATTGCAATTTATGTACGTATATGTTGGTCCTACCCCAGAACACCCCTGACCCATCCCTAACCCGCCCTTTTATTACATGAGCAAATTTATTCACTCACCAATACTTGCACATTAATGTGCAAGGTTTATAAAATAGCACCTGCACAAATACGCACTATGATAACTTTGAAACTGGCTTGCATGCACACATTTGCACGCATAAGACGGCCCACACCCAGGTACGCAACCATTTTATAACATACATGCGCATATGCATCCATGTTCTAAAGTAGTCTGGCCTCGCACACATGTGCGCCAAACTTTAACTGGTCATGTGCATGCGTCCTCTAATCCCGCTTCCACCGAGTAAATCGGGGATTTCAAAACGGGTGCTCTCTGATGCTATTCTCAGTTTTAACAGTTCATCCCCAATTTGCCCAGTTAAGAGAGAGGTCCTCCAACCCACCTTGGTTTGGTTGCCTTCACTGTCCCCCAGTTTGGCCCAACCCTTAAAACCCCACAGATATTCCTAATTTTCTTTAAATTTTAACTTACATAGCATCCATAACAGACATAAACAGCAGGGGTCTCAGCGCACTTCAGGTCACATCAGTATTACACGTACATCTTAAGTTCATGCCCTGAAATGCTAATGCCCTGCCCAGATCACTCCCACACCCACCCCCTTTTGAAAACTTTTGAGATGTGTGTGCTGTGGGAGATATTCTTATATCTTGATAGCTTTTAAAATCTGTTCGACACGCACAAGCCCGTTTCTTTGTGCACCCCTTAATTAATATCAGGCTTTTAAAATTCACCTCTATTTGTGCACCATCTGCTAATTTATGCATGTGCATCTCTTTTGAAATGTGTCTTTGCATGTGCTCTTAGGCATTTAAAAGTCATTTTCATGGATAAGATATTTTATCAGCTGTAACTTATGCTGGTGGGTTTGTAAATTTTCAAAGTGGACTTAATTGTAAATCTGCTTGGATAATAGGTGCAACTTATCTGTGTATTGGTTGGCTAACTTATTCAAGATCTATTACTATTACCCCCTTTATAAGTATTTGATGAACTCTGTTGATCATTTATTTTGTACAAATGATATTTAAAATCTTTTATTAATGAATGTTATTACTGTGTTTATAAAACACATACCGAAATCTTCATATGCATCACTAGATTACTGGTAAGGTAGCCTATCAATTAGAGTGAACTACTTAGCCATAACTATTCTTGTCCTAAATATTACAGATTGCTTTGCTGGTTGCAGTTTTGGAGCACAGATTCATTATTACAGTAATTGTGTTTGGTTTTGTTAGATAATTCTTATATATGGTTGAAATAACTGCGATTTGACCTTATATTGTATATTATCTTCAATTGCATTGTAGGTGTAGTAAGGAATTTTACTGTCAGTGATAAATATGACAGTTCTTCTGAGAAATTACTATTCAAATATTCTGTGCTATGAGCATCAGAAAGAAATTGCCACCTACTGCCACCTTACAGTTTTTAATTATATACTGTATGTTAAGGGTTAAAAGAACCATTTGATGATTAAAATTACATTTTGCTTTAATAAAGCTGTGTTTTAATGTAGCCCATTTAAATTCATAATTCAGCAGGCAGTGGCATCAATCATTTTTGTGCCTTAGGGAAATGCACAGTATTTAGTAGGCTACTGTGTTCAGTGAGTTTCTCTCTAATTTGTACCTGTGCTAAAAATCCTTATTGGATGAGATCTTATAATGTAACAAATAATTTCAATGGTAATAAATCAAATGTCATAATGACTGGAAAGTATTTGTTTACTTTGAAATATATATTTCTTAAAAGTTGTCATGATTCTTTGTAGAAAACATACCCTATTATTCATAAAATGTATTTTAGGTAAGATCATTGCTATATAATAGGAATGTGCTTTCATTTGAAATGACATAGACACTGTCAAGTTACATTATCTATATTGTTTCATGTTTTTTAATCAAAATGACATAGAAACCCCAAATTTCCCTTTGTTGTTTTCAATGCACATTAATTCAAAATAGTGTGCATTAACAGAAATATAATATACTAATTTTAAATACTGTATACTACCTATACATTAGATCAAATTAGTGTGCACTAACTCATATAGCACAAATAAATCATAGAACACATACTAAATCAAATAGTGCACATTATTTTGAGTTAGTATGCACTATTTGAGGTAGTATGCTCTAATTTAATTTAGTGCATGCTGTTTGAATTAATGAGCATTAAACCCAAAATCTGTGCTTAAAAAATATAGGAAATAAACTAAAAAATGAAAAATGAAACATATTTTGCTATGCACATTTCTACTATACAAATCTTTTTAATTGCAGAATTATGGCTTTTTTTGCTTGTGCATTCCAAGTTTAAACTTTTAGAATAAAAACTTGACTTAATCCTGGTTATTTATATTGCAAGAAGTAATTTTAATTCACTGAAAACACATTTAACAAATGTTGTTATCTCATATATTTTTTTACACGTTTTCATTTTTAGATTTCCCGGGCTGGAGATTTATTAATCGAAGTGTATGTGGAAAAGAAGGAACCTGATTGTTGTGTTATACTTAAGGTTAGTAACTCAAATAATTATTTATTTGCTTTTTATTAAACTTTTCTTCATACCTTCAGAGAGATATGTTCTTGTTGCACCGGAGGTGGACCCTTGGGCTGAGGTGGGGTTGACGCAACCCGTAGGTAGGGACCTACTGGTCCCCACAGTCAGCAGGCGAAGTAAGCTGATAGACGGAGGGCTGCTGGCACTTCACCAATACCAGCCCTCGTTCCCAATACCAGCCCTCGCACCCAAAGGTTGAGCCTTTGGGTGCCGGGGCCGGCTGGACTTAGGTGGGCCTCCGTATGTCATTGTCAATGGAGAGGTCAAGGTTAGCCCAGATACAGCAGTAGAGAAATGATACAGTCTAGTACTGGATGAGGTAGTGTACCAGAGATGTGGATGCCAAAGGAACAAAGTCAGACAGGGGGCACCTGAGCAAGAGCAGGCCGAAGCCTGAATAGGCCAAGTCCAGTACGTAGGCTGAAGAGGCATCATAGAGCAAGCTTGAGTCAAGGCTGGCGGAAATCTGGAAGTAGTGGCAAGCAAGGATGAAGTCTGATCATGGAGATAGTCAAATGTAGTCAGGCAAAGC
The DNA here is from genome assembly GCF_901001135.1 of Rhinatrema bivittatum. Lineage (NCBI taxonomy): Eukaryota > Metazoa > Chordata > Amphibia > Gymnophiona > Rhinatrematidae > Rhinatrema > Rhinatrema bivittatum. The sequence goes on from NC_042615.1 coordinate 166,201,999, forward strand.
AGAGGTCTGGGCTTGGAGAGAGGCAATGGAGTAATCAGGCGATGCAGAGGTCTGGGTCTGGAGAGAGGCAACAGAAAAGTCAGGCAATGCAGAGGTCTGGGTCTGGAGAGAGGCAACAGAATAGTCAGGCAATGCAGAGGTCTGGGTCTGGAGAGAGGCATATACTGGCTCGCATAAATAGGATGCGGCCATTTTATAACATACACGCGTATATGTGCACATGTTATAAAATAGGCTGAACACATGTACATGTGCGCACAAGTTTATAATGGATGTGCAAATGCCACCTCTAGTGCATAAGTGGGGGAATTTTATGAGGGATGCATGCTGATGCAATTGGCCATTTTCCCAGTTTGTTCCCAGTTCACCCAGTTAAAGGATAGGACTTCCTAAGCCCCCTAGTTAAATAACCTCCCTTTTACCCTGTTAACCCCAACCCTTAAAACCCCACTCACCTCTTTACTTTTTTTTGTTTTAGGACTTAAACACCATCCATACAGAAGTAATGTCACATGGCAGGGGACCCCAGCATGTGCTTATGTGCATAAGTCTTTACGCACTGTTTTCATTTAGAAATTACAGATCATTCATGCTCTGCTCAGACCATGCCCAAGCCCCACCCCTTTTTTTACAAAATGTTTTTTTGTGCGTGTAGCAGAAGATACACACATACTTGGGCGGCTTATAAAATCCACTTGGCATATGCCAACCCAAGATATTCACATATCTCCCAGTTTGGGCTTGCCGAAGGCTTTTAAAATTCACCTACTGAATCACAGTATCAATTCCATGTTTCCATGCTACAATAATAACTATTTTAAACTTAGAGTGCTTATTCAGGGACAATATCATTTAAGGGAGGCAATTAATAAGATATCATAGGTAAATAAATAAATAAAATTTCTCTTTCAGTTGCTAGATGTTTTGCTTTGATTTCAGAATCCAAAGGCTCTTGATTCAGAATTTTACCATCCAGTCTAATTTTGATATCTGAAAAGCAGTAGATTTTTTAAATAGGTATGTGCAGAGTTAAAAATTTAATTGGGGGAGGAGGAATAGCGTAGTGGTTAGAGCAGTGGACTATGAGCCAGGAGACCAGGGTTCAAGTCCTGCTGTTGCCAGTGTGATCTCTCAGTTGAGATCAAATGTCAGTATATAAAACTAATAAATAAATAAAAACTTTTATTCATTCATTTTGCAGGTAACAATCATTCATTTGGTTCATTTCAAATGGAAACATGTTTTTTTGTTCATTTTTTTACCATTATAGTCAATGAAAGAAACAATGCAGCATATTTTGGGCCCCAAATTGGAATTTTCAAATCATTTCTAATGAAATTGGTGGATAGACATCATTAGAAGGGAGAAAGCATGCCAACTGAACAAGACTATGTCAATATGGTATCAAAAGTGGCATGAATAGACCAAGGATCCTCAGTGGGGCAAAATGGTACCAGCAGTGGCAGGATTTCTCCAATGCACCATCAACAAAGCAAACCAGCAGCATCAGTGGCAAGAATATCCCAAGGTTCTAAAAATGGAGTAGAGGTCACCAGAAATAATGGCATAAACCCCTCCAGAGCTGTATGAAAGAGGAAAAGTGGCACTAAATGTAACATGAGGAGCTGAAAATGCCATGAAGGGGAAATAAAGGACCAAAAGAGGCAAAAAAATTCAACAAGGTAGTCAACACAATGAAAAAAGTGCCATGAAAACCCCAAAGCATCATGAAAGGTACAAAGCAGCCATCTAGAATGGCAAGAACACACCAAGGCTCCAAGAGGGGTGAAATGCACCAACCAAATTGGTAGAAAGCCCTAGGCATGGAGAAACTAGAGGTAATCTCTGGAGGAGGTCTAATGTAATTTCCACATTGCATCATTAGGTGAAAAAACTAGCTATTTAGGATTGAAGTTGGTCTTCACTGCAATCTAAGATGCTACTGACTAGATGCATCAAAAGCTCTAATCATTTGCTGTTTAATATCCAATGATTCAGGGAATTCAAGACATGATTCTTCTTCTGAATCAGTTGTATTTTTTTTTTTAATACTGCTTCCATCACCTGAGAAGCAGTAATAATGAAGGAAGCTACACTTTTGCTGCCTCTGCCTTTGACTGTGGTATAATCTATTGAAAGCTAAATACTGGAAGAAACCAATATGGAAGTTGGTTTCTTCCATGGTTTCTAAGAACCATATGGAAGTTGTTTGAAGACAAAGTTTAAGAGGGCATGAAACCATTAAAGATAACTGAATAAGACCTGTGTAAATCAACAGATTATCAAGACCTAGCAAATACTGTAATGGAAGGAGATTTGGAAAGAACCCCAAAGATAGCCAAAAGAGAGGTGAAAGCAACCTAACATACCAAAATTGGTTTAGAGCAGTGGAGGCAGCAGTGACATTAGTTGGTAATAAAAATAAATAAAATAACAACATAAACAGTAGGAGCAGAGCAATGTAGTAAGAAGAGTAGCTGAGAATCTCACACAGTGTATGTACCTCAAGAGCTGAGGTGTGAGGAAAAATGTCATCAAAAGCCCAAGCACCAGGAGTGGCATGAAGAGTCCAAGGGGTGATGCAATAAGTGTGCAAAGCAATGGATGGCCATATCAAGACCAAGAGTCTGTATGTACTCTAACACAAGGGGATTTGGAAAAAACCTCAGACAGCAGAGCAAAGGAGAAAGCACCGTTATGTATGGATATTGGTTTAGAGCAATGGTGACAGCATTGGTGTTGATGAATAAAAAGAGAAAAGGTATAAGCAGGGCAAAACAGCAAGAAGACTGACAGAAAACCCTCAAGGTGTACCTCAAAGGCTGACTCAGGAGAAAGAATGGTATCAAAATCCCAAAGCACCAAGAGGGGCAAAGCAGTACCATGAGTGGCACAGCAATCATGCAAAGCTATAGATGGCCAGAGCAAGACCAAATGTTGGTAAGTATCATAAGGAAAGGGCTTTGAAAAGAGCCTTAATGACAGCTGAAGCAGAAGAGGAAGCACCATAAGGCACCAAGAATGGCTTTTCCTTTGGATCCCTTCAAGAGGACTTTGTGACATGGTGTGAGGAAGCCACACAGGGGCCTGTCTTTGGCACAGCAAGGCTGGTTTGCCCAGAAGTTAACTCAGGAGGGTACAAGCAGAAATGCAGGACTGGATCCTTCCCTCAGCAGCCAGGGCAAGGAGATGGTCAGTTTTCAGCACACTCATGTTCCTCTGGCTTTCATAGCTGCTGTCTCTTCAGAGCATTTTACCTCCTCAATCCCCATCCTGGGGAAGGTTAAGGCAGGCTTCTTTTCCTTCTCAACTGTGCCAAGGCCCTTCTTTTGACTAAAGAACATAGGGTGTGCCCCATCTGGTGTATGTCAACCTGCAGCACTATGGGGTTCTTGAAACAGTTGGAGGCATGGATATCTCATTGATTCTACCAGTAGCATATGCTTTTAACAAAAAAGCAGATCGAGCCATGTACATGTTAAATACATATAGCTGGTACAGTGAAACTGTGAATTGAAACATAGAAACATGGCAGCAGGAAAAGACCATATGGCCCATCTAATCTGCCTAGCCATCCAATTAATTTAGCATTATAATTCTCATCACTTCTTTAGAGGTTCCCTACATGTAGCCTATGATTTCTTGAATTCAGATACTATTTTTGTCTCAACCTCTCTGCAGAGAAATATTTCCTAAGGTTAATCCTATCCCCTTTCAACCTTATTCCATGACCCCTCATTCTAGTGCCTCCTTTACAGTGAATAAGGCTCACCTCCTGTGCATGGAAACCTTTGAGATATTTGAATGTCTCAATCATATGTCCCCTATCTCACCTTTCCTCTATGCTATACATGTTTAGATCTTTAAATATATCCCCATATAGTTTAGAATGAAAAATACTGACCATTTTAGTAGCTACCATGTGGACCAACTCTATCCTGTTTATATAACATAACAAAAAAACATACAAATGAACGTAGAAAAGGACCAAATGGTCCATCCAGTTTGCCCAGCAAACTTATGGTAGTATCTGCTGTGCTGTATAGGTTACCCCATGCTTATCTGTTTCCCAGACCATAAAAGTGAGGGCCTTTTTTAGTTGCTGTTTGACTCCAGTTCTCCGTTACCCCTGTACTTATCAGTTTCTCAACTCTATAATTTTTCACTATCCAATTGAGATCACAGCAAGGACCTGTACAGGGGAAATGGCTCATTAAATCAGATATGGTTCTATCTGTTACTTGGATAACTGTTGTAACTGTAGAGAAAATACATGTTAACAAATGAAAATGCCAAAGACATAGTGCAGGGAATCACAAACAGCACAACAGCATTAAAACCCTAAGATATAGAGTGCATCAATTGCAATGAGCACGAAGGTATAAATATCTCTAAGGCATAGAGTGAGGTAAATTAGAAACAGCACAAATGTGACAAAACCTCCAGAACAAAGAGTGTTGTCATTTATAAACAATTCAAAGCTGTGAAAAACCCTAGGCATAGAGTGCAGCAATTGCTAACAGCACAAATGTGTCCAAACCCCTAAGGCATTAAATATAATCAATTGTAAATAGTACAAAGGCCTAGACAAGCCTAGACAGCAATAAGGAAAATAATTAAAAAGGTGGGGTTTGAGGAGAAACTTTTATTTTTCTTCCTTTTTTCCTGGTTTTATTTTGTGAACAAAACGTTCCAGGATAACAACAAAGGAAGCAAAGTAGAAGACTTAAGAGGAATTGTAGAGAAGTAGGGTAAAAGATTAATGTCAAGAACCAGAAAAGAGGTGAAGTAGGAGGAAACATTTATATTTTATTTTATTTTTCCACATTTTTTATTTTGGGGACAAAACATCCCAGTATAACAAAGAAAGACGTAGGTTGAAAGACCTAGACTGGGATCCAAATAGCAAGCAACTCATGGACACCAAAATTCCTAATGTGGTACATCAGAGACATAGAAGGTAGGTAGAATGGCAACAACATCCTTAAGGTGTTACATCAGGAGCATGGAAGTTAGGCAGAGTAGCAGCAAGACCCCTAAGGTGGTAAATCTGGAACATGGCAGCTAGGCATACTATCAGCAAGAGCCCTGTGTTATATCTGGTACATGGCAGGTAGGAAGAGTGGCAGCAAGACCCTAAGAATGTACATCAGAGGGAAAGTAGGTAGACAGTGTATCAGCAAGACTCCCAAGGTGGTATATCTTGGACATAATAACTAGACATAGTAGCAGCAAGACCCCTAAATGATATATCAAGGGTATGGCAGCTAGGCCAAAAGGTAACAAGACCTCCAAGGTGCTTTCAGTTGTCATGCCACTCTCATGGATATTCTGGAAAGCCCAGAAAATGCAGATTGATTTTCAAAAACATCAACTTTTTATGAAGTCTGGCACCAGCCTGGACTGATGATGCTCACAATGTCTCTTGCCATTGAGAAAACATATTTATTGTTCACATTGGTAGGTGAGTAGGAACGATCATGCTGAGCCACTTTGGCTAGGTCTAGATAGTAGATAGACTGTGGACTTATGTGCCTAATATGCACATGTAAACATTTTCAAGATAGGCTCTGTGAGATAGCATATTGTAGATATTTTGGCTTCAGTACCTTTTGCTGGACTGGGCCGAGGGTCTCTCTTGCCAGCTGCCTTAGCTATGACCTTTGTCAGGAGTGATGGTTTTGTTTGGGCAATGTGGCTTTCATGTATTGAGGTTAGGGAGAAAGTGGTAGCTGCCATGGTGTTGCTCCTGCTTGCAGTTCTCTCTGGTGTGGCCACTCTTTACTGTGCTATATTCCCACTGTGCCTCTCCCTCTGGCATTTCTGTTCATACACTATACCTGCCAGTATTTCCTTTAGGTATGTGAGACACTGGGATTGGAGGGTAAAACTTCTTTTCATCAGTGGATCACTCATTGTGGCAAACATGTATGTATTTTCCGTCATAGATTTCAGTCATCCTGCTGCAAGGAGTCCACAAACCACAACATCTCTGTTTCATTTCCCTCTTACTTTTGGAAACGCTCTAACTTTTCTTCCAGAATATTTATTATAGGGATGGACCCACCCAGGGTGATGCTTCTGTAACTCAGATCCTCCATGGCATACTTGAAGGACTTTGGGATTTGTATCATCTGCCTCATCATTACCCGATCATGATGGCCATTCTTTCATGTTGCTGATAGGCTATCACATGAAGTATGACAGGTAGCTGTCATCTGTGTGTGCAGCATAGCCCACCTACACCCTGTTGCTTGGCCCCTACTAGAGCTGCTGCCTAGCACTTCCCTCTGCCAAATACCACAAGTCTGTCTTTAGGGAGAGTTAAACATTCATAGCATTCCCATTGGTTCTGATATCACTGGTAAAATGCACGCTTCTCTCCTCTGCCTTAGCTTGCTGCACCTATATGTGACTATAGTACTGGTTGTACAGAGTGAGAATAAACCACCTACTAAATATAATCCTGGAGGTCAGTTTATAATTAGGGGTTAACACATGTAGCAGATGCTTAAAACCTTCATTTCCCACTGCCTCCAGGGTATGATAATCCAGGGCAATAATTTTCCTGATGAACCTGATTACTACATATGATGCTGCCTGCCTCTTGCCTCGGGACAGTGATTATATATAACACCACCCCATTTTCTTTACAGTGGGGTGCCACCTGATTGGTGGAAAGGGCTGAGGCATCATGTTGAGGAAACATGTTTCCTTTTCAACCCCTTTGCTTTGATTTTTTGTTGGAGTGACAGAAGCAGGCCACAGGCGATTACTTCCCCCTCCTCTGAAGTTAATGATAGTGAGTGTTGCTTCTGTATGCGATGCTATATTCTAGTGTTTGTCAGATGCCCCACTTGCTTCCCTTGACTGATGTCCTTCCTGCAGTGAATACATTGAGCAAAATGCATGTCCTCTCTCCCTTTAAAGTGCCTCTAGGCCAGGGAAGTCTTGCGCAATCTCTTCTCTACATCCTTGCTGGTTAATGCTGGCACAGAAGTTGAAGTTCAGGATTTATCCTGAGAAGGAAAATCAGGCACATCACTCACACTTTCTACCTGTACTGCCTTCTTTTCCTGGGAGTTAATTTTAGTATCATCAGTTTCATTAATCTCTCCTATCACTTTACTGGAGGCTAAAATGTTACTGGGTAAATCTCCCAATTTTTTTTCAGATACTAGTTCTTCAATTTCTGATTTTAAGAATCCCAGACAAGATTTTTTCTTCAGAATTAGTTGTTGAAAATACTGTCTCCATTGCATCATAAGCAAAGTCATAGAGGTTGAGAAGTATACTGCTGATTTTGCTCTTGTATTTCTGCTGCCATTGTCCATGCCCCTGCCCTGATAATGCCAGCTTTAGATGGCTCTCCAGCCTTTTCCCTTTGCTCTAAAATAAGAGGGAGAGGAATAGGCATTGGTGGCACATGCTCTTCAAATTTTACTTTCTTCTGCCTTGAACTGGTTTCCACTAATGCTATTCTGTGGCAAAACAAATTCTCTTTTCAGTTTAGGGGCAGGACTGCCTTTTTTCTCACTGCTGCCACTAGGGATGTGCAGCAGGGATGGATTCATCCCATTTGGTATTCGTATTCGTTGGGACCCAAATCCGTTGCATCCGTTCTCGGGGGACCCCGATCCGTTCATTAGTTACATATGTATTTGTTTCCCAAGAAAATCCCCATCCCAGCCTTTTAAATTTAATTAACTACAACCCCCCACCCTCCTGACCCCTCCAAGACTTGCCAAAAGTCCCTTGTGGTCCAGCGGGGGTCCTGGAGCACTCGGGCTGTTGGCTGCCGGTATTCAAAATGGTGTTGATAGCCTTTGCCCTTACTATGTCACAGGGGCTACCGGTGCCATTGGTCGTCCCCTGTCAAATGGTAGGAGCAATGAACGGTCGGCGTCATCTTGTGCTCCTACCATGTGACAGGGGTCGACCAATGGCGCTGGTAGCCCCTTTGACATAGTAAGGCAAAGGCTATCGGCGCCATTTTGAATACTGGTAGCCGACAGCCCGAGTGCAGGTGATTGCTCCAGGAACCCCGCTGGACATCCAGGGACTTTTGGCAAGTCTTGGGGGGGTCAGGAGGGTGGGAGTTTATTAGTTAGGATACGTTGTATTCGTGGGGGTTCACCATACATTTTGTGACCCCCACGAATACAACGAATATGGCATATACATTGCGGATTGCCAATACGTTGCAAATGAATGCACACCCCTAACTGCTGCTACTAGGCTGGGCTGGCTATGCAGCAAATACACTCCCCCTACTATTCCCTGCTCTGCCTTATCCTCTCAGTGGCATGATGGAATTTGAAGTGCCTATTCAGGGTTTTGATATCACAAAGGAATTTAATTTATATTGTACCACTCTAATGTATACAAACATGCCTATCACACACACACACACACACACTCACATGCATACATACATCACAAACATATGTTTTATGTGTGTGCACTGCTGACTGACTGCTTTTCCACAAACAAAAAATCTGTTACTAGAACAAAGAAAGCTGGCAGCCAGGCAAAACTCTTCTTCACTTCAGTGTCTCTGCTAATGTCACTGCACTTCATTGTGTTGTGTCAACACTTAGACAGAGACAAAAATAAAATTGCTAGCATGGCTTCAGTCTCTGCTCCACTCCTACCCTCCCCCAGGGAACAGAGATAGCAAGCAGTACCACTGCCTTTCTCTTTTTCTTACAGTGATTGAGATCACTGCAGTGGAGAAGATCAGAAATAGCCCTCTACCACTGCCAAAGCTAACTTTTTATAAGCTTTTTATTTTAACTCTGAGAGAGCTTCTCAAAAACTGATCCTTCTCTACCAGCTGCTAAAGAGAAAATAGAGAGTTTCTTACATATGCTCAGACCTTTCAGTGGAAGGATGTCAGCGTTAATTGATCCATATGGCAGCTAAAACCTAGATAAAAAGATGGTTCTCCATGATTTGTACTTTGTCTGATCTCCTTGCCAACTTGTCCTGCCTTTAGTCCCAGAAAGCTGTGATTTCAAACAGGCAAGACTTGATTGCTATAGTTACCAGGTTTTTATTTGCTCAGCCATACATTTGAATGGTGCCATAGACAAATGAGATGAAAAGTTTTGTTCAAATTCGAGGGACCCCCTCCATTCCTTCATGGGTCCACAAATGAAATGGAAATGGACTTATTTGTTGCAAATTACCTATCCATTTCAAATAAGTACATCCCTATTTTTAAACACTAATGCTTAACTGTGATGTGACTGAGATATTGTGCTACCTTAATAAAATATTTTTCATCAGCCAGAAATTAGAAATCAGCTGCTGATAATGGAAAATAATTTTATAAAGTACCTTTGCAAATTTTTCCCAGGATTCATCATTCCACTGTAAATATAGTGGAATGATACATTGTGAAAAAGACAACGGGGGGTGCTAGTGAGCTGGTGGCCACATCGCACTGGTGCAATTTTACCCACCACAGTTGCAGCCGCACTGCACATTATTGCCCCATAGCGCCAATAGGAAAGGTGTAGTTAATTCCGGTGCTACTGCCAGCGATAATGTACAAAATATTATCACCGCAGCGGTACCAGCATCAAAATATTTTTAAAACCGCCCTAACTTCTTCCCTTTCCCTCATTTAAATGTTAAAGTCGTGATGCGGCCCATCACGTTTTGATGAATGACCCTGTTTATTTGTTGGGAGTCTTTCCTATTTTATGCTATATATATATTTATAATTTTGATCTTAGAAAACTAAACAAACAATGTATCATTGTAAAAATATTACCATTCAGATAATAGAAAGAAGACTTATTTTCATTATGTACCATGGAGCTCTAGGGCTTTCATTTTTCAAAGAATATATTGGTAGTGAATTTTCAACTGGAAGCTTTCCAGAGTCATGCAACTAAGTTAATGAAAACATTTTGGCATGGGAATCAGGAAATAATTAATGGGTTTGCAAGGTTGGCATTTCTGCAAGGGTTCATGGATTTAGATGGTTTGTTCATCAAAGGAGCACATATGTTTTGTACCAGTCAGAAACTTACCATTTCCAGTGCTTCTTAACAAAACTCTGAAATGGTGCAATTTATCTCACAGGTATCACCTATGATGGAAGCTGAAGAATTAATAAATGGTGTGCTAGGAATAAAAAATATCACTTCAAGGAAAATGGACATCTGGATTGTGTACGAAGCAATTGAAAATGGAGAATTAGGTTGGTAAAGATGGATGGGGGGGTGCTATAAATTGGTTAAATATGTTAAGGTTATGCAAATCTTGTATCATCTGTAAGAAGTTGATGACATTTTTGCTGATTAATAACATTTTATAAAGCCTCTAGTTAATTGTAATGGAAGGTAGATAATTATTATATTAGCCTCATGCTGAAAGCCACACAGTTTGTTTGTACAGGCAGAAACAATAAAAACAAATTCTAAAGCTCTTTATTTTCCTTGTGAAAATAACTATATAACCTATGTAGGAAAATGATTAGCTGCCTATTTATGTAAATTAGCAAGAGAGAGAAGCAACTTCAGTTTTAAGTTCTATGAATAACCAAAAGCAGGAAGGAATTTTTCTGGGAAGGATTTCCTAAAAAAATATATTACCTGTACTACAGAAGCTTATGCAAAGTTCCAAAACAGTACACGTCAACCACTGCAGAATGAGGCAACAATGCTTAGCTCACATCAATGGAACTTTAAAACTAGGTGAAAAAAATAACAACAAACAAAATCTTGGATTAAGAGCCAAACGATTATAATTGATTAAAATGACTAACTTCATTAAAACCATCATATTTCTATTTTCAATGACGTCCATATTCAAAAGCCATTTAAATGGATAACGTAATAATTATCCATCTAAATGGCTTACCCAGGATTGAGACCCAGCCTCCAGGTCAGGCCCTGGCATCAGGCCTAGTTCTCTTTCTAGTCCCAGGCCTTGAGACCTGGCCTCTAGGTCAGGCCCCAGTATCAGTCTGGGTCCAGGTGAAGTCCCTGGTATCGGGACCTGACTTCTGGGCCTGGGCCCAGGCTACGGCCTAGGCTGAAGCCATGGCCTTGTATAGAGCCAAAGCCTAGGTTACAGCAACCTACTGCAACCTTGGCCTATGCAACACTAAGGCTTTGACCTTGGCCTGGGCCTTGGACTTGTGTATGCCAAGGCCACATTTGCAGCGACATACCATGGGACTTGGCCTATGCAAGGCCGAGGCTTTGGGCTGGACTTAGGCCTTGCTAGCAGATCCCCACCTGGCCGGGTAAGTGGTAGCTGGGGGAGGGGAAGGGAATCCTGGCCCTGGCATTTTTCAGTTGGCAGATCCCCATTTTTGTTTTTTCCTCATTTGGGGTTTTTAAAAAATATTAGATTTGGGTTTTTTTACATGAATGCAACGAATCAAACTTTCATGAACCGAAATTCATATGAAAACAACCTTTCGAAAATAAACCAAACAGCAAAAACAATGTTTTTTAGTGCTGCACATCTCTGTCTGGCTTGAAGGGAAAAAATGCATTTTTTGATTTACCCCATCGACTTTGATGGGACTGAATCAAATACTTCTAAAATGTTTTGGATTTTTCAGAGAACTGTGCCATTGTGTTTGATGGCCTGAAATGAATGAAAAATTACTTCATTGGCAGCAATTTTACATTCAGATCATCCAACTGCAAATCCCTAGTATTTAATGCACAAATTCCAAACTGATCTTGCCAATGACCGACACTATTACTAGTCTAGCACTGATCTGGCAGTCAAGCTAATTTGGTCAGATGGAGCAGGGTTATTAAACCATTCACAAACTTTGAAAAAAAAACCCAAAGCCAAATTAGGCAAAACATTTCAAGGGCTGGCTAAACAAATGCAAATATTTTGGAGCTGTTTTGGAAATTCTCTAATAGTGTCCCCATTTATACTTCACACTAACCGTTCTCAACTCTCACCTGAATGCACATATAACTAGCCTGGTTTTCAAGATATCCAAGGTAAGTAAAAATGAGAGAGATTACAAACATTGGTGACCTAACATATGAATTTCTCTCTTGCAGATCCATTCTTGCTATTCTCAAAACCAGACTGGTTAGGTGTACCTCTAGAACAGGGTTAAACTACCCATAGAATACTACTGGGAGCCAATTTTCAAAGCTCTGCATACATTAAGGGGTAGATTATCAAACTAAACTACTGACAGTCTGGCAGACCGACCTGGCAGTTTTTACCTCAGGTTTGCCTCAATAAAAAAAGCAAAACTACCTTGTTAATTTTGATTATTGCACACCAAAAGTACCAATACAAATTCATACCCTCTTTTTGTGTAAGTACTGTGTAAAGGCAACATAACATGTATATTTGAATATTAAAAACTATGGGGCAGATTTTTAAAAAATACGCGAGCGCGTACTTTTGTTCGTGCAACCAGAGTGAACAAAAGTACGCCGGATTTGAAAAGATACGCGCGTAGCCGCGCGTATCTTTTCAAATCCGGGGTTGGCGCATGCAAGGCTGCACAAAATTGGCAGCCTGCGCATCAGAGCTGCGTCAAAGCTGACATTTAAAGGCAATTGTTTTGGCGCAAAACTCCGCCTGAATGGTCACAGGGTACAGAATTAACCAATCCCACTGCAGCAAACAACACTGATGTCATCACCATTAGATAAAATAACTCCACTAGAAAATTCCACATTTAATCCATGTGGAAAGATGGTGTTGAGGGTATAAATCCATTACTGTTCACGTCTAATCAGGAGGGTTGTGAGATTGCCACCCTGCACCGGCGGTGTGACCATCTCAATCGCTCGGTATGCGAACACACATGTACAATCACAGAGTTTAGTCATCCAGTTTCCAACAAATGTTATAGATTGAAAGTTAACACTGATTGTGAATCTTCAGGGGTGGTTTCTGTGATTTATTGTCCATGTATGAAGCTGTATGTGGGTAAAACATCTTGCAAGATCAAAACACGGATTATAGGGCACAAATCTAACATCAAAAATATTAAAGAAAAGGCCCCTCTAGTATCCCATTGGACACAATTGTCCCATACAGTATCAGATTTAAAATTTTTTGTGATTGAGATGGTCACACCGCCGGTGCGGGGTGGCAATCTCAGGACCCTCATGATTAGATGTGAACAGAAATGGATTTATACCCTCAACACCATCTTTCCACATGGTTTAAATGTGGAATTGGAGTGGAGTTATTTTATCTAATGGTGATGACGTCAGTGTTGTTCGCTACAGTGTGATTGGTTAATTCTGTACCCTGTGACCATTCAGACGGAGGTTTGCGCCAAAACAATTGCCTTTAAATGTCAGCTTTGACGCAGCTCTGATGCGCTCCTCAATATATGTAAGACCTATGATGACAACAGGTATGTTTAACATCTGCTTACTAATAGTTAATAGGGGAAGTGGTGGTTAGTTTTGTATCAAACAGTCGTTGCTTTTGGACCCGTTTTGTTATTTTGGTCTATTTGTACCTGTGTTTGCATTACAGATGCTTGTGTGTTAAAAGTCCCCGTCCCCCCCCCGAGGCAGCCGGACTGGCGAAACACGGTCCGTGTTGGGGGATTTTGTTGGGAAATTTTTGTTATACTAAAAGGAGCAGCCGTTGTTTGAAAAGAAAATAAAGACTGTATATAAATCAGACCAAAAAGTTTTTTTCTGCACTTATATCTTTCATATCAACAGCTATGCATATAATTCCATATTTTAAATCTGGCAGCCGCAGTGCATGGTGGGCTGTTATCTGCATATATATACTGCAGCTCTTGATGAGGTGTAACTCTGCAGAAATCTCTTTTTAGGCCTAAAATGACAGGTTGAGGGGTCTGGGGGACGTGTAGGCTGAAGAACTAGAGGGTCTGGATGACCTCAAGATAGACTGGGCAAAACTGGTGGACTAATTGATAAAACTGGGAATGTCCTTCACATGTGCATGTGTAAAGATCTGCTTCCCTGCGTGTGTTAAAGCTGACAATGTCCTAAGGAAGATACAATAATTACATTAGCTTCAGCAACCGCTTAAAATTAGGAGCACGCATATGCGTGGTTGGTGTATTTTTAGCCATAAGCGCGCAATTGCATGCACTATTTAAAATTCCTACATGAGTTTGCATGCTCATTTTAAAATTATTATCCCTGCTTTTTTATTCCATAGACACAGAATGGGAGAATATCCTTAGAGATTTAGACCAATATTCTCTATTTTTGAGAATTAATGTGGTACAGTTGAAAATAATACACAGAACGGTAAAATAATTCATTCTGTTATTTGATATCCAGTGCTTTAGCTGAAGTATCTGCAACAGGTCATGGTACCCAGGGCCGGAGCAAGGGTATTAGGCACCCTAGGCAAACCTTCTGCCTTGCACCCCCTCCCCCTCCCCCCGGTCCAGACCCCAGCTCCAGCCCTGACCTCATTCACTCAGATAGGCCCCCCTCTCTTACACACACTTAGGTTCCTCACACAGGTTTCATTCACCCTTACACAGGCTCCCTCCCTCAGTCTCTCACTAATACCATTGCTCTCTCATTCACACACAATCCCTTTCAGTCACACACATACATACACACACACAAACAAAGGTGCCTTTCATGGTCCTCCGAGACTTTGCTTCTCTTGGCCGCAAGGAGGATGTGAGCTGCTCACGGCCTACCGAGTGTCTGCATTTCTTGGCCATGAGCAGGATGGGGAGGTTGCTCGCAGCCCGCCGAGTCTCTGCTGCTCTTGGCTCATCGAGTCTCTACTCCTCTTGACCATGAGTGGGATGGGCTCTGCTTGCATCCCCATATGGCTGCTCTTTACTGCCCCCTAATGGCTGGTGCCCTAGGTGACTGCCTAGTTCACCTATTGGGACACGCCGGCCCTGATGGTACCACATTGGCAAGCGATCCAGACTCTTTTTTTTTGTTGTATGTTTTAACTTTAGCATCAAGGTAACTTTCAATATGATAATAGCAAAACTTAATGAGGCATAGTTTAGTGAAGTTGTTTGATCGTGACGAGGTTTTGAATAACATCTGACAATATATGATTTGCATTGACAGTTCAATACCAGAAATGCTAAAACCAATCAAATATAGGACTCAGCCAAGTTAATTTAAACTTGTCTAGTTAAAACACAGATGGAAAATGCAGTGTTGTGCTTTATGCAGAGTGCATAACATTCAGTATGGTAATAGGACCTATTTTAGGAACTTTTTGCAATGGATGATATGCAAAGCAGAGGCATAGTTTCCATATGGTGGTAAGTAATGTACTTCTGCTTTCTGAGTTATGCACCATATGATAGATTATGACAGTTTATCATACAAACTACTATAAATAAAATATTGTTTACACTTCCATCCAGGAGTGAATTTGATAACATGCCAAATTCACCTGACTTTTTTAGAGAGGCATTTTTCATTCCCACAGCAATGATGCAGGAATATAGGCTATAATTAAAAGGCTAGACTGTATTTAGTGTCTGTCTTTTTTCAATTGCCAACAAAAATGTAAAGTTATAAACTACATAAGAGATAGGTAAGGTAAAGTCTCATTTGAAAAGTTTTCCAAACCTAGATAACAGCTGTCTTTTAATCTCTGCTGGTTCATTCTCCTTCATTAATGATTTCAATGGCAAGGTGGGTATTTTTTTTTTTTATAATTTATATTCCACATTTTATGGGACTGGTCAGTCACTTCAAGGCAGATTACATTTAGGTATCATAGGTATGTCCCTCTCCCCAGTGACCTGGATTGGCCACTGTTGGAAACAGGATGCTGGGCATGATGGACCCTTGGTCTGACTCAGCATGGCATGTTCTTATGTTCTTAAGGGGTCATTTACTAAGCTGTAGTATTTTTCCCTGGAGAGAAAAATACTGTGGATTTTACTAAGCCGCAGTATTCTCTCTCTATAGCCACTCTGGAAACCATGGGGCAATTTTCCTAGCAGTAAAATACCATGGGGATAAATACTGCAGGTTACTAGGTCCCTAAATTCCACATGATGGCAAGCTCTTTGCCCAGGGCAAACACGTGAAAACCTCTGGTGGTCTTGTGAGGACCCAACCCTCCCCCTCCCCCCGCCTCCCCTAAAGGTGGCCCCAGTGCCCAATTTAAAAAAAGATTAAAAATAGGACAAAGTGAGGAGGAGGAAATCCCTACCACTGTGATTCCATCCAGGGACTTGGTTACTGCTGCTGACGTCTCACAGCCCAGCATCACATAAAATCATTTTGTGTAGTCAGTAGGTGGGAGAGAGTGAGGAGGAGGAACTCCCTACCCCTGTGATTAAATGCAGGGACTTGGTCGCTGTTGCTGATGTCTCTCAGTCTGGCACTGCATAAAATTGTGGCATGCAGTGAGTAGATGAGAGAGCATGAGGAGGAGGAACTCCCTAATGCTGTGACTCCATCTGGGGATTTGGTCGCTTTTGCTAATGTCTCCCAGCCTAGCACCTTATAACATTGTGGCGTATAGTGGTACTCTGCTGCCACTATGTGCCAAAGAGAATCACCCCTCTGTGTCTATGTTCTTGGAAGTCCTCCTTCTTGCAAATCTTAGTTTCTCCAAAGGTATGGGAAAGAAGAGAAAGGGTAATCAGTCGTTGGTCCCACCCTCTTCCCAATCTACCTTTCAAACGACCCAGTTAACTGGAATCCTTTAACTTTATCAGTCAAGATGTGGGATGAGTAAAACTTGGAGCATGTGGTGACACTGCTTCTGTGCAATCTGAGACCTTGGTCTCTCTAAGTTCCTTGGGCCCGAGTCCACCGCAAGTACCTACTCTTTTGAGACCTGGAGAAGGATCTGAGGTCCCTATCAATATTCTTACTCCTTCTCCGGTAGGGAGGCCTCAGCTAGAACTAGGAGTTATGATATCTTCTCCTGTGATGAAAGCTAGACCTGCCTCAATAGCTTTAGAATCACTTTAAATGGCCGTTTCTAATTTGGAGTCCTCTTTAACTGCAAGGATAGACTCAGTTTTTAGTTTAATTAAAACTTTGTCTGTTCAACTTAATAATCAGACACAGATAACTTCAGAACATACTGAGCAAATTGCCAAAATGTCTGTTATGTATACTAATTTGTATTATGTAAATAACCAATTGCTTTACAGGAAAATAGAAAGCATGGGTAATTATTCCAAACTTTTGAGTTTGAGATTTTTAAATTTCCCATATTGCTCTTTGATTTCTTTTATGGAGATACTCAGAAGGTTTTATTTGGACATTCTGAAAATCTCCAAAGAGGCAATTCCTGAGATTTCTAAGGTATATTACATATCAGGGAGAAAAGGTTATGATTCTCAGAAGGTGGAAAATATGTTGGTTAAATCCAAAGAAAATATTTTGGATTTATTTAACTTTCTTGAAGAATCAGATTCTACAATTCAAGATAGAACTACTTTGTTAGTGATATTTGCTATGAGAGTATAATAGATAGTGGACCTTGAAATTGTTTTTTCATTTTAAAGAGAATCATTTTTTAAGTTATAGGATAAATATATTTCCAGATACAGTCAAAGAGACGCAAGCACATAGGAGATTGTTTTTCATTATAAACCTACGGTTTTAGCTTAGGTGCAAATTTTGTATTGAAATTCCCTTGCAAGGGTCTTGTTAGACTACAAGGAAATATTTACTTGCTCTATGACCCTATCCTATTAGAAACATTTTACAGAATAGGTGTTCTCCAGCTGTTATTACTGCTGTCAAGTGATTATGACCTGGCCCATTTTAGTTAATACTGGATTTATTTATATATTTTCTTTATATAACTCCCCCTGTGATGTGGTTGGAAATGATCATTGAAATGTGTTTTTTTCAGATTGTTTTCTTTCTTTAATTGGAATATCAAAATGACTTTTACTAAATTCAAGATATTTTTCTTGATGTAAATGAATAATATTCAATAAAGAGATAATTTAAAAATATATATATATATTAAAATTAAAAACCCATGGTAAAAAAACTCATCCCCTTTCTTCCCACTCCTGCCCCTTTGTAAACAATGACCACTCCATAGACCTCCAACCCCCACATAGGCATCCAGACCTCCCCACCATATTCTGACCCCCTCCAGGTCATGACTGATTATCCCTGGTGGCCTAGTGAGGCTCCGATCTCCCCCTAGGCTCCAGGCCAGCTAGCATCAGTGAAAGTGTTGTGCATTGCCATGTGAGGGCCTGGGTTTGATTCCTGGGCCAGGACGCTGCTTTCTGGCCAGTCGGGGTTGGGGTGTGCTGTGAGGCTGGAGAGGGCACTCCATTCATTGCACAACAGTGACCCAACTTAGGCCTTAGAATGGCAATCTGCTTGAAGGAGTCCTGCTATGTGAGTTGGGAGAGATATGACATAGTTGTGAATAAAGGTTCGTGGTTCCAGACGCCAGCCCTTTTCTAACTGAACTTGAAACCTGAAGGAGGAAAAGGAAACTACTCTCTCCACCCCACCCCCCCAAAAAAATAGTATTAAGTTACTTTTTCATATTAATTTTCTCCACGTCGAGGGATTATGCAGGGGAAAGAACAGTTATCAATCTATAAAACCCTTAATTTGTCTAATATTAGGAAATATAATGCATTTCCTCATTTTTAGACTCTTTTGCATAAGAGAAATAGTCAATAAGAGGCAACTTTGACCCACCTTATCCTGGATCTGTAAGTTCAGTGCCTAAACTATGTCATCCACAGATATTTCATATTTTCTGAAACTGCACAAATGTGTATTTCAAAAATAAATGGAACATTTTACTGTAGCAACGTTTTCTCAGTCATAATCCATCTTGAGCTAGAATAAATGTATAGAACTATAGTGCTCAGCAATAATCCTCCTGGTCAAGAAGGCTTCTGGGGCCAAAATATCTGCAAAGAAAGCCCTTTCTTTTTGAAACTCTCTTTTCTGCCTGGTTACTCCACATAACTTGCAGAAAGATGCCTTATTGTGTTGGTACTCTTTTCATAGAGGTAGTCTGGGACCAGAGCTCCTTATAGGTGGTCTGCAAGCCACTGCTGTTTGCCTGAAATCAACCCCCTCTTTTACCTGTAAAATTCATAACTCTGCAATAAAGTATCCTAATACAAATCACATTTTTTGAAACTACACAGGATTTCAGGAATTGATGAGAGAGATTTCCCTTTCAACGGTTTTTCTTTTGAGCTGGAAAAAAGAATTGGAACTATACCACTTCTCTGTAATTATTCTCCAGTGGAGATGCCAAATCAGCCATGGGTCTGGTTTTCAGGATTTCCACTTAGAATATTAATGGGATATATTTGTATACGATGGGAGTAGTACATGCATATCTCTCTCATGCATATTTGTTGTGGGAATCCTAAAAACCAGACTAGATTACAACCCTTGAGGATCAGGTTTGCCAACTCATACTGTCTAGTTTATGGAGGTTATGAGTCAACTTACTTTAAAGAGAAATAAATGTCCACCAATTCTGAAATTGTAATTTATGCTCGTTTCAGAAAATATAATTTGTGACTAAATGATTGTGAAATCCTCTATTTTTATTTGAAAAGTAGACGGTAAGTCATAGTCAGCCTAGATAGTGACTCTGTAGCCACCCACTCTGTTTTGTGTGAAATATGTCTGCACAATAAGACATCCAGACATTCCTATGTTTCCTGAACTAACAAAAATGATGCATACAAGAACATATGATACCCCATTCATCCCCAGAGCTTTATCTGTAAAGCTACATAAGACAGTCCCTGCTCTATGAAGTATGCAATCTGCTCCAGACTCATGGACCAGGCACATAAGAGTGTTAATTACAGAACTGAGGACAGGGACCACCTTAAACAATGAAATCAACAAAAATAAGGTCTCTGCCTTTGTAAAGGGTGCTTTTTGAACCATAAGGCAGGGAGGGTAGGATTCTAAATAAGCACAATTGCTCTTCAAAAGCAAGCTCCACATTGTGTGCACTTTTAAAGCCAAAGCATCTTGAAACAGAAATAGAAACAGAACTAGATATAAAGTGTTAACCCAGTAATTTGAAGACATCCTTTTGTTAGCTAAACAGTTTGCTAGCTCCAGTTGAAGCATATTTGAGCAGAGATATTTCAGGGACAGGGGCTGCTTTAACTGAGTAATGGTATTTGCCCTTTAAAGTCTTTATGAGAAAAGCAGGCTGTGAGGTGAATGTGAGTGGAACTAAGTAGGCCAGATTAACTCAGGGGGAGGCAATGCCAGACCTGGAGTGCTACCACCAGGTCTGGTTTTCAGGAATATGCATGAAATATATTTGCATAGAATGAAAGTAGCACATGCAGATATTCTTCATACATAATCATTGTGCATAGCTGAAAACCAGACCTGGTTATGACACTTCAGTAATGGAGTTACCTACCCCTGGATTAGCTTCTGAGAAGAGAATTTCAACTTCTCCTCCAGTTAAGATAAGCTACAGATAAAAACACCTAAAAAAAAGGTTTTGGACAAAATGATAGGCAGTACAATTGAATTGAAAATAATATTTTTTTCATTTCTTATCTGAAAGCAATTAACTAGTAGAGAAGTGAATCGTGTCCTCGATCGTCTTAACGATCAATTTCGGCTGGGAGGGGGAGGGAATCGTATCGTCGCCGTTTGGGTGTTTAGAGTATCGTGAAAATCGTTAAAATCGTGAACCGGCACACTAAAACCCCCTAAAACCCACCCCGACCCTTTAAATTAAATCCCCCACCCTCCCGAACCCCCCCCCCCCCAAAATGCCTTAAAATTACCTGGGGGTCCAGCGGCGGTCCATAGCTAAATCGGGGGAAGGGGGAGAGCAGGAAAACCGGCACACTAAAACACCCTAAAACCCACCCCCGACCCTTTAAATTAAATCCCCCACCCTCCCGAACCCCCCCCCAAATGCCTTAAATTACCTGGGGGTCCAGCGGCGGTCCGTAGCTAAATCGGGGAAAGGGGGAGGGCAGGAAAACCGGCACACTAAAACACCCTAAAACCCACCCCCAACCCTTTAAATTAAATCCCCCACCCTCCCGAACCCCCCCCCCCAAATGCCTTAAATTACCTGGGGGTCCAGCGGCGGTCCGGAACGGTCTCCTGCAATTGAATCGTGTTGTCTTCAGCCGGCGCCATTCTGTGCCGCCATTTTGCAAAATTGCGGCGCAAAATGGCGGCGGCCATAGACCAACACGATTCGACTGCAGGAGGTCGTTCCGGACCCCCGCTGGACTTTTGGCAAGTTTTGTGGGGGTCAGGAGGCCCCCCCAAGCTGGCCAAAAGTCCCTGGGGGTCCAGCGGGGGTCCGGGAGCGATCTCCTGCCGCAAATCGTTTTCCATACGGAAAATGGCGCCGGCAGGAGATCGACTGCAGGAGGTCGTTCCGCCGGGGTCCGGAACCCCGGCTGAACGACCATGATTTAACATTTAGGAAAAGACTAAAAACTTGGCTTTTCAAAAAAGCATTTCCAAGCCTTGAATAAAACCTCCTGTCACTAGCACTAACTCGTATGCAATAATGGAATGTAAACACGAATCAACCAACCTCAAACCCTCTCTCACTAATTCCTGCTGAATATTTATCATACTATTACCATTCACAACTGTGTCATATTTATTCATTTGATTACCTATGTACCGTTTCATAGTCTTATTTTTTCACTTGCTATTCTAATGTATCAATAGGCTGAAATGTAAATATTGTGCTGTTCAATTTCTCCCCTTCCATCCCAAGTTTATTTTCCTTGTTTTTTGTAACTTTCCCTCTCCCTTTTTCTGATTCACTGTATTTAAAGTTCAAGGTTCTTATTGAAAATATTGTTTTCTTACGTTACGTTATGCTTTACACTCCTTGTTATTTGTAAACCGGGTTGATGTGATGCCTATCATGAAACTCGGTATAACAAAAACAATAAATAAATAAATAAATAAATGATTGTCCCCTTGGTAATACAGACCACCTGAATGTTGAGGGAGTGGAAGCCCTTAAGGTTATGGAATGTAGCATCGTTGCCTGCAGGGGCCTTATAGGCACATGTGTGCAGTTGAAGCCCCTTAAACAAAGGATAAATATGCAGTTTGGTAGAAATCTGTCATTATTTTGGGTTGTTGATTTCTACTGCATGGAAAAGATATAGATTGATGTGTTTTCCTGATGTATGCTATCAAAAATTGATCTGTACATAGGGAGGTGGCTGACTGGCTTTACAGTCATGAACCCTAGATGTATTTGGAAAGTTCCAGTGGCAAAAAAGGCCAGGGCCATAGTGATAGACAATGAAGGAGTGAATAAATTAATATTAAGTGTCAGGCACTTAATAATTCAATCCTTCAATGTCTGCTGATTGGTCCTTCACTGCCAGCAGTCAGTGAAAGGATCAAAACCCTTTCAGAAGGCTGTCCATTCAGTTTTGAAAGGAGAGTGGCCCTTTCACTGACAACTGTCAATGGAGGGTCCAATCAACTGCCACTGGTTTGGATGTGTGTTTTGAACACACTACTCCTGATATTGCATCAGGCATAATTCTAGCACGTCCAATCACGTGTTCAATGGCGTGTCAACCTTGGCGCCTGATATTGCATCATCCTGAAGTGTTTATAATTTCTTGGGGAATCAGGAAAAAGGGACATTACCAGGCAACTGTTTTGTATTTCAACAAATGATGTACAAATAGTTCACTTTCAAGATTGAGCAAGGAATAAAATTCAACCTGGTTCAAGGTTAGTGTAGCTTTCAGATTGTCTCCATATCTGCTAGGACCATTTGTTGAATTTTTAAAAGTGAATCTCAGAAAAATTTGACTTAGATCTCTTTACCCTCCTGCTCTCATTGATAACACCCATCCTAGGATCCTTCCTTCCATAGCTCAAGCAAAAGCAGAAGCTGTTGTGCTACCTTCCTGAGGTAAACAGGAAGGATAGGGGATGGGAAGTCTCTGAGTTGGGAGGGAGGGAGCAGGGCTCATTAGCATTAGCAGGAGGTGAGTGTAAAGGGAGTTCCATATCATAAGCAGCAGGTAGCAGGACTAAGTAGTTTAAATACTAAATAGAGGTGGACAGGACTTGGCAAATCAGCAGTGGGGTGGGATGGAAGAAATAGGTGAATTTTGATAATGTTTATAGGGGCAGAAAGGTGAGGGACAGAGTTCAGCAATATTAAGAGGGGTAAGAGAGAGGAATGTGATGGTGCTAGGAGGTATGAACAGGGTAGAAGGAAAGGAATCTGATGGTGAGAGTGAATGGGTTAGGAAGGAGAGAGATGAGGGTGAGGCTTAGAGGTAGGGCCTTTTCAAGGGGTGAGCAGGCAGAGAAACTGCCCTATTTAGTAACCGGGGGAGGGGAGGGGCAGGCATGCTGCCCTGTAGATTCAATCTGTGAGTATACAAACTAATGGGGGTGCCAAAAGTAATTATCCAAAAAGGAAATATTATTGGAAAATAGTTCAGAAAATACCGCTCCCAAAGAATATTGTCAATAACCTTTTTGTTAAATCTATGACCACATCATCAAGCCTGACCCTGTATATTCAAAGCGGGGGCCGCCCAGACTTCTAATCATCTGCGGCATTCATTTTCTGTTTTTGCGGGGTTTTTTTAACATTTCTTATATTATTTTTTCTTTTTTATCCAATAATTCTGAAAACAATTTTCTTATCTATCCTTGTGTATGAATTGTCATCGCTTTTATAAGTCTCAAAACAGCTCCAAATGTCCGGTTTCGCAGAAAAAGTGACTTCATCAGGAGCTGAGGTTCATAACCAACTTTTGAATAAGACAGCGATACTCTTCCATATGTGCATATTCAACTTTTCTCTGTCAACTAAATTCCTTCAGACTGGACGAACATCGTCTCACAACTTTTCAGTAAAGGAACTTGTTTCAGTAAAGTAACCCATACCCAGGGGCCGATGCAAAAAAGTTGCGCTGAAAGCAGGAGCTGTGTGTTCAGTGCCCGCTTTCATAATGTGCCCCCAGGCACCTCTCTTGGGGGCATGATGCAATATTTAAATTAGGGCTTGCGCTATCAAGGAGGCACTAGGGGCAATTGTGCACCCCTAGCACCACCTTGACAGCACAAGCCGGACAGAGGTCTGCTGTCGGTGGCTGTCCGCCAGCTAAAAAAATGGACGCTGAATTTATCAGCGTCCCGTTTTCCTAACCAGCGCACATGCAGGTGTTAGGAAAATGGACACTGAATAATTCAGCATCCATTCTCCCAACCTGACTACCGGCACCAGAAGGATTTAATAAATCAATATTAAAGTGTCCAAAACTTAATATTAATATATTCACTCCTTCACTTATTGCCGATTGGTCCCTTTACTGTCACATGTCAGTGAAAAGACCAATCACCTTTCAGAAGGGTGTCCTGAAAGGGGATTGGTCCTTTCAATGACAAATGTCAGTGAAAAGGACCAATGGGCAATAAGTGAAGGAGTGAATAAATTAATATTAAGTGTCCATCACTTTAATATTAAGTGCCTTAATATACTCTTTCTGGTGCCAGTAGTCAGATTCCGAGAATGGATGCTGAATTTATCAGTGTCCATTTTCCTAACCCCTGTCAGTGCTTTTTTTAAACTTTTTTTTAATTATTATTTTTTTAAAGAGTTATTTCTCCTACTTAATATCCCTATGCAAAAAAAAAAAAAAAAAGTGCGTCTAAGACGCACATTTTAGGGATCAGAAATTTACACCTGGCTGGAGCAGGCATTAATTGCTGAGCGCTACAAAAACTAGTACAGAAAAGCAGAAAAAAACTGCTTTTCTGTACTGCCTCCTACTTAATATCCCAAGGGGCAGTACAGAAAAGCAGTTTTTTTCTGCTTTTCTGTACTAGTTTTTGTAGCGCTCAGCAATTAACGCCTGCTCCAGCAAGGCGTTAATTTCTGATCGCTAAAATGTGCGTCTTAGACGCACATTTTTTTTTTTTTTTGCATAGGGAGTGAATAGCTAATAGCCTCATTCACATGCATTTGAATATGATGAGTGCTATTAGTTTCACTCTGCGTTGGATGTGCGTTGTAGAGGCGCTAATCCCCTTATTGCATCGGCCCCCCCAGGGTGCTGTGCTATCCAGTGACTGCCTTGCTTAGTGTTATTATTATATATTAGAGATGTGAATTGGAACCAGAATCGGTTCGGATTTCAGTTCTGATTCACATCTCTATTATATATTACATTTGATATACTGCATGTAAAAATAAATTATCCATGTATGAAGGGTGGAGCTGAGGAGTGGATCCTCAGTGCTCCGTTTTTACTATCAGTAATAAAATCTGATTGTGCGAGTACAATACTCACAAATCACAAAGATATTGCAGACCTTAAGAATAAGCTTCTACTTTGATTGTGGATTTGGATTTGTAACCCCCTGATGACAATGGCCTAGGAAGTGGCATATTAGTATAATCATTTTTACGAAGTTAATAATAGCTACCGTGTAGTTAAATAACATATTATGTAACTGTGCATACTTTCTCATTTAAATCAGAGAAAAAAGATTATAAAAACAAAGCAAGATGAAAATCAAAATGATGGATTTGCACGACATGCATTTTGCATTGATGTCTTAAAATGCAATTCACAATCCAATGAGTTCTGAGTCATGCATCAAAAGATATCAGTTATGTATGTGTGATGCAATAGGACTACTCATACAGCTCAGTTTGTCTTCACTGCATCTTGAAAAGGATAATTCTTTTGCAGTCATTTTATGATAGTTGAAATATGTCAACAGCTGAATTAAAAAACAAATCATGCTAAATCACTCTATTTTACATGTATTTGATATTAATATTTAATATTAGCTTTCTACCTGTTAATCTGTTTACTTTACTGCATCTTAGATCTTGAGAGAGCTGTGCTATCTCCAGCACTCTGCAGGTCACTCCATTTACCTTATGGGAATCACAAATTATACACCAGAGGAACTGTGCAAGTGCTTTTTAGTTTGATAGACAGCCATTGCTATGATTTTTAAATGAAAATTTACAGAAGGATTACACTGTTTGAGCACTGCCATTTTCTCTGCTTTTCCATCAAGCAACGATTTGCATTTGTTTGATGAAACCCTATAAATTTGTGAACAAAATGTTTTCAACAATTTAGACATTATGAGTGACTGCAATATGTCCCTTTCATCACTTTAGCTTTGTTAACAACTTAGAACTTTATTGTTCAGTGTCCAAAGAAAAACTAATTCCAAGACATGGAATCAACTGCTGAGTTAAAAAAAAAAAAAATACATTCTGTGTTACTTCCTTTCCCCTTTAATGTTAGCAGAAGTTGAATGCTCTTTTTAAAAGTGGCAAATTATAGCAGACCTTTGGAGCTGTAGGAGAGAAATTGCAGCAGACCTACAGGCCTGCGAAACAGTACCATGTCATTACTATAGCCGAACGGTACATGAAAGGACATTTCAATTGCACAGTTGTAACCATTTCCACTTTCTTCACAAAAAAAAAAGACAGAAATGTCACTTAAGACAGATTTGCAGCTTTTCTTTTAATATATTTCATAGTATAGTTTCCATGTAGCATGCTTATCTATTTTGTTTGCCTTTTGTTGTTTTTTTTTTAAGAGCGTCCTCTACACAACAAGGAAAAAGTATTGGAACAAGTCCTGCAGTGGAGTTCATTAGCTGAACCCGGTTCTGCCTTTCTCCTTGTGAAAAGATTAGCAGACGCAATCAAACAGCAATTTGGTAGGTTATGTGAGAAGGTATGTAGAATGTTTGACTCGGATTGATTCACATCCTGGAAGTGCTTTATTTTAACTATGACAGAAAGGTGCTATTTCTGCTCATATTTAAAAACAGCAATTAAAAAAAAACAATCATTGAATACAATTCCTTGACAAACTCCAGGATTTTCTCTAAAGAATTTACTAGCAGTTATTGTTCTTCCAGACGAGATTTTATTATTGTATTTATTCAAAGAACCACAATTTGCTTATTTGATTATTTGGCCTGTGTGTATAAATAGGGAGAGTAATTTTCCAAGGCACTTCTGTGGGTAAAAGTAATGGCTCTTCATCAAATTCTGCATGCACATTGTGAGGATAAATTTATATCAGCCCATGGAGGGCTGTTGTCTGCATGAGAAAGTACACACACACACACACACACACACACACACACACACACACACACAAGCCTGCTTTGGAAATTAGAAGGAACTCAAGGAACTCTTCATGGCATGCACACAAAAGTTTACTCCTGCTTGGGGACCCAAAGGGTGTCCCTGCCCCACAACCAGCCCATAAAAGCCTCTTTCAAGGACCAAGACATGTATGCATAAAATCGCTTTGGCGTGTACTTTTATGAGCACAAACCCCCCAGGGTAATTTTCAAAAAAACCCAGTTATGTGCATAAACCGTTTCTGACATGCATTGATGCTGTTGAATATTTCTTCTCTGTTTGTAATTTTACATGCAAAGGTGAAAGGTATTCCAGGGGAGGGAGTCTGGGAGGAGCTGGGACTTGTACTGATATTTCTTTTTTATTTTAAAATGCATGTGCTTGCATTTTCTTGGCAAAACTATGCATGCAAAATAGCAGGTGTTAGTGTGTGTGTGTGTGTGTGTGTGTGTGATTTTAACCGGGATAACTTTCAAAGCAAACTTGCAAGAATAAGCTCGTTTTGAAAATTTCTGTAGCCTGTTATAAACTGAACATCCCCCCCCCCTGTAATTTTAAGAAGTTTTTGGCTTATGAGGGCAATATTCACAGATACTTTCTGGATAATGGGAATTTATGTGATTAAATTGGCCTGGCCGAAAATGTCCCTGCTTTTCCAAGTGAAAAGTACTCACAGGTTTCTACAGCACTGGTACTGATAGCCAGATGTTCCTGGGGTGGAGAGAAAGTGGGGTAGGGATGTGTTACTCCTAAATTGGATTTCCAAATATGTGTGTGTTTTCCAGCAAATGTTTGGTTCACATGAAAAGAAGACGCAAACTCCTCTGGTTTTTTGTGGTACCTGTTTGCAATTAAGAACATAAGAAATTGCCATGCTGGGTCAGACCAATGGTCCATCAAGCCCAGCATCCTGTTTCCAACAGAGGCCAAATCAAGCCACAAGAACCTGGCAATTACCCAAACACTAAGAAGATGCTACTGATGCAATTAATAGCAGTGGTTATTCCCTAAGTAAACTTGATTAATAGCCGTTAATGGACTTCTCCAAGAACTTATCCAAATCTTTTTTGAACACAGCTACACTAACTGCACTAACCACATCCTCTGGCAACAAATTCCAGAGCTTTATTGTGCGTTGAGTGAAAAAGAATTTTCTCCAATTAGTCTTAAATGTGCTACTTGCTAACTTCATGGACTGCCCCCTAGTCCTTCTATTATTCGAAAGTGTAAATAACCGATTCACATCTACTCGTTCAAGAACTCTCATGATCTTAAAGACCTCTATCATATCCCCCCTCAGCCGTCTCTTCTCCAAGCTGAAAAGCCCTAACCTCTTCAGCCTTTCCCTTATCATTTTGATTGCCCTTCTCTGTATCTTCTCCATCGTAACTATATCTTTTTTGAGATGCGGGGACCAGAATTGTACACAGAATTCAAGGTGCGGTCTCACCATGGAGCGATATAGAGGCATTATGACATTTTCCGTTTTATTAACCATTCCCTTCCTAATAATTCCTAACATTCTGTTTGCTTTTTTGACTGCTGCAGCACTTTGAGCCGACAATTTTAAAGTATTATCCACTATGATGCCTAGATCTTTTTCCTGGGTGGTAGCTCCTAATATAGAACCTAACATCGTTACATACCCACAGACTTTGCATCTACACTGGCTGTCTGAAAACTGCCCACAGGAAGCACACATTTCAAAGCATTTTACATGGGTAAACAACTGTTTACCCATGTAAAAACTCCTATTGAGAATCCCCCCCCCCCCCAGCACCCTTTCCCCATTGGTAAACATACCTGACCTAATTACAGCTCAGGTATTTTTAGCATCTGGTAGAAAGGGTGGATTTGGGGTAGAGGGAGGTCAGGGAATGGAAAGTGCATGATGGTGGTGGCGGGGGACTTTCATTTTGAAAGTCTTTCATGTACATTATAAGTGCAAATACATGCAGGTACATCGTATACGCTCTCCTTGACATCAGAATTTTCAAAAGGGAAATGCTGCATGGGGTTTCTCTTTGAGAATAAGCTTGTTGTACTCCCTTGCTCCCTGCCCTTCCTACTCACCCTCTGCATCATTGAATTGCACACCTTCTTCCTTCCCATAACTATTCTGCCCTTCCTTTCATTGTTGCTCCAAGACTTGCCAAAAGTCCCTGGTGGTCCAGCGGGGGTCTGGATCGATCTCCTGCACTCAGGCCGTCGGCTGCCAGTATTCAAAATGGCGCCGATAGCCTTTGCCCTTACTATGTCACATGCTCCTACCATGTGACAGGGGCCGACCAATGGCACCGGTAGCCCCTGTGACATAGTAAGGGCAAAGGCTATCGGCGCCATTTTGAATACTGGCAGCTGACGGCCTGAGTGCAGGAGATCACTCCAGGACCCCCACTGGATCACCAGGGACTTTTGGCAAGTCTTGGGGAGGTCAGGAGGGTGGGGGTTTATTTGTTAATGATACATTGTATTTGTGGGGGTTCGCCATACGTTTCGCAATCCCCACGAATACAACAAATATGTCATGTACGTTGCGGATTACCAATGTGTTGCAAATGAATGCACACCCCTAGTAAATACTCCTAGTGATGTGGCAGACCCTCCAGGGCTGGCTACTAGATGCCACTCTCCCTTTCTTAGGACACACTTTGTAAGGAGCCATCCACACCCCTCAGTCCCTCCCACGTGGAGAGTCTGGATTGGAAGCCTGAAAATGATTTAGCCCAGCCATTTAAGACACAGTGGGTTCAGTTTGAGGAAGCAGTCAAGGAGCAAGATGTACTTTTTTTCACACTCTAGTAGGGCGTCCCAGCTTCATCCAAAGGAGTTTATTTTAGAAGTGATACCTCCCAGTGCACTCCCAGTGCAAAGTCCTTCTTATAATTTATAGAAAGATAGATTTTAAGCCTGATACTCTTTAGGGGCAAAAGGGCTCTGACCAGGGGGCCAAAGACTTTAAATACTAAAGGCCCGATTTTTAAAAGGACTGCGTGTGTAAATAATGGGGATTTCCCCCATATGGCAGGGCCTTGCACGTGCTGCGCACATTTTAGAACTATCCCGGCCATGCGTGTAACCTCCGTTACGCGCAGAAGTGCCAGGCCCTGCAAAAAGGGCAGGCTGCAGGGTGTGGTCTGGGCGGGGAGGGGCGGGGTGGGGTGGGAGCGGGCCGGGAATGCACCATTAGTCGCTGTCCCAGGGGAGCGAACGCCAGCAGCCAGAGGAGCAGTAAGTAACAAAACAAAAAAAATCATATGTAGCTAGGAAGGGGTTAGGGGTCAGGGAGCAGAGGGCAAAGGGTAGAAAGGTTAGGTAGGGTATAGGGAACTGGGGAAGCACTACTCGCGTCGCTACGCATTGCCTTTTAAAATTGTCCCCGTGCGTGCGGACAGTTCCATGTACATGCAGGAAACATATTTTATAACATATGCGCGCTGATGCGCGCGCATATGTTATAAATCAATGCATCCATGTGTGCGTGCCGGGAACCGCGCACACATGGGTGCACGCGCGGCTTTGAAAATCTGGCCTTAAGTGGGCAAGCACTAGTAATTGATCCTGCCACGAGAGACCATGCAGGCAGACACAATATCCAGTTTAAGCTTTAAGGTATTTTTTGGACTTAGGAAGAGTGGGGAAGATTTTGGATTCCCCTTCACCACTGGAATTGCAGAGCAAAAATCTTGCCTGTTCCCACTAACTTTTCCCCAAGAAAAGTTACCTAGATAGATCAGAAAATAAGGATGAAAGAATCATTAAAGAAGGAAGAATAAGAGCAGGAGACCTAATTTGGATCTCTACCATCAAAGGACCAGTTTGAGCTGGGTGTCTGAGAAGAAGATGAACAAAGGTAGGATTTTTTGGTAAAGTTGGGGACACTTCTACTAGGATTCCTGCACAGCCGTTGGGAGAGTTTGGAAAAAGGACACCTACCTACCTACTTCGAATAATACCTGTAGAATTTGTCAGATGTAAATTCACACTAGTGGATAATGGACTTTAATGTATGAGTATCAATCAGTAAACTTTTATTTAACACCTAGACAGCAGGTCAGGGCATTCCTGTCTGAATTATTACGGCCTCTCACCTTTAGGGAAGCACTAAATGACTACACACAAACTAGCAATCTTTTCTCATCGTCTGGGCCATAAGCGAGAGCGTCCCCCCATAAAAAGAGAACCCTGCCCTCCCAGGGATTAAGATTCAGAATGGTTAGCCAGAGCAGTCCCTACAGCTTAGGTACTTTTACCAGCTGATAAAAAGGGGTGGTGAATAGAATGAGGTCATGGAAAGAAAAGTGCAGGAATGGGGAGCTTTTATATTGAAAGCCTTGCTTGTACTTTCCACAGGATAGAGTTAATCCAATATTAAATGAATTTCATTGGCTTCCTTTAAGCTCCTGATTTTATTTTATTTTATATTTTTAATGGTAGCCCTTAAGGCTTTGAATAAGTGAGGACCAACATATTTTGTTATTTCCCATCTAAAACCATGAGTTCAGATCAGGAGATCTGGTTGTCAGAAATAAAACTGGTCAAGTCTAGGATCTGAACATTTTCTTGTGCTCAACTCATTTATGGCATATCCTCTTTAGGGGAGATATAATCTGAAGGTCATACGCCCAGCTCATGCCAAAATCAGGAGGTATGTGCACAAGTCGCACATTCTTCAACCCTGCTATTAATCAATTTGACTTAGAGAATGGCCACTGCTATTACTGGCATCGGTAGCATGGAATCTACTTAGTGTTTGGGTGCTTGCCAGGTACGTGTAGCCTGGATTGGCCACTGCCGGAAACAGGATGCTGGGCTTGATGGACCCTTGGTCTCACCCAGTATGGCAATTTCTAATGTTCTTATGTTCTTATGTGCATGTCCCTGGCTGCACATACAAGTGCACCCAATTTTAAGTGGACACGTGCCTGTACGCGTAAACGCCACTTCTACCAATCCATTTCCATTCCCTGTTTTACCAGATTGTTCCCAGTTTGCCCAGTTAAAAGGTAGGTTCTTTCCCCCCCTCCCTGGTTTAATAGGCTATTCACCCCCCAGTTACCCCAAACTCTTTAAACCCTTCTGAAATTGCTCATTATTTTTTTGGGGGGGCTTACATGCCATCCAGAGTAGAAGTAATGTTACTTGGCAGGGGACCTTGGTCTGCACCAGATCATGTAATTTGCAGACAATGAGCAAATATGCTTAGCTTGCTTCCTGACCATTTATAAATATATTAAAAAGCACCAGTCCTAGTACAGATCTCTGAGACTCCCCACTCTTTACCCTTCTACACTGAAAAAAATGACCATTTAGTCCTACACTCTGTTTCCTATCTTATAACCAATTTGCAATCCACAATAGTACATTGCCTCCTATCCCATGACTTTTAAATTTTCCTAGGATTCTCTCATGGGGCACTTTGTCAAATGCCTTCTTGAAATCCAAATACACTATATCCACTGACTCATCATCATCCACATGTTTATTAACCCCTTCAAAAAATGTAGCAGATTGGTGAAATAAAATTTCCCTTCTGTAAATCCATGCTGACTTTGTTCCATTAAGCCATGTCTTTCTATATGTTCTGTGATTTTGTTCTTTAGAATAGTTTCCATGATTTTTCCTTGTATTAAAGTCAGACTCACCAAACTCTTCTTACCCCAGATTTTGTATCGTTCTTGTGCTTAGAGATGTGCTTCAGGTAAATATTTCATGTTGGGCTTTGTTTCGGGGCCCCCCCCACGGGAATTTTGTTTTTCCCGCGGTTCTGGGTTTTTGTTTTCGGGGGCCCTGATTTTCGGGTTAGTGCGCACTAACTCAAAAATGAATTTTTTTCCGAAATTTCAGAAAAAATTCAATTGTTTTTCGGTTCTCCCGAACCATTCCGAATTAGGCAATATCATTGACATTGCCTAATTCAGGAAAAATGATTGCACATCCCTAATATATATATATACTCATTGGGGCGGATTTTCAGAGCCCTGCTCGCGTAAATCCGCCCAAAACCGGGCGGATTTACGCGAGCAGGGCCCTGCGCGCCGGGAAGCCTATTTTACATAGGCCTCCCGG
This sequence comes from Rhinatrema bivittatum, assembly GCF_901001135.1. Taxonomy (NCBI): domain Eukaryota; kingdom Metazoa; phylum Chordata; class Amphibia; order Gymnophiona; family Rhinatrematidae; genus Rhinatrema; species Rhinatrema bivittatum. The sequence continues at coordinate 166,235,170 of NC_042615.1, forward strand.
CGCGCGCAGAGCCCCGGGACTCGCGTAAGTCCCGGGGTTCTCCGAGGGGGGGCGTGTCGGGGGCGTGTCGGGGGGCGGGCCCGGTCGTCGCGGCGTTTCGGGGGCGTGTCGGCAGCGTTTTGGGGGTGGGTACGGGGGCGTGGCTACGGCCCGGGGGCGTGGCCGCACCCTCCGTACCCGCCCCCAGGTCACGGCCCGGCGCGCAGGAGGCCTGCTGGCGCGCGGGGATTTACGCCTCCCGGAGGGAGGCGTAAATCCCCCGACAAAGGTAAGGGGGGGGGGTTTAGACAGGGCCGGGCGGGTGGGTTAGGTAGGGGAAGGGAGGGGAAGGTGAGGGGAGGGCAAAGGAAAGTTCCCTCCGAGGCCGCTCCGATTTCGGAGCGGCCTTGGAGGGAACGGGGGTAGGCTGCGCGGCTCGGCGCGCGCCGGCTATACGAAATCGATAGCCTTGCGCGCGCCGATCCAGGATTTTATCGGATACGCGCGGCTCCGCGCGTATCTACTAAAATCCAGCGTACTTTTGTTTGCGCCTGGAGCGCAAACAAAAGTAGGCTATTTGCGCTCGTTTTAAAATCCGCCCCATTGTATTTCCCTTTTTATGTATTCCTTACTACTAAGAAAAGATAGAAATCAAATGCATACACTATATATATATATATACATAGATACATACACTCACAGTCCTCTACAGTAAGTTATTCCAATGTTAATATCTGTAATATTGTGCTAATCTTCATGTCAGAAAGCTCCCCAGTTTAGTATCTCTGAGTTGTCTCAAACTGTAGATTTGGGCACTTAAGTTTATTTATCTTGCATCCTCTGATTTTTTTCATCTTCTAAGATATGATAAACCAACACAACCTTCAGGCCAGAAATGCAATAACAAATGTGAGGCTTTTTGTTCAAAACAGATCACAGTTCAACAGATGGTGGCAAAGCAGGCTATTTGAAATATAAAGAAGAACCATCTAAATTCCTGTCTGGCAGTAAATTCCAGGAGCGATATTTTGTGTTGCAAGAAAGAAAGCTGTTTCTTTTCAAAGACATGAAGGTATTCATAATTTTACCCTATTTTTGAGTATGAAATCTAGAGATCAAAACACATTACAGTATAACTCCTGGTTTATTAAGCTGTTTTCAGACTATCAGCAAGGCCAGTTCAAGAAATAGCTTCAGTTTATGAATGTATCAAAATGCTCCCAAATGGATGGGGAAAAAACATTGGGAGGGGGGGGGTAATTTTCAAAAGGATTTACACACATAAAAGTAGCTAATATTATAGCAATTTTCAAAAGCACATTTACATACTTAAAGGTGAATTTCAAATGTTGTGTGTAAAAATAGCACTTGCATGTGAAAAATAACATACATGCTAGTTTAAAAACCTCAACACAGATGCATAAATCTGGGTCCATTAGTAAAAAAGGGGCAGGTCAGGGGCATTCCTGGTTGGGGCCAGCATTTACATGGATAAGCTTCTATTTTATAAGCAATCTACGCATCTAAACGTGGCACCTAACTTGTGTACATTTACTCCTGCTCAATATCCAGGAGTACGTGAGCGTAAACATCATGAAAGTGAAAAAATGACTTGGAGGGGGGGGGGGGGGGGTCTGGGTGAAATGAGGGGTCTTCCGGAGGATGAGCCAGGAGGCTCTTCATCAGCTGCGAGTGGACCGGGCAAACTGGTAGACTAAATGGTAAAACTGGTTACTTCATTTCCACGTGCATGTTAGAATATCCCCTGACTTACATGTGTAAAAACGGGCTTACAGGGGTAAATGTGTCTAAATAATGCAAGTAAAATCTACTCACGTCTCTCTTTAAAATTTGAAGTACAAATACATGGTTATATCATTTGTGAACACCTACCCAGCTAAATTATGTCTTATCCAGCTAAGTAGCACCTTTGCTACTGCTTAGATGGGCAAATATGAACTTATCTGGCTAAAAAAACTGCACTTATCTGGCTATATTCTGACTTATCCAGCTAACTAGCAGCAGATGCTACTTAGCTGCATACATCTGAAAAGTGCTACTTGATCATCTAAGTAGCGCTTTATAGACTTAGCTGGATAAATCTAAAGAAAAGTCTGAACTTGTACGACTCATGATTTTTACATATGCACATATGTACCTGTATTTCATTGCCCTCATATTTCGTATATGCACACTTAATAAAATTGTGTGAGCCTATATGCACATGTAAATGGGCGCACGCGAGCAGTTTTGATAATTATCCTTTTAAAGAGCATTGTGCACGTAAAACCTAGTATTAATGTAATAGCATATATGTAGCAATTTTCAAGAGCACTTTAATACATATTAAGTTCATTTATGCACATGAAGCCCAGTTTTATGTGAGTAAATCCTTTTGAAAATACCTCCTTAATACTTTCCAACAAGTTAGGTAACTTCAGAGGTCCGTGCATTGCATTTCTATTTTTTACAGCTTTGCTTTTGTGAACTCATTCAAATGAGTCCTTAAAGCAACTTCTACCCATGTTTTTTATTTACAATAATTAAATGCAAATCTGTGCAAAAGGTATAACATGGAATAAAATCTCTTCTACCATGTTTGCCTAATTAGAGAGCTGTGTTTCTTTCCCTAATTTTTTTTACAAAAATTAATACTCGCCTTATAATTTAGTCCCTCCACCAGTGGGATTACATTAGTAGGAAAAGCAAGCAGCTCAGCACTGTCTCTCTTCATCTAATTTGGTTTTTTTTTGTGTATGTACTCTTTTATTGTGTATTATTTTATAGGTTACAAGGATTCTGAATCTGCTTTTCTTTCTTTTAGTAGTAGCAAAGATAGTTGCTTTTCTTGTTGCATTTCATTCAACAGTATTAATTATTACTCAATTTTGCAAAGCTTTTTAGCTATCAGTTTTGGGAAAGGCAATTTTCATAGTCTTTATGAGAATTAGCACATTTAGGGCCTCATTTTCCATCCGGATCGCACGCGATAAGGGATGTTTCACACGCGAAAAGTCCCTTCTCGCGTGCGATACCAAAATGGGGGCGGAGTCGGCCCCGGAAGAGGAGGAGTCGGGGCGTCACCGAGGCCGACTCCGTGAAGACGCTGTGGACGACGAAAAGGTAAGGCCCTTTTTGCGTCCGAGTTCGCGCCCAATAGCTACACCTTCTATGGTGGCGCTATTGGATGCGAAACCGGCAGCGATCGCACCGCGACGGTGCGGTCGCTGCTGGCTAGCGCAGGCCCGCCCCCCATTTCGGCCCCCCACCCCTCATTCCTTAAAGTATCGCAGGCCTGTGATACTTTAGAAAATGAGACCCTTAGGCACATTAAAAAAAAAGTTTTAAGAAAGTTGCTACCTCTTTGTACAGGTGAAAGTATTAACTGGGGCACCCAGGACAGGCATCACTTCTCCCCCCGCCCCCCCCCCAACCAATAGACCCTTCAAATGACAGAGATCATTATTCACTTTGGAGCAATATGGCCACAACTTTAATAACATTAACAATAGAATAACTATTTAACCTTATAACCTTATCAGGCTAACTTACAAGGGATATTCATTAACAGCTTTACTGCTGGCTGTTCCTGAATAAATCACTATGTAGCTGGATAAGCCTTATCCAGCTTATTTTAGACTTGCTCTTGAGCAGGTCTAACTTATCCTGCTAGCATAACCACATAAGCTTGAATATTGCTACTTATCCTGCAATGTTAGCCAGATAAGTAGCTCCTCCCTGGAACGCCCATATCTTATCCACCACTTATCCAGCTAACTAATTAGGCAGATAAATAACTATCCAGCTAAGTGGCAGCCAGGGAATGGGTCAGAATATATTTATTTATTTATTTACTTTAGATTTTTATATTCAGCCTTTTGGCCCTTCAAAGCAGATTATATTCAGGTACTGTAGGTATTTCCCTATCTCCAGAGGACTTACAGTCTAAGGCCTAGATTCATCAATATGCTATAAATTTCACATGAATAATGCCCACAATAAAGGAAAAGGGGCATGGCTATGATAATTTTAGAATTACTGCACCATGCGCTATTTTAGCACTTTGCATAGGTATTTTATCACGATGTACATTCAATTTATCACACCAGTGAGATTTTCACTTCGCAAGCTATGAAGTGCCCAGACAGACATTTTCTTATGATGAACTGGAGAGAGAAAGAGAGAGCCAGTTAATAACTTGAGGTGAGGTTTTGGTGGTGGTTTAGGGTTTTGGGGCCAGTTTGACATACAGAATGAGACATACGAACAGCACAGTACACCTCGGTGAAGACTTGATGTCATTTGGAGTGCGAAAAGTCTTACAAAGATGAGATTTCTACAATGCTCCCTCAACCTAGCTTGATGGTAGAGTCCATGGTGCAATAATGCCCCTCATTTTCATTAATCTCACCCAAACTCCTTCCCTTTCAAAATTTGCATTCACACCATAACACATTTTGACGAATGACACTGTAAATTTGTACCTTAAGCATTGGAGGGTAAAATTACTTGCCCAGCATTATATAGAGTAACAATGGGACTCCACACGTCATAGCCTACTGCTCCAACCACTAAGCTACTCCTCCATTCCATCAATAAATATTCTGCCATCCCCACTTAGCCAGATAAGACCCTACTTATCCAGCTAAGTACTAGTTCTGAATATTAGTCTCCAGATGATTTCAGAGGTGCTCTAGTGCATTTTCCTCAACCCTGTCTTGGGGGCCCACCAGCCAGTCGGGTTTTCAGGATATTTCTTTATTTATTTTATTTCAAAACTTTTCTATACCGTCGCTAAGTTATATACCATCACAACGGTTTACAAAATAGGCACATAGACTAAGGTAAGTAAATGTAGGTTATCGTACATTCTAACAGGTGCCAATAAAGTTTGGTTACAATTTCATAAATAAAATCATTATTATAGTATTGTTGGTCAAGTCCAGGTATATTATTGAGTTACTTTCTCTTTGAGATATTACTTCTTAAATGTAGGATTGAGTAAATTCATTCTCATCTGCATTACCCTGTACTTTCATTCTCTACCCTCCAGACTCTTTAGTGTAGGCTTTTTTAAAGAGCCATGTTTTTAAATTTTTCTTAAAGGTTTTGAGATTACTCTGTAATCTGAGTTCAGGAGGCATCGTGTTCCATAGTATGGGCCCAGCCAATGATAAAGCCCTTTCTCTCACTTGGGTTAATTTTCCTGACTTTACTGAAGGGATTGTTAGTAGTGCTTTGTTTGCTGAGCGGAGGTTTCTTTGTGGAATGTGTACTCGTAAGGCTGTGTTTAGCCAGTCTGCTTCTTTATCATATATTAGTTTGTGTATGGTACATAATAGAGATGTGAATCGTGTCCTCGATCGTCTTAACGATCGATTTCGGCTGGGAGGGGGAGGGAATCGTATTGTTGCCATTTGGGTGTGTAAAGTATCGTGAAAATCATTAAAATCATGAGCTGGCACACTAAAACACCCTAAAACCCACCCCCGATCCTTTAAATTAAATCCCCCACCCTCCCGAACCCCCCCCCCAAATGCCTTAAATTACCTGGGGGTCCAGCGGCACACTAAAACACGGCACACTAAAACCCCCTAAAACCCACCCCGACCCTGTAAATTAAATCCCCCACCCTCCCAAACCCCCCCCCCCAAATGCCTTAAATTACCTGGGGGTCCGTAGCGGCGGTCCGTAGCTTAAATTACCTCCGTAGCCTTAAATTACCTCCGTAGCGGCGGTCCGTAGTTAAATCGGGGGAAGGGGGAGAGCAGGAAACCGGCACACTAAATCGTGTAGTCTTCAGCCGGCGCCATTTTGCAAAATGGCCGCCACAAAATGGCGGCGGCCATAGACCAAAACGATTCGACGCAGGAGGTCGTTCCGGACCCCCGCTGGACTTTTGGCAAGTCTTGTGGGGGTCAGGAGGCCCCCCCAAGCTGGCCAAAAGTTCCTGGGGGTCCAGCGGGGGTCCGGGAGCGATCTCCTGCCGCAAATCGTTTTCCGTACGGAAAATGGCGCCGGCAGGAGATCGACTGCAGGAGGTCATTCAGCGGGGGTCTGGAACCCTCACTGAACGACCTCCTGCAGTCGATCTCCTGCCGGCGCCATTTTCCGTACTGGAAAACGATTCACGGCAGGAGATCGCTCCCGGACCCCCGCTGGACCCCCAGGAACTTTTGGCCAGCTTGAGGGGGCCTCCTGACCCCCACAAGACTTGCCAAAAGTCCAGCGGGGGTCCGGAATGACCTCCTGCGTCGAATCGTTTTGGTCTATGGCTGCCGCCATTTTGCGGCAGCCATTTTGCAAAATGGCGCCGGCTGAAGACTACACGATTTAGTGTGCCGGTTTCCTGCTCTCCCCCTTCCCCCGATTTAGTTACGGACCGCCGCTACGGAGGTAATTTAAGGCTACGGAGGTAATTTAAGTTACGGACCGCCGCTACGGACCCCCAGGTAATTTAAGGCATTTTGGGGGGGGGGGTTCGGGAGGGTGGGGGATTTAATTTAAAGGGTCGGGGTGGGTTTTAGGGGGTTTTAGTGTGCCGTGTTTTACTGTGCCGCTGGACCCCCAGGTAATTTAAGGCATTTGGGGGGGGGGGTTCGGGAGGGTGGGGGATTTCATTTAAAGGGTCGGGGTGGGTTTTAGGGGGTTTTAGTGTGCTGGTTTTCCTGCCCCCCCCCCTTCCCCCGATTTACGATTTTTTGACGATAAATCGGGGGAATTGGTATTGTATCGTGGCCCTAACGATTTTTGACGATTTAAAATATATCGGACAATATTTTAAATCGTCAAAAAACGATTCACATCCCTAGTACATAAGGCCTTGTATTTTATCCTGTATTCGATGGGCAACCAATGTAAGTCTGCTAGAGTTTCAGTTATATGGTCCCTCCTCTTTTTTCCCGTCAGTATTCTGTCTGCAGTATTTTGAAGTATCTGGAGTTGTTTTATCGATGTGCTTGGGAGTCCTAGTAAGAGTGCATTGCAGTAGTCAGTGCTGGAAAAGATAAGTGTTTGCAATACTGTTCTGAAGTGGGCGGGTGTGAGTAATGGTTTCAATCTTCTGAGGACCATAAGTTTTGCGCAGCCTTCTCTTACTTTTATAGATATGTGTTGCTTCAGGTTGATTTCTGTGTCCATTATTACTCCCAGATTCCTTACTTTTTCAGATAGCTCAATTTTCTGGTTATTTCTTAGGGTTATCAGTGTTTGAATGATTTCAGTATGTTTTCTCTCAAGGTGAAGAAATTCAGTTTTGTCAATGTTGATAACCAGTTCCATTTGGTTTAGTAGTTGTTTAATTATGTCTAGGTACATGTTAGCTAGACTTAATGTTTTTTCAATTGTGTCATCTATTGGTAGAATTAATTGAATGTCATCTGCGTAAATGTAATGTATTATCCCTAGGCCTGCCAGCAGATGACATAAGAGTAGCATATATATGTGAAAGAGGGTAGCACACAGCGCTGAACCCTGAGGTACTCCTGTTTCAAGTTTAAATTTTTCTGATAATGTGATTTTTATCTGGACTTGAAAGAACCTATTGTTTAGGTAGGATCTGAACCAGTTTATTGTTTTGTCACATAATCTAATTTCTTCAAGTCTTTTTAGTAGTATTTTGTGGTTTACTATCAAAGGCTGCAGATAAGTTGAGCATTATAAGGATGTAATGTTTACTGTTATCAAAACCTCTTAGTATGTTGTCTGTTAGTGAGAGAAGTAATGTCTCAGTGCTGTAGTGTTTTCGGAAGCTGTGTTGTGAAGGGTACAGTAAGTTATTATTGTCTAGGTGTTCAGCTAGCTGTTTCTGTACTGTTTTCTCTATTAATTTAGCTAATAAAGGGAGGTTTGAGACTGGGAGGTAGTTAATGAGGATTAGTGGGTCACTGTTTTTCTTTTTGATGATTGGTTTAATGATTGCCCCTTTTAGTGTATCTGGCATTAATCCTTCAGTTTGGGATAGGTTTATGATATTAGTTAGTGTTGGGGTTACTACATTGGTAATCTTTTTTATCTCAGTTGTTGGTATTGTATCGATTTTGTGTGGAGCAGGGTTTATATTTTTTATCATTGATTCAACTTCTTGTTCTGATATTTCTATAAATGAGGACCATATGTTAACATATCTTTTTTGCTTTATGATTGCTTGTTTGCTGTTTTTTGGGAGTTTGTTTCTTAGGTTTACTATTTTGTCACTAAAAAATTTAGCTAATTCATTGCATTTTGATTCAGGAAGACTTTGAGGTGAATATGCATGAGAGAAAATTTGCATGTTATGGAGGCAGTACATGCAAATTTTCTCTCATGCATATTCATTGTGGATATCCTGAAAACCCGACTGGCTGGTGGGCCTCCAGGACAGGGTTGGGGACCACTGCTCTAGTGTTCTTGATCATCATATTAAATAAGCTGTGGGGCGGATTTTAAAAGGGTTACGCGTGTATCCCCGAAAACCCGCTCCTGCGCGTGCCGAGCCTATTTTGCATAGGTCCAGTGACTCGCACAAGCCCCGGGAAGCGTGTAAGTCCCGGTGCTTGAAAAAATGGGTGGGGCATGGGCTGGGTGTGGGTGGTCGCGGGGCTTGGGCATGGCCAGAGGCCTCTCCACTACTGGTGGGCCCGGTGATTGTGCGCCCAGACCGTGCCGTGCGGCAAGGTCTGGGCGGGGAGAGGCGGGGTGGGGGGGTGGACTGGGACAGCGCCATTAGCAGGTGTCCCATGGAAGTGCGTGCTGGCCATCCCCCCTCCCAGACCTTGCCTCATGGCCTGCCTCTTTTGCAGAGCCCAGCACTTCTGTGCATATCAGGGGTTACGCGTGTGGTCAAGCCTGTTCTAAAGTGTGCATGGCATGCAGAAGGCACAGCCATTGCATAACCCCCAGTTTTTACAAGCATGGCCCTTTTAAAATCAGGCCTTTAGTCTTTGGTATTTTTGAGTTGCTGAGAATTCTAGGCCCAGGAGCTCAGTTGCTGCTGGCTTGAGGATGTGTGCCTTTCTTTTTTTGAAAGGACTGGGCGAAGGGGATAGGTAGGGTTAGTTTAGGGGACAGGGAGGAAAAGGGAGGAAGGGTAGGTAGGGCTAAAGGAAAGTTCCCTTCCAGTCCGCTCCTTGTTTGCAAATTTCCACCAGTACTAAATCTTTTAAATGTTGATACTATCAATAGAAATGTGCATACCTTTTTTTTAACAAGTTCAGCAACTAGCATGACAAGCCTGCAAAAAAAGACTGCAGGTTCATCAAATTAATATGACTTTCTAAAAAAAATCTAATGCATGCCCCTTGATGTGGCAATTCTGCATTAAAATTTGAACAGATTTGCTTGATTTGTGAGGTATGCAGGAGGCAGATTTAATATAAATCCATGTCAATCAGCAAATCTGCATAATTTCTGGGGGAAATGATAAATTGTTTCCTGTATATCTGCAGAAAAATAAAACAATATCATCACTCAAGCCAGACTGAAATTTGTCTAGTTTAAATTCAACTGAAATTTTCTGCATATCTCTAGCTATCAACATTAATATTATTATATTTTTTAATGTTAAGAAAAGTAAAAGTAAATTTGCAGGGTCAGAAGGTTACAGATTTTTCATCAACTATGAAATAATTGCCTTATTACATATAGCAAATATGAAAATGCAAAAAAAAAAAAAAGACTAATATTAAATATTTTTTTCAAGGGTGAGATAAATGCTTTCTATAATTGATTTAAATTGTGTGTTCCAAGTATAGATCTATACAGTATAAAACAATGTTTCTATAACTATCTGAAAACAATTTTTGTACATCTAAAATTACATAAATTTAAAGAAAAAGTCATGTGTGTGTATGTGTGTGTTTGTATATACTTAAGACAGTTTAGTCAATGTAGCAAACTTATTTATGTTATCCTTGAAAGCAATCAAAGCATTTATGAGAATATCACAAGTCTTAGAAAAGGTTATGTAGTAACTTATGTAAGGTAATAATGAGAAGAAAAATTAGATTATTTTATCCATTTTTTTGTATATATGTCTTAATTAGAATGGCTTTTGGATATCAAAGATAACAGTTAATTATTGAATGCTAAAAGTCTAAATTTGCAGGTACATGAGCATAAATTAGTGCACTGAAGCCTTAATTAGCACCTTGGCAAGAGCTTAAGACAGGCTTAGTGTAAATCATCTTGACCTTTGCTTCCCAGTAGCTATACAAATCAATTTTCACCAGATAGGGTCTTTGTGTGGTTTTTGCTCCTAAATGCCAGTAGAGGAATCTATAAAAAGAACTGTAAAATATGAGAAAATTCAGAAACATAACTCAAACATTCACACCCTCCCTTCTCAGCTCACCCTCCACAAATATAAGAACTCAACAATATTTTAGTTAAACTGAAAATCTGTACAGCTGCCTTTTGATAGATGTACAAAAATGTTAGTTATATAGTCCAAATCAAATATTTACAGCATAGAGTAGCTATGGAGAAGATATAAATTATACATGGAGAATATAATCTATTAATTTTAATTAGGCATAATATATGAATACTCTTTAGTAGCACATTATGCATGAGGAAATATACTGTAGGATACATTTTCATTTTTAATGGGAAATGGTAATTAAAACATCAGTTGAAGCTTTAATTTCTCCTAAAGGGCCAAGGTTCCCATGAATCATATTCATTCTTTAAAACGCTATGTCAAGTATTTGAAATCAGTAAATTTCTGTTACACATACATATTAACAAGCACATTTCTTAGCTTAAGAGCAGAATGTCTAACTTGTACCATAATAGAATTAGAGCTATTCCTCCAGTTTGAAAACCTTGCAGATTTATTACCATCATCATCACCCACCTGTCTAGTATGAAAAGAGAAGGAGTGAAATGCTAACAGAAATTAAGAAGATTAACACATTAGGCAACACAATAATGGGAGATTTCAATTACCCAATATTGATTGGGTAAATGTCTCATCAGGACATGCCAGAGAGGTAAAGATTCTAGATGAAACAAAGGATTACTTCATGGAGCAGCTATTCCTGGAAATGACAGGGGGAGGGGGAGACTTCTCTGAATCTAATCTTTACGGTGACGCAGGATCTGGTACAAGAGGTGAGTAGCATTTAACTTTAAAAAGGGAGACTAGGATACAATATCTTAGAAAATAACCTAAAAGGAGCAATTGCAAAGGTTAAACGTTTGCATGCACCTTGGACACAGTTTAAAAACACCATCTTGGAAACCCTATCTAGATGTATTCCATACATTAAAAAAGGTAGAATGAAGACCAAATAGCTACCAACATGGTTAAGTGGTGAGGTAAATAGCTTATTAAAGCCAAAAGGACATCTTTCAAAAACTGGATGGTGAAGGAAGACAAGACCATAGCAGAAATGCAAAGAGGATAGCTATCAAACAACTGCCCACAGGGGCATATATGTGTGCATGAGGCTGTGCATTGATGTATTTTATTACATATGCATATGAAATATATGCATTTTATAAGATACACATATCTCTATCTTGCAAGCTATATGCATGTATGTGGACTTACATGCGAATGCATACAGTGCATGGAAACCACATATATCAATGGATTGAATATGTTTTATCCACCTATTTTAAAAATATGCGTATATATTTTAAGTGTGAAAATAAATTAGGACTTAACCCACGTAAGTCCTGCTTTACTTGCGTAAGTTAGTGTATTTAATAACATGCGTGCATTGATGAAATTACCAGTTTTATCAATTAGTCCACGAGTTTGCCCAATCCTTCTCCAGGTCATTGAGATCCTCAATGTGCAAGGATAAACCCTAATATTCACTACTATACATGTAACAAAATGGATTCTCTGACATCACAAAATGGGCACTTGGCCTGTATCTCATAGCAGATAGATACAGGGTTGATGAACTTTTCTGACATAAGACAGTCATGTACTGCTGCCTATCTGATGTACCAGGACATACTGTTTGTATAAGCCTCTTGGAAGAAAGAGGTCTTTTCTATGCAAACACAGAGAAGATCCAAGACAATGCAAGCCCTGCATGTGTGTGGAAAACAGATCACCAAAATTACTGGTAACTAAGCCCTCCAATCCATAGAGGAGGCCTTAGCGAACCTAGGTCAGCTCCTTGGCCAGCTGCCTGTTATGCTGCTCATAGATGATTCTCTAGGGTAAGATATCGGAAGTGAGGAAGAAGAACCAATCAGACCTCTATTTGTTTACCTTCTGAATAATGTATATCCTGGCTCTTAAAAACAGGCAATATAAGCTTAAATGTTTTCTAAGAAATGACCATTACTTTTTAGAGTAAATAACTTTATCTGCCTCTTTATATGGTCTTGCTTTTGCTACTAAAGATTATGGGGTAGATTTTAATAAAATACTCCCGCGCGTCATTTTGTTCGCTCACCAGGCGTGAACAAGAGTACGCCGGATTTTAATAGATACACACGTAGCCGCGCATATCCTTTAAAATCTGGGGTCGGCGCGTGCAAGGCTGTGCAAAATCGGCAGCCTGCGCACGCCAAGCCGCGCAGCCTGCCTCCGTTCCCTCCGAGGCCGCTCCAAAATTGGAGCGGCCTCAGAGGGAACTTTCCTTCCACCCCTCTCATACCTTCCCCTACCTAACCCACCCCCCAGCCCTATCTAAACACCCCTACCTTTGTTTGAAGACTTACGCCTGCCTTGGGCAGGCTTAGCTTGCGCACGCCAGCTGCGCGATTCCCCGACCCGGGAGCAATTTTGGAGGCCTCGGCCACACCCCCGAAATGCCCCCGGGCCGGAACCATGCCCATGGCCCCGCCTCCGGATGACGCACTGCTGCAACACGCCCCTGACATGCCCCCCAGGAAAGCCCCGGGTCTTACGCTCGTCCGGGGGCTTGTGCGTGCTGCCAAGCCTATTCAACATAGGCTCGGTGCGCGCAGGGGGAACTTGGGGCAGGTTTTCGAGGGGTATGCGCGTATTTTACACACCCCTGGACCGCCCACATGCCCCCGAACACGCCCCAATCCTAAACCATGCCCCCTGGCCACGCCCCTGACTGCCCCTTTTTGCAAGCCCCGGGACTTGCGCGCACAAGGAGGATTTAAAAGGGTTACATGCGTAACCCTTTTAAAATCCAGCCCATATATTTTGGACTTCAATAAAATAGGGAATACACGAGTAGAGACTTCTTAAGCATATATATACTAATTTTTACCTGCTTAATGTTTTGTAAATTCAACTTTAAATTAATTATTTGCTTTGGTCTTTACTCAGGGAGGGTGTTGAGGAGATGCCTATATTGGAAACATTCTTTGAGTGTGAAAATTAGAGGAATTAAATCAAATCCTAGTGAACCTGGAAGATGTAATAGAAAAAAACTGACAAACTAAAAAGTAAAAAAATCACTGGGACCGAATGATAAACACCCCAGCATTCTGAAATAATTCAAAACTGAAATTGCAGCCTTATTACTAATAATCTCTAATTCAGTTATGGTACCTGAGGATTGGAGGGTGATCAACAGAATGCCCACTTTTTAAAAGGGCTCTGGGGAGATCTAAGAAATCACAGATGGCTAAACCTGACATTGGTTCTAGGCAAAACAGTAGAAGCAATTCTGAAGAACTGAATTATTGACGAACTGGACAGTCACAAACTAATGGGGAACCAACCAACATGGATTTAAGAAAGCAAAATCTTGCCTTACAAATCTGTTAGATTTTTTTGAAAAGTTTAGCATACGTGTTGTGAGTCCATTAATATAGTGTATCTGGATTTTCAGAAGGCTTTTCACAAAGTATCTCATGAGAATCTCATCAAAAGATTAAAAAGTCATGGGATAGAAGATAATATCCTGTTGTGGATTGGTAAATGGCTAAAGCAGTGGTAGTTGCTCCCAGCACTCGATGGTTATGAACAATTGGGTTGGGGGCAGTGTCCATACAATGAAGACAGTTTTATCAATTAGACAACCACCGCACATACATTACTTCTGCTTCCAAGGAGCGGTAAGTAATAAAATACAAAACAGAGGCAAGGTAGGTTAGGTTTAGGGGGTGGGAAGGAGAGGGGAAGGGGAAGGAAGTTTAGGCAGGGGATTAGGGAAGTTCCCTCCCAGTCCGCTCCTTAATTGGAGAGAATTGGGAGGGAACGCGGGAATCCCAATTGCGTTGCTATGCGGACTTTGCAAAAATGCACCCCCCCTTGCACGCACCGTGAATTATAAAATCCGCGCATGCATGTACACGCAGCCAATGGATTTTATAATCTGCGTGAACTGGTGCACAGGTTATAAAATTGGCACGTCCATGTGCACGCACTGGGAACAGCGTGCACATGGACGTGTGCGTGTATGTTTTAAAATCTATCCCTACATGTCTAATGATTTCTTTTATAATCATTAGTCCATAACAATAACTTAAGATCATGTGAACACAATATATAATCCAAACTACTTTATATGTTTTAAAAAACACTTATGTTGGCTTGGCTTGTCTCTATGATTCTCATCCCTAACCATAATCATCTACCTTGTGCCTTAATATTTACTGCAAAAGACAGAGTACAGGATTTAAACAGAAAACTACTAATCCAACAGCTCCATTTACTTAATCCAGTTTGCTTCTTTCCTGTGGACTGGCAAATTCTTCATCAAGAACCAGATTTTTCAGCCCTTATCACTACTGTAAAACTGCAAGAAATCAGGGACTATTGTTATACTTATTGCTCAAGTCTGGAAGAAAAGACAAATACATATTTGAATCAACTTTTGGGTATACAACTTTAATTTGCTATTTGCACTGGTGTGAGACTTGATGAGTCTAGATTTATTTTATTGATCCAATGCAACTCTGACTCTTTTTAAAAATGCCAGCAATCTGTTGCCATGTGTGTAAGGATTTCCAAAATTCATTATGGACTCCAATGGCAAAATGTATTACTTTCTACATATTTTACACAGTTTTAAAGGACAGGCATTGTACTGTGATAACTTTTCAAAAATAATGTATATATGTAGCATTAGAGTAATTTCCTAATATCTATAGTACAATAATATTTCAATGCAATATTTTTTAACATCTATTCATTTACAGAGTAGTAAACCTGAAAAAGTCCTACCTGCCAATTCACTGAAGGCTTATATTGGAGTGAAGAAAAGAATAAAGCCAGTAACAAGGTATTTCTTCAACAAGTATTAAAAGTTTAGCGTACGGATACTTTGAGTGATGATAGTGAAAACCCATGAGTTTTTAAAATCTCTTTTCTGTTTTTATTATTCATATCGATTTGTTTTCAATACATTCCTTGTTTTGCCAGCAGTATCCAAACATATTATCAGTTAGCTTATGTCCAACAAAGTTAATAAGCCCAATGTTCAGCCAATAACCGGTTGAGCAAGTTAGTTGGATAAACTTAGCTACAGTGGTCCCTTGAGTTACAACCAAAATTTGACTTACAACTGGTTTTCACTATTTGAGTTAGGGCCAATATTCAAGTCATGAGAGAGAGAGAAAGAGAGAGAGAGAGAGAGAGAGAGAGAGAGAGAGAGAGAGAGACTAAGTATAATGCCCGTATACTAGGTAGGTATTTATACCCCTATATGAGGCCCACCAAGTTACTCGAGGTGAGGTGTAGATATTGGTTAAAGGGTTAGGGGCCATTTTGACATGCAGAGTGTGACGTACGAACAGAACAGTGCACTCTTGTGGAGATGTGATGACCTTCGGAGTAAGGAAACTCACCCAAAGATGAGATTTGTGCAATGTTCTCTCAGCCTAGCTTGATGTTACCCAGGTAGGGAGTCCATATGCAGATATTGTAAAGGAACTGGTGGAGGAGGTAAAATTGTTGTTTCTGGTAGGCTAGGCACATTTTATAACTTTTTGGTGAGTACACTAGGAAATTATTGGTGTTTCTGGTAATTACAGACATTATACAACCATTTTTTATTATAGAAATGGTTAGGTAATTTGGGAGGTTTGGAACACATTATGGGTATTTCCATTATTTCCTATGGAAAAAATAGTCTTGACTTATAACCAACTTGAGTTACAACCAGCCCTCTGGAACCAATTAAGTGCATAGTTCAAGGGTCCACTGTACTCAGCTATCTTATAGTTTTTCAAATAAGTTTATCCAGTTAACTGTAGGCTGTCCTAGATTTATTTGACTAACTAAGCCAGATAAGGCTGAAAATTGTCACTTATCCAGCTGAGGCCTGGATTCATCATTCATCACTGAATGATGAATCCAGCGAAAATGGGGGGCAGGGGGGTGGGCCTGCGAAAGCCCACAGCCTTCATACCACCGTGGTTTCGCTGCCGGCTTTCACACCGAATAGCACCACCATGAAAGGTGGTGCTATGAGGCACGCTGCTGGTGACGATAATGTTAGTAACATTATCGCCACCAGCAAAGACACCAACGAGTCCACCTCCTCACTGCCCTGACTCCTCCCTTTGCCACCTCGACTCCGCTACAACTCCGCCCCAAATCGATTTTGCATGCTGTCTCACATGAAAACGGCCTTTTCGCGTGCGATAGAGGCTTATCGCATGCGATTCGGCCATATAGCGTGCGATAAGTCTTTAGAAAATAACCCCATGAGTTAGCCAGATATGTAGCTCCTCTCTGGAACACCCCATTCCCACCCAACACTTATCCAGTTAAATTTAGCCAGATAAATAGCTGGCTAAGAGGTGACTGCCCAATGCAGCCACATTTTCAGACCTCCAAATCTTTAGCTATTGGGTGCGAAAGCTGGCAGCGATAACACCGCGGTGGTGCAATAGCTGCCGGCTTTCGCAGGCCCACCCCAGTTACCACGGGATTCACAAATCCCTGCGTTGTTAGAAAATCCAGCCTTAAATTTGGTGGTCTTTTTCAATCGCAAACCAAGAGGGAGTGAATTCCAAAAATTGGGAGTCAGACAGGAGAAACTGACCTTTTGATTCATCAAAATGCTATAAATTTCACATGAACAATGCCCATGATAAGGAAAATAGGTGTGGTTATTGTAATTTTTGAGTTACCACACAATTTGCTATTTTAGAACTTTATTACAATGCACATTACATTTATAACACCTGTGATATTTTCACTTCACAAGCTGCAAAATGTCCATTGTAAAAATCTCATCTTTGTGTACCTTTCCTCATTCCAAATCACATCAAATCTTCATTGATGTGTACTGTGCTGTTTGTACGTCTCACTGTGAATGTAAAAATTGGCCCCCAAACCCTAGATCACCACCAAAACCTTACTTCAAATTACTAGGTGACCCTCCTATAGTGGTATAAATAGATGACTAATATGTTTGCCACCCTAGAAGTTCTCTCTCTCTCTCTCTCCAAAATGGGATTTGCAGTAAATATTGCAAATCTCATTTCAGGCATATAGCACAGCCTAACAGCAGGACAAAAGGTGTAGTTATTTCCAGTGTTAAAATGTGTGTTTTGCTATTGCACACAATGTTAAACATCCCTCATTTTCATAAACCCTCCCAAACTCCTCCCCTTTGACAACAATTTAAAAAATATGCATATGCATCTTTCAATGCAATAAATAACACATTTTGATGAATGACCCTGTCAGTTTCTGCATTCTCTCCAATCTGCTAATTTCGACCGAAGGGAGGGTTAAGAGCTTTTGCTGAGAAGAACAAAGGACCCTACTAGGGTGGTAAGGAAGAAGAAGATTTAAAGGTATGGTGGGATTCCCCCAAAGGAAGGTCCTGAATGTTAGGGTTCTATCTTGAACTGGATATGTTAAGAGATGGGTAGCCAGTGAAGGTCAAGTAACATTATCAAACATTTTTCTACCAAAGTGACTTTAGCTGTAGTGTTCCAAATTAACTGAGATCAATGATAAGGTAAAAAGAAAGGGGATAATAAAGAGCTTTACCATAATGAAAGAAACTAAGCACTAGTGAATAAGTAAGGATTTTAAGGTCACCAATATCTATAAAAAGGTCTAAGTCTTTTAATAAAATGCAGGTAATAATAGTGAGAGCTATGACATGTTCCTTTATCTATAGTAGTAAGTACTGTATAGTACCGGTTTTTATTTGCAAATACCATTGAAACTTTTTTTTTTCAATCCTGAAAAGTTATAACATATTCTATTCCATGTTATTATGTTTTGCATGTTAACTGATTCTAAGGAATATGTTTGTAATGTGTATGTTGTTTTGTTTCATATAGTTGGGGATTTACTCTTTATTCTGAAAAATACCAATGGTAAGTATAACTACAGACCATTGGCCTCACGTCTGCTAAATTCCAGAGCTGTGTAAATGATATTGTATGGTATTGCTTTCCCATGCTGCACAAAACAATATTTTTAGCTGGTTCAAGTGATATCCCATTAAGTACCTCTGCACAGAAGCCATTGCCCTACTCCATTTTTTTTTCAGAATTAAGAATATTATTAGTCTTTCTTTAATTTTTTTTAGTGTTATCACAAGGTGTGCTCCTCAAAATTGGCACTTTAAGCTGCATTCTGTAGCAAAACAAAAATGCTGCACATTTGGATTGTGTAGTAATTGTCCAAAATGCTTATATAAATGGCTGTAAACATTAGGTTTAAATAACTCAAGCAATGTGTCAGTAGATCTTAGAAACTTAAAAATAAGTAACATCCTTGTTTATAACTTTGGATACCAAATGTTGATAGCACAGGTTGAATCTGGGCCATTGATGCTTTTGTAACTGGAGAGAAATACAAGAACACGTTGCACATGCTAAGCTAAATGGCCATTTTTCACTGTGTCAGAGAAGCACACTAGGATAGGCAGGATGTTTGAAATGCAGTCCATTGTGTTTAGTTTTATTTGTTATGTTTTTGCTTATAACAGAAAGGACATTTATATTTTAACTTAAGACATCAAAACTGAAAAATACATTTCCTTTATATACATCATAATGATATTTTGGTTTCTTTAGGCATCTTTGTTGTGATGGACAGGAAACACAGCTGGAATGGTTTGTCAGCATTCTGTGGGCACAGGTAAAAATCTCAGCAAATATGTCAATGCACATTTCTTGTCACTAAAAAAGAAATATTAAATATTCTCAGGTGTTGGTTGCACAGTTGAAATCAGTAGCTCTGCCTGTGGCTGTAAACCAAGTGTCACCCTTAAGCAACGACCATGATGCCATTCTCCTCTGAGGGCTTTGGCTTTTGATGCTGCCTCTCCATCATTCTGTGCCCCTAGCTGACCCGAGGAGAAGAAAATCTGACTCCGAGGTTCCACCAGGGACCTTCTAAATGGCAGTGCACAAAACTGGGCTGTTCCCATGAGATGAGATAATGCAAACACTTTTGTGGCAAAGGGCAACTGAGACAGAAGTGTGTCTAGGTGCGGGGGAAAGGGACAGGCCTTGATAAAGAAAAGGATCCACTAGAATAATGTGCAGGACAAATAAGGAAATACGTTTTGCCTACTTTCTTTCTTTCTTTCCTTAACATTTCTATACCTCCTTCCCAGACTAAAAGCAATATCCGAAGCAGAGTACAATAATAAACAGCATAGATAGAGTATATATTAAAATATAAAAAGGCCTACTCCCAACCCCCCCAGAATAAAAAAAAATTAATGATGATAAATTTTTCTGAGAAAAAACAGAAATGCAATGAATATTTTGATTTATTTCTATGAGTCAGGGATATAAAATTAAGATGTAAAATTGAATTTTCATTTGAAAAATGTTTCCTAGTCCAATTTTTCAACATCTTTACAGCAAATTTCAACATGCAAACTGACATCTTTAAGAGTCTCTCTGTACATTTAATCCTTTGTAATATTAATGTTTTACACACACACACACACACACACACACACATATATATATATATATATATATATATATATATACAGTTTATTTTTCAGGAGGTACTTGCCGGTAGTGAGTATTGGCTTGTTTTTCCTCCACCTGCTTGATTTGCTGTGCAGTCCCTAATAAAAATCCATGCATCTGCCACCTTTTTTTCCAGAATGACTGCACTGTATATATGTATATACCGTATTTTTCGCTCCATAAAGCACACTTTTTTTCCCCAAAAGTGGGGGGAAAATGTCTGTGTGCCTTATGGAATGAATATAAAAAATAAATAAAAATCTAACAAAACCCTCGCCCCCTCTTGACCCCCCAGACCTTCCAAATTAATTTACTATAACCCCCCACCCTCCTGACCCCCGCAAGACCTGCCATAAGTCCCTGGTGGTCCAGTGGGGGTCCAGGAATGGTCCGGGAGCGATCTCCTGGACTTGGGCCGTCGGCTGCCAGCAATCAAAATGGTGCCGATGGCCCTTTGCCCTTACTATGTCACTGGGGTCGACCAATGGCAGCGGTAGCCCCTGTGACATAGTAAGGGCAAAGGGCCATCGGCACCATTTTGATTACTGGCAGCCGACGACCCTTTGCCCTTACTATGTCACAGGGGCTACCGCTGCCATTGGTCGACCCCAGTGACATAGTAAGGGCAAAGGGCTGACGGCCAAAGTCCAGGAGATCGCTCCCGGACTGCTCCTGGACCCCCGCTGGACCACCAGGGACATTTGGCAGGTCTTGGGGGGGTCAGGAGGGTGGGGGGTTGTATTTAATTAATTTGGCAGGTCTTGGGGGGGTCAGGAGGGTGGGGGTTGTTCATTTAAAGGGTTGGGATGAGGGTTTTTTTTGGGGGGGGGTTCCCACAGAATTAGAAAGACAAAAGTTTTCTGATCTGGGGAATGGACCGAAATGGCCCTCCCCAGACCTGAAAACAAAATGGGGAGAAAAAAAATGTTATGCACTCCCCTAATTTGCTCCATAAGATGCACAAACACCCGGGGACAGAGCTGGTTTAGCACAATTTTTTTTTTTTTTTAAATTTTCCCCCCTCTGAATCCTAAGTGCGTCTTATGGTCAGGTGTGTCTTATGGAGTGAAAAATACAGTATATTAGAGAAAAAGGGCCTGATTTTAAAATGTATTTACATACTTAAAGCTGGGTTTTACACATGTAAATGCACTTTACCTGTGTAAGTGGACTTTTGAAAATTTCTACAACTTATGCCATTGAATTGTCCATAGGATTTACTCATGTAAGTGCACTTTATGTGAGTAAATAGTGTTTGAAAATTGCTACAATAGTAGTGCGTAGTGTGCAATTCCTTTTGAAAATGCAGGTGTTGGTGTGGAATTGGGATAATGTGATCAATACCTAGATTGTGGTCACTATCCAATGCATTTTCAAGGTATTTACTTGAGTAAATACTTTTTAAAATCAGGCCCGATATGTTCTGAAAAAGCCATCTTTGGGAGCCCAAGCAAAGGTTTATAAGCAGATAATGACTATGTAGAGGACAATCAATATTGTAGTCTAATTTCATCTTCTTGGTCATCTACATTTGAGATAGTATCTGCCTCTCAGCTATGAAACAATGACATTATCACAATATATCTTTAAATTTTATAAAAAATGAAATTCTGGTATTGCAAAGATTTAGAAGTCTGAACATTCACCATTCCTTGTGTTTGAAAATATCAAGATTCCAGTAATTTTGTCTGCGCGTAGCCTTGGAGTTTTAGTAGGCAGTGAATTAACACTATCTACTCATGTGAAGACTGTTGTTATGTCCGGGTACTTAAAACTGTGGCTGGTACATCCTTTGAAATTGTTATTAGGTTCATATGAGTTTAGGTCTGTGGTTCAAGCCCTGGTTCTTCCAAATACACTGGTATACACATTTTTAGAAGTCATCTGCTTCAGCAATAAAATGTGATTATTGATGTTGATATTCTGAATTCAAATATATCAATTAAACCAGCTGATTGGCTATTTTTTCTATGATATTTTTTACATTTTACGTATATGTCTTTTGCATAGATAGTTCATAGATAATAGATTTGTAATCATAATTAGTAAACATAGGACTTTTCATGTATTTATTGTTGCATAATATTTCACCTGTCCTGTTTATATAACACTTTAAAAATTAAATCAGCAAAAGGATTAAAGAAATAAAATGTACTATGAAACAAAAGGCCCAAAACTACTAATTATGTATAATTAAGTACATCATTTAGTGCTTATTCAATGGCTATTTGACTATTCTTGGCTTGTTTCTTGTATTCATTAAATGAAACATCTCTTCTCACTGTCCAGCAGTAGTCTGCAAGCATTGATGGGCTCCATTTACCCTGATACCATTGCTGCAATGTCCTGGCCAAATCATTCACTATGCTTATCGCTCACTGCTCCGCAGTGACAATTTACATAGTAGGTTGTATAAAAACTACTAAGATCACTAGACACATGTAATAACAAGCTTTAGCATCTTATGCTCAATCATTTTCATCTTCTGCTATATTAAAATCACATTTCTTAAAGTCAATAATACTTATTACCTAAAAATGAATTCAATTTTGTATCATGCCCTATGGAAAAAGGACCAAAACCCAGACTCCAACTGCTACAGCCAATTTGCTAAAGTAACAATTACATTTCTTTATGATCTATGGCTCATGAAAGTGAGATTTTTCAACTGCATTGTGCAAAAGGGGAACATTTTTTTTCAACTTTTGCAACCCAGCTGAAATAACTATGATGTGATATATCACAGAAACCTAAGTGGTATTTAATGGAGTTGCATTATGACTTATTTTTATAACTAGTATGTATTCTAAAAGAACATGGAAATGCATGGAAAGTTTTTGCTTTCTTTTTAAAAAATTGGTTTCAAATGAGTCTCTCTTTAAGGAATCTTCTAGGTGAAGTTATTTTGTATACATTTTTTGGGTATACTAAATCTTTCTTTTTCTTTTCCTTGAAGAAACTGTTTCACACATTTTAACAATGTTAGACAGGGATACAGGGATCTTTTTACTAATCTGTGACGTGGTAATATGCATTAATGTGTGTTATTTACTGTGGCTCCTATTATTGGTACATTACCATGCATTAGGGATGTGCAGACCAAAAGTTTAAGTTCAGAAGTCCATAAGTCGAAAGGGGGTCCCATTTGCGGTCAATATGGACATATGGAGAATTCCATAAGTTGAGTCTATGTCCATATGTGCAAATAAAAATTTAAACCCCTCACCCGCCTTAATCCCCCCCCCCAAGACTTACCAAAACTCCCTGGTGGTCCAGCGGGGTCAGGACACCATTCCTGAACTCCTTTGCAAGGAGCACGTGACGTCGGCGTCACGTCGGAGTGACGCGGCGTCACGTGATTCCCCTCGGGTTCACTCCCGGACCCCTCGTTGGGCTCAAAAGGAACTTTTGGCCAGCTTGGGGGGGTCAGGAGGCCACTCCGACGTGGCGCCGACGTCACGTGATTCCCCACGCGTCCGCTCCCGGACCCTCACGGAACTTTTGGCCAGCTTTGGTAAGTCTTGGGGGGGGGGATTAAGGAGGGTGAGGGGTTTAAATTTTTATTTAGATCAACAATCGCGATTTCCAATGTATTCAACATAGCTATGTTGAATAAGTTGGAAATCCGATCGTTTAAGCCTCATCTTTTTTTTAAGTTAAAAAAAAAAAAAAGTTGCGTTTTCCATTTAAGTTCAAAACGAATGCACACCCCTACCATGCATCACAGATTAGATCTTCTGTTATCAGCAGTTATTAGGAAACAACTTCTACCAGCTTTTTTAAACATTCAAAAGAATCCCATCACTTATTTTTCACCCCTTTCATTCAAAGCCATTTATCTAAATAATTCATCAGTTATCTTGGCTAAATGGCAAGTTTTAAAATTACCTGATACTAATCCATCTAACTTTTAGCAGAATAAGTTATTAACTGGTTACAAATTAGCTGGATAAGTAATGGGAATGTCAGGGCATGCTGGGGTAGGGATAATTTAGCTAGGTAACTTATCCAGGACTGCTTCTCTGGTCAAGTCCATAAGCAAAGCATGTCACGCATCACTGTCTGAAATTTGATAAAGGCTCACTACCCAGTAAAAATGTTGGTATTGGTAAATTTTTATAGGTTATCATTTATTTTATTATTCTGCTGTTTGCACTTTTTTTTCAATGCTTCAAAGTGTAGGTATTTCCCTATCCCCAGTGGGCTTGCAATCTAAGTTTGTACCTGAGGCAATAGAGGGGAAAGTAACATGCCCAAGGTCACAGCAAGACTCAAACCCTGGTCTCTTGGGTCATAGCCTAATGCTCTAACCACTAGGCTACTCCTCCACACCACTCATAAGGCTTGGGGATAAGTGCACGGAGCAGCAGTTGCTACACTTAAGAGCAACATGGAGTAACCTGCAAGGCATGGCAGATACTGCCATAAGCCCTTTGCTGGGAAGACTGGATGGACCATTTGGTCCTTTTTTTCTGTTATTTCTATGCTACTATGTAATATATGTAACATTGATATTAGGCGATTACTGAATATATTGTTTTGGCTAACTCTAGCTATGCCCTGGAACTGGTCTAAAGTTATCTGGCCTTGTGTGGCTGGATAACCGGCTTTTTCAAAAGAATATAGCTAAGTGGCCTTAATTTTGAACCAAAAAAGAAAAAAGTTGTGTGTGGCAGTGGCGTAGCCACGGGTGGGCCTGGGTGGGCAGGTGCCCACCCAACTAGCCCACCCAACTAGCCCACCAGGCCCACCCAACTAGCACCGGAACTGCAAGGCTGTCGCGGGATCCCAACCCCGTGACAGCGAACAAGAGAACCCACGCCTCGCGCGCCATCACGGCACACATGGGGAAGCGCTGCTGCGGCCGTATGGCCAACCGGTCTTCCTGTTTGGGGGGGGGGGAGTGGAAGCGCCGCACGCAGCTTCCGCTTCCTCCCCCCAATGCAGGAAGATCAGCTGCCTCTCCTGCTGCCACCCGTTCTCCTGCTATCTTCGGGTCAAACGGCCCGCCGAACTTCCTGTTTGGGGGAGCGGAAGCGCCGCGCACAGCTTCCGCTTTCTCCCCCAAAGCAGGAAGATCAGCTGCCTCTCCTGCTGCCACCGGCCTCCTGCTATCTTCTTCGGGCGTCGGGCCGTATGGTCTGCCGATCTTCCTGCTTGGGGGGGGGAGGGAGGAAGCGGACGTTGTGCGCTTCCGCTCCCCCCCCCCCGACAGGAAGTTCGGCGGGCAGTACGGCCCGACGCCCGAAGATAGCAGGAGTCTGGTGGCAGCAGGAGAGGTAGCTGATCTTCCTGCTCTGGGGGAGAAAGCGGAAGCTGTGCACGTGCTTGAATGTTTATGTGTGGATGAGAATGGGAGTGTGTGTGGGTGAAAACTGGAGCCTGGGTGTGTATGTGGGTGAGAATGGAAGCTTGAATATGTGGGTGAATGGGAGCTCGAATGTGTGTATGTGTGGTTGAGTATGGGAGCCTGGGTTTGTGGGTGGGTGAGAATGGGAGCTTGAATGTGTGTATATATGGGTGAGAATGAGAGCCTGGGTTTGTGTGGGTGGGTGAGAATGGAAGCTTGAATATGTGGATAAGAATGGGTGCTTGAATGTGTGTATGTGTGGGTGAGAATAGTACCTTAAATGTGTATATGTATGGATGAGAATGGGAGCTTGAATATGTGTGGGTGAGACTGGGAGCATGGGTTTGTGGGTGAGAATGGGAGACTGGGTTTATGTGTGTGGGTGAGAATGGGTGCCTGGATGTGCATCTGTGTGTGCATAAGAATATAAGCCTGGGGAGGGGTGAGAAAGTGAGAACTTGAATGTGAGCTTGTGGGGGGGTGGGGGGGGGGGGGAGAGCATATGAGAGTGACAGCTTGAGTGTGTGAGAGGGAGTCTGTGAGAGAAAGCGTGTATGTGTGTGTGTGTGTGTGTGGAAGGGAAGAAGACAGTAATAGAAGAAAGACACTGAAAAGGAATTAGGAAATGAGCGACAAGGGAAAGAATGGGAAAGAGAGACCAGGACCAACTGATTAGAAAAATACAAAGATCAGACAACAAAGGTAAAAATATATATCTATATTTTGAGATGTTAGCAATTTAAATATAAGCAACACAACCGCTCTCTCAAAATTTATGGACAGGTAGGAGCCGTGTATAAAATCGTAATAATAAGAAGGCTAAAGTACCACAAATCACCGTGAATTATGTTTGTATCATTAAGTAAACCTCATACTTAGGCGTAGATGTGAATGCTATGCTGCATAATTTGGCATTATTTATCAGTAAAAAAACAACTAGTAGACCTGCATGCCTACAGCCCACCCATGTTAACCTTGTGCCCACCCAAAAAATCAATTCTGGCTACGCCACTGGTGTGTGGATCTGGTGGCCTGAATCATAGACCCCCAACTGCTGTATCAAGCATGAACCCTGATGGACTGAGTCTCCCTCAACCTCCAAACCCTCAAACTGTCACATTTAAAGTTATTTGGCCTTGTGTGGCTGGATAACTTTAGACTTAGGCGTGGCACTGGGCTGGGTGCAAGGATGCCACGGATAACCGGGTGCACACTCCCAGAGCAGGGAGTTCAGCTTAACTCAACTGGGGCTTCTGGTAGGGGTCTAGAGTGGCATATCAGCAAGGGTGGCATGGCAGGCCTGTGCCAGCCTCACACAGTCCGATGATGTCACCAGGGTGACAGTGCCCCTGATGATGATTGCCAAGAAAAAAAAGAAAAATCTTTAAACAAAGGGCTAGATTACTAGCTGTGTGCAGCAGGGTCTATAAGCTTTAATTTAGGCACCATCATATCTTATAACATAGGGGCTGGTGGACAAGATAACCGTGCCTCATTGGTCCAAGTAAATGGCTCCAGTCCACTGCTCGTCCCATCGAAGGTGGGGCTGGTAGAGCTGAGGCCCATGTGGTTACTGGCACAACCCGTTTCACTGAAAAGTCAGGGAATGCATTTCTCTTCTCACCCTCTGGTATGGCAGGTAGTCAGGGAAGGGCTAGGGGTCACTGAAACAGAGGTAGGGTCAGGTCCTGTGCCCATTTTATGAGCATACCAGAGGGACTGGCACATCTGTGCACATGCAGTGTGGTGGAGGAATAGAAATAGGGCCTTGTGGGGAGACACATCTCAGTGGTGGCATTGATGACCCTCAGCTTTAGTCGCTAGGCATCCAGCTGATGGCATGGTCACTGTTTCCAAGTTAGGAAGCTTGCTCTCCTCTGGAAGCCGTAAGTCACCCCCAGAGAATGGGTGGAAATCTACTGAGGGAATTCAGCTGAGCAGCTACCTAGAACACTTGTAGCACTCAGCAACCTCCAATAAGGGCATAGTTAGAAGGCTGCCTGAGATTGTTTCACCAGGCTTCCTGCTGCCTGCCTGGGCAGATATTTTATCAAAAAATTCACTCACAGGGATGGCCTTTCAGGACATATCCCATGCCCTGGGGCATGGGCATTTCTTCAGAACCCTTAGTACTAAACCTATCAAATGGGCAGATTTAGTTCCAGTCTGCAGGTTCTTCTTGACACACTCATGAAGAGTGAGGAGATGCATCTGAGTCCCACATCAGCTCTGCAGTCAACAGAGACAGCAGCAGGCCCAGGGACAGCAGCTATAGGGTTGGCTCCAGAGCCTCCGGATGAGGATTCTGCTCCTGCCCTGGTCATAGAGGGTGAGTTTAATATTGCCCATCCTCCCACCAAACACACACACAGACACAGGCACACACACATACACACAAAGAGGGTGGGACTAAGGGCACTAGGCAAAAACACAAATGCAAGAGCAAAAGGCACTCCTCCTGCTTTGGTTCTTCCAGCCCCTAAAATTCTTCATCTTTTTTTCTTGGGTTCAGGGGATCCTCTGTGGCCAAAGGTTTGGGAAACACCACCATTATGAATGTATACCTCCCTGCTCAAAAAAGTACCAAGCAAGCAAATTTGACAGGGTGTTCTCAATCCTTGAGATGCTGGATTATATACCACCAGAATTTTGGCACATTTACTTTACTGGAAAGGTATAGAAAAAAGGACAATCCAAAATGTACATAGAAGGCATGAGTTGATAGATGGTTCACATCACATGAATAGTGAGCACAGCAGATCCCTTACTGCACTTGGCTATGTGGTCTTTCCTGGCAGAGGCGATTCTATAATGAGGTAGGGTAAAGCGGCTGCCTTAGGTGCCAAAATTTTGGTAGCAACAAGTGACCCCCAAAATAAATCCCTGCAGTGGCACACTATGCTTTTTGATTTCTAACACCAGCAGGGTTTCCACACTCTGCTGGCAAGAAAATCTGCAGTGCTGTGAAATGATTTGTTAATGGGGCTCCCACTTCCCACCAGCACAAGAAAAGGCCCCACAGAGGTGCTGGAAATGATGAGCTAATGGGGTTCCCACTCCCCGCCAACACTAAAGGAGGCCCCTGGCAGAACTCGAGATGATGCACTGGTGGGGTTCCCACTCCCTACCAACAGTAGAGAAGGCCCCATGGTGTCACTGGAAATGATGTGCTGGTGGGTTTCTAACTCTCTGCCAGCACTAGAGAAGGTCCCGCAGTGCTGGAGATGATGTGCTGGAAAGGTTCCCACTCCCTGCCACACTAGAGAAGGTGCCTGACAGCGCTAGAGATATCATGATGGCAGGGTTCCCACTCCCTATCAATACTTGAGAAGGTCCTCCTGTGCCACTGGAGATGAAGAGCTATTAGGATTCTCACTCCCCACCAGCACTAAAGAAGGCACCCAGCAAATTGGAGATGTCATGCTGGTGGGTTCCCACTCCCCTTCAGAACTTGAGAAGCACTCCTGTGCCTTATAGATGAGCTGGTGGGGTTCCCACTCCTCGCGAGCACTAGAAAAGGCCTTGTAGGGAGGAGCCAAGATGGCCGACGGTGAGGAACGTTAAGAAGAGCTCCTCTGCCGCGATCGCCTTCTATTTCCTTATTTTATATTTCCTGCTTCTCTTATGATGCTGCATATGAAGCACAAGGCCAAGCTGTGGGGGGCTGCTGATAGCTCCCCGATCTTGGGAGGCCTGCAGACATGGATAGAGGGTTTATTTTCACTTATCCCAATGCAGCCCCCGGATGAGATCGCAGGTGGTGACGGCGCGGAGCAAACACCATCTCCGCAGATAGAGGAAATATTGTTGACCCCAGGGATGCCTAAAATGCCCTCACTTCCTGGAAATGAGCCTGGAATCTATCTGCTCAGAAAGGAGGGTTACTGAGTTGATGTTAGCGTTGGGCCTATGGAAGGTGTAAGCGCTGAGGAGCATGAGCCTACCCTGGGTGCAGTAGGAGGAGTGAGCCCGGTTGAAGAGATTGTGAAGAAGGCCGTTCCTGACTCTGTGAGTAGATCTTCGACCCTGAAAGCACAGTCAAGGGTGGAATAAGGAGCAAAGGTGGTGCAGACTGGAAGGCAATACTCCCCAACTTGGAATTTACTAAACCCTCTATAATAATGCTGGAAGTTCTTTGGCAGGCTATTAAATCATTGGAAACATCTATTCTCAACCTCACAAAAGTGTTTGTGGAAACAAATATAAAAGTTTCTGCTAATGAAAATTCTTTCTCTCAGTGCGGGACTAAGTTAAATGCTTTGGAATCAAAGTTTAATGAATTTGAAAAAATACAATCTAATATGGTTCATTCAGATTAATAACAGTTAAAAGGTTGGAAAATATTGAAAATACTCTGAGGAGTTGTAATCTCTTTGTGATAAAGTTTCCTCTTATTAAGTCTTTGCCTGTTATAGATTTGTTTAAAAGCTATCTATTACAGGTTTTGAAATTGCCTGAATCTATTATGCCGGTGATTAAAACAATTTATTATCTACCTATGTCTGAGGGCTTAGAAGGGAATAATATTCCGGAAGAAGCCTCATTAAATCTGGCACAAATATTGCAACAGTTGCATGAGATGGTAGTTAACAGATGTGGAACTTTATTGGTTATATTTGCATTTCTCTCTGATTGAAATACCATTCTATGATTCTTTTTCCGTAATCGTGAGTCAATGTTTTACGGACAGAAATTGTGGATTTATCTAGATGTGATGAAGCAAACACAACTCCGGAGAAAAAAAATGTTGTCAATGCGAGTTGAGGTTATATCTAAAGGGGCTAACTTCATGTTACAGTATCCATGTAAATGTAATATCAAGCTGGGGGATGTTAAATATATTTTTCTTTTAACCTTCACAATTAAGGGTCTTTTTAGACTCACATACCTAGTAAGCTCTAAATGTTTAGGCAAAAAGTCATATTGGGGTATATGTTTACTCACCTTAAAATTTTTCTTATTATGTATTTCATTGTTAATTGCTCTTTATAAGGTTGACCCCCCCACTACCTGTTTGAGTATGAGGTTTTCCTTGTAAAAGAATTGTAAATGCTCATTTTCTTGACAGACATCACTAAGATGTAATTATGGATATCTTATTGTAAACGCAATAAAAAATAAATTAAAAAAAAAAAAAAAGAAAAGGCCCTGTAGCATCGCTGGAGATGACATGCTGGCAGGTTTCCCATTCTCTGCCAGCAATAGAAAGATCCAGCAAGCTACCCGCATTTCCTCTGCAGCTGGTAGCCGAAGAAGAGGCCCCTTGCTGTTGATGGCATTTCCCCTGTAGCCAGCGGCAGATGAGATCCAGTATGTGGGAATGAGAGAGGAGGACTGTCTGTGTGAGAGAAGCTGACAGTGTAAGAGTGAGATTCTGGCTGTATGGAAGTAAGTGCCTGTGTGTGAGAGACTTTCAGAGAGACTGTGTGAGAGAGTGCCTGTGTGTTTGAGTGAGAGTGCCTGTGCATGTATATGAGTGAGAGTGCCTCTGTTGTGTGCATGTGTGTGTGTTTGTGTGTGAGAGAGAGAAAGTTAAAGGTTTTGTGACATCTTTCAATCTTTGAGAATCTCAGGGGTGATTGGAAATGTAAAGTTCCCTGGTATGGAGACTGGGAGATTCTTTTAATCCATATTTATTTTATTTATACTTTATTTATTTGATTTGTATTCCACTTTTTAATTGCTGGATGTGATATGTCTGCTGTTTTGAAATATTTTATAGGCATTTGGTAATTTAGTAACATTTTTGTATTAGATGATGTTCTGTTCATCAGCTGATTTGACATTCTTTTTAGTGGTATAGTTAATGTTTTATATTTCTTGATTGTATTCAGTGTTTGCATTGTATACAAAGTTTGGCTTCTTGTGATTTCCAATTTGGTTTTTGTCTGCAGCTTTCTATTTATATTTCATGGTCTCTATGTTCTGTATTGGGTGAGGATCTGTCTGCATTCCACATGTGTGACTAAAGTGAGGTATTCTGCTAGCGTGAATATTCTGGGTAGGTATTTACAACAGCCTGGCTTGTTCTGTTTTCTAATTGGAGATGTATTGGTGTTTAGGGCCTGATGTAATATTTGCAGTTTTGCTTTTTCATAGGTGGAGTTTTTACTGTTTGAATGCTGGCAGTTATGATCTAGAAGGCTTACTGTACTGGAATTGTAGTTCAGTTTATTCCTGGCTTTCTTTGGGCCAAGTCCATAACCAGTGCACTTTACCATAAGCCTAATACCATATGAGATCCAGTAAACCACCTTAATTACTATGAAAAAGGCAGTTTATTAAGCCTATTAAACTACTATTATTGCAGATGTCTTTTTTGCAGTGTATGTAAATATAATATACATGTTATAACTGGTATTTTTACTTCAGAAGATGTACTTTGAATGTCCCGTTTCCATATAAAATCTTCCTTTTCAGATTGGAAAAGTGGTTAATAGGGATGTGCAGAGCAAAATTTTATGTTCATATTTTTTATGTCCGAAAGGGGGTCCCACTTGCGGCCAATATGGACATAAAAAAAATCCAATGAGTTGGGTATATGTACATATGTGCAAAAAAAAAAATTAAACCCCCTCACCCTCCTTAATCCCCCCCCCCAGACTTACCACAACTCCCTGGTGATCGAGCGAGGAGTGAGGACGTCATTTCTGCAATCCTTGGCGAGAAGCATGTGACGTCGGTGGCACGTCGAGTGACGCGGCGTCACGTGATTCCCGGCTCGTTCGCGCCGGACGGCTCGTTCGGCCCAAAAAGAACTTTTGGCCAGCTTGGGGGGGCCTCCTGACCCCCCCAAGCTGGCCAAAAGTTCTTTTTGGGCCGAACGAGCCGTCCGGCGCGAACGAGCCGGGAATCACGTGGCGCCGCGTCACTCAGACGCGACGTCATGTGATTCCCGGCAAGTTCGCGCCGGACGGCTCGTTCGGCCCAAAAAGAACTTTTGGCCAGCTTGGGGGGGCCTCCTGACCCCCTCAAGCTGGCCAAAAGTTCTTTTTGGGCCGAACGAGCCGTCGGGCGCGAACTTGCCGGGAATCACGTGACGTCGGCGTCACGTGATTCCCGGCTTGTTCGCGCCGAACGAGCCGTCGGGCGCGAACTTGCCGGGAATCACGTGACGTCGCGTCTGAGTGACGCGGCGCCACGTGATTCCCGGCTCGTTCGCGCCGGACGGCTCGTTCGGCCCAAAAAGAACTTTTGGCCAGCTTGGGGGGGCCTCCTGACCCCCTCAAGCTGGCCAAAAGTTCTTTTTGGGCCGAACGAGCCGTCCGGCGCGAACGAGCCGGGAATCACGTGACGCCAGCGTCACTCGACGTGCCGCCGACGTCACATGCTTCTCGCCAAGGATTGCAGAAATGGCGTCCTCACTCCTCGCTCCATCACCAGGGAGTTGTGGTAAGTCGGGGGGGGGGATTAAGGAGGGTGAGGGGGTTTATATTTTTATTTTGGCTCAACAATCGCGATTTCCCACATATCGAACATATCTATGTTCGATATGTGGGAAATCCGATCGTTTATGTCGAATCAATTTTTTAAGTTAAAAAAAAATATGAGTTGCGTTTTACTAATGCGGTCAATCCGAATGCACACCCCTAGTGGTTAATACCTTTTTTAATGGAAAAAATATGCATACTTTTTAATTGTGTGGAGAAGGGAGGGGAGGGGGAACGCAAGGCTATAAAGTTCATCTTGGGCATCTAATACCCTTGCGCCAGTCCCTAAGAGAGTGCCACACACACACACACAGACTGCCACCATTCACTGGCCTCCCACAGAGGGCAGATGCTGGGGACAGGTGGGAGGCAGGTGATAGGGGGTGAAGGAGTAGCTTAGTGGTTAGAGCAGCGGGCTGTGAATCATAAAACCCAGCATTCAAATCCTGCCACTGCTACTTGCAACCTTGGGCAAATCACTTCACCCTCCATTGCCCCCAGGTACAAACTTACAGGCCGAAACAGTAAAATCGCGGGAGAACAGGTGAGCACCCGCTCTCCCGGCACACGCACAGGCCACTCTCCTGTGCGCGCGATTCAGTATTTTAATTTATTTTAATTAGGGCCGGCAGTAAAAAGAGGCGCTAGGGACACTAGCGCGTCCCTAGCGCCTCTTTTTTGACGGAAGCGGCGGCTGTCAGTGGGTTTGACAGCCGATGCTCAATTTTGCCAGCGTCAGTTCTCGAGCCTGCTGACAGCCATGGGTTCGGAAACCGGACGCCGGCAAAATTGAGCGTCCGGTTTTTGACCCGCCAGCCACGGGCCCATTTTAAATGGGTTTTTTTTTTTTTACTTTTTTAAACTTTCGGGACCTCCGACTTAATATCGCCATGATATTAAGTCGGAGGGTGCACAGAATAGCAGTCATCCAAATGCTGGCTAACAGTGCGCTCCATTTACTTGTTCAAGTGCTTTCATCATTTTGTAGACCTCTATCATATCCCACCTCAGCTGTCTCTTCTCCAACCTGAACCGCCCTAACCTCTTTAGCCTTTCCTCATAGGGCAACCATTTCATGCCTTTTAACATTTGGGTTGCCCTTCTCTGTACTTACTTCAGTGCAAGTATCTTTTTTGAGATGCGGTAACCACAATTGCATGCAGTATTTAAGGTGCAGTCTCACCATGGAGTGATACAGAGGCATTATGACATCCTCCATTTTATTTCCATTCTATCCCTAATAATTCCTAACATTCTGTTTGCTTTTTTGACCACCACAGCACACTGAGCCAACAACTTTAATGTAATGACTGCTATGACACCCATATCTTTTTCCTGGGTGGTAACTCCTAATATGGATTCTAACATCGTGTAACTACAGCATAGGTAATTTTTCCCTATATGCATCACCTTGCACGTCCATATTATATTTCATCTGCCATGTGGAAACCTGATCTTCCAGTCATGCAAGGTCATCCTGCAATTTATCACAATTTACTTGTGAAAAATTACAGGTTGTTTCTTCTGTCATTTTAGTACTCCATGGGCGGCAATGGATGGTATGAATCACGAGACACTGGAGACACTACTCATTTGTGTTTTGACTTGACCACTAGGTAAAAAAGTATGTGCTAAGTACGCATTTGGGATTCACACCTCATGATGAGATGGTGCAATGGTTTGGCAGAAGAGGAATGTGTTGGGATCAGCTCATTCCCTTTCTGTGGCAACATCTGGCCAGATGCATTTCCCAGATGTTCTGGTCATTCATCTGGGAGGCAATAATCTTAGGAGCATTCCCAGCAGATTTCTAATCAACAACATCACCTCCCTGATGCTCTGCATGAGGATTTTATGATCTTAGATCATCCTTTGTCACCAGTTCATATGCTGTGGGAGCACTGGGTTTCAACAATCAATTTCACTTGCCTATGGTGAGCCTGGGTCCAGAGGCAATACACTACATGCAATTTATAAACCTTCTGTCCAGATATGATCTTTGTTGAGGCTCAGTTATGTAGGTTCTTACTGTATTGCTTTTTACTGTTTGGCCATTATTATACCATTATTTTGTTGGTTGTGGTTTAGTATATGCTGTATTCATTACAGGTAGAGATGTGCTGCCCCCTTCCCTGCAACTGGGTAGTCACGACTGCCCAGGTTAAGCCAGCTATATTCACAAAAATGTTACTGCTTAAGTGGCTTTACTGTTCAATCAAAGAAAAAAACTTCTGGGTGGGCCTGGTGGTCTGCATCACAGACCCCATCCCACTATGTCAATTGTGGCCCTGCTGGGCTGAGCCTACCCAACCAAATCTCTTGGCAAACATTTTCAAAATAACAGTGATCGGGGTCCAGAGCCAGCCTCCCCCACCCACTCCCCAGTCTGGTGCATTTTTTAAACAATGAGCCCCTCTTCTGCCTTGCTCCCTTCCCCCAACTCCCCATCCCAACCCAACCCAAACCCTTGCCTTTCCTGGTACCTTTTGAAATCTCTTCCTTGAGCCAGGCTCCTATTGTGTTCCAGGCCAGTGCTTTCTGCATTGCTATGTCAGCAAATCTGGTATCTCATGCTGATATAACAAGGCAAGAAATGCTGGCCAGGACTGAGGTACTGTGATCCCGACTGAAGAAAGAAATTTGGAAAGGTACTCGAAAGGTGGTAGGGTTAGGGTTGAGATGGGATGTGGGTGGGGATGGGGAGAATGTAGGGAGTCAGAGAAGAGGTCATTTTTTCACTATTATACTAGACCGGGGAGTGGATGGTGGAGGCCGGTCCAATCACTATTTTTAAAATCCTAGCTGAAGGTGGCTCAGCCCAGCAGGGCCCATGATTGACATTGTGTGTGTGTGTGTGTGTGTGTGTGTGTGTATGGGGAGGGGACGGTCTGTGATTCAGGTCACTAGGCCCACCCAGGATTTCATTTTTGGTTGAACAGTATGGCCACTTAACTGGCTATATATTCTTTTGAATATAACTGGCTATCTAAAGTTATCTGGTCACACAAGATGATATTCAGGAAAGCCAGATAGGTTTAAAATAATCTGGCAAAAGGTAACCAGATAACTTTAATCAGAGATATTCAGCAGCACATTTATCCCACAGAATTTCCAAGATAACTATCTGGCTAAATTTAACCAGAAAGGTTAACCGGTCTACATTTTTTTGAATATTGGCCTCAAAGTTTTTAACTTATTTCCTCCTGGAATTCATAGCAGTTTTTAAAGAATCTGTTTGAGGGGTAATGCTCTAATAAACCTATATAATTTTTACAAGTATTGCAATAAAATATGGGGTTTATTTATAGAGTTACACAACCTAATTTATAGTCCCAGTTCAAATGTAAAATCAGTGAGTCAGAATTAACCTTTCATGTCTGGTATGTATCTCCCAGGCCTGGATTTAGGCATAAGCAACTTCCTAGAGTGCCAAAGTGAAACCTGCTTCTTTTTGCTTTATGGTCACGTGTTGGTGCCACGTCTAAAGGGCTACCATCATAGGTCTCTGGTCCCACTTCCTGCCAGCTCTCTGATTCTCAGAGGGGAACACCTCTCCCCCAACTCTGATCCTGCCTATGGGCACCAACATTTTAAATCTGGCCCCATCATTTACCTCATAAGGATAAATTTGTATACAGAAAAAAAGACAAATAGGCCAATTAGAGTACTTACTTATTTTTTCTTATAGAATAGGTACTAGTAATAATTTTATTTTAAATTATGCAATAATAATAATATGCCATGAAGATCAATTTTAAGTAGACTAACAGTGAAGTCTGGTTTGAATTTATATAATAAAATTAAGTAATGTGTCTGTGAAGGTTTTGTAGTTGTTGAACACTTCAAATGTCAGAAGACATTCTCATATTCCTGACCCTGCCATTAAACAGTGTGCCATCTCAGCTTTTCTGCATTGTACTTTTTTCTCAAAGTTCTCCTGATTCTCTTCTCCTTTCAGGGGCTTTAGACCCTGGCTTCTTCTGAAATATTGAGGCTTCTGGATGAGATTTGTATTTCTGGCTGGTCTATGGACCTTCCATCTCTTATTTCTCAGTGTTCACTCTGATCTCCTTCATCAATGGTTCCTTGACTTCCAAATCTCTGTTTCTTTTCAGTTTTCCAAGCATGAATACACATCTTCTCATGAGTACCCTTTTCTTGTTGCCAATCTTTCATTTTCCTAGTGGCAGCATATCCCCATGCTACTTCATTTTAGTTTATTTTCCTAGGGAAGGTCCATTGAAAGAAAGGAGGCAAAGTACCTGCATCTGCTTTTACCATGTTTGTTGGAAGCCTTTCTGTAGTGAGGAAGAAATCTTTCCACCTTTCCTGCCTCTTGTTTAATTTCCCCTTCTCTTAAAACATTTTTTTTTGTTCTTCACTTGTTCACATTAGGGGCCTGAGGTTCTGATTAGTAATCTCAAAAAAAGTGGTGTCTCTCACAGAGAGAGAACCTCAGGATCATCTGTGTCCACATGGAGAAAAGAATCTACATTCATTCTCAGAGAGGAGTAATAAAGAGGGGAGAAGACCAGTGGCATCACTCAGGTTTATATCCACTAGGGATATGTATTCATTTGAAACAAAAGTGCAAAACAAAATGAATAAGACTAATTTGTTTCATTCAAGGAGGGCCCTGAATCAAATCAGGAGACCCCTGAATGAAACAAACCTTATTTGTTTGTTTCATTTTAAATTAATGCATCAAGCCTAGGTCTAGGCCTGAAGCCAGGTCCTCACCTAGGGCATAGGCAGAGAACCAAATCAGGGACGAAGGCCTAGGCCCAAGTATAACACCGGGATATCAGAGGAGGCATGGGCCAACACTAGGGCCTCAGCTGAGACTCCTGAAAATGAAAAAAAAAAAACCCTTACATAATCCATTGGGTATCTGACGAAGGTTGGGTCCTGATGCCGGGGTCTTGGTCCAGACACATGCCTGATGCAGTGACCTGACCTGAAGGCCAAGTCTCGATGCCAGGGCCTCGTATTAGGTCAGGGCCCTTATGCAGGCCCAACACCACAACTTGACCCAAAGGCCAGTTCCCAATGCTGTAGCTTCAGCCTAGGCAAATGTCCAGGCCCAGGCCTGACATCGCAACCCGATCCAAAACCATGTCCCAACAGGCAGACTTTAGATAAACCAAGACCTGGACCCAGGCCTGATGCCATGACCCAACCCAGAGGCCAGGTCTCAATGCCATGGCCTAGGCCCAGACCCAGGCCCAACACAGGAGCTTCGGCCAGGAGGCCAGGTCCTGATGCCTGAGCCTTGGCCCAGGGTCAGGCCCAGGCCTCAGAGCACAGGCCTGGAAGCTCTTCTTCTTTAGTCCTCTTCTTTATTCACTGGAATCCCAAATGATGCCGTCCACTGGGGTTGCACAGGAGTTAATTAGTTTTGATGTACGGCATTGTAAGGCATTGTCAAAAATCCAAATGTTGCCATTTGGTAGGGTGAATGCACTGGAGTTAATTAACTCCAGTGTGACTCCAATGGAATGCATCATTTGGCATTCAAGCAAAGAAAGAAGAGGACTGAAGAGGAGGAGCTCCCAGGCCTGGGCTCCGAGGCCTGGGACCTGGCTGAGGCCTCGGCATTAGGACCTGGCATCTGGTCGGGTTATCTCATCAGGTCTGGGTCAGTGCAAAGGTCACAGCATCAGAATATGGCCTCTGGGTCAGGTCACAGCATCATACCTGGGCTCGGCCTCTGGTCTAGGCTGAGGCCCAGGCTCAGGACCCGGCGCTGGGTCAGGTCGCAGCATTGGGCCTGGACTCAGGATCTGGCCTCTGGCTGTGGCCTAGGCTGAGGCCCAGGCTTGAGACTTAGTCTCCACGTCAGGTCACGGTATCCTCCAGGTCAGGTTTTGGCATTGAACCTGGGTTCAGGCTTTGGCCTAGGCATCAGGACCTAGCCTTCAGATTGGGTCGTGGCTGCCGAGGCCCTGGCATTGTGATCTGGCCACTTGGTGAGGTTGCAGCATCGGGCCTGGGATAAGGCTGATATCCCACCATCAGGACCCAGCCTCTGGGCCATGCGGTGGCGTCAGGTCTGTGTCTGAGCTCTATCCTTGGCCTAGTCCTAGCTGGTGGATCATTGCTGGACTAGGTAAATGGGGGCTGGGGTAGGAATATTGGCCCCAGCATTTTTACTTGCAGTTGGGAGAAATGCCTCCTTTTTGAATTTTGCCTGTTCCTTGGAGGGGGAGAGGCTATTATTGTTTGATTCACTTTTTTCATATGAATAAAACAAATGAAGCAATCCACGAACCAAAATTTGTGGGGAAAAAATCTTCCGAAAATGAACCAAAAACTAAAATAATTTTTCCCCTGCACATTCCTTAAATCCACTACCATCTAAAGAAGATCACCAAGGGAGGAGAGGAGACTAAAGGTACCACCCAGGTATGTATCAAATTAATCAGGATAATAGGGAATGACTACAGGGAAAGAATGACAAATGGGACCAGAAACTATTGCAATTAAATTGGGCTAAAATCCTATCTTCTAATTATTGAGATGAAGCTTAAAAACAATCTCAATATTTGGCATGGAAAATGAAGAAAAATCAATAATTGCAATTGGTGTTACCTAAAGAATACATTTATCAAAGCCTACGGTCACAAATTTATTGATGAACTAAAAATATTAAATAGACTTTGTTTATATTAAGAGCTGTAAAAAAAACCTATTATCAACCTTTCCATTCTTAATCAGTAAAACCTTAAGATGGAAACCATACTAGGTTTCAGTGTGATTATTGGTGCTGTTTGCCATTGATTATAATGATTGTTAAAAAAAACTTAAAAAACACACAGGACTTAGAAGAATAATCTCCCCCCTGTCAGGGAATTATGGACACTCAGAAGAGAGTAACATCAAGAAAGGACTCTACCAACTTGGAACTTTATTTGAAGTGAGGTCTTTGTGGTCCTGTCAGGGGACACTAGCGCAGGGGTTACATAGGAAAATGAAGAAGAATAATTAGCTGTGATACAGTAAAGACAATGAGAATCGGACGATCAGAAGAAGCCCTTTATTTCAATGCCCGACTCTGGCCGAGTTTCGCTCATAGAGCTGCCTCAGGGGCAATTCAATTAGCAGGACTTAAAATATGCCTGCAGGGCTGCTGTCACACTGTCACAATATCACAATATCATTAGTGTCTGCAAAACACTCTGACATTCCTTCTGCTAGTGTCCGAGTGTTTTGCAGACACTAATGATATTGTGACAGTGTGACAGCAGCCCTGCAGGCATATTTTAAGTCCTGCTAATTGAATTGCCCCTGAGGCAGCTCTATGAGCGAAACTCGGCCAGAGTCGGGCATTGAAATAAAGGGCTTCTTCTAATCGTCCGATTCTCATTGTCTTTACTGTATCACAGCCAACTGGATCGGCTTCCGATTTGTTTTTTGGGAAGAATAATTAGCTGCATGTGTAACTATATGCTCTGCTCATAACTCAAGTAATGGAAAAATTACTTACGTGATAATTTTGTTTTCCTTAGTGTAGGCAGATGGACTCAGGACCATTGGGGTTTATGCTCCCCTGCCAGCAGATGGAGACAGAGCAAGGTGATGTCACAGTATATATAACCCTGCAGTGACCCCAGCCTGCCAGTATTCTCTTCAAAAACAACTGTGGACAGACTAGCAAAAACTTGATTAAAACATGATTAAAAACAGGTAACCAGAACTGCACTCAACCAACCATAAACACCGAACTCACATAAGATTCTAGGTACCCCAAGCTAGGGACTGGATGAACACCGACAAGTAATCCCTTGGGACCCAGAGCCCCACAGGCGGAATATTGACACACTCATGCAGCAGCCAAGGGAGGGAAGCTGAGTCCATCTGTCTTCACTAAGGAAAATGAAATTATCAGGTAAGTAATTCCTCCATTTCCTAGTGTGTAGACAGATGGACTCAGGACCAGTGGGATGTATCAAAGCTACTCCCCAACAGGGAGGGAGGCTGCATGCACTCCAGTGAACACTGCACGTGCTAAGACTGCATCCTCCCAGACCTGCACATCCAGACAATAAATAGTGTATAAGGAGGACCACGTCACAACTCGGCACATATCGACAGGAGGCAGACTACATTCGCCCATGACACTGCCTGAGCCCTAACCTGAGTAGGAAATGGCTTTCCAGCATACACTTACGCGGCCATGACCACCTCCTTAATCTACTGAGCTATGGTAGCCCGCAAAGCTGGAGAGCCCTACATACTCCTACCATGGAAAAAAAAAACCATGCGATCCATCTTTCGAAAAGACTCAGACACCTCCAGATACCGCACTACAAAATGCTTAACATCAAAGGGGCACAAAAGGTGAAATGCCTCCACATCCCTGACTTTATCTAGAGATGCAAGAAACAAAATCGTAGACCAGTCATCTGTATTTTCGGAAATTATTTATTCAGGAGATGCAATGTCAATATTAACAACAACTTCCAATTGCCTGACTCAGGCCTAGTTTCACCTCTAAAAAGGGCTGCATCAGGGGCTTGTGTATCCTTTATAGTCTGTTATAGCACTTCTTTGATTTTGTCAATGAAAGTTTATTGGTTAGAAACTCTGTACTGGCTATTAAAAGTGCAATTCTAGAAAACAACAGTGGACGTTCGTTAATTTGAAGAGCAAGGTAATTAAAAGTCTCTTTGCAATTTCAGAAGGCAGGCGCATTCTTAATAGTTCTCTCATGTACCGCTGTCTCTAAGGACGCACACAATTCGATTAACCAATTAATATGACTCTTCTCATTGTAAGATCTTAAAGGATACAAAAATTGGTCAGCTGACACAGCTTCCAAAGCCAACCAGAGCTGACGCCTTGCCTCTATCACTGAAGCCACTCCTCTGGCCAAGGTCTGGACCAAATCACAACCTGCATCTGTTAAAAAGGTGGCAGCAGGCACCATAATCACTCTGGAATTCCCTCCAAACTCATCACTCCTGAGAGAGAAGCAGACAAGATCTCACCACTAGGGTGCAACAGGAGGCAATCTGTAAATATATCACCTCTGCCTCAAAGACTTGCTTAAGAATAGCCTCAAACTTTCATCATCAACATCTTTCAAGGTTGCTTCTCCCTCTACAGGGATAGTCGTCTGCTTACATGCAGCATATACCAGAGCATCCACTTTGGGAAAACACAAACACTCTCTCACAGGGGGTACAGGTCTTCCAATGTCTGACCCCCTTTAAAATTTGCCTATGGGGCATTCCATTTCAGATCAATCAATTCCTGGATGGCATCCATCGCCAGGAAAAAAAAAAGGCTTTACATAAGGAAACCAAATCGGATTCTTCCTCAGCTCTGACATAACATCTGAACCAGGAACACCCAGTTGTTTGAAGGTCTGAAAAATCAGGGTCAGCAGTTCATCTCTATGAAAGAACTGCAACATGGTTCCTGCCCTGGAGGAATTTCACCATCTTCCAGAGAATCAGGATCAACCTCATCATCAGTGCCATTCAGATTCCTCTCAGGAACACCCACAGGAAGCTGAGGCGAGCCCCGGTGCTTAGGCATAGGACTGGAAGAGGGAGGAGCCACGGACTGAGGGTCTGACCGGACAGAATTGATGGAAGCAGAGGACTGTGCCTGAATAAAGGCCTGTAAGCCTTGAAAACATTCTACCCAAGAAAAAGCAGCCGGGTCCACAGCAAGCCCAGAAGGAACTGGAGCTGGTTCCACAGAACTTCCCTCATCAGTGGAGGAGCTAGTCAAAGAAGAACCAAGATCTGGGGTCCCCCCTAGTCAAGGCTGTGACCAACCCATCATCAGAACAGGAAGAGCCAAGCTTATCAAAATCCGAGGA
Organism: Rhinatrema bivittatum; assembly: GCF_901001135.1. NCBI lineage: Eukaryota > Metazoa > Chordata > Amphibia > Gymnophiona > Rhinatrematidae > Rhinatrema > Rhinatrema bivittatum. Next base: position 166,277,594 of record NC_042615.1, read on the forward strand.
AGACACCTCTCCCTGAGCATCTGAGCAGTGCTGACACAGGTTAAAAGCCAGGTCAGGCTGAGGACTCCTAATATGATAGGCAACACAAACAGGAACACGCTTAGGCTTCTTGCTTACTGGCGTCATTGCTGAGGTAAATGTTTGTCTGAATGACTTGAGTTAAAAAATGAAATGTGCCCAAAAAAGTAGCACTAGAAGAAAGTGCGCAAGATGCATGCACAACCTGTGCACCAAGTTAAGCATGTAAAAAAGTTTGTGCAAGTAAAAAGCGCCCAAAAACTGAGTGCACAACACGTGCACAGTGCCAACACACTGTGCACACCGGCCTATGGAAGTCAGCAGAACATGCACAAGAGCGCGCAAAAATGACCACCGTGGCCTACCATGCTAAGTGCAAGAAAAAAGCTTAAGTGCAAGAGCCTAGTCTACCAGGGGCTGCTCAACTCGCCAGGCCACCCTGTTCCCCAACCCCAACAGGAAAGGGGATGAACGTCGGCATGGAACACCAAGAACAGAGACCAGAGGAAGTCCGGAAACCCTTCTGTTTCTGATTTAGGTAAAACTCTCCTTTTTTTTTAAGCCTTAACTGAGCTCAGTGCTTATTGACTGAGTACAGAGATGATCTCTGGCTGTAGGGGGAGATAGCATCTGCCATCACCGATGTGCTCAGCAACCTGCACCTGCTGCCTTTCAGCTGAACTAGCAGCTAAGTCCACACTGTGAAACCCGGCTACCAGACCAAGGCACACCTCTGAGGGACCATGGAAATTGCCTTAGCAATTCTCAACTGGGGGAGGAACCTTTAGGAATCAATGCAGGAGAGCAAGGCTTTCTTTTCCTGAATTTAGAATTTCAAATTTCTCCTTTCAGAAAGCTCAAAGCAATCCCCATAGGGAAATGCACATCCACCATCTGCTGGAGACAAAGAATTCTGGCAGGCTTGGGTCACTGCAGGGTCATATATACTGTGACATCAGCTTGCTCTGTCTTCATCTGCTGGCAGGGGAGCATAAACCCCATTGGTCCTGAGTCCATATGTCTACACATTAGGAAATCAGGTTTATTGGACTGGGATTATATATTATGAAATTAAGAACCTAGGACAGGCCCCTCTTTAATGATGATGACTCTGTTATACTACTTGCAGGTCTGTGTTATTAGTTGTCTTACAGTATATAACTAGGCAAATGTTAGAATATTAGAAAAGATTAAAGTTGCATTCAGTCTTTTATATTGGTTAGAAAAATATAAGTTCACAAAATATTTATAGCACAAGAATATTTATAGCTTTCACTACTATGTGTTAATAATTTAATTCACATTTTGCAGAAATTAATATAGCAGAGCCATTGCTGAGGATGGGTGCTAATTATTACCTGTTTGAGGAATGTGGCAACTCTCTTATATCACTTATTAATTATTGTGTGATAGTTAAACAACATGCAGGGCTGGTGCTAGCTTTTTTGCTGCCCTGTGTGAACAATTACTGTGCTGTCCCCCTCCCCCCCCTTATTCATTCATTCTTTGTCCCGGGCCCATAAAAAAAAAGCCCAGTTCCCTTCAGTGATACCAACTTCAAAAACTGACACCACAACCTTCTCCCATGGCTGATGCAAGGGTATTATGTGCCCTAGGTGAACCTTAATAGTCTTGAACAATGCCCCTCACCCCGCTCCATTACACACACACAGTTAAGAGTAATGTATTTATATTTTACATGAAAAATATCAATATTCTCAGGTAAAAATATCATTTACATTATATTTACATGAACTGCTGTGATAACAATTAAGAATTCCTACAAAAAAGACACTTGCATCCCATATGGTGTTATGCCTATTGAGATGTGTGATGGGTGTGGGTTTGACCCTCTGAAAGTCCAAATATACTAATACACTTCCTATTAGGAAAATGCCTCACCTCAGTCACATATGCAGAGCATAAACAGATGCTCATCAAATACAGAATAGAGCAACCATAAAGTAGAAATTAAGGATGTACATTTGTTTAAAACAAAACTGCAAAACGCCAATGAATAAGGCAAATTTGTTTTATTTGGGGGGCCCAGAACCGTATTGGGGGCCCCCAAATGAAATGAACCTTATTCATTTTGTTTTAAATAAATGAATCGGGCCAAGTTCTAGGCCGAAAGCCAAGGGATTCTCCAAGGGCATAGGATGAGACTCAAAGCAGGGGCTGTGCCGGCATTGTGTTTGGGCACAGGCCAAAGGCCAAAGCAGAGACTGTGGGCTAGGCTTGACCTCAACACCAGGATCTCGGCTGAGGCCCCCCAAAATTAAAAAAATAAATAAATAAGAGCTTACCTGATCTGTCGGGTTCCATCTAAGGCTGAGTCCTGAGGCACGGGCCTGACACTGCGGTCTGATCAGAGGCCAGGTCCCAGGGCTAGGGCCTTAGCCAAGATCCAGGCCCGATGCTGCGACCCAACCTGGAGGCCAGGTCCCAACATGGGGCTTCAGCCTAGGCTGGGTCCCGGACTCAGGCCCAATGCCAAAATGCAGCCCAGACTCAGGCCCAATGTCATGATCTGACCCAGAGGTCAGGTCCCAATGCCAGGACCTAGGCCCAGACCCAGGCCCAACACTGAGGCCTCAGTCAGGAGGCCGAGGTTGAAGCGACCTACTGTGCCCTTGGCCTATGCAAGTCTGAAGCTTCAGCTGGACCTAGGCTGAAGCCAGCGGATCCTAACCAGACCAGGTAAGTGGGTCTGGGGTGATCCCGGCCCTAGCAATTTTATGGGAAGGATGCCTTGTTTTTGTTTTTTGGCCTTTTTTTTTTTTAATTGTTTGATTCATTTTTTTTCTCACAAATAAAAATGAATCAAATAATCCATGAACCAAAATTCATGGAAAAAAACTTCCCAAAAATGAACCAAATAACAAAAAAGAATTTTTTTTTCTCTGCACATTCTACAAACGCACAGAAAGAAAATAAACCGGAATCCACAAGAAGCTAGATACTCTATGCAGTGCAACAATGAAAAAACAGAACCAGCACCATTCCTCAAAAATCAAACAATAAAATCAAGAAAATAAATAAACACATAATCATAATACTAAAAATATTCCAATAATATTATTTCAAAAAAGCTGCTGAATAAAAAATCAAATAATTAAAAATTTATATACAAGTGTATTTAATGTCCTAAACACCAACAGCATATATCAAAAAGCAGACACATCAAATAAAACCTGTAAAATAAAATGAAAAATAATTTTAAAATTTCACGCTCACCATACCTGGGAACTTTTGATATTCAGTCACACTGAGATTGCCATGGATTAATGGGAGTGGGATGCATAAACTTTCTCCTTTCTTTCTTGTAAACACACACACAAGCTCATACACACATATGGTCCCTCTCAAACTAGCAGGCTTCTCCAGCTCTTCTTTGGTTGGGATCTAGCTGCAGCCCCAGGCCCTCTTCTTCATTTCAGCTGCTGGCAGATTGCAATCCAACTGCAGCCCCCATTCTTTCTCTTTTACATATACACACACAACCCAGGGAGCTCCCATTCTCTCTGTCTCTCTCATACACACAACCCAGGCAATCTCTTTCTCTCACACACACACCTCCCATTTACACCCACATACTCCAGGCAGGCTCCCATTCACATCTACCCAAATCCCTGGCAGGATCCCATTCTCACACACACATACCCTGCCCATCCTAGGAAGGCTCCCATGCATGCATGTGCACACACACATATGCACACACACCCCCAGCCATCCCAAACAGGCTCTCATTCACACCCACCCACCCATCCATCCCAGGCAGGCTCCCAATTCACATAAAAAGACACACACATCCAGCCCAGGCAGGCTGCCATTTAACCACACTCACATGAACCCATCCTAGGCAAGCTCTCATTCACCCATATTCACATGCACTCATACCAGGTAGGCTTCTATTCACACACACACACACACACACACACACACACATATGCAACCCAGGTAGGTTCCCATTCACACACTCACTCATCTCAGGTAGCCCTCCATTCACAGCCATACCCATCACAGGGAGCCTCCCATTCACTCACACACACATGCAGACTAAGCAGTCTGGGTCCACAGGTCATTCATCCTCCATTGTTGCTGCCAGCCTGTATCTTCTTCTTTCTGGAGAACAGCCATTCTGCGGCTCATCTTAATGTGCTGGCCCTGTGGTAATTCAACACACGTGGCACAAGCATTTCCTATTTTCTCATCTCGTACATCGCGAGATGAGAATTCAGGAAGTGCTAGCACCACAAGTGTTGAATATTGCAGGGCTAGCACATGAGGAGGAGCTGCTGAAGGGGCTTTCTCTTCTGCTGTGGCCTTCTGTTTCTTCAGCAGTGGGATTGTATCCACTGGTGGCACCATGGGCCTCCTGCTTCTGCTGCCAGTGGGAGCAAGTCCACCTGCGGCAGCACGGGTCTCTTGCTTTTTCCACTGGCAGTGGAATTGGGTGCACTGGCAGCACCTCAGGCCTCCCTGCTCCCGACATTGCCCCACTTGGTGTGCTGCCCTGTGTAATTGCATGGTTTGTACACCCGGTGGTGCCAGGCCTGGCAACATGAACTGTGTATTTTCAATCTATCCTAAAAATAAACTGCAAATAACACCGAACTCATTTTGTGAATGATTATTTTCTATACAACTTCAGTGAAACTGCTGTACACAGTATTCTAGCACAGTTAAAACAAAGTACATTTGATTTCTTTATTCTATATGCACACTCATGGAACTGTGAAAAGAAGTACATGCACATGAAACAATTTACATCAGAATACTCAGACTCTGCTGGTTATGATGCTTTGTTACGAGCAACATAAGAATTAACCAGAGATAATATTGTATACAAGTTTTTCTTCAGATATAAGCAATAAAGCTCATGAATAAAAACATATTTGGATAATTATTAAAATGGTTAATTAGTATGTATTACAACATAAAAAATACTTTCCTTTTTCTGGGACTAATATGCCGACTACTGGAAACAAATCTTGGATGTCCAGGACACTTCATTGTTCCTTCCTTTACTCCTAGGATAGCATACATTTCTAATTGAAAGCTATATAATACAAGTCATATTATCCAAGAAGAAAAGAGGTTAGATGAATATGAATGAAGAAAGAGTGGAAATCTAAATTGGACACCACAGACCTTCTGAGGCGCACAATATATTGAGGAAGTGACTTTTCTCATAGAAGTTATTTTATACCTGTTGTCACTCATGTATATAGGTATACTGGATGTAGTGGGGAAACATAGATAACCATGGCATCTAGAAAGGAGTGGACACATCTGGACACAAAGGATGAACTAATGCAAATTTTCACACTTGTCACTCCTTGGTAAGAGTCAGTGTCAACTCATTCAGATGTATTTCATCAATCTTCTACTTAAGGCTACACAAGAACAAAATTAATCATCGTAATATAGTAAATTACAGCAGAGACCAAAAGTCCAATATAGTCTGCTCAGCAGTCATTTTATGCACATTTACCCAAAGCAGATCAAATTCCCACATGAAAACCAACCCTGAATCTCATTGTGTTCCCTTCAGGGTTCCAAATGCTGCTCCATGCAGGTTTTCTCGTGTTATCCAGCCATATCACTGCTGCCTTGGGCTTCAATCATAGCTCAGTGAAGGCTACACAGTTCCCACCTTACCATTCTCTTGCCACAAGGTATCCTCTGAATTTATTCAATGCTTTTTTGAAGTCTTCCACTGTACATGTCATCTCTATCTCCTCTGGGAGGGGATTCTAGGCATCTACCACACTCTCCATGAAAAAATACCTCTTGACATTGTTCTTGAATTTACCCCCTTGGAGGTTCATATTATAGTCCTATTTTTGCAGCTTCCTTTCCTTTGAAAAAGCTTGGATTCTTGTGAATGAATGCTTTTTAGGTATTTAAATATCTTTATCATACCCATCTCTTCCCCCCATCTCTTCTGTCTTCCTGGATACACATATTCACTTTCTTCAGTCTCTTTTCATTTCATTTTCATTTAATAAAATGTATTAATCACTTCACAATGTACAATAAAACATTCATAAAAGTACATTGATACAAAATATACTTAACTAAAATAAACAGATCATACACAAAGAGACATACTCAACTCTGGAGACATGCTCCTTCTCCTACATTGAATCATAGATTGAAATGGGAATAAGTTCAATTGGTCAAACTGTACCTAAAAGCTTGCTGCATAAGAAAATCCTTAAATGCAATTCTAAATAATTTACGACAAAGATTTAGCCTTAAATCGACAGGCAGAGAGTTCCACAATGAAGGTACTGCTACAGAAAACGCCATCTCTCTTGTAGGTGATAGGCGAGCAGATCTAGTAGATGGTACATTAAGCATCCCCAGCTGGGATGAATGTAGTTGATGAGATGGATGGTACACTTTCAGCAGAGCATTAGTCCAGGACATGTATGAATTTAACAGTTTAAATATGGTCATTCCCACTTTATAGGCAATTTGCTGCTCAATTGGAAGCCATTTCAAACTTACAAGTATAGCAGTAATATGTTGGTGACACTTTATATCTGATATTAAATGAGCATCTGCATTTACCAATAATTGTAAAAGATGTAAAGTAGAATGTGGCAGACAAAGATAAAGACTATCACAATAAATAATGACAGGAAGAATGATAGCTTGTATGACTGCTCGAAAATCATGATAAAATATTAGATGTTTTAAATTGGCAACAACTCGGAGCTTAAAAAAACCTGATTTGACAACAGATTTAATCTGCGGTTTAAAAGAAAGATGGGAATCAATCTATATTCCTAGACTTCCAAATGGAGTCCAAAATATTGAATATGAATCTCCACTGGATATGGAAGGGTAAAGTTTAGAAATGTGTGATCATTTAATCACCAACAATTCTTTTTTTTTTAATGTATTCAGCGATAACTTGTTATGGTGTAATTATTGTCTGATAGAAGATAAACAAATATTCAGATGTTCCATTGACTCATTCCAGGTAGCATGTAAATGAATAAAAAATTGTAGATCAGCAGCATAAATTTTATAACCATCACAAATGCTCACAAGCAGTTTGGTGATCAGATCAATATATATTGAACAAAACTGCTGATAAAGCAGAATCCTGCAGTATACCAGTATTCAGTATAGTCAATTGTGAATAGTCATTGTTAAATTTTACCTGTAGTGAATGATTTCTTAAGAACGAGATGAACCATTGTAATACTTTTCTAGAAATACCACATTCCTGAAGATGAAATATGAGTATGTTATGGTCAACCATGTCAAAAGCAGTGGAAATATTGAGAGATACAAGAAGATATTTGCAGCTACTATCAAGGCCTCTTCTAAGAGTATCTATGAGAGAGAGAATATCAACAACTCAGTACTCACAGATTTCCTAAACCCAGGTTGATGTGGAATCTAAGATCTCATTTTTCTTGAGATAGTTAACTGTGACAGAACAGCATTTGGGATTACTTTTGAAACAAATAGTAGAGAAGAGATGAGTCTATAGCTACTAGGATCATATCTGTCAAGAGTTTTTATTTAAAAAGGCTTGACTATTGCCTGTTTAAGGATATAAGGGAGATATCATTCATTAAGATATGTGTTGACAATAAATGTTAAAGTAGGAATGAGAGTATTTTAAGCATTCTTAAATAAGGCAACAGAACAGTTACTTTGTGTGCAAAAAACAGTGTTCATAGTTGAAATAATATTTCCCACCTCAATTCGAGAAATATAAGAGAAGGTTAACCATGTAATATCAGATTAAGAACTAGATAAAGAGTAACATACAGCACATTAGTAAAATCAAGGCAGATCTTTTCAATTTTTAATTAGAAAATCTCAAAAAGGAATCTGCCAAAAGAGAGTTGTAAACCAAACAATCAGATGAATTAGTATTAGAAGTAAGATTCTTAGCAAATTGAAATAGTGCCTTGGGATCACAGCCAATTTGTCTGATTTTATTTAAATACAAATTATTTTTAGCTTCCAAAGTTTTGGATTGATATTGGGTTAAGAGCAACCTGTATTTGATTTCAGATTCAGATGAGGCAATTTACGTCAAAGACATTCGCATTGCCTCGATGAGCATCAAAGCAAAATCAACTCAGGTGAAAGCCAAGGTTTTGGTTTCCTTTGGGAGGGTTTCATTGGTTTAAGGGGAGCTAAATCATAATCTCATGGGGCTGGCTTCCTATACAAATCTGCACCATCTTGGTTGTCTTTCACTTATCCAGCTAAGTTACAGGGCATATTCAGTGGCATGGCTATGCCACTGAATTTCCAAGTACAATTCAATACTTAGCCAATTAAGTTACACTTGGCTTTATGGCAGTTATAACTTATCCGGTTAACTTAATCAGCTAAGAGTGAATATCGCTACTTATCCAGTTACGTTAACTGGACATGTAGTGCTAGCCTGATCCTCCCACTGCCTGCTCACAATTTCTCTGGCTAATATGTATCTATTTATTTATTTATTTATTTATCTATTAATTTATTTGGAAGTTTTTTCCTATACTGCCTATGCAAGCTGTAGCAGATCTAAGCGGTTTACAAATAAAATATACACAGTGTGTAAAACAATTAAAACATAATGATAAAACATAATTTGAAATAGATAGAGGAGAAGAATAGTTACTCTACTTTGGAAATTGGTGTGGTTTATGTCTGAGGATCAGGAAAGGCTATTGAGTATACACAGGTTTTGATAGCTTTTTTAAAGTCATTTTTCGTAGTAAGTTGTCGAATGAAGTTGGGTAGCGATTTCCACATAGAGGGACCTGCTACAGAAAAAGCATGTTTCTGTGTCAAATCTAGCCTTCAGTTTTGATATTTGGCACTTGAAGGTAATTTTGATCGATTGAGGGTAGGTGATGTGGGGGTTGATAGATGTGCAAAGATGAGCATAACAAATAGATAATGCAGTATGCAGTAAGTTGTGAATAATGGTCAAAATGTTGTACTAAATGCACTGATGGATTGGGATCCAATGTAGTTATTTTAGAATTGGAGTAATATGTTCCTTACTGTGTGTATATTGGTTATTAGTCAAGCTGCACAATTTTGATTTAACTGGAGGGGGACATAAGGTATACTCATTAGTATAACATGAGTTATAGTAATCTAAATGGGAAAAGAAATTATGCAGGAAAAGAAGCGGTATTAATTTGTATAATAAACATATTTTGTAGAAAGAGGTTTTGGTAATAGATGAAATATTGTTTGCATGGTTAATTTAGAGTCTAGAATGGATATAGGAATGGAACAATTTTTGAATTTAAGTTCCGATGGGGTTGCACAGATTGAGTCTGGAATAGTTGATAAATAGATTATTTTCATTTTTAAAGCATTGTGTGAGACGGTTGTGTGATAATCAAGTGTTTAATGTTTTTAGGTAAAGAGTGGCTAAAGATAAAGTATGGCTTCAGGATATATTGTATGGCAGGATAAATTGAATATCGTTGGCATATATTTTAAAATTTATGTTAAGACCAGATAAGAGATGACAGAGCGGTAATAAGTATATATTAAATAAGATGGCAGATAGGGCTGAGCATTGAGGTACTTCTGATTTAGTGTAGAACCAGTTTGAATGATGGGGGCCAATATTGAATTGCAGTGATCTATGGCATAAAAAAGACTTGAACCACTGGAGAACTTTTCTGAGAATGTCAATATTTTGAAGGTTGGAGCAGAAAATACTATGATCTAGGGCAGTGGTTCTCAACCTTTTTTCGGTTGTGACACACCTGACAGATGGTTCTCACATGTGTGACACACTGAGCATGTGACCATCACCAGGCTAAATGTAAACAAACACTCTGCATTTCAAGGGAACCCCCTCGACCCCATCAATGGGTGCAGAGCAGAACTAGGACATTCCCCATTCAATTTACCATACAAAAAAAGATATTTCTGGTGACATCTCAATAACAGCAACATAAACACACTCTCCTACCAGGCGCATTAGCCTTCCTTATGAAAAAACAGTAATTTACCACCAATGCATGTCCTATTGAGAAAACACAACAAATAATATTGATACAAATGCCCACATGCTAGTAAAATACTTACCTCAGTCACACACATAGAATTAACCTTCACCAAGTACAGAAAGACCACAAATTACAAATATGGAAACAGTTGGTCAGCCTTATTTGAAATTGTGCTCACCAGCCTCTGCTCCCTTTCTTGCTCCAGAGGCAGAACACATGACTTGTAGTAGCTTACCCTCCCCCCTTCTTAGACAAAGTGCATTAGCTCCTGTGATATATTTCCATGTGGCCCTATACATGCATATATGGGATCACATGAAGTTTTTTGAAAGTTATCCTCCCTGTCTGGACAGGAATAATTGGGCAGGCTGGATGGACCAACATTTACTATGTCCTGCCATCATCTGCTATGTTATTAAAATATTTCAACAAAATATAGGAAAATACATCCAGGATCATTCATTAAAATTAAATAGCAAGATTCTAATATAAAACAATGTCATTTTACCTCTCAATTTAATTTTCTCATGTTGGTTGTACATATAGCAATATGGCTGAATTAAATGTCTGCTTTCTTTTCTTTAGATTTTTAGTGGCACTCTGCTTGCTTTTTGCTTGCCAGTGATCATAAATCACTATCATGCTATAGAAAAAAACATTCCCTATTCTTGGCATTTTATTTTATGATGATATATACTATGCTTTCTCTACTAAATTGAATCACATAGCTCATATACTATTCTATTCTTTCATATGTAACATGGTGTACATTTTTATCACCAGAATATGTTACTTCGAAATATGTTGGTCTTTGAGCAGTACAGCTAGATTATGGAAGGATGCTGAGTGAACTGAGCTTTCTGGTCTCAGCTCAATTTCCAGGTTCCAAGTAAATATCCCCAGACCATTCCTCAAAGCAAAACAAATTTGTCTGAGGAGAGAGAATCAGTACTTAAAGGACATAATACATCCATCATAGATTTTTAGATCCAAGATTCAAATGTCATGTTATTTTCCTTAACCATAACAGAAAAGTGGTTTAAGAAATAAAGCCACCGGAAAGTACAGTCTTATAAATAAAGTTGTAATGTATCAGAATAGTGCGAGTAAACTACATTTCAGGCATTGGTGTTTTTTGGGTTTTCTTTTTGTCCTGCTTCTACTGGCAACTGAAGTTTGATCTATAATTAAAAGGATGTAATTAGATGTTTAATCTGTTATAGTTAATTCCATATCAGATCAATCCAAAGTGCAGATTGTACAATTAATTATTAAAGCCTTTTCAGTAAATGCTGTCTGATTGAATTTAATAGTAATACTTTTTTTTAATGAAAAGCACCAAACATCAGTGAGGTCGAAATCCAAAGCATTGTGCCTGGCTAACTTTTGGAGTTAGCCAGACACAATGCAGCAACAGGGGTAATTATGTGGTTCCCCCATGGCTGCACAATTTCAGGAGCATAGGTTATAGGTGGGATTAAAAGTGGAAAAGGCAACTTTACTTGAGTAAAATTACAAGGAATACAATTTTGCCAAATGCGATTTAGAAAGAAATTAAATCTTTGCCCCAGAAACAATCTTATATATTTATTTGTTTATTTATTTAAAAAAATTAATTTATCTCCTAACAGATTATCTCTTCCTAAGCGATTTATAATATAAATTAAAACAATTAAAATATATAATTTCTTACAAATAAAAAGAAACTCACAACAGCTCAATGAACCTTGCTAAATAACTACTTTTATCAAGCAAGTTTTTATATCTTCTCTGAGGTTTTTTTTTTTTAAATACATCCTCTTCTTCTCTCAAACTAGATGGTAAAAAGAAACCACAACAGCTTAATCAGCCTTGCTGAATGACTTCTTTCATTAAGCAAGTTTTTTAAGTTTTTCTGAATTTTAATACATCCACTTTTTCTCTCAAACTAGATAGCAAACTATTCCAGAGTTGAGGGTTCGTTCCTGAAAAAGATCTTGCCTTCAGGCGAGAATGTCAAAACATTTTAACCTTCTGAACTCTCAGAAGATGCCCTTTCATTGATGTCAAACCTCTGCTAGGCTTTTGATTTTTTCAATTGCTGCGAACCTACTCTTTTTAATGATTTTAAAGCCAAGGACACATGTTTAAATGTAGATATAATAATGGCTCAGATGGAATTCTCTTAGTGCTTCCTGTCACAATATGAGCTGCCATGTTCTGTATTATCTGTAATTTCCAAAAAGTTTTAACAGGCATTCCCAAAAACAGAGCATTACAGTAATCAATAGATGACAGAATCAAAGCATGGACTACTGATTTTAATACCACAGGGTCCAAAAACGGTCTAATTTTTCTAAGCAATTTAATGATCAGATAACTATTTTTCACCAAAAGTGAAACATGCTTCTCTAAACTCAAAGTTGAATCTAGTTGGACCCCTAGGGATCTAACCTCCTCCTTAGGAAAGATCTCCTCCCCTATCAACTTCAAAGAACAATCTAATTTACTATAACTCTGCTTTCTTAGCATTCAAAACCAACTTACTCCTATTCAGCCAATTCTTCAGCACATCTAAATTCCCAACTGCCTATTATGTTCCTCCTTATTTATTCACAAAGGAACTATAATCTGGACATCGTCTACATATATATATATATATATATATATGGTAAAAAAAACTGTCTCCAGAATAATGCCACTAACTCTCCTCATAAAAATATTTGAACAGAGTCGAAGAGATTAGACAATCCCTGTGGCATCCCACAACCCACCTAAACAGTGTCCGAGTAATTATCTTGAAAATTTACCAATTGTTTTCTCCCAAACAAAAAACTCTGTAACCATTTCAAAACTGTACTGCTATTACTTAATGCTTCAAAATATCTCAGTAATAGTTGGTGATTTACCAAATCAAAGGCAGAAGAAAGGTCCAAAATAACCAACAAAGCTCCAATGCCTTTGTCCACCAATGGCAGAGCATCATCCATTAATGAAACTAATAGTTTCTATACTACAACTACATCTGAAACCTGACTGAGCTGGGTCCAAAAGTTAGGTCGATTCCACATATTCTGAAACTTGCTGGGTGACAACTTTTTCTAACACTTTAGCTATGAAAGGAAGATTCAAAATGGGCCAGATTTTATAACATGCGTGCGGGCGTAGATTTGTTCATGCAACCCGGTGCAAACAAATCTACGCCCAATTTTATAACATGCGCGTGCAGCCGTGCACATGTTATAAAATCCAGGGTCGGCGCGCGCAAGGGGGTGCACAATTGTGCAACTTGCTTGCACCGAGCAGAGAAGCCTTCCTCCATTCCCTCCGAGACTGCTCCGAAATATGAGCAGCCTCGGAGAGAACTTTCCTTCTGCCCCCACACCTTCCCCTCCCTTCCCCTATCTAACCCACCCCCTAGCCCTAACTACCCCCCCTGACCTTTATAGAAGAATTTGCATGCGCTGGCTCTCCATCCCCCAGCCCAGTGGCTGTTCCGGAGTCTTTGGTCCCGCCTCCAGAACGCCCCCGGACCGGTACCCCACCCATGGCCCTGCCCCAGAACACCCATTTTTTCAAGCCCTGGGACTTATGCGTGTCCCGGGGCTTGCGCGCGCCGCCGAGCCTTTGCAAGATAGGCTCGGCACGTGCAGCAGGAGGCAGGGGGAGGTTTTCAGCGGTTACGTGCGTATCTTACACGCTTAACCCTTTGAAAATCTACCCTAATAGGTCTATAGCTACTACTTAATCTGGGATCCAAGTTTTCATTTTTCATCCGTGGTTATACTACCACAGATTTACAAAAGGTAGATATGGAACCTAAATCCAAAGATTTATTAACTAGTTTCTTCAGACAAATCAATACTTTAACCAAACAACCTTTAAGCAGTCAAGATGGACAAGCATCAAGGCAAAGGTTAGTAGAATTAGACTGAATTAACAATTTTTTCACCTCTAAGAGAGAAAGTGACTCAAATCTATCCAAATTAACATCTATCCTCTCACTATAAACCATCTCTTTCCCCTCTTCTACATTATCTATGTTAACTCCCATTATTAGATCTACTTTCTCTCTAAAAAAAACTTAGCGAAGGATGGCAATCTGGAATCTCATCAAAAATCACTTTACTTTTCCTTTGATTACCCACTAATGATTTCACTACACTATAAAGAACGATGGGTTTATAATCCAACAATTTCACCTTGTTCATGTAGTATCTCTTTTTTTTGTTTTTTGTTAAAACAATCTCTTTAAAATATATTGAATTTCCTTTCTGCCAAATCTTTTATCTTCTAAATTAAAATTACTTTGCCATCCACTCTCTAAGCAATGACAATTTCTTTTAAGCTCAGTTAACTCAGCAGAAAACTATAGAGAACTTACAGCTCTACCATTCATTTTCCCTTTCATAACTTCCACTCCATCTGTTTTCATAGCCTGTTGTAAAATATCTAACCACGCCTTACTTAAACACTGAATGTCCTCTTCATCAATTTTCACCACCAAGCATCCACACCCTCATCTACAGATACATAAAATTTTACAGAGTCAATTTTCCCCCATTTATGAGAAACTTGAACTTCATCCTTTTCATCTGTTTTTAAATTCCTAAAACTTTAAGGCTAAAATTAAGCATGAAGTGATCTGTCCACAGTATCTCACTACTCCATTAAACATCAATTCTCCTTTAGACAAAGCTTCATCAGAACCAAGAATCAAATCTAATAAATGTCCTTTAACATGAGTAGCTCCTACTGCAATTTGATGTTAACCTCCTGCTCTCAGAACATCTAAGAATTCTGTAATCTTAAAACCAAAGAAGAGATCTTTATTTAAATAAAGTCTCCCAACACCACTAAATACAGATATTTAGAGGCCAAACCCAACAAATGTTCCATAACCTCTTCCCCATGCACTGTCGAAATATCTGGAGGACAATACCATAAGGAAAATACAATAGGTTCTTGATATTCTAACTTTACAACAATACTTTCAGAACCTGGTATATGGTCAGTAAAAATACATTTCAATGGGATAAAATTTCTATAAATCACCACTATACCTCCTCCACGTTTTCCTTTCCTATCACTGGTGACAACATCATAATCATTTGGACAAATTTGGGTTTTTATAACCCCCATACTCTTAGATAACCAGGCCTCTGTAACAAAAAGAATATCAGTATTACCCTCTAAAATAATATCATGAACCTAAAGCCAATTTTTACAAGCTGAACAAATATTAAGTGTAGCACATAAATTTCTCTCCCCATGTCTAATTTATCCAAGTTACCTAAACCTAACCTACCCCCAAAGTTCACATTAATTAGCCACTTCTAATCCATTGAGACAGTCCCTCTTCCTTTTTTCCCACAACCTCCATATGAACCATATCTACCCTTACCCATACAATATCAATCAGTTCTCTCATTTCTAGTCCCAAATAGCTCCTAAAGAGGTGACCCTCTTTGGCGAGCCGCAGCCATGAGCCGCAGTAGCAGCTCTTCCCGGTGATGATAAAGGTCCCAGCAGGTGATGTAGCAGAAGTAAGTGAGAACCAATGGTGTCAGATTAAGGGAGTGGGTCTACAGTCCTGATGGAGCCTACCAATGGTTCTTTGGTAGAGGTAAGCCCTAATGTGCACAGCCCCAAGACTACAAGGAAAGAAACAAGATAAGCAAGGAACAGAGAGGGTGGGAAAGAGGCTGAGTGTGAGGGAACTAAGCTGCAAAGACTTCCTCAGTTACTGTAGCATTGAGTGGTGCTGCACATGAAAAGACACCTAAAAACAGATTCCTTGGTCAAAATCAAAAGCAGTACAGTTAAAAGTCAAATAATATTATTTCTTTATTATCTGAAATGCAGATAGTAAGGTCTAGGTTGAAACTTGAGAGATGACCTAAGATTATGGCAACAACTGGGGCCTTTCATCACCATGAAAAGATTTATTTGTATTTATTTATTTAGATTATTATATTCTGCTTTTTGGCACTTTAAAGAGTACATTAAAACAGATTACATTCAGGTACTATAGATATTTCCCACACTTAGGGGCAGATTTTCAAAGCCTACGCATGTAAATCCAGGTGTATTTACGCGTGTAGGGGGGGTTACGTGCGCCAAGTCTATTTTGCATAGGCCCGGCGACGCGAGCAAGCCCCGGGATGCGTATAAGCCCCGGGGCTTAAAAAATGGGTGGGGGCGGGACATGGGCGTGACCAGAGGCCTCTCCACTGCTGCTGGGCCAGGGGATCGCACGCCGGCATTTGGCCGGCACATGCAACTTCTGCAATAAAGGTTAGGGGGAGTTAGGTAGGGCTGGGGGGCGGATTAGATAGGGGAAGGGAGGGGAAGGTTGGGGGGGGTGGAAGGAAAGTTTTCTCTGAGTCCGCTCTGATTTCGGAGCAGCCTCAGAGGGAACAGGGAAAGCCATCGGGGCTCCGCTAGGGCTCGGCACGTGCAAGGTGCAGCCTGCTTTGAAGAATATGACCGACACGGAGTAAAGACGCTGCAAGAAGAAGTTGTTTTCTACAAGCACCTGAATCGGTTTCCTTCCTTTTCCCCTGAAGCGGGACAGCGGTCCGAAACATGGCCATGTCGGGTTATCTGGGACCTTTTCAGTGCGGATAAGTACCCGTTTTTTATCTTGATTGGCAATTGCCTAAAAAATCTTTTTGAGGAACTTTGAAAAACTTTGAAAAACAAACAAAACAAAAATTGAGTATATAAATGATTAAAGTAATAGTGACCCCTATGAGAAACGAGTTGTACACATGATATGTCTGCCCGTGAATAGAGGGTCTTACAAAATTTGTTTGGCGTTTTGGGTGTTATATTAATTTTCAAACTAGTACACTTTATTTTTGGTTGCCGATAGCCTTTGCCCATACTATGTCACAGGGGCTACCGGTGCCATTGGTCAGCCCCTGTCACATGGTAGGAGCACAAGATGGCGCCAGTGACCATGTGACAGGGACTGACCAATGGCACCGGTAGCCCCTGTGACACAGGCTATCGGTCTCATAATGAAACCGGCAAATGTGGGTGTGAGAATGCAGGGATGGCTTTTGGACCACCAGGGACGCCGCTGGACGCCGCTGGACCACCAGGGAGTTTTGGTAAGTCTTGGGGGGGTCAGGAGGGTGGGGGGTTTAAATTTTTATTTAGGAGGCCGAATAAAACAGAAATCTGTTTAATACGTGGGGAGTCGCGATGCGTTTCACCTCCCCACGTATTTAACAGATAGGACAAAATAAGTTGCGGATTACAAATACGTGGAAAATGGATGCACACCTCTAGTTTACCTGCTACAGTTCCTGCCTGGTTCCAGTACCTGAGTCCAGCTACAGTTCCTGCCTGGTTCCAGTACCCGAGTCTTGCTACAGTTCCTGCCTGGTTTCAGTACCTGAACCCAGTTACAGTATTGCTACTGTCCTAGTCTGGTTCCAGTTACCTGTCCTGATCCACGACCCGCCTAAGTCCCAGCGGCCGGGCCCCTACGGGCTCCTCCCGGGGGGAACATCTGCCTCCCGGCCTGCTATTCATTAGAGATATTGACCATCTATTCCCAGTCTCCAGCAGGTCGGCCCAAGGGTCCACTAAACTGAGACTCCCACAACATTAGGAATGTGTATTCATTTGAAGTGAATGTGTAAAATGTGACAAATGAGGCTATTTTTGGTTTGAACCAAAAAAGGGCTTCTTGCAAAAATACCTGAATGTTTTCAGGAATTTTTATGTAAAATTAAAATGGCCTCCCCAAGGCCTTCCACTTCCTTTCTGCCCCTCAAGCACTCAAGGCTCAGGCCTACCTGGCAGGGCTGAATTGTACCTATTGGGGCATTCCTGTGCACCTCCAACCCACCCCCTGAAGAATTTCCATTCAGGAACGATCAACAAGAAAGGGGAAGGAACAATACTCATAGCTCCTACTTTTATAGCGTCCTTTAAAATATGGTGCTAGCCATCTGGGAGATAACACTAAAGTGATATTACCTCAATGTATGTTTCAGGTGGGACTGACACCCCCACCTGAAACATACTCCCTAGAGTCAGATGCTATGGTCATCATTCCTTGCCTTTTTTTTTTTTTTTTTGGCAATACACCATCAATGAAAGAGGATGTGGGGACTGGCATTGTTCCTGGCCCTGACATTAGCCAGTTCTTCATGGGGGCTCAGAGGAGACTGAGGAGGCTCTATCTGGGCATGACTCGGCCCAACTAGGTAGGCAATGCATGGTTGCATATCTAGTTTTGCCAGCAGGAGGGGAGTCACAGGGGCCCCAGGCAGGGTCCCTAGACTTTGCTGAGTGGTGGAAGGGCCTTGGAGGCCTAGTTCAACTTGTACTTTTTGTTTATTTATTTTTGGAGCTTGGAGGCTTTAAACGCTTTTTTTTTTGTTTTTTTTTCCATTTAAGGAAATTAAGCAAAATGAAAAAATATGGAAATAAAACCAAACCCTGAAATGAAATGAAAAAAAACAAATTGAAAGAAATTTTTTGGGCCTATACCCCCCTTCCTATTTTGCCACCTTAAGGTCATCAGATACAATCAACCCCACATTCTTCTCTTGCTTTGTGCATAGAACTTCACCACATACTGTATTGCTCACTTGGGTTTTGTAATCCATATATATCTGACCCTGCATATTTTAGCATTAAATCTTAGCAGTCAGACTCTAGACCATTCCTGAAGCTCCATTAGCTCCTTCCTCATGTTTTCCATGACCTTCCAGGGTGTCTACCCTATTGAAGATTGTGGTATCAACTGCAATCATTTCCATCATATTACCTATTGGAACTGGACCAAGGACCAATCCCTGCTGCATACCACTGTTAACCCCCTTTCCCCAATGTGAAATCTTTTTACTATTACCTTTGCTGCCCTCCCATTCTACAGTTTCTAAACCACTTTAGGACCCATACTTAGGGTGCTCAATTTGTTTATGTCACCTATGTGGAACCATGTCAAAGGCCTTGTTAAAATATAATTTGATTACATCTAGCATTCTCTCCTGTTATAACTCTCTCATCACCAAGTCAAATGAATTGATTAGATTCTTCAGACAAGATCTAATTTGGTTAAACTATGCTGTCTCAGATTCTGTAATCCATAGGCTCCCAAGGGGGTGATTTTCGAAATCCAAAGGCACCATGTCAGAGAGTATGTGTGGGTGTAGGCAACTGTGCTTACCCTCTCTCCACTAACTCCCCCCACCATGCCCTTGTTTCTCCTTCTCTACCCAGACCTTGTTTTTAAGAACATAAAAACATGCCTGTACTGGGTCAGACCAAGGGTCCATCAAACCCAGAATCCTGTTTCCAACAGTGGCCAATCCAGGCCATAAGTACCTGGCAAGTACCCAAAAACTAAGTCTATCCCATGCTACTGTTGCTAGTAATTGCAGTGGCTATTTTCTAAGTCAACTTAATTAATAGCAGGTAATGGACTTATCCAATCCTTTTTTAAACACAGCTACACTAACTGCACTAACCACATCCTCTGGCAACAAATTCCAGAGTTTAATTGTGCATTGAGTGAAAAAGAACTTTCTCCGATTAGTCTTAAATGTGCTACTTGCTAACTTCATGGAGTGCCCCCTAGTCTTTCTATTATCTGAAAGTGTAAATAACTGATTCACATCTACCCATTCTAGACCTCTCATGATTTTAAACATCTCTATCATATCCCCCCTCAGCCGTCTCTTCTCCAAGCTGAAATGTCCTAACCTCTTCAGCCTTTCCTCATAGGGGAGCTGTTCCATCCCCTTTATCATTTTGGTTGCCCTTCTCTGTACCTGCTCCATCACAATTATATCTTTTTTGAGATGTGGTGACCAGAATTGTACACAGTATTGTCCCTCTTCCCCTTCCTTTATCCACCTCCTTCCAGGTAGTGGTAGGCAGGTGGCTGTGGCAGCCTCCTTTGGCGTTTTACACCACAGCATGTGGTGAGTGGGTGGGTTGGAATAGTAGCCTTCTTCAGTGTCTTGCAGAATGAGCACTGCCAGCCTCCTCAATCCTGCTCTATGAGCATTTTTTAAATTTGTAGGCTGGGCACCAGTACTTCCTGGCTGCTGATCTCACAAAATCAGCAGCTAGGAAGTGTGAGCTTTCAAAATGCTCGCAGTGCATTAAGTATGTGGCAGTATACCTTTCTTCTGTCTTCAGAGCCTTGAACTGTGGCAATTCATGACAAACACATTTTCTGCAGTTAAAAAAGATCCTGGGTTGGAGACTTTGTGTGACTAGGTTAAAAATCACCACTGAATGTCCAGGACAAGTTATCCAGCTTGCTGTAGCCAGATTGCTTGTCTGCTTGCCAGCTTACTGAATATTACCCTCTCTGTTTTCACTGATGTTATGGTCTGTGCATGCTCAGTGAAATATCCTTTCTTTCTTATAAGTAGGGTCAGTATCATTTGCATAACTATGCATACCTGAAAAGAGATAATCTCAATCATTCTTAATTTGATGAGGCAGCTAATAATGGATGGACAGACTAGATAGGCCATATGATCTATGGCTCAAAGCCATTCTTGCCCTGAATGATTCCTTACATGCTCTTTATTGTCCAATTCACTGCTATTTGGCCTCCCACACAGCATTTTATTCAGCTTTGAATAGTGATTTATATTTATTTCATAACCTTCCTGAATAGCTATTCACCACATTCTGGCCTCAAATCAGGTAATTTGAGCTCTTCGTTAATAGCCTGTTTTGACTGAATCAAGCTCTGCTACTTTTAACTGAAATAATCTAAATTAATATAGCTTGTATTCTTTGGAGGTAATTTTCAAAAGGATTTACATTCAAAAGAATATACTCTTCTGTTCCTCTTATATAGTATGAATTGATGGAAGCTAAAATGCATACAATAATTTGCATTTTTTGTTTGTTTGTTTTATTAGCTGTAACCACATATTCTCAGTTGGAAAAGCCCCATGACTGAGCAGGGTTCAACTTTTTCACAGCTTGATTTTGCTTGGAATCTGATTTGGTAGTTATCAGGGATAATTTTGATGAGATGTTCTGTTTTTCTTGAAAACATATTGATAGCTATTTTTTTTTTTTAATTCAGAATGTCAAACTGGAGTCTGGAAAATTGAAATTAAGTGAACAATCCACACAAGAAGAACACTCTTTAAAACAAAGAATTTCTCTGCTGGCTAGTTGCCTAGAACGCAAAGAAGAGGTAAAGCAAAATCGTTTGAAGAAACATCGGAGTTTGAGTTGCCTAACCGATGTGACTGACGTGGACTCCCATGCCAGTGATGTACAGCAAAAAAATAACATGGAGCCAAAGTCACTGAAAAAGCTGGAAGACAAATCAAAGCAAGCTAACTTGGGAGCCTGCAATAAGTTGCCATCAAATGTTATTGAGGAATTAAACACAGTACTGCAGAAAAACAGAGGCCTTCAAGAGGAGCAGTAGAAGTTCTGGAATTCTTACATTTGTACAAATGGATTGCTCAGTGCATTGATGTACTGTATATGGGCATAATTTATAATGGAGTTATTGCCAGTGCAAACACTTAACATCAAGCACAAAATGGTACTGAGATGTTTCAATTTAAGTAGTGCTGAAACTGTCCAGCAATGAATGGCATCCTGCTTTTTTGCATGCATAAGAACATAAGAAAATGCCATACTGGGTCAGACCAAGGGTCCATCAAGCCAGCATCCTGTTTCCAACAGTGGCCTATCCAGACCATAAGAACCTGGCAAGTACCCAAAAATATATAGATAGAGGCAGAGCTAAAATAATGGCACGTCATGAAACGTGGCCTAATTAAATGCATCAGTTGAAAAGATCTGTTTGGATACATAAAACATTGGGAAAAGATTACCTAGCTGAAAAGTAAATGTAAACTGGTTTGTGCAGACTTTTTAAAAACCCTGTCTAGAACAATAGGGATGCTTTTCCTGTCAGAATAATATCTGCAATAATTGTTCACAGATGGAGGCATCTGGTAATGTTTGCAAGAGTGGGTCAGCAACAAAGCAAAAGTAAAAGCATTTCCAGAACCTGAATTAACAGATGATCCCTTTCAAATGTATCATTCCACAAGCATGGCATCCTGTTATTGCTTTCCAATTTAAAGGGCAACCATGAGACTACTATTACATTTTTAGCACACATACTAAACCAACACATTTATTTTGCATCATGTCTATTTCAGGAAACAGTTCATTGTGCTGATGGAATAACCTAGGCGGTTGCTGTATACGTCATTGTAAGAAGAGACAATGTAATGAATTTCAAAGAAACACAGTGCTATTTTTTTCACATTAATGATTTTTTTCCCCAGAGTAATTGATCTTATATACTGTATTGTGTATGGTTCATTTGGTCCATGTGTAATCAATGAACATATATTTAGGATATGGAAATGTAATGGTGAATTTTCAGTAGGGTGCCTAATAGCCAAAAGTTGCTTGGAATTTTAAAGCTGTACAAAATAAGTTGATTTTCAAAGACAAGGTACATGCATACATTCTTCTAAAAAATGTGAGTGGTTAATACAACTAGAAGTACACATATATCCTTACACAGTGAAAACTAGAACTGAAAAGGATGTGCTTTAGCTTTTTTAAACATTAAATCAGTGTATATAGTTTTCAAATATGTCTCTGAAATGTCTCTCTTGAATGCATCTTTTCTATGTAACCAAAATAATACACATCATGGAAATATGCACATACTTTCACATGGATAAATATTCACATACCAGGAACTTGCAAACTTAGGCTAATGAATTAATTTTTACTCATATAAAAAGGTTCCTAAGCTTTTGAAAATGTAATCCAGAATTTGTAAGTCACCTGTAATGCACTAAGGCAAGGCTTCTCAAATCTGTCCTGGGGACCTCCATGCCAGTCGAGTTTTCAGAATATCTACAATGAATATGCATGAGATAAATTTGCATATACTGAGGCACCATGATATGCACATTTATCTCATGCTTATTCATTGTGAATATCTTGAAGATCTGACTTGCTGTGTGTCCTCAGGCCAGATTTGAGAAGCTCTGCACCAATGTAATTGTACATTTTGGGAGCCATTTTCAAAGTCATTTCCTTTGCTGTGAGGCCAGAAAATTCTCATTTTTGACTTTTTATTCTTTTTTTTTTTTTGGCGGGGCAGGTTGTGTTTGATTTAGTTTTTGTGCAATTTTCATTTGTAGTGCACATTATTTTGCATTAGTGCACATTAAAACAGTATGCACTAAAACCCCAAAATAAAACAAAAATACAAATGCACATCCATAGGGTATATCACAGTGCTTTAACCACAGAAAAGGACTTTTTGAAACTTGCTGTCCCTGTGTGTGGGTAAATTTATGAAGGCTGGTACACATCATGTAACTTTAACAGTACTCTGAAGAGGTGGTCCTAAGATGGATTTGGGGAGAGGTTTGCCATATGTGCCTACTTTTGAATTTGCAAATACAAATGCGAGCAGAGTTTTACTGGGATAATTTTCAAAGCAAAAACCATGTTCAAACTTTTGCCTTCAAATTCCATGGTGAACTGACTTTGCAGTCATGCAAGCAGTTAAAAAATAATGCCTCTATGGAAACGTTTTCAGAGCAGCCCATGAATCCTACACTTTTAGGAAGTCTTCTGTGTCCAGTGACTTGAGAAATGGTGTGTATAGTGATGGATGACTGAAAAATGTCAAATACAATTCAATGAAATTTAAGAAATGTTACTGTTTGACAATCAGTTTCTTGTTTGTTAAGAAATGCTTTTATTGGTAATTTGTTTCTGTTTGGTCTTCTTGCTTGAATCATTCCAGCACATATGAATGTATGGCATTTCATAGATCTGTTTACAACCCTTAAGCCTTAACTTAGTAATCACAGCAGAAAAAGACCAAATGGTCCATCCAGTCTGCACAGCAAGTTTCTCATGGTAGTAACTTCTGTGCAGGTTACCACCATGCCTTATGTTAAGGGTAGTAATATTTACAAGTCCTGATTCAATGTGGCTTATCCCCATTCTATGTATATACTGGGGGGAGGAGTTTGTGGGGGAACTTAGAGGTCCATATTCAGCCACTGTGCAGCTCTGCTAGCTAACCAGATAAACTCATCTGGCTAAATAGTTCTGTATATTCAGTGGTGCAGCTGTGCCACTGAAAATACTCAGCTATCTTAAATTTATTCAGATAAGTTTATCCAATTTAGGACAGATCTAGAGTATAACCAGTGTTAGCAAGATAAGTTAACCGGCTAACTCTGATTATCAGATATGGCTAAGTCAGCTCCTCACCGGGATACCAAATTGGTATTGTATTGTCTCCTAGGATACTTTTTTTTCCTTATCTACATCTTCTTGCTTTCTCCTGTCTGTGCTAACACATTGATAACAACATTTTAAATCAATTTTACTTAAACATGATTGTTAATTCTTCCTCCCTCTTTTATTGAAAGAGTTCCTGCCTTCTCAAGAAACATTCTCCCTCTAGAAAATAAAAGTGATGGCAGATTTTCTTATGGGGTAGATACTGTTTTAATAAGAAAAAGCACTGCGGATGTTAGCGCTGTGGAGCCTTGGGCCGGGACGAGGGTTGGAACCACCACCAAGGGATGACTCCCAGTGGTCTTCATCACTGGAAGGCAGTACTGGTGAGGAAGATATGTGTTTAAATATTGCTTATTGTTTATTGCTTTTGATTCTATTGCTCTTCACTTGGGGGTAAATTTTAAGACCTGCGCATGGGTGTACATGTGCGCGCGCTACCTGGAGCATGCACATGTATGCCCGATTTTATAACTTGTGCGCGCGGGCACGCGCAAGTTATAAAATCGGGGACCGGCGCGCTCAAGGGAGTGCACACTAGTGCACCTTCTGCATGCCGATGACCATGGGCTTCCCCCGTTCCCTTCCCCCTAACCTAACCTTCCCCCCAGCCCTACTCTAACCCACCCAAAATTGTTATCTAATGTTTTGCGACTGCCGGCAGGCTGCCAACACACAATCCTCCAACACAATTGCAATGGTCGCTGTGTTGGAGGCCTCTAGCCCTGCCCCCACACTGCCCCCAGACCGCCCAGCCCCACCCATGCCCCGCCCCTGGACCACCCCTTTTTGCAAGCCCCAGGACTTACACACATCCTGGGGCTTAACATGAGTCACCGGGCCTTTTTAAAATAAGCCCGGCGTGTGTAAATCCCCCCCCCCCCCCTACGTACGTAAATCCTCTGGATTCAGCCCTTGGAGTTTATCTAATGATTAAATGAGTTAGAATCTACTAAATGAATGACTGAATGAGATACATGAATATATTGAAACTGAATTTGAACTAGTCAAAGTTCAGCCTGTTTCAGTTTTGATGGGATTTCAGATTTCATGGGAAAATCCAAGCAAATTTACAAAAATGCAATGCATTGCATTTGTAGTGAAAAAAAAAGTACAGTATAGTAATTAAACCTACAAAATTATAGTAAATCGTTCAGTTTGCAAATATTTTTTGAAAATATAATATAATTGATTAATAATTGCCGATCTGGAGGACGTGCACAGGTCCCCAGTTTCAACAAGGTCCGCTTGTTTCAAGATTATTGACCTGAAAAATGGTTTCAACCAGGTTTGCTTGGTTCAGAGCATTGACTCGAGAAATGATTTCAATCAGGTCGTTTTCTGACGTAACCCGCCCTTAACTGAGGAGCACCTTTGATAGGTTGTTAGAACTTTTTCTTTATGTGATTGGCTCAGAAGGATCACTATTCATACATTTAACAGAAAAGAGTGAGTTTCAAGGCATTCGTCCGGGGGTTTGGAAAGGAACTCAGCCAGCATGACGCGGCGAATAGAACTTCTGAATACAAGGCAAACTTGAATTACAATTATAAAAAAAATTTTTGGCGAGGCACAGAATTCTTCAAGGTTGGCGAACATTATTGAAGAGATTCCCCTGAAGAAGGATTTACATCTGAAACACGAATTGTTTGTGTCAGGATTGATTTAAAATGCTTGGAGATTCACCAACGTTCGTATGGAAGTCTACGATGGACCCGCCTCAAGTTAATCTGGTATTTTTATAAGATTACATTCAGGTCCTTTCTATAGGAAAGGTAAACTTTCACCCCTACGGTTGTCTTTTGAATTTTTTCGGGACTCACATTCTTTATTTACCAAAAAAAATTTCTTTAAAAAAAAGTATTGTCTGAGTGGAGGCGGTGGGGGTTGATGATTATACTCCAATTATGCATTGGTACAGAGTTGCCTACATTATATATGAAACTTCCACCTCTCCACAATAAGATTTTTTAAGTTTTCTATCATTTTTGAAAAACCTTTTTTTGAAAGTTTGCTTCACAGAGTATAGGGCAATTAAGCAAATTTTTGAAGTTTTTTGAATACATATATAAATCTTAGAGAAGTTACAGCGAAACATAATTTGGCAGCGATATAGCAGCTAGATGTTGCTTTTGATTTATTGTTAAATACTAAGTGAGGCAAATAATTACTAAGAACCATAAGGGAGTTTGAATAAAAATGTCAAACAGAACATGAAGCTGTTAAAGATAACTAGGTGAGTAAGAAATGTGGATAGCCAGGGCAAGAGCTAGAGTTTGTAGGTATCGTAGGGGAAGGAGATTTGGAAGGAATTTCATAGATATCTGAAGCAGCAAAGAAAGCTCTGTAAGATACCAAGACTGGCTTAGAGTGATGGTGGCAGTGGTAGTGCTAGCAACTAAAAATAGAAACAGTAGGAGCAGAGCAATGCAGTAAGAGGAGTAATCCCCCCCCACACACACACACACACTCACATACCCAAGGTGTAACTTGACAGCTGAGGTGGGAGGAGCAGGAGGAAGAATGGTATCAAATGCCTGAGAAATAGTGCAGTGCACATGAAAAGCAATGGATGGCCAAGAGAAGAGCAAGAGTCTGCAAGTGATGTAGAAGAGGATTTGGACAAAAGCTCCAAGACATTCAGAGTGGGGCATGCCTGTCATAGTCAGAAGTATGACTGCATCCTAACAGTAGCAAATGTTTCTGTCTAACCGTAAAGATCAATCAGTACTTGGAGTGGCATGAAAGGTCAGAGGATTAATGCAGCAAGCATGCAAAGCAACAGATGACCAAGGCAAGACTGAGAGTCAGCAAGTATCATAGGGGGAAGGAAATTTGGAAAGAACCCCTTAGACATCAGGAGAAACAGAGAAAGTGCACTAAAAGGTAGATTTTAAAATTGCCCGTGCGTGTAAATCCCAGCGTTTACGCATATGGCCCAGCTCTCTTGCCTTTCATCTGTTTATAGGTTTTCATTTTTATAGGTAAATAGTATATATATTCCAGTTTTTTCCACTTCAAAGTGGATTACTCTCAGGTACTATAGGTATTTCCCTATCCCCAAAGGGCTTACAATCTAAGGGGTAGATTTGAAAACATTGTGCACGCGTGTCCATATGCGCGCTCTACCTGGTATGCACACATGGACGCATGACTTAGATCCACGCCGTGTCATTCAGAAATTTCAATCGGCTTTCTGCTTCTTTCTCACAATCTGCCATGAACCAACAGCCTGGTAAAAGGAGAAGATTAGTTTAGCTCTCCCCCTTCTTGACATGCCTTTCTCTTCCAAAATTGAGTCTTTGTCTTTTTACACTATGAGTGGTACATTTTGCACTGTAAATGATCAAAATTGCCATTTTGGAAGAAGAAGGTAAGCTGTCATGAGGAATGTAAGTCACTCTCCTCCTTCTGTAGGCCCAATGGGCCATGAAAAGGGTCAGGGTGCAGGGAGATCTAGGAAGTCATCTATTTTGGGGGATGGAGTGGCAGTCATGAAGACATCTTCTTTGGAGACAGAGGATCAGGATTCCAAGTCAGTGTTTGGGGGAAGGAGGTGATTGAAGCCTATTGCTATGGTGCTGGGAGACTGGAACTGTCAGGATTTTGGGGGGATACGATGCTGCTGGGGGATTTGTTCTTTTAATTTTATTCCAGTTAAAGCCCTAAAAGGGCATTATTCCCTTCAAAGCATTTTTTGTTTTGTTTTGTTTTGTTTTTTAGTGTGGCTATACTCTGAGTATCATTATGTTAGCAATTCAGGTACAAAAGCCTAATATACTGCATTTGCTTTTTAGGGAAGGCTACATACACTAACCATAACCAATACAAATAATATGGTTTTAGTATCTAGGCCCATTTATTCTGTCATTTTGAGCATGTGAAAAATAAAAAGGAAATTATTACAGAAAAATTAGCTGTTGGATTTTACTCCCTTTATCTCTTGTTTTACATCCCAAATGGTGGCATAAAATTGAGGTTCTCAGTGCCATGTTATTAAAACCATAAAAAGATGATTATTTATTGCTATAGGTTTTTTCTTAGAAAACAAAAATATATTACTTACTTGCTCTTTTTTTGGATCTGTCTCTCTATCTGACCTGCTTTATTCTGTTTCTGTCTTTCCCTTTGACTTTTTTCTACCTCTCAGCATGCCTCAGCTGCATCTCCAAATGCGTCTTTATTGCATTCTCTTCTGGTTTTCTTCTTTCTCTATTACCATTTTATTGCTTCTTCTTTCCCAATGCTATACTCTCTTCATACATCCGACCGTTGACCTCTCCAGCTTTCTTCCTCTCCCTTTCCCCATCATCTCTATAACTCTCTCCAAAATCCATTCTGTTTCCCTAAAGCTTCTTTTTCTTGTTCCCTTTCATCTGCTTCATTTCCTTTTAATTTTCTATTTTTTCCTTCTGTCTTCTTTGATGCTTCCTGCCCAAACTGTTTAGTTTGGCACTTGCTCCAATCATGCAGTTATGCCCAGGTTGAAATGCCTTCCACAGTTCTTGGGGGAAGAGGGGGTAGTTTTAATTTTGCATTGACCCCTTAAATGATGAAGGTTATTGCCATGGCTGATATCCACTGGACTACCAATATATGAGAGCCCTTCAACCAATTGGATTGCAAACTCAAGAGCATGGGAGAGAGAGAGTAAACAATGGCATGTAAATACACTTTGTAATAGTCAACGGAGGGCTAGTCAGTATGTGTATAAACATCATCAAGAGTAGGTGAAGAGTTAAATTTTCCATGCAAAAAGTGTTTTGAGCAGTCCAGTAGCACTGGACCAAAATTGCAGATCTCACCATTAAATTGTTGCCTAACATTTGCATTTGATTGACAGCATTCACACATCTCTAGTTTCCTAATCTATTTTTTCCTTTGTTGCAGAACTTTGCACCTGTTTTCTTTCTCTCTTAAATTATACCTTACACATTTGTACACATTCTGTCTACATGAATGCAACTCTGTTTCTAACCTACTCAGACAATATTATTCCTTTAAGGATATGTATGAATATATGAATACCAAAGGCCACAAACAGTACTTTAGTAAGAGAAGGGCCCTGTCTGTATTCAAACACTGTTAGACTCAGCAGTCCAGTAAATGAGGCATGAACAATATAGTGTGGTTGGTGGCTGCAGTTCAGTTCTCTCTTGGAAAGTCAAAAGAGAGCAAGAGAGTGTAATCCCTGGTTTTGTCTTCTGATATTCTGCTGTTTGAACTATAGTCCCATTCAGTTCACCCATTGCATTTTCAGTTTATTTTTTTCTTATAGAGATCCTTTTTAATTATAGGGATGTCTCTTACAATTAATCACAATTATTCCAAATTAGTCAACCATTTTAGACACTTCTTTATAGAGTCCTTTTCTTAATGTATCACATGTCCCTTTTCTATTTACTTTTGACCCACTTCTCTTAATTGTTCTGATGCATCCTATCATCTGCCTTAGTCACTGCAATACCTTACCATTAATTTTCTTTTTGTGTTTTGTCCAAGGTTTTTGAGTTTCAAAATTCTCACCCAGTCATTGATATTGTATCTGAAATAATCTTGCTTACATCACTATCATCTTAACTCCAGTTCTTGCCTCTTCTTCTTCTCCTCCTTCTCTCAGCTGAAGATAGCAGCTCTTCAAATCAATCTTGTCAATTTACATCAACCCATCATCCCTCCAGCCTAATCTGTATTCCTCTACTTCCTTCTTCTTCTCTTTTTTTCTCATGTCCCCTATGGAATTTCTAACAAACTTACCTATATTCATGACCTCGTTATTGACCCTTCATTTTTTATGCTAACTGAGATCTGGCTTTCCCTAAGGACTCTACACAATTGCTGCTCTATCTCATGGATAATTTATTGTTTCTCATATATATCCCTCTTGATTGGACACTGTGATGATGTTAGCTGGTTACTCTTCCCCTCCTGCAAGTTTTAGCCACAGCTCCCCCCCCTCAGTACTACTCCTTTGCTACTTCTGCCTGTTTGCCCCACCCGCACCCTTCAGATAGCTTTCTTCTATCACACCTAATTCCCTCTCCTCCCTTCTCTCTGACATTGACTCCTGGCACTCATGTTTCCTTGACTCTTCTTCTCCTTCTCTTATTTTTGGGGGTTTTATCATCCATATTGATGACCCATCTGATTCCTCTACTATAAAGCTCGTCTTAACTTATTTGTTTGATATCCAGTTATTATCTACTGCCTCCATTCATAAGGCATGTCCACTGCTTTGACTTAGTCCTTTCTTCCAAATGTTCTCTGTTCTCATGCTCTCTCTCTATCTCTGACTTCTCAACTTCTGTTCTTCTTCTCTTAGACAATGATCTGATAAATGTTATTTGTAATCTTTCTCCCCCCACACTCTCACCCTGACATCACTTCTACCTTTATGACTCTTCAGGCTATTGATGCTGCTTGCACACTTTATAGTTTGGTCTCATTTCTCTTTTCATCTGCTACAGTATCAGTCTGTTGGTGACAGACTTTTCTTTAATACTATACTCTCCTTTGATTTAGATACTCTCATCCCTTCTCTCTATTTTGTAACTTATACTAGGGATGTGCAGAAGGAAAAAAAAATTGTTTGTTTCGTTTTTCATCTCACCAGGGCCCAAATACGTTTCATTAGTTTCATAGGGGGAAAAACCAATTCATTTATTCATTTCATTTAACACTTCCCATTTAAGTCGATTGGGGGAGTATTTGCAGCCTATTTTTGGCTGCAGAATTGGGGTTTTCTTATCAATTTTGATGAAACTTCTGGGAAGCAATCATCAGAACAGAAAAGAGCTCCAAGGTACTTAGACTGTGCAAAGTGGCACCAAAGTGGCATGAATAGCCTAAGGCACTGTAAAGGGGCAAAGGGGTACCAGGAGTGGCAAGAGTGCTTTAACAGAGGTGCAAAGCAGCAGTGAGATAGCAAGATAGGATGGCAGAGTGGAGGTAGTCTGGTCCCTGTGTTTTGATAGGGGAAAGACAGGCTGGCAAAGGTGAAGTAGTCAGGGACCTGTGGTTTTGATAGGGGCAAGACAGGCTGGCCCCGGGAAGAGTTCCCTTTCCTTTGTGCAGGAAAGGGCTCCCCAGAATGGGTTTGCCACTAGAGTGCGGTGGTTCCGTTGGCGTCTAGTGAGCTCTCACTGGTCTTTTAAAATCTGGTGGACATAGAAGATATACAAACAAGAATTTTGAAGGCCGAGGTGGAGGAGATTTCCATGTCAACAGCGGTTCTGGTTCAACATGGGTCAGCAGGTACTAAGAGATAGGCTACACCTGGGGAGAGTTCACTTTCCTTTGAGCAGGAAAGGGCTCCCTAGAATGGATTAGCCCCTAGAGTGGAGCACGAGCCTTCAAAGTGTGGTGAGTCGACGTGGAGGAGGTTTCCATGTCAACAGAGGTTCTGGTTCAACATGGGTCGGCGGGCACTAAGATATAGGCTGGCTACACCTGGGGAGAGTTCCCTTTCCTTTGTGCAGGAAAGGGCTCCCTAGAATGGGTTGGCCCCTAGAGTGGAGCACGAGCCTTCAAAGTGTGGTGAGTTGACGTGGAGGAGGTTTCCATGTCAACAGAGGTTCTGGTTCAACATGGCTCGGCGGGTACTAAGAGAGAGGCTACACCCGGGGAGAGTTCCCTTTCCTTTGCACAGGAAATGGCTCCCTAGAATGGGTTGGCCCCTAGAGTGGAGAATGAGCCTTCAAAGTGTGGTGAGTCAACATGTAGGAGGTTTCCATGTGAACAATGGTTCTGGTTCAAAATGGGTCAGTGGGTACTAAGAGAGAGGCTGGCTACACCCGGGGAGAGTTCCCTTTCCTTTGCGCAGGAAACGGCTCCCTAGAATGGGTTTGTAGGATTCTCTGATGGGTCTAGTGGACGTGTGTTTTTTGAAGGGAATTTGTAAGTTGAGCTGGGTATGTTGGTGGATAACCTTGTAGATGGTGGTGATGGATTTGTACATGATTCTGTAGTGAATCGGTAACCAGTGAATGTCTTTGAGGATTGGGGAGATGTGGTCGATTCTCTTGGAGTTTGTAAGGATTCTGGCTGCTGTATTCTGTACCATTTGTAGTGGTTTGGTATGTGAAGTTGGGAGGCCCAGTAGTAGTGAGTTGCAATAATCTAGCTTGGAGAAGATTATTGCTTGCAGAATTGTTCTGAAGTCCTAAGTGTGGAAGAGCAGCTTTATTCTTTTAAGGATATGTAATTTATGAAAGCAATCTTTGGTAGTTTGATGAATGATTTAAGGTTGAGACGGTTGTCTAAGATTGCTCCTAAGTCTCTTACGTGGGAGACTTAGTTTTTGGGTACTTGCCAGGTTCTTATGGCCTGGATTTGCCACTGTTGGAAACAGGATGCTGGGCTTGATGGACCCTTGGTCTGACCCAGTATGGCATTTTCTTATGTTCTTATGTTTCTTAGGTTTGAAGGTGGGCCAGTGGCTTTGAGGAAGTATTGTTGTTTTCTGGATATATCAGCAGGTATTTTGTTTTTGAGGCATTAAGTATTAATTTAGGCTGGTGAGGAGGTGTTTGATTTCTGTTAGGCAACTATCCCAGTATTCTAATGTTTTCGTAATGGATTCTTTTACAGGGATCACGATCTGAACGTCGTCTGCAAAGAGGAAATGCTTCAAGTTTAATTTCATGAGCAATTGGCAGAATGTGAGTAGGTAGACATTAAAAAGCGTGGGTGAAAGAAAGGAACCCTGCGGAACCCCTAGGGAGGATGGAAAGTAGTGGGATTCTTTATTATGAATTTTTACCTTATATCCTCTGTTCTCCAGGAATGTTTTAAACCAATTCAGTGCTGAGCCTGTCACTCCTATGTTTGCCAGCTGTTTTAGCAGGAGGTGGTGGTTGACTGTATCGAAGGCAGCCGACAGGTCAAGGAGGATTAATAAGAATGTTTGACCTTTATCGATGCCGGAGAGGAGGTAGTCCATGAGGGAGAGAAGTAGTGTTTCGGTGCTTGCAGCTTTGCGAAAACCATATTGGTTTGGGGACAGAATATTATGATCCTCTAGGTAATTAGACAATTGTGTGTTCACTAATTTTTCCATAACTTTAGCTATAAATGGGAGGTTGGAAATAGGGTGGAAGTTGTTAGGATCGCTGGCATTTAGATTTGGTTTTTTTAGGAGTGGTTTGATTGAGGCTGTTTTAAGGTCATCTGGATAGATATCCTGGGACAGGGAACAATTTATGATGTCGGCTAGGGTTTTTGAAATAATATCAGGGATTAGAAGAAGCATTTTGGAAGGTTTTTGATCAAAAGGGTGTGAAGATGGTTTCATTTTCTTCAGCACCGTTTGTATCTCTGAGATGGTGATGAATTCGGAGTTGAGCTGAATGTCTTTGTTTGGGAGAAGATATGTGCTATCGGATGTGCATGTGTTTGGTGTCAGCTGATTGAGGAGGTCGGAGATTTGTTTACTGAAGTGAACGGCCAGTTCATCTGCTTTAGTCTGTGATAAGTCGGTTGGGATATCTGGGGTGATAGCTTTTGTGAGACTGGAAACGAAGGTGAAAAGAGCTTTGGAGTCGTAGATGAGGTTGTGAATCTTAAGGGCATAGTAGTCTCTTTTGGTTTTCAGTGTAATGCTCTTGTATAAGTGGAGGGAGCATTTGTAATCAGAAAGTGAGGATGGTGACGGGGCTTTACGCCATTTTCTTTCTTTCTGCCGAAGTAGATATTTGAGTTTTCGTAGTTCGTCGTTAAACCAGGATTGCCTTTTGGACGCATTTTGTATAGGCTTTTTAGTTGTCACCGGACATAGTGTATTTGCTACTGTTTCTGTTATTTTGGACCATGATTGGAGGGCTGGGTTGGGCGTGGAGACATCGATGTGAGAGAGATCCGGGGCAAGGAGCTTGATGAGGTTCTCTGAGGCGCAAGGTTTCCTGTTGAGGAATGCTGGACTGGAGTAGTGATTAGAGCCCGGTTGTAGCAGAGAGAAGGTGGTGGAGATTAATGAGTGATCTGACCATGGTACTTGTTTACACACTGGTTTCGAGAATGGGGGAGGCATCAGCCTCTAGTAGGCCTGGAGGGGCATAGACTAGGAGGATTTGGAGAAGTTCTGATTTGAAAAATCCTATTTCAAGTTTGGTAGGTGTGTGGATTGGGTAGTGTGTAAATCTCGGAGACTTTTTGGCAGCAAGGAAGATACCCCCTCCTCTTTTTTTTTGTCTTGGTATAGAGAAAAAAATCGTAATTTTGTGTTGGTAATTGGTTAATGAGGGCGACGTCCAAAGATTTGAGCCATGTTTCTGTTATGGCGCAAAAGTCTGGGGATGAGTCCTGTAGAAGGTCGTTGAGTATTAATGTTTTGTTGGTGAGCGATTGGAAGTTGAACAGGATGATGGTGAATAAAGTGAGTCCTAAAAACTGAGTTGTGGGGGAGATCATGATAGGGATGAGGGATTTGTAGGTACGTGGGCGGTTGAGCATTGTAGTTAGTGTGATAGCTTGTTGTAGAGACTGAGTAGAGGGCAGTGGAGTAGATAGCTTGTTGTAGAAACTGGGCAGTGGAGTAGAGATTGGGCAGTGGAGTAGATAGCTTGTTGTAGAGACTGAGTAGCTTGT
Organism: Rhinatrema bivittatum; assembly: GCF_901001135.1. NCBI lineage: Eukaryota > Metazoa > Chordata > Amphibia > Gymnophiona > Rhinatrematidae > Rhinatrema > Rhinatrema bivittatum. The sequence goes on from NC_042615.1 coordinate 166,312,489, forward strand.
TGTAGACTGGGCAGTGGAGTAGATAGCTTGTTGTAGAGACTGAGTAGAGGGCAGTGGAGGATGAAGGAGATGTCTCGTGGAGGTGAAGGGATTGAAGGCTTTGACCTGAGGGGTTTTTGTGGGTGTAGGATTCCAGGCAGGATCTTCTGTCTCTGATGGGTGTTGCCTGGTCGCAGGCTGATAACAGGAACAGTGTTGGATGATCGCAAGAGCAGATGAGAGCCTGAAGATCACTTGAAGAGGTGAGTGCTAGGAAATTGCTGGGAAGATGCTGGTGCAAGATGAGTGTTGAGTGAATGCTGTTGTGTTGAGTGACTGTTGTTATAGATGATTGTTGAATGATTGCTGGCAGAGAAGAGTTCTGGACGTAAGCTGTTATCGATGTGTGCCGTAAGTTTGTTGATTGGGAGAGTGGATGCTTACTGTGCGGTAAGGTGCTGATATTGCTGGCTGTTTTCTGTAAGGAAGAGGGCCGAATGATCGCTTGAAGAGGCGATTGTGGATGATTTCTGTGTGGAGGCTGGTGCAGGATGAGAGCTCGAGGGTGTGTACCTTTATGTTGTGAAACCTTCTCTTTCTTGTTCTCCTGCTGCTGAGATGGTTGAAGGTCCAGGAGGGGTGAGTAGCAGCGTGGGAGAGGGAAGGTGTATCTCGTTCGCGTAGAAACTTGGGGGGGGGGCGAAAGACAGATGAGGAGAGAAGTATTGAGATATGGACTAGAATTCGGTATAGCACCAGGGGCTACACGAAGGGGCACACAAAGGGGCGGGCCCCTTTGTCGCGCTCCTTCGGCGCGCGACGCCTGAGGTCTTGCTGGCTTTTTAAATCAGGAGAGGTCGCGCCGTAGTGAGGTCACTGGCGTGACTTTGTGGAAATTAGTGTGCCGTCGGTCGGCGTTGGTTGAGTAGGTCGGCGTGAGGAGGGCCTGTCTCAGTCGACTCCTCCTTAATTAATTCGGGTGGCGAAGGATGGCATATGGTGGCCGGATCGGGTCGCTTCGAGGAGGAGGAGGAAGGAGGAAGAATCGCACTCCCATGTGGCCGGAGCGGGGGCCCACGGAGGTAGGGCGAGAGTTAAAGGCCTTACCCCGATGGGCTCAAGCGCCGGCTGCGCAGGCCTCTCTCCCAGCTCCTACAAGCGGCTCCGGGTTGCAACTTCAGCGGTGCAGTCAGTCAGCGCAGACGCCGGCAAAGAGGGCGCCTGAGGTCTTTGAGACAAGACTGCCCCTGCACCAGCATTAGAGGCATCTACTTCTAAGATAAATCGCTTAGCTAGGTAAGGATGATGCAGGATTGGAGCTGATGCAGAATTGCTTCATCTCTTCAAAGGCCCGTGGAGCTTGAGGATTCCAAGACTTCTTTGGCATACTTTTACATGTAAGGGCAGTAAGTGGATCCACTACCTTAGAGAAGTTTTGAATGATGTGTCAATAATAGCTAGCAAATAACATTGGAGCACCTTGAAATACACACAAGTCCAGATAAATTTAGACCTGCTGTAAGACTATCCTAAAGTTGTCCAGTGAACGTGGCCAGATACCAAATTAACTGGATAATTTAGAGTGACTCCAATATTAAAGAATTTACAATTTAGCCAGTCAACTTGTAAGTTATGTGGCCAAATGGCTTTGTATAATGACCCCTAAAAGGCCAGTATATTAAAGTGTGATAACATGGGCCATTAACACGCATTAATTTGCTTCATGGATATATTAATTTGTGAATAATTGTTGAATAATTATTTTTCTTTGATCCATCATTTCTTATATGCCTCTTTGATTGTGTTGGCTGCCAATTTGTTTGCAGTGTAATTTGAGGTTTTTTGAATTCCATTCTAACACTATGTAAAGGCTATTTTGATAAAATTATTCTCATAAACTCTGTTTCTTGTAATTGGAATGTTATTGCATAGCTTACCAGGAAAATATAGCTTTTTCACTATATTCCTTATTAAGAAATGAATGAAAACATATGTTTTGTTTGTATGATTGGTCTGGTGGCTTAGTTGAAAATGTTGCATGCTGACATATGGAAGACCTGCTTTTAATTCCTGAACCTGGCTTCTACACAATAGGCTAAACAGAGCTGTAAATGCAGTGGATTGGAGTGTGTTATGGATCACTCTGCTGAGAGCAGGGAAGATATACTGCTTTTTGACAGAATTGTACTTCAGAGAGATTGGACACCCTGGAGCAGGCAATCTTCTGCCTGAAGCAGCCACTGTTCCCTTCAATTTGGGCTCTTAGATAAAGGTATCTGTCAGGGCTTATCAAGCAGTATGCAGGAACCAGGAATGAAACAGGGATTAGGCATGATGCAGGACCTGGGATTGAAGTAGGAACCAATAACAAAGCAGGGACCGAGTTAGTCAAACAGTGGTTTCTCAGAGTGAACTCCCAAAAGACTGTTGGACCTGTGAAGGTATGCCAGGGGCTCCTTATATCTAGCCCTCAATATGGGATACATCCATTGTTGGCCCAAAAGGGAGCATTCAGAAGTAGTTCTCCCAAACTCTGCTTTGCTTGATAGTTCCTACATGATTCTTTATTAATCAGAGTCCCTGTAGTTCCACTGCAGGATCCCCTGGCTTTGGAGATCCATGAGCTGTGGGTTTGATCCCTTCTGTGCCCAACATTCTTGGTTAGATGTTGTTGATAAAATAAGGCACTAGTTCTTTGGCATGGACATTTTGGGTAGGGTCCCAACTGCAAGCATCCTTTGATACATTACAATCCGTCATCCAATATTCTGCAGATAATGAATTCTTAGCACCTTTTCACCATGAAAGGTGATGGAAGAGGGCAGGTGTTGTCCTGGGAAGGAATTAGGTTTATAGGGCTTCAGGAGGGAATACTAGATGAACAAGTAAATTAGCTTCTACTCAAGCTTACTCGAGGGTCTCTTGCTCCTTTTGTTACTTGTTGAGTATCAGACCTTATCCTCTAATCTGAATTGTAGGACTTCCTAGCATCACCTGTTGGCAAATATTTTCTGCAACAAGAATTATAGTCTTCCCTTATGATAATGGTAAATCAGTACTTAAACAGGATTTTGTCCTCACTCATCCACATGTACCAAAGCCCCATATACATCAATGTATTTCTTCAATGTATATATACATCCTTTTACTCATACTGACAACTTCCAATCATTCTCAAGTTTCTTTTATTTTTCCAAGTGATTATCAAAACCAGTCATCTATAATTAAATAACATATAACATTCAAGAACTCCAAAAATAACTTAAAAAATAGCTATCTTACCCGCAACACAATCAGACTATAGCAGCCATGTTGCTCTATATTCACGTTTCCTGGAACTGATGTCAGCTGTCAATATTCTCAGCACATCACTACGCAACCACTTCTCTCTGTTTATAACAGATTTGAAAAAGGAGAGTGAAAACCCGGATAACGGATTTGAAAGAGCATAATAATCCAGAGAATAATCAACAAGTGATGATTTGGGAATATTATAATATGATAAAAATATTACAAAATGAAGAAATAATGTATAAAATAAGGATATATTAATGATTTAAAGCTTGATATTAATAGAATAAATTATACAAGTGTAAAATTAAGCGTTATAAGGTGCAATATATGTTTTTAATTGTATGAATGGGGTATGTTTGAGATATTCAGATTTTAATTGTCTAGATAGGATTTTTGATATATTAGTTTTGTTACAATAAATAAGTATAAACATTACATTGAACTATAAGTTTCTCTTTATGTGTATAATAGACAACGTGGTAGAGAAATTGATAAATTACCCTCTGTTTTGTGATACCGGACTGGGTTCAATGCCATTTTTAAAGAAACTGGTGTCTTGAAAATAAAGCCTTTGTATTCAAGCACAGAGGAGAACTGTGTACATGTCTTGGGGAGGATCCTAACCTGACAACATAGTGCATCAGTACACCATTGTTTTAATATCAGCAACCAAACCATTTTTTACAGATGAATCCTCCCCTAAACTGTGAAATAATCATAGAACAAACATTTGACCTCACAAGTTGTACTCAGAAGTAACCAGGACACCAGTATACTTGACTCGCCACACAGCAAGCATGGTGGACTGATTACTGCACAGGGCCCCAGATACTTGTGCAGTATCATTCATTATTCGGTGCAAGGGTGATACATTCTGGTCATTCTGTGTAGTAAATGTATCTCAACTTATAACAAATACATAAACCACTGATTTAGTGAAAAATTATATGCCCGCAGCTTTATCGAAGACCCGACTAGAGAATCTAATGTACCTGAATCTTTCTAACTACATAATAGTATGGAGGGGAAGTGGTGCAGTAATAGATCTATTAACCTGCCCCACACAAGCCAAGCCTCAGACCCCAGCAGGAACATCCAGTCCTTAATCAGGGAAATGAGATTCCAGATCCCATCTAACCACTTCATGAAAACAAGGTCTTGGTCCTATTGAAGACACTATCTTGATGAGTGGTTCCATTCAATCAAGTTTGCAAGCCCTCCATGCCATACATAGCACAACTGTTCCAGGAGTCACTGGCCTGTTGTTATACTGGAGATCGCAATGCAGGTGACAGGCAAATCAGGTTATGCCACTCTGATTTTCAGTCTAAGCCTATGCCACAATCGAGAAAAAATAGATATGGGAGAAGGGGGTCACTCCTTTCCTTGATGAACAAAATTCTCCCCCCCCCCCCCCCCCCCAATAACCTTCTTGAAAGTTCAGGTACCCTGTGCAATGGGTACAATCCATCCCAGCCAACTGGAAACAGTGGCCACCATAAGTGGAGGCTCCAAAGCCAGTACTTGACCTAAGGTCCTCTCTGTTGTTTCTTCCCTTTGTTTGAGAATGGATTTTCTGTATTTTTCAAGGGCAAAGCAGTGTACAAATTAAAACATTCATAAAATAAACAATCCAAACAACATATAATAACCAAACATAACATTCAATCAATATAGATTTACAAAGAAAAAGTCTGCCAGGAAGCTAACAAAATTGTTCATATGCCTGTTTAAACAAGAATGATTTGAAATGCTTCTTGAAGGTGGAAAAATATATCTCCTTTCTTAAAACCATGGTAAAAGCATTCCACAATAGTGATCCATCCAGCTATAGAAAAGGTGAACACTCTAGTTTTACACAGGCATGCCAATTTTACTGATGGAACATCAAGGAGATTTTGATCTGCCAATCTCAAGAAATGCAGGGGTCTGTATAATTTGAGGAGTGAACAAAAAAACCATCAGGGGCATATGCTTTATGGAAGAGTAGCATAATTTTAAAAGTGATCTGAAATTGAACCAGCAACCAGTGTAAAGAAAAGAGAACTAAAGAGATGTGATCTCATAATTTAGTACTTGAAATGACTAATGGCTGCATTTTATAGCATTTGAAGAGCTTTCATAGTGGAGGAAGGGAGACCAAAATAGACACAGTTAAGTAATCAATATAATTTAGCACAAGTGCTTGAAAAGCATATCTGAAATCATCTGCAAGAAGGAATAGTTTTAGTTTGCTCAACTGATGCAGTTTAAAGAAGGGAGCTTTTACTACATTCTTAACTTGAGAATGGAGGGGCAGAGATTGGGATCTGTTGGTCCTCAAACTAAAATACAGTGGAAAAAAAAAATTTAGTGAAGAAACACCTCAGGATCATGATCTTGGATTTATTAATATTTAAGGCTAGTCTATTGTCAGACAGTCAGTTATTTACTGCTGAAAGACATTCCATCTTTGTCAAATGCAGTACTGATAGAATCTAAAGACAAAATTGGGACACAACTTTGGATTTCATCTGCATACAAGTGATACCCAATATCTAAATTAGCCAATATCTTGCAGAGTGGTGATAAATAAATATTAAAAAGAATGACAGACAAGGAAGAGCCTTGGGGAATACCCATATTTAAAGAAAGAGGAGACTATAACATTGAATCAATCCTGATACACTGAATATGGCCTTGTAAGTAGGAAGTAAACCAGTGCAGGAGACTGCCTAAGATCCCAAAGCTCTCTGATCTAGATATTAATATGTGATGGTCTATAGTGTCAAATGTATCCATTTTTTAATGCAAATGAACAAAATGGTCAAAGTTTAGAAAATTGTATTAAAGTAGACTGCAATAAATAGATGTGCATGCATACAATATATATATATATATATATATATATATATATATACATATTTTATAAGATTATACCTTTTATCTAATAGCACTGAGGTGAATAAACTCCCTATGAGTTTACTTCTTTTTGGAACTCTGTTTGTAAAGCAATCAGATCAAGATTTTAGATGTCTCTTTCTGTGGCCATTAACAGAAAGGATTCCACATGTTCCTGGAATATACTCCCTAATCAGTTCTTGATGAACTTAACTGTTGAGAAACTTGTCTCATATGAAATGTGTGTGAAGGAAAAACTTAGAAGCAATACATATACCAGTCTAAACAAACTATAGGCAACATCTAATTAACTGTAGTCATTAAACTAGAAAACAATAAATAGCTCCATTTTTACATGTGGAGCATGACTTATTTACCAGTACTGTTTCCTCCACCATGTCATCACATTCTTTACTGCTACAATCCACTGATAGTCCTTTCTCTGCTCTGACAGTTCATTAATCTAAAGTGGAAGTTTCAAGCTTAACCCAGTACTGCACTAAACTTATTAATTCTCTATGTACATTTTCAACTGTGGCACTTGCATCCAATTTCAGTAACTGCTTAAGTCTTCTAGTGCCACTGTCTGGAAAAAAAAAACATGATGATTCATGTTTTTTGTGATTGTGTTGAGGATCTCATAAACATTTACTTCATAGGCTCTGTCAGCATCAGATGTGACTTCATCTTGATTGAACTCACTTGACATGATTTTTACTTATTCTTTATTCTGGCAGAATAGTTTGTTCTTCAAACTCACAATCTTTCAGTTCTCCCCATCTTGTCATTTTCTGAATGTACAGAACCATCTGCAGCCCTTTTAATAATACTGAAATCTCTTCTAAAATTCTTCACTTTTTTTGTGTGCCCAGAAAACATGTGATATGCTTTCTAAATATCTAGTCCCCTTGTCAATAAATAATTTGACAGTGGTGGTGGTATCAATTCAACTAATCACAGGAAAATTTGAGGTGTCACAAATGTCTCATAGTTCAGCAGTGATGGTTTATACTCTTTTACTTTTATACGCACTTCAGGTTTTGATCCCAAATTCTTTTGAATCCTTTCCAGTTTGACAATAATGTCAACATATGAAGCAGAATCTGGATTTAAAAATGATCCAAGTACTTTTCTCAGTGTTGCATCCTTAGACCATCAGCAAATTTCTCCAATCCTGCTTAGGCTTTTATAGTGAATATTCCGGCTGATATTTTCTCATGTATTCATGTTTTGATATGTCTCATTAAAACATATTGGAACATCATTCAACAATCCAAAAAGTGATGCACTTTTAATTACAATTTGTTATATCCACCAGTGTTAGATTCAGTGCATGAGTAGAGCACCAAACATGATTTTGATGTGAGCTGTACAGGGAAACTGTTATATTGACCTTGCATATTTTCTGTCCCATCAGTTAAATTAGCAATGTGTTTCCCTACTAGGGATGTGCATTCGTTTTGAACGAATGCACAATCTGCAACGTATAGGTCCCTATTCGTTGCATTCATGGGTTCCCGAAACGTATGGTGAACCCCCACAAATGCAACATATCATTAATGAATAAAACCCCCACCCTCCTGACTCCCCCCCCCCAAGACTGCCAAAAGTCCCTGGTGGTCCAGCTGGGGTCCTGGAGCGATCTGCACTTGGGCCGTTGGCTGCCGGTATTCAAAATGGCACCAATAGCCTTTGCCCTTACTATGTCACAGGGGTTACCGGTACCATTGGTCGGCAACTGTCACATGGTAGGAGCAATGGATGGCCGGCGCCATCTTGTGCTCCTACCATGTGACAGGGGCCGACCAATGACTTTTGGCAAGTCTTGGGGGGGTCAGGAGGGTGGGGGGTTGTAGTTAATTCAATTTAAAGGTTTGGGATGGGGTTTTTTCAACTTTAATGGGAAACGAATACCATATGTAACTAATGGACGAATCGGGTTCCCCTGAAAACGGATGCAACAGATTTGGGTCCTGACAAATACAAATATCGAATCAGACAAATCCGTCCATTCTGCACATCCCTATTCCCTACATCAATTTTGCAAGTCTGGGGAACTTGCATTAGCAACAGTTTTCCTCTTGAGTATGGCTACTAGGGATGTGCAGGAGAAAAAATGTGTTTTTGTTTCCATTTTGGGAGGGGTTTTTTTTAGGTTTGTGGATTGTTTGATTTGTTTTCATTAATGAAAAAAATGAATCAATCAGTTTTTAAAAATGGTCAAAAAGTGAAAACAAGGCCTCCCACCTGCCTGCCTGAAAAAATGCCAGGGCCTGGATCCCCCCCACCCCCACTTACCCTGTCTGGTGGGGGTCCACCAGCTTTGCCCTAGGCCCAGACTGAAGCCTCGGCCTTGCGTACACCAAGGGTGCAGTAGGTTGCCATAACCTCAACCTACTGAAGGCTGATGCTTCTGCCTGACCCAGAGGCTGGGTCCTGATGCCTTGGCATAGGCTGGGGCCTGGACCCAGGCCTGGTGCAATGACCTGGCCCAGAGGCTGGGTCCTGATGCCAAAGCCTTGGCCCAGACCCAGGCTTGACACTATGGTCTGACCTGAAGGCCGGGTCCCAACACCGAGGCCTCTGCATGGCCTCAGGCTCAACACCACTACCTGACCCTGAGGCCAGGTCCTGGTGCCAGGACCTTGGCCTAGACCAAGGTGGATACTGACACCAGGGTCTTGGCCCAGACACAGGCCCAACACTGTGACCCAACCCAGAGGCCAGGTAGTGACACCAGGACCTTGACTATGCTGGAGTCTTGACCCAGGCCTGATGCAGTGACTTGACCAAGAAGCCTCAGCCTAGGCTGGGATCTGAACCCAGACTGGATACTGCAATATTACCTGGAGGCCAGGTCTGGACCCAGGCCCAACGCCATGACCTGACCCAGAAGCTGGGTCCCAATGCTGAGGCCCAGGTCTGGATCGAGGCCCAATGCCATGACCAGACCTGGAGGCGTCATTTGCTTTGCAAGTTCTGGAGAATGAAGAGGACAAAGAGGCTCTGAGGGCCTGGCCTGACCCTGGGCCGAGACACAGGCATCTGGACCCAGCCTCCTGGCTAAGGCCCCAGTATAGGGCCTTGGTCCAGGCCTGGGCAACTGTCATCAGGACCTGACTTCCAGATCGGGTCACAGTGATAGGCCTGGTTCCAGGCCAAGGACCCAGTTGTTGGTACCCAGGCTTCGGATTGGTTTGTGGCTTTGGGCCTGGGTCCGGGCCCTGGGCTAGACTGAGACACCAGCGTCGAGACCTGGTCGGGTTATGGCATCGGGCATGGATCTGGGCACTGGCCTAAGCTCTGGCATCGGGACTTTGCCTTCGGTCGGGTCTCAGCATCAGGCCTGGGTCCATGCCTAGACCCCAGCATCGGGATCTGACCTTTGTCTGATACCCAACGGATAAGGTATGTTTGGGGGGTTTTTGTTTAATTGTTGGGGGTCTTGGCCAAGGCCCCAGCATCGGCCCATGCCTCCACTGAGAGCCCAATGTCACGCTCGGACCTAGGCCATAGCCCCTGCTTTGTGCCTCAGCCTATTCCCTAGTTCGAGGACCTGGCTTCAGGCCTAGACTGAGGTGCAGGCATCGTGCTTGGGCATAGGCTGTTGCCCCTCTTTTGGCCCCTAGACTAGGACCAAATCATTAGTTTAAAATGAAACGAACAACTATCATTCATTTCATTCAGGGGGCCCCCACTTCTTTTTGGGATCCCCTGAATGAAACAAATTAGCCTTATTCATCACATTTTTCAGGTTTGTTTTAAACAAATGCACATTCCTAATGGATACTCTATCCCTGCAAGCAGCTTTTTGGAATTTGATTATTTGCATAGCAAACAAAAAACAGAGCATTGATTATTAGACGTGATGTTCTGTATGGTGACAATTTGTACTGTGTACATTCTGGCTTTTATCACATCACTTGCAATGCTCTCCTGAATAAGCTGTCAAATTGTTTCTGCAACAGCATGAATAGTGCTTTTGGAGACTAAAGTTACCAAGTACCCTCTGCCTTTTCCTACCATGGAATAAAACATTTTGCCTTTTTTCTGTCCTGTCAGTTATATACCCATATATACAAAGATCATATTTACTAATAAGAATACCAAGTTCCAATTTCTGTGATCTAAAACCTCGTTCTCCAATGTGTAGGCAGCCTCTGATTTATTTCACCTATAACAGAGTCTGCACTTGTCTATCACTTTGACAATATCAATAATTGTCAGAATGGAAAATCCTTCATTACAATCTATGCTAGGGATCTTATCTCAGTGGTGTTTTTTTAATAGGTGATAACATACATTATCCCTGACTTATAACATACTGCAGGTATAAATAAACAGGTAATGTCAATCAAGGTTGCAAATGCACCCAGGGGAAAATTTACATCCAAACTGTTTATCCATTCCAAATTAGTTACTATAGTAATTTCATTCTATGGATCTACACCACGAACACTTGAGACATGGCTTCTATTTACAGGTTAATGCTAAGCTTTAATTCCGTCATATCATAGAACATCAGTATATAGAAGATTTAGAGCTAGCAGGTTTTCTACCGAAATCCAACATTATCTCTTGATCTTCTAAATACTGGGAATTCTTTCCTGGTATCTCAGAACACTTTTCTAATCCCCTGAGAATACAGATCCCTCAGGGGTGATACCATATACTAGGCCATTAGAAGTCTGAGCCTGCATTCCTCAGAGCCATCCTGTGGCTGCACACTGGCCCTGAATTGAACAGACTCTGGTTCTAAGTAGGCTGTAGCATCTTTTGCCCTAGTAATAATTTGCTCCAGAACTTTCCATTTGTCTAACCACGTTGACATTTTGAGAACTGTGAAGTTTCTATATTTGCACCTCTAGCTTTCAAAAGGTAAGCTTTGGCACATTCTTTAATCCGTTGATAGATATGTCTTCTAGCTTATATTTCTTCCATGAAGGGACTTATATCAAAGCTGTTGGGCAAGGCCAAGCAAACTGAATAAAATATATCATTTTTTTCTTTATAGATCAGTCACTTGTGGTTTGTTCCATCTTTGAGATTAAATGCTTTTATTTAGTCATACCATCTTTGGTGTCTTGTTTTGGGTTGGTAGTTAAAAATTTCAATATTAGATGATCAGATGGCAAACAAAAAAAGTGAAAATGGTCTTAACATCTAAGCTTTCCATCTGAAAATAAACACAGCTGTATTCTATTTAATCTTCCTGTACTTTATCGTTGTTATGTATCTTATCACAATTCTGTTTCTTCTTTTTCTGTTTGTTTTTATCTTCCAGTGAACATAATACACATCAGGTTTGGTTTGTTTTCTCAGCAGGATGCTCTTGAATTCAATGTCTAGACTCGTATCATACACTAACATGCATGTGACAAAACCTATGCTGCATTTTACGAACTATGGTTCCCATTGAATTCTGGGAAACCGCCCAAATTAGAGCAGCCAGCAAATTCAATCAATCGTTTCTTTATTAGATGCTTTTCCAGCAGAAGAGGTCAAAGTATGTTACAGGAAGATAGTATAGGGTCTGCATTAAGCAGATAACAATATAACAAGAAACAATAAAAATATAACCAATACATTGCTAAACCATCAGAATCAGAGGAATAAAGAACAGGCATAATATTGATCATCAGCAACTAGTGAAACAAGCAGGAAGAGGAGAAAATCATTTGCAAATAATCAGCAGATTCCCAACTAGGTAAATCGATTGAGGCACTTCTATGAGAACAACCAGTGTGTGTGTGTGTGTAGTGTGTGTGTGTGTGGGGGGGGGGGAGTGTTAACTAAGCTGTAGAAGAATTTAGCAGGAGAGTAGTCAAAAAAGGCAGTAGGGCACAAAGGGTCTAAATCAAGGGCAGGGGGGAGAGAGCCATACCCCACTAGGAACCAAAGACTTCAGTGAATAACCAGATTTTTAGTTTTTTCCTGTAAGTTAGGAGGTCTGGAGAGCATCTGATGTCCAGAGGCAGAGAGCTCCACAAGGTTAGAACTGAGCTAAGGAAGGTCCTTTTTCTTGTACTGATGAGTTGGATATCCTTAAGTGCAGGGACTATTAATTGGGTTTTCTGCAGTATATGTAAAGAGAGAGTTGGTTCATATAAGGAAAGTTAGTTTGCCAGGTACAGTAGAGCCAGGCCTTTGAGGGCTTTGAAGGCCAAGACCAGGGTGGAGTGGTGAGAGATTGGTTGCTAGTACAAGGATTTCAGCAGTGGGTTGACTGTTCAAACTTACTGATATTGATCAGGGTCTTTGCCTCTGCATTTTGAATGAGTTGTAAGTGGTGGATGAGTTTTTAGGGAAGCTATTATAGAGGGAGTTACAATAGTCTAGTCAGGAGATAACATAGGCTTGAATAATAGAGGCATATGCAGTAGCATCAAACAGCTAGCAGAAGTGGTGAAGTCGGAGAAGGTGGAAGAAAGCACATTTGTTAACCAAAGATATCTGGGCTTCCATGATCAGCTTGGAGTCTAGAAGGAGGCCAAGGTTGTGGACTTGGTGGGAATATGGTATAAGAGATCCTCTTAGTACAATTTTAGGGCAGAGGGTGGAGTGATCTGATTTTTCACTCCATAATGCTTCAGTCTTCCAAGGATTTATTATTTTATTTATTTTATTTAAAGCTTTTCTATACCGACTTTCGTGAACTTCAGTTTATTGAGATGTAACCAGTCTGCAATCCTCACTAGGCAGATATTAAGATTGTGGATGGCTTGAGCGGGATCAGCCTCCAGAGGGCAAAAGAGATGAATATCATCACTGTAGATGTGGAAGGGAATGTTGCAGGACCTGATTAGTTTGCCTAGGGAGGCAAGGAAAATGTTAAACAGAGTAGGAGAGAGATAATAGAGCCTTGGGGCACTCTGCAAGGAAGATGGTGTGGATGGGGTGAGGCCTGGCCTAGGGAGATGGACTGAGTACCATGTTTGAGAAAAAGCTTGAACCATAAAGCTGTGCCAGAAATGCCAAGTTCTATTGGTTATTAAATTAGAAGCATGTGGTTGACAGTATTGAATGTCACCAAGAGGTCCAATTGCACTAGGAGGGCTTGTCTTAGATTTAGATAAAATCACAGGTCATCTACCAGACAGGTTAGAACTGTTTTAGTGCTGTGAAAAGGGCTAACACCAGATTGGTCGGTGTCCAAGAGGTCAATGGAATGAAGGAAATCCATTAGTTGTCATAGGACTTCTTTTTCAATAAGTTTGCTGAGAAAGGGAAGATTGGAAACTGGGTGATAGTTGCTGAGTTCACCAGGGTCAAGATTAGGTTTCTTCAGAATAGGATTAACCACTCCCCATTTAAGGGGTTTTGGTAAGTTGCCTTCCATCAATGAGATATTTATAATAGACTGGATGAGGATGTGGAGTCCAGTTTTGGACTGTTTGATGAGCCAGGAAGGGTATGGTTCTTCAAGCCAGGTCATGCGATTAAGGTTGGTAAGAAAGGAGTCCACTTTGTCTAGAGGTAGGGGGCAGAAGGAGAAGAAAGCATACGTAGAGAAGTCTGGATTTACCATGGCTGCATTGGTTGAGCTGTGGGGTTAGTGATGTCTGAATGCATGTCTGCAATACCATACCTCACAGCCCAAGTTCCCATTCATCTCTTTGAACACTGGTGAACAACCAATGACTTTCTAGAAGAGTAACATTTCCCCATAAATGCACCATATTTTTCTTGGAAACAAAATCAGCCTCAGCAGGCACTGGCTTCTCTGGCATTTGCTAGAATTTCCATTTGGTTAGTCTAAGCCTGCTGTCAATAAGTTAAGTCAAATTGATTTTGTTAGTAATGTGGACACCTATTCTCAGTTAACTCTGATGAGACTATCAACTCATTTCACATAGGTCAGCCAATAATCTTCTTATCTTAACTTTTGGTTATAGCTGATATAGCTTGGTTTGAACCAACAATTTTCATCAATTTTATATATCTATGGCAATTCATTTGCAAAATTAGTTCCACTTGACAATGTTTATTTATTTATTTTTGAAAATTTGTATTCTGCTCACATCCACTTGTTTGTGGTGGATTATAAAATAACAAAGATATAGGTAAATTTTAAAAGGAGTTACACATGTAAATGTAGCATACAATTGTTGCAATGTTCAAAAACCATTTGCACATCTAAAGTGCACTTACACGAGTAAATCCTATGCAGAATTCAATGGCATAAATTGTGGCAATTTTCAAAAGCCTACTTACATGGGTAAAGTGCATTTACATGTCTAAAATCCAGTTTTATGCGTGTAAATGGTTTTGAAAATCAGGCCCAAATTTTTATAATAGAAAGTAGTCTCATTACCATATATGAACATGAGTAAATTGGCTAGTATACAACAAATATTGTTTTATATTAAATTAATTATTATAGAAATATGTATTGTGGAATAAAGGTCATTTAAGAAAATTATCTTCAATATGTCTGTACAGTTTTACATTGTACACCTGGAGGTTTATTGTGTTTCAGAAATAGTAAGGGTCCATTTGGATTAATTGTTATAAATACTTGTGAGAACTGGTTTGGTTTTCCCAACAACTCTCATGTTTTCTCTAATATTTGCAAACATGCTATTGAAACACACTATCCAAACACATGTCCCGAGAACTGCTTATATGCTTTTCAGCAATGCTTAAATAGCAGAATAGAAGGAGCCAAAGTCTATAGGGCAATTTTCTGTGCAATTGCAGTATATATTTTTCTTCTTTCTGAATTAGTTACAGGAAATCTCTGATATGATATTGGGAAGCTTATACAATGAATGCTATTTAAGTAGGTAGAAAGAGAAGATATATAAGGTTAGCTGCTAGACAATTCCCCTCCCTACCTCCATATACTGCTAGTCAGCAGTTGGAGACCGGAAGATCATTCCATTAGCACTTGGAACGTGATAGGCAGGGCAGGAGCAAAGCCAGGATAAGGTAGATCTTGGAGGGGGGATGTGATGTACTTTGACAAGGCAGCTGGTACAAAAGTGCCACCCTGAGTGGGGGTCATCCCTATTTTAAATATTCTGAGGAAATGGTAGAGGCTTCCATGAGGAAGAGGGAATAGAAGCAGAGGTATTGAATTTTGTGGACTCCTTGCCTCTCACAGGGTTTTAATATAAAAACTAAAAAAAATATTTGATTACCTGAAGGTTGTCCCTTGGTGCCCAGGTGATGGAGATCCTAAGAGAAAGGCACTGGTATCATGATTGCCTGTCTAGAGAACCCATTGTTTTATTTCTTTACTCATTTTGAGGGTCCTGTTAGGGCTCAGAAGTTTGAGGACAGCATGGTGTTGCACTAACAGGGAAGGAAAGCAATTTGGCTTCCCCTGGAACACTAGAGTGGGGCTTGTTTGTCGGCCTTTGGTTGAGGGGATGGGGTCTGGGAGAGGAATGCCTGGTGGTGAAGTCAGAATTGTGGCTGTCTGAAGGGAGTAGTCTCATTCCTTCAGCTTCAGGTTGCAGAAGAATGAAGGGATTGGTATAGGCCCGAGGAGGAGTGCCGGCATGGGTGTAGGGCTTATGGCTCTGAAGAGGCTGCTGTTTCAATGTGGGAGGGGGAGAGAAGCAAGCTGCTGCCACCCTCACCCAGTTCTGGGCTTTGTTGGTGATGAGAGGAGTTGTGTGCCACTGCGGTTCCACACAGGAGGTTTTAAGAAGCTTCCAAATGCAGAGGGAAAGTATTTGATGCTCATTCAGAGTGCAAGTCATGAAATTGGTGACATCATTATGCCATTCTCGCATCATGGAATAAGGCCAAATAAGTAAAATTAAAATAAAATAAGTATGGGAGTCATGAGAGGAGTAAGCCTCCTCCATGTCTGTAATCATCAAGAATGATTCAAAAATGGCTCCAGTTTTGTCAGGATATTTTTTGGGCAAAACATGTAGAAATGTGCTAAAATATATAAAATTAAATAGTGGACATGAGTTTATGGGTGGGGAACCTCTAATATGCCCTTGTCAGGAGTTGAAATGAAGAAAAAAGCTTTAAAACTGGCACCAGTGTCATCAAAAAGGTTTTGAGCATTAGTGATGGTTAAGAGGGACAAAAATCTGTGTCAAGGGATACTGGACAAGCTTTTGTCACTTTTTTGACTCATGGGATGTATTTTTAGGTGTTATAAAATTAAGTTTACTGTAAAATTGACTCCATGCTAGAAGAAGTGCTATGATTAGGTTTTTTTCTGAGCTTCTGTAAATATCTTGAAAAGTTTTGAGGTTACCAAAACTTTCTAGCAAGGAGGAGAGGAGACTGGTCAAGAGTCATTTTATGGAACTGTCAGTCAGAACAGGAAATATTTTTGTATGTGACATCACCAGAGCAAGGGTAGAAATTGGTAGAAAATCTGTATTCAGTTTAGAACCAGAGGAGATTCTTGTCAGAGTACGAGTGCTGTGCCCAGGCTCCATTCTGATTCATAAAGACAGTCAAAAACACATTTTAGAATTGAAAGGACAGTGATAGGAACACTTGTGTGAATGATTGATTAATTAGTTTGTGTTCTAGTTTAAAGGTTCCAGTCATGGTAAGACATACAGTAGTGCAAAGTAAAGTTAAATTCAGCTGTACTATGGAACTTATATACAGTTTTTATAAGTGAGCAAAAATAAAAGTGAAAGAAGGCTAAATTGGGAATAGAAGTTATTGAATTTTGAAAAGAAACTAATTTCCCTGACCCACTGAAAAACTTCTACATGTTGAAGAAATCTCACTGAAAGTGTCAGAGAGAAAAAGTTAACTCTCTTGAGTAGTTAAAAATATCTGATAACACTGGTCTACAGGCAAAATGCTTCGGAAATGAATATAGTCAAATTTTATAAAATCTGGGTCACTGAAAATGAAAATGATGCTTAAAGTTGTTGACTGGCTTTAGTTTTCAAGACTTGCTGCTGGGTCAGTATATAACAGTGTGATATTTAACTTGGGAAATGTGGAAGATAAGTGACTTAAGAAAAGAAAGGATCTCAAATTAAAACAGAAATGATTAATATGCATCTTTGCATATTAATCTTTGCATATTAATACATTTATGATTGTACTTGGACAGTACTTACATTTTGGACACAACAATGAACGATGCAATCTGAAGCCCGTGTTGCATCATACATATTATGAATTGAATTATGTTATTCTAGCAGGCATGAAGGAAAACTGTTCAGCATCCACCATTTGTTGAATCAAGAAAGATTTTGTTACCACCCTTATACATCAAGCTAGATCTGATGAAGAACTTTTCTAAGGCCATGGTCTAAACTAAAGCAGCCTTCAAGTACCTCAGTGGTAAATTTCCAAGGTTAGGTGAAGCTATGATAATGAAGATGTCTTCGTTGGGCATCAGATTTGTGAACTTCTTCAAGATAATGCATTTAACTGTGCATTGAAAGGAAAGGATAAGATGGTGTGGAAAGCCTTCCAGTTAGCGGTAATAAATTTTCCCAGAAACAACAAGGCAGACAACTACAAGGAATTGGTAGAAAACCTCCTCATGGCATACCAAATTTCATCTAGAAAATTTTCAACCAAACTGAAAAGCAGTGAGCGATGAACATGGCAAGTGATATCACAAGGATATTGCAGCAATGGAAAAATGGTTTCAGGGTAAATAGAGCCCATCAATGCTTGTAGACAATTGCTGGACAGTGACAAGAAATGTTCCATTTAATGAATACAAGAGACAAAACAAAAAGAGCCGAGTAGCACTGACTAAGGACTAAACTATGTACATACTGTGTATGTACATTAAAAGTTTTGGCCTGTTAAGAATTTGGATGGTAGTCAGGTGAACAACACTTCCAGGAGTGGCATGGGACAGAAGAACTGGAGCAAGTGCGTGTGGTACAGTGAGGCTGGGCAGAGTCTCTTGAGTGAGGAACTGGCTAGGCAGGGTCTCTTGAGTGAGGTGCAGGCTGGACTGAATCTCTGGAATGGACTAGGGTGCATGGAGATAAGGGTGAACTTCAGGAACACTGGAACAGAGTGTGGGTATGTGTGGAAGTGGGTGAGGGTAAGCGTGGAGCTAGAGCACTGGAACTGGGTGCAGGAATGGGTGTAACCAGAACATAGGAACAGAATGCCGGTAAGCATGGTTCTAGATGTGGGTAAGCATGGAACTGGATGCAGGTAAGCGAGGTACTGGAGGAAGTGAACCGGAACAAGGAAGACAGACTATGACAAGACAGAACAAATCAGGACAAGGACTACACTGAACACGAAATACAGAATGCCCAAAGGCAGTGAGGCAAGAGAATCCCCAAGCAAAAGGCAGTGGCTAAAGAATAGGGTAAGAGGCCTAGTATCAAGGGGGGGAGACCAGGAAGTCGCAGGATGAGCTGGTCTAGAAGGCTTATGATAGACCTCAACGCAAGGAGGGAACCAGGGCATAACAAGAGGGAAACCAAAGGCCCACAGGCCACAGAGCAAGGCAAGAACCAGGTGGCTAGAGCACAGAGCCCAAAGGAACCCGATGCTAAAGCACAGAGGCATGGGATAGGCAGAGTTAAATACTGGAGTCTGGGCATAGGGCAGGCAGGCAAGGAAGGCAGGGCCAACCAGGAGAGAGTGTTCGTGGAACATCTCTGGTGGTAAGGAGGCTGCACAGCAGCCAGAATCGTAACAGTACCCCCCATGTTCAAGACCTCCTCCTGGGTCCCATATATTCAAGAGGTACAAGCTGATGGAGGATGCTCTGCGTTGGTATGGGTGGATTCCTGTAGTTGAGCAGACTTGCTGAAAGAGGGTGAGGTTGCTTTGAGCCCCTCCTGGGGCAACATGACTGCTTTGAGCCCCTCCTGGGGCTGAGTTGCAGCCTTGAGCCCCTACAGGGGTTGCAAGACAGGCTCGGGCCCCTCCTGGGGCTGAATGGCATTTTTGAGCCCCTGTAGGGTTGCAAGACAGGCTTGAACCCCTCCTGGGACTGAAAGGCAGGCTTGGGCCCCTCCTGGAGGTGTGAGGCTGTCTTGGGCCCTACTAGGGCCTGTGAGACCAGCTTGGGCCCTTCCTGGGGCTTTGAGGCAGGCTTGGGGCCCTCCAGGGGCTGTGAGGTAGACTTGAGCTCTTCCAGTGGCTGAACGATAGGTTTGAAGCAGGGACTGTGAGCAGGCTTGAGCCACTCCAGGGGCTGCTGGACTGATATAATCTCCTCCTTGAGCTTAGTAGGTGGAATGAACCCCTCCTGGAGTGACAGGACACAACTGGAACTGATGTCCCTTTCAGAAATAGCTGGTTTGGAATAAACACCACCTGTTGGGTGGACTTGCTGGGAGCAGATTCTCTATGCTAGAAGAATTTGCTGAGGGCAGGCATCTCCTGCTTGGTGGCTACACTGAGTGCAGGTGCCTCCTGCTGGTCATGGTGCCAGTGTGCAAGCATCTCATGCAGAATCAGCTGGCTGGATGTAGGAGGCTGCTGCTGACTGGTCAAAAGGTAGAGGGATTCAGTCACAAGGAAGAGGGATTCAGTTTTGTTAGGAACTGGGGAACCTTTTGGGGAAGGGGGAGTCTCTTCTGAAGGGATGGGCTCCACCTTAACCAGGGTGGAATCAGACTGCTGGCACTAACCTTTACAAAAGGAGAAAGAGCAGCTTTTAAACTAGAACAAAGGGGAAAGCCGACAGTCGCTCAGCAGCGCATGGTTCGGAGAGAGCTATCTTCAAAGGATACTAATGATGCATTAGAATTAGGGCATCCCGACAGTGAGGTTCCAATAATTAGAAAAATAGTCCAAGTGCCTGTAACTAAAAACTCACCTGAGCTAAAAAATTCTAACTTATCCCTATCAATTAAAAAGCAGAATGAAAATACAAACAAAAGAACAGACTTTGAAATGTTTGTATGCTACTGCCAGAAGTCTAAGAAGTAAGATGGGAGAATTAGAATGTATAGCAGTGAATGATGACATAGACTTAATTGGCATCTCAGAGACATGGTGGAAAGAGAATAACCAATGGGACAGTGCTATACCGGGGTCCAAATTATATCGCAATGACAGAGAGGAGCACCCGAGAGGAGGTGTGACGCTTTATGTCCGGGATGGCATAGAGTCCAACAGGATAAACATCCTGCATGAGTCTAAATACAAAATTGAATCTTTATGGGTAGAAATCCCTTGTGTGTCGGGGAAGACTATAGTGATAGGGGTATACTACCGTCCACCTGGTCAAGATGGTGAGACGGACAGTGAAATGCTAAGAGAAATTAGAGAAGTTAACCAAATTGGTAGTGCAGTAATAATGGGAGACTTCAATTACCCAATATTGACCAGGTACATGTATCATCGGGACACGCTAGAGAGATAAAGTTCTTGGATGGAATAAATAATAGCTTTATGGAGCAATTGGTTCAGGAACCGACGAGAGATGGAGACATTTTAGATCTAATTCTCAGTGGAGCACAGGACTTGGTGAGAGAAGTAACAGTGGTGGGACCGCTTGGCAATAGTGATCATATTATGATATGATCAAATTTGATTTAATGACTGGAAGAGGAACAATGTGCAAATACAAGCCTCTCGTGCTAAACTTTGAAAAGGGAAACTTTGATAAAATGAGAAAAAATGTTAGAAAAAAACTGAAAGGAGCAGCTACAAAAGTAAAAAATGTCCAAGAGGCATGGTCATTCTTAACAAATACCATTCTAGAAGCACAGTCTAGATGTATTGCACACATTAAGAAAGGTGGAAAGAAGGCAAAACGATTACCGGCATGGTTAAAAGGGGAGGTGAAAGAAGCTATTTTAGCCAAAAGATCTTCATTCAAAAATTGGAAGAAGGATCCAACAGAAGAAAATAGGATAAAGCATAAACGTTGGCAAGTTAAATGTAAGACATTGATAAGACAGGCTAAGAGAGAATTTGAAAAGAAGTTGGATGTAGAGGCAAAAACTCACAGTAAAACTTTTTTAAATATATCTGAAGCAGAAAGCCTGTGAGGGAGTCAGTTGGACCGTTAGATGATCGAGGGGTTAAAGGGGCACTTAGAGAAGATAAGGCCATGGTGGAAAGATTAAATGATTTATTTGCTTTGATGTTTACTGAAGAGGATGTTGGGGAGGTACCCATAATGGAGAAGGTTTTCATGGGTAATGATTTAGATGGACTGAATCAAATCACGGTAAACCTAGAAGATGTGGTAGGCCTGATTGACAAACTGAAGAGTAGTAAATCACCTGGGCCAGATGGTATACACCCCAGAGTTCTGAAGGAACTAAAAAATGAAATTTAAGACCTATTAGTAAAAATTTGTAACCTATCATTAAAATCATCCATTGTAACTGAAAACTGGAGGATAGCAAATGTAACCCCAATATTTAAAAAGGGCTCCAGGGGCGATCTGGGACACTACAGACCGGTTAGCCTGACTTCAGTGCCAGGAAAAATAGTGGAAAGTGTTCTAAACATCAAAATCACAGAACATATAGAAAAACATGGTTTAATGGAACAAAGTCAGCCTGGCTTTACCCAGGGCAAGTCTTGCCTAACAAATCTGCTTCACTTTTTAGAAGGAGTTAATAAACATGTGGATAAAGGTGAACCGGTAGATGTAGTATACTTGGATTTTCAGAAGGCGTTTGACAAAGTTCCTCATGAGAGGCTTCTAGGAAAAGTAAAAAGTCATGGGATAGGTGGCGATGTCCTTTCATGGATTGCAAACTGGCTAAAAGACAGGAAACAGAGAGTAGGATTAAATGGACAATTTTCTCAGTGGAAGGGAGTGGACAGTGGAGTGCCTCAGGGATCTGTATTGGGACCCTTACTTTTCAATATATTTATAAATGATCTGGAAAGAAATACGACGAGTGAGATAATCAAATTTGCAGATGACACAAAATTGTTCAGAGTAGGTAAATCACAAGCAGATTGTGATAAATTGCAGGAAGACCTTGTGAGACTGGAAAACTGGGCATCCAAATGGCAGATGAAATTTAATGTGGACAAGTGCAAGGTGATGCATATAGGGAAAAATAACCCATGCTATAATTACACAATGTTGGGTTCCATATTAGGTGCTTCAACCCAAGAAAATGATCTAGGCGTCATAGTGGATAACACATTGAAATCGTCGGTTCAGTGTGCTGCGGCAGTCAAAAAAGCAAACAGAATGTTGGGAAGTATTAGAAAGGGAATGGCGAATAAAACGGAAAATGTCATAATGCCTCTGTATCGCTCCATGGTGAAGACCGCACCTTGAATACTGTGTACAATTCTGGTCGCCGCATCTCAAAAAAGTTATAATTGTGATGGAGAAGGTACAGAGAAGGGCTACCAAAATGATAAGGAGAATGGAACAGCTCCCCTATGAGGAAAGACTAAAGAGGTTAGGACTTTTCAGCTTGGAGAAGACACGACTGAGGGGGGATATGATAGAGGTGTTTAAAATCATGAGAGGTCTAGAACGGGTAGATGTGAATCGGTTATTTACTCTTTCGGATAGTAGAAAGACTAGGGGGCACTCCATGACGTTACCATGGGGCACATTTAAAACTAATTAGAGAAAGTTCTTTTTTACTCAACACACAATTAAACTCTGGAATTTGTTGTCAGAGGATGTGGTTAGTGCAGTTAGTATAGCTGTGTGTAAAAAAGGATTGGATAAGTTCTTGGAGGAGAAGTCCATTACCTGCTATTAAGTTCACTTAGGGGCGGATTTTCAGAGCCCTGCTCGCCTAAATCCGCCCAAAACCGGGCGGATTTAGGCGAGCAGGGCCCTGCGCGCCGGTGAGCCTATTTTACATAGGCCTACCGGCGCGCGCAGAGCCCCGGGACTCGCGTAAGTCCCGGGGTTCTCCAAGGGGGGCGTGTCGGGGCGGGCCCGGTCGTCGTGGCGTTTAGGGGGTGTGTCGGCAGCGTTTTGGGGGCGGGTACAGGGGCATGGCTACGGCCCGGGGCGGTCCGGGGGCGTGGCCGTGCCCTCCAAACCCGCCCCCAGGTCGCGTCCCGGCGCGCAACAGGCCCGCTGGCGCGTGGGGATTTACTTCTCCCTCCGGGAGGCGTAAATCCCCGGAGAAAGGTAAGGGGGGGGGTGTAGACAGGGCCAGGCGGGTGGGTTAGGTAGAGGAAGGGAGGGGAAGGTGAGGGGAGGGCGTTAGAGGATTCCCTCCAAGGCCGCTCCGATTTCGGAGCGGCCTTGGAGGGAACGGGGGTAGGCTGCGCGGCTCGGCGCACGCCGGCTATACAGAATTCATAGCCTTGCACGCGCCGATCCAGGATTTTAGTGGATACGCGCGGCTCCACGCGTATCTACTAAAATCCCGCGTACTTTTGTTTGCGCCTGGAGCGCCAACAAAAGTACGCCAACGCGCCTTGTTTGAAAATCTACCCCTTAGAGAATAGCCACTGCCATTAGCAATGGTAACATGGAATAGACTTAGTTTTTGGGTACTTGTCAGATTCTTATGGCCTGGATTGGCCACTGTTGGAAATAGGATGCTGGGCTTGATGGACCCTTGGTCTGACCCAGTATGGCATTTTCTTATGTTCTTATGTTCTTAAGGTGGAGGGCTGTCCGTGACTGAACTAACCATGATTGACCGAGGAGGTTGCATAGACCTGGCTACAGAGTAGATGTGGATAGAGTCAAGTAGCAGATCCTCTGACCTCGTGCCCCTGGTTATAGTGTATGGGGTTTAGTAAAAACACATGCTGCTCTGGGACATCTTGGGAGGCAGCTCGTCATCTGTGATTCACCTGCAGCTGTGAAAGGCAGATCTCTGTTTGACTCAATAAGTGTTCTCTGTTGTAGAGGAACTTATCTCTGAGGACAGAGCAAGGAAGCCACAGGAACATTACTGACCAGATGAGTGCCAGACTTTTCTGGTGGAGATTTTAATTTTCTCTGAAAGGTTTTTCCTAATGTTCCCTGAGAAGTTGTGCTAAGATTTTTTACCAACGTATTGCCAGTGGTAATTACAGAGCTTTCCTTGCTAGATACAGAACACAGGTTAGTTAGATAGGCTAGGATAGGGAACTGAAAGATTTATGAGCAGACTGCACACTGATGTTTAGGGGTGTGCATTCGTTTTCGACATATTGGCAATCTGCAACGTATATGTCCCTATTCGTTGTACTCGTGGGGGTCACGAAACTTATGGCGAACCCACACAAATACAATGTATCTAACGAATAACCCCCCCACCCTCCTGACCCCCCAAGACTTTCCAAAAGTCCCTGGTGGTCCAGCGGGGGTCTGGAGCGATCTCTTGCACTTGGGCCATCAGCTGCCAGTATTCAAAATGGCGCCAATAGCCTTTGCCCTTACTATGTCACAGGGGCTACCAGTAGCCATTGGTCGGCCCCTGTCACATGGTAGGAACACAAGATGGTGCCGTCCGTCCATTGCTCCTATGTGACAGGGGCCGACCAATGGCACCGGTAGCCCCTGTGACATAGTGAGGGCAAAGGCTATCGGTGCCATTTTGAATACCGGCAGCCGACAGCCCAAGTATAGGAGATTGCGCCAGGACCCCTGCTGGACCACCAGGGACTTTTGGTAAGTCTTGGGGGGGGGGGGGGTCAGGAGGGTGGGGTCTTGTAGTTAATTAAATTTTAAGGGTTGGGATGGGGTTTTTTTGGGGGAAACGAATAAGTATGAACTAATGAATGGATCGGGGTCCCCCGAGAACGGATGCAATGGATTTGGCTCCCCACGAATATGACGAATCCATCCCTGCTGCACATCCCTACTAATGAATGTTCTTTATTAGTCTCCCTGTTGACCCCGGTTCAAGCTTTAACAGTGTTTTGGTTTGGAAACTGAGGGTTTTGTGCTGCTGTGTTTTTTACAAAACAAAACCTTAAGTCAGCGTGTCTATCTCTAATGGCAGCTTCCTGATGAACAGCTGGTCTGGTAGCTGGACAACGTGGACATGCCTTGTCCGGGAGTAGCAAGTTAGAGATACAAGGACAATCAACCAACCTGGCCTAGGGGTTTGAAAGTTCAAACAATTTTGATAGAGAAAACTATTTTTCTTCCCACATCTACTGCATGCCCAGGATTACTAATATAAAAGTTGACAGGCTATACATCTTGGTAGTGTGGATAATTCAAGGTTTGTCAGAGTGTGCACGTAAAATACCACTGAGTAGCAGAGATGTTGTGCTAGACAGAATTAAAAGTTGACTCACTGATCTGGTTCAGAATCCGATTCTTTCATTTGGAGGTAGATGGCTTTGCTCTACTATTAGCAATTTGGGCGGTAATGAGGTGAACACCATCTTTAGGTGTGGCATGGGATGGAAGGACCCGAGCAAATGCAGGTGGTCTGGTGAGGCTGGCAGAGTCTCTGGAGCAAGGAACTGGCTGGGCAAAGCGTCTGGAACTGACTGAGGTGCATGGAGGTAAGGGCGAATTTCAGGAACACTGGAAAAGAGAGTGGGTATGCATGGACGTGTGTGTGGATAAGCGTGGAACTAGAGCACGGGGACTGGGTGCAGGTATGGATGTAACCCGAACACAGGAACAGAATGCCGGTACGCATAGTACTGGATACGGGTAAGCGTGGTACTGGATGCAAGTAAGCGAGGTACTGGATGCAAGTAAGCGAGGTACTGGAGGAAGGGAACCGGAACAAGGAAGAGAGACTATGACAAGTCAGGACGAACCAGGACAAGGACTAAACTGAACAAGAATCATAGAATGCCTGAAGGCAGCGAGGCAAGAGAAGCCCTAAAGAAAAGGCAGGGGCTAGAGAACAGAGCAGGAGACCTAGCCTCAAGGGGGAGATCAGAAAGACTCAGGGTGGGCTAGTGATCTAGAAGAATTAGGATAGCCACAAGGCAAAGAGGGAACCAGAAGGACCATAGACCCCAGAACAAGCAAGTGGGAAACCAGAAGGCCCACAGGCCACAGAGCAAGGCAAGAGGGGAACCAGAGGGCCTATAGGCCACAGAGCAAGACAAACAGAAAACCAGAAGGTCTGTAGGGCACAGAGCAAGGCAAGAATTGGGTGACTAGAGCAGGAAGTCCAAAGGAATTCAAAGCCAAAACATCAAGGCATGGGCTAGGCAGGGTTAAAAACTGGAGTCTGTTTGTAGGGCAGGCAGGCAAGGAAGGCTGGGCCAACCAGGGGAGAGTGCTCGTGAAAGACCTTTGGTGGTAAGGAGATTGCACAGCTGCCAGAATCGTAACATGGCTTTTTGTTTCATAGTAAATTTTATTTCTATATTCCTTTTGCTGATTTAATTTTTAATGTTATATAGTGGGACCGATGAAATATTATGCAACGATAAATACACAAAAATATCTGTCTACAATGTATGATTAAAGCTGTGATCTATGTACTATCTATGCAATAAGCATAGCCATAAAATGTAAAAACGTAAATATCATGGAAACAGTAGCCAATCAGTTGGTTTAATCATCATCATTTGAATTCAGCACATCAATATTAATAATATTAATAATAAATGGCAATAATATTAATAATAAATTGCACATTTTATCACAGAGGCTGATGATTTCTAAAAATTTGTATATCAGTATTATTTTATGTGAGCAGTGAATATGTGTTTGCCTAGTATGCAGAACTCAGTTGGCTCAGGAAAAAACATGAGAGTTATACTGTTAGCACAGAAGCATTTAGCTAAAAGTCCATGTCAGTGGAATTTGAGGAAAATTATAGAAAATTGCCAATTTTGTTCATATCTAAGCGAAGTGCAGTGAATTACACATTCCTTCAAGAGAGACAGTTGAGGAATAACATTTAGAAGAACAGATCCACATTAGTTTTATGCCAAGCTTGATTTAAAAAGTTGAGAGCAGAGAGAAAAAAGTCTTTAAAGACAAAGTCAAACATCATTTAGTTAAGTTCTTCATATGTACAAATTTTGCAAAGGGCACTAGGAGACAGAGGAAACTAATACAAACTGACACCTTTATTATGATTGAGAAAAAATAACATAAGGAGAAACTGAGAAGGAATGACTTGTCATAAATATTAACCATCACTGTCCTACATTCTATAGTATGGACTTTGGTTTATTCTTTTTTTTTTTTTTTACCAACTAGCTTGCTTTTTCAGTTCACCAAGTTATTGAAGGCAAACACCTAGAATACACAGTAGATGCATAAAGAATCTTGGTGAAAGAGAGGTAGTTTTCTTCCTTTGTTGTTTAAAGAGTAGGCTAGTAGCAAAAAGAATAGTGAGAAGATCCTCATGGAGAACATTTCCAGATACTGATCTCGAACAATGGCCTCAAGCAATGCTTGCTAACATCTAAGACAGCAAAATCAATTGAATTCTCAAAATTTCTGAGAGAGTATTGAGAGGAGAAGTTTTGGCTTGCAGCTGAAGAGGATTGATAAGTATTGCTTGCTGGGTAATATTGGGACTTAAAAGTTTAGGGGGAGGTGAAATAGCAAGATAAAATAAATTCTAGTGTGTGTGCCTTGATTAAAATATACGAAAGGTAGATAATTTCTTTTAGGGTATATGTGTATATGTGCCTTGTTTTGAAAAAAAAAAAACATTAGAGGAAGCAGTTAATTTCTCTTAGTGTCTGTGTATGTGCTTTGCTTTGAAAGAAAAGACTAGGGGAAGTAGTTCATTTATCTTAGTGTCTTTCTTTCCCTCCCACTACACACTAAGCTCATTCTTTGATTTCTAAACACTTATCCCACATAAGAGGAGAAGAGACATTTTTCCTTAAAATATCAATCAGTCAATTATCTAGAACAAGGGGGTGGTCTAATCTTTTTCAGTTAGGTTATTGCAGGTCATTGCCAAATGAACATTAACAAATCATATAAATTTACAGGACTCTGATTTACACATCCCACTCCTATAGCAACCTAAATTAACTAGGACCTCAACAATATTAAGATGTCCAGTAACACAGGGGGGCCTTTCAATATTTTGCACTTAGCGCCATGTATATGATTACCTCCAGTTGGTGAGAGGTTGTATGTCTGCACCTAGTGCAAAGAGCTCCTGACTCTCACAGAATGAGTCAAATCTCTGGAGGCTAGAGCGGCAGATCTGGAGGAGCTGAAGCAGACAAGATCTTAAGGGGCATAATAGCCAAGTCCCAACTCCAGTCTGGAAGCCCCAGTGCTGCTTTAATAAAATAAGGTCACCTGGTTGGAAAACATTATCCTGGTATAGCAGAAGTGATCCTGTACTAAGGACTTGCTCTCCAAGTGATGTATTATCCTTCGCATTGAGGATGAGTCTGCAATGACTAGTTCCCAGAAGCAAAGTGTTAGGTCAGCCATCATAGCTGGTGATTCCATTATTAGGGATACAGATAGCTGGGTGGCTGGTGGACATGAAGATTGCTTGGTAACTTGCCTGGTATGAAGATAATGGACCTCATGCATCATCTAGATAAGATTTTAGATAGTTCTGGGGAAGAGCTGACTGTCGTGGTACATGTGGGCAACAATGTTATAGGAAGGTTTGGGAGGGAGGTATTGGAAGCCAAATTTAGGCTCTTAGGTAGAAATTTGAAATCCAGAACCTCCAGGATAGCATTCTTTTAAATGCTCTCTATTTCATGCATTGAGAGTCCAGAGGAAAACAGAGCCTCAATGCATAGATGAGATGATGGTACAGGAAAGACAGCTTTAGTTTTGTTAGGATCTAGACAACATTTGGAAATAGGAGATTATTCCAAAAGGATGGGCTCCATCTTGACCTGGGTAGAACCAGACTGCTGGCACTTACCTTCAAAAAGGAAATAGAGCACCTTTTAAATAGAACATGGGGGAAAGCTGACAGTCACTTAGCAGTGCATGGTTTGGAGGGAGGTTTCTTCAAAGGATACTAACATAACAGAGAAGTTAGGGCAACCCAATAAAGGGGTTCCAATAAAAACAATAGCGCCTGGAGCTCCTCTTCAGTGGCTGGCGCCTCCTCCAGCTTCTTAGCAGCAGGAGCCGCCTCCGTTTCAGCCCTGGTTCTCAGCATGGCCACACTCCAGGATCCTGCCTCCTACCTTCCTCCTTGGGCGCAAGGCCGTGCCTCTTTTCTCAATTTAAAGGGCCCCCAGCCGGATATGCCCTGGGTCCCACCTGGAACTCCTCCCTGGGCATCTCTTCCTTCAGCCCTATATCAGAGCTCTTCAGTCAGTTCCTCCTTGCCTTGGCAAGGGGCTAGTCCTCCCTAGGATTTCTCTGCTTCCTGCTCCTGCCCGGCATCTCTCTTCTTCATGGAATCCCTCATCGTTCTTGTTCCTGGTCTCTCCTCTGGATGTCCTTCATCTCGTCCTGTCATCCATCACATTCTCAGATGTCTCCGAAGTCCATCGTGTCTCCAGATTTCCTGGTCCAAATCTGAATCTGAATCTGAATCCTGTCTCTTCCTGATGTCCGTCCTGTCAAGCATCTGCCAAAGCTCCACACTGTCCTGTCACTGCATGGTCCATGACCAGCCCGGCTGGGTTGTGTAGGGTGCACAGTTGCCCAGTGGTCTGCGACTACCCCGGCTGGGGTGTGTAGGGTGCTCGGTGGGATAACTCCTTCCGTGGAGCTGAGGATCATCCACCTCCATCATCAGTCCACGTCAATGGTCCGGAGCCCTCCTGATGTCCTTTCCTCGCTCTTCCTCACTGCCCTTCATTGAGTGTTCTGGGAGTCCATTGGGATGTCTTGAACCCTCCCCTTGGAGGCCTGACGTTTTAGCTTCCTCCGATGTCTTGGACTCCGGCTTCGCCTAGCCTCTGGCGGATTGTGCTCGGATAGCCTGAGGGCTGTTCTGGCCACTGGAGCCTCCTTTTCGGCTGTATGAGTTAGCGTGCTATCCGGATTCCACTCCAACCTGAGTTTTACTTGCCTGATTTTAGCTTGTTTTGCTTCCTGTGTCTTCAACTTTTCCAGAGTCCTCGTCTTCGTCTACTCCAGAGGCCTTGTCTTCATTAACTCCTGGCCTTTGTCCACCTCTGCCTCCTGTCCGGCCTGCCACCTCTGCCATTACCCAGCGGCAGGTCCGAAAGGGCTTGGAGTGGTCGGAGGACTACTCAGAGACCAACCTTGCGTGGTTGGCCTCCCGGAGGCCTTGCAGGTCGACAGGGGCCTGGACTTCCAGTCTCCACCCAGACAAGGCTCCACCTCACCTCCCTCGGCTCTTCCTCAGAGCTCCTCTCCTGGTTCACCGAGGTCCAAAGGCACACTCCACTTGTCCCAGCACAACAGGTTGCCAAGGCCTTTGCGCTCAACAATAAGTAAAGAACCACTTGGGATAAGAGATTCCAAATACCCCATCAAGGTGTACTTTGCTCATATGAGCAAAGTACACCTTGCTCATTTAAAAAAAAAAACATGCTTTGAAATGTCTGTATGCTAATGCCAGGAGTTTCAAGACTAGGATGGAAGAACTAGTGGATAATCAATGTCACAGTGCTATACAATAGTACAAATTATATAGTAATGATAGGGTACATCATCTTCAGGGGGGGGGGGATTGCCATTTTATAATAGGGATAGCATAGAGTCCAAAAGGATAATGATCTTTCAGGAGACTAAATATCCAGTATAATTCTTATGGATGGAAATTCCATGTGTGATGGGGAAGGGTATAGCAATTAGGGTATACAACCATCCACCTGTCCAAAATGAAGAGAAAAATGATGAATTGCTAACAGAGATTAGAGAAGCTAACATATTTGGTAAAACAGTAATAATAGGAGATTTCAACTACACTAATATTGACTGGGTAAATGTCACATCAGAACTTCCTAGGGAGCTAAAGTTTCTAGATGAAATAAAAGACTGCTACACAGAACATTTGTTCTGAGAACTTATGAGAGGGGGGACCTTTTGGACTTAATTTTTAGTGGAATGCAATATTTGGTGCAAGAGGTAATGGTGGTGCGGCTGCTCAGCATTGTAGCTCAATCAAATTTTACATAATGATTGGGAGGACATTAAGTAAATCTACAACTCTAGCATTAAACTTTCTAAAGGGATAGTTTAATAAAATGAGGAAAATAGTTAGAAAAATAATTAAAAGTGCAGCTACAAAGGTTAAGAATTTACATCAGGTGTGGTCATTGTTTGAAAATACTGAGGTTGACATTCAAAAGCCATTTAGATGGATAAATGAAAAGTTATCCATCTAAATGGCTAACCTCAATATTAAAGCCAGACATGGCTAAATTCTAGCTACATAACTCATTTTCAGGCCTATCCAGTACCGAGCGGTAGGAAGAGCTGCGCTAGTGCCTACGGCACCCGCGGTTACCGCCCGCACAGTGCAGCTCACCTACCGCTCGATCCTGAAGCCTAATTATATGTAAATGTAAGCCGCGTCCGAAAAGCCTTAGGCCCGCGCAACCCAGGATACTGGATAGAGCGCCTATACAGGATCCTGGGTGCGCGGGCCTAAGGCTTCACGCCACGCTGGTATCTGTCATTTCAAATGTCATTTGAAATGACAGATACCAGGAAGCAACGGCGGCGACAGCACAGAAACAACGGCGAAATGACTTGTCAGTGTCCCCCCTCCTCTCGGAGCAGGGCGCGAAAAGCCGCCTTGCTCCGGGAGGAGGAGGGACACTGACAGCGGCGAAGCAACGGCGAAGACAGCGGCGAAACGACTAGCAACGGTGAAGCTTTCCCCCAGCCCGGACGCCGGCAAAAAACTTACTTTTTTGCAGCCAGCCATGAGCAGGAACACGATCTGGCCTGCCTTAGCTCCTCCCGACAAGATGGCCGCCTGCACGGGGAAAGCGTGCAATTGGCCGCTCAAGACGTGATGTCGTGACGTCACGTCTTCAGTGGCCAATTGCACCCATGATCGCGGCCGGGGCAGGTGAGCGGGGGCTGGGGAAAGCTTGCCACCTACCCTTACCCATGCCTCTACCGCCTGGGTCAGGGTAGGTGGTAAGTTTGCAGGTTAAACGCGCGACAAAACGGCAGGGAAAGGTAGCGTTAGTCGGGGCGCGGGTTACGGGATGCTAGGGGAATAGCTAATTGGCTCGTTTGCATGCAATATCGAGCTAATTCGCTCGTTTGCATGCAATATACATGCCGCGGGCGGAAGGGGTTACCCGGGGAATTTAGGACGCGGTAGGAGTAGGTTAAAGGGGATTCGGGATCGCAGGAAGGGCTAACGCGGCCGGAACGTGAGTTAAAAGCGGCTTAGGAGCAGGGTAAACGCGGCCGCACTTTACAGGATAGGCCTGTATTTTGCTAGAATTTGGCACAAAAATCAAGGGTGTTCTGGGAGTGGGCAGGAAACATTTTGAGGAAGAATGTAGATAGCGGCACAAGTTAATGCTAACTTATGTGGCTAACTCTCGTTGTGCCGCTGGACTATCCTAAAGTTAGCTACATAAACATTTACAGGCTAAGTCTAAGAAAGCCAGGTACATTCAGCACTGTGACCATGCCTCTGAATATACCCATGCTAGTTAGTCGGATATGTTTATCTGGCTAACTAATCAAGTCACTCAGGGGTTGAATAGTGGCCTTCAACAACTTGGAAGCTGAATCCAGATAAATTTAATGTATTAAATAAAGTCAAAGGAAGGCTAAACAAGTGAGGTGAAAGAGGCTATTTTAGCCAAAAGTTTTTTAATGATTGCGGTTACATTGACCACCCTCCAGTCTTCAGGCATGACTGATTTCCTAAGAATTCCTCAGAATTTCCTTTCAAAAATTAGAAAAAGGATCCATCTGAGGAAAATAGGGAAATACTTAAGCATTGTCAAGTTAAATGCAAATCATTGATAAGGTAGGCTAAAAGACAATTTGAAAAGAAGATGACCTTAGGGGTGAAAACTCATAATAAAATCTTTTAAAAATATATCTGAATCAGGAAGCCTATGAATGAGTTGTTTGGACCACTATATAATTGAGGAGTTAAAAGGGCACTTAGGGAAGATAAGGCCACCGCATAAAGACTTAATTATTTGCTTTGTTATTTACTGGAGGATATTGGAGAGATACCTGTGCTTGAAAATGTATTCAATGGTGATAATTAAGAAGAAATCACGCTGAAGCTGGAAGATGTAACAAGGCAGATTGACTAACTAAATAATAGCAAATCGCCCAGACCAGATGGTATATATTCCAGCATTCTGAAAGAACTAAAAAATGAAAATTCAGGTCCTTTACTAGTAATTTCTAGCTTATCATTGGTATTGTCTAGGGATGTGAATCGTGTCCTCGATCGTCTTAACGATCGATTTCGGCTGGGAGGGGGAGGGAATCGTATTGTTGCCGTTTGGGGGGGTAAAATATCGTGAAAAATCGTTAAAAATCGAAAAATCGAAAAATCGAAAAACCGGCACATTAAACCCCCTAAAACCCACCCCCGACCCTTTAAATTAAATCCCCCACCCTCCCGAACCCCCCCCCAAATAACTTAAATAACCTGCAGGTCCAGCGGCGGTCCGGAACGGCAGCGGTCCGGAACGGGCTCCTGCTCCTGAATCTTGTCGTCTTCAGCCGGCACCATTTTCCAAAATGGCGCCGAAAAATGGCGGCGGCCATAGACGAAAAAGATTGGACGGCAGGAGGTCCTTCCGGACCCCCGCTGGACTTTTGGCAAGTCTCGTGGGGGTCAGGAGGCCCCCCACAAGCTGGCCAAAAGTTCCTGGAGGTCCAGCGGGGGTCAGGGAGCGATTTCCCGCCGCGAATCGTTTTCGTACGGAAAATGGCGCCGGCCATACGCGTATGGCCGGCGCCATTTTCCGTACTGAAAATGGCGCCGGCAGGAGATCGACTGCAGGAGGTCGTTCAGCGAGGGTTCCGGCGCCTCGCTGAACGACCTCCTGCAGTCGATCTCCTGCCGGCGCCATTTTCCGTACGAAAACGATTCGCGGCGGGAAATCGCTCCCTGACCCCCGCTGGACCTCCAGGAACTTTTGGCCAGCTTGTGGGGGGCCTCCTGACCCCCACGAGACTTGCCAAAAGTCCAGCGGGGGTCCGGAAGGACCTCCTGCCGTCCAATCTTTTTCGTCTATGGCCGCCGCCATTTTTCGGCGCCATTTTGGAAAATGGCGCCGGCTGAAGACGACAAGATTCAGGAGCAGGAGCCCGTTCCGGACTGCTGCCGTTCCGGACCGCCGCTGGACCCGCAGGTTATTTAAGTTATTGGGGGGGGGTTCGGGAGGGTGGGGGATTTAATTTAAAGGGTCGGGGGTGGGTTTTAGGGGGTTTTAGTGTGCCGGCTCACGATTCTAACGATTTATAACGATAAATCGTTAGAATCTGTATTGTATTGTGTTCCATAACGGTTTAAGACGATATTAAAATTATCGGACGATAATTTTAATCGTCCTAAAACGATTCACATCCCTAGTATTGTCAGACATGCTTGCAGATTGGAGGCTGGCCAATGTAACCCTGATCTTTAAAAGGGCTCCAGACATGATTTGGAAAACTACAGACTGATGATCCTGATTTCAGTGTGAGGAGAAATCATAAAAACTATTCTAAAGAACAAACTCACAGACATATGGGTAAACATGGTTTTACTCAAAGGAAGTCTTACTTCAACAATTTGCTACATTTTTTGAAGGGATTAATAAACGTGGTGTTATGCGTGCCATCCACGGCAGACCCACAGCACAGCCCCCTCACCTTTCCATAAGGATCCAGCCTCTGGTTCCTCCTCGCTGGTGGTGGTGGGCCGCCAGCTCCATCCTCGGGCCTCTCCCAGTGTCTCCAGCTCTGCCACAATCCCCGGCGTTCCTGGTTCTGCTGCTACTGCTCTGCTTGGCCCGCGGAGAGACGCCACTACCCACGCTATGCCCCTCCCTAGGCGTGCATGCATGCATCACTGATCTTTAAGTAGGGACCACGGTGGGAAGGAGGAATAGCCTAGTAGTTAGAGCCGTGGGCTACGAACCAGGAGACCAGGGTTTGAGTCTTGCTGTCGCTCCTTGTGACCTTGGGCAAGTCACTTTACCCTCTATTGCCTCAGGTTCAAAAAAATTTAGATTGTAAGTCCTCTGGGGGATAGGGAAATACCTATAGTACCTGAATGTAAACCAATGTGATATCTCAGATTGAATGTCAGTATATAAAAAAAAAACTGGCTGCTGCCCCTAATGATGACATTAACCTCTTCGTAGCATTTAATCTCAGGCCCCACTCCATAGCATTGCCCTTGCAACAAGTCTCTTTGCTGGTCGAGTACTTGTTGCTACTAAGAGATTTGTTTCTACTCTACGTTCCTGATCTTTGTTATTCTTTTTTCCTTGTTCCTGCTCTGCCTATTCTTCAGACTGATTACACGGACTTCAAATTCACTTCTCCTGACTACACTACAGCCTATCTCCAGACCCAGACCTCCATTTCGCCTGACTACGCTACAGCCTATCTCCAGACCCAGACCTTGGCTTCATCTGACAACATATTGCCTATCTCCAGACCCTGACCTCAGCTTTGATTGACGACTACGTGATCAGACCTCAGCTTCGATTGAGTATGTTACTGACTATCTCTGTGATCAGACCTTAGTATTTCTTGCCACAGCCCCTGGATTGCCGCCGGCCCTTACTCAAGCCTACCATTAGACGTCTCTTGCCTACTCCCTGGACATGGCTTTACTAGGCTTCGGCCTACCTTTGCTCGAGTGCCCTCAGTCTGCCTTCGTTTCATTGGTGCCCGAGTTTCCAGGACATTATCCAGTCCAGAGTAGAACTGCTCCATCCCTTGCCAGCTGTCTCTGGGCTGAACCAACTTCTCTTGCTACTCTATATTGAGGCCCACCTAAGTCCTGCTGGCCCCAGCACCCAAAGGCTCAACTTGCAGGGAATGAGGGCTGGTATAGGTGAAGCTCCAGTGGCCTCTCCTATCAGCCCACTCCACCTGCCGACGGTGGGGCCCCGTAGAGCCTCACCTACGAGTTGCTTCAACCCCACCTCGGCCCAAGGGTCCACCTCCGATGCAACATGTGGATAATGGTGAGCCAGTGAATGTAGTTTATTTAGATTTTCAGAAGGTATTTGATAAAGTGCCTCCTGAGAGATTCCTGAGAAAATTTAAATGTCATGGGATAGGAGGCAATAATCTATTGTGGATTGCAAACTGGTTAAAAGAAAACAAAGAGCAGGACTAAATGGTCAGTTTTCTCAGTGGAGTGTGTCAGGGATCTATACTGGGACCACTGCTTATTAAAATATTTATAAATAATTTGTAAAGTGGATTGATGAGTGAGGTGATGAAATTTGCAGATGTTACAAAATTATTCCAAGTTATTAAATCACAAGTGGATTTTGAAAATTGTGGGAGGACCTTGCAAGCCTGAAAAACTGGGCATTTAAATGGCAGATGAAATTTAATACGGGCAAATACAAATTGATGCACATGAGGAAAAGTACCCCACACTGTAGTTACAAGATGCTGGGTTCCGCATTAGGATTTACTGCCCAGGAAAAGGACCTGGGAATCATAGTGTTCAATACTTTGAAATCCTTGGCTCAGTGTATGGTGGCAGTCAAAAAAGTAAACAGAATGTTAGGAAGTATTAGGTCAGGAATGGAGAATAAAACTGAGAGCCTCTTTATCACTCCATGGTGAGGCCACTGTTGCAGTTCTGGTTGACTTTGTTGCATCGGAGGTGGACCCTTGGGCTGAGGTGGGGTTGACACAAGGACCTAGGGGTCCCCGCTGTCAGCAGGTGGAGTGAACTGAATCTAGAGGTTGCTGGAACTTCACCTATACCAGCCCTCGTTCCCCTTGGGTTGAGCCTTTGGGTGCTGGGGCCAGCAGGACTTAGGTGGGCCTCAAGGTTAGGATCTGAGTGGAAGTTGCGGCAAGCAACATAGAACTCTGGACACAGGAAAGTCTGTAGCGTAGTCGTTCAAGGCAAGGGTCAGGGCACGGAGAAGGCAGGCGTAGTCAATCAAGGCAATGGTCAGGGCATGGAGAAATCAGGCATAGTCAATCAAGGCAATGGCAGGGCACGGAGAAGTAGAAGAGTGGTCAGGCATAGCGGAGGTCCAGGGCTTGAGAGAAGCTGAAGAGTAGTCAGGCGTAACAGAGGTCTGGGGCTGAAGAGAAGCTGAAGAGTTGTCAGGTACAGAGGAGGTTCGGGGCTGGAGAGAAGCTGAAGAGTAGTCAGGCGTAGTGGTGGTCAAATCCAAAGAGTCAATCCAACACATAGATGAAACAGGAACAAGGAAGACAGGAACCGTGAACCACAGGAATCAGGAATACAATGAAGAGACAATTCTAGGATCAGCAACGAGTACGAGGAGTATGAGGAGACCTGTTAAAAAGGCAATGCTATGGAGCGAGGCCTGAGCTTTTAAATGCTGAAGAGTCTGACATCAGCATCTGGGTCCGTGGCCAGGTTTCCACCATTGGCCCTTTAAAAGAATTAATGATGTGCGCGAGCGTGCCTAGGAAAGGGTGCAGTGCCGATGGCGGCATCTCTCTGCGGGCCACGTGGAGAGGCCCAATGAACAGGGACATCTTGGCTGGCACACTGGGCAGTGTGGCAGGGCTGGAGGCAATGGAGGGAACCCAAAGTCGGAGCTGATGGCCCACCGCCGCCAACGACGAGGAGCCAGGAGCTGGAGTCCATGTGAAAAGGTGAGAGGGCCGCACTGCAGTGCTTCCGCGGGTGGCACGCGCAACATTACCCTCCCCTTTACACCCCCTCCTGGAGGTCGGGATTTGCCCGGATGGGCACGGTGGAAGTTCAAGGGGAGAGTCTTATCCAGGATATTTTGAGCTGGCTCCCACGAATTCTCTTTGGGTCCGTATCCCTACGAAGAAAGGAGAAATTCCCATCGGCGGCCCCTACGGCGAAAGTCTAGGACTTCATGGACCTTGTACATCCTGTCAGTTTCTGACACAAAAGGAGGTGGCTAAGGGGCTTTTCGGGCAGGCCAAGACAAAATCACAAGCTTTAAAAGCGATACATGGATTGTATTATGTTTTTCCAGTGTGGGAGGCAGCCAAAGCTGGTATATAACGGGTACGATGCATTGGGTAACAGTGAAACGACCGATGAATCTAGGAGCAATTCTCTGTGACAGAAAAGATGAGAGGGCCGTGCCTCGGGACTGTTGTGGCAGCATGTGTAACAGCCTTATCTCAAAAAAGATATAGTTTAATTGGAAATGTTACGGTCCCGGGCCGTGCCCCGGGACCTACACTCACCACGTGGCCGGTCCGGATGTTGGAATGCCTTCCTTCTGGCCTCCCAGGCCGGAGATGTGGCCCTCCGCAGCATTCTCCCTGCAAGGGAGACGCTGGCGCCAATCCATGGCTGGTCTGGCGTGATGGGGCTTCTGACTTAAAGGGGCCAGCACGGGAAAACCCGGGAACAGCCCCTGATGATGTCAGATGCTGCCAGGCCATTTAAACCCGGTAGCTGCAGCTATACCTCGCCTTGCAACATGGTTCACACAGTTCCTCTGTGTCTCTAGTTGCTGCTGTGGACTCCGGTTCGATTCTGCTGACTCCTGGGTTCTGATCTGGCTCCGTTCCTTGACTACGTCTTCAGCTTACGCCCCTGGCTTTGGTTTGTCTTCTGGTTTCTGACCCGGCTTCGTCTCCTGACTTCATCTTCAGCTTTCGTCCCTGGCTTTGTTTTGGATCTCTGACTTCTGGCTTCTGACCCGGCTTTGTTCTTGGACTCCCACTTCAGCTTTTTCCACCACCTCAGGTATCCGGTACTTGCTGGCCCAGAGGATTCTCCTAAGTCCCAGCTGCTCGGGCTCTCATGGGCTCTTCCCAGGGGAGCCACGGGCTTCTGAGGGTGAAGAATCTTCCAGCCTCCTGGGCCCAGCCGTCCTCTCTGTCCACCTCTCTGGACGCTGCCCGGATCCTTGGTCACATAGGGTCCCACCTAAGTCCAAGAGGCCCGGGTTCCTACGGACTCCCCCTGGGGGGACCTCGGGCTTCCAGTGGTGAAGTCTTCTCCAGAGTCTCTTCAGCGCCGCCTCCCGGCTGTGACGCTTCCTGTGGGTTCCCACAGTATTCCATCTACCATCTCAGGCGGCCCAAGGGTCCATGATCATAACAGTTTGCAAGGCCATGGACCCAGCAGATCTTGCAGGCTTGAAATCCATCCCGGGTATTTCCCAGAGGCTGCAACAGCAGCAAACCTGCCTCGACTCCCTGATGGCGACAGTGCAGGGATTAGCCAACTGCATTGGCAGAGCCGCTGTTTCCAGCTCCTCGGTACCTGGAGCTGGGACCAATTCTGGATCAACAGCACCCATACAGATGCCGTACCCTCGCAGTTTTCGGGAGATGCGAACTTTGCCGGGGGTTCCTGAACCAGTGCTATATTCAATTCATCCTACTTCCGCTTCAGTTTCCGATGGACCGGGTCAAGACAAGCTTTATTATCTCCCTGCTGGATGGGAGACCCCTGGCATGGGTCTCCAACCTCTGGGAGTGTCAGGACTCCTGCCTGGACAACCTGGTACAGTTCATCACCGCCTTTCGGCAGATCTTCGATAAGACCTCCCACAGACCTACTGCCGCATCGGAACTGCTCCAGTTGCGTCAGGGTAACTGGCCCTTGGCGGAACACGCTGTGGACTTCCAGACTCTCGCCGCTGAATTGAACTGGGGAAGTGATAGCTTGCATGTATCTTTTTGGAAAGTCTCTCCTCAATCAGGATGAATTGGCGGCCAGGGATCTCCCGGATGACTTGAACAATCTTATTGATCTAGCGGGCTGCGTGTACAACTGCATCCAACGCCAGTTCCGGGAGAGGAAGTTGGCTCATAGGCCTGGGACCTCTGGAACCACTCCTTCCCGAAGCGGGCACTCCCCATCTGCCTCTCTGGGGGCTCAAGATCCCGAATCTATGCAGGTAGGCCGGGGGCCTATCTCTCAAGAGGAGAGGAGAAGATGTCGGTCCCTGGGCCTGTGCCTGTATTGCGCTGGCAAGGGCCACTTCCGTCTGGAGCCGGGGGCAACTTCATCCTCAAAGACTTGGTTCAGCAACTCCAGATTGCGGTTCAACCCCAAAGACCCCCGCTCTGGGTCCCCTCCATTCAGGGGAGACTCCTTCCAGGAACCATCGATACCCGTACCAGGCTCCTCACGTTATTTTGCATGTGGAGGAGATTTTGTTCCTCGTCCTAGAGAGATTCATGCACCCGGTCATCCTGGGGCTACCTTGGCTGCGGAAGCACACTCCTGTAATCTCGTGGGATGCCCTCCATGTGGCATCCTGGGGGCCATCGTACTTCAACTCCTGTTTATCTACCATTCCCCAACCACCGGTACCTCTCCTGACGACTTCCTTGGCCCTGCCTTCACATTACCAAGTCTACCTCGATGTCTTTTCCAAAGAGAAGGCTGAAATCCTCCCAGAGCATCGCCCTTTCAACTGTGCAATCAATTTGCTCCCGGGTACCAAGCCGCCACAGGGACGGGTATACCCGTTGTCCCTTCCTGAGATGCAAGCCATGTCCATCTATATCTGGGAGAACCTGGACCAAGGATTCATTTGACCCTCCAAGTCCCTGGCTGGAGCCGGGTTCTTCTTTGTAGCCAAGAAGGATGGGTCCCTCTGACCCTGCATAGATTACCGGGGCCTGAACAGCATCAACCGGCGGGATCGGTATCCATTACCCTTGATTCCTGAACTCCTTGACCATCTGCAGGGAGCCAAGGTATTTACCAAGCTGGAACTTTGTGGGGCGTACAACCTAGTGCGCATCCGTCCTGGGGACGAATGGAAGACTGCTTTCAATACCCGGGATGGAACTACAAATACTTGGTAATGCCATTTGGGCTATGCAACGCTCCTGCATTCTTCCAACAACTCATGAATGAGGTGCTTTGAGAAATGCTCAACTCCTCCATCATTGTCTACCTAGACAATGTATTGATCTATTCTAAGGATCTAAAGGATCATCGTCAACACATCAGGCAAGTACTACAGATTCTGAGGGAGAATTGCTTGTTCACTAAGTTGGACAAATGCCTCTTCGAGCAAGAGTCACTCCCTTTCCTGGGTTACATTGTTTCAGCTACGGGGTTCAGGATGGACCCAGAAAAGGTATCCGCCATCCGAGACTGGCCTCAACCCATAGGAGTAACGGCGCTTCAACGATTCTTAAGTTTCGCCAACTTCTATAGGCAATTCATCCCACACTACTCCAGCAAGGTGGCTCCTCTCGTGGCACTTACGGACGCAAGGAATTGGTCGCCAGAAGCATGCCAGGCCTTTGCGAGCCTGAAGGAAGCATTTTTGGAAGATACTTGCCTCCACTACCCAGATCCCCAATACTTGCCTCCACCACCCATATCCCCAATACCAGTTCATGGTGGAGGTCGACACCTCCGACGTGGCAGTCGGGGCTCTCCTGAGCCAAGTATCTGGTAATGGTAAAGCACTATCGTGCTCCTACTTCTCCATGAAATTTTCACCTACAGAAAGAAATTATGGTATCGGAGACAAAGAACTCCTGGCCATAAAGATGGCCTTAGAAGAATGGCGCCAGTGGTTGGAGGGGGCTCAACACCCAGTGGTTGTGTATATGGACCACAAGAATCTTGAGCACATGTGCCACGCCAAGTGCCTCAATCCCAGGCAGGCCCGGTGGTCCCTGTTCTTTACCCGATTTAATTTTGTCCTCTGCTACCGAAGGCCTCCAAGAATATCCGGGCAGACGCCCTGTCCCGCACCGCCAAGGCCGAGGATACACCAATGTCACCCCAATATATCCTTGATCCTGCCAAGGTACTCCTCGCTGCTTCCAAGGTAGCTCCTGCTGGCAAGACTGTGGTGCCTACTCGCCTGCGTAGGAAATTGCTAGCATGGGCCCATGATTCATTGACCGCAGGACATCCAGGAGTAGCACGGACCCGGGAATTACTACCGAGTTTTACTGGGGGCCCCAAGTCAAGAAAGATGTCCACAGCTATGTCCGTTCCTGCCCTACGTGTGCCAGGCAGAAGCCCCCACACGGACAACCCTGGGGACTCCTTCAGCCCCTGCCCATTCCTACCAAGCCCTGGACCCACCTGTCCACCGACTTTATTGTGGATCTACCTGCCTCCGAAGGGAAGACCGTGATCTGGGTCACAGTCGACCGGTTCTCTAAGATGGCCCATTTTGTACCACTTGCTAAACTACCTTCAGCGCCAGAGCTGGCAGGCCTTTTCACTCAACATGTCTTCCGCTTGCATGGGCTCCCTCTGCATATAGCCTCCGATTGGGGCCCTCAGTTTACGGCAAAATACTGCAAAGCCCTCTGCAGGAAGTTCGGGGTGTAACTCGACCTGACCATGGCGTTCCACCCCCAAGGTAACGGCCAAGCCGAACACACTGATCGGTCCCTTAAGACCTTTCTTTGGGCCTTCGTGGGAGACTTTCAAAATGATTGGGTCGCCTTATTACCCTGGGAAGAATTTTCTTACAACCGCTATAAACACTCTGCTACCGGCCTCTCCCCATTCCAGGTGGTCTACGGAAAGACCCTTCGGCCCCCCTTGCCAATACCTCTGATAGTGCTATCGCCCGCAGTGCAGCTCACGGCTCGACAACTGTGCCTCTGGGGCTCTACCCAAGAAAAACTCTGGTTGGCGTCTGCCAAAGCAAAGAAGTACGCCGACAGACTACGGTCCCCGGCCCCGGTCCTCCTCCCTGGGAGAAAGGTCTGCTTGAGCACTAGAATATCCGGTTACGGGTTCCTTCCATGTGCTTGGCCCCGAGGTATATTGGTCCATTTACTGTGGCAGAGTGAGTAGAGGCTGTATCCTACCGGCTATGACTACCATCCACTTTACGGATTCACAATGTGTTCCACATGTCCCTGCTTAAGCCTGTGGTGTTCTCCACCTTTCATGACAAGCCTCCGGAACTCACCGCCACTGAGGCCGAGACTGACGGCAACTATACGGTGAAGGATGTTCTGGTCGTTCGATTCCACAGCCGCCGGTGGGAATACCTCCTCTCATTGGAGGGGTACGGCCCAGAGGAGAATTCCTGGGAGCCTTCTTCTAATATCCTGGATAAAAACCTCCTTTGTCAGTTCCATGTGGATGACCCAAGTAAACCCAGGCCTCCAAGGAGGGGGCGTAAGAGGGGGGGTACTGTTACGTTCCCGGGTCGTGCCCCGGGACCTACGCTCACCATGTGGCCAGGGCCGGTGCAAGGGTATTTGTCACCCTAGGCAAACCTTACAGTCTGGCGCCCCCTCCCCAAAAGCAGATGTAAATCTGCGCGAGCCAGCGGGCTGCTGGCACACCATCACCCAACCCGGGGGCTGGTCCGGAGGCCTCGACCACGCCCCTGGGCCGGCGCCATGCTCCCGGGCCCGCTCCCGAAACGCCGCGTCACACCCCGAAAACGCCGCGTCATTTACGGCCCACGCCCAACACGCCCCTTTAACGAATTCCCGGGACTTACGCGCGCGCCGGTGGCCTATGCAAAATAGGCACGCCGGCGCGCAGGGCATTTAAAATCCGGCCCTTT
Organism: Rhinatrema bivittatum; assembly: GCF_901001135.1. NCBI lineage: Eukaryota > Metazoa > Chordata > Amphibia > Gymnophiona > Rhinatrematidae > Rhinatrema > Rhinatrema bivittatum. Next base: position 166,355,983 of record NC_042615.1, read on the forward strand.
GTATATTAGATGATTGTTGTAGTTATTTATGTTCTGGGAAAGAGTAAATGAAAAAGTAAAAGAACAGTATGACTGGAGAAAAATGAATTCACTGATAGCACAGAAGGATATTGGAAACAAAATTCTAATAATTTTTTCTCTGCTTTTCTCTTTACAGTTTATGATTGCTAAAGGTAGCATAATTTTAGGACTGACATAATTGTGTTAATTCCTTCAAAGGTTAATGTCTAGTACATTAAGCATGTTGTAACTGAGTAATTGAGAAACAAATTAAAATTTTAATGAACTCTCTTCCCTTGCAAGTAAACTTAGATACCTTATTATCAACCCTGTTGGTATTTTTGCTATTATTGTCTAATCAGCATTTAATGACCCACTTTCTGTGCCTTTTAGATACTCATAATTAATGTGCATGCAAATGTTTCTATCTCTTTATCACACACTGAAAACTATAAGAAAGATATCTGACACATTATTTACTTTGGACCTTGTAGGCCTTAAATTTCAGAGTTTTCTGTATTATCATGGTAATGAGAACAATTCTTCCTCTGGTTAGACTTCTAGAAGGTAGAAAAGAGGACTTTTGAAATGTGCAAGGGTTTAGATGTGTAAACTATTTAATGCTTTACAATGTATGACCTATGGTATATTTTATTTACTATGTATTAAACTAATTAGTAGATATTTCTAAAAGTATTTAGTTTCTGAAAATGTAAACTCTAAATGTATTATAATTATTCTACATAAATTTTATGAAACATTTTGGGCTTGGGACTTGCTGTTTTGATTTCTTGGTAGCAAATATAGTGGGAAAGTTAATGCACTGACTGACTACAGACACAAAGAAACAATATCTTCTTTTTGATTTCCAGACATTGCTTTGTTCATTAGCCTCAATCTTGTTTTGGAGGGTCCACCTCTGAGGTAAGAGAATTATTCTGTATTCCTGTCCATTCAGTTTTTCATCTAATTTTTGTAAATGCCAGTAGTAATGCTGATTAATGGCGTTTATGATAGTGGCTTCCTGATAATTTGTCAATGCTGTACCATGTCAATCTGGTTATACAAAGAGCAACATGAAATCATCAACCTTCATACCCAGAAATAACCCAGACACTCTTGATGATGGTGTGCCAGACTTTCAGTAATCATGGCTCTCTTATAAGGTTTCAGTGTTTTTTCAATTTTTAAATAAAGTTCAATGCAACCTATGTATAAGATTCCAACATAAACATTCAGACTTATCTGTTAAAATCTTCATTATTGTCATCACCCCATATTAAAGACTCTTACATGGGACCATGTTTTGAATTGTGTCTGCTTCAAAGGGAATCTCATTCTAAATTAAAACAAAAATATTTAGAAAGCACATTCTCATTTTTGATATGGCATATAACTTCACTTTAATGGCTTAAGCAATACTATAATCCTCAACCATTTACAGATATGCAATCACAGATATATGTTACAGTTACTTTATAAGCTTATGGGCCAATTTAAAAAGGCCATGTGTGTAAAAAGTGGGGGTTACACACAGGACCGGGCCTTGCGTGTGCTGTGCACATTTTAGAATGGACTCAGCCACGTGCATAACCCCCGTTACATGCAGAAGTGCTGGGCCCTGCAAAAGGGGTGGGCCTGAAGGTGTGGTCGGGGTGGAGAGGTGTAGAGGCCAGCCGGGACAGCGGCCATTAGGCCCTGTCCCGGGGAAGTGTGCCCCTATATCTTGCCTGCGGCATAACTTACTTCTGCTCTGAAGGAGAAGGTAAGGTACAAAACAAAGAAAAACAAACAAACACTCATTACAGTTAGTATAGGGGTTGGGGAGGAGAGGGAAAAAGGGAGGAAGGGTAGATAGGGGTAAAGGAAAGTGCCCTCCCAGTAGCTCCTTAATTGGAGTGGACTGGGAAGGAAATGGGCAAATGCCCGATCAAGTTTCCACACATAGATTATAAAATTCCCCCCCCTGTGCACGCAAGTTGCGGGTCGCTCGCACATGTGTTCATGGATTTTAAAATTTGGCATGCATGTGCACATGGCCATTGGATTTTATAACATGCATACGTTGGTGTGAGCATGTTATAACATTAGTGCAACCATGTATGCACATCAGGTACCACGCGCACATGGACTTTTTAAAATCGATCCCTAAGAGTCTTACAGAATGATTCCATAGCATAAGTTTGTATAGCATGTTCTTCCTATCATGTGATAACATCTATCCAATCACACAATAAGGCATCAAAATTCAAAACTGACCTTCTAATACCAATGTTAAATCACAAAACATTATAACATTCAATGTCATTATTTAAACCTTTGGGTTACACCACCCCGAGTGAAAAAATCCAGTATTCTTCCCTATAACTCAGTTTCTCTTTGCAATGAGTGTGGTTACTGTGAGCACTTAGTGCTATGGGGTGGTTGATGCAGACTCATAAGTGAACCTACAAGACACACGCCAACAGCTAACAAATGTACCTTGGAGTCACTGAAGCTTCATCTAAAGCAGTCATCTCCCCAGCAGGTTAATCCCTTGGGTTCTGGTGGTCGGCAGGACTTAAGTGGGTCCCGTGGGTGGTTGGGCAAGTGAGAGTCCAGGAACAAGTTAGGGTCTAGGCAGACAGTAACCAAAAGATTCCAGAGACTGGCCAAGGGTGTGGTTGCAAGCAAGCATGGTTGAGGTCCAAGGCTGAGGTCAATACCAAGTGGGAAGTCTGAGGAGAGACAAGACAGATGGCTGGGCACAGGAGGACAAGATAGGTAAAGCTGGTCAAAACTGGGCAGGAAAGCAGGGCAAGGATAGATGAGACAAAGCTGGAACAAGAAACAAGGCAGGCAGGAACACAGGAATAAGGCAGATTGGAATGCAGGAATAGGAACACTACAACATGCACTGCTGAAAAGGCAGGAGACCCATTGCTGAGGTGCCTTACTTGAGTTGTGACTGGGTTTAAATTCCCAGCTGCATAACATCTCTGCAGCGTGCTGGCCCTGGGGTTTCCCACCATAGTGCCCATTTAGGATGTGTACTAACTCATACTCACAACTAAGGGGGGATCCCAACAGGGATGAGGTGGTGGCATCAGAGCTACGAGGAGCACCAGGACCTGCTGGTGAGTGTGGCCAGTTGAGGGCCTACCCCACAGCTGACCAAATGTAACACTCTTGTATATTTCTTCCCCTCCAATGCATAGTAATTTGCTAAATAATGGTCCATTACAAATCTTCAAAACGCTGTCCATAATCCAGACAATGTTCTACCAAAGAGGCCTGTGTCTTCCACGTAGCTAAAGAGTTCCAGTGTTCAATTACATACACTCTAATGGCCTCCTTTCTACATCTCCCATAAATCTTGGGATACAGACATATGACGTTTACTACCTGAGAGGATGTACACAAGATCTTACCATGAAAATATATTTTACAGCCAGCGATGGGGCAGCTCCATATTTCTTCTTGAAAGGACTATGCAAATAGAGAACAAGCTCCACATGGGTAATGCCTCCTTTCTTCTGATGCTGGTAAAGTTATATGTGCATGAAAGGCATATTTGACCACCATCTCTTTTATATTATGACCTAGTAAGTAAGGTATAATAGTGGGGATGTTTAAAAATCTCATGTACCTCTAGAACATTCCAATATCTGAAAATCAAAGCTACCATCACTGAAGATTTATCCATGTAATTTAAGAAGCAAACATGTCTGGCTGTACCTACATATTGTTTATACTATAATAAAAGATCCCCCTTGGCAAAAGAAGCCCTTTTGTAGGCATTGGACTGCTGACTTTTGAGCGACTAAATCTATATGCTCAACAGGTGGCTATAATTTTTGAATATCAATCCCTTGCAACTCAGGGTTCAGTATACCCAAAATAGAGTCAAATGAATACTAACAGCTAAAATATTGGTCCAGCTAGGTCAATTGATAGAGCTTAGGAATGTGCAGAGGAAGAAATTTTGTATCAGTTTGTTTATTCATTTCAGGGACCACAATCATTTGTTTGGCTCATTTCAGGCAAATATATGTTTTGTTTATTCATTTTATTCATTCTTTGTTTCTTATTAAAGTCAAAAGGAGAAGAAATGCAGCCATTTTGGGGCTCCAGAATTGAGGTTTTCTAATAATATTTAGCAACATTTTAGTTAAATATCATCAGAAGGATGTAGGGCACTCCAATGCAACACAACTAAGTCAATGTGGCACCTAAATTGGCATGAATAGCCCAGGGACAAACATCTACTAGCAGTGGCAGGAACTTTCCAAGGCACTTAGAGAGGAGCAAAGTTGTAGCAAGAGTTGCCAGAAGGCCCAAAGGCTCCAAAAGTGCCTTTGGACACAGGCCACCAACAAGGACCACCAAGGCAGCATGATAAGGACAAAGCAGCACAAGTGTAACATGAACAGTTCAAGGCACCATGATGGGGTAAGAAAGCACCTAAAGTGTCAAGAAAACTCCAAGACAGTGAGAGAGGGTCAAAGCAGCAGAAAGAGTGGCATGAAGACCTCAAAGCATAATGATATGTGAAAGCAGCCTCCTAGAATGTCATGAGCACCCCAAAGCTTCAAATGAGAGGCAAAAGGCAGCATCCAAATAAGTACATAATCATAGGCAGGGAGATGCCAGAGAAAATCCCTGGAAGAGGCCACATGTCATTTCTGATTGGCATGATTAGGGGACGGGGATGGCAAATTTTTTTAAAATGGCACCGGTCATCCATTGTCCCTACCATGTGACACAGACCAGCCAATGGCACCGGTAGACCCATCACATAGTAGGGGGTAAAGGCCACTGGCTCCATTTTGGTTAGTGGCAGCTGACAGCAAAAACAAATTCACATCTCTATTATTTTGTACTGCTTTAATTGTGGGTTTTTTTTGTAATGTTTTATGTGCTTATTACATATGTTTTGTTGTACTCTGCTCTGAACGTTTTGGAAGGGTGGGTGACAAAAATGTTTTAAATAAATTAATAAATAAACAAGTACTACAAGGGAAAGGAATTTGTAAAGAACCTGGAAGAGTGCCAGGGCAAAGGAGGAATCAAACAAAGGTACCATGAGTGACATGGAACAGAAAAAGCAGCAATGTTGCTGTTGATTAAAATAATAAATAGTAAGTGTAGAGCAATGCTTCAAGAAGCATTGTTAGCAAAAGTCCAAGATATAAAGTGAGAGCTGAAGCAGAAAGAAGAATGGCATCAAAAACTCAAGGTATCAAGAGAGGAAAAGCCATACCAAGAGTAGCTTAAACGGCTCAGAGGTATAAGAGTATTGCAACATGCATGCAATCATCAGATTGCCGGTATAAGACCAATAGTCAGCAAGTACCATAAGGGAATTTAATTTAGAAAGAACCTCAAAGTCAACCAGAACAGAAGAGGAACTTCCGAAAGGTAGCAAGAGTGGCTTGATCAGCATCAGCAGCAATGGTGCTGGAGATTAAAATGACAGATGTTAGGTGCAGAGTGGTAATGTTTATCATGCTGAATTAGAATGCTTGGTAGTGGCACACAATGCCTATTGGATATGCCTATATAGCTTTCTACAGTTGTACAGTACAATACTACACCCAGTAACTCTCACAGTGTGCAAAAAAGGTTGTTCATACTCTGCATATTTGTAATGACTAGAAATATGAATCGGAACCGGAATCGGTTGCGATTCCGGTTCCGATTCACATCGTGAATTTTTTTTCATGCGGCCCGATCGGGTTTTATTTTATCAGCTGCGCCCGAGCCGATAAACAAAATACCCACTCGACACTTCAAAACAGCTCTCTTAGCTTCCCCCACCCTCCCAACCCCCCCCCGAAAAAAAACCCATTTTAAATTACCTGGTGGTCCAGTGGTGGTCCCGGGAGCGATATCCCGCTCTCGGGCCGTCGGCTGCCACTAATAAAAATGGCGCCGATGGCCCTTTGCCCTTACCATGTGACAGGGTATCCGTGCCATTGGCTGGCCCCTGTCACATGGTAGGAGCACTGGATAGCCCGTGCCATTTTTAAAGATGGCGCCGGCCATCATTTACTCCTACCATATAAAAACATTAAAAATAAATAAAAATGTTTTTTTTGGATATGAGAAAGTAATAAATTTATTCAGGGTGGATGGTGGTGTTTATGATTAAAAAATAATAAGGGTAACCTGGATGGTACCTTGAAACAATTTTATGAAACATCACTTTTCTCCCTTAAAAATGTTTTGGTTTTTCATAAAAATTTAGTTGGCGTTTTAAAAAAAACATTTCTTCAATTAATTTTGTTGTGAGAAGCTATGTATGAATAAGAAGTGGTGGAAGGGTGATAAACATTTGAGTTATTAGGAAAGTAGCAAAAATTATTAAATCAAATTAAAAAAGAAAACGATAAAAAAGGCAATGCGGGATAGGTAGTGACATTTAATTCAGGTTTCCCCATTTTTGTGGATTGGTTGGTAGCAAATATCTGATGATGGCAGTGTTATGTTATATTATGTTTTGATGACGTCTGTACTTTATATTTGTTTTTTTTTAATTTGTTTTAAATTTGTGTATGTTCCACTGTAAATCGCCTAGGCCAAAAAAAAAATTGTGTTAGGCGATTAATACATTTTAATAAATGAAAATGAAATGAATGGCCAAATGCTTTGCTGTGATACGACATTCCTCTCGTTTCCTTCACAACATGTCCATCCTCCCCTTCTCTGCTGACTGCCTGCTCTACACTGTGTTAGCTTCTAACTGCACACATGTACCTATTGCTTTCCTATGATTTCTATGAGTCCTTTGACTATAATGACTTATAGAAATCATTCTATTCAAATGAATGAAACAAATAGGATTTGTTTAATTTGGGGGACCCCCCTAATTCATTTTGGGGTCCCCAGAAAGAAACAAATTAGTCCCTATTCATTTCATTATTTTATTTTTCAATTTAATTTGAAAATAATGCACGTCTATTGATAAGTTGCATGTCCAAATCAGAGTACAAGCAAGTAAAATCAGATAAAGAAATTATTTCCATACCACAGAGATGACAATCTAAATTAAAGACTGATATACTAACAAGCAAAAAAAAATGTAAATACCTCTTTGCATGGTAAATGCACAAATAATGTGTTTTATTTTTAATAAGGTGCACTATTTTGGCTTTTAATTTGTTTTGGTCTTTCCTGAGAAAGATGTAAGGCTGATATCCACATACTTGTATTTAGCAAAAACTGTGTTTCACAAAGGCTTTCCAGCCAGTGTTTTTGTTTTAATGATATCTACTTCTCCTCAAGGTATAGTTATCTTATTTGCAAACATTTTTGAGGGAATTACATATGCTATTTTTCTACCTGCCTCATTTGCTTAGATAGAATAATTTCATGTACATTTTCTGATACTATATAATCTAGTAAATTGACCTCTTAATTTTTACCTGAAGCAACAGAGGGTTAAATGACTGCCCTAAGTCACAATGAGTTAGTAATAGATATGAGATCTGTATCCTGTTTCTTTAATTTTTCAGCCTCCTATAGTAACTACTACTGTACTCCTTCACTCCAATTAGATGTAAATATAGATGAGCCTCATTATTTCTTTACCTACATATATTCCTTTATAGGATGATCTGCAAATTTGGAATAGGGATGGGGAAACCCAACCAATCATTCTCAGTTTGTGATGTCAGCAGAGAAAAGGGCATAAAGTCAAAAAAGGATGCCCACTGTTCAACCACAATCATGTCTATTTGACCTCTTATACTGCAGTTTGAAGCAATAAGCATTTGTAACCATGGGAATCAATAGGCAAAAGATTAATGTATATACAATTCTAATACTTATACTAATAACTTGCATTTCTAGACCTTCTTTTCAATTTTTAGCACAAGGTATTTTCAACATTTTTTTCAGGTGTGGTAAGTTTAAAATTACAAATGGAAACCTTTTTTAATCATTCTTTTGCAAATATCATATTACAGAAAATGGTCCAAGTTCAGTTTGCTCTTTCCTATTTTAGGAATGAAATAAAATGCTGGCTATTTCTTATCTACATTGGATGCTTTGCAGTGATTTTATTTTATTTTATTTTTTACGTCAGAAAAGTATCTTGAAGAGATTCCCTCTCTATCACATAATAATATCTCCCAGCGAAAAAGCTTTATCATCTATGCTACCTCTCCTTTGATAGTCACATGGGCAGCACATAATCATAGAAAAGGGGGAGGGATATGGAAGAGATCGCTATCTGCATATATTGCTGCATGCATTCTCAATCTCACATAGTATTGCACCAAAAACAGAACAACATAGAAGAGAACTCCATTAGGAATTTTACTAAAGTGATAAATCAACAAACTCACTCAGAATTATTCTGTTATTCAGATTACAAAATAACAACCCTTCCCTGTCTTTTTTGACAGGTAATGGATGTGTCATTCTTCAACGCAAAATTGTAAGTGCACTTTCTAGGAAATCTAGTGCCTGAAAACCTAATGCAAAAGCACAGAGAGGGAAGTGTCTAGTTACTATGATTATGGCACTACAGACACGACCACTGTACTCAATTCTGAAAGACACACTAGCTGAAAGACATGTCTATTATATGATCTGGACTATGGAGAAATAGAGAAAATTAGATTCTTTACAATGGATACTGCCAGTTAGGTTATAATGACAACAGAAGTGGGACTTTTAAATCAAAGAGCCTTAAATATGAGTAAAATTCAAGTTTCTATAGTACTGCAAGATTAGATCATCTGGATTTAGCAAAAGCACTATACATTATTAATATGGATCAAATTCATAAGGTGAAATTTGTACTTCTCATGTCACTATTGAGTACATTTCTTTTTGGTACACTTTTTATATTATTTATTACACAGGGGAGACCAATATTTAGCCCTACTTAGCTGGATAAATAGTAACTGATCTGGCTAGGGAGCAGCATGCGGACTATCCGGCTATATTCAGCAGCTGCCACTTAGCCAGTTAAGTATTTATTTGGCTAAGTCGATTGCCAGATATCTTTGTGGTGGGCTACTTATCCTGTTATCGTACCTGTTACTGATTTAGTGCATCTGGTTAAGTAGAAATCTGTACACGGATATTCGATGACATAGCATTGTTGCTGAATATCCCATTTAAGTTAGCCGGATAAGTCTTATCCGGCTAACTTAAATGAATAATTAGTTTTGAATACTGGGTCCATGGAGATTAGAAATGTGCATTTGATAAAATTGGATAAAGAATCTGAATTGAATCAGGCTGATTTGTTTTGATTTGTAGTAAATGAATACAAATGGCCAGTGTCCCCCCCCCCAAAAAAAAAAAAAAATTGTGTTTGCATTTGTTTTCATTTCCCTTAAAAGTTTATGGAACAATCAAAACAGCAGAGCTTTTTTTTTTGCTCAAGGCAAGCTAGCAATCTTTTATGCCACTCTGACCCTGGGCTGATTGGAACTGGGGTGACAAGGAAAGGAAACAAACCAGGAAGCAGGACCAATGAAGCAATTTTTTAACCAGCCTTTCCTAGCTGGCATGCAGATTACTTGTCTCTAGGCTGCAGGACAAGGCAATTGTAGACTTCTAGATCTGACAACTAAAAAAATAAAATGAGAAAAGAGACTGAGAAGGGACAAGAAGAATTGTGAAATGAGTTCTGGTTGAGATGTTACTGCTTGTGTCAAAAATATTTTTTTATTTTTGCTTGTGTTTTCAGTGAAACAGCAGTAACTATACAGTGTAACTATGTAACACTGAAAGAGAAGAAAAAATTCAGTCAAATATATGTGTACCTGGTACAGCAGACAGTGTGCTGACACAGTGAAATTTAAACTGCAGAAGTGCAGTGTATTGACTAGTATACACAGCAATGGAAAAAGTCTTTTTTTTTTTTTTTGCTTCTCTGAGTCTTATCATGGAGTGGAAAAAGGATTCACACTGTGAATACATTATGTTTTTCCATGAACTATTATATTATCTCTGGAAAACACAACCACCATCAAGCAGAGGAAGGCACTAAGGCCTGGATGTATCAAAATGCACGAAATATCACATGTGAAAGGAAAAGGGGTGTGTTTTATGGAAATAGGCAGTTTGTGCTAAAACCTATGTGAAGTGCTATCTTCGCACAAATTGTGATAACTTTTTCACACTTTGTGATAAGTACCAGAATTGTTGTATTTCCTATATACAACCATGCTTAGTAGTTTTAAGCTCCTGGAGAACCAGCCTAGATATCAGGGCCTTCCTACCACTGAAAGAGAGAGAGAGAGAGAGAGAGGGAGAGAGACTAGCCATAATACCCTCACACTAGATAGGTATTTATATCTCTATGGGAGGCCCACCTAGTAACTCGAGGTGAGGTTTAGGTATTAGGGATGTGAATCGGGCTTCGGACGATTGAAAATATCGTTGATATTTTCAAAATCATCAGAAATCGGGGGCTGATTACTGGCAGCCGATGGCCCGAGTGCAGGAGATTGCTCCCGGACCCCTGATGGACCACCAGGGGCTTTTGGCAAGTCTTGGGGGCCCCTCCTGATCCCCACAAGACTTGCCAAAAGTCCAGTGGGAGTCCGGGAGCGACCTGCTGCACTTGGACCATCGGCTGCCAGTATTCAAAATGGCGCCGATAGCCTTTGCCCTTACTATGTCACAGGGGCTACCGGTGCCATTGGTCAGCCCCTGTCACTTGGTAGGAGCACAAGATGGCACCGGCCATCCAGTGCTCCTACCATGTGACAGGGTCCGGCCATTAAAATCAATCAGACTGTTATCTAAATCATACTATTGCACCAGCCATTGGTAAGTCCCTGTCACATGGTAGGAGCAATGGACAGCCGGCTCCATCTTGTGCTCCTACCATGTGACAGGGGCCAATCAATGGCACCAGGAGCCCCTGTGACATAGTAAGGGCAAAGGCTATCGGCGCCAGTTTGAATATTGGCAGCCGACAGCCCGAGTGCAGGAGATCGCTGAAGGACCCCCGCTGGACCACCAGGGACGTTTTGTAAGTCTTGGGGGGTCAGGAGGGTGGGGGGTTTATTTGTTAGATACGTTGTATTCATGGGGGTTCACCATACGTTTTGTCACCCCACTAATACAACGAATAGGGACATATACTTTGCAGATTGCCAATACATCGAAAACGAATGCACACCCCTAGCATTCACTAACTAATCTGCTGGTGACCTATAAGGGGATGATTAAACTCTCAATAAGGGCTGGTGCAATAGTATGATTTAGATAACAGACTGATTGATTGATTTTTAATGAGAAAGTGTCTCTTGCCTTTAAATCAAGGGATGAGCTAGGGATGGGTGGGAGTGAAAGACATACACTAGAATTAACTCCCTCTGGCTTTCTTATTATCTCAGACACAAACTCTAAATAATATACCCCAATACTTGCCAAAAGTCCCTGGTGGTCCAGCGGGGGTCCTGGAGCAATCTTCTGCACTCGGGCCGTCGGCTGCCAGTATTCAAAATGGCGCCGATAGCCTTTGCCCTTACTATGTCACAGGGGCTACCGGTGCCATTGGTCGGCCCCTGTCACATGGTAGGAGCACAAGATGGCGACAGCCTGAATGCAGGAGATCGCGCCATGACCCCCGCTGGACCACCAGGGACTTTTGGTAGGTCTTGGGGGGGGGGGTCAGGAGGGTGGGGGGTTATAGTTAATTAAATTTAAAGTGTTGGGATGGGTTTTTTTTGGGAAACAAATACATACGTAACTAATGAATGGATCGGGGTCCCCCGAGAATGGATGCAACGGATTTGGCCCCCCACAAATACGAATACCAAATGGGGTAAATCCGTCCCTGCTGCACATCCCTAGTGAATTTTTTTTAAAGAGTTTTTTTTTTTTAAATAAAAATAAATATACATTTAAAGGACTCTAATTGTACACAATCCAATCCCCATATCAACCTAAACTTTTAACTAGGAGCTCAACAAAATTAAGATGACAGCAGCAGACCAACAGCAAAAGGAGGGCTTTCCAGTCTTTTGTATTGAGTGTCACATGTATGATGTTTTACCCGCAGGTACAAAGAGCTCCTGGCTTTCAGAGAATGAATCCAATCTCTGGAGGCTAAAGTGACAGACCTGGAGGAGCTGAGGCAGATAAAAAGGTACATTGATGAGACCTTCAGGGACATAGTAGCCAAGTCCCAAATCCAATCTGGCAGCCCAGATGCTGACTTGGATCAGAAAGGTCTCACATTTGGAGAATATCATCCAGGTATAGCAAGAAGTGATCCTGTAGCAAGGACCTGCTCTCCAGGTGATGCATTATCCTCTTCACCAAGGACAAATCTCCCAGGGATACTGCCAAGCAGGGAAGGGTTAGGTCAGCCATCATAGTTGGTGATTTAATTATTAGCAATGTAGATAGCTGGGTGTCTAGTGGATGTGAGGACTGCCTGGCAACTTGCCTGCCTGGTATAAAGGTGGCAGAACTCACACATCAACTAGATATGATATTAGACAGTGCTGGAGAGGAGCCGGCTGTTCTGGTACATGTGGGCACTAATGACATAGGAAAATGTGAGAGAGAGGTTTTGGAAGCTAAATTTAGGCTCTTAGGTTGAAAGTTGAAATCCAGAACCTCCAGGGTGGCATTCTTGGAAATGGTCCTGTTGAGTTTGTGGCATATTTTTGGACTCTTGGTCGAAGTGGCGATGACTCCTCCCATGGGGAGGGGCCCCGTGGGGAACCACAATGATTGGCTAGACTCTAGTAAGCAGACACTGAGGAAAGAAAGCTTTATTATACTGCTGTTGAAGAGTTAAATCTTGCCCAAGGAACAGACAGTACTGTAGTCCAGCCATGACACAGTAAGCTCAGATAGTCTCTGTAGTTGATGGTCTCATCCAGATTTAGCAAAGGTGCAGTAGTGTTCCACAGAGCGGGATAAGCTATGCACCTGAAGGGTGGGATGAAGAGAACTGGAGCATAGAGGTACTCACGGAGTAGCAGTGCTGATAACTTCCTTCTGTAGTTGATTGAAGAGAGGGACCTGAGGTCCAAGATGCAGGTTACCCTGAGTAGAGTAGGCCCTCAAGGAGCGAGTACCTAGGAGCGTTGAGGGTTCCTGAAAGAAAGCAGACAGGCCCCCAAGGAGCGAGTGTCCTTAAGGTTAGGCAGATTAACTCCAGAGGAGCGGGTACCCAGAGCTACTGTAGGAGCGAGATACCCCAGAGGGTAGTGAGGAATCCAAGCGAGCAGCTTAGAAGCAGTCAGAATAGCAAAACCAAAGTCTTTGCTAACTCATTGAATTGGAGCAGAGCAGAGGTTTAAATACCCGAAGGTACTGATGTCATGCGGTGGGGCCGCCCCCGAGGTTCCCGCCATGAAGTATTCCAAAACCTAGGCAGCATGCATACGCATGCCCTAGGAGGCCTCAGGAAGAAGCATGGCAGACGGGGACACCCATGCTGGCTTGTTGACGCAGAGGGTTTCGGGAAAAGCAGTGGAGGCAGCCATTCTTCCAATGGAGGAGGAAAAGGGTAAAAGAGAGGTGAGGCAGAGCAGTTGCAGCCATCTGCAACCAACGATTGCAACAGCACCCCCTTCAAAAGGCCCCCTCCAGGACCTCTTCCTGGTGGTCTGGGTTTTTGAGGGGGTGTGAGATGAAATTGACGTACCATGTCTTTATCCATGATGTTGGCCAGAGGCTCCCATGAGTTTTCTTCTGGTCCATAACCCTCCCAGGAGATGAGGTATTCCCACATCTTGCCTCTCTTGCGGACATCCGAGATGTCATCTTCAGCATACTCAATATCATCCTCCATGTCCAGGTTTGTGGATTCTGGGGTCTTCTTAGAGAACTCTGAGAGCATCAAGGGTTTTAACAGAGGGACATGAAAGGTGTTATGTATTTTCATTGATGGGGTAGTTTCAAACTTTATGTCAGATTTCCCAAGTGCCGAAGGGTAGCAAAGGGTCCTGCAAAATGAGGTTCAAAACGTGCTGAAGGTAGTTTAAGATAGAGGAACTTGGTACTCAGCCAGACTTTTCTCCAGCTGAAACTGAGGTGCCTCTCGATGGTAAGCATCATAGATCTTTTTTGCTTTCTGTCCTGCTTTAAGGAGTAAATCCTTTGTTTGCTTCCAAAGCTGAGATAACTCTGCTGCAGTGGCCTGTGCAGCAGGAGAAACCACTGATAAGGGAATTGGCAGAGGAGGAAGCAGTTGTTGCCCATAGACGAGTTGGAAGGGAGAAGACCCCGTAGATGTAGCAGGATGCGAGTTGATAGCAAATTCCACCCAAGGCAGCAGGTCCGCCCAGTCACTCTGTCTTGAATTTATGTAGGACCGTAGAAACTGTTTAAGCGTTCTGTTATTTCTTTCAGTCTGTCCATTAGACTGAGGGTGGTAAGCGGAGGTCAAGTCCAATGAGATGTCAAACTTTTGACATAGGGCTCTCCAGAACTTAGCAGTGAATTGCACTCCTCTGTCGGACAGAATATGCTTAGGCATTCCATGAAGTCAGAAGATATGTTTGATAGGGATGTGAATCGTTTTTCTGATGATTGAAAATATCTTCAGAATTCAGGGGGCCCCCAAACCCGATAGGAAAACTCCAGAAATGTTTCATGGGGTTCTCTTATTGTTTTTGGGGGGGCGGGAAGAAAGGGCACTTAAAAATAAAAGCCAAACCCACCCCGACCCTTTAAATGTAATTCTTTTGCATCCCCCACCCACCCGATCCCCCCCCCCCCAAATTTTTAAAGTACCTGGTGGTCCAGCGGGGGTCCTGGGAGCGATCTCCCACTTTCGGGCTGTCGGCTGCCACTAATCAAAATGGCGCCGATGGTCCTTTGTCCTTAGCATGTGACAGGATATCTGTGCCATTGGCCGGCCCCTGTCACATGGTAGGAGCAATGGATGGCCCGTGCACGGGATTACCTTCATCTGTGGAGTTAGCGAGACTCTTGCACGGGCTATCCATTGCTCCTACTATGTGACAGGGGCCAGCCAATGGCATGGATACCCTGTCACATGCCAAGGGCAAAGGACCATCGGCACCATTTTGATTAGTGGCAGCTGACGACCCAAGAGCGGGAGATCACTCCTGGGACCCCCGCTGGACCATGAGGTACTTTACAAATTTTGGGGTGGGGGATGCAAAATAATTGAATTTAAAGGGTTGGGGTGTTTTGTTTTTTTTTCGTCATGACACAGCCGATTAAAATGGGTAAGAATTTCGGGAACGAAGATTTCCAGAGGTTTTTATCAAAACTTGATACTGGAAACGAGTCAGGTACCGATTCACATCCCTAATGTTTCATGAAGAGTCTCGCTAACTCCATGGCTGAAGATAATCCTGGTAAGGCTACAAAATGTGCCATCTTGGAGAAGCGATCAATGGTGACCCAAATGGTATTGTTCCCATTGGATAGTGGTAAGTCTACCACAAAATTGGTTGCTATATGTGTCCAGGGCTCATCCGGCGCTGGCAGGGGTTGAAGCAGACCGCAAGGATGTCCGGCTGGTGGCTTTTGCTTGGCGCAGACAGCGCAGGAACCCACATAAGCTTGTACATCCTTTTTCATGGTTGGCCACCAGTAATACCACTGTAACATGGCCAAAGTACGACTCTGTCCAGGATGGCCGGCCAAGCGGGAACTGTGCACCTACTTCAACAGTTTCTTCCTTTGATTTCTGGCCACAACTGTCTTCCCAGCGGGTATAACATAAGTGGCTGCAAGAACTAATTTCCTGGGATAAATAATGTGATGGGGTTGGTCTGGCACATCCTGAGGTGAGAAGGATCATGACAGGGCTTCAGCCCAGATCTTCTTCTCTCCCGGACAGTATTTCTAAAGGAAATCAAATCTGTTAAAGAACAGTGACCATCTTGCTTGATGGTGGTTGAGTCATTGTGCATGTCTGAGGTACTCTAAGTTCTTGTGATCAGTGTACACTACTATCTGATGTTGTGCACCCTCCAGCCAAGGACGCCACTCCTCAAAGGCCAGCTTAATTGCGAGTAACTCTTTGTCTCCGATTCCATAATTTCTTTTGGTGGGCGAAAACCGTCTTGAGAAGAAGGAGCATGGATGGAGCACATTGGATTTGCTGTACTGGCTCAAAACCGCTCCCACGCCAACGTCCAATGCGTCGACTTCGACGATGAATGGGAGATGCGGATCTGGATGGCGGAGGCACGGCTTTTTTTGAAAAGCCTCTTTGAGAGACAGGAAGGCTGATATAGCTTCAGGAGACCAGTTGGAAGGGTTGGCTCCCTTTCTGGTCATTGCAGTGAGAGGGACTGTCAATGATGAATAGTTCTTGATAAAGGAATGGTAGTAGTTCATGAAGCCCAAGAAACGGCACAGTGCCTTTAGGCCTGTAGGTTGGGGCCAATCTCGGATGCTTTCTAATTTCTTGGGGTCCATCTGAAACCCATTTTTTGAAACAATGTATCCCAGGAAGGGTACAGATTTCTTGTGGAACTCACACTTCTCGAGTTTCGCGGATAAGTGGTTCTCCCGTAGGCGTCTTAAAACCTTTTTTACATCCACTTGATGTGTTTGTAGAATATCAGGATGTCATCAAGATATACTACCACACATTGATATAGTAAGTCCCATAAGATATCGTTCATCATATTTTGAAAGACTGCAGGTGCGTTACTTAGTCTGAAGGGCATGACAAGATATTTGAAGTGTCCATCGCGGGTGTTAAAGGCCGTCTTACATTCGTCACCTTTACAAATGTGCACCAAGTTGTAAGCTCCTTTGAGGTCCAGTTTAGAAAATATCTTGGCTCCCTGGACTTTCTAAAACATTTTTCCACAACCGGTGAACGCTGAAAGAGACACACTTGGGATCATATTAAAAGAACAAGCATTCTGGTGGCTGACCAGGATGGCTGATGGAAAGAGCGTTATAAGAACATAAGAAATTGCCATGCTGGGTCAGACCAAGGGTCCATCAAGCCCAGCATCCTGTTTCCAACAGAGGCCAAAACCAGGCCACAAGAACCTGGCAATTACCCAAACACTAAGAAGATCCCATGCTACTGATGCAATTAATAGCAGTGGTTATTCCCTAATAGCCATTAATGGACTTCTCCTCCAAGAACTTATCCAAACCTTTTTTGAACCCAGCTACACTAACTGCACTAACCACATCCTCTGGCAACAAATTCCAGAGCTTTATTGTGCGTTGAGTGAAAAATAATTTTCTCCGATTAGTCTTAAATGTGCTACTTGCTAACTTCATGGAATGCCCCCTAGTCCTTCTATTATTCGAAAGTGATAATAACTGAGTCACATCTACTCGTTCAAGACCTCTCATGATCTTAAAGACCTCTATCATATCCCCCCTCAGCCGTCTCTTCTGCAAGCTGAACAGCCCTAACCTCTTCAGCCTTTCCTCATAGGGAAGCTGTTCCATCCTCTTTATCATTTTGGTTGCCCTTCTCTGTACCCTCTCCATCACAACTATAAATTTTTTTAGATGTGGCGACCAGAATTGTACACAGTATTCAAGGTGTGGTCTCACCATGCAGCGATATAGAGGCATTATGACATTTTCCGTTCTATTAACCATTCCCTTCTTAATAATTCCTAACATTCTAATTGCTTTTTTGACTGCTGCAGCACACTGAGCTGACAATTTTAAAGTATTATCCACTATGATGCCTAGATCTATTTCATGGGTGGTAGCTCCTAATACATGTATCTACAGCAATGGTTATTTTTCCCTATATGCAACACCTTGCACTTGTCCACATTAAATTTCATCTGCCATTTGGATGCCCAATCTTCAAGTCTTGCAAGGTTCTCCTGTAATGTATCACAGTCTACTTGTGATTTAACTACTCAGAATAATTTTGTATCATCCGCAAATTTGATAACCTCACTTGTCGTATTCCTTTCCAGATCATTTATATATATATTGAAAAGTACCAGTCCAAGTACAGACCCCTGAGGCAATCCACTGTTTACCCTTTTCCACTGAGAAAATTGACCATTTAATCCTACTCTCTGTTTCCTGTCTTTTAACCAGCTTGTAATCCACGAAAGGACATCGCCTCCTATCCCATGACTTTTTAGTTTTCATAGAAGCCTCTCATGAGGGACTTTGTCAAACGCCTTCTGAAAATCCAAATACACTACATCTACCGGTTCACCTTTATCCACATGTTTATTAACCCCTTCAAAAAAATGAAGCAGATTTGTTAGGCAAGACTTCCCTTGGGTAAATCCATGTTGACTGTGTTCTATTAAACCATGTCTTTCTATATGCTCTATGATTTTGATCTTGAGAATAGTTTCCACTATTTTTCTCAGCACTGAAGTCAGGCTCACTGGTCTATAGTTACCCGGATCGCCCCTGGAGCCTTTTTTAAATATTGGGGTTACATTGGCCACCCTCCAGTCTTCAGGTACAATGGATGATTTTAATGATAGATTACAAATTTTAACTAATAGATCAGAAATTTCATTTTTGAGTTCCTTCAAAACCCTAGGATGCATACCATCCGGTCCAGGTGATTGCTACTCTTTAGTTTGTCAATCTGGCCTACTACATCTTCCAGGTTCACAGTGATTTTGTTCAGTTTGTCTGACTCGTCACCCCTGAAAACCATCTCCGAAACTGGTATCTCCCCAACATCCTCATTAGTAAACATGGAGGCAAAGAATTCATTTAGTCTTTCTGCAATGGCCTTATCTTCCCTAAGAGCCCCTTTAACCCCTCTGTCATCTAATGGTCCAACCGACTCCCTCACAGGTTTCTTGCTTTGGATATATTTAAAAACGTTTTTATTATGAGTTTTTGCTTCTATGGCCAATTTCATTTCAAATTCTCTCTTCGCCTGTCTTATCAATGTTTTACACTTAGCTTGACAATGCTTATGTTTTATCCTATTTTCTTCAGATGAATCCTTCTTCCAATTTTTGAAGGATGTTTTTTTGGCTAAAATAGCCTCTTTCACCTCATCTTTTAACCATGACGGTAATCATTTTGTCTTCCTTCCACCTTTCTTAATGTGCGGAATACATATGGACTTCGCCTCTAGGATTGTAGTTTTAAACAATGTCCATGCCTGTTGAACACTTTTAACCTTTGTAGCTGCACCTTTCAGTTTTTTCCTATTTTCCTCATTTTATCAAAGTTTCCCTTTTTAAAATTTAGTGTTAGAGCTGCAGATTTACTTATTGTCCCCCTTCCAATTATTATATTAAATTTGATCATGTTATGATCACTGTTGCTAAGTGGCCCCACCACCGTTACTTCTCTCACCAAATCTTGCATTCCACTAAGAATTAAATCTAAAATAGCTCCCTCTCTTGTTGGTTCCTGAACCAATTGCTCCATGAAGCACTCATTTATTATATCCAGGAGATAGATCCAGGATTGATATATAGATGGTAGAGAGAGAGGAGAGCGGAGAGAGAAGAGAAGAGAGAGAGAGCGAGAGAGAGCGAGAGAGAGGAGAGAAGAGCCAGGAGAGAGAGAGAGAGGAGAGCGGGAGAGAGAGAGAGCGGTCGGAAGAGAGTAGAGAGAGAGAGAGAGAGAGAGATAGGAGAGCTGTAGTATTATAGTCAGGATATATATAGTTATATCTTATATATATATATATTATATATATATATATATATATATATATATATTATATATATATATATATATATATATTATATCCAGGGTATATTATCCAGGCTAATATATATTATATCTTATATATAATATATATATCTTATTATGATATAATATATATATATATTATATCTTATATATAATATATATATCTATATATATATTATATATTATATAATATATATATATATATATATATATTATATCCAGGATCATAACCTAGCTTTATAATTAGCACTGTTTATTCAACCTACATTAGGCACTGTATCTTTTACTTATGCCTACATTAGGCAATGTATCTTTTACTGGTTAACCCCATATATACCTATCCAAGTTATATCGACCTGTTCATTGTAAGACATTTACTTGTAAATGTGATTGTTCTGTTATAATGTAAACCGAGTTGATCAGTAATTCTGTTATTGGAAAGTCGGTATATAAAAATGCTAAATAAAATAAATAAATCCAGGAACTTTATGTCTCTAGCAAGTCCTGATGTTACGTTTACCCAGTCAATATTGGGGTAATTGAAATCTCCCATTATTATTGCACTGCCAAATTAGTTTGCTTCCCTGATTTCTCTTAGCATTTCATCATCTGTTTGATCATTTTGTCCAGGTGGACTGTAGTATACTCCTATCTAGGAATGTGAATCATTTTTCAACGATTAAAATTATCGTCCGATAATTTTAAAATCATCTTAAATCGTTAAAGAACACAATACAATAGGAATTCTAACGATTTATCGTTAAAAAATTGTTAATCGGGTTAGTGCGCACTAATGGGAGTTAGTGCGCACTAACCGGGAGTTAGTGCGCACTAACAAAAAATGATACAAATTGACACTTTTCAGGTCAGTTAGGAATGAATATGTATTCCTATTGGCTGGCTGCCCTCTTATTTATTGATGTTACCAAGGTTCCCAGTGAGGTGATGGTTGGGGGGATTGGAAATGGAAACAGTTGGTAGCTTGACAAAAAAAGTAATGTGATCAGTCAATGTGACTAGAACTTGTGGCTATCCATGATACCGGGAGTGTTGTGATCTTCCTGCACACAGTTCCCTAACCCTGATACCGGGAGTGTTGTGATCTTCCTGCACACGGTGCCCTAACCCTGATACCAGGGGTGTTGTGATCTTCCTGCACACAGTGCCCTAACTCTGATACCGGGAGTGTTGTGATCTTCCTGCACGCAGTGCCCTATCCCGGATACCGGGGGTGTTGTGATCTTCCTGCACTGAGCAGGGATACGGCACTGCATGCAGGAAGATCACAACACTCCCGGTATCAGGGTTAGGGCACTGTGTGCAGGAAGATCACAACACTCCCGGTATCAGGGATATGGCACTGAGTGCAGGAAGATCACAACACCCCTGGTATCAGGGATAGGGCACTGTGTGCAGGAAGATCACAACACTCCCGGTATCAGAGTTAGGGCACTGTGTGCAGGAAGATCACAACACCCCTGGTATCAGGGTTAGGGCACCGTGTGCAGGAAGATCACAACACTCCCAGTATCAGGGATAGGGCACTGTGTGCAGGAAGATCACAACACTCCTGGTATCAGGATTAGGGCACTGTGTTCAGGAAGATCACAATACTCCTGGTATTAGGGATAGGGCACTGCATGCAGGAAGATCACAACACCCCTGGTATTAGGGATAGGGCACTGCGTGCAGGAAGATCACAACACTCCCAGTATCAGGGATACGGCACTGCATGCAGGAAGATCATAACACTCCCGGTATCAGGGATAGGGCACAAGTTCTAGTCACATTGACTGATTACATTACTTTTTTTGTCAAGCTACCAACTGTTTCCATTTCCCATCCCCCATATATTGTCAGTGGGAACCTTGGTAAAATGAATAAATAAGAGGGCAGCCAATAGGAATACATATTCATTCCTAAACTGACCTTAACTGACCTGAAAAGTGTCAAATTGTATCATTTTCTGTTAGTGTGCACTAACAATGGTTAGTGTGCGCTAACTTCCTGTTAACGCGCACTAATCGGAAAAACCGATTTTTTAACTAAAAAATCGTGCCAAACACGATTTTCTTCTCCTGCCAGATGATTTCGATCGTTAAGACGATATGGCACACGATTCACATCCCTACTCCTATCACTATACTCTTACCCAACACACATGGGATTTCTACTAGGGATGTGAATCGTGTGCCCGATCGTTTTAACGATCGGGTTCGGCTGGAGGAAGAACAAAATATG
The DNA here is from genome assembly GCF_901001135.1 of Rhinatrema bivittatum. Classification (NCBI taxonomy): domain Eukaryota; kingdom Metazoa; phylum Chordata; class Amphibia; order Gymnophiona; family Rhinatrematidae; genus Rhinatrema; species Rhinatrema bivittatum. The sequence continues at coordinate 166,377,799 of NC_042615.1, forward strand.
ATCAGTAGAGATGTGAATTGGAATCGGTCCCGATTCCAATTCACATCGCTAATTTTTTTTTAGTGAGGCCGAGCAGATAAAAAAAACCCCACCCGACCCTTTAAAATTGACCCCTTAGCTTCCCCCACCCTCCTGAACACCCCAAAACCTTTTACATGTACCTGGTGGTCTAGCGGCGGGTCCAGGATCCATCCCCTGCACTCATACCCTCCGTGCCGGTATCAAATTGTGCCGATAGCCTATGACCTACTATGTCACAGGGGCTACCGGTGCCATTGGTCAGCCCTTGTCACATGGCCATCAGCGCCATCTTGTGCTCCTACCATGTGACAGGGGCTGACCAATGGCACCGGTAGCCCCTGTGACATAGTAAGGGCAAAGGCTATCGGCGCCATTTTGCTTGCTGGCAGCCGACGGCCCGAGTGAAGGAGATCGCTCCCGGACCCCCGCTGGACCCCCAGGGACTTTTGGCAACTCTTGGGTGTCGGATGCCAGTACTCAAAATGGCGCCGATCGCCTTTGCCCTCACTATGTCACAGGGGCCGACGGTCGAATTAGACCGCTCCTCTGTTTCCAAGACTATCGCACAGTTCTTCAAGCAATTATCTTCTCAAAAATTGACTACTGTAATTCTCTTCTACTTGGCCTCCCAACTAATACCATTAAACCCTTACAAATGCTCCAAAACGCATCAGCAAGAATTCTATCCAAGACCAAAAAAAGAGAACATATTACACCTGTATTAAAAAATTTACACTGGCTTCCAATTAAATATAGAATCACCTACAAAGTGTTAACTATCATACACAAATCCATACACAACCTCATTCCTCTGGACCTTAATATACCTTTTCAACTGCACATACCATCCAGACCGGTAAGAACAGCATATAGAAACTCTCTCTTCGCTCCACCAATCAAATCCTCTCTAAACAAAAGAGTTTTATCCACAGCAGGCCCAACAGAATGGAACTCCATACCACCAGATCTAAGACAAGAACAATGCCCAAATACTTTCAAAAAGAGACTAAAAACCTGGCTATTCGAACAAGCATTTGATTAAAGCCAAACAACTACTAGTTTCCTCACTAACATCCATCAGACTTTTTCCCCTCTTATCCTAGTTCACTCCCTTGTTGTAATGTAATTGCATTCTGATATGCTTATTATTATTTTAATGTAAACCGAAATGATATGTAACTTTGCTACATGAATTGCGGTATAAAAAATGTTAAAAAAATAAAATAAATAAATCTCATCATTTGCTGCTATACACTCTAACTTTCCCATCTTAGTTCTTAGACTTCTGGTATTGGCATACAGACATTTCAAAGTGTGGTTTTTGCTTGTTTTAACAACCTTCTTTTCAGTTGTTTGGAATAATTCGGAACTCATTAGCTTTGGTGATTTTTTACATATAGGCATATGAACTATGCATTTAATGGAACCTCTCTGTTGGGATGCCCTAACTCTCCTGTTTAATTAGTATCCTTCAAGGATACATTTCTCCGAACCATGCTCTGCTGAGTGACTGTCGGCTTTCCCCCTTGTTCTTGCGTTAGTTGGAAATTTGAGCCTTGTCACTTATCAATTATTTGGAACATCTTTTGTCCAGTTCTGAGTTCATCTTTAAACTCATTGTTCATGTGTGGTTTATAGCTCTATTGGAGAGCGTCCGTAACATCAGGAGTATTTCACAAGAAGTCCGACACAGTAAAAGAGATTGGTCTTGTCAGTGAACACACGGGTTTGGGAAACATGAATTGTGTTTACAATTGAAGTTGAAGGATTTAGCTATGTGGCCACATTGAACCCAGTGATTTTTCTGATTCGCTTCATGTCGATAAGGTGGGAGACACTTCAGAATCAATCATTTGAGGTGACTTATTCGCTGTTGATTGTTCCTTATGAAAAGTTCCCCTGAAGAAGCCGTGAAGGTGAAACAAGGGCCTTGTTGGGAAAGGGTTTAACATAATCAGGAATACCACAGATGGGAATTGAACCACTTGTTACATCTTCACCATTCACATGATAATTTATGAATTATAAAATGGGGGGTACAATATTCCATTGTATTTCCAAATGAATGTTGAATGTTGGGAAATAATTTAACATAATCAGGAACATCACAGATGGGAATTGAACCACTTGTTACATCTTAAACATTCACATGATAATTTATGAATTATAAAATGGGGGATACAATGTTCCATTGTATTTCCAAATGAATGTTGAATGTTCATAATAATATTATCAGGGGATATGATGATTAATGAAGAACTCTATTTAGCTAATGATGTTTATCAACAGTGATTAATATTGCATTGTTTAAAAGGAGATATAAAATTATTGAGGGTTAGCTTGAGTTTAGTAACAGTATAGTGGTAAGGGCTGTGAACAGTGATATATGCAGTTTTGCACACATTATTCAGTATATGTTAAACTATGGCTATGAAAATATTTTTATAAAATTAATAATTGAAATAAATTTTTAAAAAATATTTAATCAAAAAATTATTGATGTATGGTGTTTATTATGACATAAATTGAAGTGCTTTTTTCCATTCTCCTTTTATGGGGGTAATGTTTTTGTGTGTATATATATATATAAATGGGTGCCTTCCTGGGGGTTGTGGGTGGGTATGTGTATGCTTCAATGGCAGGGGGAAAAGAGCAAAAGTGGGATTGGATTCAGACAGCAACTTAGAAGGACCCTGATTTTTACAGTCTAGGGAAACAAGCATGGCGGTATATAGGGGTAGATTTTAAAAGACCTGCGAGCATAAATCCTACTGGATTTACGCATGCAGGGCACTTGCGTGCTAGCGTGCCTATTTTGTATAGGCTGCCGGCACGTGCGTCCCAGGGCTTTGCTTGTGGGGCATGTCGGGGGCGTGTCTGGGGGGCGGGGTGGTGGTCCGGGGGCAGGGCCAAGGCATGATGGTGGCCCAGGGGTGGGGCCGAGTGCTCCGGCACAGCAGCCTGTGCCGGGGCAGGGAGCCGGTAACACGTGCAAGTTATGCCTGCCAAAGTATCATCATTATCTTCAATATCTATCTCCTCCCTCTTTGCCACCTGCTCTCAAACCTCAAGCTTATCCATTACCTCTACGCAGATGACATCCAAATCCTTATCCCGATTTCAGAATCCCTTCAAAAAACGATCAGCTACTGGAATGACTGTCTACAGCCAATTAAAGACTTACTCTCAAGCCTCAATTTAGTATTGAATGCCAACAAAACCGAAATGCTCATTATCTCCCAAGATCCCCTCACCATCTCTTCAAGCTCCTCTCAACCAAACTCAATTAGCAAGTTCTCACCAGACATCAGGGATCTTGGAGCCTGGCTAGACAACAATCTAAACCTAAAAAAGTTTGTAAACAATACCGCAAAGGACTGCTTTTACAAACTGCAAGTCCTCAGAAAGCTAAAACCCCTCCTTCACTTCTCTGACTTCCGGCTAGTACTTCAATCCATCATACTATCTAAGCTTGATTATTGCAACTCCCTCCTTCTCGGTCTACCCTCAAATACCATCAAACCCTTACAAATGGTTCAAAACGCCGCTGCCAGAATACTTACAAACTCTAATAAAAGAGATCACATCACTCCAATCCTTCGTTAGCTACATTGGCTTCCTATTAACCACAGGATCCTCTATAAAGTGCTCACAATTATTCACAAAGCAACATACAATCTTGCTCCGATCATGTTAAGCACCCAACTCCAACCTCATACTTCATCCAGACCAATTAGAAGCGCATGCAAAGGCACATTGCAAGCCCCACAGGTAAAATCATCACTGAGCAAAAGAGCACTATCTTCAGGAGGCCCCCACCAATGGAATGCGCTCCCCCCAGATCTAAGACTAGAACCAAGTCATCAGGAGTTCAAAAAAAAGCTAAAAACATGGCTTTTCCGTCAAGCCTTCCCAGACATCTAATGCTACCTAATCAAGTCTTTTAACCCAAATCATGGGTTATCTCACTGTTTTTCCTATTACGATTTTTTTCAACTGTACCTTAATTTTTGAGCTCTTTCATCTTTTGTATTTATACTGTACTCACACTCCATTTACTCTATCTCTTTTATATTTATTTTCTATATAATATTTATTACTATATTACTATGTTTAATTGGTTATCTATTCTATTTGTTCCATCATTATTGTTAGTTCTATTGTTACCTGTTTTATTGTTCAACTGTTCTATGTAAAGCCCACTACTCTTTTTGGGCATTTAAAAGTTGTATGTAAACCGGATTGATTTGTAGTTCCTACAAGAACTTTGGTCTATAAAAATTAAAAATAATAATAATAATAATAATAATAATCATTAAATATCTCAAATATGTTTAATATGGAAAAAAACTTTATTACATTTTTTCACCTTTTCATATTTTATTTCACAAAATATTTCTCATTTAAAATAACTACATAGTGATAATTATAACCACTGGAAATCAAACACTCACCATTCACACAAAGCACTCCATATACTACTCACTCTAACATACAAATTAAGAACATTTTTTTCACACTTTCATTTCTTATATCATCTAAAAATTCATGTATTTGAGAATAGGAGATGGAGGAAGGCAAACAAGGTGGCAGAAAAGCAGGACAGAGAAACGCCAGCTACCTTTAAGTTTCTTGAAAAACTTTTCTGAATTTGATAATGCCATCAAAGAGGAAGGAAAGATGAGGGTTTTCCCTCCAGAGCCCTTACCCGGACCTAGTCAGCTGGATATTGTTTGGTTCCTGTCTCAGGCAGTGAGTTTGGAGGGAGCTGAGGAGTCCGTTGCAAGCACTGCAGCAGGAGAGTGGTTCACGTCACTGGAGGAGGCGGCCCTCAGCCTTGACCTTCACGCCCCCCCGGCAAAACACGACCACACCAGAGGACCTGCTCAGTCGCAGTCGGATGACGCGTCCAGAGCACTAGAACTGGACAGGGTGAACCCTGACAGAGCAAGAGGAGAGGAGTTGGGTCAGGCATGAGCAGACCTTGAAGTAGTTGGAGAGAGGTTGGAGACATCGAGAGAGCCTTTGGCGTTGGAGGAGGAAGAGGCTCTTGAGGCCGGAGAGAACATCGTGTTGTTGGATGCTCCGGGTGAGTCGATGTTGTGGCCACTGAGGCCGGGGGCTGTGACCCTTGTAGCTGTTTGGGACCTTGTTGCAAGTCAGGGTCTTTCCTTAACCCGGCTGGAGCAAAAAGTAGATTCCCTTAACTATAATCTTCAGGAGAAGATATTGGGAGTTCAAGAACAGGAAACTGTCCTGACTAATAAGTTATCTGAGATTGAAAAAAGGATTCAAACAAATGCTTCAGTAAACTCAGTAATTATAAAAGAGCAACTTTCATCCTTGAGGCAATTGTCACTATTAGAAAATGGAGTTAGATAATTGAATGTGAGAATTTTAAATTTCCCCAAAATTCTGGGAGAAATTCCATATACTACTTTAAAAAGATTTCTAACAGTTTGCCTGAGTTTTTCTGAGCAAAATATTCCTTCTGTAAATTCATGTAAATTTCTAACAACAGGGCAGCTGTTAAAAATGAGAATGTAAATGTTGAAATACCATCTAATTTGATGAGCTTTCTTGAGACGACCAATCTTGATATAATCGAGAGGAAAGTTCTCTTAGTTTCATTCATTACAACCCAAGATGTCACAAATGTAATGCGAAATTATTTCAGAAAATTTCCTGTGATTTTTTGTGATCAAGAAATTAGGATGTATCCCGATATGGCTCCGATTATACAATATCGTAGAAAATAATTTTTATCATTTAGACAGAATGTTACCTCCTTAGGGTTTTCTTTTTCATTGAGATACCCCTGCAAATGCATTTTAAAGAAAGGGGAGGACATATTTGTATTTTTTCAAACTGATCTGTTACGGCATTTTATTGAAGCCCGTAGGCCTGTAACATCATCTCCCAATGCTTAAGAGGAGAAGGTCTATTTGAATATATCACTGTAAGTCTATGCAAAGCTCATACCTTACTGATTTCTGTTTAAACTCCTGATCATATAATTTGTTTGCCTCCCTTTAAGCTGTCTTTTCGATGCTAAACTTTAAATATCCTTACTTTAATGTTATAATTTTACGGAGGTTAATTTGTGGATTATACAAGGAAGTTTGAGAATTGTCAAATAATATAAACTGAATATAATGTTTTTATATAATTTCTTATGGAAGGATAATCAAGTGTAAAATGTAAAATGATAAAATATATTAAAAAAATGTTAATGTATTTAATTCAGTTGTCATCTATACAAATTGAAAATTCTTTGACACTTGTTACTGTTGTGAGGCCCGATCGCGATCGCGTGCGATCGGGCTTCCCTACCTCTTCCCCGCAGGCGAAACGGGAGCCCTCCTCCGGGGGTCCGCTGAGCACGGGCCGTGGCGTGACGGTGTCCTGCCGTCGGAAGAATGTGTCAGGGGAGACGCGGCTGGCCCTGCCCCTTAAAGGGGCCGGGCCGCGAAGACAAGGCCGGCCCCGGAAACGGACGTCAGCTGAGGGGGAGATTTAAACCCCCTCAGTGAAGACACTGACGCCTTCTCAACAGGTCCCGTGCCTTTCTGTGTTCCTGTTTGTGTTTGGACTCCTGCTTGCCTGACTTTGCCAGCCTGCCGCCTGCCTTTGACCCGGATTGGACCTCGACTCTGTTTGCTAGCCTGTCGCCTGCCTTTGACCCGGATTGGACCTCGACTCTGTTTGCTAGCTTGCCGCCTGCCTTTGACCCGGATTGGACCTCGACTCTATTTGCTAGCCTGCCGCCTGCCTTTGACCCGGATTGGACCTCGACCCTGTTTGCCTTGCTTGCTGCCTGCCTGGACCTCGGAGTGGACTTGACCTTGCCTTGCTTGCTGCCTACCTGGACCTCGGAGTGGACTTGACCTTGCCTTGCTTGCTGCCTGCCTTGATTTCGGATTGGACCTCACGTTGCCTCACTTATACTCTTCTCTGACCCCTGCCTGGAACTTGGACTTTATCGGTGTGGTTCCGGCCTGTACCCTATCCGGCTGAGGCCCCGCGAGGGGTACTGAGGGGTTGTGGTCCTCGACTTCCACCTTCCGGAGGCTCAAGGCATCCTGGTTCTTCAGGTGGGTGTCTTTTCTCTGGATCAAGGGTCCACTGTTAACAGTTACATGATATTTATTTATTTATGTATTTATTTATTTAGAGCTTTTCTATACCGGCATTCATGATACAATCATATCATGCCGGTTTACATGTAACAGGGGGTGCGATAACCTTGAACATTTAACAAGTGTAGAAAGAAACAAAAGTTACAATAAAACAGGGCTGAAAGAACTGGGGGGGGGGGAAGGAGACAAGAGTAAGAGTAACTTTAAAGTAGTAGTTATTTACATTGTGCTGAAAGGTCTCTTAATAGTTGTTTTGGTGCATCAGTTAGACTCAGGGAAGGCTTGTTTGAATAACCAAGTCTTAAGCCTTTTTCTGAATGTTAATAGACATGGTTCCTGTCTGAGATCAGGGGGTAGGGTGTTCCATAGAGAAGGTCCCACTGTAGAAAAGGCCCGAACTCTAAAAGCTAGATGGTGCATAGATTTGGTTGGGGGAACAAGTAGGGAACCTCTGTAGGCTTCTCTGATGGGTCTGAATGAAGTGAGTAGTCTGAGGGGGATTTGGAAGTTAAGAGGGGCTTGGGAATGGATGGTTTTATGGATAATGGTGATGGATTTGTGTAGAATTCTGAAGTGAATTGGTAGCCAGTGTAAATTTTTGAGAATGGGTGTGATGTGGTCTCTTCTTCTGGAGTTTGTCAGGATTCTGGCTGCCGCGTTCTGGAGCATCTGAAGAGGTTTGATGGATGAGGAAGGGAGACCTAGCAAGATAGAGTTACAATAATCTATAAGAACATAAAATGCCATACTGGGTCAGACCAAGGGTCCATCAAGCCCAGCATCCTGTTTCCAACAGAGGCCAATCCAGGCCATAAGAACCTGGCAAGTACCCAAAAACTAAGTCTATTCCATGTTACCATTGCTAATGGCAGTGGCTATTCTCTAAGAGGTAGATCTTCAAAACATACGTGCACGCGTACTTTTGTTCGCGCCAGTGGCACGAACAAAAGTACACCAGATTTTAAAGATACGCGCGTAGCCGCACATATCTTATAAAATCCGGGGTTGGTGCGTGCAAGGTTGCGCAAAATCGGCAGCCTGCGCGCACCGAGCCGCACAGCCTGCCTCCATTCCCTCTGAGGCCGCTCCGAAAGCGGTCTTCCAGGTAATCGGAGAGTTGCAAATTGACTAGTTTCTCCATAATCTTGGCTACAAATGGAAGGTTGGAGATGGGGCGGAAGTTGTTTGGATTCTTGGGATCCAGGTCAGGTTTCTTTAGGAGAGGTTTAAGAGAAGCAAGTTTTAGGGTGTCTGGGAAGATTCCCTGTGTTAAGGAGCAGTTTATGATATCCACCTGTGGTTTGGAAATGGTGTCGGGTATTAGCAGGAGAGGTTTTGATGGGATGTGGTCAAAGGGATGGGATGAAGGTTTCATTTTCCTTAATAGAGATTGAATCTCTAAGATTCGAATGATTCCAAAGAGATTCTTTTATTTAGGGGGTGGTAGGAGCTGGTAGGCGAGTTGGAGCTAGGGGGCAAGAGGGTTACCAGGTTGGAGATTTTGCTATGGAAGAACAGAGCCAGCTCATCGGCTTTGGATTGTGCTTGGTTATTAGGATAGAAGGAGTATTAGTTTGTGTTAGTTCGGATACGTAGGAAAAAAGGGCTTTTGCATCGTAGACCAGTTCGTGAATCTTGTGAGCGTAGAAATCCCTTTTTGACTTTAAGGTGGAGTTCCTGTAGTGGTGGAGGGCGGTTTTGTAAGCGGATAGTGTGCTGGGGAACGGGGTTTTGCGCCATTTATTTTCCTTCTGTCTGATTGCATAGTATACACCGTATTACATTTTTTATGTATTATACTGTATTAGTCAAATCCTGTATTAGACTCATAGTTTCAAATATATGATGTTCTTTTCCTTTATTATATAATTCAGAGCCCTTATATTAATCAAGTCCCTACAAAGGCCTTCATTTAAGCTAATGTATAGACTTCATCAGGGGAATATTTCAAATGTGAATAAATATTATATAGAATAGGATAAATTTCTGAGATAAACCTTCCCGCCAAACTGGCTTCTGATGAACTTAAAGTACTGCTATTCAGAGCAGACCCTGATGGACTTTTCTTTCAATCTTACGGGTAGATGTTATGGTTTAACTTCAACTCTCAGACAGGCTCGAATTGAAGTTCCTGCCACCTGAAATCTTGATGACAAACACATAAAAAAATGGAATATATTTTAAAAACTTGCCACATCCTAAGACCACTCATTGCCACTTTTCAGTTGAGCAATACATTGTGTTTATTCAGCTTTAGAGTTTCTAACATATACACGATGTAACTCAACTTTAGTGGGAGGGGGACCCAACAAATTGTATGGATTGAAGGGGGCCTATGGCTCAAGAATTTTGCTCACCCAGTAACAGTGTTTTTATTCTACTCTTCTTCCTAGTTTAGCTTTCCATGCTTGTGGACATTGATATTACCACTGTGTGCTTTTCTCTCTATTAAACATGAATATCTGGTCTCTTTGGAGGTTTGTATGTCCACATTACTAATGACAGCTAAGACAACAAAACTCTTACCTTTCTACCATTGCCCTCACCGTAAACTTTGAGGTGATAATGCACTCTTCTTTTTGCTGCATTGCTCTTAATCTATTTTTTGCTCTTTTAAACACCAGTACTCATGCTACTTTAAGCCTTTCTTGGTGCCTTTGAGTGGTTCTGCTTCTGCTACAGCTGTTTTCAAAGTTATTTTCAAATGTATTTATGATTATTACTGATTATTGGTCTTGCCATGCCAATCCAATCCTTTACACACTTGCTGCACCTCTCATGATCTTTCTGGGTGGTGTTCATGCCACTGTTGGCACTGCTTTGCTCCTCTTTTGGTGCTTTAGTGTGTTTTTGCCACTTGTCTTCTTGCATTCCTCCTTCACATATGTGCTGATGCTCTTTCTGTCTTGGAGTACTCTTCTCTTTGTCATTGATGTTTCCCTTTAAGTTTCACTAAACTTGATTAGAATCCCCCAGTTTTGGTGCCCAAAGTAGCTACATTGCTTCCCCTATTGAGTTTAATGGAAACAAATGACATAAATACAATTTTTGTTGTTTGAAAGGAACAAAACAAATTATGGAGGCAAATAACATGAAAATGATTTCTGTGGGCATCCCTAATGGATATGCAAAGTTGACACCTGACACAAATGAACTCTGGACCACTGATCCAGTTTTATAGCATCTATTGACTTATAGTCCTGCTGTTCCTAGAGAAATTAGAAAAATCAATTCCAGTGCAATGGGTCAGCACCAGAACTAGATTAAACTCTCAGACCCAACCTGCTGGGACAAGTGTCAGTCCTACAGCTGTGTACATCAGCAATGCTGCTGCATCATGACATAAATGATGCAGTGATATTCCTGATGAAGAAAGTTATTCATTTTGCAAAAGAAGCAAACCAGTTTCAGGGAAAGTTGTAAAGCAGGGGATCATGATATGATCCTCCAAAGGGGTAGGAAATATTTGTATACAGAGTAGGGATGTGAATCGTTTTCCATATCGTCTTAACGATAGAAATCGTGTGGCAGGAGAAGAAAATCGTGTTTGGCACAATTATTTCATTGAAAAATCGTTAAAAATCGTTTTTTCCGATTAGTGCGCACTAACTCCCCGTTAGTGCGCACTAACTCGAGTTAGTGCGCACTAACTCAAAATGATACAAATAGACACTTTCCAGGTCACTGAAGGTCAGTTAGGAATGAATATGTGTTCCTATTGGCTGGCAGCCCTCTTATCTATTGATGTTACCAAGGTTTCCACTGAGGTGATGGTTGGGGGGATGGGAAATGGAACTGGAAACTCATGAACACCAACAGAAAATGAAACAAAGTGTTCACACTTCCCAGGTCAGTAAAGGTCACTTAGGAATGAATATGTATTCCTATTGGCTGGCTGTGCTCTTATCTATTGATGTTACCAAGGTTACCACTGAGGTAATGGTTGGGGGGATGTGAAATGGAAACAGTTGGAAGCTTGACATGTGATGATCAGCACTCACGTGACTAGAACTTCTTTGTTTATTATTTTTGTTAGCAGGCACCTGAAATGCTAGTGCATGTTGAATTTGCCAATCACTGTGCATTTTAGAAAGGTGGTCCTGGCTGGAACTGTACGCAGTTCAAATATATGTAATTGATTGTTGGTAAGTGTATTTTTTAAGTAGCCACACTGGCACAAGTATGTTTACTTTTCCTCCTACTTAACTCACTAGCTCAGCTTTGTAAGAAGGGCTTCTCTGCTTGAGTGAGGGTCAGGCAGCTCCCCCCTGTCTGTGAAGCCAGCCTCTCACTAGTAATGCAGGGAGGGAGCTGTCTCAGACTTCACCATCCTCCTCCCCCCCCCCTCACCCACACACCATTCACTAGCTGGGACATGGGGGAAGTCAGGAGTGAGGGTCAGGCAGCTCCCCCCTGTCTGTGAAGCCAGCCTCTCACTAGTAATGCAGGGAGGGAGCTGTCTCAGACTTCACCATCCTCCCCCCCCCCCTCACCCACACACCATTCACTAGCTGGGACATGGGGGAAGTCAGGAGTGAGGGTCAGGCAGCTCCCCCCTGTCTGTGAAGCCAGCCTCTCACTAGTAATGCAGGGAGGGAGCTGTCTCAGACTTCACCATCCTCCCCCCCCCCTCACCCACACACCATTCACCAGCTGGGACATGGGGGAAGTCAGGAGTGAGGGTCAGGCAGCTCCCCCTGTCTGTGAAGCCAGCCTCTCACTAGTAATGCAGGGAGGGAGCTGTCTCAGACTTCACCATCCTCCCCCCCCCCCTCACCCACACACCATTCACTAGCTGGGACATGGGGGAAGTCAGGAGTGAGGGTCAGGCAGCTCCCCCCTGTCTGTGAAGCCAGCCTCTCACTAGTAATGCAGGGAGGGAGCTGTCTCAGACTTCACCATCCTCCTCCCCCCCCCCCCTCACCCACACACCATTCACTAGCTGGGACATGGGGGAAGTCAGGAGTGAGGGTCAGGCAGCTCCCTCCTGTCTGTGAAGCCAGCCTCTCACTAGTAATGCAGGGAGGGAGCTGTCTCAGACTTCACCATCCTCCTCCCCCCCCCCCCTCACCCACACACCATTCACTAGCTGGGACATGGGGGAAGTCAGGAGTGAGGGTCAGGCAGCTCCCCCCTGTCTGTGAAGCCAGCCTCTCACTAGTAATGCAGGGAGGGAGCTGTCTCAGACTTCACCATCCTCCCCCCCCCCTCACCCACACACCATTCACTAGCTGGGACATGGGGGAAGTCAGGAGTGAGGGTCAGGCAGCTCCCCCCTGTCTGTGAAGCCAGCCTCTCACTAGTAATGCAGGGAGGGAGCTGTCTCAGACTTCACCATCCTCCCCCCCCCCCCCACCCACACACCATTCACTAGCTGGGACATGGGGGAAGTCAGGAGTGAGGGTCAGGCAGCTCCCCCCTGTCTGTGAAGCCAGCCTCTCACTAGTAATGCAGGGAGGGAGCTGTCTCAGACTGGTATCAGGGTTAGGGCACTGTGTGCAGGAAGATCACAACACTCCTGGTATTAATAGGGATAGGGCACTGTAAGAGATGACTGTAGTAGATTGAATAAAGATCTGATGTTTCTGCTCTCCTCACACCAAACAAAAACAACACACAAGCAGAGAAGCCCTTCTTACAAAGCTGAGCTAGTGAGTTAAGTAGGAGGAAAAGTAAACATACTTGTGCCAGTGTGGCTACTTAAAAAATACACTTACCAACAATCAATTACATATATTTGAACTGTGTACAGTTCCAGCCAGGACCACCTTTCTAAAATGCACAGTGATTGGCAAATTCAACATGCACTAGCATTTCAGGTGCCTGCTAACAAAAATAATAAACAAACAAGTTCTAGTCACGTGAGTGCTGATCATTACATTACTTTTTTGTCAAGCTTCCAACTGTTTCCATTTCACATCCCTCCAACCATTACCTCAGTGTTAGCCTTGGTAACATCAATAGATAAGAGCACAGCCAGCCAATAGGAATACATACATACATATTCATTCCTAAGTGACCTTTACTGACCTGGGAAGTGTGAACACTTTGTTTCATTTTCTGTTGGTGTTCGTTAGTTTCCAGTTCCATTTCCCATCCCCCCAACCATCACCTCAGTGGTAACCTTGGTAACATCAATAGATAAGAGGGCAGCCAGCCAATAGGAACACATATTCATTCCTAACTGACCTTCAGTGACCTGGAAAGTGTTTATTTGTATCATTTTCAGTTAGTGCGCACTAACTCGAGTTAGTGCGCACTAACACGATTTAACGATTTTTAACGATAAATCGTTAGAATTTCTATTGTATCGTGTTCTATAACGATTTAAGACGATATAAACATTATCGGACGATAATTTTAATCGTTGAAAAACGATTCACATCCCTAATACAGAGTGGGTAATGGAGGCATGGAATGCCCTCCTGTTGGTGGTGGTAGTTTGAGGAGTAACAGAGTGTGAGAGGGCATGGGATAAGCTCAGAGGATAGTTGCTAAAAGTGGAAATAACAGAAAATACCAGCAGCTAGTAGCATGTGTTTAGTAGGGATGTTCATTCGTCCTGGTTCGGCCACCCTGAAAAATGAAGCGGATTTTCCCGAAATTTTAGGAAAATTTGTTTTTCAGGGTTAGTGCGCGCTAACCCCGAAATTCGGGGCGGCCGAAAAAAATCGGCTCGAACCATGGGAAAACTAAATTTCCCATGGCGGGCTGATAACGAAGGCCAAACCAAAAGGTTTGGCTGAATCACATATCTAGTGTTTAGGTGTTTGTGTTGCAATACTCACTTATTTCAACAATCATTTTGGGGGCTGTAAATAGGTTAATGTGAAACGCTGTAAGTCCTATGAGTAACACAGACATCCACACGATCAGATTTGGCTGACAGGCTGTGATGGTGAATAGAGCAGAAATGGAGAAAATGATGGTAAATAAAGACCACACTACGAAACCGAGTCTGCCCATCCACATTTCTTGCTTAGCAGTATTACTAATCTTAAAGCAGGTTACTATATGTGAAAGGGAAAAAAAATTCAGCAGTGCTAAGTGTCTTGCCATATGCTTCCTAGTGTTTAATTATGTTGTTCAACATCTTTTTAGAACAAGTTTTAGAGATAAGAATTTTCCAAATAATTAAAGACCAGATGCTACTTAAAAAGTCAGTCATCTAATTAGGAATCAGAAACCAGATAAACAAGCTTTGCTGCCAAACTGTTGGTGATACCACCACCTTCACAGTATCAGGGGAAAGGTTTGGGATTTTTTTTTTTTTTGAGATTGCCAATTCTTGCATCACAATGTTTCTCTATTGCATGTTTATGAGACGTGAAAAACCTTGCAGACTTAAGATTTTCAACAATGCCTGAAATCTGTTGCTGTTTTTTTGATTAATTACAATAAAAAGAATGAAAGGAATAGTTTTCCATCACTAAATTGCATTTCTGAGTGTGAAATGCAATACTGAATGTGATCAGTATGATACTATGTTGTGTGTGGACCTTTGCTTTATGCCAGGAAGTAAAATAGAAAAATAAAACCAGAATTTAATTCTAATTGAAAATTATTTTACTTCTGTAAACTAAAAGAACACAAATTCATATGAGGGTGATAGTGATTTTGTAAAATTATGCAAAATGCATTTTTGTCTGAATGAAAATTGAATACACAACACAGTGGATTCTACTTGAGTAAAACCTCCTTCATATTGAAATTGGATCATAAATTCCTCATGAATGATCTTATTCTGAAATGGTTCATTTTTTATAGCTTTCCACTTTTAATAAAATAAAAGGTGTATACATTTTATCATGACCAAAAACTGTGGAAAAACTGATAAATACATTTTGGGGCAGATTTTAAAACCTGCCGCGCGGCCTACATTTGTGCTTGCTACCTGGCGCGCACAAATGTATGCCCAATTTTATAACATGCGCGTGCAACCACACGCATGTTATAAAATCCAGGGTCGGCATGTGCAAGGGGGTGCGCACTAGTGCAGCTTGCGCACGCCAAGTCCTAGGGGAGCCCCGATGGCTTTCCCAGTTCCCTCTGAGGCCGCTCCGAAATTGAAGCGGTCTTGGAGGGAACTTTCCTTTTGCTCCCCCACCTTCCCCTACCTTCCCTATCTAACCCATCCCCAGCCCTACCTAAATTCCCTCCCTACCCCTATCTGGCAGGCGTGACTTGCACACTCTGGCTGGCTGCCAGCGTGCGATCCCCTGGCACGGCCGCTGTGCCGGAGGCATTGGTCCCGCCCCACCCCGCCCCTTTCACAAAGTCCCAGGACATGCGAGCATCCCGGGTCTTGTGCGTGTTTCCGGGCCTAAGCAAAATAGGCTCGGCGCACGCAGGAATGATTACGTGCGTAAATCCTGAGGATTCACGCACGTAACCCTTTTAAAATCCGCCCCTTTGCTTAAAACCCTTAAAAACTTCTATATCAAAAAGGGTTTGTTTTAGTCTGCAGTGGGGTATGCAGTGGGATACGCAGTGGGGCTTTTTGTGTCATTATCAATTCATGTCATTTTTTGCTTAATTTTGTTTTTAAAATGGTTCAGTGGGGATTTTTCCTTAATTTTGTGCTTAGTGCATGCTAAGTTCCGTTAGTGTGCACTAAATATGATTGTGTACATTAGTACCTGTAATTAGCAGTAAAGCAAAACCTGCCTTCCTTCAGCCTTTTTTAAAATTTAGTAAGTTGTTTTTGTCACCCCCTAAACCATTCTCTTTCTCACCAGTTACCCGCAGTCTCTCTTTCACCAGACTCCCTCTACACCATAAGAACATAAGAACATGTCATACTGGGTCAGACCAAGGGTCCATCAAGCCCAGCATCCTGTTTCCAACAGTGGCCAATCCAGGCCATAAGAACCTGGCAAGACCCCAAAAACTATTCCATGTTACAGTTGCTAGTAATAGCGGTGGTTATTATCTAAGTCAACTTAATTAATAGCAGGTAATGGACTTCTCCTCCAAGAACTTAGCCAATCCTTTTTTAAACACAGCTATTCTAACTGCACTAACCACATCTTCTGGCAACAAATTCCAGTGTTTAATTGTGTGTTGAGTAAAAAAGAACTTTCTCCGATTAGTTTTAAATGTGCCACATACTAACTTCATGGAGTGCCCCCTAGTCTTTCTATTATCTGAAAAGCGATTCACATCTACCCGTTCTAGATCTCTCATGATTTTAAACATATCATATCCCCCTCAACCGTCTCTTCTCCAAGCTGAAAAGTCCTAACCTCTTTAGTCTTTCCTCATAGGGGAGCTGTTCCATTCCCCTTATCATTTTGGTAGCCCTTCTCTGAACCTTCTCCATCGCAATTATATCTTTTTTGAGATGCGGCAACCAGAATTGTACACAGTATTCAAGGTGCGGTCTCACCATGGAGCGATACAGAGGCATTATGACATTTTCTGTTTTATTCACCATTCTCTTTCTAATAATTCCCAACATTCTGTTTGCTTTTTTGACTGCTGCAGCACACTGAACCGACAATTTCAATGTGTTATCCACTATTATGCCTAGTAGGGATGTGAATCGTGTACCCGATCGTTGTTCGGCTGGGGGGGGGGGGGGGGAATCTGATCATTAGAGATGTGAATTGGGATCGGTTCCAATTCCAATTCACATCACTAATTTTTTTTAGTGAGGCCCGCGCCGATAAAAAAAAAAACCCCACCCCGACCCTTTAAAATCACCTCCTTAGCCTCCCCCACTCTCCCGACCCCCCCTCAAAACTTTTTACACATACCTGGTGGTCCAGGGGGGCCGTGGGAGTGATCTACCATTCCCAGGCCATCAGCTGTGCTAAAACAAATGGCGCCGATGGCCCTTTGCCCTTACCATGTGACAGGGCAAAGGTAGTGCCAGCGCCATTTTGAATATATTCCACCAGGCAGTGGTACGGAGGGGCAGCCCACCAGTACCAGGCACTTTTAGAGGCAATTGCTGAGAGAAAAAGAGACCAAAAAGCCAAAAAAATTGAAAAAACACTTCGCACTGAAACTGAGAATGCTGTGAACTCAGGGATAAAGAGACCTGCCCCCCCCCTGACATCATCACGCTCAGCGGCGAGCCAGTAAACGGCCACATTCCACCAGGCGTCGCACACCGTGTGTCGCGCACCGAAGGGGTGCATCAAAGGGGCACTCCCCTTTGTGCACTCCTTCGTGCAATCCTTTGTGCTACGCTTATTTTAATTCCCTTAAGTTTTCCTTTGTTAATTAACCTTTTTCATAGTGTTTAGTAATCCTTTGTTTATTAAATATGTTCAATGTATTTGACTTAGGAAACCTATTTTCCTGCATACTCTGTTTTTAATGTAAACCGGTGTGATTTGTATCTGATACAAGAATGTCGGTATATAAAAATGCAAAATAAATAAATAAATAGATAGATATATTATAAATATGGCCTGAGTGCAGGAGATCACTCCCGGACCCCCGCTGGACCCCCGGGGACTTTTGGCCAGCTTGGGGGGGCCTCCTGACCCCCACAAGACTTGCCAAAAGTCCAGCGGGGGTCCGGGAGCAACCTCCTGCACTCGGGCCGTATTGCCAGTATTGAAAATGGCACCGGCGCTACCTTTGCCCTCACTATGTCACAGGGGCCGACCGTCAGCCGACCGTTGTTTCAGGTTTTTTTTAGTGTTTAATGTTAGTTTAAGTTGAGATAGTTCTTGCTGTATTGCTTTCATGTATGTTGAGAATGTTGATGCTGTTTTTTCAAATGATTTGGTGAATGGTATGTAGAACTTTATGTCATCAGAAGAAGAAGGTGATTCCTAAGTCTGCCAGTAATTTACATAGAGTGAGCACATAAATATTGAATAGTGTTGCTGAGAATGCTGAACCTTGAGGGACACTTGTATCAATATGGAAGATATCAGAAATGTGGTTGCCCAGTTTGACTTGGAATGTCTTATCAGATAGAAAGGAGGGGAACCATCTTAGAACATTGCCATCTATTTCAATTATTTTCAGCTGATGGCATAACAGTGTAAAAGGCAGCTGTTAAATTGATTAGCACAATATACTCGCATATATGGACCTTTTAACATGAGCAACACTTTTAAAATTCACCCCTTAGAAAGAAGAAAATGTTAAATATCAGGAAATAAATATTAGCAAGCATCTTTCCAAAAGGTAAATATACTAAGGAAAAGTCTTCTAAAGCCATCCTATCAGGCAGACCCGCACATCATAATCCAGTAGTGTTCGGCTAACTTGGCGTAGAGATACAGAATATTATCATAGTTATACAAAAGGGTTTAATTCTCAGACATACACACAGTGGTCACTTTTCCCCCATAAGTGCTTGGCCAATAGATGGTGGAAGAATGTGGCTGATGTGTTAATACTAGTAATCTTCCAGTAGTGGAGGGGTCACCGAGGAGGCAGAAATGTTCTCAAGATGTTCTGATTCTAACTTGTTAATGTCTTTATGAGGCAAAAACATTTCAAGTACCTGAAGTGTGCAACTAGTCAAATACACTATTAGAAAGTCCAACAGAAGTGTACCGTGGACAGATTTGTATTAAACATGTGCTGAATGAAGGGTTAACTAAGAAACTCATCACATCAAAACAATTTGATTTTCTGTTTGAAGCACATCATAGCACATTGGTCTTTTATTTAATGCCCAAAATATATAAATCTCTTACGAGCCCCCGGGACAGCTGATTGTCTCAGGAACAGGGTCTGTTTTAGAGCCACTTTTCAAATATTTAGACTCTTTTCTTCGCCCATTAGTAACTCACATCACTCTTTCATTAGAGATTCTATACATTTTATACAAGTACTACAGACTAGTCTTTCTTGGGAGGAACCATGGCTTCTTGTGATGGTGGACATCACATCCCTCTACACTAATATACCACAGGATGCAGCGCTCTTGGTTATCAAAGTAACCTTATCTGCCCATGAGTGCTCCCCAGTTCTTTTTTTGAAAATCATTTTTATTCAACAAATCACATCATTGCCACAAGCAGAGTAATAGAATAAATATACACTCCAACACTGAAAAAAAAACTAGAGAGAGAACATTTTCCTATATAAACAGACAATAAATTGTTAACTATAGATTAACAACATATCCTATCATGACTCTTTTAACAACCCTGAAGCATGCTATGTGACCCTGCCAACTTCTATGATGTAGTACGGAATTTGTGCCCTTCTCCAAACTCATACTTCAAACTACTCCTTTGTTTCCCTGCAATGCACCTTCCTCCCAACCCTCAGAAATACCTTCCACATTCATACATTCACACAGCAACCCACTCATCCCTACCTCTACTAACAATCCATCCAAAATATTCCCATCTTCTAGACCAATGCCTCCAGACTGATCTAAATTATCTACCAATCTCTAGTATACCCTTGTGCAAGAACTGAGGCCCTTAACTTAGCTGACAAGTAATCAAGAGAAATGGACCAAAACCTTTTGTGCTCCTCAGAGACCTTGTACTTCTCATATTTTACATCAATCCATTCCAAAAGCGAGTATTTCATTATTACATTGCTACATATATATAATAGGTGACATGTCTTCAATCCAGGTTGTCAAAATATTTTTACAGGCTTTCGCCAATGCTAATGCTGTAAAGTGTTCCATCCCCATTTCTATTCCATGTATTTTGGAAAGATTCTCTAAAAGTTCTGTTTCACCATTTACTGTTAATGATAAACCCATACGAGCATAAATAGCCTGTTGGACCTGAACCCAAAATTGTTGCATCTTACCACAGGAAAAGAAGCGATGCAGCATAGTCCCATTGTCTTGGTGACATCTAGAACATATAGGAGAGGAGACTAGTTTCATGTGATACCACTGTATTGTGCTAGATCATGAACTGCATTTCTCTCAAGGTCATATCAGCATATAGTCAATGCAGATCTTGACATATCAGTCCCATCTCCTCAGGAACAATGACAGTCAATTTGTGGTTCATTTGGCAAGTATTACATTAAAATCATTTTTTAAAATTTTCAATGACCAATATTATAAACAAATAAAAGGCACAGCCACAATGGCCCCCCTCATTGGCAAATTTATATGTGGCCCAGTTCAAGCAGAATCATATCTATACAGCTCCACATTGGAAGCACATCCACATGTGGGTAAGATTTATAGATGATAAATTCTTTGTTTTGTCAAGCAGCAAGACATGTTTACAATCATTTATCTCTTGGATTAATGAGAGGGACTCTCATTTACAGTTTTCTATATATTACCACAGCAGCCAGATATCATTTTTGAATATCTTGGTAGACAAAAATGAAGACAGGTTAAATACTACCATCTATTATAAACCTATAGACAGAAGCACTGTGCTTCATTTCAATAGTTATCACCTCTACAGCCTATGAGTAAATATACCATTAGGTGAATTTCTCAGCTCGAGACGACTGTGTACCTCTACGACAGAATACAAAATACAAGCAGATAATATGCATAAGAAAGTTTTGGAAAGAGGATACCCCCTGAAAGTGATTAAAAATCCTAATAAGCATGGATTATATGCTAACAGAGATTTCCTACTTCAGGCAGGTTCAAGACCATATTCGACAAAACTAGTCTGTGGTTGCCTATTCATCAAAATCAGGCATGGTACAACAGACAATATTAAAACATTGGCACATGCTTAAGATACATAAAGTGTTTGAACAAGAACCTTTATTTGCACATACACAAGGCCTGAATCTTTGAGATAAACTGGGGCACACTTTATCTGATCTACAGCCAGGGACAGATCAAACAACTATGGACACTTCACTGTACAAACAGTTTACAGATTAAAACTTTTGAACATCCTGACCTAGCAATTTGACATACTTTGTGCAATTACTTTGACTATGACACTGCACAAGTGGTATACACAATCATTTGTCCCTGCTATAAATTGTATATAGGTCAGATTAAAATTTCTATCACGACAAGGATCATACAACATAAAAGATGCATCAGGACGACCAAGCTTGAATATCCTTTATTAAAGCATTGGATGGCGCTCTATCATACAGAGGATGATCTCCAATTTTTTGTAGTACAACTACTTCTTCAAGAAAGGGAAGGCAACATTTCTGCAGCATTGAGGTGTCAGTAGTAGTTTTACATTTATTCCTGGGATACAGTACAACCAATATGGTTAAACCTTAATATAGAATGGGAAGTCCATCTGATGATTTCAGTTTTTTTGTTTAATAGATTTTTTTTCAATATTGAATTCTATTTTCTTTATTTGCATACAAAACATGATGATGTCCAGTCAGGTTTCAATATCACTGATGCAGTGATGTCACTCATTACAGGTGTACGGCATTTTCTTACAGCTGCATTTGAAGATACGTACAAATACCAGCTGGGTCCAGCGATATCCAGCCTCTTTATTGTTTTCTTGTTGAAATGTTGAAGGAAGGAAGGCTTGAACAAAGTCTGTGTGACTGAGGTCATTTCTTTTCAAATTTAGGCCTGGATATTCTAAAATCGCAGGCCTTAGTGAATCGTGCGGTACCTGGGGGGGTGGCGGGGTGAAGCGAGGGGCAGGCCTGCGAAAGCCAGCAGCAATCACACCACCGCGGTGTCATCGCTGCTGGCTTTCACAAACCAATAGCGCCATCGTGAAAGGTGGTGCTATTGGGCGCGTTGCTGGTGGCGATAAGGGGCCTTACCTTTTCACTGTCAGCGATGTCTTCACTTTGTCCGCCCTGGTGCTGCCCCGACTCCTCCCCTTCCGGTGCAGACTCCGCTCTGACTCCACCCCAACTCCGCACCAATCTAGCTATCGCATGCGAAAAGGGAATTTTCGCGTGCGAAAGCTATAGAAAATGACCCCCTAAATCTTAGTTTTATTTTAAAGTATTACAGCATATATTGACGGTTATTTTTATTTTTAAGTCTGCACTTGTAACATTGAAAAAATAACCTTTTTTTATTATATACTATGTTAATTTAGACTTTTAAGAATACATATTAGAAGATTAAAGAGTTCTTTAACAATAGGTAAGAAGCATAGGGATGTGCAGAAGGAAAACAATTCATTTTGATTCTTATTCATTTCGCCAAGACCCAAATTTGTTGCATTTGTTTTCTGGGAAAAATCCCAATTTGTTTGATTCGTTTGATTTGTTTTCCATTAAAGTCAATGGGGGAAGTTTTTGCAGTCTATTTTTGCCTGCAGAATTGGGGTTTTCTTATCAATTCTGATGAAACTTCTGGGGAGCAATCATCAGAATGAGAAAAGAGCTCCAAGGTACTTAGACTGTGGCAAAGTGGCACCAAAGTGGCATGAATAGCCTAAGGCACTTTAAAGGGGCAAAGGGGTAACAGGAGTGGCAAGAATGCTTTAACAGAGGTGCAAAGCAGCAGTGAGAGTGTAAAAAATACACCACAGCTTCAAAAGAGAGCACTGATAACAGATGCATGATCCCTCGAAGGCAGCATGACAGGCAAAATGGCAAGACAAGTGGCATCAACATCCTACAGCACAATGAAGGGGGAACATAGCAAGCAGAAAGACTAGCACCAACACACTGAGGAACCATGATAGTGGCAAGAACACCACAAGGAGTTGAGTGAGTCATCTGGTGTATGGCAGCAAGGCAGAGTGGCAGAAAGTTGATAGGGGCAAGACAGGCTGGCAGAGCAGAGGTAATCTGGTCCCTGTGGTTTTGATAGGGGCAACACAGGCTGGCAGAGCGGAGGTAGTCAGATCGCTGTGGTATTGATAGGGGAAAGTCAAGGAGACAAGACAAGACGAGGCTCAGCATGCGGCGCGACTGTCAACTGGGGTGTACTGTCCACCCAACCTGTCTTGAAATATGGACCAAGGAGTCTAACACATGTGCTTGGACCTAAAACATGATGAACTATGCATGGGTGGGGTGGAGTGTTGCTGCTGTGCACAGGGCCGGTGCAAGGGTATTAGGCACCTTAGGCAAACCTTACAGCCTGGTGCCCTACCCCCACCTCCCTATACACAATTTTAAATTATGCATTTAACACACATTTTACATGAAAAGTGACATTCTGAGGTAAAATTAATATATACGTTATTGTGATAATTCCATGCACTGTTGTGATGCCAACAAGGAAACTTTGCATCTTGGAATTCATATGGCATCATACTTATTGTGATATATTTCGGCATGGTCCTCCCGTATCAACACAGTACTATCTGCCAACACTCAAAGAATAACAACCCTACCTATGAAAAAGAATACCACAAATATTACACCAGAATCTAAAATATCAATACACCTCCTATCAGAAAAACAGAACAGACCAAGCTAAAGCTACTACAGATCCCTACAGAGAAACCACATATTAAAAGAATGCTTCATCTCAGTCTTTGCATGCAGAACACAAACCCTCACGAAATACAGAATAAAGCCACATAAAATATAAATAGAAATGTGCAGACAAAAACTGAACTGTAAAATGCATCCCGCCAGACTCTATACAGTGTAACAATGGAAAAACACATTTTCACTATTCCTCGTGAAACAAATCAATAAAATCAAGATATATAAATCATTAATCATAATTATACAAAATAAAATCATACAAATAAAATAATTTCAAAATAGCTGATGAATAGAATATCCAATAATTAAAGACTCATGCAAATTTTGAAAGCTTTACCAAACACCAATAAAATATTTCAAACAGCAGACACATCACATACTACCCAATAATTAAAATGGTAGTCAATCAAGAAAAATGAACTTAAAAAGCCACCTTAACTTACCCTCTCCAGCAGTTCTCCTACTCCTTTCCCTTGCAGGCCACACCAGAAGCAGCAGTAGCTGCTGAAGCTGTCCTCACTGTCCTCTTCCTTAGGGACCACAACCAGTCTCTTCTGTCTCTTCACACACACAGACCAGACACACCCTAAGGACCAGATTCTGTTTCTCACACACCAATCATCTCCCCAACCAGTCTTTTTCTCTCTCTCATACACACACACAAACCAGTCATCTCCCTGATCAGTCTTTCTCACACATACACATGTCACCTCTCTGGCCAGTCTCTCTCAATCACACAATGCTCTCGCTCTCTCTTACTTACACACAGGCTTTCAATCACACACAGGCTCTCTCTATTTCACTTACACACAAGCTCTCAATCAAACACATGTTCTAACTCACTTAAAAACAGGCTCACTCATACACATACCCTCTCTCACAGCCACAAGCCAGCCAAAAACATGCTCCATCTCTCTCTTGCACACACACATTGACACACACAAGCACCGTCCCTGACTCACATATACACCACACACATACAGAAGCACCCTCCCTGTCTCACACACAGAAGCACCATTCCTTTCTCACATACACATACACAGAAGCATCCTTCTGATCTCAAACACATATACACACAAAGGCCCCCAGCTGAACATCTTGTTTCCAGTGGCAGCTGGCAGTGGCCATCTTCATTTCTTCGGCCTAGTCTCGGGCTGCGCTGGTCTTCATTTCTCCAGTGGCGGCTGGAGGCAGCCATCTTCTTTTCTTCGGCCTAGTCTCGGGCTGCGCTGATCTTGTATCACAATACATTTTGTGGACCCACAAATGCAATGAATAGGGACCTATACATTGTGGATTGTGCATTCATTCAAAATGTGCATTCATTCAAAATTCATTCAAAATGAATGCACATCCCTAAAGAAGCATACTTTTTAAGACTAGGAGAAAAATAGTATAGAATAGATTTGGTTATTATGTTGTTTCATTCACAATGTAATGGTCTGATCATTCAGCTAAATATCCTGCTGCTGATGAAGCCCTTGTATGGTAAGATGTTTATATGTTGGCATTCAAGAATTAGAGCAACCTACAAAAAGTAGAGATGTTACTCACATCCCTGCAAGAACATTTTAGAGACATTTGCAACCTGGATATACTTCAGATTAACTTTCTAATAATGAATTGGACTATTTATCTGCACACTTCCGGTATTTGAGTTTTTGCCTCATAAAGACACTAACAAGTTAGTGTTAGAACACCTTTAGGAGATTTTGACATTTTATCCTTCCAGTTTTCTTTTGTAAAGTATTAGAATAATTTATTTTCTGTGTATTCTATATCATTAATAAATATTTTTGTAAAACAGAATAGTTTTTCTGTTTTTTAGTTTATAGCATAAGTGTTCATGGTGTTTTTGTTCATTAATGCTATATGAAACTAGGACACTTGATTAGATTTATAATGCTATTTTGTTTTCTAGACAGTAGGTAATTATATAGCTAGATATATATATAGACGTTATGTCAGTCCTATATTTTGCCATTATTATAGAAATGCTTTTCACTATCATCTTATATGGTGTTATAAATTATTCTTTTGCACTGAAAAAAAGAAAACAATTGTAATATTTTCAAGGAGTTTTTTTTTCTTTAGGATTATGTTTGCTATATAAACCACAGAATAATTTAAAATATATATAAAATATAATTTGCCCATCATGCATTTGAATTCTTTGTTACCATGATGGTTCTCTTCATCCACAAAAGATTGCATTGACTTTGTAAGGTAAAAGAGAACAATTTACATTTTAATAAGAATATTTTTGAAAAGTAGCTTTATGAAAATGGATAAGTTCTGCATATTGATTTGAAACTTAAATCATGATTCATATTTAGGGTGAATATATAAATGGGGTCTGTGTTTCAAGGTCTTCCTCTCTGAATACTGCTAACTACACTAGTTTATATAATAAAAAAAAAAAAGAGGCAATTATAGAAACAACAGTTCTGCAATGCTTTAGTTAGAAACCTTTTTCATTTCTTGCTCTTTTGGTAAACCTTGGTGACAGGCATTCATTGCATGTGTTCCACTGACAATGGAACTGTGTCATGCCAATGACAAATGCAACTGAAGAATAGGATTCATTTAGTTATAAGGAGATTTATGTTTTGGTTCTTCTAGCACGTCTTGCAAAGATTGATGAATACAAAATAAGATAAGTAATTCCTTCTGATGCCAGCCATCACGGATTGCAGTAGAAAAATGACACTTACTTGAATATGCATCACAAATGGCAGGTAAGCCCAATGACATTTCTTCACTCTTATTAACCAAACTCACAGGAGAGGACCCAGTTTTCAAGATGTATGGCCCTGTTCTCCTTCTGGAGCTCAGGGACCACAAAAGTGCTATGGAATCAGCAGTCACAAAAACATTCCTCTTACAAACTCTCAGTGTAGTTATATATATTTTCTGCAAATCAGATTTTAGCATGTTGTTTTGAAAGTTGAACGGTCTTGGATGTTCAGTTAACCCTTTCAAGTACCTCTATTATATTCATTTACAATGGGAAGACAGTGCACTGCCCTAAGAAAATCTTAATCAGGATCATCTAAAAATAACTGTAGTTATCAGGAGTCAAACAACGATACACAAAGATGCATAGCCCAAATAAATTTCACTGATACGATATAATTTGTTATTAAAAATACATGAACACACACTGTAAGGCCAGAAGTAAGCAAGTCAGGGCTTTTCCAAGGTTCCCAGCATTGATAAGTCTAGTTTGTATTACTCGGCTCAGGGCAAAGGTACTTTGTCATCACTATGTCATACGGGTCTTATGACATAGTGAGGGCAAAGGTAGCGCCGGTGCCATTTTGAATATTGGCAATACGGCCCGAGTGCAGGAGGTCGCTCCCGGACCCCCGCTGGACTTTTGGCAAGTCTTGTGGGGGTCATGAGGCCCCCCCAAGCTGGCCAAAAGTCCCTGGGGGTCCAGTGGGCGTCCGGGAGTGATCTCCTGTACTTGTGACGTCGGGTGACAGGAACCAAAATTGCGCCGGCACTACCTTTTTCCCTGTCATATGGTAAGGGCAAAGGGCCACTGGCGCCATTTCTATTAACGCAGCCGTGGCCCAATAGCGGGAGATCATGCCGGGACCCCCCCACTGGACCCCAGGTAATTTAAAACATTTGGGGGAGGTTCGGGAGGGTGGGGGATTTGTTTTAAAGGGTCGGGGTGGGTTTTAGGGTTGTTTTGGTGTGCCGGTTTTCCCGCCAATTTACGATTTGATGATTTTTTAAGAAAAAAAACCATGACGATCAGATTTCCCTCCCCCCCCAGCCAAAATTGATCGTTAAGACGATCGATCACATGATTCACATCCCTAACAGTCAGCATTTACAGGGATATCTTAACACAAAAGAAGTCCCCAGAGCACAAACCTCTTGCTGAAGAGGAACCCTTTCCTCCTCTCTTGAGTAACCTTCACTAAATCTGAATAAATCCTAACAATTTGACCTAAGAAAATAGTATTCATATTCTTAAAATATGATCTCAGAACTGTGCTTAAGTCATAATTGGAAACAAAAAATACCAACAGAATAGCCCTTTCATAAATCTCAGGAGTGGAACTTCCCAGCAAATATCTGCTGACAACTGAATAGACTGATTTTGATGACCTCTTAAATGAGAAGATAATGGAAGAAAATGCATCATATAAAAAGGAGGAATTGCATCTGATGACATATGCAAGACCTTCATTACATTTTTTTTTAAAGGCATTGGTGGCAATTCTCCAGTAACTTTGCAGAAATTCAGCAAAAGTGTAAATTTAAATGTCACTGGTGAGTCTCCAAAAATTCCACTCATCTAGAAAGGGCTGCTCATTCCTGAATCAATGTGGTACGAACAGCTTAGATTTCTGTAGGTTTACTCTCCAGAGAATGTATCATCCTAGAATGTTCCGGCAGCTTTCTCTTGTGCTTCTGAAACAAGGGTTTCATTTTCTCAGTAAGTTGGTTAATTTTGAGAGAGCAATCTTAGAAGGAACTGCTAAATCTAACCAGCAAATCCCAGATGAAATCTAATGTCACTGCTAATGTCACCAAGGAGCTAAGGGACTCACCAAGGTGAAGATCCTGATAGGACTGAGAAATTATCAGAGAAGATAAACCCATAGCTGCCATTTTAGAATCAAAAACTGTTAAAACTGTTGAATGTTGAAAGCTCAAAAGCATCTCTTTAGGTGCTGAAGCTAATGGCAAATGGAATTCTGCCTGAATGTCAGTCCTTCCATGGCATCCTCCTTGATTTCAGTGACCACATCAGTCTGCACCATGTTAGCATTGCTGGGAAGACTCGAGGATCCAGGGAACTGAAAGGCAGTTCATCCTCTGGCGATTCTACTGCTCCTCCAGAGATTATCACAACAGGGATATCAAGATGTAGATTTTTGCCCCTCCCTGGTGAGGTCTCCCCTGCCTCATCACTGTCCCTTTTTGGAGGGGGATTCACTGTACATATCCTGTCAGTGGATTCTAGGTATTTAGTTACAGTAAGGATATCTTTTTGGCCTGTATCCTTTTGGAACTTGTACTCCATGTCAAGCACCTGTGACAGGCTTGGCTCTGTGAGACATTTGAAGACTGGAAGAACTCTACCACAGAAGGGACTGCATTTCACTCTGCTCCTTTGATGAAGGTCATCCTCGCTGGCTGGAATCAGCATGCAGAGGCTGAAGACCAGTGAGCCCATTCTCCCCATGAATGTAGCAAGCACCTCTGATAAAAGAAGTCCAATCTAGAAAGTTTTTTGTATAAGAAAGTATTATCTCTTTTCTTGTGAGGAGATGTTTTCACCATCTCTCCTCACTTGGGAACTTGGCTGGGTCAGCAGGCTTCTACCCACTGATCTTTCAAGCTTAGGAAGCTTGAGATGGCAAGGAAGGTAAGGGGCCTCAGAGGAGAAGATGTGAACCTTCCCTTTCCATTTAGGAGATATCAAAACAATAAATACCAACCAAAGAGAAAGAATAGTCATTTAAGCTCTTGGAACAACTCATGCTGCTATCTTTGTTCCAATCCCCTTGAGATTTTTAAGCATCACCAGTTTCTCCTGAATTGACAGCACCTCTTCATTTTCACTCCCAGACTTTTCTCTGAAGAAAGCCACTTCTTTGATCACAGACTCTCTCTTGGATTCACTCCTGGATTTGATTTTCTTCTTTGGGCCCGTTTTCTGTAGGTCTCACTGCTATTATTGTCTAAAATACTGACATAACCCCTTTTCGGGAGTGGTAACTCCCTCAGGTCACACTTCTAATTTATAACCTTTGGGGCTGCTCCGGCTAGCTGACTTTATTCCATGCTCTATTTCTGATCCCTTGGGAGAGGGGGGGAGATATTCTTTTTACAAGGGGAGATTCTTTTCTATGGCCCAGACAGTGGTGTGTGATCCTGTGTGTGTTTTGTTAGCTGAGGCATCTCCGGGAAGGAGATGCTGTGAAATAATAGCCAGGACCAGAAACTGGGTGTTAAATAATATTTTATTATTTGATTAAAGGCAAAGTCCATATTTAAATACTTGTGCAGTTACTGCTGAATTTGTTACAGGTAGGGTGTCTCACTCTGGATAGGTGTCCTTTCCTTCAGCAAACTGGATGAGCTTCCCATGGTGATGTAAAGGGGGCACTTAAAGCTCTCCCAGTGGCTTATCTGAGACTCTTATGTCAGGTAGGGAAGAGAATCGTTTTACGACGATTAAAATTATCGTCCGATAATTTTAATATCGTCTTAAACCGTTATGAAACACAATACAATAGAGATTCTAACGATTTATCGTTATAAATCGTTAGAATCGTGAGCCGGCACACTAAAACCCGCTAAAACCCACCCGACCCTTTAAATTAAATCCCCCACCCTCCCGAACCCCCCCCCAAATAACTTAAATTACCTGGTGGTCCAGCGGCGGTCCGGAACGGCAGCGGTCCGGAACGGGCTCCTGCTATTGAATCTTGTTGTCTTCAGCCGGCGCCATTTTCCAAAATGGCGCCGAAAAATGGCGGCGGCCATAGACCAACAGGATTCGACGGCAGGAGGTCCTTCCGGACCCCCGCTGGACTTTTGGCAAGTCTTGTGGGGGTCAGGAGGCCCCCCCCAAGCTGGCCAAAAGTTCCTGGAGGTCCAGCGGGGGTCAGGGAGCGATTTCCCGCCGCGAATCGTTTTCCGTACGGAAAATGGCGCCGGCAGGAGATCGACTGCAGGAGGTCGTTCAGCGAGGTGCCGGAACCCTCGCTGAACGACCTCCTGCAGTCGATCTCCTGCCGGCGCCATTTTCCGTACGGAAAACGATTCGCGGCGGGAAATCGCTCCCTGACCCCCGCTGGACCTCCAGGAACTTTTGGCCAGCTTGGGGGGGGCCTCCTGACCCCCACAAGACTTGCCAAAAGTCCAGCGGGGGTCCGGAAGGACCTCCTGCCGTCGAATCCTGTTGGTCTATGGCCGCCGCCATTTTTCGGCGCCATTTTGGAAAATGGCGCCGGCTGAAGACAACAAGATTCAATAACAGGAGCCCGTTCTGGACCGCTGCCGTTCCGGACCGCCGCTGGATCACCAGGTAATTTAAGTTATTTGGGGGGGTTCGGGAGGGTGGGGGATTTAATTTAAAGGGTCGGGGGTGGGTTTTAGCGGGTTTTAACGATTTTAGCGGGTTTTAACGATTTTAACGATTTATCACGATATTTTACCCCCCCCAAATGGCAACAATATGATTCCCTCCCCCTCCCAGCCGAAATCGATCGTTAAGACGATCGAGGACACGATTCACATCTCTAATGTCAGGGGTTTTCTTCTAGCATAGCAAAAATCCTAACTTAGGCTCCAGTGTCTTCCTGAATACCCAGCCCTATATCCTGGTCCTATACTTGTTATAGATCTGGATTGTGTCTCCAGGTTCTTATTTGATTCCTTTAGTTCTTCTGAAAGGTGACTACTTGGGTTGAAAGGTCAGTGGGTAGGAGCCAGCTGACCCAGCCAAGTTCCCAAGTGAGGAGAGGTGGCCAAAACACCTCCTCACAAGAAAAGAGATAATCTTTCTTATACAAAAAGCTTTCTAGATTGGACTTCTTTTGTCAGAGGTGCTTGCTGCATTCATGGGGAGAATGGGCTCACTGGTCTTCAGCCTCTGCATGCTGATTCCAGCCAGCGAGGATGACCTTCATCAAAGGAAAAGAGTGAAATGCAGTCCCTTCTGTGGTAGAGTTCTTCCAGTCTTCAAATGTCTCACAGAGCCAAGCCTGTCACAGGTGCTTGAGACATTCAGGGGATGAAGGGCTCACTGGTCTTCAGACATGGAGTAAAAGTTCCAAAAGGATACAGGCCAAAAAGATATCCTTACTGTAACTAAATACCTAGAATCCACTGACAGGATATGTACAGTGAATCCCCCTCCAAAAAGGGACAGGGATGAGGCAGGGGAGACCTCACCAGGGAGGGGCAAAAATCTACAACTTGATGTCTGCTCTATACTGACTCCAACCACACCTTTAGTCACAAAATGGCTGGTTATAAAGGGCATGAACAACCAATCCAGGCTATCTTAGGTGGAAGAAGGGCAAGAGGGGATGGATAGCTGAAGATGTATAGGAAAAGGGAAATGGAACTAGGGCGTACAGTGACTGGGGGTCTGGTTACACTGAGGACAGGAGAGGAGCAACGCTGCTGACCTGTCATTGTTGCTTCTGCACACAAAAGACTTGCAGTAAATTTGGGGGTTTGGCCAATTTACTGCGGGTCTCGCTGTGGCCATCACTGCCAGAAATACTGGGAAGAGATGAGAAGCCATGTTGCTGATATTACATAGTTGCAGCTACACACAACTGGCTTGCAGAAAGTTGTTTCTAGGCCCTTTCATAGAGCTCACTGAAACTACCATTGCCAGAAATACTGGGAAAAGGAGAAAAGCAATGCTGGTGATCTGCCATGCTTCGGTTGTTTACAAATGGCTTATGAGGAAGTGTTTTATGGTTAATGGATCATGGTCCGAAGACTTCAATTATTTTTCCAGATATTGGATCTCTGGATAAAAAGTGCTCTGCAGTATTGTATATCACATGACTTGACTACTTTTCAATTCTGTGCTTAATGTGTGATGGGAGCATTGACAAAGTCTACTGCTGAAAAAAACCTGCAGCTGCCGACCATAAATACCACTTGATCCCATATGGAAAATAAAATGCTTATATTGCAGGCAAATAATAAGTCAAGCAATCATATTCAGAAAATAAAAGTTCCAGAGTACTGAGTTAAACAAATTTAACTGAAAGTAATTGGCAGTCAGAGATCACAACAAAGATGAAATTTGTAAATAAGAATCAGACTACAGGGGTAGATTTTAAAAAGGTGCATGCGGGTTTACATGTGCACACGCTACCCGGCGCGCAGGCATGCACATGATATAAAATACGGTCGGCACGCGCAAGTGGGTGCACAGTTGTGCATCTTGCGGACACCGAGCCGCGCTGCCTTCCTCCGTTTCCTCCCAAGCCGCTCCGAAATCAGAGCGGCCCGGAAGGGAACTTCCCTTCCCCCTAAGTTAACCTTCCCACCCCACCCCTTCCCTTACCATTCCCCCCCCCCAGCCCTACTCTAAACCCCCCCAAAATGTTTATCCTACCTTTTGCGCCTTCCTCCGGGCAGGTGCAAGTTGCGTGCGCCGGCAGCCTGCTAGCACGCGATCCTCCGACACAGCAGCAATGGCCGCTGTGTCAGAGGCCTCTGGCCCCGCTCCCACCCCACCCCTTTAGTAAAGCCCCAGGACTTACACACGTCCCGGGGCTTTATGCGCATCGCCGGGCCTTTATAAAATAGGCCCGGCACCCAGAAGGCCGATTTACGCGTGTAACCCTTTGAAAATCTGGCCCACATTGTTTTATTAGCAGTTAAACAACTACAACAATATATAAATAAAATAATCTGAGTGTTGTGCTATTAAGGTAATGATACAATATTGCCTGAAATAATGATGTTTATACTATTCATATGGTTAAAAAACTATGTACCATAATAGAATGAGAGTATGCTGAAAATATTTTGGAGAGAATTTAAAAGTAAAAGAATAAAAAGTTAAAGGAAACTTACATTCTTGAAATTTAGCATTAAAAAATGTATGACAAAGTTATTTGCTGACCTCGTCAAATAAAAATAATCATGTCTTATGTAATGCTGATATCAGGTACCTGTCTACCTACCTATTTTTACAAGATAAACAAGCCTACAGATTTCTGCAGAAAGCCCAGGGCATTTGGATTTTCCAGGAAGCTGAAAACAAAAGCTAAAAGGTGTTCTGGGCAAAGTCTGAAAATTGCCCCAAAGAAATACACTAGAAATGTATTAAATTCTTGCCTTGCCAAAGTCAGTTTGTGTTATATCATATATCTGATTTTCCCATACTGGGCATCTGCTAGTGTTCTGTCAAAGCATGAGCCACAGATTTGAAATAATAATTTACCATCTTTTATCGACTGTATAGTCCCAACACCATAAAACATTCCTTGAAAAATGTAACACCTCATGCACATACTTCTCATATATGTTTTCTTCTCCATCCCAAATGCAGGCTGTGTTTCCCTCGACAGGGCTGCTTATTCTATTTTATTTATTTATTTATTTGATTTGATTTATATTCCACCTTTCAGCCACTTCAAAGCAGATTACATTCAAGGGGAAGAATAAAAGAATCTACAAAAATACTCTGTATGAACTCTTTAACGTAACCAAGACATTTGTTCATTATTTCAATGGTAAAATACACTCTCTTTTTTTTTTTTTTAAATCTGTATCACTATTGTGTCATTTATATTTGCCTTAACCATGCAACATTTTGTATGTAGATAAACAAACCTGCAGCTGCAGTAACATTCTCAACTCGGAGACACCATTAGTAACACATTGCATTGTAAATGCATATTCACCTGGTTTTATATTATTTTTTATCATTGAGAAAGTTCAAACATATCAAAGAGGTAAGGATGTTTCTTCTGTTTTTCTTTATTAAGTAAAAGAAAAGAAAAGCTGGATTTACTCCCTTGGCTGCCTTCACCAGTTTGGATTTAACAATGATATATAGTAGAATGCTCAGCTTTTCTGTGAAGACATTTGTATAATATCCCCCTTCCTTCTCTTTGAGTATTGTTACAGGTATATTTATTTTTGTTATACTTACATTGAGATGTGCCTTTTTTCTGTTTTTTCTTATTTTTTGTTAAGGATTAATAAATGCAAATGTGATTGTGGTTCAACACTGCCTTAAGAAATGGATTGGTTCTCTACTTCTGCTTGTTGAGTTGTTTCAGAAGAATGAGAAACATGACAGTTCTGATTGGACATTAGTATCTTTATGACATTTTGACCCAGAATAAAAATCTGTGGATTAACTCTAAGGTGTCACAAAAGGGTTAAGTATACAGAATAATAAATCTAAAATAAAACAATAAATTTTAATAATATTATTAAAAATACTTTTGATTTCAAGAAAATCTTATCACTTAAATAAACAAAAAAATATATATATATATCTTGATATACAAATTGGGGTAGATTTTCAGACGAGCGCGAATAGCCTACTTTTGTTTGCGCTCCAGGCGCAAACAAAAGTACGCTGGATTTTAGTAGATACGCGCGTAGTCGCGCGTATCGGCTAAAATCCTGGATCGGTGCGCGCAAGGCTATCGATTTCGTATAGCCTGCGCGCGCCGAGCCGCGCAGCCTACCCCCGTTCCCTCCTAGGCCGCTCCGAAATCGGAGCGGCCTAGAAGGGAACTTTCCTTTGCCCTCCCCTCACCTTCCCCTCCCTTCCCCTACCTAACCCACCCGCCCGGCCCTGTCTAAACCCCCATCCTACCTTTGTCGGGGGATTTACGCCTCCCGGAGGGAGGCGTAAATCCCCGCGCGCGAGCGGGACTCCTGCGCGCCGGGCCGCGACCTGGGGGCGGGTACGGAGGGCGTGGCCACGCCCCCGGGCCGTAGCCATGCCCCCGTACCCGCCCCCAAAACGCTGCCGACACGCCCCCGAAACGCCGCGACGACCGGGCCCGCCCCCCGACACGCCCCCGACACGCCCCCCTCCGAGAACCCCGGGACTTACGCGAGTCCCGGGGCTCTGCGCGCGCCGGGAGGCCTATGTAAAATAGGCTTCCCGGCGCGCAGGGCCCTGCTCGTGTAATTCCGCCCGGTTTTGGGCGGATTTACGCGAGCAGGGCTCTGAAAATCCGCCCCATTATCAATAAAACAATAATTATAATTACTCCCAAAAATGTTCTGCCCACACTCATAATGCTTGCAGAAATCATTCAAACAAAATTACTGCATAAAACATTCAAGCAAAACAATAATAAAATAAGCACAAAAGTCCACCCAAGCCCCATACACAAAAAATACACACAAATCAATACTAATAAAATAAACCAAATATATACCCACCCCCTCATTAAAAAAATAAACATCCAAAATGTTTCCACCACAATTCAAAAAAACTCAAACCACCTTCCAAAAAAAAGTTATCACAGTATCATCCAAGAGTGCATATTCTGTGATTTGTTCCTTTATCTTTCAAACCAATGGCACTCCAACAAAAGGCACATGTTCCTGCAGCAGCATCTCATTCCACTTGTCAGTGCTCCATTTATAACCTCGTGTTGACCCAATATCTCATGCCCCATAGAAGCATCCCACTTCTAATATCATGTCAGGCCACTGCAGAATGTCACTTATAGTGTCATAGAGCTCAACAGCATTCTAATAGCAACATTGTATCATCCCACAGTACTTACATAGCTCTATATTTCACCTCACACACAAGGCTGCTTCAGGGAAATTAAAAGGCAATAAAATAACATTAACCTAAAGAAGACAAAACATGGAATTCCTCCAACACTACAAAATCCTACCCACTTGCCACAAGTTATCATACACCATCATAGTTTAGAAATGCAAAAACCCACAAAAACCAACTGCTTTAACCTGTCAAACAAAACACATAAATTAGATACAATTATAAAAAAAAATAAATACCCAAATTTACACTTATCAAAGACAAATTTTAAAACATTAAGATGATAAACACAGACCTCAGCAAATACAATCCACAATCAGTAGCAACCCTGCAACTTTTCAAAAAGACACAGAATGCCTCACCATCCTATCACTACTTCTTAAATAGTAACATAGCAGTGCAATTAACCAATAAAGCACCATGCTACATTGCAAGAAATAGTCAACCAATTGTGAAGACCCAACCCAGAGGAAAGGTATAGAATGAATATGACACCATATCAGCACATTCACATCACAAAAATAAACCTAGTTAATTTTAGTGTTCAACCCATGGTGGTTTACCAATTTTAAATGGTAAATCAATTTTTACTCCAGCTAAACTAATTGATGGGAGATATCACCCCCTTGAGGATGCCAAGATAACTGCTGTAAACTTCAAAACTTCAAGTCATGAGGAGAATGATGTTTTTCTATCCAATGTTGTACCAATGGTGCCTCAACACAAGCATTGTTGATTGCTCTGATGTTCAATGATCCTTATCTTCAAGGCGTGAGTGGATTTTTCAACATAAGTCAGCCTACAAGTGCACAAAATAATGTATATCAATTCCGTGACAAACAAGTTGTTAAATATTTCAGTTCATATCTAAGCAAAGTAACAGGATGATAAAACTCTGAAAGGGAAAGTGATGTCACAGGCACTACAAGTCAATCACGGGACATGCCCTCCTCCAGAATTAGGTAAAACCCTATCCTCTAAA
Source organism: Rhinatrema bivittatum (assembly GCF_901001135.1). Classification (NCBI taxonomy): domain Eukaryota; kingdom Metazoa; phylum Chordata; class Amphibia; order Gymnophiona; family Rhinatrematidae; genus Rhinatrema; species Rhinatrema bivittatum. The sequence goes on from NC_042615.1 coordinate 166,414,529, forward strand.
GGAAGAAAAGAGTTTATTATATTATCTCACAAATTCCTAGCTTATTTATAGACAAACAAATGAGGTTTGGAAAAAAATGAAAGCTCTCATAATAAAGACCAATGAGACTTGATAATATGGACCAAACACTGGGAAAATGAAGTATAGAGAAGAAAACAAACAACCCTATCAAAGAGGTAACCACAGCTTTTTTTTCTCAGCAATTAATCATAATTGCAATAACGCACCCATCTATATGCTTTTTTCTTTTTTTTTACAACACTATGTGGATAACCATGTGCCAAGAAGGAATCCCATATCTCTATCTTAAATTTAAAAATCAAGCAGTGGATTCCTTCTTGGCACATGGTTATCCACACAGTGTTATTAAAAAAGCATATAAATGAGTGCATTATTGAAATCATAATTTATCACTGCAAACTTTAAGAGTCTTCAGTGGAGATGTGGGATTCCTTCTTGGCACATGGCTATTCATGTACTGTTGTAAAAAACCCCCAAAAACATATAAACAGGCACATTATTGTAATCATGATTTATTCCTGCAAAAGAAACCAATGGTTACCTCTAATTTGGGCTTTAAAATGAGTTGAGACTCCATATTATAAGTGCAAAGAATTCTGATGTGCATGCTGCATATACAGGTGAATTTTAAAAGCCCAGGAGATATACGCACAAGTCGAGCTGGTGTGCACTGAGTGGATTTTATAAGCTGCCCATTTACGTGCATATCTCCTGTTGTGTGCACAAATAAAAAGTATACAAAAATGGGTGGGGCATGGGCTTGGTCTGGCAGGGCATGGGCATGACAGGGCCTGGCCAAGAGATGAGCACTTAAATACTTATACACACTGGCGTGTGCTGGGGTCCTCTGCTGAATAACTTTACTTCTGCTATGGATGATGTGTAAATTTTAAAACTAAAAAAATTTGGCAAGTCACTGGGGTTTTGTTTTAAGGGTCAGGCTAATGGGAGGCTGGGAGGTTATTAAAATGGCGGGGGGGGGGGGGGGGTAAGGAAGTCCAATCGTTTAAGTGGGTGAACTGGGAATGAACTGGGACAATGGTGAATGGCATCAGTGTGAGTCCCTTGTTAAATTTCTCCACTTACGTGGTAGATACAGGATTTGCGCTTACATGCCTGCATCCATTTAAAATTGAGCATATGTCACATGTCCAGGCTATTTTATAACATGCATGCATATATGCACATATGTTTTAAAATGATCACATCCCTAGGTGTGGGTTGACAAATGTGTCCACATGTGCATCTGTACACCTGTATAAAAGTTACAGTCCATGGGGCAGATTTTCAAAGGGGTAGGCGCGTAAGATACATGCGAACCCCCCAAAAACCTGCCCCAAGTTCCCCCTGCATGGGCCGAGCCTATGTTGAATAGGCTCGGCGGTGCGCGCAAGCCCCGGGATGCTCGTAAGTCCCAGGGCTTTCCTGGGGGGGGCGTTTAAGGGGCATGTCAGGGGGGTGTCACGGTGGCGCATCATTAGGGGGCGGGGCTGCGGGCATGGTTCCGACCCGGTGGCATTTTGGGGGCATGGCCAAGGCCTCCGAAACTGCTCCCGGGCCGGGGAATTGCGCGCTGCCTGCCAGCCCAGCGCGCACAAGTTATGCCTGCCTTGGGCAGGCGTAACTTTGCCAAGAAAGGTAGGGGGGTGTAGATAGGGCTGGGGGGGGTGGGTTAGGGAGGGTAAGGGAGGGGAAGATGCAAGGGGGTAAAAGGAAAGTTCCCTCCGAGGCGCTTCGATTTCGGAGCGGCCTCGGAGGGAACGGAGGCAGGCTGCGTGGCTCGGTGCATGCAGGCTGCCAATCTTGCACAGCCTTGCGCGTGCTGACCTCGGATTTTAAAGCATTTGCGCGGCTACGCACATATCTATTAAAATCTGGCATACTCTTGATCGCGCCTGGTGCATGAACAAAAGTACGCGCGGGCGTACTTTATTAAAATCTACCCCCATATGTATAGAAGAACCCCTACTGCAGATCTCAAAACATGGTCCCGTGTAAGGGTACTTTGGAGAAGCTCAGCTGCAAGCTGCAAGCTAAGATCATTTATTTTATTTTCATATCAAAAATATAAAAACTGAAAATTCAACAGACTGAATTCTTTGCTTAAAGTCCTTTACTAAATACCTATGATTATTTGTAAGGAAAAAGAAGGTTGATTAACCGGAAGTGCCTGTTATGACAGATCACTATCATATAAAACTGTTTTAGATTATGAAAGCATTATCAACTAGTCATTTGAAGGATTTATGTGGTGAGATTTGACTTTTATTCATCATTACTTGACACCTTTCATTTGTGATCAATATATTGTAGCCAAGCAACCACCACTAAAGGGTGTTAAATGATTATTTCAGATCTGTGACTCACGCTTTAATAGAGCACTAGTTGTTCCCAGTGGACTCAGATATATAAAACTCTTCAAAATGACCTTGACATACCAAAATATTACAGGGACAATAACTTTCAATATGGTATGTGTGCCCACATTTGAGTGCATACATCAGCCTGCACCCAGGTACGCGGCCGTTTTATAATATAAGCACGCATATGTGCGCATGTCATAAAATAGCCTGGCTGGGTACACATGTCCGCCAAATTTTAAGTGGGCGCACACGTGTGCGCACAAATCCCCCTTCTACTGCATAAATTGGTGGATTTTACAAAGGGCGCCCCATTCCCAATTTTACCAGTTCATCCCCAGTTCACCCAATTAAGAGAAAGGTCCTCCAACTCCCCTCCCCCCCCCCCCCCCCCAGGTTTGATAGTCTTCACTTTACCCAGATAAACCCAGCCCTTAAAACCCCACAGATCTTCCTATTTTTCTTTAAATGTTAACTTACATGGCATCCATAGCAGAAGTAAAATTAAGTGGCAGGGGGCCTCGGTGCCAGCCTGATCATGTCAGTACTTACAGGCACATCTTAGGTTCAGCCCAGACATACCCATGCCTGCCCACATCCCACCCCTTTTTGAAAACTTTTGAAATGTGTGCGCTGCGGGAGATATGTGCATATCTTACAGGCTTTTAAAAGCTGCTTGGTGCTCACGGGCCTGACTTGTTCGTCCATCCCCTAATTAATGCACACATTGGGCTATTAAAATTCACCTCAAAGTTTATTTCTTTGGCACACTTTTGATTTTTTTTCCTTTACCATCTTTTTCTTTTGTTTTCAGCCTCTTGGTCAGGGTTCCCTTTATTTATTTTGATGTTCATATGCAGTCGCTGTGTGGCTCAGCTAGTTACCTGGATAAAACTACCCCTCTAGTTATACTTTTCATCCATTAAAATAACTACAAATGTTTAGTGATGTCAATTTTACTGTGAATACCTCAGAATGTTTCTATAACACCATCTCCCAAGCCCACCCACCTTCCAAAACTCACCCTGATTCAAAGTGCCTGTCTACAGTGGTGCATACATAGAGAGTGATAGACTGATTCTATACAGAGGTACTCTTTCCCTCCCTCAGTTGTGTGTTGCTGTAACACATTGGGTACTATTGACCCTCATTTTTACCATAAACTCCTCCCAGTGGAATTTGCATTGTGTTATCTATTGCAAATTGATAAATGACTCTGAATGTTTGTTATCTTGAGTACAGCCTCTTCTATTTCCTACCTAATTTTGTTTCAGACAGCAAATCCATGCAAGCATTTCAAAAAAAGAAAGTGTTTTAAAGTAGAATTCACCATAAGTGATAAAGAGCATATGCATGCATTCATAGTCTTCATAACTGTGCTGTCTCTTCACTAATGCTGCTGGTACAGGATACTCAAATTCAGTTCACTCACTGAGGTAAGGAAGTGATATATCCTCAGTTGAAGGTTGAGGATAGTAGACTAAGAAGAAAGGTGGCATTTTGTGGGTGGAGACTGGGCAGAGGGTTGAGAAGAGGAAGAGGAGGGCAGGTTGTTGAAAGAGGGAGATACGAGACTAAATAAATCAAAAGAGGGTGAGGAGATACAGAGAGGAGAGCCAATGAAGGGAATGGAGGACTTAAAGGGTAAAGAGCAAGAGAGAGAGATGACAAGAGGACTGAAACCAGAAAAATAGCCTTTAAACCTAAAATACGACTGAACCTCTAATCCTATATTTAAAAACAAAACTTACAGTCCCTGGTTCTTCACAAAAGTTACATAAATGCTAGGGGTGTGCATTCGTATTGAACATAAATGTAAAACGCTACTTTTTTTTTTTTAACTTAAAAAAGTGATAAGACATAAACGATCGGATTTCCAACTTATTCAACATAGCTATGTTGAATAAGTTGGAAATCGCGATTGTTGATCCAAAATAAAAATTTAAACCCCTCACCTTCCTTAATCCCCCCCCAAAGACTTACCACAACTCCCTGGTGATCCAGCGAGGAGTGAGGACACCATTTCTGAAAGCCTTTCCGAGGAGCACGTGACGTCGGCGCCACGTCGGAGTGACGTGGCGTCACGTGATTCCCCGCGGGTTCGCGCCGGAACGCTCGTTCGGCCCAAAAGGAACTTTTGGCCAGCTTGGGGGGGTCAGGAGGCCCCCCCAAGCTGGCCAAAAGTTCCTTTTGGGCCGAATGAGGGTGCCGGAGGGAACTCGCGGGGAATCACGTGACGCCGCGTCACGCCGACGTCACGTGATTCCCCGCGGGGTCGCTTCCGGGATCCTCGTTCGGCCCAAAAGGAACTTTTGGCCAGCTTGGGGGGGCCTCCTGACACCCCCAAGCTGGCCAAAAGTTCCTTTTGGGCCGAACGAGGATCCCGGAAGCGACCCCGCGGGGAATCACGTGACGTCGGCGCCATGTCGCAGTGACGCGGCGTCACGTGATTCCCCGCGAGTTCCCTCCGGCACCCTCGTTCGGCCCAAAAGGAACTTTTGGCCAGCTTGGGGGTGTCAGGAGGCCCCCCCAAGCTGGCCAAAAGTTCCTTTTGGGCCGAACGAGTGTTCCGGCGCGAACCCGCGGGGAATCACGTGACGCCGCGTCACTCCGACGTAACGCCGACGTCACGTGCTCCTTGCAAAGTTGGTCAGAAATGGCGTCCTGACCCCGCTGGATCACCAGGGAGTTGTGGTAAGTCTTGGGGGGGGGGATTAAGGAGGGTGAGGGGTTTAAATTTTTATTTGCACATATGGACATATACTCAACTCATTGAATTCTGTTTATGTCCATATTGACCGCAAATGTGACCCCCTTTGGACATATGGACATATGAACTTAAACTTTTGCTCTGCACATCCCTAATAAATGCACTTTATGCTTCTTTTCTAGATTGGGCCCTACTTATTGAATATGTTAGTCTCATTAAAATATGCATGATCCTTAGTATCCATTTCCCAATATGCAGAGTCACTTACTATCCATTTCCCAGTGTACAGAGATACCAAATCTGACATAGAGTGGAGAAAAGAAACTAAACATGTTTCTGTTATGAAATGAGTTTAAGTTAAAGTCAAGAGGCTAAAAATGTTGCCCATATTTCAGTCATCCTACTGCCTCACTTATACATGATCAAAATAACTTACATGCACTAACTTTATTACAAACAAGCAGAAAAAGGACAATGAAAGTAAAATTTGCAATCTATAATTTCTTGTGAAACAAATGCATATTTAGAAGGAAGTAACAAAATGTTTTCTGCAGAAGTAATAGAACTGTAACAGATATGGGTTATGTTTGAAAAATCAAACTAAATTAAAATAGGTTATCATGCTCAATGCTAGTTGTACCTTTGTGAGTTCATATTACTTTGATAAGTGTATCCCAATGGGCTGCTCTTTATCCTGAGCCACTGAGTATCTCACAGGCAATAAGAAATTAAAACATTATCTAGATGATTTTCTATTTGTGGGTTAAATGTTGTTGAGTGTCAGAAACTTTTAACAGTTTTTAGGAAATGTGGCTGCATGATTTTAGGGTGCTACATGCTTAAGAGAAAACTGAAGATCCAAAGTCAAAGCTTGTACATTGAGCTACATATCCTGGACATGAAAAGCAAACTAAGGCCTAGATCCATCAAAATGCTGTGAGTGTGAGAGTGAGAGAGACTCTTTATAATGCTCTCAGATAGTAACTCAAGGTGAGGTTATGGTAATGGTCTAGGGTATTTGGGCCAGTTTTACATTCACAGTGAGATGTACAATCAGCACAGTATACATCAGTGAACATTTGATGTGATATGGAATGAGGAAAGATACACAAAGATGAGATTTCTACAATGTACTCTCACCCTATCTTGATAGCACCTAGGTAAAGAGTTCATCAAGCTAGGGTGAGAGTACATTGAGAAAGCTCACCTTGAGTTGCCAGTTGACCCTCCTACAGTGTATAAATAGTTGACTAATAGGTGTGCCACCCCAGAGATGTTCTCTCTCTCTCTCTCACAAACACACATCACTGAAGGCCATGCAATACATAAAGAAAGCAATGTTGGTTTTATTTTGTTTTAATTTAAACTTGTATTTTTAGTCGATTTTATTTTTTTAATTATATTGTAATTTTTTTTATGGATTTTGTTGTGCACTGCACTAACCAGGAGTTTATCCAAAGTGAGCGGTTTATTAGAATGAATAAAAAGGTAAATAAGCAAGCAAATAAACAATGAAAGAAAGAAGTAAAATTGTTCTATTCAAATATGTGCCACCTGTGTTTCATATGAAAAGTCGTATCAGTGTTTATCAGCTGCGTCCTTATCTACAGCAGGTATAGATAATAGGAGTGTGCATTCGTTTTCGACGTATTGTGAATCCGCAACGTATATACCATATTCGTTGTATTCGTAGGGGTTCAGAAACGTATGGTGAACCCCCACGAATACAACGGATCACCAACGAATAGGCCCCCCACCCTCCTGACCCCCCCAAGACTTGCCAAAAGTACCTGGTGGTCCAGCGGGGTTTCTGGAGGGATCTCTTGCACTCAGGCTGTCAGCTGCTGGTATTCAAAATGGCACCAATAGCCCCTGTGACATAGTAAGGGCAAAGGTTATCGGCGCCATTTTGAATACTGGCAGCCGATGACCCGCGTGCAGGATATGGCACCTATAGCCTTTGCCCTTACTATGTCACAGGGGCTATCGGCGCCATTTTGAATACCGGCAGCCGACAGCCTAAGTGCAGGAGATCACTCTAGGAACCCCACTGGATCACCAGGTACTTTTGACAAGTCTTTGGGGGGGGGGTCAGGAGGGGGGGTTCTAAATAAATAACTTTAAAGGGTTTGGATGGGGTTTATTGGGAGGAAAAAATGTATTTTTGACATATGAACGAATCGGGGGCCCCCGAGAACAGATGCAACGGATTTGGGCCCCTACGAATCTGAATCCCGAACGGGACGAATCCGACCCTGCTGCACATCCCTAATAGATAATAATTATTATTTAATTTTTGTGAAAGGGCAATTTGGGATAACTGTATTTCAATGGACAGTTTTTGTGACATGATCACATAATCTACAAGACAAAAGGTGTTTTTTGCAGATGCTTAGAGGAAAAGGTTTTGCTGTTTGTTTGTTTTTTTGAAGATACATAGTGTACTACTGAAGCCTGATCTGAATGATGATCATGTAACCTTCCTAGAATTACTCCACATTATTGTAGCCCTCCACGATTAGGGGTAACAAGCTAAAGAACAAGAAAGTACCATTAATGAGCAATAATATGGCAGTGATAGAAACTATTAATCATATCCCTGGACAAAAGTGGTGGTGGGGGGGAGGGACATATGTGGTCAAGCTCCTACCAGCTGGCCAACATTGTTTTACATGTCACATACAGTATGTCCATGGTGTGATGCCTTTTCCCATTTTAAGTGGTCTACTTTCAGGTCCCTGGTACCAGGCATTGATCCCTTAGAAACATTTGTCCCAATAGCATAGGGGACTCCTTCCCATTCCTTCTGTGAAAACCGCAAGACTTACCCAAGTAAAGGAGCAAGCTCTGTCTCTAGCCGGTCCCATATTATGGAACTCCATGTCCCTTGACCTTAGACTTCAGAGCAATCATAAAGTTTTCAAAACACAGCTCAAAACCTGGCTTTACATACAAGCCTTCAAGAAAGAAAACTGATGTGGGCAATGAAGTAAAAGTTATGCGGCTTAAAGCACCGAATGCCTAATTTTATAATCCTTACTGAATTATTTCAACATTTTTTAACTGTAGGCAACCTTCAGGACATATTGCTATGAAACACTTAATCCCCCTAATAAACGCCTTATTGTTACCGAATACTATTGGCACCACCTATGTAATGTACGACCCATATTTCGTGCCCTATTGTAAACCGTTGTGATGGTGAATAACTTAATGACGGTATATAAAAACTCTTAAATAAATAAATAAATAAATAAATAAATTTCAAAATGACATCCCCACATGCACTTTGTTTTCCACTCACCGAGTCTTGTTTCTTTTCCCTGCAGTAAAACTATGCATGCAATTTTAACTCTGAGGGGAGGGAAATTTCCTAAGCAACTGCTTAGCTACCTGGAAAAATGAATGCTGTCAACTTTCTCTATGAGCACCAGGAGAAGCCACATCAGGCTATTAACATACTTTGAGGCTTTCTTCACTTGGAAGGTTAATGGTTGCTAATTGCAACTTGTTTATTACACGTATTTGTTACTTGCTCTCTAAGGTAGTATTCAGAGCAAGGTAGAGGGTATCAAGTAGTTTATATCTGTATGATAGAGAAGACAAAATAGGTCAGGAATGGTGCAAGGGGAAAAGCTTGAAAAGGTTAAGGAAGTAATATAGTGCATATAATACAGCCCAATATACACTACAGTGAAAATTATCCATAGTACAGAAAGGGGTCGATTTTAAAAAACATACACGGGTGTCCATGTGCGCGCAGTTTCCAGTGCGCCACATGGCATGTGCATGTTATAAAATATGATTCCCATGTGCACATGCATGCCAGATTTTAATGTCAGCACACACATCTGCGGGCAGGTGGCCTCTCCTGCGCGCAATAGGGAGGGATTTTAAAAACATACACATGGCGACGCAATAGGGCCTTCTCCAAGTCCCTACAAGTCCACTCCAATTAAGGAGTGCACTGGGAGGGAACTTCCCTATCCCTCTAACTACCCTTACTACCTTTTCCCCTCTCCTCCCTGAACCCTAACTAGGCTAAATTTTTGTTTTAATTCTTACTGCTTCTTTCCTTACTGGTACTGCAACTGTATTGAATGGAACGATAGAGATCTAGTGGAGTCTATGGCATTGTAGCAATAAGTAAATTGGGCAAACTAGATGAGCCTTAAGGTCCTGATCTGACTTCAAATGTTATGCTTCTAAATACAGCAAGAAAACAAAGAGCAAAGAATTTGCGACCCTGTCGAAACTAACAAAAATACAAAAGGTATCGCCACACATATAAACTTATCACACCGTGTGTGTCAGAATAAATTAGAACTGTAATTTGAAATAATAATTTAAAGGGAACAGGACTGCATCAGCAAGCCTTTGACAACGTGCACAACAACTGTATTGCGCCGTCCGGTCTTTTCAATCTTTTGCAGCCTGTGTTTTCCAAAGTGTTCAAAAGCCCACAGTGAATATCTCTCAATGGGGCAATGCAGGATTCAAAGCAAGTGTTCAAAAGCCCACAGTGAATTTCTCTCAATGGGGCAATGCAGGATTCAAAGCCGATATCTCTAGCAGCAGTTTCCGATGTGCAACATGTTCTAAAGTTGAAATGCTTTAGTAGGACGACAAAATAAATTCATATCTCAAACACTCTATTAAATTCCATTCATACACAAAACATCATGACGATGTGTTCTCATGAACAGTGTTTGAGATGCCGACTCGACAGCGGCCGTGTTTCGCAGCCTACCGGCTGCTTCTTCAGGAGTCTGATTTCTAAACAAGAAATAGATACAACATAACACATAATCAGCATGTATCTCTTAATAGGAAACTGATACTTAACTGGCAACGGTGCGATCACCTCTTGAAAATAGGACCAAAGTCTCAAATCATCCTTTCCAGCAAACGCCGAGCTAGAGACCGCATCAAACTAGCCTGACTGATTAAATAGCCCGCTCTTTTGCGGACGTCATGACGTCATCAATGACGTCCTCGATCGTCACAATGTGTTTAGTCAAAACTGAAAAAAACTGAAAAAAACCATCATAAGAATACATTATATTCCAAAGTGTTATTAAGACCCTGAGGATGGACAGTGTTTAGTCGGTGGATCCATTTTTGTTCAGCTTGAAGCAGTTTTTTGTCAAAATCTCCGCCTCGCCAGGATGGAATCAGCTGTTCTAGTATGCAGACCCTTAGATCCTCAAAAGTATGAGTGAAATCTATACAGTGAGTAACCAAAGGCGCAGTGATTCTGTGCATGTTAATACATGATCGGTGTTCAATTAGTCGAGTTTTTAAGGTTCTCTTCGTTTTGCCAATGTAGCATAATCGACAGGGACATTGTATAATGTATATAACTCCTGAAGATACACAGGTGGTGTTGTGATGTAAATAAATGTTAATGTTTAGTGTTGAAAAATATAGAACACTAGTTTCTATCATCACTGAACAGACAGTACAGGAACCACATTTTGAATGTGAGCCCGATTGGTGGGAAAAATCACGGACCGTGGAATCTGAATGCACCAGCTGATCTTTTAAGTTGGTTCCTCGAGTGTACGCAAATCTAGGACTGTTTTGGAATTCGGAATGTAGTTGTAAGATGTTCCAATTGTGGGAAATGATCGACTTGATTTTCGCTGACATTGAAGAGAAAGGTAAAATGCATGTAAGAGAATCATTAGAATCCTCGGGTCGTGGTAAAAATAGCCATTCACGGTGAGTGTATTTAGCTCGTAAATAAGCCTTTTTTATACATTTGGATGGATAACCTCTTTGAAGGAATCTGGACCACAAATCTTTTGCTTGATGTTGATATTCAGAGAGAGTAGTACATAAACGCCTAAGCCTAAAAAATTGGCTTGTAGGTAAGCTTTCTTTTACTGGTCTGGGATGGGCACTGGAAAAATGTAACAGGGTATTACTTGCAACTGGTTTCCGAAATAAAGTGGTTTCAAAACCTGTGCTGGTTTTAGAGATATGAATGTCCAAAAAATCAATACATGCGTGATGTATTGAAGCCGTGAATCTTAGATGATGGTTACAATTATTGAGCCAAGTTATAAATTCATGGAGATCTTCAATAGGTCCTGTCCAAAGTAAAAAAATATCATCAATATATCTTCTCCATACAGGTATATATTGACTGAAAGGATTATTTGTGTGAATCCAGTTGTCTTCAAAATGTCCCATATACAGATTGGCTATATCTGGGGCCATCGTGGCACCCATAGCGGTGCCACAAATCTGTTGATAATATGTGCCCTCCCATGCAAAAATTTTTTTTGTTAAAGCTAACCGTGTAAGAGCTTCCAAAAAAAATGAGGGAATCCGGTGTGGTCGGGGTCTCAGTTCAAAAAAAGAGGTGGCAATTTCAATTGCTTGTTCCTGGGGAATGTTTGTATATAATGCTTCCACGTCTAAGGTGACCAACAAAGTGGATGAAAGGTCTATTTGATCATCATGGTATTCTTCAAGAAATTGTATAAGATGTTGAGAGTCACGTATATGGGATAGGAATCAATGCCCTTTTTGTGGATTACAAACTGGTTAAAAGACAGGAAACAGAGAGTAGGATTAAATGATCAATTTTCTCAGTGGAGTGCCTCAAGGATCTGTACTTGGACCGGTGCTTTTCAATATATTTATAAATGATCTGGAAAGGAATTTGACGAGTGAGGTTATCAAATTTGCAGATAATGCAAAATTATTCAGAGTAGTTAAATCACAAGTGGATTGTGATAAATTGCAGGAGGACCATGTGAGACCGGAAGATTGGGCATCCAATAGCAGATGAAATTTAATGTGGACAAGTGCAAGGTGTTGCAAATAGGGAAAAATAACCCATGCAGAAGTTACATGATGTTAGGCTCCATATTAGGAAGTACCACCCAAGAAAAAGATCTAGGCATCATAGTGGATAATACATTGAAATCATCAAGCTGCCTAGCAACAAAGTACCTAGGTAATTTCTCTTGGAAAATTTACTAACAATTAAGTGGGTATTTCCATACTTTATCTCTGCTCTATCTGAGGATGGGCTTAAGCAGGGGCATACAAAATAATTATACTTGGATATGGATTTCTGGATCAATGTACTAGTAAGCATTGGGGTAGATTTTAATAAAGTACGCCCGCGCGTACTTTTGTTCGTGCACCAGGCGTGAACAAGAGTACGCTGGATTTTAATAGATACGCGTAGCTGTGCGTAGCCGCATGTAAACTTTAAAATCTGGGGTCTTCGAGCGCAAGGCTCTGCAAAATCAGCAGCCTGCGCATGCTGAGCCGTGCAGCCTGCCTCTGTTCCCTCTGAGGCCGCTCCGAAATCAGAGCGGTCTCGGAGGGAACTTTCCTTCTACCCCCTGCACCTTCCCCTCCCTTCCCCTACCTAACCCACCCCCCCAACCCTATCTAAACACCCCTACCTTTGTTGGAAGAGTTATGCCTGCCCGAGGCAGGCGTAACTCGCACACGCCAGCTGTGCAATTCCCCGGCCTGGGAGCAGTTTCGGAGGCCTCGACCATGCCCCCGAAATGCCCCTGGGCCGGAACCATGCCCACGGCCCCGCCCACGGATGATGCGCCTCCATGACATGCCCCCTACACGCCCCCTAGCAAAGCCCCGGGACTTATGCGCGTCCCGGGGCTTGTGTGCGCCGCCGAGCCTATTCAACATAGGTTCGGTGTGCGCAGGGGGAGGTTGGGGAAGGTTTTCAGGGGGCACACGCGTATCTTACGTACGTACCCCTTTGAAACTCTGCTCCATTATCTCCATACATAAAATAGGATGGGCATTTCAATGTGTTTCTGCATCTCAATGAATGTCCTTTCCAATGTGCTGACCCCCGGCAGGGAGATGAATGCAAGATAGCAGGAAAAGGACCATGAAATGAATGGGGTTTTTAAGACTAGGATATCCAACATGCTGCTGGGGATCTAACAGGAACTGTAGATTCCCAAGAGAAAATTCCTAGAATGACTGAAGCTCTAGCTACTCTGATAGTCTTCCTCTTCATTCTCCATTTTTTTCTGGTTGGACCAGCTCTTTCTTTGTTCTATTCCTTCTCATCAGATGCAGCTCCTCAGTGGATATAGACTTCCCTGTTTAAATGTCCTAGGACACAGCAAACAAAGGTATTCTGTGTCTGTTTTGACTAGTATATGAAGATAATAACAAAATGTAAGTGTAAATGAATCCAAGGACAGATGAAGTGGAACCCTGGACTACTGCCACCCCAAACTCTACTTTTGCTTGAAAGCCACAGTGACGTTGGCCAGGGAAAGACACAAATCTAACAGGGTCATTTATCATTTTGCTTTAGGGCCTTAACGCTCGCGATAATGCCCTAATGTACATATTAAATAATAACTACACCTTTTTAAATCCAGGCCTAAGTTTGTAAGCTGTGACTGACTTGTTTCCTCTGTAGTGGGGTAATACTAATCTCTTGGTCTGTAGGTAGAAATTTGTCCTGCTTTGGTCCAGGTATATTCCTCTACCATTCTGCTGATGCAGTTGGGTGTAGAGGAGGGGTTGTCCTCCATTATTTGGGCTACCATGTTTGGCAATACAGGACATCTTCACTTTTAGCTGTGCAGGATCTAAATCATATGGTGTTTGGCTGCTTTTACTGCACTTTAAAACATCTACACCTCAATATGTTGCAAATTTGCATTAATAAGTTCCAGAATTTAAGGTTTCCAATTTCATTTTAAAGTGTTCTTTGAAAACCTTTGTCAAAATACTGACTATAAAATAAATAAATAAATATATATATATATATAAATAAATAAATATAAATAAATATATAAATATATGTATATATATAGATATATATATATATATATATATACACATATATATATATATATATATATATATACACATATATATATATATATATATATATATATATATATATATATAAAAGCATCCCAACACAAATAATGATACCAATACAATTATCCAGCATACTGTATATGGAGGTGGTGTGCACATAACTGACTGAGTCATCTTTCTTCTGAGTATATTTCTCTGGTATGAAGAGGCGTACAGTCTATTTCCAAGATTTTAAATCAGTGGAAATTATAATGTATGCCACAAGAGATAAATAATTCACCATTGTTTTATCCCAGGAGTTGGGTTGTGAGCTATGAAAAAGCCTTTTAAAATTAACAATCACAGTTGGATATATAGTAAAAATTGTTGCAATGAGGGTGCTGACCATTTTATTTTTTAACAGCAAGCAGTTTACTTAAAAGACAGTCATATTGTCAAATAAATTATTACCGGAGGAGGAGGTGAGAGGGAGCTCTGTTGATGGGCTGCAATTACTTTTCCCAGTGATTTCTTCTTCTTAACAATCAACAGCCCTACCTGAGTCCGCAAAGCTCCTTCCTGGATCGCTGACGTCAATGGAGGCGGGACTTCCGGGATTAATAAAATTGGTCACCCAGCAGAGCTGCCCTTGAGGAGGAGGCGAGAGGGAGCTCTGTTGAGGGGCTGCAATTGCTTTCGCAGTGATTTCTTCTTTTTAACAATCAACAGCCCTACCTGAGTCCGCGAAGCTCCTTCCTGGATCGCTGATGTCAACAGAGGCGGGACTTCCGGGATTAATAAAATCGAACGCCCTGCGGTGCGGCGCCGAAGCCGCACGTGCCAAAGGGGCGCACGGCTTTGTTCAGGAAAAAGCTAGGAAAATCATCTTGTCTGGTAAAGCTTTCGTGAATATTTGGACATTAAATGTGAGTACCAATAGAGCTACCCTCCCTCATATTCCTCCAATTCATGAAGTTATAAATATTTAAACTGAGTATTGGGTTAGGAAGGAACAAAGGGGAGTTAATTCTTTCTAGTCTATAAATGCCTCATACTAAACGCAAGGCCAAAATCAGGGAGATGCAGACATCATCCCCTGTATCTTTGGCCTTGCAATCTCGGATACCTTCCTTTTTTGCCCCTGCAGCAGGAATGGAACCGGTGAGACAGGTCGCTGGAAGTGACATAGAGCAAGTGTCATCTTCCCTGACTGAAACTTCTTTAAGTCCTGGTGCCCCTACCATTCCTCCTCCACCAGTACAATCTTGTTTTTAAGCTGTGGGAATTCAAGACCTTTCTCAAGTAAATGGAGAAGGAACCCTAACCACAACGAGGGAAGTTGAATCAAAAGTACCCGAAACCTATTTGCAGTTGAATAAACCTGCAACAATCACCATGGATACACTTTGGGATGCTATTAAAGCGTTAGAACTTGCGGTGATTAATTTATCTAGAATAACATCAGATTTCAATCAGAGATTTAAAAATATCGAACTATCTATATCTAATTCTGAAGCTAAAAATCAACAACTGAAAAAGCGTCTCGATAAATTGGAAACCTGGCAACAGACATTTGCCAGAGCTGAAATAATATACGACAAGAAATTGGAAGCTTTGGAAAATTCTTTTTCATGGTGGGAAAATATGGATGAATCCTGATTTATCGAAGCAATCTCAGGATAGGAGAAAAAGATTCTTAGCATTGATCAGAATTAGAAAGAAAAGGTGGTAGAATGTTGCTGAAATATCCCTATAAATGTGAAGTTCAATTTCAGCAACAGAAGTATATCTTCTTTGAGGTTTCACAGTTAAGGATTTTTCTTGACTCACACCCTCAAGAGTTTGTGTCAGGGGAAGTAGAGGCTAGTTAGAGAGAATCCTGCTATAATACTCAGGGGCGGATTTTAAGAGCCCTGCTCGCGTAAATCCGCCCGGATTTACATGAGCAGGGCCCTGCGCGCCGGTGCGCCTATTTTACATAGGCCTACCGGCGCGCGCAGAGCCCCGGGACTCGCGTAAGTCCCGGGGTTCTCCAAGGGGGGCGTGTCGGGGGGCGGTCCCGGTCGTCGCGGCATTTTCGGGGCGTGTCGGCAGCATTGTGGGGGCGGGTACGGGGCGTGGCTACGGCCCGGGGCGGTCCGGGGGCGTGGCCGCACCCTCCATACCCGCCCCCAGGTCGCGGCCCGGCGCGCAGGAGGCCCGCTGACGCGCGGGGATTTACGCCTCCCTCCGGGAGGCGTAAATCCCCGGAGAAAGGTAAGGGGGGGTGTAGACAGGGCCGGGCGGGTGGGTTAGGTAGAGGAAGGGAGGGGAAGGTGAGGGGAGGGCGTTAGAGGATTCCCTCCAAGGCCGCTCCGATTTCGGAGCGGCCTTGGAGGGAACGGGGGTAGGCTGCGCGGCTCGGCGCGCGCCGGCTATACAAAATCGATAGCCTTGCGCGCGCCGATCCAGGTTTTTAGCAGATACGTGCGGCTCCGCGCGTATCTACTAAAATCCAGCGTACTTTTGTTTGCGCCTGGAGTGCAAACAAAAGTAGGCCTATTCGCGGAGTCTGAAAATCCGCCCCTCAGTATCAGTTGTTCACCTGGAAGAAGAGTTTCTCTCTTTCTTTCAGGTATTGTCTTCTCAAATGGCTCTATTAATATTAACTTCATGATTTATTACTTTTATTTACTTTGAGTGAGTTCAGGACAGGAATAATGATTGAAGAAAAAAAAACTTAGGGGCGGATTTTAAGAGCCCTGCTCGCGTAAATCCGCCCGGATTTACGCGAGCAGGGCCCTGCGCGCCGGTGCGCCTATTTTACATAGGCCTACCGGCGCGCGCAGAGCCCCGGGACTCGCGTAAGTCCCGGGTTCTCCGAGGGGGGCGTGTCGGGGGCGTGTCGGGGGGCGGTCTCGGTCGTCGCGGCGTTTTCGGGGCGTGTCGGCAGCGTTTTGGGGGCGGGTGCGGGGGCGTGGCTACGGCCCGGGGCGGTCCGGGGGCGTGGCCGCGCCCTCTGTACCCGCCCCCAGGTCGCGGCCCGGCGCGCAAGAGGCCCGCTGGCGCGCGGGGATTCCCCGACAAAGGTAAGGTGGGGGCTTAGACAGGGCCGGGTGGGTGGGTTAGGTAGGGGAAGGGAGGGGAAGGTGAGGGGAGGGCAAAAGGAAGTTCCCTCCGAGGCCGCTCCGATTTCGGAGCGGCCTCGGAGGGAACGGGGGTAGGCTGCGCGGCTCGGCGCGCGCCGGCTATACAAAATCCATAGCCTTGCGCGTGCCGATCCAGGTTTTTAGCAGATACGCGCGGCTCCGCGTGTATCTACTAAAATCCAGTGTACTTTTGTTTGCGCCTGGAGCGCAAACAAAAGTAGGCCTATTCGCGGAGTATGAAAATCCGCCCCTTATTGTTTAAACAATGTATGTATCCCTAACCTGTATTCATGATAATGGATTAATGATTGTAAATGGAAATGTATAAATAAAAAATTTAAACAAATACATAAATACATTATTACCAAGTGATCTTCTGCATTTTAATATTTAACCATTTAAATATATAAGAAATGATCAATAAACACAATTATGATACACACCTAACTCCCTTTCTGTAAAAGTTTTGTTATGTACCATGAAGTAAGATTTAAGACCAGCACACGTGAGGAAATGTGCACGTTTGCCGGCGTGTGCACATGGATGTGCTGATTTTCTAACATATGTGTTATAAAATCGGCTATCTGCATGTGCACAAGATTTTATATCGACACGTGCATGTGCACACAAACTCCATCTGGAGCGCTTGTGGTGGGAATTTTAGTAGGTATGTGTGGCGACGCAATAGGTCTTTTTCCCAGTTCACTCCCAGTCTGCCCCAGTAAAGAAAAGAACTTCCTAAACCCCTAGCTATTTTGGTCTTCCATTTACCCTTTAGCCCTGAGCCTTAAAACCCTGCTGACTAGACTCAATATTTTAAACGACTTACATGCTGTCCATGACAGAAATTACACGGTAGGGACACCCAGCACGCGCTTGTGCAGGTAGTTACTTATGCACTGTCTTCATGGTGCAGTCCTGGCCTGCCCATGTTTCGCTTATGCCCTGTCCAGACCCCGCCCACGCCCCATCCCTTTTTCAGAAACATTTTTTTATGAGCGTACCAGGAGATATGCGCATACCTGTGTGGGTTTTAAAATCCATGCAGCGTGCGCCAGGCTGAGTCATGCATGTATCTCCCGGCTTTGACACACGTAGGGCTTTTAAAATCGACCAGTATCTGTTTCAGAGGATTTTCTGTTATTCAATCTATATTTCTTGATCTGGTCTTTGGTTGGTATGATTGTAGTTTATTTCCATTATTTATTTCTTCTGTTTACTCCTGCCCTTTTTTTGAATCAATAATATTTGTTTGTGCTGCCAAACCTCAGAAAACAATAATCTTCCATCTCAATGGTCTGTATATGATTAATAATACATGTGTATTAATACTTTTCAATCATTTAATGAAGTATCATTGTCATGTAGCTATGCTTATTACTTTATATGTGTTTGTGGGGGGTTTTAAATAAAATTTAATAAGGGATAAATATATTAAAGAATAGGGTAGAGATTTTTTTATCTGGCTGTATCACATTCATTCTATAGGGACAATATCAGAATGCCAAATTGGTTCAGCCATTTTTGGCTCTTCTGGTGCCCAAAGTGTGACTACAGATATACATGTTTAAAATAATTTGTAGAACAGTGACTTTGTGAAATTTCTGTTTATCCATAGTATATAAGCAGTTGGCATTTCAGATACCCAATTTTGTTTTATTGGCAACCCAATTTGTGATGTCACAATTTATCTTACTGCCTGAGATCAGGCATATGAATGTTCTAAGAATTTAGATTAGAACAACTATGTGTAAAGAGATTGAATTGAATTGTATAAGATATATATTAATATATTGATATGTACTGTAATATGCAGAGTAGAAATGCTCCAGAAGTAGAACTGGGTTTGTAAAATGTTTATTATCTGTAAATAAGCCAAAATGTCAACCTTTACAAGTCCTAAATGTTACTGGCAATAGTCATGGGTGTGTACTGTATTTGTTCCAAAATCTATACAATTCTGGAACGTCTCAGGGCAGACCAGGGCAATATGTAATAGAGCAGACACAGTTCCTTCTAAATATATACAGTCAATTATTAGCTCTAGAAAACGATACCTTCATTGCCTTTTTTAAATTTTATCTGTGGTCTTCATCTGTTCATAAAGAATTGTATTTTGCAGCTTTCAATTATTTCTTTTTACTGAGTGGTAATGTATTTTTGTAGAAATCCATGCCTCTCATATATACATCTTTGCTGTTATCAATACATAGTTAGTCCTCTGATAATACAAATGATTTTTATATCTGAGCATTTAAAGCAGTTTCTGGCTCTGTAATAATATTTCCATCAGTTGTAAATGATTTAATAGGAACACGTTTATGAATTTTTCCCCCATAAGACTTCCTTGCTGCAAAAATCTTTAGGATTTTCTTTGTGATCAATTTTACATTCTGTAACTCAATCTAGCTGAAACATTCCCTTTTGTATAAGGCTAGATTCCCCTAAAGCTTTTTATTATATCCATAAGGTTTATAATTTAAAAAGTTGCAACTATTTCTAACAAAATAAAATGTTTATCATAACAAAATCAAAGGTATTTATGTTATCTATTGTTCTTAATGTTTTTGCATTTATATAGTCATCTGGGGGCCAAGGCCTCATCGGTGTTTTGTCAATCCCCAGATTCAGTACAGCAAATAATGACACAAAATGGTGTTTTGGATAATACAAGGGTCACAACTTTACAGAACATCCAAATCAACCTGAGCCAAAACAGGACAGGGGGATACAGCCTGCAACATCCTGCATATGGAAGGAGAATGGGGCTTCCTGAACATTACATTTTATAATATGGCATGTTTGATGTGATTGTTGCAGGATTGGTTATGGAACAGTAATTATTATTTAGGTACAATATGGAGAGATCTCTCCTTCTAGGAGATACATGTAAGATCTTTCAAACACTAAAGAAGAAATGTCTAGGTTCAAACATAATTATAATACAAATAACAATTGAAATAACAAATGCATACCAGATTAGAATCAAACTAAACATTAAATTCAGAGGTAGAGCATATATGCAGATCTGGTTAGAGACATGGGGTAGATTGTACTAGTCATCTAGGTTGTAGTAGTACATATAGTAGATCATAAAAGGACAAATTTACAAAACTGAGCAGTAAAAATGATGAGATAAGTACAAATGCATATATGATAAGGCAAGCACTTAAGTTCTGAGATAGTAAGACTATAATAACTAGGATTCCTCCATGGTGGTGGAGGTTGAAGGCTCATCATCAGAAAGATCTGGCAATCAGGTAGTAGAAGAGAAAATCTCTGATATGGAATACAGAGGCAGTCCTGGCTGAGCAGCCCAACCTTGATTTTCTCATAGATGGTAAGAGGTCTCAAGGCATAGGGATAGCAGTATTTTGTTCTATATTTTGGAGGCATAGCAGCTGAATGCATGAAGTTAATCTGGCCAAAGGCAACAAAGGTGAGAAAAAAAGGGCCATTTGTCAGGATTGAAGTTCCCTTGTGGGAGTGTAGGAAAATAGAAGCTGGAAGAGATATTCGGAGTAGTTGATTCATGTATTTAAAGAAAAAACAGAGTTATGAATTTTATTCTGCTTTTGACCAGAGGTCAGTTTAACTGTCACAAGATAGGTTTTATATAGTCAGTTGCTTTGACTTGTACCAAAGTATAGCAGCTGTACTTGGTAAAAGTTGGGGATGTTAAAAGTTATATTTATTTACATCACTTATTACCCACACCCTTTAAAGTTCAGGGTATGGTACATAAAAACACATAAAATCAGGTACAAACTAAACATATAAAGTTAAAATAAATAATAGACTAACACACAAACATAGCTGGAATAGGGGGAGCAAAATACAAGGATAAAGAATCGACTGGAAATCAGAGACTAATAAAGCATAGGGGAGTCAGATAATAAGGGTTTGAGAGCTCAGGAGATTAATGGTCAGGTGGTTTGAAAGCAGTGAGGAATAAAAATATCTTAAGAGGTTTTTTTTTTTAATTCTTTAGGATCTTCAATACTGCAAACAAAGTTGTACGGGGAGGGAGTTCCAGAAAACTGGGCCAGCTATTGAAAAGGCTCCTTCGCACATAGGTGCCAGGCGAACTTACCGTGGGGAAATAATATCTAGAAGGTATTGACTAGATTAATGAAGGGTTCTAATGGAAGTGTACAGCCTTAGCATGGATCTTAACAAGGGGGTGATAATGTTGGTAAAAGGTTATGAATGATGGTGGCTATATTGTGAGAAGCTGCTAAACAGAGAAATATAATAATTAATGTATAAAGCCCTACTGGGTCTTTACTAAGAGGAGTATACCATTTGGTTGGATGTAGCTCCTCCATGAGGGATGGCTTCAAAGGTGGAGTTCCAGTTCTATATAAAATAGTGACAGCATTTTGAAGTGTGGATCGATTGGTTAGCCCTTACAGCAGGCGGTATGTTCCTGTTCTTGTTTCTAGGTTTGTTGTGTTTTCTTTTGGGAAAGGACCCTTAGGCCTCATAGAAGGAGAATTGGAATGGGAGAAAAGTTGCCTTTTCTCACATTTAGAGATGCCAGGTTCTGTCCTTTTTTTTATTAGATTAAGAAAATTGTATGCACTCTTCCTTCTTCCTTTTTGATTGTATTTTGAAACTGATTTTAATTTTTTTTATTTACCTGAGTTTGCCAAAATCCATGGATATCATGAAGGAGGGAGTCTCTAAAACCAGGAGATTTGATGACTCCTTTGCAGGTCATTGAAATAATGAATTTCCATTCATTCCTTGGAGGAGAGGAAGTTGGAATTCAAAGAAGTCCAGTGGCACCCATCTAGTGTTAACCATTAATTCATTATCTGGATATTGAAAAGAGAAATGGAGAGATACCTTTCAGTTGTCATGAAGGGCAGTGAGGGGAATGGATAAGAAGTAAAAAGTTAATTCTGTACATTTGGAAAAAAGGTATGAGACTTGGGACTTTAATTTATATCATCTAAATTGGGTTTGTTCATTAGGGATGTGTAAAGGGACCGCATACATTGTATTCGGTATTCGTATTCGTCAGGGGGCAGATATGTCGCATTCGGCAAGGGGGGCCCCCGATACATTCATGTGTCCATTCTTATTCATTTCCCAGCTAAAATTTAATTAACTACAACCCACCACACCCTCCTGACTCCCCCGACTGGTGGTCCAGCGGGGGGTCCGGGAGCCATCTACTGCACTCACACTGTTGGCTGCCGATATTCAAAATGGCACGATAGCCTTTGACCATACTATGTCACAGGGGCTACCAGTGTCATTGGTCAGCCCCTGTGACATAGTGAGGGCAAAGGCTATCAGCGCCATTTTGAATAATGGCAGCCGACAGCCCGAGTGGAGGAGGTCACTCCTGGACCCCTGCTGGACCACCAGGGACTTTTGTCAAGTCTTGGGGACCATCCTGACCCCCACAAGACTTGCCAAAAGTCCCTGGTGGTCCAGCGGGGGTCTGGGAGTGACCTCCTGCACTCGGGCCGTCGGCTGCCAGTATTCAAAAAGGCGCCGATAGCCTTTGCCCTCACTATGTCACAGTATTTAATAAGTTGTTAGGGATAATATAAGGATGCAGGGAGGAGTCTAATGAGGGGGGGCCTGGGTAACGGGTGGGGGGGAAGAAGTAATGGGGGATAACTGTAAAGAACACTGAATAATATAAAGTGGGAAAAGCTTGGGTGGGATGAAATAAAGGTTCCGGGGGGGGGGGGGGGGAGACTAGAGGATGAGCAGGGAGATAGGGGTGATGGGGGGAGAAAGGAGACAACTAGGGAGAGGAATATTTCACTATATACAGGATACGTTGGGGGAAAAGAGACATTCTCTATTCTGGGTATGCCTGTTTAAAGAGCCAAGTCTTTAGTTTTTTCTTAAATTTTTGGGTACAAGGCTCTAAGCCAGAGCTTTCCAAACTTTTCATGTTGGTGACACACTTTTTAGACAAACATAATTTCGGACACAGTAATTCAGTCTACTAGCAAACCAGAGGTTAAAGGTTAAACGAACAAAATGTATTTCGACAATTTACGTATGTTTCCTTAAATATATACATAATAAAATGTTTCACGACACAACCTATCTTGTGAAAACCTTTCATTTATATTAAAAATATATAATATTCCAAGATTAATGTTATTGTTATAATTTATGAATAACAATAATAAAACAAAGTTATTGTGTTATTCAATTTACCTCTTTAATGAGATATATGAGCTTGATGGGATGAACACAGCTTTTGAATATTTGGTGTTAATAAAGTCCAAAGGGTCTTCTGCGTAATTTTAAAAAGCTGGCCAGTTTCACACTATAAAATTATTGATAGCCTCATTCAACTAATTATATATGGCTATGAGAGTGAAGTCTGGAATTTATAGGAAGGGACAGAATGTCAATATAAATCCTGCACCTCCAGTTCTGTAACTCTGTGCATCCACTGAAATTCCCCCAAACAATGGAGCTTGAATGTTTCCCTTACAGCTCATCATACTGAAAGATATTTTCAAATGCTGGTGTCACCTCACAGTAACAGCAGCACAAACACCTTCCACTGCAGGCACATTGTAAACTAAAATAAAACCTCGTAAAAAAGACACTCAAAATCTATACTGCAATCCCATTGTAACATAACAGTAATAACACCAAGGACTCAAACAACAATAACCCTACCTGTGAAAAAGCAAGGGTAAATATTACACTGGGTCCTAGAATACCAATACACCTACTGAGGAAACAAAACAAACCAGATTGCTATAGATCCCTATGCTAGCAGAATCTCTCATAATGGTCACACACACAGAGCAGAGACAGACCCTCACCAAATACAGAATACAAAATAAAGGAGCACAAATTAGACAAAAACTGAAATGGAAACCCCAAGAAGCCAGACTCTGTGTATTAACAATGGAAAAATAGAACCACCATTCCTCATAAAACAAATAAAATCAAGAAACATAAATCATCAGTTATAATAGTAAAACCATACTAATAAAAGAATATTTTAAAACTACTGATACATAGAATTTCTATTAATTAAAATCATATACATTTTTTACAATTTCCCAAACACCAATAAAATATTTCAAAACAGCACATATATCAAATAACACCCAATAATTAAAACTAATAAGGATTTTAAAAAGCCCCTGCTGTCCATACGTGGGAGCTCTTGATTTCCAGTCACCCTGATATTGTCCAGGATTAGGAGGTTATCCTCTCTCACACAGACTCACATGTCCATTCTCTCTCACACATACACTGTCACATACATACACATTCATGCTCTTATACCCACCATAACCTCTCGCTCTCACAGACACTGACACACTCTCAGGCTCTCTCCCCCTCCACACACACCCCCCACACAAACTCTTACTCCCCTGGATTTTCTCATACACACTCTCTCTGGCTCCCTCACATACACACAAACACACACACACCCAGGCAAGTTCCCAATCATTCTCACACAAACACACACACCCAGGCAAGCTTCCAGTCATTCTCACACACTGAAACTGACCCCCAGGCAGGCTCCCATTCATTTTCACACCACTCCCTCACCATCCCCCAGGCATGCACACATTCATTCTCACACACACAGACCCCCAGGCAGGCACCAATTCATTCTCACACACACACACACATATACTACACACTGGCCGGCACATATTCTCACACATACAAACCCCAGGAAGACACCCATACATTCTCATACACAGACACACCCTCAGGCAGGCACCCATGCATTCACACACATACACCCCTAGGCAGACTCCCATTCATACACATGCACACTAAAGGCAAACCCCCTCTCTTTCTTTTGCCAGCAACCTCAGAGCCTCTCTCATTCCTCTGCTGCCACTGTCACTGATGCCGCATGGCTATTGGGGAGGCGCTGATTGCTGCTATTGGCACTGAAGCCCATTCTGCTGCCTCCTCTGTGCAGGCCCCGTGGGTTTCCACTTCCTCCATGTTGATCTCGTACATTGTGAGATGCGCATAGAGAAAGTGCTACTCTTGCACATTACCAAAGATTACATGTGCCAATCAGTAAAAAGTAATTTATTTCTTTTTTTTTACCTTTGCTGTCTGAACTTAGTTTTCTAATCGGTTGGTCACAGGCTTTTTTGTTCCACCTCCTCTTTCTTATTTTTTTGCCAATTCCTTTCATATTGTCTTTTTTTCTATTTCTTTTCTCTCCATCTGTCTTCTTCCCTCAAACATTGTCAGGTTCTCATTCTCACATGCTTTCTCTCTCTCTCTCTCTCTCTCTCTCTCACACACACACACACACAGGCTCTCACTCTCACATGCTCTCTCTCATACAATCATTCATACAGTCTCTCTCTTGCAAATGCTGTCTGACTCTCACACACCCAGGCTCTCTCTCACTCCCACATGCTGTCTTGCTCAAGCACAGGCTCTCACTATCACATGCTGTCTCTCGCACACACATACAGGTTCTCACATGC
The DNA here is from genome assembly GCF_901001135.1 of Rhinatrema bivittatum. Classification (NCBI taxonomy): domain Eukaryota; kingdom Metazoa; phylum Chordata; class Amphibia; order Gymnophiona; family Rhinatrematidae; genus Rhinatrema; species Rhinatrema bivittatum. The sequence goes on from NC_042615.1 coordinate 166,440,039, forward strand.
TGTCTCTGCAAACATTCAGGTCCTCACTCCCACATCCAATCTCTCAACGCACGTCATACACGCACCCAATCTCTCAACGCACCTCATACACGCAACCCAATCTCTCAACGCACCTCATACATGCAACCCAATCTCTCAACGCACCTCATACACGCAACCCAATCTCTCAACGCACCTCATACACGCACACAATCTCTCAACTCATCTCATGCACACACTCTACGGGCCCTCAGCCTCTCTCTTACCTCTGGGCCTCCTCTTCACGGGTCGCTGCAGGACGGGCTCTGCACCGGCCCTGATCTTCTCGGGCCGATCGCGGCGGCGGCGGCCCTGATCTTTTCGGACCGATTCGCGGTGGGGGCCTCCTCCTCTTCTCACACGCTGTAACGACGCTGCTCCTCTTCTGCACGTGGCTGATGCTCCTCCCCCTTTCTGCCCGTGCGGCTCCGGCAACATTTTCCTTCCGGGGCCGCGTGAGCAGGAAGGAGGCGGAGCATCTGCACGTTTCGACGTGACCTTGTTCTTCAGGCCGTGGTGAGGTGAGCTCCACCACGGCCATGCCGATCTTCCTGCTGTGTGTCTGCGGCACACAGTGCAGCAATTCTTTACTGCTCAGCCGCCAGTGGGATGAGGTCCACCGGCGGCCGCATTGGCTCCCACTTGCCGGTGTGTCATGTGCACCGGGCTTCCGTGACACACCGGCACACCTCAGGCGACACACTAAAGTGTTGCGACACATACTTTGGAAAGCTCTGCTCTAAGCGGAGTTCAGAGGGCATGGAGTTCCAAAGGGTGGGGCCTGAAACAGGAGTGGGGAGAAAGGTGGAGGGGAGTGAGATGGAAAGAGGATTAGGGTTGATAGGATGGGAGATGAGGAAGATTAGGATTCTGGGATGTGGAAGAGGAGAAGGGAGTAGGAAGGATTGAAGAGTGGATTCCAGGATCTGAGGAGATTGGAGAGGTAGGTAGGAAGGAAAAGTGTTCCAGGATCTGCTGCTGATGTCTCTTTTCATCTTATCCTGCTGCTGGCTCCATGCTGGTGTCTCTTCTCATCTCATCCTGCTTCTGGCTCCATACTGGTGTCTCTACTCATCTTGCTGCTGGCTCCATGCTATTGTTTCATCTCCTGGGGCTCCTGACTCCATGCTGTTCTCCCCATTCCTGGTCTTGCTGCCTCCATGCTGCTGTCTAATCTCCTGAGGCTCCTACCTCCATGAACTGCTCTCCAGTCCTGGTTCTGCTGCCTCCTTGCTGCGTTCTCTGGTCCTAGTCTTGCTTCCTTCATGCTGCACTCTCTGGTCCTGGTCCTGCTGATTTTCCTGCTGCCTGCAACTTGTACTTTGCTGCTGTGGCCCTTAGTTGTTCCTTTAGAGTCCATTCTTTCAAAATGGAATGTCTGGGCTTTCCCTTGAATTTTGCTGCCATGGCCCTTAGGCTGTCCCATTTGAGTGTACATTATTTAAATCTTGCTTCCATGACCTTATAAATAACGTGTGCCAATAAAGGACATTAACAACACAGAAATCAGACTTTGCCTGGTCCCAAGTAACCACAGGCCTCATCACTTTATGCTCTTAGACAGTGAGGAGTCTCTATCCGCCACACCTCAGTTGGCACAAAGCAGACTCTAAGAGCTTTATATAGAGGATACTTTCTAGGATGACACTATGTAGGAGCAGGCTGCAAGTACACTGAGGTCCATAATCATTAGGCTGGGTAGTGGAAAAGTGATGCAACTACTTTAGCAGCAGAACCTGTCCTCTATATTTAGCAAGATAAAAGTGCCACCTAATCTATTCACTATAAACTTATGCAGCTACATAAGGCCAGATATGTGTAGGCCTAACTGGTCAGCGTCAAATAATGCTGAATAAGGGTAAAGTGATCTGGCCTTGTGTGGCTGGCTCACTAGCTACTTACCAGGATATCATCTATAGATATGAGGGTAAGTAGCACTCTGTCTAGAAAAACATACCATCAAATAGGGTATAGGCCAGGTCTCCTTCCCCAGGTATATCACCCCGCTGGACCCTTTATTCTGTTAACATGAAAGTAGATGGCACCACACCAGCACATGCCTTCCCCCTTCCCTCTATCTCTGCATCCTCCAAATAAGTTGACATCATCTAATGCCCACCTAAAACACTCTTTCTTCCCTGGCAGTTGCTGCTCTTCCAACCACCTACACCCTCCCAATACCCTAACAAACAGGACCACTAAATGCACTGGGTAGGAGAGTGTCAGGTGTCAGGGGGAAAGCTGTAAACAACAGGCAGATAATAACTTATGTGGCTAGAATGTAGCCGGATAAGTGGCTGCATATTACACATTAGTGGTTTAAAGTGCTAACTTTATACAGTTGGCCATCTAAATGTCTTTTGATGATGGACTTCATGATATATTATGTAGTAATATAGAGAAGGAGATGACTAGTATTCCCACATATCATATACACAGCTGTCTCAGATCCAGGCAAGTCTCACATGCTTTCCATGTGTTCCACAGCAGCAGGGCACCACAATAGTAGCTGTGATGTCTATTCAGTTCTGCGACATTACAACACACTAAAAGCTGTAGCTAGAGCTGTGCTACTCCCACACTGTATGCTTGCATTGCACAAGTGAAGCTAGAGCTATTTGGCCTCGGAAGACAGATACTAAGAGCAAGGTGTGATTCAGTTTAGAAGCACAGCTGATGGCCACTGATAACCTCCCAGACCACTATATTAACCACTCAGCTGCCAAGGAGGAATGTTTTGTTACAATCTGTGAGGCCATTTTTCTTGCCACCTATACATTACTGTACCTGTATCTCCCATCCTAAAGAGTAGAACAGGATTGCTTGTGTCTAAAGCAATCCTGCCCTCACCTCACTAACCCACTTTTTCTGTATATAGTTAAAATAAAGTTGACTATTGACCTTCTCTCTTCTCACCCTTAAACTTCACCCGACTATCTGTAATTCATCTGTCCTGAAATATTGTAATGTTGCATTTTAAATTTTTAATGTTGAGATGTAATTTCTTTGTTTCGTTTTATTTTCCATGTGTCCATACTTGTTCAATGTAAACAGATGTGATGGCAAACAAACGGCGGTATAGAAAAGCGATAAATAAATAAATAAAGCCAGTATGTGCTCATTGGGTGCATGCTCTGTGATATGCATTGATATGCTAAGGAAGAAAACTGTAAACCTTATATCACCCCCAGAGACAGTTATAGAAAGAGGCTTGCATAGCACATAAAAATGGAGCCATCCCTTCGATACCAGTGGAAGGCGTCAGAAGAGGAGGACAACATGGAAGCAGTTGCAAGGCTTGGGTTCCAGGACTGGAATTGACTCTAGGCTGAGTCCCAGGTATCAGGATCGAGCATCCAGGCAAGGCCCCAATTTTGGGCCTGGGCCAGGGCCTGGACCAAGGCTCCGGCATCAGGACCTGGCCTCCGGGTCAGGTTGTGGTTGGTCCTGGGTCCAGACCAAGGCTCAGGACCTGTCCTCTAGGCAGGGTCAGAGTATCAGCCCTGAGTCTGTGCTCAGGCCTAGATCAATGCCCAGGTGTTGGGGCCCGGCCTCTGGGTCATGTTGTGGTGATAGGGCTAGGTCTGGGCTAAGACCCCAGCTTCGGGACCAGGTATTGAGCTCCATCCTAGGCTGAAGCCTGGGCATTCGGACCTAGGTCACGGCATTAGGCCTGGGTCAGGCTCCGGCCTAGGCTGAGGCCCAGGCATTGGGACTCGGCCTCCAGGTCAGTTTGCAGCATTGGGCCTTGGTCCAGGCACTGATCTAGGCTGAGGCCTTGGTATCAGGACCTGGCCTCCAGGTCAGGATGTAGCATCAGACTGGGGTCCTGGCCTTGCTATTGGCTACCCAATGGATCAGGTAAGTTATCTGTATAACTTTATCTAGTTAATGTGCACTTTATCCTAATATATTCAACAGAATGCTTAAGCAATGGTAATCCACCAAATATCTGAGTAAAGTTATCTAGGTAACTTTACCTGAATAATATTTCCTTTGTCAGCTCTCTGAATATCTATATCTGAGAGACTAGTGGCAAGGAATCAAGAAAAGTGGTACTCATGCTTGAGATGTCCAGGCAAGGCTAATTAGATAGGCAGATATATTGATGAGAAGAAATATGTCTGAGAGATCTTCTCAGACATATTTCTTCAATTTCCCATGTTCAAATACAATTTTTTTAAGTATTTTGTTTGTGTCTTATATCTTTAAAAGGAATGCCAAAGAAAAGAAGGATAGTCTCCTCTCCCTTCTTAGTGAAGTGCCAGTCACAATAGATATATATATAGAGAGAGAGAGAGAGGAGAGAGACTGTATAGATACAATCAAAAAACAATACAGGCAGGGAGGCTGTGACGTCACCGGGTGGAATGGCAGCTTGAAATCGGAGCTCCCGGGCACCACAAATTGCTAATAGAAAAATCGCCATCAATCCTGCCTCAACCGTGAAGAAAACCAGAAATCTGCACTCTTTAAGCGATTGTGCCATGACTACCAAAAAAAGGGGACTGATCTCAGAAAATTCTTATATTTAAAAGCCAGAGGAGCCTTGGAGGGCCCGAGCAAGGGAGAGGAGCCGGAGATGGCGGCTCTATCAGAGGAGGACTCCGATTCACAGGACGGAGACATGGGCTCTCAGATGTCGGAGGTTCCCACCTGAACTGAATTTTGGCAATGGTTCAGTGATCTTAGAAGGTCTTAAAAGACAACAAAAAAGAACTGCTTGAAAAGATCGCTGAACTGCATGACAACATGGGAGAAACTGGGCACCTGGTTGATGACTGTGATCTCCGGCTGGAATCCCAAGAACACAAATTAATGAAAATCCAATCCCAGTATGATAATATGGCCAAAGAGGACTTGGAGAATCGAAATCGCAGGAGCAACTTGCGGTTCAGAGGAGCTCCGGAAACCGAGGCCTACAACGATAGCCATAAAGTGGTCAGATCCCTGAGCCGTTTTTTCCTCGAGCAAGGAGGAGAGAAAGCAGATGAAAACAACCAATACAAGATTGAACTGGAACGGGCGCACCGTACCTTGGGGCTGAGAAATGGGAATCAACCATGGGACATAATAGCTTGTTATATCAGATATCCAGAAAAAGAAAATATTTTGCAAACCGCGCGGAGAGGGACAGACTATTTCTGTCTTCGCAGACCTGTCTCCAGGAACCCTAAAATGCTGACAATCTTACCAGCAAATTACCTCTCTACTCAGAAAGGACAAAATTCGCTATTACTGGTTGTTCCCGGCGGGGATCGCTATCACCATACAAGGAATAACTTCTTGTGCTACTACCCTGGATGAAGTGGCGGCCATCTTAAAAGCAGCTAGCTTCCCCATCAAGCACACAGTGATTGCGGAGAGCAAGGGCTGCCCTGAATCCCCAAGGTGGCAAAGAGTGGAAAAGGGGGAACGCCTTTTTCATGATGACATGATGAACCACTTGCTCCTCAAGACCAGGATGCAGCAGGTTAATCAGGTCTACGCAAAATAATGGTGGACTGGACATGGTTCATATACGTTTAACTGAGGTCAAATATAAAGTGCAGATACAGATGCTATCTAGTTAAGATCATAAAGATTGAAGGAAAGATCATTTTCAGATGGGCATAGGAGGGGTGGGTGATACTAACGCAAAATGTGGTCGAGAGGAAGTTGCTATTTAACACCAATGTTGCACAGTATCCTCAACCTGCATATGCAGGTATACCATGAAGCCATGGTGATTACTGAGGGGGATGGGGGGAGGAGGAGGAGGGATGGGAGATGGGGAGTGTGCAGTGATACTGGCAGAATAGATGGCACAGTACCAATCAATCTGCAAATACTTATGCTTTTCTTGTTGTTTTTTTATATTGCTGAGATGAGGTGCGAAGAAGGGGGGAATTATGGGGGGAGAGCATGCTGTAGAGCACACTACTCTTAGACTCTGATTACCCAATCAATGGCACTTAAATGTATATCCTTAAACGTTAAAGGGCTCAACATGCCCAAAATTGTGCAGCTGGGATAATTTGCTTGCAGGAAACACACCTAAGACTCAGGTACAAACACTTGCTGGCATGGCCAATGTTCGCTTACTGATTTTACTCCCCAGCAAACAAAACAAACAAATACACTGGAGTTAGTATCTTATTTAAGCAAGGGTATGATTATACTATTAAATCTCATATTGTGGATGATTGTGGACACTATTTGCTGGTTAAATTTGAATATCGGGGAGAGATGTTTACGCTACTGAATATTTATGCTCCCAATACTAACCAACATGTCTTTTTTACATCCATTGATCAGCTACTCTCCAAGGAGGGAGAAGGCACTCTAATAATACTGGGTGACTTTAATTTAACACTATGCCCATAGGTAGATAATACTGGAGGCGGTAATATGGGAACTGGGAAGCCAAGGAAGTGGCTTCGATCTCTTATCTCTAAATGGGACCTTGTTGATGTATGGCATCAGAAGAATCCACAAACTAAAAATTTTACTTTCTTTTCCCCAACATATCATAGATACTCATGGATTGATTATTATTTCATAGACAAATTGTTATTGGGGAGGGTAACTGGGGCATATATTAACTCTATTACGTGGTCTGGTCACGCCTTGATAGGTCTGGATCTGGGAGACCACACTGCGGGCCAAGGGTTCCGTCCCTGGAAAATGAATGATTCCCTACTGCTAGATGACACTTACAGCAAACACCTAGTAGGGGAGATTATGTCATACTTTGCCATCAATGAAGGTGACCCTAGGATATTATGGGACTGCATGAAGGCAGTTGTGAGGGGACACCTGATTTCCAGAGGCTCACATGTTAAAAAACAAAAGCAAAGGGGGCGCTCTTGCGCGGAGACCAAGATGGCCGCTTGATTGCTTTGCTCCGGGAGACACCGCTCATTTTTGTAGGGAACTGATATCTTTTTGTGAGCCTACCGGGACCCAAGCTGGACCATTGATAGGTCATGATGTCCACGTCCAAAACGGGTAAAATTGAGGCGGCGTTTGCTGCGGCGTCAGGTACCAAACGCTCAAAAACGGATCCGCTTTCGCCCGACAAGGCCGCGCCCGCGAAAAACATGGCGTCCGCTGACTTAGTTCTTGCTGAACTCAAAGCTTTGAAAGACATGCTGCAAACTAATGTCGATAATACTATAGCGATTAGAACGGACTTACATTCTCTTTCCTCCCGTTTTGACCATCTTTCCCATCGATTGGACGACGCGGAAACGCAAATCTCATCTCTGCTAGTGACTACTGCGTCACTCCCCTCTGTGGAGAAGGAAGTGGAAAGTTTACGCCGTGATTTGGAGGACCTCTCTAATCGCAATAGACGAAATAATGTTCAATTGCTGGGTATCCCAGAGGGAACAGAAGGTAATGATATGATAGCCTTTATTACCCGTCTGATTCCAGATACTTTACATCTGACTTTTTCTCCTCCATTGGAAATTGAACGAGCGCATCGGGTTCCCTCCCGACCACTCCGGGCCCCGGCCCCTCCCAGGCCCATTGTTTTCAAGCTCCTCCGCTATCCCCAAGCGCTCCAGATCTTCGCTGCCGCGAAATCGAAGTCGCCTCTTCAATTTCAAGGGGCCAATCTATTGTTTGTGCCTGATCTGGCGAAAACTACTGCGGCTAAACGGAAGGCCTTCTTGGCTATGCGTCCCCGACTTCATGCAATTGGCGCCAAATTTGGCCTTCTCTATCCGGCCATGATGCGCGTTACTTATCATAATCAAACCAAGCAATTTCACAATCCTGCGGATTTGGAGGAATTTCTTCAAACACTCGACCATCCCTCTGGAATGATCACCTGATATCTTCCGCCTGGCATCCAGGTTTTTCAAGATTGTCTGCTATTTCCCGAATGGAGAATCTTTTCTTTTTTGGTCTCCCGGACGCTCTCTGGCGGTCTCTGGCCCCACTTGAGACCCATTACTCCCTATGGGCGGCGAACACTTAAGTTTGGTGTTTGCTAGCTGTCTTCGATTGCATTTCTTCTTCTCACCAACGGCTGCTGATATTAGCACCAGGACACAATTATTTTTTCTCCTTCCTATTCTATATGTTATTTTTGTTTTTTTCATTACTCAACATCCATGGCACTCTACTAGTTCTCTAACGGAACTGCCTCCATTTGACAATGCGTTGTTCGTGTTCCAGCACCTGGTCTTGTCTCTTTATCAATGGCGTCCTCCATAAGCTCCATTCAGTTGGTTTCGCTTAATGTCAATGGGTTCACGCATCCTATTAAGCGGAAAAAAATACTAACCTACCTCCAATCATTACAGTCTGATATTGCTCTTGTTCAAGAGACTCACTTAACAGCTACAGAATCCCTTAAGCTCAAACAGCAATGGGTTGGCCAAGTTTACTTTAGTCCAGCGCATAAGAAGAAACGTGGTACGGCTATACTAATTCACAAGAGCTTGGATATTACTGTATCGTCCCACATTATGGATCCTGAGGGTCGTTGGAATCTTCTTCAGAGCACCTTTCAAGGGGGATCCTATACCATTCTCAATGTATATGCGCCAAATGCAGATGATTCTGTCTTTTTTCAGGAATTATTTGCCAGACTACTCACGTTGCCTCCCTCTATGATAATCATCGGTGGAGACTTTAACCAACCACTGGATCCCCTTCTTGATAAAAGAACTACAGTACGTTATACCACCTCAAAGGCGACTAAAACTTTGAACCATCTCATGTCCCAAATGGGCCTGCTTGATCCATGGCGACTACAACACCCTACAGCTAAAGACTTTACATTTTACTCAACGCCACATGATTCCTATTCAAGGATAGACTTTTTCTTGGTTTCCAACACTCTAAGTCCGTACATCCAATCATCCAAAATATGTCCTATTTTGGTCTCTGACCATGCTGCTGTGCTCTTTCAGCTTCAACTTGTTGCTCCCATCCCGATAGATAGACAATGGAGATTTAATGCCTCTCTGCTCTCAGAACCAGACTTTTTGAAACTTGTCTCTGAGAAAACTAAACAATTTTTTTCGGATAATCTGGGCTCGGTCTCTTCTCAGGCTCTTTTATGGGAAGCGTATAAAGCCACCATTAGAGGAGAAATTATAAGCTACGCTGCCCACCGACGTCGACTTCAAAGACAAGCTCTTCAACAACTCCAATGCCGTTCTGCGGAATTAGAGCGAATCCACATTGCATCACCTACGGCACACACACTGGTACAGCTCCAAAAAGCTCGTTATGAATATAATCGACAATTAAGCTCGCAGGTCCAATTGCACCTATTTCACTCCAAGGCGCATTACTATTCGGAAGGCAATAAATGTGGCAGGCTACTTGCTTCGTACCTCAAGAAAAAATCTGAACGCTCACGGATTGTTGAGCTGGCCACTGCCAATGGTGTTACCTCTACACTTGATAAGGACATACTCCGCTCTTTTAGTGATTTTTACGCTCATCTATACCAGTCTGAAGTACATCCCTCTCCAGAGGACTTTAACTCCTTCTTTGCCGGCTTGTCGATCCCTCATCTCACTGTCGACCAGCGTCAACTTTTGGACTCTCCCTTTACGCTTGAGGAAATCTCATCTGCAACAATGTCTCTCTCACTGAGTAAGGCTCCGGGCCTGGAAGGATTCAGCACAGACTTCTACCATGCGTTCATGAAACTCTTATCTCCACACTTGCTAGACCTCTTCACCTCCTTTACTTCGTCAACTTCAGGATCCAACACCTTTACAGACGCTAGAATTGTGGTGATTCCAAAGCCAGGTCGAGATCCAACTTTACCCGCTAACTATCGCCCCATTTCACTCCTTAATGTTGACTATAAAATGTTTACTAAATTGTTAGCTACACGGCTCTCTAGAGTATTGGGATCTCTCATCCATACAGACCAATCTGGTTTTATTAAACATCGCCTGATTTCTAATAATACTCGAATGTTTTTCCACATCCAAGAATCTCTTTTTCCCACTATTGAACCAGCTGTTGCTGTTTCACTGGATGCTGAAAAAGCCTTTGATCGTATAGAATGGCCCTTCCTTCTTGAAACAATGGCTCGATTCGGATTTGGTTCTAAATTTACTGATTGGATTAAACTGATTTATACTTCCCCTATGGCCTCCTTGTATGTTAATTCGCAGATTTCTCCACCCTTTCCCTTACACAGGGGTACTCGCCAAGGATGCCCAATTTCGCCCCTACTTTTCGATCTGGCTTTGGAACCCTTACTTATTGCTGTTCGTCAATCCAAATCTATTACTGGAGTTCACATCGGCTCTGCCGAGTATAAGCTATCTGCATATGCGGACGATGTATTGCTCTTTCTCACTAACCCTTACCCATCTTTAACCCAATTGTTTACTCTTATTGCGGATTACTCTACAATTTCTGGTTATAAGGTAAACTGGAGCAAAACTGAATTTCTCCCGTTGAATAACTTCTCTCACACATTGGATCTTTCTCCTTTTTGTATTCAAAAAGCTACCAAGGGATTAAAGTACCTCGGTGTCAAATTTTTCTCAGATCCCCAAGACACTATTCAGAGGAGTGCGGATGCCATGCTTCAACAGGTGAAAGATACTGTTCTTAAATGGTCTCCATTGCATCTCACGTGGTGGGGTAGATTGGACACCATTAAGATGGTTCTAGCTCCCAAAATTACATTTGTATTGTCTATGATCCCAGTTTTTTTTCCTAATGATTTTTACCGTAACATTGATCGAATCTTGCTTGCATTTCTTTGGAATAATAAGGCCTCGCGAATAGCTTTGAGTAAACTCAAAGCAGACAAAGCCAATGGGGGAGTCAATTTTCCTGACTTTCGAACTTATCACCTGTCTTTTGTTCTCCAGCAGGGTTCTCATTTATTAAGCTCCACAATACCCTCGACTGATTCTCCTAGCTGGCTCCCTATTGAGATATCCCTTATTCACCCCTCCCCCCCTTCTGCATTTCCTGGAATGATCCTATCTCCCCGCCAAAAGCGGAGTGGGATATTAACAGCCTTGCACAAGGCGCTCCGAAAATTTGATGCCTCTTGTCCCCAAGGTCAAATTACCTGGTCCAAGTCCTGTTTCTCTCCTATTTGGGACAATTTTCAGGTCAAAATAGATGGCCGCCCCATTCACTGGCCCATCTGGCAATCTCGGGGGATTTGGTTTCTCTCTTCCATTATCTCTGGAGGGCGTCTTGCTTTGTTCTCCTCGCTCCAGATGTCTTTTCACCTCCCTTCCACTCAATTTTTTGCCTGGCTCCAGCTTCGAGAGGCGCTTAAGGCCCTTGACTTATCAGAATTGAAGTTAGGACAGGTGCCCAGTTTAGTTTCTCTTTTTGAGGAACAGAGATCTAAAGGTCATATTGCATCTAAAATTTATAAGGTACTTAAGGGCTTTGTGGCGCTCTCTTCCACCTCAGCTTTGGCAACAGTATGGTCTACGGATCTTCACATTGAACCTTCTGCTAGGGCATGGAAATACCTCTGGTCCTCCTCCGTCCGAGTTTCTTTATCCACCAGCTTATCCCAAACGTCCTTCTTCATAATGCATAGAGCTCTCTGGACCCCGTGGAAATTACATAGAGCTAAACTTCTCCCGTCCCATCGCTGTTGGTCCTGTAATAATGACAAGGCCACTCTAGAACACATGCTCTTTTCCTGTCCCATACTATCTACTTTTTGGATGCATGTTTGGGCGAAAATCTCTTCTCTCCTCCCGCTGTCGCTACCAATCTCCTACACCATGGTCATCTTAAAGGGCGCCCATCCTACCTTAGACCTATCACTGTCCCATCGGAGGCTGTTAGATTTTCTACTACTTGTTGCCTTACATAATATTACCTCTAATTGGAAGCGTAGTGACTTACTCTCGGAGCCCCTTTGGTGGAACACGGTCTGCCTTTTTAGTAAATACGAACGGGCGATGGCTATCAAACATAATCGTTTAGCAAAATGGGACTTAATGTGGAAACCCCTTGACAATTACACCAACTAACACGTATTGTAATGTCAGTTATGCATTGTCTTTTTGGAAGCAGTAACCTGGATGTTACGTATGGTTCTTCTGGCCTATCTGGCTTTCTTGTTTCTCTCTCTTTACCCTCCCTCTTGTCCTTTTCTTGTTCCTCCTTTTTTGTTCCTTTTTTTTTCTCTCCCCCCTCCCCCCCCCCTTTTTTTATTCTCTTCCCTCTTTGTTTCCTTCTTCTTGCTCTTTAGTTTTTTCTTTCTATCCTTCCCTTGCAATTTAGTTGTGTTCTTATCACCTGTTGATTATTGTTCACTGGATTTGCTATTCATGACGTATTTGCCTTAATCATGTTCTGATGTTGGATGTTTCTCAGACATGTTCTCTTTGGTACTTGCCTGTTTACAGTTGTAAAAACATTTTTCTTTTGTCAATAAAAAGATTACAACTAAAAAAAACAAAAGCAAAAGCAGAAACAAACCTTACTAACTGATATAGCAAGGTTGTCGGAGATCCATAGATGAACCCTCGCAAAATCCACATATGCAAAATTACAAAAAGCTAGGGAAGAATTTCAAAATATTGCAGACTCAGAACTGAGAGACAAACTCTTTCTCATAATACAGGAAAAATTTGAATGGGGCAACCGGGCAGGGAAGCTTCTCGCTCGCTATTTGAAAAAAAACACAAACACAATCTCAAATTGTTGAGATTCGCAGCAGGGATGGGAAACTGCTCACTTTCCTCCCTGATATCAGACACTGCTTCCAACAATTTTATGGTGATCTTTATACTGATAATACGTCCATCTGTCCAGAGCACATTGTAATCTATCTACAAGATATAGAACTTCCCTGCCTAATGGAGAAAGAGAAGGTGTATCTAGAGCAAGATATATCTCAGGATGAAATCCTAGAGGCTATAAAAGGTCTAAAATCTATCAAAGCCCCAGGGCTCAATGACTACACCCCCTTATTTTATAAAAAATTGTCCATAGCTCTAGTAGTTCCCATACAAAAGTTTTTCAACCATCTAAGAGAAGGGAACTCCTTGGGAGAGGGTGCTAACATAGCAGGAATCACTATTTTAGGCAAATCAGGGATGGATCTATCCAAATGTGGGTCCCACCACCCAATCTCCCTCAATAATATAGATTTAAAGCTGCTGGAAGAAATCATGGCGACCAACCTCAACAAAATCTTAGCCAGACTAGTGCATTCGGATCAAGCAGGATTTATCCCTGGCAGAATGGCAGCAGACAACATCCGAAAGATAGTAAACTTGATCTGTTTGGTGAGGGATTGGCTTATTCTGACAGTCTTGCTATCAATAGATGCTGAGAAGGCCTTCGATATGGTCCACTGGCCATTTTTATTCAGTGTATTATGGAAAAGAAACTTTGGACCATACTTTCTAAACTGTCTTCAGCAATTATATATGGATCCCAGGGCCTGGGTGAAGGTTAATGACACATATTCCGAGTCTTTCCCAATCAAAAGGGGGACGAGACAGGGATGTCCCTTATCCCTGCTACTATTTGCTTTATTTTTAGAACCCCTTGCTATTAAAGTCCATAATAATGCTCAGATACAAGGCATTGAAATTAAGGATTATGAACACAAGATGTCTATGTTCGCTGACGACATTTTGTTTTCTCTCACACACCCGTCCCAAACGTTAGGGGAAACATTAATGGAATTACAGAAATTTAACAAAGTATCCGGCTTCAAATTAAATGTTGAAAAATCTGAGATATTAAATGTCTCGGCTACTGCAGAAGAGCAGCATAGACTGCAGTCAGAATACCCTTTCCAGTGGGCTTCCAAGAGAATCAAATACTTAGGGGTATATATAAGCAAGGATCCTAATGAGATATTTCATCTAAATTATCCACCGCTCATAACAAGATCTTGACCATTGGTCAGGTCTATACCTATCCTGGTTTGGTCGCATATCATCCATCAAAATGAATGTTCTCCCACGCTTAGGATACTTATTCCAGTCCCTACCCATTTTGATTCCAAATGTGCTCATTAAAAAGTAGCAGCAGAAAATCTTCTCTTACATTTGGCATAGAAGACCACCTAGGGTATTCCAAATGATTATGTATCACCATAGGTTGAGAGGTGGATTGGGAGTCCCCAATTTGAGGTGGTACTTTGCGGCAGCTCAACTTAGAGCGGTTATAGATTGGCACCGTATTAGAGAGTAGAAGCAATGGGAAATAATTGAGCAATCTCTTGTGGGAAAAATGCCCCTACGAACCCTGTTATGGCTTCCTTGAAAGGCGTGGTTCCCATTAAATCACATCCCACTCCCAGTTGCAACTGTATAACTTTCTCAATAAAGACCCCAGCACTCAACCTACATATATGAAAGCTTGGGAAAAGAATATGGGTAGACCTATTACCCCAGATACATGGGATGCTATTTTTATGGCAACTAAGAAGGGTTCCCAATACATGACACTTGCAGAAAACAGTTATAAGTTACTATTCAGGTGGTACTATTCCCCAGACCGTCTACACAAATTTACAGCAATAAATTGCCCTTTGTGCTAGAAGGGATGTGGCCAAGTGGGCACATTTTACCATATGTGGTGGACTTGCCCCAAGGTGATTATTTATTGGGCCTATATAACCCAAATCTTAAATCAAATTCTGGGAACACAGATTTCATTAGAGCCGGAGAATGTTCTCCTGAATCTACCTGCAGATGTCTCCCATGATCAGTGGAAAGTAGCTCACCTTGTTATTATTGTGGCTCGATGCAAGTTAGCCCTGGTGTGGAGATTGGCTATCATGCCATCAAAGAGCAGTGTTCAGACACAACTATTTAAGCTATGGAGAATGTACAGGGGGATCTTAGTAGTGCAAAAATCGTCCCAGAAACTTAAGATGATTTGGCACCCTTTGGAAAAATAGTTAAACAGGTAACATTAATTCCCAATTTGTTCCAAAATGGTCTACAAGGCATTCTATTTATTGTATTTTGTATCCTTGAATGGAAAGAATCATTCTCTGGTTGCACTCTCTTCGATCAATTATTTATTTAAATAATTGCTACATCTTTGTAACAAGAATACCTATGGATATTCAACGATCTAGCACTGCATTTTGATTACTGTATTTTGTTTTCTTATTCATGCTTTCATTTTTGCCATTTTAGGCAGGGGTGGGTGGGGAGGGACCATACAACAAGTTGAAGTTAGGAAAAGGATGGGTTGCATAATGTAAAGCTAGACCATGTAATGCTCTCTTGCTTCTTGTTTACTGCATCCTGTTATACACTCAGGGGTAGATTTTAAAAATTTGCGCGATCGAGTACTTTTGTTCGCGCACCAGGCGCGAACAAAAGTATGCTGGATTTTATAAGATAAGCGCGTAGCCTATAAAATCCGGGGTCGGTGCGCGCAAGAGGGTGCACATTTGTGCAACCTGCACGCGCCGAGCCCAGCGCGCGCTGCCTGTTCCCTCCGAGGCCGCTCCGATTTTGGAGCGGCCTCGGAGGGAACTTTCCTTCGCCCTCCCCCCATCTTCCCCTCCCTTCTCCTACCTAACCCCCTCCCCCCCCGGCCCTATCTAAACCCCCCCCCCTTACCTTTGTTGCATGATTTACACCTGCTAAAAGCAGACGTAAATCTGCGCGCTCCAGCGGGCTGCTAGTGCGCCATCACCCGACCCGGGGGCTGGTCCGGAGGCCTCGACCATGCACCCGGGCTGGTACCACGCCCCCGGGCCCGCCCCACGCCCCTGGGCCCGCCCCGGCAACGCCACATCACGCCCCCGCAACGCCGCGTCATTTGGGACACCCCCCCGACACGCCCCTTTTTCAAAGCCCCGGGACTTACACGTGTCCCGGGGCTCTGCGCGCGATGGCGGCCTATGCAAAATAGGCACGCTGGCATGCGCAGGGAATTTAAAATCCGCCCCTCATTGTTTTTAATAAGTCAAATAGATTGTTGCATTTCTTACTTTCTGTTTTGTTTTTGACAACCGGAACAAGTTGTTGGATATTGTACAATCTGTAAACTACTAATAAACTATAAATTAAAAAAAAACAAAAAACAATACAGGCAGTCAAACAAAACTGAGGAAGGCACAGGTAACATCTGTACAGATGAGTCACTTTTTTGGTTTTCTAGTATTTTATCAGTAATAAGTTTACAATTGTGGCACTCTTTGGGATCTTTCTAAACTTATGTTATAATCGTATTTTAGGTCTGTGGTTAACAGATAGTGAAATTAAGTTTAGAAATATGAGGTCTCCCAGCTATTCTATGAGGATGTCCATGTATGTTTGAAAACTGATACATTGTGGTAGGTGGAAGATAACTACAGCATTTTGCGATGTTTTAAGAACCATATTGTGCATACATCGGTACATATACGAGTTTTGCTTTCTCACAGTTGGAAGGATTTATATTTATTAGGGGTGTGCATTCGGATTGACCGCATTAGTAAAACGCAACTCATATTTTTTTTTTACTTAAAAAATTGATTCGACATATTCACATATCGAACATAGATATGTTCGATATGTGGGAAATCGCGATTGTTGAGCCAAAATAAAAATATAAACCCCCTCACCCTCCTTAATCCCCCCCCCCCCCCGACTTACCACAACTCCCTGGTGATGGAGCGAGGAGTGAGGACGCCATTTTCTGCAATCCTTGGCGAGAAGCATGTGACGTCGGCGGCAAGTCGAGTGACGCCGGCGTCACGTGATTCCCGGCTCGTTCGCGCCGGACGGCTCGTTCGGCCCAAAAAGAACTTTTGGCCAGCTTGAGGGGGTCAGGAGGCCCCCCCAAGCTGGCCAAAAGTTCTTTTTGGGCCGAACGAGCCGTCCGGCGCGAACTTGCCGGGAATCACGTGACGTCGCGTCTGAGTGACGCGGCGCCACGTGATTCCCGGCGAGTTCGCGCCGGACGGCTCGTTCGGCCCAAAAAGAACTTTTGGCCAGCTTGGGGGGGTCAGGAGGCCCCCCCAAGCTGGCCAAAAGTTCTTTTTGGGCCGAACGAGCCGTCCGGCGCGAACGAGCCGGGAATCACGTGACGCCGCGTCACTCGACGTGCCACCGACGTCACATGCTTCTCGCCAAGGATTGCAGAAATGACGTCCTCACTCCTCGCTCGATCACCAGGGAGTTGTGGTAAGTCTGGGGGGGGATTAAGGAGGGTGAGGGGGTTTAAATTTTTTTTTGCACATATGTACATATACCCAACTCATTGGATTTTTTTTATGTCCATATTGGCCGCAAGTGGGACCCCCTTTCGGACATAAAAAATATGAACATAAAATTTTGCTCTGCACATCCCTAATATTTATGCACCTCTTCCTCCTGATAAAGCCATTGATTGGCAAAACAGAGATCTTTTGGTGAGAAGAAACTAATTTAACACCTGGCTTTTAAAAGTTACAATGGATTGAAGTTGAACTCAGCATTGTCTTGGTGTAAATACATTTTAATCCCTTTGTGACCATTTGTTGGAGCATTTTGTTTCTGGGACTTAACATCCAACAGTGTTCTGACAGACATTTAAAACCAAATCTCCAAATGGCCATTTTTTTTACAAAGACTGAGATTTTCAATATAGTAAACTTAAGTGAGTATTTGTTGATAATTGTTATTTAAACATTTTCTACAGTTTGTGATAAACATTGTTTTCTAAAAAAAAAAAAAAAAATTTGTCCAATTAAACATAACATTAGTGTTTGCTAGAATTTTGTTATATATATATTGGTAATGCTGTATGAAACCTGCCTAAACACCTTGAATGGGGCAGGTACTGTAAATTCTGAGAGGTGCCATGTTTAGATTTTATTTGAAAAGCTATAAAATTGGGAGACAAACCTTCCTCCTGCTGTCACTGACTCGACTGCAGAAACCACAATGAACATTGAACATTAGTGCTTTCTTTCCATATATATATATATATATATATATATATATATATATATATATATATAATCCTGATTCCTGTCTCTAAAGAGAACCCAAAATCTTTCTTTTCTTTTCTTTTTTTTTTAAGCTAATGCTGCACAGGAAGCAGCAGTTGCTCTCTTTAGAAGAAGCAGCTATCAATGTGGGTCAGCAGAGGCAAAAGACAATGTCTGGATGCTGTCTTCACTTTTTCAGCCTCATGCTCATCCCCAGCCCCTTATTTACCTGTCTGTTTTAATAAAATGTTAAGTGTTCAATGCTCCCTGGGGAAGGGCTGAGACTGAAAATTAAATCCTATAAATTATTTTTTTTAATTAATTAAAAAGATGCAGATGTGTTTCCATAACTAGAGCACATTGATCAATCCAGTATATTTGTCCATCAATACCAAAAAGGTCCAGAGAGTTAAAAAAGAATCTTCCACCATGGTTCTGGCAGACCTTTGCAGCAGCTTGAATATCTCATTTGCAGTTTATTGTAAATGGTTCCCCAGGGAGCTACTTTATCCCTGGTAAAATGACTTCTGATAGCTCAATAAGCCACAAGCCCCTGGCCTTGTAAGCCATGAATATAAGATATAACTCAGAGAAAATAGACCTTTTACTAGACCTTCAGGCATTTCACAAGGGCCATAGGGTGGCAATCAGATTTTGCTCTTAAAAAATAACAAGAATGGTTTACATTTCTAAGGTTGCCAGTTTTCGTTGCAATCAGCATCTTGAACATGTATTCATGTGGCTTCATTATCTTTATTGTTGTAACTTTAGCAAGAAATGATAGCAGCAAAATTATAACGCGCTACGTAATCTCTGAAAGTATTTACTTTTTTACCTTTTATTCTTCCCTATTGCCCAATAACCAACTTGCTGAGAATAATAAATAACAATTAAACAGAATGAAAATATTTTAAAGTATAGAAAATGGAAAGCTAGTGGGTAAGGTCCCAGCCTGCCATCATTCACATGCTGAGCTGGCCATTCCCAGTGCCCCTTTCCCCTGTTTTTCTCTTGTGGCATGTATGGAAGAGAAGGAAGGTCTCTGGTTTGGATGAGAGCAACTGGAGGATGCATGATCCTACAGTTCCTCCTCCTCCTCCTCTTCCCTTCCCTCACCCCCACCTCCTTCTTATGCCCCAAGGTAAAGGAAGGAGGAAAAAAGGGACATTTTTCCCTTGGGCCTTTGGGGATTCTGAAACAAACTGGGGTCTGAGCGGACCCTGGTTGGCTGGTTCCCACGATTGACTGTACTCATTGAGAGGCCTTTCTACCCTCCCCCTAGCTTGTTCTTATGGTTAACATATTCTCCTCCTCCTGGCCTCACGATGAAGTCTCATGGTCGTGCAGCTAAGGAGCAACCCATAGGAGCAGATACAGTGGTAGGAATGAATGCGGTAGTCAGGAGGCTGTCTGGTAACCAAGGGAGCTGCACTTTTCATTTGGGCACAGGAAGCAGCAACTGTCCTACCCCCGGCCCTTCCAGCTGCTGGTGGATGTGGAAGATCAACTAAATGGAGCTCTGGAGTGGAGAGGAGGCTTCAGATGGGGCACGGGTACTGGGTTGCTCCTGAGGCAGGGATATGTGGAAGAGAGAAAGAGTTGTTTTTATTTCCAGTGAGGGTAGTGCATCAGGGGAGGGAAATGGAGAGATTGGGACCAATCAATAGGAATGATGGCTAAGGAAGACATCGAGTCTGTCTTTTTCCTTTGCACTCTGACAGTTTTCCATTGATGGGTTTCACCTTTCATGCATCCCCATGCAGAGTTCAGTGTCTTGCGCTCTTTTTGAGATATTCAGCTGTTTTGTTCATTAGGTGGTAGTTATGTTGATGGATATTGACAGCTTGGTGCATTATCTCTATGACTTCATTTTTGTCAGTCCAGCTTTGCAGAATTTGAGTGCAAGGTTGTTGCAGGTGTAATAAATGTGTAAAATGGAGCAGGAGGGAGTAAATCTTTATTTTGTTTTAATTTATTTAATGAACTTCATGCTAGAGGTGCATAAGTGGCTATCTGTAGCTGCTGAAGCTGTGGGAGCTGTCACAGCCCATAGAAGGGTTCTTTTTTTTTTGCCCTGGGGGAGCTATAGGAAGGAAAGGATACAGCATGAGGTATACTGCAGAGGTATCACAGGTATCTCCCATGCCTGTGAATGGGAGCCAGCAGAGTTTGATTGCTGGAGGTGAGAAGCAGGAGAGGTGGAATGGTGGGCCTCAATCTCCATGGTTGAGCTGGTTTCCTACGGTAGCTGTCATTGTTACGGCGGCAGCCTTAGGGAAGTTGCTGCTGCTGAGAAGAGCCAGTGCTCAGTGTAGGGAGCCATAGAAAAGCCACCAGCACAATTGAGAGTTAGGCCACAACAGGAAGTGATAGTGACATCACTTCCATTTTCGGGCAGGAAAGTGGGAAAATTTTAAATAAAAATTAAAACAGGCCATATAAAAATAAAACAAACCCTGATTTCAGATGGGGCCCATCTAATGAAGCCTCCAATTGAATTTTAAAGATCTGGATGTACCTTGATGATCCTGGTTTTAAAATGGTATAGAAAATTGAAAATAGCCCAAATTAAGCACAAGTGCTGGAGTTGGATATGTGAGGAGGGGTTCTTTATCCCTAAGATGTCCTTAAAATAATTTCTAGGGGTTTGAAGGGGCTAAAAACATGGGATTTTAAAATGTGGGAAGAACTGGCCCGAAACAATTCAAAAAAAGAAAATTCACTGATTGACACCAAGTGGTCACCAAAAGGAATTTGGGAATCCCCATGAATGGATTTTGTTTGAGGAAAATCCAACTGGAATGAGGGTGATTCTTCTCTGAATCCATGTGACCTATTTTGGGGATCTAAGTAGGATCTAAAATTCTTTTTTTATTATGTAAACTTTGTGTAACAACTTAGAACAATTAAAGAAATCAGTTGTGAGGGAAAATTTGATTCAAAATTCAACTTTTTGTGCAATTTAGACTCCAGTTCACTAAAAATCTGGTTCCAGTCAGGGTTTTCAATGATGCAAATTCCATGTTACAGTATGCAAATTAGCTGTAACCTGAGGTGCAGGCTTAAGGATGCACCTCAGGTCCCAGATAATCTACTAACATAGAACACTTCCAAACATCCCAAGTGATTTAAAAATTCCCAAAAGTCTTTATTAGTATGAAGAAGGGGGGATATCCTAAGGTATTTGAAATCTTAAAAATTCTCGCAAAAAGTGTGAGAAGAGACTATATGTGCTGATATTACCAGAAATGCACTGATACTTCTGAAAAGTTTCAATTAGGATTCAGTGAGAGTTACAGTGGCACAATGAAAAGCTGATCTGCTGAAGCAGAGATCTGTCATAGAGTATGCCTTTGTGCCAAACACTAGTAAACACAGAAGGAATTTGTAAAGGCACACTAATGTATGTGTTAAGGAGCGCAGCCTACAGGCCCTTTAGGAGCGTGGAGGCGCAGTCCCCTCCCTGAGGCGCACTATGAGCCCTTGGATCATAGTGCGGCTCAGGGAGGAGCTCCAAGACACACCGTGAGAGGTGAGCGGGTACGAGCATGGATGGAGCAGGAGCAAGGTTGGACTGAAGACATGGCGAGGAATATCCAAAACAGGAACAAGGCAGGCTCAGCCCTCCACTGGACCTACACGCACCAATGAGACCCAGCAATGCAATGCTGGTCTCGAGTAGCCCTTTGGCCACTCGATAGCCCTTCCAGACCCGCCACTTGAGAACGACGAGTGCGTGAGACCAGACGGAGGCTGAGGGCAGGAACAAGAAGACTCAGACGAAGACTCAGGATACTCGGAGAATTCAGAAGTAGACTTGGATACTTGGGAGACTCAGACAAGGTCTTGGATACTCAGAAGACTCGGACAAGGATTCAGGATACTCAGAAGACTTGAACAAGGATTCAGGTTGCTCTGAAGTTTCAGGCAAGGATTCAGGAGTCAGGCAAAAGTACTGGGTGAGAACTGCATCACAGCGCACCCTATATAGCCGCCCATGGCTGGTCACGGACCATGCTGAACACGAAGCAGACTCCATGCGAAGAAGTGGAACTTGAGACTGGAACATGACGAAGATTCAGTAGAGGCCTGCACCGGGGCTCACCCTACACAGCCGCCTGTGGCTGGTCACAGACCATGCTGAAGTGGAGCAGGTTCTGGCAGAGTCTTAGGTATGGACAGAAGCAGGCACAAGTAACTTCAAAGACTGGGACAGGAGCCAAGACTCAGGATTCAAGACTTAGGATTCTCAGAAGCAAGCATTTAAAATCAGGAGTCTTCCAGGGGCTTGTGCTGCAGATGAGAAGAAGGCCTTGTACCACGAGGCACCCTACACAGCCCCACATGGGCTGGTCACGGACCATGAAAGTGGTACGCCAGAAGAGGTGGACAGACGAGAGACCTGGAAACTGGACGAAGAGCTGAAGATGAGACGTAAGGAGTCAGGACAGGAACATCGGACATCAGGAACATGGCACCTCAGGACACAGAACATTTGGACATCAGGAGAACTGGACATCTGGAACATCAGGAACATGAGACAGGCGAAGAGGCAGCTCCAACGAGGGATGAGACCAAGAACATCAGGATGACGATATTCAGGAACACTAAGAACATGGAACGAAGATCCATCAAGGCAAAGAAGACCACAGAGGATCTGGATCCGAGGAAGACCACAGATGTGGTGAAGACCAGATCCGAGGGCACTGAGGGAAAGAAGCAGGGCCCTTTTATAGGGCTGATCCAGGAACAGGCTGATGATGTCATCGCTGAGGGCCCCGGGGCTTTTCCCGCTGCTGACCCTTTAAATGTGCTGACAAGGCATGCGCTTGCACCTAGGAAGAAGCAGGAAGGCAGAAGGCATCAGCAGTGACCCTGCCGCGTGGAAGACCTGACGAAGAGCGGCAGCAGCCCTACCATGAAGAGAGAGAGAGCAGGCATCAATGGCGGCTCCGTGCCGTGATGAAGAGACTTCTGGTGGTAGCACTAGGACCGTGGGGGAGTCAAGAATGCTGTAGCCCGGCCTTCTGTGAGGGACGGCATCAGCGGCGGACTAGGGTAAGTGGAGGACCTGTCTACTTATGCTAGACCGCATGAGTGTGATTGTATGACTGAAATGTGTTATTTTAGAATCTAAGCTGTTTACATTTTAAGAACTCCAGGTATGGTTCAGAGAATCTCAGATACAGATATATATAGCTGAGCCATGTTGTTTTCTTTAATTTATTTGAGACAGAGATTGTGAAACAGAATATAGTATGAAAGGAAATTAATTCAAATCACACTTTTAAATCAATAGGATAAGCCTTTTGGTGGTATACAATAAACTCTCCTGGCTCCTCCAGACTTAGAAGGTTGTTGTTTAAACCCACTTAGCAATGATTTTGACCAGAAAGAGATAGAAAGAAATAGAGGGAGAGATGGAGAAAAGAAATCCCAGCCAGGCTTCGCAAATTTTAAGTGGAACCTGATATTATTGCCCATTCTCATCTGAAGGATCACTGTGCCATTATTTAAACTGAGAAAGCTCTGACAAAAAGAAGTGCTGGGGAGAACACTCTAAATTGTTTTAAGGAAAAGCTAGGTATTAAAAAAATACCAGCAAAGAAAATTTCAGTAAATTAAATGAGACAATCTGGGAGACTTAACAATTTTGCCATATGTGCTACCGAGTGAGAGACATAAACAACTGATGTTTTATATCTGTCAAGGATAGCTAATGTAAATAGAGCTAGAACTCTGAACCAATACTGGAAACCTAAATAGGAACATATTCCTATATAACAGAAAAAAAGATAGATATATAAAATAGTATGTATCCTACACTAAATTATATTTGGTGAACAAACTGACTGGCTTAACACCGCCATTTGACTACATGCCCCTCAAAGCAATCTCCGCTCTTTTAACGAAGGTCTCCTAAGTATTCCTTCTGTGCACTCAGCCAATCTTAGCCAAGTAAGAGACTGTGTTTTCTCATTAGCAGGCCTCAAAATATGGAACTCCCTTCCAACAGCAATGCGGCTTCAACCAGACCTAAAAACATTTAGAAAGAAGGTAAAGACTTGGCTATTTGTGAAGGCCTATCAGGATCCAACATAAGTCTTTCCCAGTTTCCATTAAGAATCCTCGGTTGTGGCACAGAGGGCAGATCCAAGATGGCTACACAGTGATATCGGCCAGCGTGTTTGCTCCGTGGGTGAATTACTTTTTACCTGCTAGAATTTTTCCTCTTGGATGGGAAGAAAGCGGAAGCCGAGGGGGGAGCCCTACCCTGAGGCCCCCAGGACCCCACTCTTTACTGGACCGATGGATGCCCACGTCGTCCGCAGAGAACATCAACGAGTGGGTATGCAGCCGTTGAAGAGTGGGGGAGGGGAAGATGAGCTCCCCTCTCTCCCTGGCTCACTATCTCTTTTAAGCCCCACTGAGGGTTTACCGCCGAGGAATCCTGAAGCTGAGAGGCACCACCGGAGTGGCAGGAATGGCACCGGACCAAAGAGTTGAGGAACTGCTCCTGGCAGGGACCGCAGGAGGTGTGACGGCAGCGGCGAACCCAGTTCTTCCGGCGCAACTCGATGAGGAAAGCCCAGTACTGAGAGAGACGGGAAGAAGCGAAGAAGTTTTCTCGGTTTATTTTCTTGTGAGTGGGGTAAGACCTACTGTTTTCTCGCTAGAGACAATCTGGGAATCTATAACAGAAATAAAAACTTCTATCTTGCGATTGCTACAACCGATAAATGCTAATTTAAAGTCTGTGGAAGAGAAAGTAGAAATACTGACTCAAGCTAATGTTAATCTGGAACAGCGAGTTAAAACTTCAACAAGTACAGACTGTGATGATAAAAGAAAAGAAGAATTTGGTGGTAAAGATGGAAAATATTGAAAATCAATTAAAAAGCAGGAACAAGATTTATTAATTTCTCACAAGTAGCTCTAATATCTCCTAGAGAGACTTTTAAGAAATACCTCCGGGAAGTGCTTCAAGTGGAAGAGTCAGCTATTCCACCCCTTTCAAGAATATTTTATTTATTTATTTTATTTATTTATTTATTTATTTATTTTATTTTATATACCGGCAACCGTTTGCACATCGTGCCGGTTTACAAAGAACTTACAACCAAAGAATATATAGGCAAAGCCTTTACAAGGAACAGTGTGTAACAAAAAACGCAGTAATAAGGCAATTAACTAGATAAATAAGTAAGGGAGGGAGGGGTAGGGGTAGGCGAGACACAGGAGGGGGCGGGGGGAGGGTGAGAGAGGATACATAGGGAAAAGCTAAGTACAGGGGTTCGAGGAACAAATGATATGTACAGAGGTTATATACAAAATAGTATAATCGCAGGACAACAATGATTGAGGTGGGATAATGTGTGCGGTTGTACTAAGTAACATTTTATGTTTGTGATTCATAGGAGGGGGTGGGTGTTGTGTGTAGGTTCTGTGGGGGGGTGTAGGTCCTGTGGGGTGGGTGTTGTGTGTAGGTCCTGTGGGGGGGTGTAGGTCCTGTGGGGTGGGTGTTGTGTGTAGGTCCTGTGGGGGGGTGTTGGTTTACCTAAAACTAATAGTCAGACTGAACAACGAGATATGGTGATTTCAGAAAATCCGAGAGGTGATGTGCCAATAGATTTCTCAGCAATACTAGAGGTATCAGACACAGAACAAGCTATGCCTGCAACCTTAATCATCACTCTGGTCCTAGAACCAGACAAGAACTGGTTGTTAAGATTATGTTTAAAACAAAGAAATGTAGTTTTTCTGGGTTGTAGAATAAGAGTATTCCCAGATGTATCAAAAGATACTCAAAAGAGAAGGAAGGCATTCCTTCTTTTGAAACCACAAGTGTTGTCAGTAGGAGGGGGTCCTTTTTCCTCAAATACCCATGTAAATCTACCTTATAAATGGGATCTGACCGACGGCCCACAAATGTGCAGTAGAAAGCAGCTCCACCGTGCATGTGCGGGCGGGAGAGCTCATCGGTCAGAGTGGAACTATAATATGGCGCTGGGAGGAGCGGTGGCGATATTGGGAGGAGTGGCGGTGATATCGGGAGGAGCAGTGGTGGTATTGGAGTGTCAGGTGGGCCAGCATATGGCGCAGGGAGAAAATGCAGTGGTGGGGAGGAGCAACTAAGGCGTGCGCGAGGGAGGGAATCCCAGAGACCTCCTGTCTCCTTGTCTGCGCCGTCCAGCGAGAGCAGGGCCGTGCTGAAAAGAACAAGAGGGAGAGGGAAGGATTTGTGGATGTGGTGAGAGGGGAAGAAAAGGGAAGCTGAGAGGGGATGGAAGGAAAAGGGATGTGAGTGAGTAAATGGGAAGGGTAAGAAGTTGTGGAGAACCAAAAAAGAGGGAGTGGAGGAGGGCTGAGGGAGAGGGAAGGGTTTGTGGATGAGCTGAGAGGGGGATGGGAGGGGATGAGAGTGAGGGAGGGGATGAGAGTGAGGGATGGGATTGAGAGAGGGTGGGGAGTGACTGAGGGAAGGGGAAGGAGTGGGAGGGAGAATGAGGGGGGAGGTGAGAGTGAGGGAAGGGGGGTTTCAGTGAGAGTGGAGGGAGGCAGTGGGAGAAAGAGGGTAAGACTGAGGGAAGGGAGTTTGAGTGGGGGCAGGGGAGGAAAGGGGGGGGGAGTGACCGAGGTGAATGAGCAAGGGGAAGGGGGAGTGAGGGAGAAGAAGTGTAGAAGGGTGCAGTGTCCGAAAAATGGACCAACATTTTTTTTTAATGTAGCCCGTTGATACAGGCTTAACGGCTAGTGTATTATAAAATATGCAAATAGGGTAGATTTTCAAAGGGTTAACCACGTAAGATATGCGTGAAACCCCTGAAAACCTACCCCTGTGCGCGCCGAGGATATTTTGCATAGCTTGGGCAATGTGCGCAAGCCCTGGGACGTGCGCATGTCCCGGGGCTTTGAAAAATGGGCGTTCCGGGGGTGGGGCTGCAGCCCGGGGCGTGTCTGGGGCATGGCAGTGGTCTGGGGGTGGTCCATGGGCGTGGCCGAGTGCCCCGACACGGCAGCCTGTGACGGAGCCTGGCGTGCCAGCAGCGAGTCGATGTGCGCAAGTTACGCCTGCCAGAGGCAGGCGTAACTCTACAAAACAAGGTGGGGAGGGATTTAGGTAGGGCTGGGGGGTGGGTTAGATAGGGGAAGGGAGGGAAAGGTGGGGGGACCAAAAAGAAGTTCCCTCCAAGGCCGCTCCGATTTCGGAGCGGCCTTGGAGGGAACAGGGAAAGCCATCGGGCCTCCCCTAGGGCTCAGCGCGTGCAAGGTGCACAAGTGTGCACCCCCTTGGGCACACCAACCCCAGATTTTATAACATGCGCTCTGAGGCACCTATGTTATAAAATCAGGTGTACATTTGTGCGCGCCAGGTAGGGCGCACAAATGTACCCCATGGGCCAGATTTTAAAAGGGTTACGCGCAAAAGGTATGCGCATAACCCTTTTAAAACACTCCTACGCGCGCAGAGCCTATTTTGCATAGGCTCGGCGGCACGCACAAGCCCCAGGACACGCGTAAGTCCCGGGGCTTGCAGAAAGGGGCGGTCGGGGGAGTGCCCAGGGGGTGTGGTGGCTCATGAGCGTGATCGGGGGCGTGTGGGCAGACCGGGTGCGTGGCTGAGTGCCCTGACACAGCGGCATGTGTTGGGGCCTGCCGCACCAGCACATAGCCGGCGCGCGTAAGTTACTACTGCCTGGAGGCAGGCACAACTTTTCGAATAAAGTTAGGTGGGGGGTTTAGATAGGGCCGAGGGGGTGATTAGGTAGGGGAAGGGAGGGGAAGGTGCAGGGGGGTGGAAGGAAAGTTCCCTCCGAGGCCGCTCCGATTTCAGAGCGGCCTCTGAGGGAATGGGCAGCACACTCAGGGCTTGGATGTGCACCCCCTTGCGCGCGCCGACCCCAAATTTTATAAGATACGCGCGGCTACGCGCGTATCTTATAAAATCCAGCGTACTTTTGTTTGCGCCTGGTGCACGAACAAACTTATGCACGTGCATAGATTTATAAAATCTACCCCCTCGCGCGCAAAATTTAAAATCGGCCCCATAATACTTATATGTTCTTTGAACCCCCAGAGCTGACTCAATTTCTTATAGGGAAAACTCCGCCAACACCCATAGGGAACAGTACTGTATTAAGTCCCTCATAGAAATAATTAGTTCTCTGGAAACTGTGTATGATTTCCTTAATAAGTAAAGATTTCTACTTTAGGTTGTGTAATCCACCCTCTTTATTTATTTATTTTATTTATTTAAAATCTTTGCTAGACCGTCGTTAAGATGGATACCGTCACAATGGTTTACAGTAATGCACATAAATTAATGTTAGTAAATGTATCAATTTATATCAATTAAACAGGTGCCATAAAGGTTCGGTATTTATTTTATTTATTTATTTATTTATTTATTTATTTATTTATTTATTATATACCAACATTTGGTAACATAGTTTTATAATAAACTATTATTTGGTAAATGGGATGAATCATGTCCATTTCTATCTGTATCGATTTTGAATACAAGAATAGATATATAATTGTAATTGTATCTTCTCCTTTAGTGGTGAGCGAAAAAATAAGATAAAATACACACAAATAGATTAAGGTGATGTGTGTGGATGTTCTGCTGTCCGCAGCTTACACTTCCCTGGATTCTATTCTCCATTCTCTTTGTGATAAGCTTGTTTAAAGAGCCATGTTTTTAAACTTTTTCTAAAGGTTTTGATGTCTCTTTGTAATCTGATCTCTAACGGCATGTTGTTCCATAGTATAGGACCTGCTAAGGTCCTATACTATGGAACAACATGCCGTTCCCTCACTTGGGTTAGTCTTGCTGTTTTGACCGATGGAATAATTAGTAGTGCTTTGTTGGCTGATCTCAGGTTTCTGTGAGGGACGTGTATGCGAAGGGCAGAGTTCAGCCATTCTGCTTTTTCATTATGTATTAATTTATGTATGGTGCATAGTGTTTTGTACTGTATTCTTTGCTCAATGGGTAACCAGTGTAGTTCAGCTAGGGTTTCTGTGATGTGGTCTCTTTTACTTTTACCAGTCAGAATTCTTGCAGCAGTGTTTTGTAGCATTTGGAGTGATCTTAGTGTGGTGTATGGTAAGCCTAGTAGTAGGGCGTTACAGTAATCAGTGCTTGCGAAAATTAAAGCTTGTAACACTGATCGAAAATTAGTAGTTGTTAGTAGTGGTTTTAGACTTCTGAGAATCATAAGTTTGACATATCCTTCCTTTACTTTTAAAGATATATGATGTTCATGCTTAGTTCCATGTCAATTATCACTACGAGGTTCCATACATTCTCTGCTAATTCTATTTTTTGGTTGTTTTTGAGTGTGATTGGGTTTTGAATGATCTCTATATTTTTGCGTTCTAAATGTAGGAATTCTGTTTTCTCTATATTAATAACTAATTCCATTTGGTTTAGTAGCTGTTTGATGATATCTAGATACATGTTAGCTATGTTTAATGTTTTTTCAATTGTATCGGCGATAGGTAGTATTAATTGAATATCATCAGCGTATATGTAATGTGTAATGCCCAGACCATATAGCTGGTGACATAGCGGCAACAGGTATATATGTTGAAGAGTGTAGTGGATAAGGCTGATTCCTGTGGAATTCCTGTTTGAAGGTTTATTTTTTCTGTACTTGGAAGTATCTGTTATTTAGATATGATCTGAATCAGCTGATTGTTTTGTTGCTTAATCCTATTTTTTCTAATCTATTTAATAGGATGTCATGATTTACTGTATCAAAGGCCACTGATAGGTCTAGCATCACTAGAATGTAATGTTTACCACTGTCAAAACCTCTCATTATGTTGTCTGTTAGCGATAGCAACAGTGTCTCTGTGCTGTAGTGTTTGCGAAAGCCATGTTGTGATGGATACAGGATATTATTGCTATCTAACGGGCCGATACAGTAAAAAACGCGGGATAGTAGGCGAGCGCCCGCTCCCCTGGCGTACGTACAGGACACTCCTGTGCATGCGATACAATAAAAAAATTTATTTAAATTAGGCCCGGTGGTAAAAAGAGGCGCTAGAGACACTAGCGTGTCCCTAGTGCCACTTTTCGGACAGGAGCGGCGAATGTCAGCGGGTTTGACAGCCAACGATCAATTTTGCCGGCGTCGGTTCTCGAGCCCGCTGACAGTCACGGGTTCGGAAACCAGACACCGGCAAAATCAAGCGTCCGGTTTTCAACCCACGAGCCGCAGGCCTATTTCCAATTTTTTATTTTTATTTTTTTACTTTTTTAAACTTTCGGGACCTCCGACTTAATATCGCCATGATATTAAGTCAGAGGGTGCACAGAAAAACAGTTTTTACTGCATTTCTGTGCACTTTCCCTGTACCCAGAGAAATTAGCGCCTACTTTTGGGTAGGCGCTAATTTATGAAAGTAAAATGTGCGGCTTGGCTGCACATTTTACTTACTGAATTGCGCGGGAATACCTAATAGGGCCATCAACATACATTTGCATGTTGCGGGTGCTATTAGGTTCGGGGGGGAGGGGGGGTGGACACACGTTTTGGACGCGCTATTATCCCTTACTGAATAAGGGGTAAAGCTAGCGCTTCGAAAACTGTACTGTATCGGTCCGTAAGTGTTAAGCTAATTGATTTTGTATAGTTTTTTCTATTAATTTTGCAAATAGGGGTAAATTTGAGACTGGTCTGTAGTTGCTCAGGATAAGTGGGTCGATGATTTTTTTCTTTAAAATTGGTTTTAAGATAGCTCCTTTTAGTGTATCTGGCATGGTTCCTTCCTCTAAGGATAGATTAATGATCTTAGCTAATGTCGGAGATACTGTATTGGCTACTTTTTTTATGACTATGGTTGGTATTGTGTCATATGCATGTGGGGCGGGATTTAGCTTTTTTAGCATGGATTCGACTTCTAGTTCTGAAATCTCATTAAATGTAGTCCATTGTTTAACATCTCTTTTTTGCATTTTAATTTGTTTAGTTATATTTGGAATTTTTGTTTTTAGGTTCGTCATTTTGTCACTGAAGAAAATAGCTATTTCATTACATCTATTTACTGGTAGTCTGATTTGTTATTGGTGAGATTTTTTACTATTGTAAATAAGGTTCTTGGGTTATTTGCAAATTCTGTTTTAGTGCTGTAGTATTGTTTCTTTGTGTTAAGAATTACTTGTTTATAGTGGGCTAGGTGTTTTCTGTATTTAGTTAGGTTTTCAGTTGTTTCATTTTTTATCCATTCTTTTTCTTTTTCCTCAGATTTCTTTTCACTTCCTTTATCTTTTCATTATGCCAGGGGTTTGTTTGTTTGGGTTCCTTGATGCAAATACATTTTAATGGATTTAACTCCTCAGCTAAATTTTTGGTTGTTTGCATCCATGCTGTTGTCACGGAGCAGCAGTTGGTGTAATCCATTTCTGTTAGTTTTTCTTCTAATTTGTCTTTCAGGGCTTCTATGTTATAAGGTGGGTGATATTTAAATTCAGTGGGTTCTTTTTTTGTGTGTCATTTGTGGTTTAGTATATTTGATAGTGGATTGTATGAGGAAGTGATCTGACCAAGGGATCTGTGTGTAGTCAGTTTTAATGTGTTCTAAGTGGCCATGGTTGATAAATGATAAATCGCGAGAGTGTCCTGCTTTGTGAGTGGGCTTGTCAGTAGTTAAAGTGAATCCTAGCTCCGACTTAATATCCAGTAGTGTTTGGCAGGTGTTGGATAAGGGATTTGCGTCCATGTGAAGGTTGAAATCTCCTAGCATGATGGTGGGTTTTGAAGTATTTAAATGTGTTGTTAGGAATTCAATTAGTGGGGAGATGTTTAATTCTAGTAGGCTAGGTGGGCAGTATATCAGGCATATTTGTATGTTATTAGTTTCAAAAACAGCAATTTTGTGGTTTCTTGGATGGGTTATCAGGATTAGTTAACATTTAAATTTTTTTTCAATTATTAGCATTAGACCACTCCTCTTTTATTTATTCTGGGGATTGAAAAGACATCATAGTTTCTATGTGCTATTTGATTCTTTAGGACTGTGTCTGATTTTTTTAGCCATGATTCGATGACTGCGATAAAGCTTGGTTTTGTGTCATAGAGTAGATCTGTAATGATTGGGAATTTCTTTGTGATGGATTGTGCATTAACTAGGAGGAAGGTTAGCATTAACAATTTATTTGACATTGTATTTGTTGAGATTTTGGTCTTTTTTATTTGTATGAGGTTACTAGATTTTGTATGCTTTTTTTCATTTGTTGCGTATCTGTTTTTGTGTTTCTTCGTGCAATTATCTCCATATTTACCTTTTTTTAGGCAGGTTTTGATCCTTTGCACTACCGGTTCTTTTCCTTCGTTGTCCCAGTTCATAGTTGCTCCGTCTGGCTTTGTAGTTTGTTCGTCCTATACTCATGGGTTTCTCAGGGCGTACTCACAGGTTTCCCTTTGTACACCCCTTTGGTGTGCGATGCCGGCACGCGGCACCTCCAGGTCTTCCTTTTAAATCCTCCCTCTTAAGAATAATGTTTCCTTTCTTCTTTTTTTTGTATCAGAAGTATTCTCTGTATTTTCCTACAAGAATTTATCTTGTGATTTTTTTTGTTAAAACGCATAAAGAAAAAAAAAAGAATCCTCATGATACGGACATATCATCTCATTTAATGATATACCGTATTATTTAAGCTTCGTCTGTGAAAATGTTATTATTTATTTTTTATACACCTCTTTATGATGATGATATTATTATTGTATTGTTTATTTGATGTTACCTGCTTCTTTTTATCTCTTTTGATTTTATTACTTTTATTTTATATTTACATCGGGGTAGATTTTTAAAGAAGCGCTTGTGGGGTACATTTGTGCGTGCCACCCGGCGCGCACAAATGTACACCTGATTTTATAACATATGCGAGCTGCTGCACGCATGTTATAAAATCCGGGGTCTGGGTCTGCAAGGGGGTGCACACTTGTGCACCTTGGGTGCACTGAGCCCTAGGGGAGCCCCAATGGCTTTCCCCATTCCCTCTGAGGATGCTCCGAAATCGGAGTGGCCTCAGAGGGAAATTTCCTTCCACTCCCCCCACCTTCCCCTCCCTTCCCCTATCTAACCCACCCCCAGCCCTACCTAAACACCTCCCCCCCCCCCCACCTGCCTCTGGCAGGCGTAACTTGCGTGCACCAGAAAGCTGCCGGCGCACCACTCCCTGGTAGGGCATCTGTGCTGGAGGCCTCAGTCCAGCCCCCAGACCGGCACCATGCCCATGGCCCCACCCCCTTCCTGCCCCTTTTTCAAAGCCCCAGGACATACACGTGTCCTGGGGCTTGTGCGCGTCACCGAGCCTTTGCAAAATAGGCTAGGCACGTGCAGGAGCAGGTTTTCGGGGTTACACACGTAACCCTTTGAAAATCTACCCCATTGTGTTTTGTATTTTTAGCACTTAGGGCCGGATTTTAAAACCTACATGCGTGGCGTACATTTGTGCATGCTACCCGCATGCATGTTATTAAATCAGGGGTCGGTGCATGCAAGGGGGTGCACACTAGTGCAACTTGCACGTGCTGAGCCCTTGGGGAGACTAGCTGGCTTTCCCCGTTCTCTCCGAGGCCGCTCCCCCCACCTTACCCTCCCCTCCCTTCCCCTACCTGTCCTGCCCACAAGCCCGAAATCCCCCCGTACCATTGTTGTTGAAGTTACACCTGCCGAGTGCTGATCCAGGAGTGCCGGTGCATGATCCCCTGGCCCAGTGGCCATACAGAGGCCTCTGGCCATGCCCCTGCCCCACTCCCGGACCACCCATTTTTTCAAACCCCGGGACTTACACATGTCCCGGGGCTTTATGCTTGCCGCCGGGCCTTTTGAAAATAGGCCTGGCATGCGTAACCCCCCTACGTGTGTAAATCCTCCTGG
This sequence comes from Rhinatrema bivittatum, assembly GCF_901001135.1. NCBI lineage: Eukaryota > Metazoa > Chordata > Amphibia > Gymnophiona > Rhinatrematidae > Rhinatrema > Rhinatrema bivittatum. Next base: position 166,473,844 of record NC_042615.1, read on the forward strand.
ATTTACGTGCATAGGGCTTTGAAAATCTGCCCCTTATTGTTTTTCGCTTAAAGTCATGTAAACCGTTGTGATGGCCTCGAATGACGATATTTCAAAGCTATTAAAAAGTTAAATAAATAAATAGATGGGCGTGAGAAAAGAAAAAGAATGACAGCATGAATTCCTACCTTTGATCTCTGAAGAAACCGTTTTACACTTGAAACCACATACATTCTGAATAACACAGAAATAGAGTTGGGACAGAGTCCAAAAGGGAGGAGAGCAATATTGAATGTGTGAAAGAACTTACAGAATTAGATGGTACATCACCTATTTCCTCTGATATAGCCAGAGAAGGGTTTTCTAATTATCCTTGGATTTGTCCACAAAGATAACATAAGTACAATAAGCTGGCAAAGACACCACACCTAGGTTATGTAATAACATATCTTCAGAAGAAGGGAACACAATAGTATGTATACACATATTTTATTTTAGTTGTAGAATAGTCAGGAAAGCTGCAAAAGGCAGGAAAGTGATATCTGAAAGAACACAGCAATGGACAGCGCACTCAAAAATCCAGGGACTGGACGTGATACATCGGAGCCCCTCAGCTGCTCAAGCTATGGTATCAGACTCCATTATCTAGCCTTGCCCACCAGCCTTGGTGAGGGGACAGGCAATACTGGATTGCACCAGCGATCCCTACTGGTAATGCTGCTGTACAGCTAAGTGTATACACATGCAAGAAACAACTGAGCCCAATATTCAAAGGCCAGATAGCCAGATAAGTAGGACTTCTCTGGCTATCTAGTGACCACTGAATATCCAGTTACCTTCAGAGGCATCTAGGTAGCCAGAGAAGTCATTTATCTGGCTAGCTGGGTAACTGTAGGTGGGCACTGGGTAGGCAGTGTGGTAGCAGTAAGTCCTCTGAGGTAGTGTAAGTGGCATGGAAAATAGGCAGAGCAGCAGCAGCAAGACTTCTATGGTGGAATATGGGGATTGGAAGGCAAACAGAATGGAAACAGTAAGACTGCTGTGGTGGTGGTTTAAGTGGCATATCAGAAAATTATCAGAGGAAATGAATATGGGTTCAGGAACAATATAATCTTACTCCACCAAATAATTGAATAAAAATATATTTACTGTGTAAAAGAAAATATTTTGGAGGAAAAGACCTCAGAAATGTTAAGTGATAAACTATTCAGTCAGAACTTTAATCAATGGTCAAAAACCTCCTATGAATTTCTTACTCATGACCACTACCAAATTAAAAGCTAACAGGTTGATATTAAAAACATTGCTAACTCAAAAAGGCTCACATAAGCACCTTTGTGGGCTGCATGCGAGCAACACATCTTTTAAAAAGCTAAAATACATGAATATGTACCTGTATGCATATGAGGAATAAAAAGGTAAAAAAGGGCATGGCATGGACATTCCATGTTGGGGGCAAGATTTAAATACAGAACAGCAAATTTTAAAAATGAAATCTGCAGCATGCAAATGCTAAATATCCGTCTAACTTTACTGCTGCTCCTGATGAGGAACATGTCTGTATATTTCAAGTTTCAGGGTTCATAGAAAAGAGTAGGGATGTGCAGAGGGACGCCATACGTTGCATTCGTGATTTGGATTCGTCGGGGAGCAGATATGTTGCATTCGGCCGTATGGCGCCCCGATGCGTTAATACAGTGATTTCTATTCGTGTCCCAGCTAAAATTAAAATTAACTACAACCCCCCACCCTCCTGACCCCCCCAAGACTTACCAAAACTCCCTGGTGGTCCAGCGGGGAGTCCAGGAACCATCCCCTGCACTCTCACACCCTCGGTGCCGGTTTCATCATGGCGCCGATAGCCTTTGTCACTGGGGCTACCGGTGCCATTGGTCAGCCCCTGTCACATGGTCATCGGCACCATCTTGTCCTCCTACCATGTGACAGGGGCTGACCAATGGCACCGGTAGCCCCTGTGACATAGTATGGGCAAAGGCTATCGGCGCCATTTTGAGTACTGGCATCGGATGGCTGGAGTGCAGGAGGTACTCCGGGAACCCCGTTGGATCCCCTGGGACTTTTGGACAGCTTGGGGGGGGGGCCTCCTGACCCCCACAAGACTTACCAAAAGTCCAGCGGGGGTCCAGGAGCGACCTCCTGCATGCCGGCCGTCCGATGCCAGTATTCAAAATGGCACCGATTGCCTTTGCCCTCACTATGTCACAGGGGCCGACCGTCGCTACCTGTGACATAGTGAGGGCAAAGGCGATCGGCGCCATTTTGAGTACTGGCATCGGACGGCCGGCGTGCAGGAGGTCGCTCCCTGACCCCCGCTGGAATTTTGGCAAGTCTTGTGGGGATCAGGAGGCCCCTCCCCCAAGCTGGCCAAAAGTCCCTGGGAGTCCAATGGGGGTCCCGGAGCGACCTCCTGCACGCCGGCCATCCGATGCCAGTACTCAAAATGGCACTGATAGCCTTTGCCCATACTATGTCACAGGGGCTACCGGTGCCATTGGTCAGCCCCCGTCACATGGTAGGAGCACAAGATGGCACTGATGGCCATGTGACAGGGGCTGACCAATGGAACCGGTAGCCCCTGTGACAAAGGCTATCGGCGCCATGATGAAACCGGCTCCGAGGGTGTGAGTGTAGGGGATGGCTCCCGGACCCCCCTTTGGACCACCAGGGAGTTTTGGTAAGTCATGGGGGATGTTCAGGAGGGTGGGGGGTTTGTTTAAATTTTTATTTAGGTGGCCGAATAATTCGGCGAAGATTCGTGTATTCGTGGGGAATCGCAATACGTTTCACTTCCCCACGAATACTACAAATAGTGCAATATACGTTGCGGATCGCCAATACGGCGAAAACGAATGCACACCCCTAGAAAAGAGTGAGGGGTCCAGTTCAACTGGGCAGCATGCAAGATGAAGAACCAGAGGGACAAATTGGTGGACTAATTGGAAAACTGGGAATGTGCCTTGCGTGAGCATGTTTTAAAATTTACTGAAATACGCACATAAAAGCCAACATTGTCCTATTGAAGATACATGCATGCTAGCCGTGCTCAAGTAACCTCTTAAAATTAGGATCATACTTACACTTGGCTGGTGCATTTTAAAACATATGGGGCAGATTTTCAAAGGGTTACGCGCTTAACCCTGAAAACCTGCTCCTGCGCACGCCGAGTCTATGTTCCGGGACTTTGAAAAAGGGGTTGGAAGGGGGCGGACCGTGGGAGGGGCACCAGTCTGGGGGCAGTCCGGGGGTGGTCTCGAGGCCTCCAGCACAGCGGCCATGCTGGGGGATGGTGTGCTGGCAGCCGGCCGGCAGGTGTAAATCCTGAAATAAAGGCGGGGGGGGGGGGATTTATGTAGGGCTGGGGGGTGGGGGGGGGAGCAGAAGAAAAGAGTGAGATGTACGAACAGAACAGTTGTCTCTTGTGAAGATTTGATGACTTACGGAGAGAGGTCCATCAAGCTAGGTTGAGAGATCCTTGCACAAATATCATCTTGGAGTGAGTTTCCTCACTCCGAAGGTCATCAAATCTTCACAAGAGAGAATTGTTCTGTTCGTATGTCTCACTTTGAATGTCAAAGTGGCCCCTAACCCCCTACACTAATACCTAAACCTCACATCGAGTTACTAGGTGGGCCTCCCATAGGGATACAAATACCTATCTAGGGAGAGGATATTACAGCTAGACTCTCACTCTCTCCCCCTCCCCCCACCCCATTAAACATGGTCCCCCAGTGGTTGTATGCAGAAAATACAACAGGTCTGGCACTTATCACAAAGTATGAAAAGGTTATTGCAATTTGTGCTAATTTAGCTCTTTGCATAGGTCAGGGGTCATGAACCTATGGCTTGCGAGCCAGATGTGGCTCTTTTGATGGCTGCATCTGGCTCGCAGACAAATCTTTAATAAAAAAAAAATAATGTTAAAAATATAAAACATTCTCATGTATTTCAATCCATTCATTTCCTACCGCTCATGTTCATGGTTGCGGGTGGCTGGAGCCAATCACAGCTGTCCTCCGGGACAACACCAAATTTTTATTGGATAATGCGTAACGTACACGGGTCGTTGTGAGGTCAGGAAGTAAACTTCCCTCCTTTTAATCAAGTAGTCAGCTAGCTAATTGCAGAAACCCTTTTATTGAAGAAGATGGCTAAAAGAAAAAAAGATGAGGAGTATCGTACTTTTCAGCAGGAATGGACAGAGGAATTCGCCTTTGTGGAGAGAGCAGGTTCTGCAGTGTGTCTAATATGCAATGATAAAATTGCATCGATGAAACAGTCAAATATAAAGCGGCACTTCGACACACGCCATACTACATTTGCATCAAAATATCCTGCAGGGGACAGCAGGAAGAAAGCATGTCAAGAGCTACCGTGCAGAGTGCAAGCTAGTCAGCAGCAACTCCGTGTTTGGACCCAACAAGGTGACTGGAATTCGGCTAGCTTTGCTGGTGCTTTAGCAATTGTGAGAAACGAAAAGCCATTCACAGATGGGGAGTATGCCAAAACATTCATGCTTGATGTTGCCAATGAACATTTTGACGACTTTTCAGATAAAGACAAGATAATCAAACGAATAAAAGACATGCCTCTGTCGGCAAGAACTGTTCACTATCGTACCATCATGATGGCAAATCAAATTGAGGCAACACAAGTGAAGGACATATATGCAGCACCATTCTTTTCTCTCGCTTTGGATGAGTCAACAGACATAAGCCATTTATCCCAGTTCAGCGTGATTTCAAGGTATGCTGTCAGTGACACACTACGTGAGGAAAGTCTTGCTGTTTTGCCTATGAAAGGGACAACAAGAGGGGAGGATTTATTCAAGTCTTTCACTGAGCTCACTAAAGAAAAAAATCTACCGATGGATAAACTTATTTCGGTGTGTAATGATGGTGCTCCGTGCAAGGTGGGGGAAAAACAGAGGATTCGTAGCGCTTCTTCGTGCACATGAAAAGAGACCCATCCTACGTTTTCACTGCATCCTACATCAGGAAGCACTTTGTGCTCAGATGTGTGGCGAGCAGCTTGGTGAGGTGATGTCGCTGGTCATTCGGGTGGTCAACTTTATTGTTGCCCGAGCTTTAAATGATCGCCAGTTTAAAACACTGCTGGATGAAGTTGGGAATAATTATCCTGGTCTGCTTCTGCACAGCAATGTGCGTTGGTTGTCAAGAGGGAAGGTGCTCAGGCGTTTCGCGGCTTGTCTGAGCAAAATCTGGACTTTTCTTGAAATGAAAAACATCGAGCATCCTGAGTTATCTAACACTGAGTGGCTCCTGAAATTCTACTATCTTGTGGACATGACTGAACATCTGAACCAGCTCAATGTGAAAATGCAAGGCATTGGAAATACAGTCTTATCCCTTCAACAAGCAGTGTTTTCATTTGAAAACAAGCTAGAACTCTTCATCGCCGACATTGAAACAGGTCGTTTACTACACTTTGAAAAACTGGAAGAGTTTAAAGATGCATGCACAGCAAGTGACCCTGCTCAACATCTTGATCTTCAGCAGCTAGTGGGCTTCACATCTAATCTCCTGCAGTCATTCAAAGTGCGCTTTGGAGAATTTCGTGAGCGCACTCGTCTTTTTATTAAACATGAGACCAAAGGGGTAGAGCCACCTGTACCTCACATTTTCTGCTCTCAAGGTATCAGTGATATTTTTCATCGCTCTTCTCTTTTGCAGTGTAGCTGCGGACACATCATTAAATATTTGAATCTCCGACCCTCTCCACTCAATGCGCCCCAGTGTGCGCGCTTTATTCATTATCAAGTCCTTTGTGGGGAAGTTGTGCAGATAGGCTACAATATCCCGCGGTTTGTTGTTAAGGGGCTTACCCAATGCTCGGTGGGCTCTATCCACAGTGATTTGCTGCCCATACGGTTTCTCTGCCTCCGTATTTAAAATTGACTTGCAGAGACCCTGCACTAAGGCCACATAGTCTATAGTTTATTCCGCCTCCGGGATACCTCTGATCCGAATATTGCATCTCCTTTGCCGATTTTCCAGGTCCTCAATTTTGTTCAGTAGATCCTCCGTAGCTTGCTGTATAGATTGAATGTCTTTCGTCTGCTGCATAATGGCTGCTGCCTGCTCATCCACGCTCTGTTCCACCACGTGGACTCTCTCTCCTAATTCTTCCACTTCCACCCGGAGAGCCCCCATATTTTCTTTTATTTCTAGCTTTAAGGTTTGTATGATTTCTTTCTTCATATCCTGTAGCCAAGTCTGAAGCTCCTGTTTAGTTGGGCTGAATTCATTCTGCCACGCGGTATTAATCGCTGATTCTGCAGCAGGCCCCGATGCCATTTTATCCGCTTCCTCCGAAGCGGATTCCTGCGGCGCCTCAGCGTTCTCCCTGTAGGCAAACGCTAACAAATCAATTATTTTTCTCCCGGCAGCCATCCGCTTCCCCTCTTCCGCACTAGTCGTATTTTTCTTTGGGGTGCAGTTTCGCCAATGTTACATGCTTTTGTCTCCCGCTGCTACACGGAGCCGAGAGCTCAAGCTGCCATTCACTCGGGGTGACGTCACTTCCTCCGGCACTCGTCTTTTTAAGTTCATCACCTATCCACATGAGTGTGCAGTGACAGCGCCGACCTGAGTTACATCCCCAGTGTCTCCGTCAGAGATTTTGAGCTACAAGCTGCTGACCTGAAGGCCTCAGACATGTGGGTGAATAAGTTCAAGTCACTGAATGAAGATTTGGAAAGTACTTTATTCATCATTGGTTAGCAACAGCATAACAACGTTATTAAAAAGAATTCAGAGACTTATTGTACTTTAAAAGTGTTGGTCTTACATAAAATGCACACATTTACTTGTATTTAGTTTTAAACATATTGTATGGCTTTCACGGAATTACATTTTAAAATATGTGGCATTCATGGCTCTCTCAGCCAAAAAGGTTCCCGACCCCTGGCATAGGTAATTAGTGCAAATTGTGATAAACTGTCTATTAGCATAAACCACACCCCTTTTTGCTATCGCATGCGATAATTATCGCATTTTGATAAATCCAGGCCTATGTGGGTAAGTATGCGCATGATTAAAAATTCTAGTGTATCCTGGCTCATATGTGGGTGTATGGGTGCACACGTGTTCATTTTAAAATTGACCTATATTTGTGGTTGCTTATTTGATCCAGTCATTTGGCAATGTTTGTCTTTTGTGAAAATCAATAAAGATACTTAAACATAAAATTGACCTGTATGTGCATTTGCATGGTAAATTCACCTTATATTTAAATATCACTTAAGGATGCCAATGCCGAGTACACATGTCACTGGGGATAGCTTCATGGCAACAGTTAGATATAATATTCTAAAAAAGAAAAATTAATCTGTTACTTCAAATTAGTTTTTCAGAAAAATACACTGTAAACATTGTGAAGGTAAACACCAAACATCGGTATATAAAACTTGCTAAATAAATAAATAAACACAGACTCTGTATACCAATTCACTTCCAAAGTAATAACATCTACACAAATTCAAATGAAGACACATTTTAAACTTGTAAAGTGCTTTGGGATATAATGGAATCTTAGCTAATAGATTAATTCCACATGTCAGCTATCTATTGGATGACATGTTACTCTCTTCCTCATGGAAGTCATATAGCATGCAAAACACATTCTTAAAAAGAGGTGCAATCCAATAAATGAATTTAAACCATCAAGGGGTAATTTTTAAAAGGATTTAAATGCTTACAATTGTGTTTTACATATGTAAATATACTTTACATGTGTAACTGAACTTTTGAAAATTGCTATAATATATGCCACTGAATTGTCAACAGGTTTTAAATATATAAGTGCACTTTAAGTCCGTAAATGGGCTTTTGCTACAAAAGTATGTTACATTTAATCATTTGAAAATCATCTGCTTAGGTTCTGATTTTCCAAAGAGGAAACATATGGGGCAGATGTTTCCTCCCCGCTGATGTGCTGATATGTGGTCAATAGCTATACAAACAACGTCAAAATCATGTTGGCAATCAATACAATGCCACTGTCGACTCTTCTATTTTCATAAGACAAACATAGAGGTCGTCAAGTCTTTTTCACATAGATTTTAATACATGGGTGCATTATAATGTAAATTACAAATGATGCGTTCCAAGTAGGAAAATATCGTAACCTATATTTCCTATTAATAATAGGCTTTTCAACGATCCTTGTTGAAATCTTTATTTTACAAATTGAAAAATGATCACATTTAAAATGGACAATGAGTTTGTTAGCAATCAGGTTTCCTCATAACTTATTCTTCTGATCTAGTTAACATAGAAGGACTCAAAGTCACATAAGTTCTTTCCTCTTTGAAAACAAAACAAAGTGAAGATGTGGCAAAACATGGATACACAGCAAGCATGGACCAGTACTTTTTCATAAATTTTATGATGTCTCCGATTACAGAGGAATAAAGTAAAATTCACGTTAGACTATCTCCTTCTTTGTCATTAGATCTAGATGTAAAAGATAGCATTAGTTCTCTCTTACTATACAGAACACGTTTGAATGCTCATTAAATATGACAATGAGTAGCGGTGATCTAATAATTTCCTCATAAACAACCAAGACTCATGTGTAAAATCTTTCAAGAAGGCATAATTAGGTCTTATCCTCAGAAACTGAGATACAGATAAATGATTTTTTAAACTGGCAGGATATGCATTAGTATAATGTAGGAGTGCATTCCAGTCCAGTCCGTATCTTTTCGGTACAGAACTGTTGTAAGAAACCCTATCTGCATCTTGATCAACCAAAGGTTTAAAAAAGGGATCCTGCCAGCATGAAAGGACAAAGTAAATTGAATATGTTCATTACAAGTGTTAATCCAGAGATGAAATAACTGCTATTGTTCCAATGTGCTTTACCGTACAACAAAAACATCATCTTACACTTTTACCAGAATCTGGCCTTGTCTTTGGATTGCCCCCGGACCAGCTAAGTGGTGGCCAGCGAGGATCTTGGCCCTGGCATTTTTCCAGGTGAAAGGGATGGGTGGGGGGTATGGGATGCCTAGGGAGGAACTGTTTTTGATTTTGTATTTTTTATTTCAATGTTTCTTTGATTTTTTGTTAACTAAAGAAACAAAATAAACATTCAAGAAAGGAAATTCATGGGAAACCCCCCACCCCAAAATGAAACAAAAAACAAAACACAATTTTCCCCCCTTCCCACCCCTACTGGTAAATAATAACACCCTGAAAGAGAAAGTAATTTAGTTTTAGTGCCAGTATAGTTAGCTTCATTTTGAACTCTTGTCGGGAGATGATGAGGTCATTTTCATCTGTTTTATGCACTCTATAACCTCCAGTGCTTCATCCTGTGGAATACTATTATAAAGTGAAATAATATCCTTAGTTACCAAATAACAACCTTGAATGTCTTCTCCTGTTTGTGTCAAAAGATTCATGAAATGTTTTGAATCTCTTGTAAAGGATGGTATCTTACCAATAAAACAGTCTCCAAAATGTATTCACAAATATGGAACATGGTTCAAGAGCTGGATTGCTTCAGCCACTATTGTACATCCTGCTGAATTCCCACTGTTTTGTGAATTTTCAGTAAAATGCAGATAATATGTATCCCGGGTTGATCTTAATTCAAAAAATCATATTCTGCCTTGGATAGAAAATCTTATTGTAATCCTTACAGAGTAATTTCTTTCACATGTATCTATAATCATCTCTTTGGATCTGATTGCACTGGTCTATGACAGGAACTGTCAGAAAGCTGTCTTTGTTTTTTTTTTTTTTTCCAAAATAATTTTTATTAACAGGGGTGGCCAAGACAATCAACAAAAACACCATGACAGCGTGTAAACAACTCAGTATATAGTCACATAAGGCCAACAGTGCAAACAGTAAAAATCAAACAAGTGCAGTTCACTGCCCATCCCAATTTTTCCTTTTCTTCCCCCCCTCCCCCCTAGATCCCCTTCCCAAGTCCCCTTGCCAGAACCCAATCCCCACACTGCAAACACAACTCATCCATCCATCATACATACCTAACTTCCCCCCCTCCCTTTCCCTTGCACTTTACAGGACCAATTTAAAGTATACCCATTGCGGCACAGTTCCTCCTGCAACGATTTAGGAAAAGTAGTAAAACAGATGTCCCAACAGGCACAGTACATAGGGTCTGGCCGCCTCCTGCCCGCCACATAGTCCAATCGTTCCATTTGCGCTAGAGAGGCCATCCTCCCAAACCAGGCGGCGATCGGAGGCGGAAGCAGTGGCTCAGTCCATCCAGCCAGGATAGTGCGACAGGCCATCAAAACTGCTACCCGCTCAAATCGGGCCTTAGCACAGCCGCCAGGAAGATTGCGGGGAGACATACTCGAAAGTAACATCCGGGCAGTGAGCCGCAGAGGCACAGCTATGCTTTTCCCCACCACCTCCAGCACCCCGTGCCAAAAAGGCAGAATTAACGGGCATGTAATCAAGCGGTGCACCAAGGTACCATCAGCAGTGCCACACTTAATACAAGTAGGGGAAGTAGTCAGCTTCATCCGGAACCTTCGAACATCATCGTAATATAGAGAATGAAGAAGTTTGAACTGAAGCTCCCGAAGACCAATATCAGGTAGCAGACGATATAGATCCCGGCACCAGCTAAGCATTTGTCGCTCAGTGATTGGGGAGTCCAAAACTGTAGACCACCGAGCAGCCATGCGGCGGATCGGAGCAGCATCACCAAGCTTCTGCCCCAGTCTCTTCCAACTGGTGATGGTGTTCCGGAGATACGCTGTATCAAAAATACTGTTGGCGAACCGCAATTCGGCGTCAAGCTCCAGACATGTCCAAGCAAAAGCCTGCAAATAGTGGCGGGCCTGGAGAAAAGCAAAAAATTGCTTGGCAGGCAGTTGGAAGGTCCGCGCCAAAGTAGCAAAGTCCAACAAAGTACCTGAAACAGGATCATACATGTGAAAGGCAAACATCACCCCCCGCTCTGCCCAGTGACGAAAGACTGGACTGCAGTCACGCCCAGGGAGAAATTCCACATTATGCAAAAAGGGAAGCAGGAGAGAGCGCCCCCCCCCCCCCCCGATAGGTTATGCTTTCTCCTCATCAAAACAATTAATTTTGAAAATGATAGAAAATAATAAACTCAGTTGAAATAAATAAAAAACTAAATAATATCAATAAAGCAGGCAAAATCCCTTAAGAAATAAATATAGTAGTATATTTATAACACTGAACCCGAAAAATGGTTGACTTCCATTAAATTTGCTAGTTTTAGAACAATGAATATTTTCTCACCCCCCTTATAACACAAACACTCATAGATCATCTCTGATACTCCAGGTGTTCTCACATTTTCATCTCCATATTTTCTGTTAAAGCTATAGTCTGTTGGCAAAACTCATTGTTCACATTTCAGGTTAAATGATTTATCAGCATGTAACTACAAAATTTCCACAGGGACCTGGATTACTATGATGAATTACCTTCATACCCATTACACTTCAAAATAAATCTCTGGAAGGTGTTTTACATTGCATAGATACACTAAGGAAATCCTCTTGTGACCATTTCATAAATTGCAGGGCTGAGAAAAAGTTTCTGAACTCCCTGGGATATTCAGTATTTTAGTACAATTTATACTCAAAGCATGATTAGATCCTAATTTAAACCCTGATAAGAAAGAAAGATAACTCTGAATATGTAACTTAGAAAAAATGGATATATTTTGATTATTTATTCAATAAAAAGATTCCACACTAAATATCCTTGTGTGAAAAATGATGTGAACCCTTCATTCAGTAAATGGTGGCACTTCCTTGAGCAGGAATTTCGACAAAATATTTCCTTTAGCTGTTGATCAGTCTCTCGCAATATCCTTAAGGAATTTGGCCCATTTCTCCATACAGAACTGTTCTAATTCTGACATTTGAGGGTTTCCTTACATAAATAGCATGCTGTGGGTCTTGCCATAACATTTCAGCAGGGTTTAGGTTGGTTCTTTGACTTGGTCAATCCAAAACATGAGATCTCTTTTTCTTTGGCTTTTCTGACGTAGATTTACTTAAGTATTTATGGTCAGTTGTCCTGCCTCATGAACCACTTTTGGCTTAGCTTCATCTCATAGATGGATGTTTTGACATTCTTTTACTACAATTTTCTGATTTAAAGCAGAACTCATGATTTCATGAGAACGATTGTGATTATTAGAACAATTACAGTGTTGGCCTTTCCGCATTCTGGGGTTTTTTTTGTTTCTTTATTTTTATTTTATTTGTATTCTTTTTTCTAATTGGGGTCGGTGTAAAGGTGTTAGGCGGTTTAGACACCCTAGGTGAATCTTACAGCTTTATGCCTAGCCTTTCCCCACACCATGGCCCTCTCCACACACAATTTCAAATTATGCATTTATAATAAAATATTTTATATGAAAAAGGACACTCAAAATATAGTCTTTTGAAATAAAAATATCACAAGAGCATTTATTTTATATTTACATATATTGCTGTGGTGACAACCAGAAAACCCTGTATAAAAGCCCAAAAGGCCCTTGGAACACATATGGTATTAGGACTAATGTTATGCATGTTTAGTGTGGACTTGATTCTCAGAAAGCCAAGAGAAAACTAAATTACAAAATAATAAACCTCTCATTACAAAAGAGCACTCAGTTATACCCTATGAAAAGCTGACCCTGCAAACATTGCACCAGGTCCTAAAACACCAAAAAACCTCCTATTAAGAAAATAGAACAAACCAAGTTTCTATAGATCCCTGCAAAAAAATGACACATTACCAGAATACTTAACCTCAATCACATATGAGATCAAATATAAACCCTCACCAAATACAGAATACCACCCTATGAAAAGGTGACCCCTATAAGGAAAACAGAGCAAACCAAACTTCTACAGATCTCTACATTGAAATGACACATTAGCAGAATACTTAACCTCAATCACAAATCAGAACACAGACAAACCCTCGCCAAATATAGAATAAAGTGACCATAAAGTAAAAATGGAAAATCGCAGACATAGACTGATCTGGAAACCTATGGAAAAACTAAAGCATCATCCGTCCTCAGAAAACTTCAAACAATAAAATCAAGAAATATAAAGCATTAATTATAATAATGAAACCATACAAATAAAAATAATTCTTTTAAAACAGCAGATGAACAGAATAACATCAAATAATTGAAAACATATTTTTTTTTAAATTTCCCAAACACTAATAGAATATTTCAAAACAGCACACACATCAAATAACACCTGATTAATTAAAATCAAGAAGGATTAAAACAATCACTCACCCTCCATACCAGGGAACTTTTGACTTCCAGTCAATTTGAGATTGTTGTGGATTAGTGGGAGGGGAAGGTAGGTACACAAACTTTCTCTTACCTCATATACACATACATTCATCTTCACGTTCACAGTGACTCACATAAACACTCTTTCAAAACTCACACATGCTCAAAGACACATAAGCTGGTTGGCTCCCTCTCTCTCTCAGGCTCATACTTATACTGGCTCACTCACTCTCGGGCAGACACACACTGGCTCCACTCCCTCTCTTCCACACACACACATACACTGGCTGCACTCCCTCTCCTTCACACATACCCACACACACATACACACACACATACACACACAAGCTGGCTCCATTCCCTCTCCTCCAGTCACACATAAACTGGCTCCATTCCTTCTCATCCATACACACAGGGGCTGGTTCCATTCCCTCTCTTTCATACATACACACACATGATGGTTCCACTCCCTCTCCTCCATACTCACACATGCAGGTTCCTCACCCTCTCCCTCTCCTTCACAAACACAAACCACATATGCTGGATCCACTCTCTCTCCTTTACTCACACACAGGTGGACTTCATTTCCTCTCCTCCAACGGTGGTGGGGCCGCCTGGCAATAGTGATCATAATATGATCAAATTTGATTTAATGACTGGAAAAGGAACAGTGTGCAAATCCAAGGCTCTCGTGCTAAACTTTCAAAAGGGAAACTTTGATAAAATGAGAAAAATTGTTAGAAAAAAACTAAAAGGAGCAGCTACAAAAGTAAAAAATGTCCAAGAGGCGTGGTCATTGTTAAAAAAATACCATTCTAGAAGCACAGTCCAGATGTATTCCACACATTAAGAAAGGTGGAAAGAAGGGAAAACAATTACCGGCATGGTTAAAAGGGGAGGTGAAAGAAGCTATTTTAGCCAAAAGATCTTCATTCAAAAATTGGAAGAAGGATCCAACAGAAGAAAATAGGATAAAGCATAAACATTGGCAAGTTAAATGTAAGACATTGATAAGACAGGCTAAGAGAGAATTTGAAAAGAAGTTGGCTGTAGAGGCAAAAACTCACAGTAAAAACTTTTTTAAATATATCTGAAGCAGAAAGCCTGTGAGGGAGTCAGTTGGACCGTTAGATGATCGAGGGGTTAAAGGGGCACTTAGAGAAGATAAGGCCATCGCGGAAAGATTAAATTATTTCTTTGCTTCGGTGTTTACTGAAGAGGATGTTGGGGAGGTACCCGTAATGGAGAAGGTTTTCATGGGTAATGATTCAGATGGACTGAATGAAATCACGGTGAACCTAGAAGATGTGGTAGGCCTGATTGACAAACTGAAGAGTAGTAAATCACCTGGACCGGATGGTAAACACCCCAGAGTTCTGAAGGAACTAAAAAATGAAATGTCAGACCTATTAGTAAAAATTTGTAACTTATCATTAAAATCATCGATTGTACCTGAAGACTGGAGGATAGCAAATGTAACCCCAATATTTAAAAAGGGCTCCAGGGGCGATCCGGGAAACTACAGACCGGTTAGCCTGACTTCAGTGCCAGGAAAAATAGTGGAAAGTGTTCTAAACATCAAAATCACAGAACATAAAGAAAGACATGGTTTAATGGAACAAAGTCAGCATGGCTTTACCCAGGGCAAGTCTTGCCTCACAAATCTGCTTCACTTTTTTGAAGGAGTTAATAAACATGTGGATAAAGGTGAACCGGTAGATATAGTATACTTGGATTTTCAGAAGGCGTTTGACAAAGTTCCTCATGAGAGGCTTCTAGGAAAAGTAAAAAGTCATGGGATAGGTGGCGATGTCCTTTCATGGATTGCAAATTGGCTAAAAGACAGGAAACAGAGAGTAGGATTAAATGGGCAATTTTCTCAGTGGAAGGGAGTGGACAGTGGAGTGCCTCAGTGATCTGTATTGGGACCCTTCCTTTTCAATATATTTATAAATGATCTGGAAAGAAATACGACGAGTGAGATAATCAAATTTGCAGATGACACAAAATTGTTCAGAGTAGTTAAATCACAAGCAGATTGTGATAAATTGCAGGAAGACCTTGTGAGACTGGAAAATTGGGCATCCAAATGGCAGATGAAATTTAATGTGGATAAGTGCAAGGTGATGCATATAGGGAAAAATAACCCATGCTATAATTACACAATGTTGGGTTCCATATTAGTTCCTACAACCCAAGAAAGAGATCTAGGTGTCATAGTGGATAACACATTGAAATCGTCGGTACAGTGTGTTGCGGCAGTCAAAAAAGCAAACAGAATGTTGGGAATTATTAGAAAGGGAATGGTGAATAAAACGGAAAATGTCATAATGCCTCTGTATTGCTCCATGGTGAGACCGCACTTTGAATACTGTGTACAATTCTGGTCGCCGCATCTCAAAAAAGATATAATTGCGATGGAGAAGGTACAGAGAAGGGCTACCAAAATGATAAGGGGAATGGAACAGCTCCCCTATGAGGAAAGACTAAAGAGGTTAGGACTTTTCAGCTTGGAGAAGAGACGACTGAGGGGGGATATTATAGAGGTGTTTAAAATCATGAGAGGTCTAGAACGGGTAGATGTGAATCGGTTATTTACTCTTTCGGATAGTAGAAAGACTAGGGGGCACTCCATGAAGTTAGCATGGGGCGCATTTAAAACTAATCGGAGAAAGTTCTTTTTTACTCAACGCACAATTAAACTCTGGAATTTGTTGCCAGAGGATGTGGTTAGTGCAGTTAGTATAGCTGTGTTTAAAAAAAGATTGGATAAGTTCTTGGAGGAGAAATCCATTACCTGCTATTAAGTTCACTTAGAGAATAGCCACTGCCATTAGCAATGGTTACATGGAATAGACTTAGTTTTTGGGTACTTGCCAGGTTCTTATGGCCTGGATTGGCCACTGTTGGAAACAGGATGCTGGGCTTGATGGACCCTTGGTCTGACCTAGTATGGCATTTTCTTATGTTCTTATATAAGCTGGCTCCACTCCCTCTCCTCCAATCACACACAGTCTAGCTTCATTCCCCCTCCTTCATACATACACACATAGGCTGGCTCCATTCCCTCTCCTTTATACATACACACCCAAACACACTGGTTCCACTTCCTCTCCTGCACACATGCTGGCTGCACTCTCTCTCCTTCACTCACACACACACACACACACACACACACACACACACTCATGCTGGCTCCTCTCCCTCTCCTTCACTCACACATAGGCACTGGCTCCACTCTCTCTCTTCCATACATACACAGGCTGGCTTCATTCCCACTACTTTATACATACACACATATACTGGTTCCACTCCCTCTCCTTTACACACATATATACACACACACACACACACACACACACCACACACACGCACACCACCACACACACTGGCTCCACTCCCTCTCCTCTACATAATCCCAAGCGGGCAGGCTCTGGCTCCAGCTTCAGTCCCTCTCCTTCATTTAGGTCACCACTGAGTGGGATTAGCTCCCCTTTCCCTGTGGTTGCAGGCCTCCTCCTCTTCTGCTGCTGGGCAGAATGGACTCCCCCGACAGGCATGGGCCTCCTCCACCTCTGCCATCAGCAGGATAGGTGCCCCAGTCCTCTTCTACCTCTGTCTTCAGGAGGAATAGGCAGCCCTGGCAGCCATGGGCCTCCTCCTCTTCTCCTGCTGGGTGGGATGGACTCCCCCAACAGCCACAGGCCTCCTCCACCCCCCCCCCCCATCGGCCGTTGGCCTCCTTCTCTTCTGCCACCAGGTGGGATGGACCCCCCAGCAGCTGTGGGCCTCCTCCACCTCTGCTGTTGGGCGGGATAGGTGCCCCTGGTGGCTGCTGGCCTCCTCCACTTCTGCCATCAGGCAGGATAAGTGCCCCCGGCGGACGTAGAACCTTTTCTTCTTTGGGTAGGATGGGATCCCCTGTCCCCTTGGTGCCCCCCTACAGCATTCCTCCCAGGGGCCTTGGTCCCCCTGGCTTCTTTACCACTGATGGAAGGTCAGAAGTTTTGTGGGTCATCCAGAAAACCTTTGGTGGACCTGAGGTGAGCAGCAATGTTCTTTTTAGTGAACAGTTACTTCTTCCTAGCTATCATCCCAAGAATACCATTCCCATTCTGTTTTTTTTTTCTGATGATTGATGCATGGATCCTCAAATTAGCTGTAGTGTGAGAGGCCTGCAGATCTTTAGACATTAGCTGGGGTTCTTTGTGACTTTGTGGATAATTCTCCATTTTGCATCTTGGCAGGATAACTGCTACTATAGTCTTAAACTTTTTACATTTGTAGACTATCTACCTGACAGTTGTTGGATGGAGCCTCAAATGTTTAGAAATTAACTTGTAACCCTGTCCAGCGAAATGAACATCTACAGTCATTTTTGTTAAGTCCTCTGAAACTTGTTTTTATCATGCCTTGATGAGTTCCCACTAGCTTTTATGGTGAAGACTAAACTCAAAACATTTTTGACTTTTAAATCACGCAGGATGCCCAAAATTAATCTTGCAGTTTTACGCAGCAGAGTAGCTTACTTGTTACACTATTATTTAATAGGAATGTTCATTCATTTGTAACAAACGGGTAAATTGCGACAAATGAGACCTTTTTTTTTTTTCATTTATGCACCCCTGAAATAAATTGAAGTGTCCGTGAATTTAAACAACAATTTTAATTCCATTTGTTTATGTTTCCCATTCAGGTCTATGCCTTTTCAAGTCTATGGTTGTACTGAGCAAGCAAAAACTACAGGCAGGAGCTAACTGGTAACTGCAGCAAGCAACTCTTGCTTGTGTGACATAGCAGCTTCATTGGAGAAGAGGAGAGATAAGTTATCAAAGAAACTAGATGGAGGACAAATCATAGTGAAGAATCTTTTTAATTGGCCTACAGCTACCATCCAGATGTAAAAATGACAGGAGTCAGGTGGCTACCATATAGGTTAACCAATTTATTGGAGCAGGAGCTTTTAAGGACAGAGTTACTTCATCAGATGCATTTCCTCAAAAGTTCCTGCTTCAATAAATTGGTGAGTCTATAATGTGGCCACCCGACTCCTGTCATTTTTTTGCTACATGAGGCTATCATGACTATCCCTCTAAACGTTTTTCATCCAGATCAAGAGACATTGAAGTTCTTCCACTGAAAGATCAAAGCATGTGCAAAGAAACTCCATTTGTTCTGCTGGATTTTGTAGAGCAGGATTTTTTTTTTTCAGAAGCTCTCTAAGAGTTAAAGAAAAGCTTAAACAAAAGTAGGTATTGGCATTAGAATAGGGCTTTTTCTGATCTTTTCTGTTGCAGTCAGTGGTCTCACTGTGACAGAATAACAGAGGCAATGGCAATTTTTTCTGTGTTTACTGGAGGCAGAGTAGGATAAAATTAGAGATTGATTCATTGTCGGTGATTTTTATGCCTCTGCATGGTGCAGCACAATGCACAGTGCAGTGAGGTTATCTGCAGACAGATAGATTGTGCAGAACATCCCTGGTCTGAAATCATTTTATAGTGATGGATGATTGAAATGGAATCTGTGGTGGTCTTGCCTTTGTCCCTCCCTTTTCTTTTATATATTGTGTGGGCCCGACTTCCATTTCATCTAACTGATCACTTTCTGATAGGATCACTGCAAAAACATGGGGATGGATCACTTTCAGATTGCAGCTATATTATAAAATATCCCACTTCTTACCTATAAGAGGCAATAGTGATTTCAGCCCTGAAGTCATCTGCAAAATTGTTAATTTCTCTGTGTCAGATTCTAGATGGTAAAGGTATCTCGTCTTCTTTCAGGGAGCTGCAAGTTGTTTGGGATTGTGCAGAGTGACTTTATAGTTACCTCCAGCATGAAGGGAAGGCAGCTTCTCTGTGAGAAGCAGGAAGCATTTGAGATGACTCCTAAGCAACTGATTCAAAATGTTGGCATCCACTGGAATTCCATCTATCTGATGCTGCAGAGGGTACTGAAACAGAAGATACCCTTTCATGATTTCTCTCTGAAAACAGAAATAGGTGTGGATCACCCTCTGAGGCATCATGATTAGGTAGTGATGAAGCAGATGATACAAATCGTGAATCCTTTCAAGGACACCATGGAGTTTCTGAGTTCCAGAAATGCTACCCTGGGCAGGAACATCCCCATAGCAAATATTCTGTAGGAAAAGTTAGAGTTTACATGAGCAAGAGGGAATGGAAGCAGAAATTTTGCAGTCTGTGGACTCCTTGAAGCAG
The DNA here is from genome assembly GCF_901001135.1 of Rhinatrema bivittatum. NCBI lineage: Eukaryota > Metazoa > Chordata > Amphibia > Gymnophiona > Rhinatrematidae > Rhinatrema > Rhinatrema bivittatum. Next base: position 166,493,361 of record NC_042615.1, read on the forward strand.
AAGGTGCAAGTGAGTCTGAAATCTCTGAGAAAAAACACATACTTGCCTCAATTTGTGACCCACTTGTGAAAGGGTGCCCATGCCACATTGCCCCCACAGATCTATCTCTTCTGCCACATGCCATAGTTGAGCAGTTGGCAAGAGAGACTTTTACCCAACCCCAGCATCAATTTATGTGACATAGTATCTAACAGTGCTGTTCGAAGACATGGACACAGATCTGCTTGCTTATTGAGTACACAAATCTGTTGTCTGGCCAGACCTTGCCAAGGTGACTTAGCATTATCTTTTCTGCTCATCAACCAATCTGAACGTCTCTTCTTGATGTAAGGGGACATTGTGAACTCTCATCTTTCAAGGATAGTGCTAGAGTCGACAGAAAAGTTGGTCTTTTGAACATCAATCTACTTTGCTGGACTTTCCAGAATTTCAGTGTGAGAAACAAGGCAACAGAAAGCACATTGGAGGTCTTGCTGCCATAAGGTTGATGCAATACTTTGGGTTTCTTGCTGTCACTCTACCTAGCTGCCATGCATCTGATGCACCACTTTGAGGAGGCTTTCTGCCTCTCTGTCTGGCTGCCAAGCCCCTGGTATACCACCTTGAATGCCTTGCTCTCACACTGTCTTGCTGCCATACCCCTGATGCTATACCTTGGGGTCTTTCTGCCACTCTAACTAGCTGCCATGCCCCTTATGTACTACCATGGGGGTCTTGCTGCCACTCTGCCTTGTTCCCATACCCAAGACTGTACAACTTGGGGTGTTCTAGGCACTGTAGATGGCTGCATTGTACCTGTCATTAGGGATGTGCATTCGTTTGCGATGAAATAGGAAATATAGAAGATATTTCCTATTTCGTCGTGTTTCGGGGGGTCCCCGAAATGAGAGGAAAACCCATGAAATTTTGTGTGGTTTTCTTATTGTTTTTTGGGGGGAGAAAGGCACATAATTAAAAAAAAAACAAAAAAAACCCAAACCCACCCAACCCCTCAGATTTAATTAATTACAATTCCCCACCTTCCCGACCCCTCAAAAACTTGCCTAAAGTCCCTGGTGGTCCAGTGGGGGTCCCAGGAGTGATCTCTCATTCTCGAGCCATCAGCTGCCAGTAAACAAAATGGTGCTGGTGGCCCTTTGCCCTTAACATGTGACAGGGGCGATCGGTGTCATTGGCTGGCCTCTGTCACATGGCCGACCATTGCACCTACCATGTGACAGAGGCCAGCCAATGGCACCAATAGCCCCTGACACATGGGAGGCAAAGGGCCACCAGCGCCATTTTGTTTACTGGCAGTTGACAGCTCGAGAGTGAGAGATCACTCCCGGGACCCCCGCTGGAGCGCCAGGGACTTTAGGCAAGTTTTGGGGGGGTCAGGAGGGTGGGGATTGTAATTAATTAAATCTGAAGGGTTGTTTTTTTTTTTTTTTTTCCGATCAGGACAGCTGGAAAAAAAATCGGCCTGAACCGCGGGAAATGAAATTTCCCACGGTGGGCCGATAACGAAGGCCGAACCAAAAGGTTCGGCCAAATCACATCTCTACCTGTCATGTCTTTGAGTCATCATGCCAATCTTTGTGCTGTTTTGTCCCTCTGTTAGTACCTGGGATTTTTTCTGCCACCTTTGCAGCTTTGTCCTCCCTTTATTGTGCCTTATTATGTTCATGGCACTCTTGTTGCCTCATTGCCCCACTCTTGCTACCTTCGGTAGTTAATGCCATTTTATTGGTGCCCTCTTTTGAAGCATTGGGGCATTCTTGAAACTCTTGCTGCTTCTTTGCTCTTCCAATCATGCTTTGTAGAGCTCCTGCCACTGCTGGCAGGGTTTTCTTCAACTGTGTGCCCGTGATATTATTCATGACACCTTTAGTGCCACGTTGACATAGTTTTGATGCTTTGAAGTTCTCGTCCCCTTTCTGAAGTTGTCTACCCACAAGTTTCATTAGAGTTGTTTAGAAAACCCCAATTTTGAAGCATAAGATAGGCTACGTTGCTTCCTTCTTTGTCTTTAATTGGAAACAAATAAACAGATGAAACAAATAAATGAATTATTGTTTGTTTTAAACTAATGAGGCAAATGTAGCAACCTACATATGAAGAGATGAACCAAAATGAAAATTTTGCCTCTTGTCATCCCTATTATTTATTAAGCATTTCATTCTAATTAGCTAATTAACTGTGCTAAGGAAACTAGGGGGTTCACTTATTATTTCACATACATTCTGATTTAGTTATTGCTCCTACTTTGAACATTATTATGTCTCAAGAAAAATGGAATTGTTTAATATAGATATCCTTTTTATTTCTTATGAAATAACTGATTTCAATTAAACAAGGTTATCATATTAAGAACTTGTAATTCTACTCTTTATACGTGGGGGTTCACAAACTTGTTCTTAGCATTGTAAGTGGAAACTTGGGTCAAGTACAATTAAAGCAGTTTTCTAGTAATCTGCTGGCCCTATAATTGTATTTTATTTGAGGGAGGAGAGTTTCAGTTATTTCATGCAATCTTTTCCTCCAGTTTTCTTTTTTGTATTTCATTTGGTTTCCCAATTTAGTACACGTTATTTACAACTCACATAAACAAGAAATACTAAATTAAAATAAATGTGTTAGTGCATCTTTTTTATTTTGAAATGACATGAAACAAAAAAGCTTGTTTTTTGGTGTTTTCATGTCATGTGAAAATGAAAACACATCCCTAGTATTTTCAGTCAACATATTCATCTTACTTCATCCCTTTGTAATTCTGCTGATTCTCCCATTGTTTCTCACTGGGCAAGAGAACAGACCTGTTTGAGAACATACTAAATATGTAAGTGTGCAGAGTGAAGTGTGGGCATGTGTTTGTAGCTTTTTGTCCTTAGTTTGTGATAAGATAAAATTTGATTATGCTCCATGTGCTTCCTATACCCTATTTTAGATTATCACATCAGAACAATTTTGCATGTTCAAATAAGAATAATGAGCCTCATGCATATTGTAATGAAACAATAATGTACTGGACAGAAATAACCAATAAAAATGCTATGTAGAGGTTTTGTTTTGTTTTTTTCACTTCTGCTTCTCTGAGTTACTAGGTCCTCTTTGCTCCTTTTTCAGTTTAGCAATTCAAATATTTTTATTTACATTACTCAACAAATAATTTGTTGACAGAAATTATTCTAAGTTCTATAAGGTATAGATCAAACACTCTTCTGTGATAGCATACAAGGCTAGTTTACTTGGAAAACTGGGATAAAAAATAAAAAAAATTATATTCATAGTTACATGCAGGGCCGGTGGAAGCACTAGGCGAACTAGGCGATCGCCTAGGGCGCCTAGCATTAGGGGGTGCCAAGCCGCTGGTGGCCGATAAGAAGGCTCATACGGCCGCCGAAGATCAGCAGGGCCATGGTGGACCTCACGTCACCACGGCCAGAAAAAAAAGGTCGCTCTAAGCCTGCAAATACTCCTCCTCCTTCCTGCCCCCACGGCCCCGGAAGAAAAATGTTGAGGGAGCTGCGCAGGCAGGAAGGAGGAGGAGCATCAGCCGCGTGCCGGAAGAGGAGCAACAGCCGCGTGCCGGAAGGAAGAGGAGCATCAGCCATGTGCAGAAGAGGAGCAACGCTTACGGGCCGCAGCGAATCCCACATTGCGGGCGGCCTGAGAAGACCAGGGCTGCTGCAGAGCCCATCCTGCAGCGACCCGTGAAGAGGAGGCCCAGAGGTGAGAGAGAGGCTGAGGGTGTGTGTGTGCGTGTATGAGATGAGTTGAGAGATTGTGTGTGAGAGTGAGTTGAGAGACTGTGTGTGGGAGTGAGGACCTGAATGTTTGCAGAGACAGCATGTGAGAGCCTCTGTGTGTGTGAGAGAGACAGCATGTGACAGTGAGAGCCTGTGCTTGACCAAGACAGCATGTGGGAGTGAGAGAGAGCCTGTGTGTGTGAGTCAGACAGCATGTGCCAGTGAGAGACTGTGTGTATGAATGATTGTATGAGAGAGAGCATGTGAGAGTGAGAGCCTGTGCTTGAGCAAGACAGCATGTGGGAGTGAGACAGAAGAGCCTGTGTGTGTGAGTCAGACAGCATGTGTCAGTGAGAGACTGTGTGTATGAATGATTGTATGATAGAGAGCATGTGAGAGTGAGAGCCTGTGTGTGTGTGAGAGAGAGAGAGAGAGAAAGCATGTGAGAATGAGAACCTGACTGTGATTTTGAGGGAAGAAGACAGATGGAGAGAAAAGAAATAGAAAAAAGACAAAATAAAAGGAATTGGCAAAAAAAAATAAGAAAGGAAAGGTGGAAAAAAATCCTGTGACCAACCGATTAGAAAACTAAGATCAGACAGCAAAGTAAAAAAACATAAATACATTACTTTTTACTGATTGGCACATGTAATCTTTGGGAATGTGCAAGAGTAGCACTTTCTCTATGCGGCTCTCACAATGTAGGAGATCAGCATGGAGGAAGTGGAAGCCCACAGGGCCTGCAGAGAGGAGACAGCAGAATGGGCTTCAGTGCCAGTAGCAGCAATCAGTGCCTCCCCAATAGCCACGCAGCAGCAGTGACAGTGGCAGCAGAGGAATGAGAGAGGCTCCGATATTGCTGGCAAAAGAAAGAGGAGATCTGCCTTTAGTGTGTGCATGTGTATGAATGGGAGTCTGCCTTGGAGTGTATGTGTGTGAATGCATGGGTGCCTGCCTGAGGGTGTGTCTATGTATGAGAATGAATGGGTTTCTTCCTGGGGTTTGTATGTGTGAGAATAGGTGCCTGCATGTGTGTGTGTGAATGAATTGGTGCCTGCCTAGGGGTCTGTGAGTGTGAGATTGAATGTGTGCATGCCGGGGGATGGGGAGGGAGTGGTGTGAAAATGAATGGGAGCCTGCCTGGGGGTCAGTGTGAGAATGATTGGGAGCTTGCCTGGGTGTGTGTGTTTGTGTGTATGTGAGGGAGCCAGTGAGAGTGAGAGCATGAGTGTGTATGAGAAAATACAGGGGTGTAAGAGTGTGTGTGTGGGAGTGTGTGTTGGGGGAGAGAGTGTCCTACACCTGAGAGTGTGTCAGTGTCAGTGAGAGCGAGAGGTTATGGTGGGTATAAGAGCATGAATGTGTATGTATGTGACAGTGTATGTGTGAGAGAGAATGGACATGTGAGCATGTGTGTGAGAGAGAGAGGATAACCTCCTAATCCTCGATAATATCAGGATGACTGGAAATCAAGAGCTTCCATGCATGGACAGCAGGGGCTTTTTAAAATCCTTATTAGTTTTAATTATTGGGTGTTATTTGATATATGTGCTGTTTTGAAATATTGTATTGGTGTTTGGGAAATTGTAAAAAATGTATATGATTTTAATTAATAGAAATTCTATTTATCAGTAGTTTTAAAATATTCTTTTATTAGTATTAATATTATAACTGATGCTTTATGTTTCTTGATTTTATTGTTTTATGAAGAATGGTGGTTCTGTTTTTCCATTATTAATACACAGAATCTGGCTTCTTGGGGTTTCCATTTCAGTTTTTTCTAATTTATGCTCCTTTATTTATTTTCTGTATTTGGTGAGATTCTGTTTCTGCTCTGTGTGTGTGACCATGATGAGAGATTCTGCTAGCATGTAGTGTCTGTATAGGGATCTATAGCAATCGGGTTTGTTTTGTTTCATCAATAGGTGGTGTATTGGTATTCTAGGACCCAGTGTAATATTTACCCTTGCTTATTCACAGGTAGGGTTATTGTTGTTTGAGTCCTTGGTGTTATTACTGTTATGTTATGTTGGGATTGTAGTATAGATTTTGAGTGTCTTTTTTGCAGGGTTTTGTATTAATTCACAATGTGTCTGGCAGTGGAAGGTGTTTGTGCTGCTGTTACTGTGAGGTGACACCAGAATTTGAAAATATCTTTTAGTATGATGAGCTGTAAGGGAAACATCCAAGCTCCATTGTTTGGGGGAATTTCAGTGGATGCACAGAGTTACAGAACTGGAGGTGCAGGATTTGTATTGACATTCTGTCCCTTCCTATATATTCCAGACTTCACTCTCATAGCCATATAGAATTAGTTGAATGAGGCTATCAAATAATTTTATAGTAGTTTTACTAGAAGTGTGAAACTAGCCAGCTTTTTAAAATTACACAGAAGACCCTTTGGACTTTTTTATTAACATTTTTTTTAATAACCAAATTTAAAGCAGGATCCATGCTATAGAGGTGGATGTGATGAAGAAATGTCATTTTGGCTCCCCCCCCTCCCCAAAATTCTTCTGTCTAGAGATGCCACTGATTTTCTGTGACCTTAAACATTAGTACAAGAAGGATTAAGGGGGGGGGATGCTGGAGAGGCACACAAATGCATTGGCCCACAGGTACCGGAGACCCTTCGGTGCACCACTGGGTGTACCGGAGACCCTTGGTGTACCGGAGACCCGGCCCCATATGACTCGCACCGGGTGCGGCCCCATATGACTCGCACCCGGTGCGCCACTGGGTGCGAGTCATATGGGGCCGCAAGCGATGGCAAAGAGGAGTGGAGATTTGGCAGGCCGCAAGCAGTGTCCAACCTGCTTGCGACCCAGAAAACCACACAGTCAGTGGGCGTGATCAAGAATGATGTAGGAGTCGGGGCCAAGACTAGGGGGGGGGCGCAACGGGTACAACGGGGGGGGGGGGGCGCAAGGGAAAAGGCTCGCCTAGGGTGCCAAATCCCCTTGCACCGGCCCTGGTTACATGGTTACATGGTTCTCTTTTTGAGGTGATATGTTGGTATGAACTGAAATAATAGCAGGGAGAGAGGGCAACAGACTTAAGATAACACATAGAAATACAGATTACAACCTATCTGCAGAACCCTAACAGTCCCAGATCTTCCCAGCAGAGTCAAATGACACAGCCATGGAATCCTAAAACACTCCAGGAAATATATATTATAATAATAAATAAATAAAAAACATAGTAAAACATATAAAAAACAAATAACTCTCACTCCTAAAAAACAATGAAGCATAATAACACAAAACCAACCAAAAATATACCATCCTCAAAAAATAAAATAAAACCATACACAAAATCCGGGGTCGGCACGCGCAAGGGGGTGCACATTTGTGCAACTTGCGCATGCTGAGCCCAGTGCGCGCTGCCCGTTCCCTCCGAGGTCGCTCCGAAATCGGAGGGGCCTCAGAGGAAACTTTCCTTCCACCCCCCGGCACCTTCCCCTCCCTTCCCTTCCCTAATCAAAAACCCCAGGCCCTATCTAAACCCCCCTCCCCACACCTGTGTTTTAAAAGTTACACCTGCCAGAAGCAGGCGTAACTTGCGTGCGCCAGTGGGCTGCTGGTGCGTGATTCCCCGGCCCAGGACCCGTTTCGGAGGCCTCGACCACGCCCCCAAAATGCCCCCAGTCTGGCACCAAGCCCCTGACATGCCCCCCGGAATGCCCCTAATGTCGCATCGGCCCCGACATGGCCCCCCAGGACACCCCCCCCCCCCCCCGGAAAGCCCCTGGACTTGCGCACGTCCCGGGGCTTGCACGCACCACTGAGCCTATGCAAAATAGGCTCGGCGCGCGCAGGGGGGGCAGGGTTAAAGGGTTACGCGCATAACTTATGCTCGTAACCCTTTTAAAATCTACCCCAGAGTGAAAAAGTCTTGAAGTTTTCAGTTCAGTTTTTGTCTGCACATTTGTATTTCTACCTTATGGATGCTCTATTCTATAAGAACATAAGAACATAAGAAATTGCCATACTGGGTTAGACTAAGGGTCCATCAAGCCCAGCATCCTGTTTCCAACAGTGGCCAATCCAGGCCATAAGAACCTGGCAAGTACCCAAAAAACTAAGTCTATTCCATTTGGTGATGGTCTGTTTATGTTCTACATGTGTGACTGAGGTGAGGCATTTTTCTAAAAGGAAGTGCATTTGTGTATTCTGGCTTTCAGAGGATCAAGCCCATACCCAACACACATCACAGTAAGCCTAATACCATATGAGTTCCAAGTGTGTTATTTGCATGGATTTCTGGTTGGCATAACAGCAGTGCATGTAAATATCATGTGAGAGATTTTTTACCTCAGAATACTTTACTTTGATATTTTTTATTTAAAATATAAATGCATAACCCTTAACTGTGTGTGTGGAATGGGGCGGATGTGGCGTGAAGGCTATAAGGTTCACCCTTGCACCAGCTATGGGTTTGAGGTGAGGGGGTCAGTTTTTAAAGCTTGTATCACTGAAGGGAGCTGGGCTTTTTTTTGGTGTGCCCGGACAAAGAATGAACCAATGGGGAGGGCAGGGCAGCATAGTAATTGTTCGCCCAGGGCAGCAAAAATCCTAGCACCAGCCCTGAATGTACAGTTTCATTTGTGGAAGGTTTGTGGGACAGTTATTGGCATTTTGGAAATAATCAGTAAATCTTATTTGAACACCTATTATGAGTCCTGCCTGTTTATCCCTGAGGAGAATACTGCAGCTATGAGATGCGCGCACATCAGGAGAAATGCTCGATCACCTGGGTCACAAAGGATCTTCTCCCCCACCCTCCCCCTCCCCCGCCCCCACAGAAATCGCTCACTCCTGGGAGTTGTAGAGAGAAGGAGAAAAATAGCGAGAGTAGCCCCCAAAGAAATACTTTTATGGCCCTAGGGATAACAGCACCCCCCCTGCTAAAGGGTTGCAGAGAGGTTGAGTTTAAATGATTTGTATAGTCTATTTGTTCAATTTAAAAAAAAAAAGAGACACAAAGCAGCAAAGATAATCAGCTAATTTAAGCTGGCTATGTTTAGGAAAATTTCAGTGGAACCTAACTGGCTATGTATTGGGCTGAACATTTTTGCTAAATATAGCTGGACAAAATCTGACTGTTTAGATTTAAACTTACTATTTGTGCAACTGGGGTTAAACAGATAAACTTAATGGGTTTGTAGTTGTCATGTTCATGCCCGAAGGAGGACCCATTGAAGGTGCCTGGTCGTAGGAATAGAAGACTGGGGAAGGACCAGCAAGGGGAGTGGTGCATAATCTGAAGACAACATAAGGGGATCCTAGCCATGCTTCTTCACTAATATAGTATATATTATTCAGTGCATGAAATATGAAGAGGGATGCTACATCGGTGAAATAGACTAAAAGATAAAGACACAAATACATCCTCAGAGGGCCTTATTTTCCAAGTGGCTCGCACGCGATAAGGGACGTTTCACAAGCGAAAAGTCCCTTATTGCGAGTGAAACCAAAATGGGGGCGGAGTCGGCCCCGGAAGAGGAGGAGTCGGGGCATCACCGGGGCCGACTCTGCGAAGACGCCGCAGACGATGAAAAGGTAAGGCCCTTTTCGCGTCCGAGTTCACGCCCAATAGCTACACCTTCTATGGTGGCGCTATTGGGTGCGAAACCGGCAGCAATCACACCGCGACGGTGCGATCGCTGCTGGCTAGCGCAGGCCCGCCCCCCCCCCCCCCACCCCTCATTCCCTAAAGTATCGCAGGCCTGCGATACTTTAGAAAATGAGGCCCACAGACACAGTGTGGGAACATTTTTCAGAACCAGATCACTGCATCAATGATCGTATGATCAGGATATTAGAAAACAATTCAGAAACATTAAGGGGTCTAAGACTTTTGAAATTAGAATGATCAAAAGTGACAGAAAATGACTTCACAGAAACTAGAATTTTTTGTAACTCATCTCCAGACCTAAATTTCTACAGTATCACTGTCACCTTTTTATCTATTAAACCTGAAAATACCCAGAGATGGAAAATGAAAAATATCAAACACAAAAAAATCCTTCTCTTACATAAGCCACAATATTAAATGGCCATTCTTTTCTGTTTCAATGCACTGACACCGAGCTGAGCTGTTTGTGTTCCCCTGATGCAGAGAAATTGATCTCAAAACTCTGAACCAATGTTGAATCTTTTACAAGATGTTTCTACACTAAGATAACTGCTCTCAGTGGAATCAATTGGGAAATGTGATTGTTTTAAGTGCCTTCACTAAAAATTAAAAAAATATGTATTTTTGCAGTTTGAAAATGACATATGATTTTACTATGAGATGCTGACAATCTGTGCACATTGGGGTAGATTTTCAGACGAGCGCGAACAGCCTACTTTTGTTTGCGCTCCAGGCGCAAACAAAAGTACGCTGGATTTTAGTAGATACGCGCGTATCGGCTAAAATCCTGGATCGGCGCGCGCAAGGCTATCGATTTCGTATAGCCTGCGCGCGCCGAGCCGCGCAGCCTACCCCCGTTCCCTCCTAGGCCGCTCCGAAATCGGAGCGGCCTAGAAGGGAACTTTCCTTTGCCCTCCCCTCACCTTACCCTCCCTTCCCCTACCTAACCCACCCACCCGGCCCTGTCTACACCCCCCCCCTTACCTTTGTCGGGGGATTTACGCCTCCCAGAGGGAGGCGTAAATCCCCGCGCGCCAGCGGGCCTCCTGCGCGCCGGGCCGCGACCTGGGGGCGGGTACGGAGGGCGCGGCCACGCCCCCGGGCCGTAGCCACGCCCCCTAACCCGCCCCCAAAACGCTGCCGACACGCCCCCGCAACGCCGCGCGCTCCGGCCCCGCCCCCGACACGCCTCCCGACACGCCCACTTCGAAAACCCCGGGACTTACGCGAGTCCCGGGGCTCTGCGCGCGCCGGGAGGCCTATGTAAAATAGGCTTCCCGGCGCGCAGGGCCCTGCTCTCGTAAATCCGCCCGGTTTTGGGCGGATTTACGCGAGCAGGGCTCTGAAAATCCGCCCCATTACATATAAGTGCAATGATGTGCATCTGTATCTATGAAGGTCATATTTATTTCTGCTCATTATTTAATGTTGCAGCTCATGTAAGAGAAGGATTTTGTGCATTTGCTATTTTTTTTTTCATTTTCCCTCTCTGGGGTTTATGCCATTTTAACAATGTTGTTAAATATAATACCTTGGGGGTAGATTTTAAAAGAAGCGCGATCAGCCTACTTTTGCTTGCGCATCAGACTCAAGCAAAAGTACGCTGGATTTTAGTAGATACGCGCGGAGCCGCGCGTATCCACTAAAATCCTGGATCGGCGCGCGCAAGGCTATCGATTTTGTATAGCCTGCGCGCGCCGAGCCGCGCTGCCTCCCCCCGTTCCCTCCAAGGCCGCTCCGAAATCGGAGCGGCCTCGGAGGGAACTTTCCTTTGCCCTCCCCTCACCTTACCCTCCCTTCCCCTACCTAACCCACCCACCCGGCCCTGTCTACACACCCCCCCTTACCTTTGTCGGGGGATTTACGCCTCCCGGAGGGAGACGTAAATCCCCGCGCGCCAGCGGGCCTGCTGCGCGCCGGGCCGCGACCTGGGGGCGGGTACGGAGGGCGCGGCCACGCCCCCGGGCCGTAGCCACGCCCCCGTACCCGCCCCCAAAACGCTGCCGACACGCCCCCGGAATGCCGTGACGACCGGGCCCGCCCCCGACACGCCCCCGACACGCCCCCCTCCGAGAACCCCGGGACTTACGCGAGTCCCGGGGCTCTGCGCGCGCCGGGAGGCCTATGTAAAATAGGCTTCCCGGCTCGCAGGGCCCTGCTCGCGTAAATCCGCCCGGTTTTGGGCGGATTTACGCGAGCAGGGCTCTGAAAATCCGCCCCTTAATGTATCTGGCTCAATGGAAACAGACTTTTAGTTATACAGAGGCTCATGTAGCAGGAATTTTACAGGAGATGTCTTTTTATTCTGATATATCAATGTTAGCATTTAGTACCAAGTATTGTCAAGGAGATCCTTTGGGGAGGATTTTAAAAAGCATTTACATGCGTAAATCTGGGTTTTACGCATGTAAATGCACTTTACTCGAGTAAGTGGGCTTTTGAAAATTGCTACAATATATGCCATTGAATCGTCCATAGGATTTATTCGCATAAGTGCACCTTATGTGAGTAAATGGCTTTTGAAAATTGCTACAATAGTAGTTACATTTATGCGTGTAACTCCTTTGAAAATTACCCCCTTTATGTTTAAATAAATGTATTATTAGAGCTGTTAAAAAAACAAATGATTCCTTGCAGACATCAAATTATCATGTGCACGTTATAAAATCAGGAGTAGATTTGTGAGCGCCGGGTTGCGCGCACAAATCTTCACCCACGTATAAATCTTAAAATCTGGCCCTTTGTTAGGTTTGAGAATTTATGATCTCATCACTTCACTAAAATCATTCTATTTTCTTCCAGCAGCCTTTAGAGTGGCCATTATATTTTTCTTCTTAGTCTAAAATGTACTAAATAATTTTTCCCCTAAATATTTAAAGTCATGTTTACTTCAGTACCACTCTTCAAGATCATTACATTCATCTGACCAGCTTCTTTTAGAGGTAACATAGTAACATAATAAATGATGACAGATTAAGATCAAAATGGTCCATCCAGTCTGCCCAGCAATTATTTATTTATTTATGTATTTATCTTCTTTTACTTTTAGTTTAGTTTTAGGGTAGTAGCGACTGCCACTCCTTGCAGGTCAGAATTTAGTTAACTGATTTGTGTAAAGCTTTCTCCTGATCTGACCTCACTTCCTCTAGAGCTTAGGGCTATGGGAAATTTAGTGCAGTTCAGGAGGCTTTGCAAGGTTTGGCTGTGTAGCCAAGCCCTTATGAAAGAAACAGATGTAGTTGACTAAGCTCTGAATGTAAGATTGAGTAATGCCTTTTATTGTTGTGACATTGGTTTTCTTGTTGTGTATGGTTTTATTTTATTTTTTGAGGATGGTATATTTTTTGTTGGTTTTGTGTTATTATGCTTCATTGTTTTTTAGGAGTGAGAGTTATTTGTTTTTTATATATGTTTTACTATGTTTTTTATTTATTTATTATTATTATATATTTCCTGGAGTGTTTTAGGATTCAATGGCTGTGTCATTTGACTCTGCTGGGAAGATCTGGGACTGTTAGGGTTCTGCAGATAGGTTGTAATCTGTATTTCTATGTGTTATCTTAAGTCTGTTGCCCTCTCTCCCTGCTATTATTTCAGTTCATACCAACATATCACCTCAAAAAGAGAACCATGTAACCATGTAACCAGGGCCGGTGCAAGGGGATTTGGCACCCTAGGCGAGCCTTTTCCCTTGCGCCCCCCGTTGTACTGCCCCCCCCCCCTAGTCTTGGCCCCGACTCCTACATCATTCTTGATCACGCCCACTGACTGTGTGGTTTTCTGGGTCGCAAGCAGGTTGGACACTGCTTGCGGCCTGCCAAATCTCCACTCCTCTTTGCCATTGCTTGCGGCCCCATATGACTTGCACCCAGTGGCGCGCACCAAGGGTCTCCGGTACCTGGGGGCCAATGCATTTGTGTGCCTCTCCAGCATCCCCCCCCCCCCTTCATCCTTCTTGTACTAATGTTTAAGGTCACAGAAAATCAGTGGCATGTCTAAACAGAAGAATTGGGGGGGGGGGGGGGGGGAGCCAAAATGACATTTCTTCATCACACCCACCTCTATAGCATGGATCCTGCTTTAAATTTGGTTATAAAAAAAAATGTTAATAAAAAAGTCCAAAGGGTCTTCTGTGTAATTTTAAAAAGCTGGCTAGTTTCACACTTCTAGTAAAACTACTATAAAATTATTTGATAGCCTCATTCAACTAATTCTATATGGCTATGAGAGTGAAGTCTGGAATATATAGGAAGGGACAGAATGTCAATACAAATCCTGCACCTCCAGTTCTGTAACTCTGTGCATCCACTGAAATTCCTCCAAACAATGGAGCTTGGATGTTTCCCTTACAGCTCATCATACTAAAAGATATTTTCAAATTCTGGTGTCACCTCACAGTAACAGCAGCACAAACACCTTCCACTGCCAGGCACATTGTGAACTAACACAAAACTCCTCAAAAAAGACACTCAAAATCTATACTGCAATCCCATTGTAACATAACAGTAATAACACCAAGGACTCAAACAACAATAACCCTACCTGTGAAAAAGCAAGGGTAAATATTACACTGGGTCCTAGAATACCAATACACCACCTACTGAGGAAACAAAACCCAATTGCTATAGACCCCTATACAGACACTACATGCTAGCAGAATCTCTCATCATGGTCACACACACAGAGCAGAGACAGACCCTCACCAAATACAGAATACAAAATAAAGGAGCACAAATTAGAAAAAACTGAAATGGAAACCCTAAGAAGCCAGGTTCTGTGTATTAATAATGGAAAAACAGAACCACCATTCCTCATAAAACAATAAAATCAAGAAACATAAAGCATCAGTTATAATATTAATACTAATAAAAGAATATTTTAAAACTACTGATAAATAGAATTTCTATTAATTAAAATCATATACATTTTTTACAATTTCCCAAACACCAATAAAATATTTCAAAACAGCACATATATCAAATAACACCCAATAATTTAAACTAATAAGGATTTTAAAAAGCCCCTGCTGTCCATGCATGGAAGCTCTTGATTTCCAGTCATCCTGATATTGTCGAAGATTAGGAGGTTATCCTCTCTCTCTCACACATGCTCACATGTCCATTCTCTCTCACACATACACTGTCACATACATACACATTCATGCTCTTATACCCACCATAACCTCTCACTCTCACTGACACTGACACACTCTTAGGTGTACGACACAATCTCCCCCAACACACACTCCCCCCCACACACTCTTACACCCCTGTATTTTCTCATACACACTCATGCTCTCACTCTCACTGGCTCCCTCACATACACACAAACACACACACCCAGGCAAGCTCCCAATCATTCTCACACTGACCCCCAGGCAGGCTCCCATTCATTTTCACACCACTCCCTCCCCATCACCCAGGCATGCATACATTCAATCTCACACACACAGACCCCCAGGCAGGCACCAATTCATTCACACACACACAGGCAGGCACCTATTCTCACACATACAAACCCCAGGAAGACACCCATTCATTCTCATACACAGACACACCCTCAGGCAGGCACCCATGCATTCACACACATACACCCCAAGGCAGACTCCCATTCATACACATGCACACACTAAAGGCAGACCTCCTCTCTTTCTTTTGCCAGCAATATCGGAGCCTCTCTCATTCCTCTGCTGCCACTGTCACTGCTGCTGCGTGGCTATTGGGGAGGCACTGATTGCTGCTACTGGCACTGAAGCCCATTCTGCTGCCTCCTCTCTGCAGGCCCTGTGGGCTTCCACTTCCTCCATGCTGATCTCCTACATTGTGAGAGCCGCATAGAGAAAGTGCTACTCTTGCACATTCCCAAAGATTACATGTGCCAATCAGTAAA
Organism: Rhinatrema bivittatum; assembly: GCF_901001135.1. Lineage (NCBI taxonomy): Eukaryota > Metazoa > Chordata > Amphibia > Gymnophiona > Rhinatrematidae > Rhinatrema > Rhinatrema bivittatum. The sequence continues at coordinate 166,508,618 of NC_042615.1, forward strand.
AAGTAATGTATTTATTTTTTTTACTTTGCTGTCTGATCTTAGTTTTCTAATCGGTTGGTCATAGGATTTTTTTCCACCTTTCCTTTCTTATTTTTTTTTGCCAATTCCTTTTATATTGTCTTTTATTCTATTTCTTTTCTCTCCATCTGTCTTCTTCCCTCAAAATCACAGTCAGGTTCTCATTCTCACATGCTTTCTCCAGTTCCGATTCACATCGTGAAATTTTTTTCATGCGGTCCTATCGATTTTTTTTATATCGGCTGCGCCAGAGCTGATAAACAAAAAATCCACCCTGACCCTTTAAAACAGATCCCTTAGCTTCCCCCACCCTCCTGACCCCACCCCCCAAAACCTTTTACAAGTACCTGGTGGTCCAGTGGGGGTCCCGGGAGTGATCTCCCGCTCTCGAGCAGTCGGCTGCCACTAGTAAAAATGGCGCCGATGGCCCTTTGCCCTTACCTTGTGACAGGGTATCCGTGCCATTGGCCGGCCCCTGTTACATGGTAGGAGCACTGGATGGCCCGCACCATTTTTAAAGATGGCGCCGGTCGTCCATTACTCCTACCATGTGACAGGGGCCAGCCAATGGCACGAATACCCTGTCACATGGTAAGGGCAAAGGGCCATCGGCGCCATTTTGATTAGTGGCAGCCGACGGCCCGAGAGCGGGAGATCGCTCCCGGGGCCCCCACTGGACCACAAGGTACTTGTAAAAAGTTTTGGGGGGGGTCGGGAGGGTGGGGGAAGCTAAAGGATCTGTTTTAAAGGGTCGGGGTGGGTTTAGGGGTTGTTTCTGTGTGCCGTTTTTCCCGCCTTCCCCCAAAACGATAAGAGAACCCCACGAACAATGCCGTGGGGTTTTCCTATCGGTTTCGGGGAGCCCCCAATTTCTGATGACTTTGAAAATATCATACTATATTTTCAATCATCAGAAAAACGATTCACATCCCTACTCAGAAGTTTCCTGTACCTGTATTATATGTAAATACAAAGTTAGATGGCACTTTGTAGACGGTCCAAGAGATTAAGTGGAGGGCATCTATGAAGTATCCATAGAGACTTCATTTCCCTCACAACACAAATCTTTTTGGGAGGTTTTTGACGACTCTTCCTATTTTGCAAGTGAATATTTTACAAATCTCTTCAAGTCCACAATAATGTGAGCGAAACAAGACACAAAATCAAAATATTATAGCATACAGAATTCTGTTTCATGATTCGATTCAGAAAAAAGCTATTTTTGCTCTTTTGAATTAATTATAGAGCAAGCCTCATTTGCCTAATCACTTGAGAGGTATTCAAAATGTTCAGATGACCAGGAGTTCAGAAAAATTGATTTGTGCTAGGAGTAGATAAAACTGCCAAAGGGAGAAAGAAGCTGAGTGTTAATGCAGGCCGAATTCCTGCATCAGTGTGTGATAGTAAAGCTAGGAGCAAATGATGGTGCCATGTGGTAGGAGAACACTGAGTAGTATAGGCAGGGTCCTTGCACATGGAGAGCAAGAAGAGTTGGGCCTGAAATGGGAGATGACTGGAAAAAGAAAGTAATTCAGCACTAAGGTACTGTAGGAAGAGAAGTGACACTATGTAATGGATTGTATGCAATTGCTGCAGGACATAAGCATAGTTCATTAGGTGGTTTTGGTTTACTGAGATTCAGTTAACCAGGATAATACTGCATTTCCTATTTGCTTTCCTTCTTGTGACATAAAGTAATCATTTCATATGTATAAAGACAACTGAAAGCTGCTAGTGAATAGATGCCATGTCGGATTGTATTACCTGGGAAGCAACACATAATATTGAAGAACAATGGAGATAGAAAGTAGGAAACAGTAAAATAAAGCAATCATCCACAAGCTGGCATAAATATATATGCTATCATCAGCAACATCTCCCTATCCCTTTTCTGTATATAAGCACAACTTTCTATTTTAAAGCATCTTACAGATTTAAGTCTCTTAGGAGGCTTTGACTGTCAACCACTGTGAGAATAGTGCATGCAGCTGATTAAGCCAGTATAAGGTGTTGTGTGCCTGCCTGCAACGTGCTTCCCCACTGACATGGCTGGAATGGGTATGTGTTAGCATCTCTGACCACAGAAATTTGGGTATAATGACCCTCGGTCCTTTGTATAGAATACTATTTTGTATGTGGATTTCATTCCTGAAAGACCGATATTCCATTATGGTAGCAGGGACTTCCTTCCTCTTCTCTGGTCAACCATTCAGTACCACAGACCCACAAGATCTCATCTTCTGCAGTAAGCTGTATAACCTGCTGCAGTCTCTGGTTATTGACATTCAGACAATCTGCTTGATTGACTTGTGCAATGTTCATGTGTTCCTGTTGCACATAGTAAATCCTGAGATATTCAGGCCCTGTACTGGACTGCTGATCCTATTCTGCGATAGCTCTGATATAAGAACATAAGAACTACCGTATTGGATCAGACCAAGGGTCCATCAAACCCAGTATCCTGTTTCCAACAGTGGCTAATTCAAGTCACAAGTATCTGGCAGGGTCCCAAATAGCAGATAGATTCCATGCTGTTTAAGACCAGGAATAATCAGTGGCTTTTCCCAAGTCTACCTGGTTAATATCATTTTAAAGGCCTTTCCTCCAGGAACTGGTCCAAACCTTTTTGAAATCCAGCTATGCTGCCTTTAACACATCCTTTGGTATGTAAATCTCAGGGCTTGGATTATAAATGACATTGAGGATGTTATACTGCAATGTAAACAGAATCCTCTGAAGACACTTAGGAGGACACAATAGGGGCTTCTGGAAGGTTGCTATAAGTGGCTTTTAGTTATATTCTGCTGTAATTATATGTTGACCATAGAAGTAATAATAAAAATGCTGGCAGACAAACACAGTGCTCAAACATTTCTTTATAATTTGCACATAATACTGCTTAGCTGGGGTAAGTGACCTAGAAACAAAGATCACTGGCTGAACTTCTTGCATCAAACAACATCCAAGCCCATTTTTACTAGCATTACTCTGTATCAAAACAGGCATGGTGACATCATAATACTTTAACACAGGTGCATCTAAGACCAAGTACTTTATTTTCTGTACTGCCAGTGCTAAATAGAAATCTTATCCAGAAGTCTTCTCAAAGGACCACATACCTCTGGCTGAGATGGCAAGAATTTTGCTAAGGAGTTTACAAACCAAGGGATGTATTCCATAGTATATACATTGTAGGCTGTGGCATATCTTGTACAGCTCTAGCCTTATTGGAGTCCATTTTCAGTCCCTATGAGATCCAGATGTGTCCAGGGAAGCATACTTCCTTCAGCTTGAATTTCATTTACTTCATACTAAGCAACTTCACCTACCTGCATCAATCTATTAGGACTAATGGCTTGTTATGAAGGTTGAGCTCCACTTCCTCATCAAAGTTGGCACCAGCCTATAATGAGGATGTCATCTTCTATTGTTTAAATACCACTGAGCCCTGCTAACAGCTCATGCTGCATCCAATGACACACTTCTCACGCTATTGGGACTCCAAATGATAGGTTGGGTTATCTATTTCTGCCCCAGGGAGTCCAGAAAATTAAATGAAAGTGCTTTTTTCAGCTAACTTATATTGCAGTTTAGGACCAAGGCCCAGCAAACCTTCTGACTATGGGTATGTGGCTAACAAAAATGGTCTCTGCAGTAAGGATGCTTTAAGGATGGGATATTTGATATCTTTTTTTGCATAAGAAAAAATGGCTTTTTACACAGAAGGACAAGAACAATGAAGGCCTGTGCAACCGCAAATACAGAACAGGCTAGGGCAGGGATTTTAGAGCTTTGCTCCTCAAAACTTACCAATCAGCATTTGTGAACTTATCAGTGAGATGTCTGCCTTGCAAATGGTCATTGTCATTCTGGCCTAAGACTGACCTGCTTCATTTAGAAAAAAAAAAAAATTCACTGGCAGTGCAAAGCAATTGGATTGCCAATCTGAAAGCTACTTGCTCTACAATAATAAACTAAGAGGTGCAGATTAATCACTTTAAAAAGGGGAGACAAAAGACTGGTTTAAGCTTTCAGATGCTTGGATCATCTGCAAGGACTCTCACGTCTCCTCTGCCCTCCAAACCTAGGGGTGGAATTTTGCAGCTCACTTCATTGAGCTGTAAGAATCCCCCTCAGAGCTAGGCTAATACTGAGTGCGGAGTCATCTGAATCCAGCCACTTAGACAGTGTAATGCAACACAGTAGTAGACCTCACTCCACAGCAGCCAGGACAAACCAATCACAAATTCCATTGTAAGGTGGGCATTTATGTTCTTATGGGTAGTCAGAATTTGGCAATGATAATTTTCAGTGCAAGATTCAATTGATTTGATATTCTAGTGCCTCTCTGATTTTATAATAACAAATATTTTCTATTTTTAATACTTTCTGAATCTGTGAACCTTGCAACATCTGACAAGTAATAAGTTTCTAGCACTAAGATTATTGTTTAATCCTAAAGAAATCCCTAATAAAATATTCATTATCTAAAACAAACAGTGCAGTATTATTTTTTGATGAGCTTGGATCGGTTACAAAGGTACAGTCATATACATTATCATATGCTGCTGCCTTACAGCAGGAATGCATCCCATGCATTAACAAGCATAAACATTTGGGGGTGGGGGCTGGGGGCACAAGTGAGCACTATCGAAGATGGCAGCTTAAATTCTAAGCTTCTCAGATGCTGCCTTTTTTTTTTTTTTTTTTAAATCATTAGCTACTGTGAGAATTTACTTTTTTCAGTGAAACCTGTGCATTCAGGGACCAGAAACATGTTGAGTTTAAAATCCGGCAAGATAGAGGCAGCCTTTGCCCTCTCATCAGCCAAGAAGATGGTTCCATCCAAGGTCCCCACTACCTCTGATCCAATCCTAGCTGAGCTCCAGGAGCTAGAAGAAATGCTAATGAAAAACTGAGACAACATGCACCATAAAAATAAAACTTACTGAACTGGCTGGTAAAATTGTGGCATTTGAACCTCAGCTTGATGCACTTGAGGAAAAGGCAGACCACTGTAAATATGGCCTTGCTGAGCTGCGTGCAACATCTACCAAGATGGCCAACCTTTAATGCATCATCGAAGATCTTTCTAATAGAAACAGATGTGATGACATACTTATTTTGGGAATCTTAAAGGGTCATGAAGGCTTGGATATACTTCCATTTCTGAGACAATTGATTCACTCCAGCCAGAATTTACAACTTGATCCACCACTAGAAATCAAGCGAGCTCACCGTATCCCTTCATGTCTGCTACGGCAAGCAAAATACCCTCCACTGATCATCCATAAGGTCCTAAGATATCCCCAGGCTTAGCTATTCTCTCTGCTGTGAAACAAAAGTGCCAATCAACTATGAAGTTCTGAGGCTTCTATGTGTACCAGATCTGGCTCCTACTATTGCTCAGCATAAAAAAACTTTTCTTGGTGAAATGATTGCCATTGAAAGCTATTGGTGTGCAATATAGTCTGATCTAACCTGAAAGAATGTGCATCACAAATAACAACAGTACCAAGACTTATGATTCTCCTGAAGATCTTCAGTAGTTTTGGATGACCTTATACGTTCTACTGCTATGATTACCTGAGGAAGGGGATTATGCTTCTTTTTTTCTATTCATGCTAGTAAGGCATCCTTTTTTTTCTGGGTTAGTTCACTTATAACCGTACTCAAATATTTTGGTGATGATGGAATCCTTTTTTTATATTAGTTCTTTTTGCTTTTTTTATGCTCTCTGTCTGAGCTCGACATGGCTTCTTTGAACCATTTTTTTCTATTTATTTTTATTTGTGAATTTACACTAATGTTGGTACAGGACTTTAGTTATATCTCTTATCTTTGCATACATTTTATTAGGTTTGCAATGTTGCAGCAACTTTCATCTACATTTTGATTCAGCCATGCGGGAGAGTGATCTGCCTCTTCTCGTGGCACACTCAACCTTACTTAACCCGATTCTCAAGATTATAGCACAGTATTATTCTTTTCACTCTGTGCCTATCTGCTTTGTTCTACTGTTTGGGTTTTCCTTTTTTTATTTGTCTCTATTACAGTCACAGTTCTCTGGTTGCATAAGTGTCCTGTACTGTCATTTCATGTTGAAGATTCAATATTGTATTATGTATGCTATTTTCCTCTATCATCTCTTCTCATTTAGGGGTGGGCATACCTTTTTTTGTTTTTCCAATAGATTATCCTTATGATGTCAAATTATGACTAATGATTTGAAAATGTATTCTCTGAATGTGAATGGTTTTAATCATTACATGTAATGTAAAAATATATTACCATATTTAAATCTTTATGCTCTGACACAACATGAGCAGGGATAGGGCCCTTCCTTTTACCATATCACCCCACCCCCCCACCCTTCACCCTTCACCCTCTTCCCCTAACTTCCCCAACTCCCCCCACCCCCTTAGCAAGAAAAAAAAACCACACGGATACTGTACAAAATCACATGCTTGTTTTTGGATATATATACAAATGGCATCAGAACAGAAAACATTAATAATAACAACACAGAGATCAATTGTATCTATGCTCATACAATTATCATCCTCAATTGAATAACAATGATACTGCAATAATCGCTAGGTGACCAGCCCCAATGCAATTAGTCAACACGACATTGACAGAACTAGAATCCAGCCAACACAAGATTGACAAAACTAGAATCCAGCCATAAAAGCCATAAGGTTGCTGCCAGACTGTGATCTGGTCTGTAGAAGTCTCCGGACCACAGGCGAGCATTGCTTGGGGGCCCCCTTTCTTCTTCCCGGAATGCCGTTGAAGCACCAGGGTTCCTACCTTGCTGTCACTTGAGCTACTTGCCCTTAGTTATCTCACCTTTCCCCTGGACTGCTGCCCTTGGCGTAATGACTGGGGAAGGGGCCCATCTAAAAATGTTGGTCACAATGCTCCCTGTGCCACAATGCTTCCTAAGTAACTCCTATTCTACTTATAATGCGAGTGGGGCAGGTGGGAAGCTTTATCACACAGCCAAGCAAAATAAGCAAAGGGGGCCTGCACACCATTTTGGCTTGCCACCCTGACCAATCTCTTACCCTCCAGCCCCCTGGGCTCCCCCGCTGAAGCATGATAAACTGGCCTACATACCAACCCTCCCCTCTCCTCCCCCTCTCCCCCCTACCGAATCTCCTATCGGGACAATTACCACCCATGTTGTGACCTGCCTCTTGAAATTTGAGATTTTAGTTGCAGGAACTCAACATGGCAGGGATAGGGCTTTTCCTTTTACCATCCCATTCCCCATCCTTCACCATCTTCTTCCCTTAACTTCACCAGCTTCCCCCCCGCCCCTTAGCAAAAAAAACCCTACACGGAGCACTGTGTGAAATCCACATGCTTGTTTATGGAAATATATATATATATATATATATATATATATATATATATATATAGCCACAGCATTGAAAACATCAATAATAACAACACAGAGATCAATTGTTTCTATGCTCATACAATTATCATTCTGAACTGAATAATAGCAGTACTGCAATAACCCCTAGGTGACCAGCCCCAATGCAACACGTCATTGACAAAACTAGAACCCAGCCATAAAAGCCATAAATTTGCTGGGGTTACTGCCAGGCTGTGATCTGGACCATAGAAGTATCCAGACCACAGGTGAACACTGCTTAGCCTCCCACTTTCTTCTGCTAGGAATGCTGTTGAAGTGCTAGGGTTCTTACCTTGCTGCCACACGGGTCACTTGCCCTTAGGTATCTCGCCCATCCCCCTTTCCCTGGGCTGCTGCCCTTGGCCTAATGACCATAATGACTGGGGAAGGGACCCATCTAAAAATGCTAGTCACCATGCCACTGTCCCCTTGCAACCACTTGTTTGCCAGAGGCCCCCCAACCCTCAACTTCTGTGGCCATCCCTATCCAACAGTAATTCTAGCACATCCTGAATATCACTGTTAAAAATGTCCCAGCCAATGTCTAACAGATGCATCCTATCAGGATGGAACAACCCAGAACAGCTTTCCTTTATCAAATTGTGGGGTATACATAGCCCTTGTACATTGGGCATAAATCTGAGCATCCATGTGTTGATCTTCTGCTTCGCCCTATCCACCACCTGGTAAAAGTGTTCCCCCTTCCAAATGTACCTGGGGATGATAGAATACCAAATGGTGCAGGTCTCTGGATACCAACCAGTGGTTGAGATGCAATCTTTTTGTATCATTTGCACATGTTCAACACTGTGAGTGGCCAACAGATCATTGTCCCTGAGATGGATTATAATTTCTACAGGGGTGCCTGTGTCGACTTCATATCCTTGATGACCAGCACCAACTGGTCTCATCTTATCCCCGGAATTCCTCTCCAGATCAATGGCAAGTGATGAGATGCCATGCTCAGGTGTTCACTCAAGGGGCGACATTTAGCCTGCTTGTGTGCCCATCGAACAAAGGAATGCCCTATTATTCAGAAGTGGTGCATCTGTGATACTGTACCAGGAAGAAGACAACAACCACCCATTAGCAAATTATGCCACTGAATAGTCCTCTGGTCTGACATAAAGCTTGTACCTCGGTGAGCGCCATCTCCCCACAAACATGTATTTATTTTATTTATTTAAGACTTTTATATACCGATGTTCCTGTACTAGTACATATCACGTCGGTTTACATAGAACCAAAGTTGGAAATTACATCAAACAAGAGGGTACAGATAACAGGGCTAACTTTGTATGAACTTATAGATAAAGCAGCGAATGACTTAAAATAAAATAAAATTATAAATATAAGTATAAATATATTTTATATATTTTATAAAACATTATAAAATATATTTTATAAAACAATGTAACTTCTGTGCGCAGACCAGCTGTGCCACAGTTGTGGCTGCACTCATTTGGAAGGAATATGTAGAGAAGCCTGAACCAGATGCTCCAATCACCTGCAAAGACTACTGCAGCACCCTTGAAAATTGATACCAAGATACTGAGCAACCACCAGCATGAATTAGCAGCTTTCTGGGGTGAGTTGGACATTTGCCTAGGTATTGCTCCGGGCTCCAGACCGGGATGTGATATTTTCCCCCTTTTGCACCTTGCGAGAATTGATCTGCTTTTGACATGCGGATCATCAGTATTAGCTTATTCTGTGACAGAGCTATGTCATTTAATTGCAGGCCCGCTGTACCTGGCCTGGCCAAAGATTGTGCCACCAATTCACTCACATGCAGTATAGCAAAAAAATGTCATGGAAAATGCACAATGAAACAGGGAGGATTCGAAAGCATCGCAATACACCCTATCCATTGCAGACAAGATGTTCACTAAGGTGCTGTGCGTGATAGGATGCCTTGAATCTGGGAGCCTGGTTCTTTCCTTGACCCAACCCAGCATGATACATTTGATGCGAAGTGCGCTGCAGGGCTTTGGCAGCCTATCGCTTTTGAGAAAAATGACAAGCCTGCCAAACAGTTCACCACTGTGGAACTTGCTATAACCTGGACCTTGCACAACAGAATATAATGAACTAGCGAGTGCAGTGAAATAGGCCACCTTAGTACGTCACCTTCCCTGGCTTCCCTTTGCTGTACGGCAAAGCAAAATGGCGCCGGCCGTACGGCAACACGAGTCGAACGCAGGAGGTCGTTCCTGGACCCCCTCTGGACTTTTGGCAAGTCTTGTGGGGGTCAGGAGCCCCCCCCCAAGCTGGCCAAAAGTCCCTGGGGGTCCAGCGGTGGTCCGGGAGCGATCTTCTATGCTTGTGACTTCGGGGAACAGGAACCAAAATGGCGCCAGCGCTACCTTTGCCCTGTCATATGACAGGGCAAAGGTAGCGCTGGCGCCATTTTCTATCAACGTGCCCGACGCCCGAGAGTGGAAGATCACAACGGGACCCCCCCCCCCCCCACTGGACCCCAGGTAATTTAAGACATTTGGGGAGGTTCGGGAGGGTGGGGGATTTATGTTAAAGGGTTGGGGTGGGTTTTAGGGATGTTTTAATGTGCCGGTTTTCCCGCCCTCCCCCTTCCCCCGATTTACGATTTTTGACGATAAATCGGGGGAATTCCTATTAAATATCGCCTCTAACGATTTTTGACGATTTAAAATATATCGGACAATATTTTAAATCGTCAAAAAACGATTCACATCCCTAATATCTATTGTATCCCCAAATAGCAGAATGATATACAGCACTGATGAGTACTAATTAATTTATGTGGTAGGAAACCCATTGATGGGTAAACTAGTTTCCAACAATGATTATACTGAATTTTTGTGCAAGAATGGAATGATCTTTACAGCTATATCTTTCATGTCTGGATATTACACTCATTTCTGAATGTGGCATCCCTTTGGGTTAGCCACTAGATGTCCCTAGCAGCCCACAGATCATCTTGCAGGAATACCACATTTCAGCTCTTCCATTAGAGGCAGCTTGAGTTGTGGACTTTGCATATAAGCAGAGACTAGAAGAGTGATGGTGAACTCCAGTCCTCGAGTGCCACAAACAAGCCAGGTTTTCAGGATATCTACAATGAATATGTTTGAGAAAGATTTGCATGCACTGCCTCCATTGTACGCAAATCTATCTCATGCATATTCATAGTTGATATCCTGAAAACCTGGCCTGTTTATGGCACTTGAGAATTGGAGATCACCATCACTGGGCTAGAACAATAGTGTGTGTGACAGTGGAGTTGAGGTTTTGAAGAGGGAGGATCTCTCTTGTGGTTTTGTTTTAAAGTGAGGCCTACCCCTCTCTAAGTATTATTTTTTTTGGCTATACCTTTCTGTGTAACTCATGCCAGATTAGATACTTCTTATTTTAGAGAAAGAGACCTTCTTCAAGATTTTTTACTTCTTTGTTAAGTATTTGATGGGATTGCAGTCTGGTGCTTCTGTTGAAGGCTATTCCCCATATACAGAGGCCATGTCACTGATCTGCCAGTACCCTACTAGAACAGAGGGTTTTGGACACTTTAGAAAAAAATCACTCTCTTTCGGTTGAAAGGAATTATTTTGTTCACCCTTCCTCTCATTTCGGGGCAGTGTGCCTAATCTTCATTTGTCAAAACCTTTCCTTCTGAGAGGTCCCATAAAGCAAGAAAGGAGAAAGAAGAGAAGAACTGAAGACCTCCTCAGGATCTTCTCCTTGGGAACCTTTTCAGACTCAGGTAGGACTGTATATTTCTAAAGGGGACCCTGTGCAGAATAGGATTACCACAGAGACTGGGCTTCACACACTCTCATTTCAGGAGAGTTAAAAATTGCCCAGGAACCTGAGTCACCAGCACATACACAAGATGAGATTTTGGCAATGTTCTCTCAAACTAGCTTGTTGTTGCCCAGGTAGAGTGTCCATCAAGCTAGGTGGAGAGAGCATTGTCCAAATCTCATCTTGGAGTGAGTTTCCTCACTCCGAAGGCCAGCAAATCTTCACAAGAGACCACTTTTCTGTTCGTACGTCTCATGTTGAATGTGAAAGTGGCCCTCAACCCCCTACACTCATACCTAATCCCCACCTCGAGTTACTAGGTGGGCCTCTCATAGGGATACAAAAACCTGTCTAGGGAAGAGACACTTTAGCAAGTCTCTCTCTCTCTCTCTCTCTCTCTCTCTCTCTCTCTCTCTCTCTCTCTCTCTCTCTCTCTCTCCCTCCCCCAGCAAACAGGCTGTTGTGAACCATGGTTAACCTTTAATGAAACAGGCTGTTCGTGCAGTGCGATGATTCTTTGGTTGTTTTATCGTGCACCGCAAAGATGTTTTCGCGAAAACATCACGGAACACGAAGTTTCCCCGCTGCATGAAAAATGCCTCATTTGCATGGGAAACGCCCCTTAATGCGTTACCAATGCAATATTGGAAAACGAGGCCCTGAATTAGCAAGGATTGGATTGCCTCTGGTCTAAGCTGCTCTGTTGCTTCCCAGCTGCCGCAGGAAGCACTCTCTGTCCTTTGGGGTATTTCTTCACTAACCTGGGTACTCGCTCCTCGGGGGCCCTTCTGCTCTATTTCAGGTACCTATCTTGGGATACTGGGTACTCGTTCCTTGAAGGCCTGTTCTCCCTAATCTGGTGCCTGCCACTGAACAACTTCTGCCTGCCAGGACCTTCAACTACTTTATCAATGCTCAGGGCGACCACTTATTTAATGGAAAGGTCAAACAATCAACAATATCTTCTATCTATGACCAAATTCCTATTTACCACCTCTTTTAAGATGCTGCTGTGTTGTTTTGACCATCATAATAGGCATCATTGTGTGGTGTTATACAGCCATTATCACTCTGCCTTATGTTTAATCATAGGTCAGTCCATTGTGTTGGGACAATTGTTGGAACTCTATTTTTTTCAATTTTTTATGTGCTTCTCTCACCCGTGAAGTTAAAATTTCTTCTATAATCATGTAAATTAAATTCTTGATTAAATTCACTTATCTTATCGACTGATTCCACACGCTGTTTTCCGTCAGCTTTTTACTTCCACTGCTTTAAACCAACCATGATCATTCTGCCCGAGCTTTCAGCAATGTGAACAATTAGCAGTGAAAGTAAAAAGCAGACGGAAAACAGCGTGTAGAATCAGTTGATAAGATAAGTGAATTTAATCAAGAATTTAATTTGTGAGGCAAGACTTGCCTTGGGTAAAGCCTTGCAGACTTTGTTCCATTAAACCATGTCTTTTTACATGTTCTGTGATTTTGATATTTAGAATACTTTCCACTATTTTTCCTGGCACTGAAGTCTGGCTATCTGGTCTTTAGTTTCCCAGATTTCCCCGGAGCCCTTTTTAAATATTGGGGTTACATTAGCCACCCTCCAGTCTTCAGGTATAATGGATGATTTTAATGATAGTACATACTTTTACTAATAGAGCTGAAATTTCATTTTTAGTTCCTTCAGAATCCTGGGGTGTATACCATCTGATCCAGGTGATTTACTACTCTTTAATTTGTCAATTAGGCCTACCACATCTTCTAGGTTCACCGTGATTTGGTTCAGTCCATCTGAATCATTATCCATGAAAACCTTCTCCAGTATGGGTACCTCCCCAACATCCTCTTCAGTAAACACCAAAGCAAAGAAATCATTTAACCTTTCCACAATGGCCTTATCTTCTCTAAGTGCCCCTTTAACCCCTCAATCATCTAACGGTCCAACTGACTCCCTCACAGGCTTTCTACTGCAAATAGTTTTAAAAAACATTTTTACTGTGAGTTTTTGCCTCTATGGCCAACTTCTTTTCAAATTCTCTCTTAGCCTGTCTTATCAATCTCTTACATTTAACTTGCCAACACTTATGCATTATCCTATTTTCTTCTGTTGGATCCTTCTTCCAATTTTTGAATGAAGATCTTTTGGCTAAAATGGCTTCTTTTATCTGCCCTTTTAACCATGCCAGTAATCGTTTTGCCTTCTTTCCACCTTTCTTACCATCTGGACCGTGCTTCTATGATGGTATTTTTTTATAATGACCATGCCTCTTGCACACTTTTTACCTTTGTAGCTGCTCCTTTCAGTTTTTTTCTAACTATTTTTCTCATTTTCTCAAAGTTTCCCTTTTGAATGTTTAGCACGAGAGCCATGGATTTGCTTATTGACCCCCTTCCAGTCATTAATTCAAATTTGATCATACTATGATCACTATTGCCAAGCAGCCCCACCACCATTACCTCTCTCATCAAATCTTGTGCACCACTGAGAATTAGATATAAAATTGTTTCCTCTCTTTTTGGTTCCTGAACCAATTGCTCCATATAACTGTCATTTATTCCATTCAGGAATTTTATCTCTCTAGCATGTCCAGATGATACATTTACCCAGACAATATTGGGGTAATTGAAATCTCCCATTATTACCATACTACCACTTTGGTTAGCTTCCCTAATTTCTGTTAGCATATCACTGTCCGTCTCACCATCTTGACCAGGTGGACGGTGTATACTCCTATCACTATAGTCTTCCCCAACACACAAGGGAATTCCACCCATAAAGATTTGATTGTGCATTTAGTCTCATGCAAGATGTTTATCCTGTTGGACTCTATGCCATCCTGGACATAAAGCGCTACACCGCTTCCCAGGTGCTCCTCTCTGTCATTGCGATATAATTTGTACCCCAGTATAGCACTGTCCCATTTGTTGTCCTCCTTCCACCATGTCTCTGAGATGCCAATTAAGTCTATGTCATCTTTCACTGCTAAATCTCAAAGGGCACCAAAATTATTTAAGAAGGATCCTTACAATGCTGGTTGAAACCTCAAAACAAATCCCTCATAAATATGTAACTGCTTGTATTTGAACTCCTAAATCCTCTTGATGAGAGTGAAAAAATTAAACTATTAACAAGAAAAATTTTTTTATGGAAGGAGAGGAACGTTTCATCTGCATAATCATAAATCCCCACCAGGGGTAATATGAATGTCAATTGTAATCATAAACGTCCCTCCTCCGACCAATGTATACAGTCCATGTGCAAACAGTGCTACAATCAAAAAGCTTTTTTTTAAATGATTTTGTTTCTATTACGCTAAAACATTTTACGTTATCAAAGACGGTGAAAAAATCACTCCAAATGTTCAAAGTGCTGTCAAAAGAACGCTCCTCGCAGCCTTGTAGACTAATCCCAACAAAGGGTATAAATCTTGAAAAGCCGCTGATAGCGCGACCTAGATAGGCTTAACCGGCAGTCTCTTATGGCTTAAAACTAAGCTCATACAACACCCCGACTTATCTGGTGGTTTAGCGGGTCACCGACGTAGCCACGTTTCAGGTCTACACTGAGACCTTTCATCAGGGAGTTGATCCTCCTACGATGTCTCGTCGGTCAGTGTTGAGCCATTGCCTGCTAGGTTCATGGCATAGGTCTTGCGACTCTATCCAAGGCTGACAACCTTGGATAGAGTCGCAAGACCTACGCCATGAACCTAGCAGGTTCATGGCTAGGTTCTATCCAAGGCTCATACAACACCCCGACTTATCTGGTAGTTCATGGCTAGGTTCTATCCAAGGCTCATACAACACCCCGACTTATCTGGTGGTTTAGCGGGTCACCGACGTAGCCACGTTTCAGGTCTACACTGAGACCTTTCATCAGGGAGTTGATCCTCCTACGATGTCTCGTCGGTCAGTGTTGAGCCATTGCCTGCTAGGTTCATGGCTAGGTCTTGCGACTCTATCCAAGGCTGACAACCTTGGATAGAGTCGCAAGACCTATGCCATGAACCTAGCAGGTTCATGGCTAGGTTCTATCCAAGGCTGACAACCTTGGATAGAGTCGCAAGACCTACGCCATGAACCTAGCAGGCAATGGCTCAACACTGACCGACGAGACATCGTAGGAGGATCAACTCCCTGATGAAAGGTCTCAGTGTAGACCTGAAACGTGGCTACGTCGGTGACCCGCTAAACCACCAGATAAGTCGGGGTGTTGTATGAGCTTAGTTTTAAGCCATAAGAGACTGCCGGTTAAGCCTATCTAGGTCGCGCTATCAGCGGCTTTTCAAGATTTATACCCTTTGTTGGGATTAGTCTACAAGGCTGCGAGGAGCGTTCTTTTGACAGCACTTTGAACATTTGGAGTGATTTTTTCACCGTCTTTGATAACGTAAAATGTTTTAGCGTAATAGAAACAAAATAATTTAAAAAAAAGCTTTTTGATTGTAGCACTGTTTGCACATGGACTGTATACATTGGTCGGAGGAGGGACGTTTATGATTACAATTGACATTCATATTACCCCTGGTGGGGATTTATGATTATGCAGATGAAACGTTCCTCTCCTTCCATAAAAAAAATTTTCTTGTTAATAGTTTAATTTTTTCACTCCCATCAAGAGGATTTAGGAGTTCAAATACAAGCAGTTACATATTTATGAGGGATTTGTTTTGAGTTTTCAACCATCTTTCACTGCTATACATTCTAATTCTTCCATCTTACTTCTTAGAATTCTGGCATTAACATACAAACATTTCAAAGTTTGTTTTTTGTGTGTATTTTCATTCTGCTTTTTAATTAATAGGGATACGTTAGAATTTTTTAGCTCAGGTGAGTTATAATTTACCGGCACTTGGACTAATTTTCTTATTATTGGAACCTCACTGTCAGGATGCAGTAATTCTAATGCATCATTAGTATCCTTTGAAGATACCTCCCTCCAAAACATGTGCTGCTGAGTGACTGTCGGCTTTCCCTTTGTTCTAGTTTAAAAGATACTCTATCTCCTTTTTAAAAATTAGCGCCAGCAGTCTGGTTCCACCCTGGCTAAGGTGGAGCCCATCTCTTCAGAAGACATTCCCCCTTCCCCAAAAGGTTCCCCAGTTCCTTAGAAAACTGAATCCCTCTTCCTTGCACCATCGTCTCATCCACACATTGAGACTCTGGAGCTCTGCCTGCCTCTGGGGACCTGCACATAGAATGCTACCCTGGAGAATGCTACCCTGGAGGTTCTGGATTTAAGTTTTCTACCTAAGAGCCTAAATTTGGCTTCCAGAACCTCCCTTCCACATTTTCCTATGTCGTTGGTGCCCACATGTACCACGACAGCCGGCTCCTCCCCAGCACTGTCTAAAATCCTATCTAGGTGACACATGAGGTCCACCACCTTCACACCAGGTAGGCATGTTACCAGGTGATCCTTATGTCCACCAGCCACCCAGCTGTCTACATTCCTAATAATCAAATCACCAACTATGGCTTATTAATTGAGATGAAAGTCTATAATTTAAAGAATGTGCTTGGGGTGGGTGAGAAATGGGGAAGGGGGATGGGACATAAGACAGAAAAACCTACTTATTTTGAAATTGTTAGAGCCAAAGGAAAAAAAAATACCGAGTTCTAAATTGTGGAATAGGTGGAGACCTTCAGTTTCAGTTTTTGCTCTATTTTGCCTGGGGATTTAAATGTTTGCGCAAAAATGAAATCATTGAAAAAATGGCTTTTCCACTAATTTTTCTCCTATGTGTTATAACAAAGTCATTTTTCATCCTATAAAAAAGAAATTCCCAGGCAAATTAAAATAAAAACTGAAAATGAAGAAACCTGGGTATAGGCTAAATGGTTTAGATGCTGCCATACAGAATTTGTGAAATTGTGAGATCATGACTCTGTCCTTTGTGAACAAGGTGTAATGGCAGTCTAATCAATATCCAATCAGCAGTAATTTTCTTGAGCTATGACTCAAAGACACATATCCAATGTTTAAGCCCTGCATTTTTTCCAAACTCCTAGCTGCATTGAATGATATTTTTCTTCTGTAAGCAGCTTAAAAACATCCATAAGCAAATAAAACAGCAGTTATCATACAAAATGAAGATGTTTGTCTACTTGCAGAAAAGGATGGTGACATTGTTCCAGAGAGGCCATGCTGCAATCACGCAGGTGTGAAAGAGCTTGTGGAAAGACTAGAACTATCATCAGGAGAGCATGCAACATGTATGGAGTTGCTGACACAGAGGCTGGAAGTGATGGAGATTCAGAAGATGCTAGGGTAGAGGAGGAGAAGGAAGAGCTGCAACTAGTGAATGAGTCCCTGATATCCTTTGAAGATCTTTGGTCACCATGGTTTTTCCTAGAGAAGGAACAAAATGCCACTATCTCACATCTCACAAAGTGCTGAAGATACAGTACCGCCTCCTGTGGTCAGCTCAGAGGTGCCACAAAATGTATTTATTTTTTATTTATTTCCATTTGATACTAGAAGTCTGTGAGAACAGGATGATAACACCAAATGAGAAAATAACCATCCTACTACAGGGTATGCAAAGAAAACTCTTCTGTACTGAGAATGTGCTTGAGTATATCTTATAGATAATGGATTCTGGGCCATTCATATCTTCCTCCTCTTTCCCTTCTCCCCATGCTACAGCCATACAAGGAACCTTGCCCATCATGGCTCCTTCTTCATGCCCTCACCCATTACAACTACCTAAGGAGATAACTTTCAAAGGAGTTAACCATATAAATGTAACATACTATGATAGCAATTTTCAAAAACCCATTTACCTGCATAAAGTGAATTCACATGTGTAAAAAAACAGTTTTAAGCATATAAATCCTCCTAAGCTGCAACCCCCCTTAGAGGGGGTTGCAGCTTCGGAGGTAATTCAGCCCCTTCTTGGGATAACCATACTAGTTTTCTTCCCATCTTACTTTATTTATATTGATGTTTCTGACACAAAGATTTGTTGCCATTAATACAACTCCTTTTCATTTAGGTCAATTTTCACTTCATCTGCCTCCTCCAACTCAAATGCAAGCACCTCAAAGTCCTTCCCCATTTTACCAAAGTCAGTATTTTTTTAAATGCAGAGATTTGAGCTTTCTTTGACTTCTCTCTGCCTTGGCTGTTATATCAATACTGTTCGATGATCAATGGTGCTCAGACATTAGAGATGCTTTCTCTGTTCATAAGTACCAGGCCCATTAGCGCTTTCCCTAGTGCTATCCATCAGTATTTGTCTGAGGAGAGCCCATTGAATGGAGTCTAGGATCCCTATACTGCTAACTTAGTCCACTGACAGAATACTTCAATGCACATCTGTCAGGTTAACATCTCCCACCAACACCACCATCTTCCTTCATTTCCACTGTTTGGATGTATTTGGCCAGATCTCTGTCCTGCTCTTCCATCTGAATCTGAGGTCTACAGACCACAGTAGTGTAGATGGAATTGTCATCGCACCATTCTAAGATGACCCTCAGACAGCACCTTCTCTTTCTCCAAGTTCTCTGTATTTCAGTAGCATTGGTATTTTTTTTACATTGGGAGAAACCCCTCACCCTTTTCTTCCATTCCTTCCTATCCTTTTCTACCACCCCTGCTCCAGGTTATAGCTCAATATGGAAATATCCTATCCATAGAAATTTTAAACTATGTCTCTGGGATAGCAACAATATCCAGGTCTGCCTCTGCAATGAGGACTTGCAGATCAGGCATTTTAATACTTAGCCTCAAACATTTGTGCACATAGCCTTCCAGATATTTAAGAACTGCCATGCTGGGTCAGACCAGTGGTCCATTTAATCCAGCATCCTGTCTCCCACAGTGTTCCCATGTTTTTCTTTTTCCATCCCATTTAATTCAACTTAAACACTGTGACGGCTCCCTCCTTCTGTCCCCTTCTGTTGTGCCTGCGTGAGTGTGCATTGTGCTGTTCTTTACTTTTTGTGCTTTGAGTGCTGTCTTGTATTTCCTAAACTAGAAAAGCATCAGCTTTTTCTGGCCTTCAAAATTGTTCATAATATGTAGAACATCCTTGTCTTTCTTGGTGACATTAACATTTTTCTCTTTTGTTTATTTATTATTATCAGAATTCTAAACTGCAGTCCTGGCTTTAAAAAAGGTTGCCCAAAGCAGTATACAAAATGGAAAAAACAAACATCTTTTACAATCAGGCCTCTTGGAAAAACCCAGATTTACCTCCCTGTTACTCATTCTCAGGTACAGAAGGTGGTGATCCCTGTGCCTGCCTAGTTAATATGTTAATGGACCTGTCCTCCAGAAACTTGGCCAAACTTTTTTTAAACCCAGCTAAACTATTTACTTTGACCATAACCTCCAGCAACAAATCCCAGTTTGTTTGTTGACTGAAAAATTATTTGTACTCACAAACAATCCTAGACATTTTCTCTCTATGCTGTATTTTCAACATATTGTCATGATTCGCTTAGAGGCCATGTTTAAACACCTTCTTAATGAGTCGTTTGCTATAACCCAAAAATCTGTCGGTAAGCTCCTGAGCCTTAACCCTATATTCCTTCGTAGAGGAACACAGCCTCTACGGTTTACTGCAGTAGGGTGGTGGCCGCTTGAAACACTAGAAACACGCTTTAAAAGTAAAGCAAAATGAAGCATCGTTCATAGCAATTTCTTGTGAAGTTGGGAGTTTTGACCTAGCCGAGTTGTAAACATTAAGAGGTGGACACTGTTTATCACCTTTGCCCTCACTATGTCACAGGGACCAACGGTCGGCCCCTGTGACATAGTGAGGGCAAAGGCGATCGGTGCCATTTTGAGTACTGGCATCCAACGGCTGGAATGCAGGAGGTCGCTCCTGGGCCCCTGCTGGACTTTTGGCAAGTCTTGTGGGGGTCAGGAGGCCCCCCAAGCTGGCCAAAAGTCCCTAGGGGTCCAATGGGGGTCCCAGAGTGATCTCCTGCCCTCGGGCCATCGGCTGCCAGTAATCAAAATGGCACCGATAGCCTTTGCCCATACTATGTCACAGGGGCTACCAGTGCCATTGGTCAACCCCTGTCACATGGTAGGAGCACAAGATGGCGCCGATGGCCATGTGACAGGGGCTGACCAATGGCATCGGTAGCCCCTGTGACATAGTAGGTCAAAGGCTATCGGTGCCATGATGAAACTGGCACCGAGGGTGTGAGAGTGCAGGGGATGGCTCCCGGACCCCCTGCTGGACCACCAGGGAGTTTTGGTAAGTCTTGGGGGGGGGGGGGGGGTCAGGAGGGTGGGGGGTTGTAGGTAATTTTAATTTTAGTTGGGACACGAATAGAAATTGCTGTATTAACGCATTGGGGCGCCATACGGCCGAATGCAACGTATCTGCTCCCCAACGAATCTGAATCCTGAATGCAATGTATGGCATCCCTCTGCACATCCCTAATTAACGCATGGGATTTATCTGTGTTTGGGATTTTGCCAGGTACTTGTAACTTGAATTGGCTAATGTTGGAAATAGGATACTGGGCTTGATGGACCTTTGGTATGATCCAGTAGGGCAATTCTTATGTTCTTATGTAAAAGCACTTGTAAACATTTATTTATTTATTTATTTAAAATTTGTATATACCGACGTTCATCCGGGATATCACATCGGTTTACAGTGTAACTGAAACAGGCGCCTGGGATGGCGGTTTACATCGAACAGATATAACAAATTTAACATAAGAACAAATGAGGAGGGGGAAAAGAGGAAGGAAATTAAACAAAACTTATGAGCAAAATTTACAAATATATATAGAGTATCACTATGTACAAAGTATTCATAAATACAGCAATGCCATGGAAATACAATTGTGTAGAGTTATACGGGAGGAGGGGGGATGGGGAGGGGGTGGGGGGTGTAGGAGGGGAGGAGGGGTGGATGGGGTAAAAGGAGAAGGCGAGCTGAGAAATCAGGATAAGGTAAGAGGACTGAACAGGAAGGGGGCGAAGGAGGAATTTAGAGGTGGGAGTGAGGAATGGGGGAGAGGGAAGGAGAGTATGGGTGTGAGTGTGAAAGTGGGGGAATTAGGTGTATGCTTTGGTGAAGAGCCAGGTCTTTAGCTTACGTTTGAATGTTTTTGTGCATTCTTCTTGTCGTAGTTCGACAGGCATTGCGTTCCAAAGGGTGGGCCCGGCGATAGAGAGCGCTCGGGCTCTCGTGGAGGTAAGTTTGTAATGTTTGGGAGAAGGTGTAGGCATGGAGGCGAGGTGTTGGTGTCTGATGGGCCTGTTGGATTGGTGGAGGCGGAAGGATTCGTTGAACCAGTTCATTTCAGGGTTGTATAAAGCCTTGTGGACAAGGGAGAGAGTCTTATATTGGATGCGTGATGCAATTGGGAGCCAGTGTAGGTCTTTTAATACCGGTGTGATATGGTCATTTCTGCGTGAGTTAGTCAGGATCCGGGCTGTTGTGTTTTGTAATATTTGAATGGGTTGAATGGCATTGTTCGGTAGGCTAAGGAGAAGAGCATTACAATAGTCGGTTTTGGCAAAGATGGTGGTTTGAAGAACTGTGCGGAAGTCGGGGGGATGTAGTAGGGGTTTTAGTTTTTTTAGGGAGTGTAGTTTAAAAAAGCCCTCTTTTAGTATATTGCTGATGAATTTCTTAAGCGTGAGATGGTCGTCAAGGATGACACCCAGATCACGGACTTGCTGGGCGAATGGTGTATGAATAGGAGGGGGGTTAGGATGATTTTGGGGTGAGATGAGCATGATTTCAGTTTTAGTAGTGTTAAGAGCTAAATGGATGGAAGCTAAAAGCTTGTTTATGGATTGGAGCGTATCATTCCAGATATCCATAGCTTTTGGTAGGGAGTCAGTGATGGGTATGAGCAGCTGAACATCATCAGCGTAGACAAAGTGAGGCAGCTTGAGACTAGAGAGGAGGTCACAGAGGGGTAGCATGTAAATATTGAAGAGAGTTGAGGACAGAGCTGAGCCTTGTGGTACACCCTGATTGAGGTGGATAGTTTTGGATTTGTGATTTCCTAGTTGGATTTTGAAGTTTCTGTTACTGAGGTAGGAATTGAACCAGTTATGGGCAATACCTGTGACGCCAATTTCAGTTAAGCGTTGTAGGAGAATTGAGTGGCTGATGGTATCAAAAGCGGAGGAGATGTCAAGGAAGGCGAGAATAAAGGATTGCCCTTTGTCAAATCCTTTAAGAATATGGTCTGACAGGGAAAGTAGAAGTGTCTCAGTGCTGTGGGATTTCCGGAAACCGTATTGAGCAGGTGCAAGGATACGGTTATCTTCGAGGTATTCTGAGAGTTGTTTGTTGACAGTTTTTTCGAGGAGTTTGGAGATGAAGGGGAGATTAGAGATGGGGCGGTAGTTGGCGAGGTCAGAGGGGTCAAGTTTAGGTTTTTTTAGGATAGGTTTGACGATTGCCTGTTTAAGGGGAACAGGTACTTGCCCCGAGTTGATGGACAGATTAATGATGTTTGTTAAGGGTTTAGCGATAAGGTTAGGCATGGAAAGTAGATGTTTGGTAGGGATTGTGTCCGAGGGATGGGAAGAGGGCTTGGCTTTCTTGATGAATGATTCTATTTCAAGTACTGAGGTGCAGTCTAATGAGGAGAGAAGTTTAGTGTTGTTACTAGTGATGGTGTGGTTGAGGTTATGATTGGAGAGGCTGAGGGGAGTGGTAGGTGTAGTATAGAAGGTGGACAGCAATTTGTCTATTTTGGTTTGGAAGAACGTGGCAAGTTCTTCACATTTGGATGTGGCTACTTCATCTGGAATGTCGGGAGCTGCTGGCTTGGTGAGTGAAGCTACGTAATCAAAAAGTACTCTAGGGTTGAATTGGAATTGATGTATTTTATTAGCGAAAAAGTCGCGTTTTGTCTTGTTGATTTTTTCGCTGTACAGATGTAAGGAGGACTTAAATTGGGCAAGGTGTGTAGGAGAGGGATCGTTACGCCAGATCTTTTCAGATTTTCGAAGGCATTGTTTTAGGTTCTTTAATTCTTGGGAATACCAAGGTTTCCTTTTTTCATTGTGTAGAGGAGAGATGAGTTTTGATTGCAAGGGGCAGATAGTGTTGGCTATATTATTGGTAATATCGTGCCAGGAAGCGAGTGCTGTGTCTGCATTGGTGAGATCTAGTTGGTCGAGTTTGTTAGAGATAGCTGAGATGAGGTCATCTCTAGTGCAGTTTTTCCTGTAGTGGATAGTTTTGTTAGTGTTATTATGTCGGGAGGGTGTCTTGTATGAGAGAGAGGCTTCGATGAGGTAGTGGTCTGACCAGGGAATAGGTGTGTGGGAGGGGGGGGTCAACCTGAATGAGAGCATTAGTGAAGAGGAGGTCAAGGGTGTGACCCGCCTTGTGAGTGGGGAAGTGGATGGTCTGTCTGTATCCTAGTGCGTTCAGTGAATCTAGGAATGCGTCACAAGTGGGGGAACGGGGAGAAATGTTGACGTGGAGATTAAAATCTCCTAGAATGATTGCTGGTGTGTCAATGGATAAGTTCGTTGCAATGTATTCTATGAGGGTTGAAGGGTTACTGTGGAGGGTTCCTGGGGGGGCATAGATAAGACATATTTGCAGAGTGGGAGATTTGAAAAGGCCTATTTCAATTTTTGGGGGGGAGGGGATAGGGTAGAGAATCATGTTAAATTTTTTCTTTATGGCTAAGAGTAAACCTCCTCCTTTCTTTTTTGGTCTGGGGATAGTGAAGATATCATATGTTTTGGATGGTAACTGGTTTATGAGCACGGAATCGGAATCCTTAAGCCAGGTCTCTGTTATAGCACAGATGTCTGGGTCTTGGTCTGTAAGGAGGTCAGTGAGTAGAGGGATTTTTTTGTTTAATGATTGTGCATTAAGGAGGATGAGAGAGAGTGCAGTGAGACCGATTACTTGGGTCAGGGGGGGGGAGATCATGGAGGGGAGGAGGGTTTTGAGGTGTGAGTGGAGACGTGGGTAAGGAGGAACATAGGGCCTTTGGTTGTTATGTTTAAGAATGGTGATGTGATGTTGATACATGATGAGAGTGTAGTTGTTGGCAGTTGAAGTTTTTGGTGTGTCTGGCTTGGGGGGGAGCACAATGCGGGGAGAGTATTGCAGTTTTGTACAACTTAGAGCAGGATAATGCAGATTGGACAGTTCAGATTAATAAACAAATGCAGTTAAAAACCGAGCAAATTGAAATAGATATACAAGTTTGGATTAAACAGAATACATAGGTTATGTAGTGCTAGGATTATATTGATTATACAGTAAGGATAGAGAGCAGGTTGTAGAATATTGCTTAAGAATTGGAATTCGGGTGTTAGGTTGACTAGTAGGGCTGAGGGGGGATAAATCCAGATCTGGGAGAGCTAACGAAGTCCAGTGTGGTGACGGAAAATGTTCTATGTAAAGGTGCCTACTCACTCTGAAGATCCTGGATCTAGCTGGGTCTTGGCTGAGGGTTAGAAGGTAGACAACGTAACTTCGGAACCTTGGAACAGGTGACTGCTGATATGGATGTCCGGGTGGTGCCTCAGTGCCGTCCGAAGGGGCTGCCCGAAGGGGTGCACAAAGGGGCGGGCCCCTTTGTCGCGCACCTTCGGCGCGCGACGCACGGCGCGCGACGCCGGTGGGACAGACGAATTTAAAGAGCCTCTGGGCCCTTCCTGATTGGCTGCTGGGGAAGCCTCCGCTGGTTGGCTGTTCCCCGGTAGCTGGAGGGAGGGCGGGACGCAGGAGTCGGCGGCAGATCGGCGCTGTGGGCCACGCGGTCGGGCGCAGTCCCACCGAGGGTAAAGGTGAGTTTTTTAGGCCTCAACATCACCAGACTGGATAATAGACAAAGCCAAACATGAACAGTAAGATGGGAATGTGCTTTCATTTGAACGAAAATATGAAAACATTTCCTATTTTGTTTCATTTTATTTTAGAAACATAACTAAAGAAAAACAAATGGAATTTCATTTGATTTTTGTTTTATTTTGTTTTGGGGCCACACAACACCAGCTTTCAAAATTGCCATCATTTAAAAAATTACAAGTCATCAGATTTTTAAAAAGCACCCCTGGGTTTTTTTTTCTTTCTTTCTGGACCCCCTCATCCTGATATCTCCCTAGGACCTCCCCCCGCCCCCCACCCCTCCAGTTTATTCATAATATCCATGTTCTGAAGAGGGGTAGGAATAATCCCTAGCTGTTGGTGCCATGCTGATTGCATACTTCAAAATAGCACATGCTGACCTCAGGCCAGTGCATTTTTGAAATGAGGTTGTATTTCACAATAGTGTCAGTTCCAGGTCAGCCAGCACTATTTTGGAATATGGAGATGGCAAGGCAGGAGCTCCTGCCTTGCTCCTCTTTAGATCTGAAAATCGTGGATAAGCTGGGGGTGTCTTGGGGGATCTCAAGGAGGCCTCAGAGAAATGAATAGGAGAAAGCTCAGGGCCCTTATTTAAAATCAGACAACTTGGCATTTTAAAAAATGCAGCACATTTTGTGGACTGGGAGACAGGGCTCCAAAACCAAAAGAAACAACATGAATAACCTCCTTCCAAGAAACAAAAAAAAAGAAAAAAAATCCCATCAACTAAATGAATCAAAATGAAACAAACACATAAATAATAGAACAAAAGAAGTGCAAACCACTACTGTGAAATACTGACAGGTTGGATGGATCACCCCAGCTAGAGCTGGTCCTCTGAGGCTTTGTGTCCTCCTGTAACCCTTGGATCACCTTAATCCCTCTATTTCTGGCTCTGGTTGGTGGTCTTGTTGCCCACTTCTACCCTCAGATCATGAGCAGCTCCATGCAGGTTTAGGTAAATCTGCAAACAGTATAAAATGAGAAATGGAAAAAGCCAAACATTAAGCTTCAGTCAAGACTCATTTGCCTTCTGGTAACATCAGTTGGATTCATCAACAAGGTGTCCAGACCCTACACCTTTACTGAATTTGGTCAGAGGGTAGTTCAAGAGTTCTCATTGTTATCTCAAAACTGTTTCTATAGAACCAGCTGTAGGAACTTCGGTAAGAAGGTGGATGTTGAGTTTGGCTGGCATCTGTAGCATTTTGAGAATATTCATGTGATGCTGCTTTTTTATAATTTTACCAACACATTACTAGCCTTTAAAATGATTATGTTAGGATTCTAGAGCAAACTATCCAACCTCCACCCAAAGGCCTGCCATCTGCCAGCTCTTCCATCACAGCTGAAATGGAACTAGGGTGTGCATTTGTTCCCTACGAATTGGGAATCCGCAACGTATAGGGCCCTATTCGTTGTATTCGTGGGGAAGAGAAACATATCGCAATTCCCCATGAATACAATGAATCTTCGCCGAATTATTTGGCCGCCTAAAGGAGCCAATTTAAACAACCCCCCTCCACCCTCCTGACCCCCCCAAGACTTACCAAAACTCCCTGGTGGTCCAGATGGGGGTCCGGGAGCCATCCCCTGCACTCACACCCTCGGCTGCCAGTTTCAAAATGGTGCCGATAGCCTTTCACCTACTATGTCACAGGGGCTACCATTGGTCAGCCCCTGTCACATGGTAGGAGCACAAGATGGCGCCAGTGACCATGTGACAGGGGCTGACCAATGGCACCGGTAGCCCCTGTGACACAGGCTATCGGCGCCGTGATGAAACCGGCAAACGAGGGTGTGAGAATGCAGGGATGGCTTCTGGATTCCCCGCTGGACCACCAGGGAGTTTTGGTAAGTCTTGGGGGGGGTCAGGAGGGTGGGGGGTTGTCGTTAATTTTAATTTTAGCTGGGACACGAATTTAACTCGCCGTATTAACGCATTGGGGCGCCATACGGCCGAATGTAACGCATTTGCGCCCCGACGAATCCGAATCACGAATGCAACGAAAACTTTTTGGCTGCACATCTCTTTAAAAATGTCCCACCCTACAAGTGGGAAAAATGTTGAGAATAGTGCCCCTTCCACTGTGCAAGTAATTGTATACATGATAAAAGGATGAATTCCCGAAGAGAAGATGAGTAAAAGCTTCAAGTACATGTATAGCTTTAACTTTTCAGAGTATGTGTGCAACTTTAACCAGAAAATGTATCAGCACATAAAACAGGGGCATAGTTGTTCAGGTAATTTTCCTTAAGCCATTTTCAAAGGGAACATTTTCTTTGTGAAAATTAGTGCAAAGTTCATGGGTGACAAATAGCTGGTGACTTTGCATTTCTGCAGGCAGCTTGAAAATTGCCCTCTGAATGATAACTTGCACTGCATTATAAAGATTCAGTGATGTACTTGGTCAGCTACCTAACATTTTGCCACTTACATTTGTTAATGCTCCACATAAAGTCAAAACAAGCAATCAGATCAGTTGATTCAGGTTCCTTTGCTGTTTAACTTTCCCTTCATGTAGGTTGATTAGTGCTGCTTAGGATAGTTATTTTGAATTTGTCCTTTAGCAAAAATTTTAGGGCTATAGATTTTTAAGGTCATCTTTCAAATCAATTGAGCCATGCTAAAACACATTAACGTCCCTAGATTGTCCTAGCTGAACATTGCATCCTCAGCCCTGCTAATGATATATACAGTTTTCCATAACATTTATACTTTTAGCTGGACTGTGAGAAGGCATTCCCAGGAGATCATTTTCAGCTTTGAGGGAAAGCAATTTTCAGAATGCCAATCTGCATATGTAAATTGCTATTTACTCCGGTAATTGGCTTTTGAAAATCATCCTCCCCATGTTTAGCTGTTCTATTTTATGATATATTTAATCAAATGCAGGGCATGGCTTTTAGCACTTTGTTTAGATGATGATGACATGGTGCCAGATGTCTATATAAAATTATGCTCAAGGAGAAATCACGGCATACTTATCTTACATGTAAAAAAAAAAAATTAAATAAATAATGTCAAACTGAGACAGCTGCCTTTCCTAAGGATTTTCTTTTATTATATTATGGATTGAAATTAAACATAATATGTAAGTTACTTATGAGAAAATTAAAAGCTACTTTGAGCATCTGAAGGAATGGTTTCAAACAGAAACATTTCAACTGTCCATTTTAAAGTCAGATATTCTGGTTCACTCAGTAGTAGGAATGTGCATTTGTTTAAAAATAAACGGTATTCCGAACCAAAAAAATGGCCACTTTTCATGGGTTTTGTAAAATTCAAAACAACTCCAAAATGGCCCCATAAGCACCCCCCCCCCAAAAAAAAATATATATATATATATTGTTTTACTTTCAAAAAATAGTACACACTATTTTCCAAAACAAATATAAACTAAAAAAACAAGCAAACAAAAAAAAAACCAAAACACCCCCTCCTTCCAGAATGGTCAAGATACAAAACAAACAAACTGAAATGAAAATTGTGGCTATGCATAACTTCACTCAGTATCTTGAGACAATTTCATGGTTTATAGTTATGTGTATTTCTATATTGAAAGTAGAATTTTTTAGTACACATAGCTATTGAGTTTTATTTTGTCTCTTTTTTCCAATAATATATTGTGCCTGCCAGCAGGAGGTACTATCACCACCACAGCACCGGACATCCTTGTGGTGGCCCAGCAGCCACTGTCTGCATCGGGAGGCATCTACAGAGGATTCTGTCCCTCTCCCCTTCCCCATAGGGCCTCCTTCCTCTTTGTCTTTGGAACATCAGGATGCAGGTCCTGAGGCTGGCCAGTACTTGTTGGGCCCTGACGGCAAGCAGGTCAGTGAAGACCCTCTCCAAGATCCTTTCACATGGCCCTTTGCAGCAAAGATCACTGTCACTGTTGTAGCAGGAATCTCCACTCCTGGGCCACAGTAGATGCTAAATGCCATAGGGGGAGCTGTGGAAAAGATCAGGGAGGACCTCCTTGGCCTGTGAGCCAATGTCTGGAGGATTGCAGATGTCTTGAGTGTCTTTTAAGCTCAAGACACTCTTGAGTTGATAGGAATGAGGCAACCACCACAGCAACCTGTCCTTTAGGTCATTCAGGACCAAGCCTCCTGGTTTCCCTGGGTGGTTTTTTTGGTTTTTTTTATAAATTGTTAATTTCTTATATTTGTCCTCCCCCCCAAGTATAACATATATTTTTACTTTGTAAATGGTTTTAAGGGTTCTTAAATTTTGAAATATTATTATATAAGTTTATATTATTTCATTGCTGTGTGTGTCTATTTTTAGATGCATGAGACTCCTTCTCCACCCCCACTAAAGCCCTTTTCAAGACTGCCTCTTGCAATCATTCTGTAACCCTCACACTGCCATGCATGTAGCTAGTAGGGATGTGCATTCTTTTAAAATAAAAGTTCAAAATGCAACAAGCAAGGCTAATTAATTTCATTTGGGGGGCCTTTAACCAAATTAGGGCCCACACCGAATGAAACAAACATTAATTGTTCTTTTTGTTTTTAAAAAACATGCATCAAGCCTAGTTCTAGGCCCAAATCTGGGGCCTCACCTAGGGCATAGGCCAAGGCCCATAGTAGGGGCCACAGCCTAGGCCCTAGGTGAGGCCCCGCCTTCAGGCCTAGGCTGAGGCACCGGCATCATGTTTGGGCATAGGCCAAAACCCAAAGCAGGAACTGTAGCCTAGGCTCAATCATGATGCCAAAGTCTTGGTCGAGGCCCCCGAAAATAAAAAAAAAAGGAACAAGAACTGACCTGAGCAGTTGAGTTCCTTTGAAGGCTGGGTCCTGAGGCCTGCCTTATGCCATGGCCCAACATGTAGGCTGGATCCCGACATCAGGGCCTCAGCCTAGGCCAGGCCCCAGGCCCGACACAGCAACCTGATCCCGATTTCGTGTCCCAATGCCGAGGCTTTGACAAAGGCTGAGGCCAGGACTCAGGCCCTGATGCCACAACCCAGCCTGAAGGCCAGGTACTGATGCTGGAGCTTCGGCCAGCACCCAGGCCTGACCCCATGACACAACCCAGAGGACAGATCCTGATGCCAGGCCTGACACCGCTACCCGACCTGGAGGCTGGGTCCCAACACCGAGGCCTTAGCCCAGGCCTGGGGGCTTCTGTCCCTCATCTTCTTTCTTTGGCTATTCACTGACAAATGATGGACTCTGCTGGGGTCATGCCAGTGTGAATTAACTCTGACTTATTCACCCCAGCGGATGGCATCGTTTTGATGTACGGCAATGCCGAACACATGCTATATATTAAAATGACACCATATGCTGGAGTGATTATGCCGGAGTTAATTCACTCCACGCGACCCCAGCAGACACAATCAATTGGCAATGAAGAGCCGAAGAAAGAAGATATTAGTTGAGGGAATTCCAGGCCTGGTCACCAAGGCCTGGGCCTGACTATGGGCCGAGGCCTAGTTGTCAGGACGTAGCCTCCAGGTCAGGCTGAAGCCTCAGGTTTGAGTAGGCTGAAGTCACAGTGACCCACCATGGCCTCGGCCTTCAAAGGCTGAGGCTTCGATCTCGGCCTAGGCCGAAGCTGGCAGATCCTTACCAGACTGGGCAACTGGGGTCTCAGGGGTATCCTGGCTCTGGTATTTCTGCAGGCAGGAGGCCCCTGTGGGGACCTTGTTTTCATTTTTTGGCCGTTTTTGTTTTATTTGTTTTTTAATATTTTGATTCGTTCTTTTTCTCATGAATGAAAATGAATCAAATAATCCACAAACTGAAATTTGTGGCAATATTCCTCCCGAAAATGAACTGAATAATGAAAATCAAAATTGTTTTCTCTGCACATCTCTAGTAGTTAGTGATCAGGAGTGCACAGTTATCTCCATCTTCCTCTCATTTATCTTTACAACTGCATGAAAATTCTGATCATGATAGCTGACCTGAAAAACCTTCCTGTAAAAGAAACAACACTTCACAGATTGCAGTCATAAAGTACCTCATAACTCAAAGATTCACAAACTATGGCTTCGGCCCACAAATGGTTTTCTTAAAACTTCATGTGTGTGTATGTGGGCAGTTGGGGGGGTGGGGGGCAATGTGGCAGGACCCCTCCCGAAGTAATGGGGAGGGGGAAAAGGACCTGCAATGTGGCTAAAGCCCTCCACCCACTACAAGGTTATGGATGAGGTTATGCATATTCATCAGCTGGGAAGTATAAGACAGGGGGGTAAAGAAGAATATAGAAAGACACAAACCCTGAACACTAACTCTGGGAGAAAACATGGAGAGTGGATCCGGAGAGCGACCTTGAAACCTGTGACAAATCATCCCTAAAAGTAAAAGGGGTGCCAGAAGCAGACCAACACTACCTGCTATCAAGAAGGAAGAAGATAGATGCGGCCAGGTTATTGGAGAGAGGAGACCCCGGCTCAGGTGTGGAGAGTAATACAGAGTCATAGACAGTGAAGGGTGAGAACCAGCCCAATCAGCTGGCAAGCACCAGAGTCAGAAGCTAGCTTCCTTCCTGACAGCCTGCCCGCTCTGCCCGCACCAAGCCCAGGAAGCAATCCTCTCTCCTGCCCACATTCTCCAGCTCTCCAGTCTGAACCTGCTTCAGAGGTGAACAGAGGTATTACTTGAAGTTGGATTCCTGGGTAAGTAAGTTATCCATAAGTATTAATATCTTAAGCAAGCTAAGGTTTATGACATGTACACATGTCACATATCACACATGTCACATTACACCCATTCTAAAAGATCTTCATTGACTCCCAATCTCATATAGAATTCTATTTAAGTCTCTAACCTTAATCCATAAAACACTATAATCAAAACGCTGAGTGGCTCAATGCCTCCCTTCACTTCCAGACCCTGCAAAGAATCACCAGATCTTACAGCAATGGAACTTTATCAATCCCATCACCAAAACTAGCACACCTCATCTCCATTCATGAATGAGCACTGCCACTTGCAGGTCCATCTATTTGGAATACCATGCCACAGGAACTGAGGCTTGAAACTAGTTCACACACTTTTAAGAAAAGGTTGAAGACCTGGCTTTTCCAGCAGGCCTTTCCCTGATATCTTACTCACTGTTGACAGTTGAAGCCTTAAAGTAGAGCCTTCCTTTTAGTTTTGTTTTTTTTAGTCTTTTAATGCTTTAACGGTTTTAATGTTGGTATACATTTGATATTTTTTATCATTTTTAATGAATATGTTTTAGTGATATTGTTTACTTTATTTTATAAAATATTAATTATGTTTTTTCTTGAATTTTTGAGATGCAAATTTTATTTTATTTTCTTTCAATGCTTTTATTTTTATGTAAACCGATGTGATGTGTTAACGAATGTTGTTAGAAAAAAGCAACAAATAAATACATACATAAATAAATAAATAAATATTGTATGAAACTACCCATGATGCAGAACTTTCTCTAGGAAAAAGTGGTGCTTAGTAGCCAGGATGTTAGAGATAGAATCTGTAGTTATTTTCTAAATAGTATGTTCTGCCAAATCTGATAAATAAAAATCTATTTCTAAGAATACACATTGTCTTTTCCCTGATTTAGGATTGCAAGTAAGGTAAAAGAGGAGCTGGCAGCATCTTCTAGCAGACAGATCCCCGTACCCTGAAACCTGCTTATAGTTTGTAGGGATGTGAATCATTTTTCTGACAGATGAAAATATCGTACGATATTTTCTCATCTGTCAGGTATCGGAGGGTCCCCAAAAGCGATAGGAAAACCCCACAAAATTTTCGTGTGGTTTTCATATCGGTTTTTTTTTTTTTGGGGGGGGGGGGCAGGAAGAAAGAGCACACAGAAAAATAACGCCTAAACCCACTTTAAATCGAATTATTTAGAATCCCCCACCTTCCCGACCCCCCAAAAAATTTTCTAAAGTACCTGGTGGTCCAGCGGGGGTCCCGGGAGCGATCTCCCACTCTCGGACCATCGGCTGCCACTAATCTGAATGGTGCCGATGGCCCTTTGACATTACCATGTGACAGGGACTATCGGTGCCATTGGCCGGCCCCTATCACATGGTAGGAGCAATGGATAGCCTGCGCCCTGACAGGCTTACCACCAGCCGACACCAGAGGCAGCTTCAAATGTCACTAAACAAATCAAGCTGCTTTGTATCTTGATTGCACCGTTTAAAGAGTACTCTGGCTTAGATATCTTGCAGCACATAAACAGTTTGCAAGAAATTTTAAAGGTAGTTGTGCCCATTCTGAAAAAGACCAGGTGGCTCTACTCCCATGGAGTTTCAGTGAAGAAGCTAGACAATACGTAGCTAGCATCCCTGCTGAGGTAAAAGATTCCTTAGATACATTTGAGTTTCCCTCAAAGAATACTTTGGAACTTATTCTAACCGTGTTTTGGCATGGAAGGCTGCCTACAATCTAAGTGGCCCTGAAGAAAGTCCCAGAGCTTTTATCTACCACTTAAAGCAGACTTTCTTTTATGGGGATCCCTGTGCCACTGAAGCAGATAGGATCACTCTCAGAAACCTCTTTTTTGAGGCTCTTTCCCCTACTCTCCACAAGGAGGCACCCTTAAGTTTCCTCATAGAGGAATCAGAAAAGTTATATGCTACTAGCGGTACCCGGCTACGCGTTGCAGTGGCAGAGTCAGGTTCTTTACCCTCCCTCCCCCTTCCCCTTGCTCATTTACCTCAGTCACTCATCCTCCTCCCCCTTGGTCACTCACCCCTCCTTCCCTCCCCTGTCCCCACTCCAACTCTCTCCCCTCACACTCACCTCTCCCCTCATTCTCCCTCCCCTGACACTCACCTCCCCCTTCATTCTCCCTCCCCTCACTGTCACCTCCCCCCGCCTACTGCCTACCCTTCAGATCAGAAAACCTTTGTCTTTCTATTTCTGTGGGAACCCCCCCACCCCCTCCAAAAAAAAAAAAACTCAATCCCAACCCTTTAAATCAAATAATAACCCCCCACCCTCCTGCCCCCTCCCAAGACCTGGGAAATTAAAATTGTTGGTGCTACATGTGGTCTGTCCCTGGGCGTCTGTGTGCGTTATGTAGCCAAATAAGGGAGTGCCTAACCAAATTTGCACTTCCAAATTTGTTTTGTGGTCTGGGGAGGGCTATTTTGGTGCGTTCCCGAGATCGTGCAAGTTTAGTGTATGTATTTGTGTGTGAACCTCCCTCTTCCCCCAAAAAACAACCCTATGAGAAAAGTTCTCTTAAACTAACCACCCCACACTCTCCTGCCCCCCTCCCCCAGCCCTACGATAAACAGTAGCCCCCCCACCCCCCCCCAGAGTTGCTGAATGAATGAAACCTGCCCCCCCTTGTGACCCCTCCCCAAGATGTTCGCAATAAATTCATTACCACCCCCCATCCTCCAGACCCCCCGAGACCTGATAAAAATGTCTGTCGGTGGAGCGGGCATTCAGGAGCGGTCCAGGAGCGATGTATTGGCGTTGGTCCATCGGCTGCGAGCACCGAAACGGGTTCCGACGGCCCTTTGCCCTTACTATGTCAGTGGGGTGGAGCAATGGCAGCGGTAGGTCCTCTGACATAGTAAGGGCAAAGGTCCGCCGGCTGCCGGTCCTGAAAATGGCGCCGAGGGGCCCTCGCCCTTACTATGTCACATGGGCTACTGCTGCCATTGGTGTCCCCGAGTGGCATAGTAAGGGAAAGGGCCGTCGGCGCCATGTTGAGTGCTGGCAGCCGATGGCCGTAGTGCAGGAGATGTGTCCCGGACCGGTCCTGGCCCCCCGCTGGAGCCTCTCGGAATTCTGTCAGGTTTTGTGTGTGTTGTGACGGCCTGGGAAGTAAATCAATTTGGCATGTGTGTGGGGGTGTGTGAGGAGGGTGGTTTTGTGTGCGTTGGGAGGCTGTGGGAAGTAAATCAATTTGGCATGTGTGTGGGGAGCATGAGGAGGGTGGTGGGTGTATTTTATCGGTAAAGGAAATAGTTATCTTCCGGCGAAAAAAGTGCACAAATGTGTTAAAATGGAAGTGAAACATGGACCTGGACTGGCAAAATGATTAGTGTAGCGTGTGTTAGTGTAAGGTATAACAGATGTCGCTTACGTCCAGCAGATGTCTCTGTTTTCTTGAAAAAATTTTTAAACCTATTTTACCTGTCACAGGTGTGACATATCTGTAATGTAAGTACAGAAGAACCTTCCTGTATGTGAAATGAAGGTTGTGTCCAAATTTGAAAGCAATCGGTTCAGTGGTTTCTGAGATTAGCGATTTTGTCCAAACTATTTAACATTTTTATTTATATAGAAGATGTGATGTGTGGGGGATGGGTGTCTGTTAATGTGATGTGTGGGGGATGGGTGTGTGTGAATGTGATATGTGGGGGATGGGGGTATGTGAATTTATTTATAATGTGATGTGTGGGGGATGAGAGTATGTGAATTTATTTATAATGTGATGTGTGGGGGGATGGGTGTATGTGAATGTGATGTGTGGGGGATGTGTGCATGTGAATGTGATGTGTGCAGGATGGGTGCGTGTGAATGTGATGTGTGGAGGATGGGAGTATGTGAATTTATTTATAATGTGATGTGTGGGGGATGGGTGTATGTGAATGTGATGTGTGGGGGATGCGTGCATGTGAATGTGATGTGTGCAGGATGGGTGCATGTGAATGTGATGTGTGGAGGATGGGAGTATGTGAATTTATTTATAATGTGATGTGTGGGGGATGGGTGTATGTGAATGTGATGTGTGGGGGATGTGTGCATGTGAATGTGATGTGTGCAGGATGGGTGCGTGTGAATGTGATGTGTGGAGGATGGGAGTATGTGAATTTATTTATAATGTGATGTGTGGGGGATGGGTGTCTGTGAATGTGATGTGTGGGGGATGGGTGTGTGTGTGAATGTGATATGTGGGGGATGGGGGATGTGAATTTATTTATAATGTGATGTGTGGGGGATGGGAGTATGTGAATGTGATGTGTGGGGGATGTGTGCATGTGAATGTGATGTGTGCGGGATGGGTGTGTCTGAATGTGATGTGGGGGATGGATGTGTCGGGGATGGGTATGTGAATGTGATGGCTGTGTGTGAATGTGATATGTGAGGGATGGGAGTATGTGAATTTGAAATGATTAGTGTAGCGTGTGTTAGTGTAAGGTGTAACAGATGGCGCTTACGTCCAGCAGATGTCGCTGTTTTCTCAAAAACATTTTAAAACCTATTTTACCTGTCACAGGTGTGACATATCTGTAATGTAAGTACAGAAGAACCTTCCTGTATGTGAAATGAAGGTTGTGTCCAAATTTGAAAGCAATCGGTTCAGTGGTTTCTGAGATTAGCGATTTTGTCCAAACTATTTAAGATTTTTATTTATATAGATTTGTCATGAAGTAAAGTCTGCCCCTAGGGAGCAAACAACAGATAAGAAGAAGGAGAAGAACCAAGTGTTCTCCATGTGTCAGAGTCCAGAATTACACTTTGAAACTAGTCCCCTTTCTTCTTGTCCTAAGTCTGACAGGCCCTGGAGGCCTCCTTCTCAGGAGCAATCCAATAGGCACAGTAGCAAACATAGAAACGGGCTCAGGAAATTTGCAGCCATCCAAAAGAAATCACAACTAGGGGCACAGCAAAAATATAACCAGCAACCTCCTATGGAGAATAAGCTGTCCAAGCTGACAGCCGTCAACCAGAAGCTCATTGAACAAAGCCACAGTGTGCATGCTCTGCCAGAAAAAGTTCCCCCCCAAAAAGAGAAAAAGTCTGAGGAATCGAAGAGTGGCACCAGGCCTAGCACACCAGTATCTCTGGGTCCTCCCCTAGCACACAATGACTAACTGATCCTGTTTTTTCTCCCCAGGTCTCTCTTATAAGGGCCCGGGAGCTTTCCCTGTTCAAACACAGAGATGCCAATATCTTTACAGTACCAGGTGATATTCAGCCGCAGAAGAGTCCCGCGCCCCCTTCTGGATGTGGTCTCTGTCAGGAAGCATAAGTATTTCTTAGGGAAATTAAAGCCTCAGGGACTCTGCTACATGATCTCTATCAGAATACAAAATGTATTCAATTGGAAAGGTCTCCTAGATACGGGTTCCAAGGTCACCCTAATCATGCAGAGCTTGTTTGACTTGATCTCTGCTTCCTTAGTGAGTAGGTCCACTCCAAGAGTAGTCCCATGCAAAGTGCACTTGAGGGCATATGGAGGAATGCCTGTGGAGGTCAGAGGTAAGGCATGGCTCTCCCTTTAGAAAGGGAAGATGAAAGTAAAGCACCCAGTTCTGATCACCATGACCCCTGGTGAAGAATTCCTAATTGGGAGTGAACTCCTCATGAGATAATCCCCTATCCTTGATTATGTAAACAAGATCATATGAACTCAGGTAAGGTACTCTCTCCCATATGGAAGATTGGCTCAAAGGGGAAAGGAGGCCCATAGTTCCTGCTCTACAGAGCAGAAAGAGACTACTCTCAGAATAAATTTCCAGAGATCAGCAGATCCCTTCATCCTGGTACTTCGGTACAGAAGCCCAAAGAAGGGGGAAATAATAATGACAATGCTATCCTCTTGAAAAAGGAGACTATACTCAGCATTTTCCTAGACACTGAATGAATGGAGATTTGCCTCAACCAAAACCCACCTTCAACTCACCAGAGCTGAGCAGACTCAGGAGCTCAGGAGGTAAGTCCACTTGTATCCAAAAACACCCACTTGGTACACCCCAAGAAGCTTACCAACATGCACCAGAGTGGAGATGCCATTTCAGTGTATATCCAGCTAGCAGATACACAAAACATAGAGGTACCCCTGATGCTCAGTAGCGAGGACTCCTTCATGAGCATGTCTCTCTTATGCAAGGTAAAAGGTAAGATGGAGGAGAAGTCCATTAATGGCTATTAATCAATTATACTTAGGGAATAGCCACTGCTATTAATTGCATCAGTAGCATGGGTTCTTCTTAGTGTTTGGGTAATTGCCAGGTTCTTGTGGCCTGGTTTTGGCCTCTGTTGGAAACAGGATGCTGGGCTTGCTGGGCTTGATGGACCCTTGGTCTGACCCAGCATGGCAATTTCTTATGTTCTTATAGAACTGGATATAGTAAAACACCTTAACACTCTGGTACAGATACCTGGTTATGAAACTTAGTTGCAAGTGGGAGCATGTAACTTAGAGCGAAGATAGGCAGTAAGACCTTCAGACACAACTTCTCCATTATTTGAGGTTTAGATTCACCTATGTACTTGGGCTCAGTCTGTCTCATCAGACTGGGAGCTTATGTCAACTTAGTGAATGATGTTGTTTGGAGCAGACTGGAAGGTGATTTGATAGGTAGCCCCAAAATTCCCAAATCACTCATGTCTGGCCAGACAATCCCACAGGTATGCAAAGTGGTGAGTACTGAGTAAATATACATCCCTAGCAGTGTACAAAATTATCGCCTCAAAATCAGAGTAGCCAAAAGTCAACATATGTTAGATAAATTGGCTTTCTTCTCACCAAACACCAGATTTTTAGAATCTGGACTGTCTATGGGAGCCACACCTTGTATGGAAGTGTCAGACACAGTACTGAACCTGTCAGTGACAAATACCAGCCTGAGCCGAATTGCACTGAGAGGCGAAGTACCCCTAGGTTCCTTAATTGGTGAATCCTTCCCTGATTTAGAGATAAACCTGCCGGCCATAGCTATATTACCTGGGAACCCCAAGTAGGCCCTGGAGAAGATCCCCCTGAGTAGTGCAAAATGTTGCCTAAAGGCCTTATCAACTTATAGTTTATTTGGCCATATGATGCTCAAGCTTCAAAGGTTCAGCTGGAAAACAGCTGCCTCCTACTGTCAAGGATACTTGATAAAAGTGAGATAGGCAACGTCCAGGCTGAAGTCCAAACAGTTAGCTCAGCTCAGACTCGCTCCATTTCAGAGGAGATAGAAGAGTGAGTGGAGATAGCTCAGAATGAACCCTTCCCTGGATTTGAGGAGACAGTAAAATCAGCTCATGGAAGCAGATACTTGTAGGAGCCCAGCAGAAAGAGATCAGTTAAAGAAACTGCTGTATAAATATAAATATATCTTTGCCATTGATGCCTTTGACTGCAGCCTGACTGACTTACATGTCAATCAAGTGGTAACAGATCCCAAAAGAAGCCAGTTTTCGTACGCCAATACAAAATACTGCTAGCTTCCTACAAGTCAATGCAAGAAATCTTAAATACCCTAGAAGAAAGAGGAATTATCAGACAATGTAACAGTTCCTTTAACAGTCCCATATGGCCCATCTTTAAAAAAATGGCACATGGAGATTAGCTATAGACTACAGGAAACTGAACAAAATTTCACCCCTGTCCAGGTAGTCCATGGCCCATCTGGATCAGATTTTAACCAGAATTCAGGGAGCCAAATGTTTTACCACCTTGATTTGGCCTCAGGGTTCTGGACAGTCCCTGTAGAACCTAAAGATCCGTATAAATTGGCTTTTTCTTTTGGAAAGAAACAATACACCTGGAGCAGAACACTCTTTGGGTATCTAAACTCATCAGCAAACTTCAACATTTTCATACACAAAGCATTACCTGATGCAGATGCTAGTGGCATCTTAGTGTACATGGATGACATCCTAATTAAGAATATCAACTTCCAGGAGCAGCTGCAAGAGATTGATCATGTTTTAGCCCAGCTGCAGGTGGCGGGACCCAAAATCTTTCTCTCTCAAAAGGAAGTCACTTAATTACTTAGGATATGAAGTCTCAGTGGAGGGATTACATCCACAAAAGAAAAGAATAAAAGCCTTACAAAAAATAAAAACACCCACCATTCTGAAGAGTTACGTTCTTTCCTGGGGATATGCAATTATTCACGACAGTTAATAGCCCAGTATGCCAAGATCACACAGCCTCTGGTAAAACTCCTGAGAAAAGATGAACCCTGGCAGTGGGGATCTGAGCAGTAAGCAGCCATGGATAAATTGAAGGGAATCATGGGTTAAGTTCCCTGTCTTGCTTATCCAGAAAGTGGCAGGAGCTTCTTCCTAGAATTAGCCTTCACTCCTCAGTGCATGAGTGCTGTCTTGTACCAGAAATATATGATACTGTTTGGCTGGTCATTGCATATGCCAGTAAAGCACTGTGAGAAATCCCTGCTAACCACTAGAGATGTGAATCGGAACCGTAATCGGTTCAGATTCCGGTTCCAATTCACATGTGGGGTTTTTTCATTGGGCCCGATCGCGGTTTTGTTTATCGGCTGCACCCGAGCCGATAAACAAAAAACCCACCCCAACCCTTTCAAACTAATTTCTTTGCTTCCCCCACCCTCCCGATCCCCTCAAAAACATTTTACAGGTACCTGGTGGTCCAGTGAGGGTCCCAGGAGCGATCTCCCGCTCCCGGGCCGTTGGCTGCCACTAATCAAAATGGCGCCGATGGCCCTTTGCCCTTACCATTTGACAGGGTATCCGTGCCATTGGCCGGCCCCTGTCACATGGTAGGAGCACTGGATGGCCCACGCCATTTTTAAAGATGGCGCCGGCCATCCAGTACTCCCTCCATGTGACAGGCGCCGGCCAATGGCACGGATACCCTGTCACATGTTAAGGGCAAAGGGCCATCGGCGCCATTTTGATTAGTGGCAGCCGATGGCCCGGGAGCGGGAGATCGCTCCCGGGACCCCCACTGGACCACCAGGTACCTGTAAAATGTTTTTTAGGGGGTTGGGAGGGTGCGGGAAGCTAAGGGATTAGTTTTAAAGGGTCGGGGTGGGTTTAGGGGTTATTTTTGTGTGCCGTTTTTCCCACCCTCCCCCAAAACGATAAAAGAACTTTTCCTATCGTTTCGGGGGAGCCCCGATTTCTGACGATTTTGAAAATATTGACGATATTTTCAATCGTCCGAAGCCCGATTCACATCCCTACTAACCATAGTATGGGCATTTCAACTCTTTAGAAGCTGTGTGCAAGGGGAGAAACTAATTGTAGAGACTTGCCAGCAATCCATAAAATTTCTAGCCAGCAACTGAATCAAAGCCGATCAGGTTTCCAGCAGCAAAATTGTTTCCTGGAAACTTGCTCTTCAAGGTTGGCTGTTTGAAATGCAATATGCCCAAGGAGATAAAAGCGATGTGGCTCAAAATTTAGCCAAATCACACATTTGCATTGCTGAAGAAGAACTGGAGTTGATCTCGGAACCTGAGACTGAGATAACAGAGCCCCATCATCATTATACCTATGACGAAGAAATGTGTAACTGTTTCCCTAAAGTCTGTGTTGCTAGTTGTTCTTTCCGCAGGAATAGGGACCACAAATTAGTAGCCAGAGTAGGAATAGCTTGGGAGGAGAATTACCCCTGTAGTTCCCTCAGCTGCACTCTGGGATCCAAATCAAATCTGTATGCAGAGCTCACTGCAGAACTGATAGCTGTGCAAACAGCTGTACTGCATGGTTTACAAACCATTAGAATCTGCACAGATTCTGACTACAGCAGACATATTTCCATGACACATGTGCCTAATTGGAAAGTGAATCAAATGCTCAATTCTAAAAAGAAACCAGTCAAACATGGAGCATTGATTCTAGATTTAGATCAATTAATGCAAGGAAAAGAAATGACAGTCTACTGGAAAAAGTTAAAAGGTCATTCTAAAGTCACAGGTACCAAGACGGCAGGCAATGACCTTGTAGACCAACTTACCAGGGAGTGTGCCACATCAGGTAGGCTCTGGCAAATGAAGGAATCTCCCACAGTGGAAGTGAAAACAGTCAACAGGAATCAAGCTAAACAGGCTGCTGACCCCACACCTCAATGCCATAGCAACATGCCCACCTTTGACCTAGTGAATGCCAAGAAAGGAGATCCTACTCTGAGAAAGTTCTATGCCTTTGTTCAGGCTCCTGATGCGAGTCCCCTCACTGAAGCAGATTGTCAGACAGATCAAGGGTTATAAATCCTCTATGTTTCCAGAAATCAGTTTCAGTTAGTAAAAGATTTACTGATAAAGACTAGTAAGAAGGGACTCACATGGTGAATAGTCCCACAGTCCCAGAGGGGGATCATGCTACAGCATGCCCATGTTGAGCCATGTGCCGGTCACCGAGGTGATTAGATCACTTATGATGCCCTGAAACAAGTCGTCTATTGGCTGTACATGTACCAGGATGTGAAATCATACACAAAAGGTTGTCTCACCTGCTGCAGGTTCCAGCCCACTTCACCCCTACGGACATGAGATATTACCATGCCCTGGTCTGGTTTTCAAATAGATTGGGTTGGGCCTGTTATCAGATCCTCTAGAGGTAACAAATATAACCTCACAGTGACCTGCCTGTTTACTAAGTGGGTAGAGTATATACCTGCCCCTAACAACACTGCTGAGTCCACAGCCACCCTCCTCTTGAATCATGTGTTCAGTCTTTGGGGATCTTCCTATGAAAGTAGACTCAGACCAAGGCCCACATTTTACTGGACAGGTAATTAAACATATGTGGAAACTGTTGGGTGTGAAAAGTAAGCTCCACATATCACATCATTCCCAGTCATCAGGACAAGTGGAGAGAACACAGAACATCATAATCAGTATTCTAAAGAAGTATGTGTCCACACCAGGTAAAGACAGAGATATCAAATTACCCCTAGTGTTAATGGCTATCTGAGCCACACCACACCATACTACAGGGTTCCCCCATTTGAGATAATGACAGGAAGATAAATTACCTTACCAATGCATTTACTTTACAGGATGCAGGACGCTAATTTGGCTAGTGGTACAACTGCACATGGATATGT
This sequence comes from Rhinatrema bivittatum, assembly GCF_901001135.1. Classification (NCBI taxonomy): domain Eukaryota; kingdom Metazoa; phylum Chordata; class Amphibia; order Gymnophiona; family Rhinatrematidae; genus Rhinatrema; species Rhinatrema bivittatum. The sequence goes on from NC_042615.1 coordinate 166,551,377, forward strand.
TACCCATCTGTGGGACATTTGCAAAACACTTTTGCCTTTGCCCAAAATAATTTGGAGACAAATGTCAGAGGTAGAAAAGCCTATTAAGATTTAAAAGCTACCTTTAAAGAATATGAAATTGGAGACAATGTATTTTATTATAATTACAGTAAAAAATAAAATAAAGCCAAAGAAGCTAATTTTTGCTTAGCTGGAAAGGACCTTTTGTCATTGTGGATAAAGTCTCACCTGTCACTTATCTTAGTCAAATTAAGACAAATCCTGATTGTGACGATGTCCTTATATTGGTCTACATTAATCAGCTCAGACCTTGTCACCCTCATAAATCTTTGGGTCAAAATGTTGTACCCAGTTACACCAACATTAACAATAGAGCAGAAGAGTAGTTCTCTACTGTTTTTCAGATGAAGAGTCAGTCCCTGAGGGTGATTATCCTAGTGCTGCTGGTGATAGGAGCAGAAGCTGCCAAGCTGGTCAAGTCTGGTCCTTCCTCCGGAATCATGATACAAGATACCCCTGGTTCCTCATAACGCAATCCCAGATTGTCACCCAGAAAGTCTTTGTGTCACTGGACCCACAACATGTGATCCAGAAACATTTTAACCTTATTTTAACTAAAATTTGGTTCAAGGATCACCTGAAATATGCTAGCCAGAATGTTCAGAATATTCTTAGTCAATTGGACAAAAGTATGATCCAGCCCGTTTGAAAGACAATCCCAAAAATGTTTATTGGACTAATTTCTGGATCCATTATCTTTTCTGCCCTGGGTTCCCTCTTTGGTGCATTCATGTCTACTGCCAATGCAGTTTCTGAGAAATATTTGCAGAAAACTTAAAGAGTTGCAGGTCAATATGAAAAGTATCTCTAAACAGATACAACACCAACAAGAACAGTTAACTTCTCAAGGTAAAACACCAAGTAACACTGTCATCTTGGTTAACCTACATTCTCAAAGCAATTAAGCATAACCAAGAGGACATTAACACCATTAAAACTGTGCTGAGCGAAGACAGTTCTTTTATCCAGACCATTCAAGCGCTCACCAATGATTTGTTCAGAGAGCTTGACAACAGCATGAGTATCTTAATGAAAGGGCAGATTCCAACCTATTTAGTCTCTCTAGATGTCATTACCTGGAAAAACATCGAGCCTATCCAGGTCCAGATTGCTTATCATATGGGTAAAGCTATACTTCTGTATGTGGACATTGAGAATATAGAGGTTGTGTATGTTTTAAATTTGCCTTTCATTTTACCTCAGAATGTTTACCAATTGAAACAAGTAATTGATGTAGGTACATGGACAAACAATATATACCTGTGTGTAGACACCCCTGCCCTTCTGGCCTATCGGAGTGATAACCCACAGCAATATTTAGTTCCTAATTTAGGCCTAGCCAACAAACAAAGGACATACATTGGTTGTGTCCCGTTAAGCCTTTCCTTAAGGATACTACAGAGGCTCTGTGTGTTTTATACTCAGACAACATCTGAGAGAAATGTAAGATTACCATGACAAAGTATGATGAATTCTCTGAAACCAAGGTTGCTATTGTAAATAATGTTTGATTAGTTAGCACACCTCTGAAAAAGGTTGCTATTTCTAACAAGCATGATGTTACCAGTAAGGTTCCCTTACCCAGAAATGTTTCTTTAGTCACAGTATCTAAGTACTCAATAGTTAATGTAGGGGGAATGTCCTTATAATACCTACAACCAGGCCTGGTTCCTACAGAAGTAGAAATCTTAGATGTGTTTCAGGGCCATGAAATCAACTTTGATGAAAACTTGGCATATCTTTTAGGCTATAAAGACTCTCACATGGTGGGACTGCCTATAGACCAAGACACAGCAGAAATTGCTGACTACAATTTTGATTCCAAAGATGAAGATATTTTACAAACTGACTATATACTATCTTATGCCTTACCTACCTTAGCCATGATGATTGTAGCCCACCTGCTATTTTCAATCACCCTCTTTAACAGGGTAAGGACCCTAATGAGACACACATGGGAAAGGCCTCACCATAAAGTTATGAGCTTTCAAAACGTCCATAGCCCCCGCAAGTCTTAGATGATATCCCTACCTCATATTTCTACAGCATGCACCATGTGAGAACTACAATATTTTCTTATTTCTTATCACCCATATATATTTCTTATTACTATTATCCATTTGTTTTCCTTCATTACATTTTTTACCTTTCCTCATTATAATTATGGTTTTATTCACTATTATCCTATTACATTATTATATTACTCCCATTCTATTATGATTCCTTATAAGTACTATGATTATTATTATTGTTGCATTATTCCTACCTCATGTTGATGATGTCATCATTGGTAGTCGTACAAGTCATATAGCTAAGGCCTGCATAGTAGCTAGTAGTTAGGCTTAAGCGAGATAAGCTCCATTACTGGCTCATCTCACTTAAGAAGGGGGCGATGTAGGGAGATATCTCATTTTTACCACTGATGCACCAGGCTAAATGTACAGACCACATTCTGACAGGGCCCAAAAAGGCACTGTCACAGAAAGTGAAGGAACCTTTCCCAGGTGAACTTTTAAACCTTTTCTCTGTGGAAAATGAAGAGGCCTTGTCCTGATACACAGAAGAACATAAAAACATAAGAACATAAGAAATTGCCATGCTGGGTCAGACCAAGGGTCCATCAAGCCCAGCATCCTGTTTCCAACAGAGGCCAAAACCAGGCCACAAGAACCTGGCAATTACCCAAACACTAAGAAGATCCCATGCTACTGATGCAATTAATAGCAGTGGCTATTCCCTAAGTAAAATTGATTAATAGCCATTAATGGACTTCTCCTCCAAGAACTTATCCAAACCTTTTTTGAACCCAGCTACACTAACTGCACTAACCACATCCTCTGGCAACAAATTCCAGAGCTATATTGTGTGTTGAGTGAAAAAGAATTTTCTCCGATTAGTCTTAAATGTGCTACTTGCTAACTTCATGGAATGCCCCCTAGTCCTTCTAGGATACCTTATCAGATGTGCTTGTTTGTCAGTTTCAATGCAAATATAAAGCAGAGAGGCAATGACATAAGAACTTAAGCAATTGTCAGGGACAGCCAAGAAGCAGAGGTCAGAAAGACCCTCACCCTTGGGGGGGGGGGGGGGAGTAGAGCCTGAGATGGAGAAAAAAAATCTGACACACAGCTTGGCATACAAACTTGGCAGTTCTTCCCCCGAAGGCATGGGAGGGTAGAAAAGAACCTGCAACATGGCAGGACCCCTCCCAAAATAATGGGGAGGGGGAATAAGCCCTTCAATGTGGCAAAAGACTATCCACCTACCATGAGGTTATGCATATTCATCAGCTGGGAAGTATAAGAAAGGGGGGCAAAGAAGAAGAGAGGAAGGCACAAACCCTGAATGCAAACCTTGGGAGAAAACCCAGAGAGTGGATCCGGAAAGCAACCCTGAAACTTCTGCCAAAGTATCCCTGAAAGTGAAAGGAGTGCCAGAAGCAGATTAGCACTCCCTGCTATCGAGAAGGGAGAAGACTAGATGTGGCCAGGTGATCGGAGAGAGGAGACCCCAGCTCAGGTGTGGAGAGTCATAGATGGTGAAGGGTAAGAACCAGCCCAGATAGCCGGCAAGCACCAGAGCCATAAGCTAGCCCCCTTCTTGTACAGCCTGCCTGCTCTGCCAGCACCAAGTTGAGGAAGGAAGCCCCTCCCATGCCCACATTCTCCAGCTTTCCAGCCAGAACCTGCTATAGAGATGAACATAAGGATCACCTGAAGCTGGAATCAGGGGTAATTAAGTTAGCCAAAAGTATTAATATCTTAAGCAAGCTAAAGTTTATAACGTTGAAACTGCCCATGATATTGAACTTTCTCTAGGGAAAACTGGTATTTAGTGGCCAGGATGTTAGAGATAGAAATTGTTATTTTCTAAATGCTATGTCTTACCAAATCTGATAAATAAAAGTCTATTTCTGAGGAGAATACACATTGTCCTTTCTCTGACTTAGGATCGCAAGTAAGGTGGGAGGGCATCTTGCAGTGTCTTGTAGCAGATAGATCCCTGTACCCCTAAACCTGCTTACATTCCCTTAAATGACAACACTATTGTTGTGTTCCGTGGTCGTGGCGCCCCACGACCGTGGCCCCCTACCTGATTCATGGCATTCCTTCGCCGCGGGAGCCCCGGGGGAGAGCTCCGACTCGGGCCGCCATGCCCGCGCAGACTCCGGCACTGCCCGTTGCAGGGGAAGCTGTCCTGCTTCCCCTCAGCAATGACTCCCCTCCGCGGGGGAAATCCAAAATGGCCGCCACCATTCTTAGGCACGAGGCCACGCCCCCTCTACAGAATTAAAGGGACCCAATCCCTTTAAATGACTTCACCTGTTCTCTATCAGCCAGGGCAGGGGAAGTATAAAAGGCAGCTTCCTCTGCTCATCCAGTGACTTGGCAACGTCCTCCAATGCTGTCTAGTCTGCTTGCTTTGGTGAGTTCCCTGTTCTTGGACTCTGGTTCCTGTTTCATCTTGGTGTTCCTGGTTCCTGACTTCGGATTGGCTTACGGTGATTCTCTGGTTCCTGACTTTGGATTGGCTTACGGTGATTCTCTGGTTCCTGACTTCGGATTGGCAAGCGGTAATTCTCCGGTACACAACTTCGGACTGGTGCGCGTCGACCCTCTGGCACTCAACCTAGGACTCCTTCAAGACTACTGTCTCCAAGGGCCCAACTAAGTCCCAGCGGCCCGGGTCCCTACGGGATCCTCCTGGGGGGACCGCGGGCTTCCAGGGTGAAGCTCCAGTCAGCCCTTGCACCGACACCTGACCTCTCAAAGGTCTGCCTAAGTCCCAGCGGTCTGGGTCCCTACGGGCTCCTCCTGGGGGGATCACAGACTTCCAGGGGTGAAGACACAGCTCCTCTTCTCGTCTCTTCATCAGTCTCCGCTGCCGCCTCAGTCTCCAGTGCCAAGGGTCAGCTCGTCCCGTCTCCTGCTCTGCCTCGCCACCCGATGGGAGAACCTTCGGACTGCCCTCCTAAGGAATTCCATCCTCCCGTCGGCCCAAGGGTCCACAACTCGAGCTTAACAACTATTGAGGAACCAGCTGTATGATCAGTTGATATCTGTCTGTGGAGTGTGAGCAGACACACACAGGCCCTACAATGGAACTGCTCTGGAATTAGTTTTATTGGTAACAGGAAATTCTGCCAGAGGAGTGATTATATAATGGCTGTAATGGCTTATAGGCCTAGTGCTGAGTTTATTTAGTAATGCTGTTGCCAGCAATGTGTGGTTTACTTTGCCAGCATAGTGGTAAGGACCATTATGTTACCCAGTCAGCTACCACTTTGCCTCATAAGTATGTAGGTCTCTGCTTGTGTGGCACAGTGCCCAAGCTACATTTTGGGAATTGTCAAGATGTGGCTTTATAGTGACAACTACAGCCAAATATCAACTATTCCAGCAATGTGGCACTGGATATCTGAGCTCTTATGCTGCTAATATTTTCAACCTCCTCTAAGCTGAATAAATAAACAGGGTCAGGACAAGGTGGAATGTTAGATTGCAATGCATGAGGCCATTTTTTCCCTGCCTATACATTACTATACCTGTAGCTTCCATCCTAAAGAGTGGAAGCACAGAATTACTTGGGGCTAAAACCAGTGTGTGCTGAATGGGTGGACCAACTGTGCATGCTCTGGTGTATGCATTGTTGTGCTAAGGAAAAAACCAACAAGATCTATATCACCCCCAGACACGGATATAGACAGAGGCTTACACAGCACATAACTTACCCAGACACACACACATGTGTTAGAAAATAGTTGTTTACAGACTACCTCCATCACTTTGGCAACTTACAGAGTCCCTAAATTGATGTTCCTGGCCTGTTCATCATCAACCATCAATGATGTCTGTGCCAAACCTGTTCATATCTGTTAATGAGGTCATCAGAGTCATTACTTCTTACTGACAACTGTCTTCACCAGGCAGCCTGACAGATATCTGTTGGAAGCTGATTCTTCTTTGTTACAGACATAGGCACCTCCAGGCTTCAGGTACCAAAAAATGCATGTATTTCTGCAAAACAACACTGAAATTGCAGAAGACATCATGCCCTCTACCTGATACCTCTGGGAGCAGTTTAGCTATGCATTTTGCACTGTGGCAGGCTTCAGAAAGAGGCTTGTTATTGGCTCAAGAGCTTATCAACTGACATCAACTTCTCTTACCTTAATGCTATACACAGAGCTGATGATTGAAAGTCTATCAGCACCCCTGCTTGGTCTCAATATCCACAAAGTCTAAAATGCACAAACACCACAGGAGACACATCATATAGGACAGCAACTCTGCTTTGCTGGCCACAAGTAGTGTCAGAACATGAGCTTTTCTAACTCCTACATGGGAGCCACATGGAAAAGCAAGGGCCTCAAACCCTAATACACCTGAAAGGGTGTGTGTCTACTTGGAAGATGACAATTCTGGTAGCATGTCTCCCCTGGAGTCCTCAGCCTGTGTGTTTCAAGGGTGGCCACATATAGGATAAAGACTGTTTGTTAGGTTTATTTGTCGGCTACTTTGTCTACTACTGTCAATTGCAGCTAATCTATTTTCATGATGTTTCCTAACTAGGCCTAAGTGGTTTCTATTACACACTGACCCAGACAGAGGATCAGTGATTAAAATAAATATATAAATGTGAGAAGCAAGAACCACTCTGCTGGGCTCTCTTTCAAGCAATGCAAAGGACTGGATGATGACAAACAGGCAAAATAAAGTTCTATAACACTTTTCCTAAGCTGGCTGCCAGTCCATGTGGTTTCTCTGGCATGTGCAGGCAGACATGGGTGATCCTGAGGTAGATCTGGAACAAAGTCAACTGGGATGCCATAACGTGGAGCACAGATTGCCTAAGTATAAAGGAATTGTGCTCAGCTCCCAAGTACCTGGTGACCAAATCATATACCACTTACACACTGATGGAGTATAAGAGCTTTCTGTTGCAGTTGATCTTTTCCCTGCGATAGACTGGGATGATGACTATGTTATTTTCAGCAAGTTTTGTCTTTCACGAGGAAATCTTATGGAAAGATTAATGCTTCTATGCACTGCTATTATGACCTGGCCCATATAACAGGAAATAGATGTTATGACATTCCCCAGAAGATCCCAACTGTTGTTTGGAATGAGCCAGATACCATAAAATGTAGGGCAACCTATAGTTTGGTGAGGCCTGGAATAGCATGGAACCTTCTGTGACTGGATCCAGCTCCCCTATGAGTTCTTGATATAATTGCATGATAGCCTGAGTGCTCAGGTGATACCTCATAATCATGTAGTTCTCTGGCATCCCCAGCAATGTGGTGCGGGAATGAAATATGTGCTCCTTGTCCCACCTGCATGCTCTCCTACATGGCAAGCCCTGAAGTGGACCAGGTGCAGGTGCTTCCTAAGATGTGTTGGAGTCTCCTTTGCCTGTTTTTTGTTGTTGTAGTTGTTGTTGAGCAGCCTGAAGCAGCCAGTGTCTCACTACTAGTGCACAATACACATACCCCTAACATTCTGGCTTTAGGAAGACAGGGCAGGTAACAAAAGGTATTTTTATTCACTCACCAGGGCTGTGTAGATGTGTCAGAGAGAAAGTTTCATTTTATCGCATGTGATAATTGCTGCTATCTGTAATAATGGATGCTATGGTGCAATAAAACCTTTTTTGCCACCCTATCTCAAATCAAAGAATTATTTTTATTTCCCATTTTAAATCCAGTGTTAGTATGCAATATTTTACTGTATAATATGGTAGGAGTCTTTCTTTTGCATAATTTTCTTGATTTTACATACTATTATCATATTTAAATACAAATGCCTGTTGCGATAATTATCGTGCGTTTATCTCATACTAGACCCCATTTAGTGTGCCATGTTGCCCGTTGGCGACTAAATGAATAACATGGTTAGATTGGGAGCCCTCTAGGGACAGGGAAATGCCTACAGTTTTTGAATATAATTCACTTTGAAGTATCTGAAAGGTAAAATATAAATAAATAAAATAACTTGCTGGGCAGACTGGTTGGACCATCTGGTCTTTTTCTGTCATTACTATGTTACAGTAGGGATGTGAATCGTGTCCTCGATCGTCTTAACGATCGATTTCAGCTGGGAGGGGGAGGGAATCGTATTGTTGCCGTTTGGGGGGGTAAAATATCGTGAAAAAATCGTTAAAAAATCGTGAAAAATCGAAAAATCGAAAAATCGAAAAACCGGCACATTAAAACCCCCTAAAACCCACCCCCGACCCTTTAAATTAAATCCCCCACCCTCCCGAACCCCCCCCCAAATAACTTAAATAACCTGCGGGTCCAGCGGCGGTCCGGAACGGCAGCGGTCCGGAACGGGCTCCTGCTCTGAATCTTGTCGTCTTCAGCCGGCGCCATTTTCCAAAATGGCGCCGAAAAATGGCGGTGGCCATAGACGAAAAAGATTGGACGGCAGGAGGTCCTTCCGGACCCCCGCTGGACTTTTGGCAAGTCTCGTGGGGGTCAGGAGGCCCCCCACAAGCTGGCCAAAAGTGCCTGGAGGTCCAGCGGGGGTCAGGGAGCGATTTCCCGCCGCGAATCGTTTTCGTACGGAAAATGGCGCCGGCAGGAGATCGACTGCAGGAGGTCGTTCAGCGAGGCGCCGGAACCCTCGCTGAACGACCTCCTGCAGTCGATCTCCTGCCGGCGCCATTTTCCGTACGAAAATGATTCGCGGCGGGAAATCGCTCCCTGACCCCCGCTGGACCTCCAGGAACTTTTGGCCAGCTTGTGGGGGGCCTCCTGACCCCCACGAGACTTGCCAAAAGTCCAGCGGGGGTCCGGAAGGACCTCCTGCCGTCCAATCTTTTTCGTCTATGGCCGCCGCCATTTTTCGGCGCCATTTTGGAAAATGGCGCCGGCTGAAGACGACAAGATTCAGAGCAGGAGCCCGTTCCGGACCGCTGCCGTTCCGGACCGCTGCTGGACCCGCAGGTTATTTAAGTTATTTGGGGGGGGGTTCGGGAGGGTGGGGGATTTAATTTAAAGGGTCGGGGGTGGGTTTTAGGGGGTTTTAGTGTGCCGGCTCACGATTCTAACGATTTATAACGATAAATCGTTAGAATCTGTATTGTATTGTGTTCCATAACGGTTTAAGACGATATTAAAATTATCGGACGATAATTTTAATCGTCCTAAAATGATTCACATCCCTATGTTACAGTGAATCGGTTGATTATTCTATCAAAAAATAAAGATTGTGATTTTCAGCACTACTTAGCCAGATAAGATAGGACTTACTTATCTGGCTAAGTAAGCAGTAGTTGCTGAATATCTGGCCCAACTGAAGAGCCGCCAATTAGCTGGATAACTAGTTTTCTGGCTAAGAGGGTCATTTATCAAAATGCGTTAGGGCATTATCGTGCATGTTAGGGCCCTAATGCCTGCAATAATACCATAATACATGTGATAAATACCACATCGCAAAATGTGTATGAAAATTTAAAATTTGATTTCAAGTGGGAGGAGTTTGGAAAGAGTAAATGGAAATGAGGGTCAGATAACATGGCATGTGATAAAATAATACACAGCAGATTTTATGATTCATGAGGAGAGAGAAAGAGAGAGACTATATGGGGGCTCACTGAAAACTTAACTTTTTATACCACTGTAAGAAGGGACATTATGAATTCTAGGTGAGGTTTGTGGGGTGAGGTAGGTTTGGGGGACAGTTTTACATGCACAGTCATAGGTACAAACAGCACAGTTGCCACCAGTACTCTCTACCTAGCTGCAAGCAAGCTAGGTAGAGAGTAAATGGTACAAATCTACTCTACTTTTACCATTCATCATTCTAAAACACTTAAAATCTTCACTGATGGCAACTGTGCTATTCGTATGTATGACTGTGAATGTAAAAATATCCCCTAAAACTTTCCCCACCTCCCAACCCTCACCCCGACTTACTAGTGCCCCCTTATACAGTGGTATACCATTTTGTCTCTCCTGTGCCCCTCCTTACTCCCCCATTATCACTCGCTAGCTCATGACCACATGGCACCGATGTGTGGGATCTCTTTTCACTGGGTAAGGGCGAGAACCCATCCAGCACATCACCACAGGGTGGCACTATGCAGAGCCAGTACTAACTTTTTTGCAGCCCTGTGCGAACAATTACAGTGCTGGGCCTTCCTCATTCTGAATTTTGGGTGTTTTTTTTTATACATTTTTATTTGTGTTCTTTACCTAATCAGGGTCATCAGAATAATAGCCAATAATTAAAAACTCATTTTTTTTAAATTTCCCAAACACCAATACAATATTTCAAAACAGCACACTCATCAAATAACACCTGATTAATTACAATCAATAAGATTTTTTTAAAAAAGTCACTTACTCTCCATGCCTAGGACATTTTGACATAAGAACATAAGAGCATAAGAAGTTTCCATAATGGGTCAGACCAAGGGTCCATCAAGCACAGCATCCTGTTTCCAACAGTGGCCAATCCAGGTTACAAGTACTTGGCAAGTACCCAAATATTAAGTAGATTCCATTCTACTAATGCCAGTAATAGTAGTGGCTATTCCTCCAAGAACTTATCCAAACCTTTTTTAAAACCAGCTACACTATCTGCTCTAAGAACATCCTCTGGCAAGAAATTCCAGAGCTCAAATGTGCTTATAGGAGTGAAAAAGAAATTTATCTGATTTGTTATAAATGTGCTACTTGCTAACTTCATGAATTGCCCCTTATTCCTTCTATTATCCATAAGACTAAATAACCAATTAACATTTACCCATTCTATACCTCTCATGATTTTAAACACCTCTATCATATCCCCTCTCAGCCATCTTTTCTCCAAGCTGAACAACTCTAACCTCTTTAGTCTTTCCTCATAGGGGATCCATTCCATCCCCTTAATCATTTTGGTCACCCTTCTCTGTGCCTTCTCCAGTGCAAATGCTGGCTCCACTCCCTCTCCTCTATAACAACATGCTGGCTTCATTCCCTCTCTTTCATACATACACACACACTGGTTCCATTCCCTCTCTTTCATACATACACACACACTGGTTCCACTCCCTCTCCTCCACACACGCTAGCTCCACTTCTCTCCTCCACCCAATCAAATGCGCACAAGCTCTGACTGCAACTCCAGCCCCTCTCCCTCAGTTAGGTCTCAGGCCTCCTCCTCTTCTGCTGCTGGGTGGGACAAAATCCCCTGGTGACCACAGGCCTCTTTCATTTCTGCTGTCAGGTAGGATAGGTGGCCCCCAGCAGCTGCAGGCCTCTTCCTCTTCTGCTGCTGGATGGGATGAACTCACCCGGCAGCTGCAGACCTCCTCCATCTCTGCCGCTGGCCAGGATAGGCACCCCCTTTCATACATCTGCACGCCACTGGTTGGGAGTTAAGGACAAGGAAGCAACTAGAAAATCCTCCATAATCTCAAGGAGGCTATTCATGTATTCAAACAGATTTTGGATGAAGAGACTTCTGAGAAGATTGCTGGATTTTTTGATTCTGTTCCTAGAAGGTAGGGTAACTCTCCCTGTATCGCAAAGGACTGCATCTAGGGATTGTTTCTGCCCAGGTGACCTGTTAGCTTGGGTGGAGAGAAGGATTTAGGCTTTTGAGCTCAACATCTCAAGAGACTTGCAGAGTGCTGAATTTTTGGATTACAGTTGCTGTTTTAACTTTTTAAGACCTTAGGGGGTCATTTATCAAAATGTGCTAAGGCATTTTTGCATGCGATAGCACCATATTGTATGGTGCGATGCAAATTTGGAGGAGTTAGGGGCAGGCTTTGCCTGTTTGTGAAGAGCTTTTGCACAGACTTAATTATACCTTTTTGAATTGTGTTAAGCTGTGATGTAAGGGTTTACTGCCTTTTGAAAGGCCTATGGGGGGGAGAGAGGGAAGGAGGGAGGGAGGGAGAGAGAGAGAGAGACTGACTGGCCATAATGTCATCTCCCTAGATAGGTATTTGTATCCCTATGGTAGGTCCACCTAGTAACTCGAGGTGAGGTTTAGGTATTAGTGTAGGGGGTTAGGGGCCACTTTGACATTCAAAGTGAGACGTACCAACAGAACAGTGGTCTCATGTGAAGATTTGATGACCTTCGGAGTGAGGAAACTCACTCCAAGATGAGATTTGGGCAATGTTCTCTCAACCTAGCATGATGGACTCTCTACCTGGGTAACATCAAGCTAGGTGGAGAGAACATTGTACAAATCTCATTTTTGGGTGCATTTCTTCACTCTGAAGGACATCAAATCATTACAAGAGTGCACTCTCATTGACATTCAAAGTTGCCCCTAACCCCCTACACTAACACCTAAACCTCACCTCAAGTTACTAGGTGGGCCTACCATAGGGATACAAATACCTATCTAGGGAGATGACATTATGGCCAGTCTCTCTCCCTCTCCCTCCCCCTCCCAGTGATTGTGTGCAGGTCTGGCACCTATTGCAAAGTCTGATAATGTTATTGCAATTTGCAACCTTAGCTCTTCACATAGGTAATTAGTGCAAATTGTGAAAACCGGAATATTTGCATAAACCACACCCCTTTTGCTATCGCATGCAATAATTACCGCATTTTGATAAATCTAGGCCTTAGTTTTGATAATTTGGTCTGGGACATTTTTCCAACAAATTGACTTAGCCTGAAGCTGCATTCTAGTGGCCCTGTCCCACTGTGTGTGTATGTAGGTGCAAGAGATAGGAAAGGGAGGGGAAGGTTTACTTTGTGCAACAAAACTCGTGCTTTAACATGGTTATCTGCTATATGCTGATTTTAAATTTTGTGGTTTTGGCCTGGCCACTTTTCTTTAATTTGCAGTAAAGGATTTATTTTGAACATCATTTCTGGACTCCTATTGAATTTTTCCCTGCTGATTCCAGTGAAAGGATTGAATGGAGGGACATTGGGTTGAGTTTATTTTCTTCCTTTTCTACCCATTTTGTTTCCTTGCTCCTTTTCTGGACCAACTTGCACCTTACTGAGATTTTCTACCTAGATAGTGAGCCATGAGTAAACCAGAGAGTGATTGAACCCAGGGCAACGAAAGATTTTCTTTCTCCCCAGCAGGACTCAGATCCAGACCATGCACCCCTTGTTAAGGATAACGCACTAGACAGGGGACCCAATATATATGGTTTTGCAGCATTAAAAAGCAGGGATGTGCATGTGCTTGAAATAACACTGGCAGTCCACATCCAGCACCACTGTTAATTGTTGCCATATAAAATGAAGCTAGCCCATGGCTGGTTGGCACTATTTTGTATGGCAAAAAATGTATAATAGTACCAAATTCAGTCTGATGGTGCCATTTCCAATAAAATAGTGGGAAAAGGAGGGGTGAGGGAATAGGAGAGACCAACGCTGGCTCCAGCACTGTGAAAAAATGTTCAGTTACAGGATAAGAGATTCCAGAGTGTGGGTAGGAGGGAAGGGAGGGGAGAACCAGATGTTGTGCTTGGATTAGATAAGAATGGTGATCCAGAGATGCATCACACACAATTTCCAAAAAGAAATGAAAGAAAAATTAAATGAGTAAAAAAATAAATAAAATAAAAAAATGTTTGTGAATACCCCTATTATAAAAATGAGCCCTAAATGATGCGTTTCTTCTTGTGCAATATGATGGTCATTCTCTTTATTTAAAAATTATTCCTTCATACATCTTAACTTGATTAAGTGAGAATTTTTGTTTGTGTTGGTTTGTTAGTTTACCAGGAGCATGACGATAACTGATTGGTTGGCTACTTCTATCGACTAATCAAAATAATTAGCCTGAGTATATCTAGTTAAGAATTAAGGTGACCAACTGAAAAAAAATGTTAAGGTTATCAAAGAGGGCAAAATGACTAAGCAATACTGCAATAGAACAATTTTAAAGAGAAAAGTTTTTTTTAAAGAAAGTTAAAAAGGCAATTTGGAGAATTCCCTTACTGAAAACACCACAAAGTAGTTTTTGATTTAGAATTATGTATGATGCATCTTTGGATTAACATTCTTAAGTACTCCAAGGGCACCATCAACTCCTTGACCTTTAGATGCTTTGGAGCAGTAGGGCAGACTTGGAGAATCCCTGGTCTTCTTGAATTCTCTCCATTGTTTCTTGTGTGAACGGTTCTGGATGATAGGAACAATGGAAGCTCAAATTTCAGATTCAGATTCAGAAAACTTTATTGGCATGATGATTTTCTTTGTAACCCCTCTCCTGCATGGGTGGGTACACAAACTTATTTGTTACTTTTCAAGGCTGGAACCTTCCCTGACTAGCTGTTCTGTCTCCCTCACTACCCCAACTTTGCCTTCATTGGACTGGGGAAAGAAAGGAGTCCTTTCAGGTCCCGATGTCACAGGGTTGGTTTCTTTACACATTCACTGAGGAGGATGTCTGTTCTTTATGTGGGTGCAGTGAGTGCAAAATAAATACTCTGGAGTCACTTTGATAGTGTTCAAGATAAGTCTTTACTGTTAATACTGATGATGAATGGCACAAAACTCAAACTGCAACATTAAAGAATTATCTTCTCAATTTATTTACAATCTCTTCTCTCTTTCTGTGCAAGATTCACTTGTATCAGGAACCAGGGAAAACTCTCACTGTCTTGGATTAATTAAGTGGAGCTCACAGATGGATAAGGTCTTTTAAGCTGGGCAAAACCCCTTCCAAAACTGATAATTTGCAAATCATTCTTTTGGCACAGAGAGTTGAATCCTCTTTTTCTTTCCCCAGGGTGTAAAGCACCTGGTGGGTGTTTGCAGTTGGTGAAATATTCCTTTACTTATGGTTAGGTGATCTTCTGGATCTTCTTGAATTTTTACAAAGTCTCTTTAGTACTCGCATGCAGGATCTGTGAAGATGAGGATCTTCATGAAAACAAGATGTTCTTTTGCTTCAAACAGGAAGAAACAGGCCGACAAACTTCCTCCTGGATCGTCTAACAAAAAGGGTTCTTTCCCCCAAAAGGAACAGAATCAAAATAGTGGAGTCTTCTCCTCATAGCAGTCACCACCACTTCAGGGGTGTATCTTCCCTATCCCTGGGATGCCGACGCACAGGGCTCCCCAATCCCAGAGGGAATACTCCAACAGACAGGCTTTTTACTAGAAAGAGAATACCCTCTCGACCCTGGACAAGACCCACAGGCTGGGCCTGCTTTTACTGACTGGGCCTGGAAAACCAACAAAAGCTAAACTTCGCTACACCTCTGCACGCTTTGAAAACCTAAAGGAACTGCCTCCTGAGCTCACTGTGGAGAGCTCCTAAATAGACTCTCAGGGTGGGTGGCTATTCCAGATTCCACAAGAGGAGGAGCTGCATTTATAAGGTACCTCTCACTACTCTAACCTATTCACTTAGGGGTAGATTTTCAAACCGCGCGATTTGGCGTACTTTTGCTGGCGCATCAGGCGCAAGCAAAAGTACGCGGGATTTTAGTAGATACGCACGTAGCCGCTAAAATCCTGGATCGGCGCGCGCAAGGCTATCAATTCCGTATAGCCGGCGCACGCCGAGCCGCGCAGCCTACCCCCGTTCCCTCCGAGGCCACTCCGAAATCGGAGCGGCCTCGGAGGGAACTTTCTTTTGCCCTCCCCTCACCTTCCCCTCCCTTCCCCTACCTAACCCACCCGCCCGACCCTGTCTAAACCCCCCCCTTACCTTTGTCGGGGGATTTACGCCTCCCGGAGGGAGACGTAAATCCCCGCGTGCCAGCGGGCTGCTAGCACGCCGGTACGCGACCTGGGGGCGGGTCCGGAGGGCTCTGCCACGCCACCGGACTGCCCCCAGAACGCTCCCGACATGCCCCGAAAACGCCGCGCGGTTCGGGCCCGCCCCCGACACGCCCCCCCTCAGAAAACCCCGGGACTTACGCGAGTCCCGGGGCTCTGCGCGCGCCGGTAGGCCTATGTAAAATAGGCTCACCGGCGCGCAGGGCCCTGCTCGCCTAAATCCGCCCGGATTTGGGCGGATTTAGGCGAGCAGGGCTCTTAAAATCCGCCCCTTAATCTCAAGAACAAGGTCTTAGTGTCCCTGTCACATATATATGTTAGCAAAGTAATGTACAGAACTATTGAAATATAAGGGTAAGAAAAAAATGATAATAAGTGAAGTAAAGGTTCATATTACATAAAGTACAACATCAGGGACATGTCTTGGACATTGGAGCTGGTCTGTATTGTTCCTGGTCAGGAGAAAATTTACTGAGATACATTCAATTTAGAGCAATCAACAACAGAAATGCCAGAGAGGCCCTGTGGTAGAGGAACAGCTAATGGCAGAACAAGAGTAGTAGAGAAACCCATAGGAGGAACAGAGGATACAGGGAGAAGGAATAGCAGTGGAGAGACTAAAAATACTGGTAGGGGACAGTCATACTGGGGTTATGCTGTGGGGGACATACCAAATTGCAGAATTAAAACAATTGTGTGCTAAATGTAGAGTTCACTCAGGGAAAATACCAGAAGGGCATTCAAGTTAGCACAAAAGTATTGTTGAAGACAAAGAAAATGAGATACTGCCAAGTTACTATCCACAATGTGCAAGGAAGAACTGTAGCAACAATTGTGGAAAAAATACAAGTCTAAAATGTATATGTAACCTGATTTCTATGGATGGACTTGAGAATTTACAGAAATTTTAGATTCAATAGTTTAATGATTCAAAATATATTTTTAGCCAACAAATGTATTTTCCACATAGGTGAGTATTGTTCCAAAATGTAGTGATTTATTTAATAGTAGATGTTGCAGAAAATAATTAAACAAGCAAAAAAAACTATAGAACAACTCATATTTTTTTCTAAATACAAATTTTCATTATAAGTTTGATAGGAAAGGCTCATTTTTGGCTAGAGTAGAAGTGTCGGTAAAGATAACATAGCAAGGGTCCTTCATTTTCAATTTGTATTTTATTTTTCCTGGGACTTTATCAATTTTATTATAATGAACAAATATGAAAGAAAATTTGTGGACAAAAGATTCATTTTTTTCCCTCTAATTTTCTCCATTTTCATTTGTTCTAATAACACTTATAAATTCCCATGAAAAATAAAATTAAAAATGAAAATGAAGATCCCTATACAATACAACACAAGGAAAAAGGAGAACACATTGAGTAAACAGGAAAAAAGTTAATGTTCACCTGAAGTAACTATAAGATCTATCATCACCTGCAATAAAGAAAGGGAAGAAAAAAACCTTTCTTCACACAATACTGAGACTTGATAATCACAAAAGCTAAGAAAAAGGAGAGGAAAGTAGGATTTGTACTTATCTGAAAATCAGCATTGTAGTCTTGATTCTGCAAGAAAGAAAAGACAGGAACACTAAATTATTAACACTGTTTAAAATATACATTGGTAACTGGAATATTTTTAAAGAAACACATTTTAACTTTTTTTTTAAATGAAACCTAGTCTTTTTAAATATATTTAATTGAAGAAGTATTGATTTAACTGGTTTAATACTTCAGTCAGCCAAAACATCTTAATTTGCATAGTGCAATAAAATTATGAAACAAAAATCACATTTTTTAATTATAGAGTTTTATTATATCTTTTTCTATGATGCTTCCTAGTTTTTATCCCTGTTTTCCCTCCCTACCCATAGGAGACTAAACTGGATGGATATTGTGCCTAATTGTACAAACCCAGTGGAAAAGGGGGCATTTGGGTGTGCTCCTTCTAGGAAATATCATCAGTCCATATTTTAACACCCCCACTTACATTTGGATGTGTCCTCAACCAAAGGGTAGTATACACACTGAACAAATATATTTGTTTAATAAATCTGCATTTTCCTCATTAGCTTTTTCATATTCTCACCTCCCCTTAGGGCCTCATTTTCTAAAGTATCGCAGGCCTGCGATACTTTAGGTAATGAGGGGCGGGGGGCCGAAACAGGGGGGCGGTCCTGTGCTAGCCGGCAGCAATCGCACCGCTGCGGTGCGATCGCTGCCGGTTTCGCACCCAACAGCGCCACCATAGAAGGTGTAGCTATTGGGCATGAAATAGGGCACAAAAAGGCCCTTACCTTTTCATCGTCCACGGCATCTTCGCAGAGTCGGCCCCGGTGATGCCCTGACTCCTCCTCTTCCAGGGCTGACTCCGCCCCCATCTTGCTATCGCACGGGATAAGAGACTTTTTGCGTGCGAAACGTCCCTTATCGCGTGCGATCCATCTGGTAAATGACCCCCTTAGAGTCTTACAATCCCATTTTTGCACTTCCTTCTATCACTAATATATCTAAAGTCTGTTCCCCCTCTTTTACAGTAGTAGTTATTTTCTTCCATTTATGCCTTTACTCTCTTGATGACTTTCCCAAATTCTCTTACCTTTTCAAGTGAAATGAGTATGTGGATTACTGGCCTTCGATAATTCTCCTTCCCTTCCCCAATTTAATTCCCCACCCTGCACAGTCTGAATACTAATAATTGGGGTTAAACATGACTGCAGTTTATTGACAGCCATCAAAATAAACTCAAGCCCATCATAACATATCAATATTCAATGTTTCTAACTTTGAAAAGCTAACAGCACAGATTTCCTCCCCTATCCCACCTTTACAAGCCTAGTTTTGGGGCTCCACTTGCCACAACCCCAGTGAAATTGCCAACAGCTAACCCTGGCATCCAAAGCAGGCACCAGTGGACTTCCACCATACAACATCACCCCTGTCACATCCCAGCAGAAGAGTTCCCATGATACAGCTGATTGAACCAACCATGTCACGAGTGCCAGATATTAAACCATGCCCCTATATTCAGTATGTTAAACACACTAGCTTAACTTGTAAATTCACCATTTAAACAATTTTTGTCTTATAGGGTTTGGGTTACTGCCCCAAAACTGCGGCCCAGCTAATGATGTGACAAAACCTCCTCCAAAGCCTCCTAAATTGAAATATTAAAAAAATCAATGCCCACAATCATCAAGTGAATTTCATCAGTCCTGTGAAAACCAGGGCACCCATCCTTAATCCACTCATGTTGAATCCAGGATCCCCCCTGAGCCACCAACTATGAACCTTACTGGGCACTGACCTTCCTAGTACCCTTCATTTATAGGGGTTGATCATTAAATCTAGGCTGACTGAGAATATTAGACCATCCCAACTTGGTATTTATTTTATGTATTTATTTATTTGTTTTATATACCATCAATCTGTATACATTCTAGACGGTATACAATAAATAAATAAAAAATAAAAAAACAATGTGAAATTAAAAACAAGTGCGAAACAATTTAAATAAGTTCATTAAAATATAAATAAAATAGAAAATTAAGAGTATTTATATTTAAAATATAGTAAATACAGACATTTTAAAGTTAATAAAATGGATATAAATTAAATTTAAACTAACATTCTGTCAAAAATAGGTAAAATAATAAAATGATTTTCAAAACAATAAATTAAAAAACAAGGGAGAAGAGAGGAGAAATGTTTAGGAAAAAAAAGGAAAGTAAATGGAAAGATATTCATCAGAAACAAAAAAGCCCTTTCTAGCAGCCAAAATAAAACATTTGCAGGACTATCCAACCATATCATTACCATCTAGATGAATCATGAGATCCTTTGGTGCTTCCATATTCTCAAATTCCGCCGTGACCACTGGCAGCAATTGATTCCACCACATGCTCTTATGACTGATTCAATGAATCCACATGTTCGAGGCAGCCAGACCCAGATGCTCCCCATAAGGCCATGCCAATACCTTTTGGATCACACAATTAATGAAGGAGTGGAACATCACACAGGGGCAACCTTTCTCAACTGACCGTGCCATAAACCTGAAAGAAAACAAACACATTTAACCCATAACAGAAATCAACTCTGGAGCCCCAGCCTCAGGCTGAACATAAGTCCTGAAAGTCCCAAAATTTCAATGACAAAGACACTAAATTGCAGCCAATGAAAACCCGACCTGCACAGCACTGGAGGCAGCCACTATCCAGAAGGAATGAATTCCTAAATTCTTCTCATTCAACTCTACATTGACCATAGCCAGCTTCAAAAGCTTTGAGAACTGATAACAGGTGAGCGGATACCTGTCCTCATGAATAAAATAAAACTGGCCACCTTGTGTATGTATAGCCTCATATGCCTCCACACTGAGCACTGGACAAACCTGCCTGTCTTCTGAGGAATGCAGAGTGACCACATGCCCCTATCCATTCTGATCAGTTTTAGATCTATGTATCCTCTTCTCCAGGCTGTCTCCACTCAACCCTAAGCAAGCCCCTAATCCTGGATGAATAGTGAATACCTCCACCAACTTGCCCACCCAAAATGCTATGAAGAAAAGCAAGAACAAAACTGGACTGAAAAAGTGCCACCTCAAAATAGGACAAATACAGCATTGGTATCACCCCCACAATCCCAAACAAATGCTGAAGCAATAATGGTTGTCTAATGTGTCCAGTACCTCCAAACAACCTCCCCCAACCACCAAATGAGTTTGACTGCCAAACTAGAAGAGGGGTTTCCCAAGCCATTCACCCATTAAAGAAAGGAAAATCCCACAATATATGATCTTACCATTGACAGAGGGTAACCCCAATACTTGGCACTCAGAATGTATTGCATGATCATTACCTCAGAAACTGGGCCACCAAACCAACCTCGATCATGAAGAAATCCAGAAACTACATTGCCACCCTTCATATATGCAGACCAAGTCACTGGAGAAACAGAATCTTGGATCATCTCCCATGCCTCCTCATTCTGAACCCTCATGCCCACTTCATCCGCAGGGGGGGTTAATCTCCAGAACATTTTCCATTTGGAATGAGAAAGAACATCCGCTATTACATTGTGCACCCCCAGAACATGCCTTGCTCTAGCAGCAACATTCCTCTGCCAACACAAAAGAACAAATTCCATAACAGCGCAGATACGTGACTGCAACGCGATGACTGACGGTTAACTACATCTACCACTCTGGCATTAGCAAAGCAGAACAATACCCACCTATCATGGAAACAATCACCCCAAACTGCCAAGGCGACAACCAATTGGAACAGTTCCAAGAAGGTGATATTTCTCTTGATCCTGGACCCGGACCAAGCATCAGGACAATAAGCAGCACACTAAGAACTACGCAAATACACTCCAAAGCCTTGTGAACCCACCACATCCATATATAACTCCAAGTCCTCACTAGGTACCTGTTCCCCTTGCAATACCTGCAAGGTACTCAGAAAAGTATCCCACGCTGATAACTCATCCTTAATCCTCCAGGTCATCTGGATGAAATGATGACCTCACTTGATACCAGCAGTCACAGCAGACAGCATATGAATAAATGCTCTGCCCATAAAAATTTCCCAACAAACAAAATTCAAGGAGCTGATCAAGGACCGCGTCTACTTAATCATCACCTTTTTGCACTTTACCCACCAAATCCTGAAGATCTGCAACCTTTGCCTCCGAGATGCAAGACACCATGTCCACAGAGCCCAGCTCAATTCCCAAAAAGATTTGTTTAGTCATGGGGCCCTGTGTCTTTTCACCTGTAATGTGTTTTATTACTTTTACATAATAGGGTAGTTTTTCAGTTATATGAAATTTTAATTAACTTCCTCCATCAAGATTATAGCCCTTCTTTGGCATTATTCAGTTTTGGATTTGTAACTATTAAATTTAGCAACTGTTTTTTCTAAATTCCCATATGAATTTGTACTGCTGTTTTTTGAAATTGGTTAATTCTGAACCAGTGATAACCTAATAAATTTCTTCTGTGAGAAGTCATATTTTTAAAGATTTTCTTCACTCTTTATTTAGCCACAAAGATAGAAATTCAAAGGTCAGTAGTTAAGATAATTGGCTAATTGTAACCAGTTATCTTTACAAAAATTTCAACCAAACCAAACTGGCAAGGTTTTCAGCTGAAAATGTTTCTAAATGTAAATTCAGGTACATCTTAGGGTACTCGCTTAGGACTATCTGTTTCGCTCCATAAGACGCACTTTTTTTCCCCCAAAGGTGGGGGGAAATGTATGTGCGTCTTATGGAGCGAATATAAAAA
Source organism: Rhinatrema bivittatum (assembly GCF_901001135.1). NCBI lineage: Eukaryota > Metazoa > Chordata > Amphibia > Gymnophiona > Rhinatrematidae > Rhinatrema > Rhinatrema bivittatum. The sequence goes on from NC_042615.1 coordinate 166,573,439, forward strand.
AAAAACCAAACAAAAATCTAACAAACACCCCCCCCCCCGACTCCCCCAAGACCTGCCGACTTAATTTCCTACAACCCCCCCCCCAAGACCTGAAATTAATTTCCTGCAACCCCCCACCCTCCTGACCCCCCCAAGACCTGCCAAACGTCCCTGGTGGTCCAGCGGGGGTCCGGGAATGATCTCCTGGGCGCGGGCCATCGGCTGCCAGTAAACAAAATGGCGCCGACGGCCCTATGCCCTCACTATGTCACTGAAACCGACCGCTGCTATTGGTCGGTCTCAGTGACATAGTGAGGGCATAGGGCCGTCGGCGCCATTTTGTTTACTGGCAGCCGACGGCCCTATGCCCTCACTATGTCACTGAGACCGATCGCTGCTATTGGTCGGTATCAGTGACAAAGTGAGGGCATAGGGCCGTCAGCTGCCAGTAAACAAAATGGCGCCGACGGCCCTATGCCCTCACTATGTCACTGAGACCGACCAATAGCAGCGGTCGGTCTCAGTGACATAGTGAGGGCATAGGGCCGTCGGCGCCATTTTGTTTACTGGCAGCCGACGGCTCACGCCCAGGAGATCGTTCCCGGACCGCTCCTGGACCCCCGCTGGACCACCAGGGACGTTTGGCAGGTCTTGGGGGGTCAGGAGGGTGGGGGGTTGCAGGAAATTAATTCGGCAGGTCTTGGGGGGGTCAGGGGGGTGGAGGTTGTTAATTTAAAGGGTTGGGATGGGGGGGGGGGTTTTGGGGGTTCCCACAGAAAGAAAAATTTTCTGATCTGGGGAGTGGACCGAAATGGCCCTCCCCAGACCCGAAAACAAAATGGGGAGAAAAAAAAAACCTATGCACTCCCCTAATTTGCTCCATAAGACGCCCAGACGCAGAGCCGGTTTAGCACAATTTTTTTTTTTTTTTTAATTTTCCCCCTCTGAATCCTAGGTGCGTCTTATGGTCAGGTGCGTCTTATGGAGCGAAAAATACGGTAATTGTCTAGCACTGAAAATGAAAGCAAACAGATAAGTCCTCTCTCACCCATTCCAACTGCATGTTAAATGGGGGGCCGATAGCTCCTCTGTACCACCTTCAAGTAGAGATGTGAATCGTGTCCTCGATCGTCTTAACGATCGATTTCGGCTGGGAGGGGGAGGGAATCGTATTGTTGCCGTTTGGGTGTGTAAACTATCGTGAAAAATCGTTAAAATCGTGAGCCGGCACACTAAACCCCCCTAAAACCCACCCCGACCCTTTAAATTAAATCCCCCACCCTCCCGAACCCCCCCCCCCAAATGCTTTAAATTACCTGGGGATCCGGCGGTGGTCCAGAACGGCGGCGGTCCGGAACGGTCCCCTCAATAGAATCGTGTTGTCTTCAGCCGGCGCCATTTTTCAAAATGGCCGCCGCAAAATGGCGGCGGCCATAGACAAAAACGATTCGACGGAGGAGGTCGTTCCGGACCCCCGCTGGACTTTTGGCAAGTCTTGTGGGGGTCAGGAGGCCCCCCCAAGCTGGCCAAAAGTTTCCTGGGAGTCCAGCGGGGTTCCGGGAGCGATTTCTTGCCGCGAATCGTTTTCGTACGGAAAATGGCGCCGGCAGGAGATCGACTGCAGGAGGTCGTTCAGCGGGGGTTTCGCTGAACGACCTCCTGCACTCGATCTCCTGCTGGCGCCATTTTCCGTACGAAAACGATTCGCGGCAAGAAATCGCTCCCGGAACCCCGCTGGACTCCCAGGAAACTTTTGGCCAGCTTGGGGGGGCCTCCTGACCCCCACAAGACTTGCCAAAAGTCCAGCGGGGGTCCGGAACGACCTCCTCCGTCGAATCGTTTTTGTCTATGGCCGCCGCCATTTTGCGGCAGCCATTTTGAAAAATGGCGCCGGCTGAAGACAACACGATTCTATTGAGGGGGCCCTTCCGGACCGCCGCCGTTCTGGACCACCGCTGGATCCCCAGGTAATTTAAAGCATTGGGGGGGGGTTCAGGAGGGTGGGGGATTTAATTTAAAGGGTCGGGGGTGGGTTTTAGGGGGTTTTAGTGTGCCAGTTTTCCTGCCCTCCCCCTTCCCCCGATTTACGATTTTTTAACGATAAATCGGGGGAATTGGTATTGTATCGTGGCCCCTAACGATTTTTTGATGATTTAAAATATATCGGACGATATTTTAAATCGTCAAAAAACGATTCACATCCCTACCTTCAAGTAAATTTATCATGCAGGAAATACCCCCAACTCTCTCTCAAGGCTCTAATTAAATTTTTTGCAAAGGTTTACCTCCTTCTGCAAAATTCCCCCTTTCCTCTTGGCCTCAGATATTGTATGGAGGTTTGCCAGCCCTCTCCATGATCTCTCTGCCCTCTTAGGTTCAATAAAATGTTGTGCAGGGAGCTGACATCTTCCTGTAGGTTCACACTCCTTCCCAGCTACATTAAAATATTGTTTGCGGGAGGAGATAGCAGTCCTGTTTCCTGACCCCCAACCTCCCAAACCACCCCAACCATTCCCATACTGAGCCAGGGAGAGGAGATGCCTTCACTCGCCAGAATGATGGCTACTGCCTGGAGACAATACCCTTATTAAATAAACATACACATGCTTACTGTGACTCCAACATCGCTATAAGCTTCAACAGCAAGAGGAAATGTGGTAAAAAGGATTAACACTCACATAGAGGGGAGTAGCTGGCTTGTTACGGCGGTTACTACCCCAAATCAAATAAGCCTGATACTTCACTTTCAATGCATATACAGCATAGTTCTCTGCTTCAACGGCAGGGGAGAAGAAAAACTGATACTTCACACATCCAGCAGAGCTCTCTGCTTCAACGGCAGGGGAGAAGAAAAGAGGGTTCGCACTCACAAAGCGGGGAGTAGCTGGCTTGTTACGGCGGTTACTACCCCAAACCAAATGTGCCTGATACTTCACTTTCAATGCATATCCAGCATGGCTCTCTGCTTCAACAGCATGGGAGAAGACTGATACTTCACGCATATCCAGCATAGCTCCCTGCTTCAACGGCAGGGGAGAAGAAAAACAACCGATAAGGGCTGTATAACATAGTCTGGGTAAAACAAATAAGCATGGGTGTAGCTTGCTTATTGCGGCGGCTACTACCCCTAACTAATCAAGCTAGATATTTCACTTGGATGCAGCTCCATCACTGCTCTCTACATTAAAGGTGGGGGTGGAAGGGAAATAGAACCAAGAGCTAAGAGAAACAGATAAGTATGAGAGAAAAAATGTGTGAAGCTTGCTGGGCAGACTGGATGGGCCATTTGGTCTTCTTCTGCCGTCATTTCTATGTTTCTATGTTTCTATGTTACTTTGGAATCTGTGGTTGTTCTGACAGTGTCCATAGTTGTTCATTGTCCATCATTATCAAAGCAACTATGGATGTCAATCCAGGAGGAGGTTAGTGTATCTCCTCCTCCTGGCTCAGCTTGGAGGGAAAGTGTGGGGCTTGCTCATAGGAAGTGGGGGCTGTTGTGCCCTTCACCACACAAATAGTAGGTACAACATATGTGGAGTCCTTAATCATGAGTAGTTTGCATTTGCTAATTTTCAAAGAGAAACAATTGGGTTCATATATTAATATATTTGAGGGGTTTCTTGAATTTGTCAAATATTTTCTTTTTTAGAAGTAGACTAGTACCTCTATAGTTAACTGTGGTTGATTTTAAAGTCATGTAACCTTTGCCTGAATTGCTATATTTTGTCCCTAGCTCTGGTAAATGTTTCAGTACAGTTACATATTTCTTAGTAACATGAATGCTCCTATGCAAATGTAATACCAGTCCCATCCTCTCACCCTTGGTAGAACTGCTTCTTGTTCCATATTTCCATCAAGGTAACATCAAGAAGGGTTAACATCATATAGATCTTACATCAAATAATCAAGATTAAGTCAAGCTGTCAGAAAATAAATCTACTAAAGAAAATACTATTTGTTTGATATAACTGATCAGGTACCACTAGATGTCTCCAGTGTATAACATATAAAAATTCAGATCAACTATTAAGAATAAACATACTTGATGTTATGCATTATAAGTTAATGATCCCTTTATTTTTCCTATAACTTCCTCATAATAACAACAAAACAAAACAAAAATAAGCATGTATACATACATACACATATATATATTCATTCATTGAAAATTGTAAGTTGGCATTTTGTCAATGTTATGATCCCAAGTACATAATTTTCTGTGTCTTTCCAGTCTTTTCCTTACAGTGATATGCATGCATTATCACTTAACATAAAGCCTTTTTCTGTTCTTGATGCTGAATATTTGCCAACATGATGTTTTCATTACCAATTGCCATTTTTGCTACAATGTTCTAAGCACCTGATATGTGGTGACTCCATTTTACAAATAATTGAAAACAAAAGTGCTGAAAGTCCTGATGTCCTGATGATAGAGGATATATTTTCTCTCAAAGAATTGAAATACTAGCTTTCATTTCACTTTTTTTGCTAGTATTGAAAAAAATAGAGGAGCTGGGAAGACTGAGAAGCATCTGTGAGAATGTGGAATACATTGATGAAATGGCTATTGAAGCATTAAAGATGGAAAACTCAAGCAGAGTGGAAGGTTAAAATGAACCAAAGATGACATCTGGAACCAGATTACTACAGATATTAGACCCTATACCCTGAATCTGATTTCCCTCGAGCTGAAGTACTAATATATGGCCCTGGAAGTATAGAAAGAGAAACCTTTCCAGGATGACGAGGAATCAAAAACTACAAACTTCAAAGTTGAAGACCCAACAGCCACTGCACCTAGAATGCTGAGGGTAGTGGTGATTGGTGGTTTATTTCTCAGGGGCATGGAGACATCCATATTCTCACCACATACTTTGTCTCAGGAAGAGTGCTGTTTGCCAGGTATCGAAATCTGAGACATTACAGAGAGAGATTGTCAAAAATCCTCAATCCTACTGGGTAATATTCAATTCTTCTCATCCATGTTGGCATGTTTGATACTGCAATGTAATAGATAGAGCTTATCAAAAGTAACTTTATGGGTCTGTGAGAGATGGTAAAGAAGATACATACACAGGTGATGTTCTCCTCAGACCTCCCAGTCAAGAATAAAAGCTCAGGGAGGGAAGGTCATATTCTGGAGATGATTGAATGACTACAGTTGGAAAAGCTTTTTGGCTTCCTGAATCATCAGATAATGTTTGAAAGACTGCTGAGCAGCGATGGGGGTCCACTTGTTGAAGGAGTGGTGCAGCATCTTCCAGAACAAACTGGTAAACCTACTAAGGAGGGCTTTCACCTAAGATCATTGGGGATTGGTAAACAAAAGCATAGGATAAGTACTCAGATAAATAGGATCAAAAGTTATGTGCACAAATTTGCAAGTTGTGCACACAAAAACTGAAATGCACACATAAATTGAGAATTTGTGTGCATATATATTTCCAACCTGCATGCACATTTGATAAAAACAAAATAAACAGAACAAATGGAAATGAAAATCACCACCTCAATGAAACTAAACAAAATGAAAATGCCTGGCCTGCACAACTCTGTTAATCACTGTCTAAGGGGCCAATGCAATACATTTTTCAGAAAGCGGGCACTGACTTTTCAGCGCCCACTTTCTTAACACATGCATGGCACCCGCAAGGGGGGCGCCATACAATATTCAAATTAGGTGGTCGCGCTAGCAAGGAGGCACCTCGTGGTGGCTGCCAGTTATGAAGACCAATGCCGGTAAACTCGGCATTGGTTTTCATTACCGGCTGTCTGCCAGTAATGAAAACGGATGCTGAGTTTATCGGCTTCCATTTTCATTACTGTCAGATAGCCGGTTATGAAAACCGATGCCGAGTTTACCGGCGGTCTTCATAACTTGGCGGTCTGCTGAGGTATTATTTCTTTTTTTTTTATTGAAGAAGTACCAAAAAGCATTTTTTTCTGCTTTTCGGTACTTCTTCTACATGCGCTCAGCTACTAATGCCTGCTCCAGTGTCTGAGATGCACATTTATTTTTTTGAATGTGGAGTGAATGAGTAATAGCCTCATTCGTAAACATTTGCATGTAATGAGCGCTAACTCATTCACGCCACGTCGGACACACATTAAATAGGTGTTAATCCCCCTATAGCATTAGGGGGTGGATTAGCGCCTATTTAACCCGCGTTCAACAGCGGGTTAAACAGTGCGCTTGTGTGAGCACACTGTATTGCATGGGTCCCTAAGTCCTTCATCTTTGCACTTGTTAGTGAGACTCTGCATATTGCATCCCTAAAATTATTCTTCTAAATCAGAATTTTTCTTGTAGTCAACAAGACTCTTTTTAGGCTCTTTTTTTTCATTATTACATGGGGTCCAAAACTGTTAGCTTGTGGGGGTTTTAAGAACATGAGGAAGCTTTCCTAGGCATTTTCAGAGGTCAGTGTTTTACGCCTGGAAATACACCCTTTGAAAATTGCCTACTCTCTCGGTGTAAATGTGTGAGCTTAGTGCTACTACCTGCACACTTTTATGCACAGAGGAAGGAGGTATTCCTGGGGGTGGGGTTGAGGAGAGATTATCACTTACGATTATCACTGGTGAACACAGCTTGCATTAGGCTTTTACATGTATGTATTTACTTCTGCTCTTGTTCAGGGTAAGTCTGAAAAAACTCGTTATAGTTAAAAACTGACTGGGTGAAGGGGTCTGGATAAACTGGAGTGAGTGCATGAGGGGTCTTAAAGACTTAGAAAGAGATTGGGCAAACTGGTGGATTAAGTGGTCAAATTGGTTGTTTCCTTCATGTGTGCATTTTTTAAAATTGGCTTACTGGCGAGTTCAGAGGAAAGATACGAGAAGAATGTTTCCTCATGTAACTGCTTCAAATTAGTAACATACATATGTTTGTTAAGAGTATTTAAAATCATATGCACGCGCATGCTTGGATGATTTAAAATTCCAGTGTATGTGCACTCGTGCACTCATGCGCACATAAGTGGATGCACGTGTGTTTGTTTTAAAGTTACCATCTATGATGTTGATTTTAAAATCATTACTTGCGCAAAAATGCTCACATATGTGTTTATGTGGGCTGCACGTGAGCAACATGGATTTTAAAAAGCCATAATTTATATGCATATGTACCTTTGCATGTGCAAAAAATAAGGGGGTGGAAAGGGGCAGGGCATGTGATGGGCATGGCATTCCAGGATGGGGCCAACATTTATGCACACAACTTCAGATTTGAAAACTAGAGGCCGCAGCACACAGCGGCTTGTTAGCCACTTAACTTTACTGCTGCTGCTGCTGCTGAGGAACAAGTCTCTAGAGCTCGCATTTTAGGGCTTACAGGAGAAGGTGAGGGGTCTGGGTCAATTGAGGGCCAGAGGTGTACTTAGAGTATTTGGCACCTGGGGCAGATACTTCTTTGCACCCTCCCCCCCTCCAACATATAACTTTAAAATTTCCTAAATATCGATAAAATATTTCAAAACAGCAGACATATCAAATAACACCCAATAATTAAAACTAAGAAGGATTTAAACAATCTCCTGCTCTCCATATCTGTCATCCTAAAAGTGTTGTAGACTGGGGGCACACATGCATATACACACACACACACACACACACACACACACACACAATATGCTCCCTCTCATACACACACATACATGCTTGGTGAGACACACACACACACACTTTCTCTGTACTTCTCTCACAAACACACTCCCTGTGTGTGTCTCTCTCACACACAAACAACACACTTCTTCTGTGTCTCTCTCACAGGCTAACACACACACACACACACACACACACACACACACACACACACACACATGCTTTCTCTCTCTCACATGCAGACAAAAATTGAACTGCCACACTGTATGCAGTGGAACAATGGAAAAGCTGAAAATCACAATTCCTCAAAACAATACAATCAAGAAATATAAATCAATCAGAAAATTAAAACCAAACTAAAAAATATGCATTTCAAACCAGCTGATGAATAGAATAATATTCAATAATTAGAAGCTCCTGTGCAATTTTTTTTAAATTTCCTAAACATCAATAATATATTTCAAAACAGCAGACATCAAATAATGAATAAGGATTTTATACCCCCCCCCCCACTCTCCATACCTGTCACCTTGAGATTGTCATGAAATGGGGGTACACACACACATACAGACACAAACAAAACTTGCTCCCTCTGTCTCTCACACAGATACACGCTTGATGAGAGACACTGCTGAGAGCCACTGCAGCTTAGGGATGTGCAGACCAAAAGTTTAAGTTCATAAGTCCATAAGTCGAAAGGGGGTCCCATTTGCGGTCAATATGGACATATGGAGAATTCCATAAGTTGAGTCTATGTCCATATGTGCAAATAAAAATTTAAACCCCTCACCCGCCTTAATCCCGCCCCCTCCCAAGACTTACCAAAACTCCCTGGTGGTCCAGCGGGGTCAGGACGCCATTCCTGAACTCCTTTGCAAGGAGCACGTGACGTCGGCGTCACGTCGGAGTGACGCGGCGTCCCGTGATTCCCCTCGGGTTCGCTCCCGGACCCCTCGTTGGGCCCAAAAGGCACTTTTGGCCAGCTTGGGGGGATCAGGAGGCCCCTCCAAGCTGGCCAAAAGTTCCTTTTGGGCCCAACGAGGGGTCCGAGAGCGAACCCGAGGGGAATCACGTGACGTCGGCGTGACGCGGCGTCACGTGATTCCCCTCGGGTTCGCTCCGGGACCCCTGACCCCCCCAAGCTGGCCAAAAGTGCCTTTTGGGCCCAACGAGGGTTCCGGGAGCGAACCCGAGGGGAATCACGTGACGTCGGCGTGACGTCGGAGTGACGCGGTGTCACGTGATTCCCCTCGGGTTCGCTCCCAGACCCCTCGTTGGGCCCAAAAGGAACTTTTGGCCAGCTTGGAGGGGCCTCCTGACCCCCCCAAGCTGGCCAAAAGTGCCTTTTGGGCCCAACGAGGGGTCCGGGAGCGAACCCGAGGGGAATCACGTGACGTCACGTGATTCTCCACGCGTCCGCTCCCGGACCCTCACGGAACTTTTGGCCAGCTTGGGGAGTTTTGGTAAGTCTTGGGGGGGGGGGGATTAAGGAGGGTGAGGGGTTTAAATTTTTATTTAGATCAACAATCACGATTTCCAACGTATTCAACATAGCTATGTTGAATAAGTTGGAAATCCGATCGTTTACGCCTCATCATTTTTTTAAGTTAAAAAAAAAAATAAGTTGCGTTTTCCATTTAAGTTCAAAACGAATGCACACCCCTACTGCAGCTCCTTGCTTTTGCTGGCGGGTTTTCCCCCACCACATCACTGTTCCATGCTGCCGCAGGACCTTCCTGCTGGTGGCAATAGCACCCTTCCCCCTTGCCACCCTGGGCAGACTGCCCCCCCTCACCCCACCTTAGTATGCCTCTGTTGAGGGCATGCAAATCGAAGAACCAACGGGTCTGGAAGACATCAATATTGACTGGCAAACTGTTGGACTAGTTGGAAAAACTTGGAATGTCCCTCACATGAGCATGTTTTAAAATCAACTTACATATGTGTGTTAAAGAAAGCAAAGTCCTATGGAATATATGCGAAGTAGGTTTGCCTGAGTAACTGCTTAAAATTAGGAACATACTTATGTGTGGTAGGCATATTTTAAATCATACGTGCAAAAGTGCACATATGATTTAATGTTCCAGCATATCTCTGTGCACCGATATGCATGTGATGGATGCATGTGCACTCGTTTTAAAATTGGCCTGAAAGTATGCATGTATGTCAACAGCAAGTATACACTTACCTATTTATTTTTAGGTATTCCTGGGGACAGAAGTTAGTTCAGGGGAAGAAACTACATATGTAGTTCTGGATATTCAAAACTATATGCATATTTTATCCTAAAAAAATGCTACCAAATGTGTATAAGCTAATTTTAAATTCACAACCCTTCATAATTCTTTTGAAATTATCCTCTATAAGCATTGTATTTAATTACTAGTGTATAAGGATGTGCAGAAGGAAAAAAATTGTTTCTATTCATCTTTTGTTTCGCCGGAACCCAAATTTGTTGCATTACTTTCATAGGAGGAAAAACCAATTCGATAATTAGTTTTATTTGTTTTTCATTTCCCCATTACAGTCAAGGGGGAAGTATTTGTAGCCTATTTTAGGCTGCAGAATTGGGGTTTTCTTATCAATTCTGATGAAACTTCTGGGGAGCAATCATCAAAACAAGAAAAGAGCTCCAAGGTACTTAGACTGTGGCAAAGTGGCACCAAAGTGGCATGAATAGCCTAAGGTACTGTAAAGAGCAAAGGGGTAACAGGAGTGGCAAGAGTGTTTTAACAGAGGTGCAAAGCAGCAGTGAGAGTGTAAATAACACACCACAGCTTCAAAAGAGAGCACCGATAACAGTTGCATGAACCCTTGAAGGCAGCATGACAGTCAAAGTGGCAAGACAAGTGGCATCAACATCCTACAGCACAATGAAGGGGGAACAAAGCAAGCAGAAAGAGTGTCAGAAAAAACCACAAGGCACCGATAAAGGGACAAAGCAGCAGAAAGACTAGCAACAACACACTGAGGAACCATGATAATGGCAAGAACACCACAAGGAGTAGAGTGAGTTACCTGGTGTATGGCAGCAAGGCAGAGTGGCAGAAAGTTGATAGGGGCAAGACAGGCTGGCAGAGCGGAGGTAGTCTGGTTCTTGTGGTTTTTATAGGGGCAAGACTGGCTGGCAGAGCTGAGGTAGTCAGGTCCCAGTGATTTTGATAGGGGCAAGACAGCCTGCCCCGGGGAGAGTTCCCTTTCCTTTTTGCAGGAAAGGGCTCCCTAGAATGGGTTTGCTCCTAGAGTGGGGTATTTCCATTGGCATCTAGTGAGCTCTCGCTGGTCTTTTAAAATCTGGTGGATGTAGCAGATATATAAATGAGAATTTTGAAGGCTGAGGCGGGGGAGGTTTCCATGTGAACAGCGGTTCAACATGGGTCAGCAGGTGTTAAGAGATAGGCTGGCTACACCCGGGGAGAGTTCCCTTTCCTTTGCACAGGAAAGGGCTCCCTGAAATGGGTTGGCCCCAGAGTGGAGCATGAGCCCTCAAAGTGTGGCAAGTTGACGTGGAAGAGGTTTCCATGTGAATAGCGATTCTGGTTCAACATGGGTCAATGGGTGCTAAGAGATAGGCTGGCTACACCCGGGGAGAGTTTCCTTTCCTTTGTGCAGGAAAGGGCTCCCTAGAAAGGGTTGTTGGCCCCTAGAGTGGAACATGAGCCTTCAAAGCATGGTGAGTCGATGTGGAAGAGGTTTCCATGTGAATAGCAGTTTTAATTTAATTTTTTATTTTATTTAAAAGTTTTTATATACTGTGAATTGGTCAGAATTCTGACCGTCTAGACAGTTTACAATTAACATACATAATTAAAATAAAAATACAAATGGCATATACTTCATTTCTGACAATGATTAATAAGAACTGTTAAGGGAGCAGGAATGTTTCTTTAGAATTCAATTAATTTTGTAGGCCAAGTTAAAGAGGTAGGTTTTAAGGGATTTTTAAACTCTTTCTTATTGGCTGTCAATCGAAGATCCTTGGGCATGGAATTCCATAGGATGGGTCCTGCAACAGAGAATGCTTGTTTGCGTGTTAGTGCTAAACCTGCTATTTTTATGGATGGTACCTCCAGAATACATTTGTCCATTGATCTGAGTTGTCTTGTTGGTTTGTATATTTGTAATAATGAATAGAGCCAAACTGAATCAGTATTGTATAGAAAATTGTGGATTATTATTAAAATCTTATGTGATGCAATAGGATATAGGTAGCCAAAGAAGGTGTTGTAATACTGGGGTGATATGGTCTCTACACATTAAATTGAATAATATTTGAGCTATAGCGTTTTGGATAAGTTGAAGTGGATGGATAGATGTTATGGGTAGACCTAGATATAAGGAATTACAATAGTCTAAATTTGTCAATATCACTGCTTGAGTAACTGAGCAGAAATCAGACGGAAATAGCAGGGGTTTTAGTTTCTTTAAAATTTGCAATTTAAAGAAGGACTTTTTGACTATGGCAGAGATGTTATTGATCATGGATAGTTTTGAGTCGATAAGTGTACCTAGATTTTTTGCGTACGGTTTTATAGGAATGACTTGTCCTTCAAATGTGAAGGTGTTGGGGGGCTGATGAATTGAGTCTGCTACTGTGGAAAGAAAAATCTATTCTGTTTTTGAAGTGTTCAATTTCAGTCTGTTATGTGATAGCCATGTTTTTATTGAAGATAGGTAAAGTTGGAGAAGGGAAAAAGTTTTTTTCCACGTTTCTGAAAAAGGAATGATAAATTGTATGTCGTCCGCATAAATTTTAAAGCATAAATCTAGACCTGATAGAAGATAACATAGAGGTAATAGATAAATATTAAAAAGTAGTGCAGAAAGTGAAGAACCCTGTGGAAATCCAGACTTTGTTTTATACCATTCAGATTTAGAATTTCAAATATTGTTACACTATGGTCGTTCTGTTATAAAAGATGCAAACCATTGTAAAACTATTCCCTTAATACCAATTTGTTTAAGATCCAGAAGCAAAATGTCATGGTTTAGGATATCAAAGGCCGCTGAAATGTCAAGTAAAACCATCATGTAGTCAGTGTTTGAGTCAAAGCCTCTGATTATTGTATCAAAAGATGAAAGAAGTAGTGACTCTGTACTATGGCCTTCCCTGAAGCCATGCTGATTAGGGTGTAACAGCTGGCTACACCCGGGGAGAGTTCCCTTTCCTTTGAGCAGGAAAGGGCTCCCTAGAATGGGTTGGCCCCTAGAGTGGGGTGTTTCCGTTGGCATCCAGTGAATACCCAGGGGCTATTCACTGTTTATGCACTTCGGCTGATGACAAAGGAACTTGAAGAGCTCTCAGAAATAAGCAAACTGCTACTCAAGTCCAAATCTACAATATCAACCTATGTTGACTTTGTACCCTGCACAGTGCCTCTGTAAACTATAGGAACACAGAGATGATCTTGAGTGCAACTACCACCAGTTTTATAGTACTAGAAACATTAATGTTGGCACCTAAGAAAGATTTAGGGAGAATGGCCCATATTATGAAGGTCATGAAAACTATTGAGCAAATGAAATATGCAAGCTCCAAACATCTTAAGTCAGCTTTTTATGTTCTTACATTCCAAATGTTGCAAAACAGGAAAAACAATATTCTGTAAAGAAGTGATGCAGAAATACATGAAACTGAAATTAGAAATACTAGAACTAAACTCAGACAGGTACAGCGTTTGAGGTCAGGCACTTGTAGTGCTGTAAGGGCTGGACAGTGGACCCTGCAGACAGGCACAGTGTTTGAGGTCAGGACCTTGTAGTGATGTAAGGGCTGGACAGTGGACACTGCAGACAGGCACAGCATTTGAGATCAAGCCCTTGTAGTGATGTAAGGACTGGACAGGGGACACTGCAGACAGGCACAGAGTTTGAGGTCAGGCCCTTGTAATGTCATATGGGCTGGACAGTGGACACTGCAGACAGGCACAGTGTTTGAGGTCAGGCCCTTGAGTATCATAAGAGCTGGACAGTGGACACTGCAGACAGGTACAGCTTTTGAGGTCACGCCCTTGTAGTGATGTAAGGGCTGGACAGTGGACACTGCAGACAGGCACAGTGTTTGAGGTCAGGCCCTTGCAGTGACATAAGGGCTGGACAGTGGACACTGCAGACAGGCACAGCATTTGAGGTCAGGCCCTTGTAGTGTCATAAGTGCTGGACAGTGGACAGACAGGCACAGCGTTTGAGGTCAGGCCCTTGTAGTGACATAAGGGCTGGATAGTGGACACTGAAGACAGGCACAGTATTTGAGGTCAGGCCCTTGTAGTGACATAAGGGCTAGACAGTGGACAGACAGGCACAGCGGTTGAGGTCAGGTACATGTGCTGATATTATCTGGAGCATATGAGGCAGTTGGAGCTGCTGCAAGGCTTTAAATTGCTTTTATTCATCTTGCCATTCACAGGGAAAATTTGGAAACCCAAGCAAAGACTTGTTTATTTTCAAAAACACTAGCATTTCCATCAACTCTGGTGCCAGCCTTGAGGGCTCTTGATATCCCCTGTCATTTAAAATACATATTCACTGGGCACACTGGTTGGTGGACATGACAGATATCGCTGAGCTATTTTGGCTAGGTGTGGCCAGACAGTGGACTTGTGTGCCCAATATGCCAGCAGATCTGTCTGCATGTCCTCTATGGGCTCTGTGAGATACCGTGTCACTGATATTTGTGCTGGTGCCTCCTTTGCTTGGGTGAGCTGAGAGTCCTTCTTGCCAGCTGCTTTCTCTGCAGCCCGTTCCAGAACATATGCTTGTTTATGGGCAACATGGCTTTGGCATACTGAAGTGGAAGAGGAAGTACTAGCTGTCGCTGACAGAGTGCTACTTCTGCTTGGGCTAGTACTATTCTCTGAAGTGCCCGCTGTTTCCTCTTTTGCTTCATGCCTAATCTGTCTCTGCCTATGGCGCTCCTGTTCATGGACTTTTACTAACAGCAGATCCTTCACAAATATAAGACAATCGGACTATAGGGCAAGTTTCCCTTTCACACGTGGATCACAGACAGGGGTGAACATATATGTGTGGTCTTTTGTTAAAGGTCTTAATCTCTCTTGCACCTGCTTCTGCAAAAATTCCAGACAATGCAGCAACTCTGCTGTAATTCCCTCTTCCTGTTTAAAGCCCTCCAAATTTTCCTCCAGAAAATTAACTATAGGGATGATGTCAGCCAATATGGCACTTCTGGAACTCAGCTCCTCCGTGGCATCCTTGCAGGGCTGCAGGATTTTTACCAGCTGACTCATGACTAACCAATCATGATGCCCTAGGGGACTATGCACATCTATCCCCATTTCCAGAGAAACGTCATGAAGGGGTGACTGCTGCTCCACTAACCTCTGCAGCATCATATAGGTGGAATTCCACCGGGTGCCATTGTCTTGAATGAGACACTTGTGAGGTATCTCCAAATCAGTCTGCTTTTGTTGGAGAACCTGCCCCACCTTCATACTTCTGTGGAAGTGCACTGCTATGTTCCTGCACTTGTGTATTAATATATGCAGGTATTCATTCTCATGGAGATTGTACTCCAACCCCAGAGCTGACTTCACTACCAGGTACAGAGTATGTACAAAACATCGGATGTTCTGAAAGCGCCCGTCGCGTATTGCCTTTACCATGTTTGCACCATTATCTGTGACAAATAACCCTGCCTGAAGATTCCTGTCTTGCTGGTGCAGCTGCCAGCCCACCAACATCTGTCTGATGCATGATGGAATATTGGCTGAGGTATGGGCCTCATCTGTTAGGTAGGTGTGCAGTAAAGCCCACCTCCACCCTCATATTTGTTCACTAATAGATCTGCTGCCTGCCCCTGCCTCAGCCAGGTCCCACCAGTGTGCTGTCAGGGAGAGGTAAGGGTGTGCAGCATTCATGGTGGTCCAGATATCGCAGGTGAAATGCAAACTCTCCTGTGCCTTAGCTAGCAGAGCTTGGAGCGAATGCGACACTAGTTATACAAGCTTGGGATGACCTTTCTGCTAAATGTGGTTCTGGAGGGACTTTGGAATTTGGAATTAAGACTTTCAGCAAATGCTTGAAACCCACATTCTCCACTATCTGCAAGGGCTGGTCATCAAGGGCAATCATTTCCCCGATGCTCCTGATTACATTTGAGGCTGCCTGCCTCCTTCCCCAGGATAGCATTACCGAACACCACCCCATTTCCTCCATGTTGGGTTTTCGCTTCTGACACATGGCAGGGGGCTGCTGGCCTACCACCTGACTACTAGTAGGGGCTGAGGGCATGGGATGTCTCTGCTCCTTTTCAACCATTGTACGCTGCCTGGAAAAAGGGGTCCCCTGACTGGTACTGCCACCATCCCAGATGGCAGTACTGTTGGGTATTGCTTCTGCATATGATGCATCATGCCAAAATTAGTTAGATGTCCCATTTGCTTCCCTCTGCTAATAGCCCTGGCACAGTAATTACACTGAGCAAAATGTGGGTCCTGCATCACTTTAAAGTGGCTCCAGATCACAGATTTCATTTGTGATCCCTTCTCTATAGCCTTCAGGGTGGATGCTGGCACTGGAATTGAAGTAGTGGGTGCACCCTGAGAATAATTATTTCTTTATTGGTGAATGAACACTTCTGTCCCAATATATGTGAATCTGGAAAACTGTCCACAGATGCAAGGTGCACTTGTAACTACAAAAGAGGACTACTGGGGATTTGGCTTAAAAGAGCACTGCTGTCCCAATATATGTGAGTCTGGAAAACTACCCACAGATGCAGAGTGCAGTGCCTTGATGTACACTACAACTGAGACCACTGTTTTTGCACACACCAAACTTGTAACTACAAAAGAGGCCTACTGGGGATTTGGCTTAAAAGAGCAGTGCTGTCCCAATATATGTGAGTCTGGAAAACTGCCCTCAGATGCACACTCCAGTGCCTTGATGTACACTGCAACTGGGACTGCTGTATGTGCACTAGCGGTGTGCATTCGTTTTCACCGTATTGGCGATCCGCAATGTATATTGCACTATTCGTAGTATTCGTGGGGAAGCGAAACGTATCGCGATTCCCCACGAATACACGAATCTTCGCCGAATTATACGGCCACCTAAATAAAAATTTAAACAAACCCCCCACCCTTCTGAACCCCCCCAAGACTTACCAAAACTCCCTGGTGGTCCAGCAGGCGGTCCAGGAGCCATCCCCTGCACTCACACCCTCAGTGCCGGTTTCATCATGGCGCCAATAGCTTTTGTCACAGGGGCTACCGGTGCCATTGGTCAACCCCTGTCACATGGCCAAAAGTCCAGCGGGAGTCCGGGAACGACCTCCTGCATGCCGGCCATCCGATGCCAGTACTCAAAATGGCGCCGATCGCCTTTGCCCTCACTAGGTCACAGGGGCCCCTGTGACATAGTGAGGGCAAAGGCGATCGGCGCCATCTTGAATACTGGCAGCAGATCGCCTTTGCCCTCATTATGTCACAGGATCGACCGTCGGTACCTGTGACATAGTGAGGACAAAGGCGATCGGCGCCATTTTGAGTACTGGCATCGGACTGCCGGCATGCGGGAGGTCGCTCCGGGACCCCTGTTGGACTTTTGGCAAGTCTTGTGAGGGTCAGCAGGCCCCCCCAGCTGGCCAAAAGTCCCTGGGGGTCCAACGGGGGTCCCGGAGCGACCTCCTACACTCCGGCCTTCCGATGACAGTACTCAAAATGGCGCAGATACCCTTTGCCCATACTATGTCACAGGGACTACCGGTGCCATTGGTCAGCCTCTGTCACATGGTAGGAGCACAAGATGGCGCCGATGTCCATGTGACAGGGGCTGACCAATGGCACCGGTAGCCCCTGTGACAAAGGTTATTGGCGCCATGATGATACCGGCACTGAGGGTGGGAGATTGCAGGGGATGGTTCCCGGACTCCCCGCTGGAACACCAGGGAGTTTTGGTAAGTCTTGGGGGGGTCAGGAGGGTGGGGGGTTGTAATGAATTTTAATTTTAGCTGGGACATGAATAGAAATCGCCGTATTAACGCATCAGGGCGCCATACGGCCGAATGCAACATATCTGCTGCCCGACGAATCTGAATCATGAATGCAACGTATTGCGTCCCTCTCCACATCCCTAATGTGCACACACCAAACTTGTAACTACAAAAGAGGCCTACTGGGGATTTGGCTTAAAAGAGCACTGCTGTCCCAATATATGTGAGCCTGGAAAACTGCTCACAGATGCACGGTGCATTGCCTTTTATGTACACTGCAACTGAGACCGCTGTATGTGCACACACCAAACTTTTAACTACAAAAGAGGCCTACTGGGGATTTGGCTTAAAAGAGCACTGCTGTCCCAATATATGTGAGTCTGGAAAACTGCCCACAGATGCACAGTGCAGTGCCTTGATGTACACTGCAACTGAGTCCGCTGTATGTGCACACACCAAATGTATAACTACAAAAGAGGACTACTGGGGATTTGGCTTAAAAGAGCACTGCTGTCCCAATATTTGTGATTCTGGAAAAGTGCCCAGAGAAGCAGTGCAGTGCCTTGATGTACACTACAACTTTGACTGCTCTGTGTCTACAAAAAAATTAAACAGCAGAGAAAAGACTTGACTGGAAGCCTGTGCAAGCACAATTTCTAGTTATGCTGCTTCTTGTTTGAAAATACCAACTCATACTATCTCCCACCCATACCACCCAAACCCTACCTGCAACTTACCCCAGGGGGGTAAGATAAGCAGTAAAATGTCACTGCTGACAGCTTATCTCAGTGGGAGAGACAGAGAGACCATCTGAGTTCAATAAAAAAAAGTGCGGTCAAAAAAAGCCTAGCTGGCACTGCAGCAAAAATGAACAAATATCTTTTTCAATGGAAAATTCTATCAATGTAGCTAGCAATTGAATACAGATTTGAGACACTCAGACCAGCTCTGAGTAAAGCCCAGACAACCCCCACAATGAAAGAGCATTGCATGCCATGTGCTTAAGGTATAAATAGTACAGCATCATCAGGAACAGCATCACAGAGCACTGAGTGAGAGCGGCGATTGGCTGCATTAGAAAAATGCTTAGCTCTGATAGGTTGCATTCTCGTCTCCTTGCCAACCTGTCTGACCCACTCTGACAGGGCTGTGAGGTCACTTATGACTCACAGGAAAGGGCTGGATTTTGCTATGGATACTTCCACATGGCCTCCTATTTCAAATGGTCGCTAAGAAATCACTGTGAACCAAAAGAATGAAACTAATATGATATGTTTTATTCGTGGGGGATCGCCATGCATTTCGCAAACCCACAAATTAAACAAACAGGGACTTGTGTGTTGCGGATTGCACATTCGTTGAAAACGAATGCACATCCCTCCTAGTGTACTCATTCTATTTTTAATATATTTATGACTATTTAGGCATGGTAATTTTCCAAGTAATGTAGCCAAATAAATTGTGATTTACCCAGCTAACGGGCCGATACAGTAAAGTTTGCACCGGCCACTCGCTGGTGCACGCAATTCTGTATGCTAATTAGGCCCGGCGGTAGAAACGGGCAAAAGGAGGTGCTAGGGACACTAGCGTGTCTCTAGCGTCTCCTTTTTGACAGGAGCGGCGGCTGTCAGCAGGTTTGACAGCCGACGCTCAATTTTGCCGGCGTCGGTTCTCGAGGCCGCTGACAGCCACGGGCTCGGAAACTGGACGCCAACAAAATTGAGCATCCGGTTTTCGGCCCGACAGCCGCGGGCTGAATTCAAATTTTTTTTTTTTTTACTTTTTTCACTCTTCGGGACCTCCGACTTAATATCGCTATGATATTAAGTCGGAGGGTGCACAGAAAAGCAGTTTTTACTGCTCTTCTGTGCACTTTCCCGGTGCCGGAAGAAATTAGCGCCGACCTTTGGGTCGGCGCTAATTTCTGAAAGTAAAATGTGTGGCTTGGCTGCATATTTTATTTTCTGAATTGCGCATGCATACCTAATAGGGCCATCAACATGCATTTGCATGTTGAGGGCACTATTAGGTGCCACGGGTTGGACGCGCGTTTTCCTCCCCTTACTGAATAAGGGGTAAGGGAAAACACGCGTCCAATAGCAGGCTAGCAGTTGGAGTGCACTGTACTGTATCAGCCTGTAAATTGGCTGTTTGAAAGCTGCCCACCTACAATCGAACTAAACATATGTGTGATCTTTCACAGCATATTTGGTTGTAGCTAGGCTGTGAGGAGGCAACTCTAGAGACATGTTTAGGTTGGGGGAGGAACTATTGCATGCAGGGTTAATTTACATATCCGCACATGATGTGTTCCACACATATTGTGTGATTGCAAAGTCCCTCTAATACTTTGTACCTGTGGACAGTATTCAAATAAAAGTGTGTGCATTCTTTCCCTTTGAGGTACCTGCAGTTTTTGCTTCTAGGTGGAGAGTTTGAAAATTGCCCCCTAAGTTTATTTTCTTCCCATTTCCATTTTTCACCATCCTTTCCAAAAGTGCTCAAGAAAATTTACATAAGCCAAATTAAGATAATGCAATCAAAAGAAATCTGGAGAATAAGTTGTAAATGCAATTATGGCATGGAAATAACAATGTAATATATACACACTTGCATAGGAGGACCATGGTGCCTATTTACTAAAGGTTACTAACAACTTGCATTCTAAGTTGGTTTAGTATGATATTATTATTTTCATTTTGGTCCTGATTTTAAAATGTATTTTACCCATGTAAGTGGGCCTTTGAAAATTGCTAAAATATATGCCATTGAATTGTCCATAGGATTTACCTGTATAAGTGCACTTTACATGGGTAAAAGGCTTTTGAAAATTTCTACGATAGTAATTGCATTTACATATGTAAATATTTTTTAAAATGACCCCTAAAAACTTAGCATGCATGATAAAATACCTGCTAATACTTTAGCATATGAACTTTAAATTATATTGTCCAGACACATAATTTTAAACAAAAGGGTATGCAAATAAATGTATAATGAACACACTCAATATGTTACCTCATCAACTCCAACATATTCTTTCCTTGGGGTTCTTTCACGAAGAAAGGGGCAGGAGAGAACCTCATTCACATAAGCTCCACCATAGTCCTTTTCAAAATGGTGCCAAGCAAACAAAATGGCACTGGTCTCATGGCTGACTGATGCCATTTTCTTGTATGGCCTAATGTTTTTGTACCAAAAATGTTAGTGACTATGGGGAAAACAATTATGGTGTGAAAATGTTAGGAGCCTAGCATTAATTTTCAAGACTAAGCACCTAACAGTTTTCCCCTACTTGATAATACAAGGCAAACTATCTCAGGGTTAATATTCCAAGCCATTTATACAGAAAACTCACATATTATCCTTTTGTGCTGACCTCGGTGTTCAATGTCTAGCTTGAACTGCTAAACAGTCAGTAAACATTTTCTTCAGAAGTAGATATCAGATAAACTCAGTTCTTGTTTACCAAAAACATGTATTTGAATGAAAACAATTCAACATTCACAGTAGATGAGAAGATCCTAAGAGTAACCAAACAGGTTGATGAGACTGATACAACTGTAATATTTTCTATGAAAACTGGTAGTATCTGTGGGTTAATTCTACATAAGAGGTAAAAAGATGTTGCTTCTCAGCAGCCGGCCAGTGCACAATGGCACTGTCCCGGACCACCTACCTCCCCATCCCTCCCCGCCCAAAACATGCCCTCCAGCCCACCCCTTCTGGCACTTGAGCACGTTCCGACCTTTACGCGCATGGCCGGGCCTCTTGGAAGATTTGCCCGGTGTGCATAAGGCCCTGCCAAGTGTGTAAAGGCCAGATTTACACTTACGGGGCATTTAAAATCTGCCCTTAAGTTTGTGTATTTGTTGCTCCATTCATTTCATTAGTTGTGGCAGTGCACAGTACCTCGCAGATTTATAGTATGTGCATAAAATATATAGCATATGCATATGTTTATTAATGACTTACGTGCGTACCATCTGTTTTACACATGTACTATAAATCCCCAAGGTACATGTGTACCGCTGCAATGAATGAAACAACCTCCTGCAGTCGATCTCCTGCCGGCGCCATTTTCCGTACAGAAGGAGATCGACTGCAGGAGGTCGTTCAGCGAGGGTTCGCTGAACGACCTCCTGCAGTCAATCTCCTGCCGGCGCCATTTTCCGTACGGAAACGATTCGCGGCAGGAGATCGCTCCAGGGCCCCCGCTGGACCCCCAGGAACTTTTGGCCAGCTTGGGGGGCCTCCTGACCCCCACAAGACTTGCCAAAAGTCCAGCGGGGGTCCGGAACGACCTCCTGCGTCGAATCGTATTGGTCTATGGCCGCCACCATTTTGCGGTGGCCATTTTGCAAAATGGCGCCGGCTGAAGACACCACGATTTAGTGTGCCGGATTTCCTGCTCTCCCCCTTCCCCCAATTTAGCTATGGACCCGGGGGTAATTTAAGCTACGGACTGCCGCTATGGACCCCCAGGTAATTTAAGGCATTTGGGGTGGGGGATTTAATTTAAAGGGTCGTGGTGGGTTTTAGGGGGTTTTAGTGTGCCGGGGGTGGGTTTTAGGGTGTTTTAGTGTGCTGCTGGACCCCCAGGTAATTTAAGGCATTTGGGGGGGGGGGGGTTCGGGGGGGGGGGGGATTTAATTTAAAGGGTCGGGGGTGGGTTTTAGGGGGTTTTAGTGTACTGGTTTTCCTGCCCTCCCCCTTCCCCCGATTTACGATTTTTTGACGATAAATCGGGGGAATTGGTATTGTATCGTGGCCCTAACGATTTTTGACGATTTAAAATATATCGGACGATATTTTAAATCGTCAAAAAATGATTCACATCCCTACAAAACAGTAGTATTCCTTCCATAAGTGCAAAAAGGTAAATATAGTCATTTTATAGCTGAAAAATCTACGGGGTCACTTTCCGGATAGCAAAGTCAGATAAACTTTTCAGGCTAACTTTGGAGGTATATTTAATAGTGCAGCCACACTATTGAATATAGCCAGCTATCTTAAAGTTAGCCTGATAACTTTATCTGGCTAACTTTAGGAAAGATCTTTGGCATGATCAGACTTAGCAAAAATTAGACTGAGATCTGGTTAACTCTGAATATTAAAGTTAGCTAGAAAACATATCCAGTCAATATAACTACTCCCCAAAATGCCTCTAAGTTATCCAGCTAATTTTTACTTGCATAATAAGATGTTCAGCTACAATTTAGCCAAATAAGCACCCAAATATGTATTTAGCTGGAAAAATAGTGAGTTATCCAGCAAAATGCCTCTGAATATGGACCTTTATGTGATAGCCTGCATAATCTATCTAAAAAAAACATCTGACATTTTCTTTGTTTGGGACCATTAGCATAGCCTGTGTAATGGAAACCAGGCTGGAAGAGGTCATGGATTGTAAGCAAGATGCATCAGAAACCTAGAAACATCAGGCACTCTGGAATTCTAGAGAGCAGAAAAACGGAAGAAGGAAATAAAATGAGCACTGGAAAGTATTATTAAATGGGGGGGGGCACATTATTTTGTTCCCAAATCAATGAAATCAGAGCTCATATAAGATTTGGCCTTATGTTCAGCCATATTTTCCTTAGAATTAATTAGGAAAAGTCATACTGAGTATTTTTGATTGTTTATTAATTTGCATATGTCCCACTGCCTGTCATTGATGGAAGAATGTTATGCAATTTAGAAACAGTTCATTACAATATGAGATTCTTTACAGGTTGTGATACATTTTATTGAACCAGCTTAAGAATCATCCAAACATGGTATTGTGCCTAACCTTTCAAGATCACATGGCTACTTTCTTCAGATGAAAATAATGAGAATAGACACAATAGAGCTTTACAGCTAATTACCAGTAACTTAAGGAGTAAAATGTTACAGTATGATATCTTGTGATATTCACTATAGCAGGGGTATTATTGCAACCATTTTTCAATTAAATTGTGTCACTATTCTGCTTTGCAAAGGAGGCATATTGCAATTAATCATGTTGCTACTTCTTTTCTGTAATTTTGGAAAGAACTTTTTGTGTTCTATGGAGATAAGACGCTAAATTGTACTTTAAATTTGAAGCATTGAGGGTGATAATGCCTCATATTTGCAAGAGCATAATTTATTAGTTTATTTTTTAATTGGAAGATTACTCTTATATGTTCAGTATTGCAAAAAGAAAAACATAAATTGCATTTTGGAAACTACTGAAAGTAAAGAAGAAAAACACATTATTCAACTATTCAAAATGAAAAACATAAATTCTAATAATCCTTCCTGCATTCATTCAAAATTGATCACGTATGCCTACAATAAGGGGCCAAAAGAAAATATGATAAATTACAATTTGCATTTTTACATTATACAATACTGTTCATATTATATTAAACACAGAAATAGTTTAAAGTTCACTCAGAATAAATATGTATAATTTTACATTGTATTATAATGTATTTGTATTTTATTTTATTTCATTAATCCACTTTCTACTACCTTTCAAAGTATCCTGTCCAAAAGATACAGCATTCCTGTTCCAAAATTAATTGTTAGATATTGCCTTCCCTCAATACTTAAAAAAATAAATAAATCAGGATCCATTTTAAATAAAATGTTAATTGTGTGAGCAGTTATTGCTTTACATTTACCATTTGAGCCTATGTCTCCTCATCCTCTTGCCCCCTTTCCTTCTCTGTCCCTTCTCAGAAAGACCACATATAAAAAAACAAATGCATTCATTATGGCAGATGAATAAGGCCAGAGCTGTATTTATATATAACTGTTATTTATACTATACAGTGAGCTCAAACCGACTTCTCTACTTAAACCTGATTTTGAACAGCAAAATTGGAAGAAGCATATTTTAAAAAAGAAAAACAAAACCCTTTCACAATTAACAACTAAACTGAAGTGAGGTGCTTCCCAATACCCTGCCCATTTGCAGAAGGAATCATTTGAGGCATGTAGCAACAGCCATCCCTTGCTATATGCCTCCATCTTACTTCCTCCATCACTTAGGTCCCTTCCTACTGTCAGGGCCAAGATCCACAAAATAGCATTATCTCAAACTAGCCAAGTCACCCCCTTTCTATTGGTGCCTAATCAGCTTTGTATTTAAACTAACATTCTGATCTCTCCTCCCCCATTACAGGCTCATCCTTGTGCCAATATATTAAAAATATCTCAAACCATCCCAGGCATCCCTTATCTAAAGCTACCTAAGCACTATTTAGTCAAATTGCCCCCTTCTTGTGCTATGAAGTGCCACTGTTGCTATGAGGATAACCCCACCCACAACCCCTATTTCCAATTGCTCTTTGTATTGGTACTTTGTACTTCTGGACTTTGAGAGTTGAAAGAGAGTGTCCACTTATACTGATCCATTGCAGTTTACTTGCCATTAGTTGATGTAATACTCCTTTTCAAATTCCTTATCTGTTTCTTTTTCCATTTCTATCTTTCATCCAAACTTTTCTTTGCTTTCCCTCTTATTTAGGACTGTAGCTCTATAATTTAGTCCATGCTCAGGGAGGGTGATTTTCAAAGAAACTTGTGTACATTTTTAGATAATAGATGAAAATTTGATGTGAGCTGTTACAAAATTGCCCCTATAATGCTAGACCTCCTTAACTTGAGCATGCTATGCACTTAAGTTACCAGATACCTGATGGGTGAATCTGGGACATGTGTTCCCCATAGTGCCAGCATAGAACAAGTAGCTCATTTGGAAGTGGTAGTGGTGGTGTTGGTGGTGATGTTATTTGGTGACCTGCCAAAAGGAAAACTCTCAAAATGTCATGGTAAACCACCTCAGGAGCGGTACAGGACTGCGACAAGGGCTGGTCTTCTGCCTAGCCAGTCCCCTCCTCCACAGGTTGAGCCGTTGGGTTCTGGGGACCAGTAGGACTTTGTGGCGGCAGTACATCATGGTGAGTCCAGACAGGCTGGAGGAAGGCTGGGCAGGCCAGAGCAATGCTGGATTGGGCAGGGTATGACAAGACCAAAGAAAGACAGGACTGGTCAAAGCAGACAGGACAGGACCAGACAAGGACCAGAAATGACAATGAAAAACAAGGAAAATAAAAGCCCGAAGGCAGCAAGGCTAAAGGCCTGTAGGCCACTAGGTTATAAGCCCAAAGGCCCTTAGGTATAGAAATGCCAGAAGGTCACAAAGCAGGACCCACGATTAGAGCAGACTCAGAGGCCAATGGCAAGATAAGACCTAGGTAGGTCACAAGGTAAGAAGCAAAATAGCAGAAGACCTGGAGTTTGCAAGCCAAGTTTCAGGACAAGAGTAGGTCCAAAGGCCTCAAGACAAGGTAAAAGACAAGAATGACTAGGTCAGGGAGCATAGGGTGACTCCATGAAAAGGTAAGGTGGTTCTGGCGAGGCTAAGTTACATAAGGCTAAGACTTAGTGTGGCAAGAGCAGCAAGGAAGAGCTTAGCAAGGCTGATGGTGAGGCTTGCTGAAGGTCTCTGCAGGTGAGGAGGAGACATGGCAGGCAGAACCAGGGCACAGAGAGGCTGAATGGCAGGCAAATCCATAACACAAAATATACCTAAAAATATATTTGGTAAGATTTGTTACCTCAAAATATTTCTGAACTAATACAAAAGCCTCAGAGTTGATGGTTTTGCCCATCATTTAAGAGAATAATCCACCAGAAAAATGTAAATCCAGTAAAAACAAAACCAAGTGTTCCCAACATGTAACTTCTATGTGGGAGGCATTTCCAGGTTCCTAAAACTTTGAACTGAGTTTCTGGATATATTTTAACTGATAAATTATTAATATTCTCAATCACAAAATTCAAGTTTACAATTCTTCACGTCTCTGACATGATTTTCTGATGCAGCATCTCTTTTTTTCTCTTTCTCTGGTCTTGTTTCTAGTGCTTTTTTTTTTGTTGTTGTTTCTTATTTCTCTCTCTTTCATTCTCTGGTGTTCTTCCATTTGCTTTCTGTTTTACTGCTGACTTCTTTGTCTCTCTTCATAAGTGAAGATATTTTAATAATACATACAACACAGCCCTTCTCATATATATTCAACTATATGCTGATGTAAAAGAAACCATCATACAGATACTCAGATAGGCACATTTCTTGCCTGGAAGAGCTATCAGGTGTATTTTTTTTTACCTCAAATGCTTTCTGCAAACTTTTGCTGTGCTTTTATATAATTAATTATCACTCTTGATTGGATGTTTATATGCATTTTGCTTGCAAATAAAATATAAATATTTCTTCAGTGTTAGGAAGGAGGACAACCTGAAAGTACATGTTTTGTCTGTTTGCTTCAAGTGCTTGTGGGAGTGTTTTGTCATGCATGCCTGTATGTCTTGGTTTTAATCTCCTGGGTAAAGAATGTTTAGTCCTGCATTACAGCATACATGACTGAGCTCTCACAGTATGGTTACTGATTAATTTTAATTATCTATTCAAATGTTTGGCTTTTTCCTTTGTATAGTTCTGACAACAGGTCTGGTTGTCCTAAGTCAAATTCTGTATTCTTCCAGGCTGTCCTCAAATCTTGATCTAATTCTATCCCTTCTCTGCAGGGGATAACAGCAGCTTGGGAAGCCTCTGTTATCTGTTTTTTTCTACTCCCTGTGGGGGTTTCCTGACAAAACTGGCACCTGCAGTATGCGCTCATGCCAGCCATGCCATCCACACCAGTAAAATGCTAGCCATGCTTGTGAAAATTGAAAAAAAAAAGATTTTGTTGAAGTGGAGCTGTGTTCCAGTTTGTATGATGTGTATATCTGTCCCTGTGTATGCTTGTGCAGTGAATCAACTGGATTTGTAACTCACTGTGTCTATGCTTGCAGAGATTGTGATTGTCACTGCATGTGGATATTTGAGAAACTAGATTTGTGCTTCTGGCATTGCTTTTTGGTATGTAGAGGGTGTGTTGATTTATGTGAGCAGCATGTTATGCTAAGTGTATGTTTTTGCCTCTGTGTGTGTGTGTGAGAGAGAGAGAGAAGAGAGAGAGAGAGTAAGTGTTTAAAAAGGAGAAAAATTCAAAGGATGGTGAAAAAGAATTAGGAGTGAATACTAATACCTTGAATTATGTGATTCAGTTAAAGAATGGGGGCAACTTTAAAATACAGAAAATTTGGGGCATGGATTATTAAAAAACTAGGATTCACAGCCTGGATAGCTAAAGGGATCTAGAATCCAAATAAGATTAGCAAAGTCAGGCAGAAAACCGTTGTAGTATCTACTTGTATGTTACAAATGTTTCTTGATGAAACTTTGAAGAGACATCATAGATAAGATCTCTGCAGCAGGAGTTAAAGAAACTTTGAAGAAAGACCCTATACGTGCTGAACCTGTTCCAACCCACCTTCTATACCAAGTGCTCTGAAGCTGTCTTTCTTCCCTCCTTCTTCTTCAGTTTTAGAGCCACATCGCTTCCTGTTAGATTCTTCGGTTACATTGCATAAGAATAAGGTGACACTAGTCTCACTGAAGCTAAAGACATAGCCTAATCCACAGTGCCTGTGTAAACTCTTATATTTATAGCAAGGAAGTTTGTTTCAGCTACAGAAATCCATTTTATTTGTGAAAGATTGCCAAAAGTAGGTATTCAAGGTGGTAAAAAGCTTGCTGATGTATTCTGTAGAGAAGGGTATGTGAAAGATCTTACATTTGATGTTGTACAACTTTTCAGATCTCATTTAACCTATGATTTCAGTACTGAGCAACTATGAGTAATCTTGCAGAAAAAAATGTGACATGTACAAACTATTCTCTATAGCAGACACCTGAGAGATCCAAACAGTTGTATTAATTTGTATGATGTTGAAATAACTATTGATTTTCAAATGTTAGCAGATTTAAAAGCATGTTACCCTTCAAAATCTAAATGGAATGTAATTAGAGCAACTATATAGAGGAAGTGTGAGTCTATCAGTCATATTTGTGCATGCTTTCTGGAGGTATGGATAGCTAATCCCATTACAGATATCATCTCATAGATTCTCTGATTGCCCATTATGTATGTGGATTCAATCTAAAAATTAAAGCAAGTGTAGAGCAGACATTAATTACTTATACTCCTGTTATTTGTGAGGATTTTGTTAGAATATAAGAACATAAGATATGCAATCAAGCTCAGCATCCTGTTTCTAGCATGGCCAATCCAAGTCACAAATACCTGGCAAGTACCCAAACATTAAATAGTTCTCAAGCTACTATTCCTTATTGATTAACAGTAGTTTATGGATTTTTCCTTTATGAACTTATCCAAATCTTTTTTAAACCCAGTTTCACTAACTGCCATAACCACATTCTCTAGCAATGAACTATGCACTGAGTGAAAACAAATGTTCTTTGATTTGTTTTAAATGAGCTATTTGCTAACTTCATGGAGTGCCCTCTAGTTCTTCTATTATCTGAGAGAGTATATAACCAATTTACATTAACCTATTCAAGTCCTTTCGTGATTTTGTAGACCACAATCATATCCCCCCGCAGTCATCTCTTTCCAAACTGAATGGCCATAACCTCTTTAACCTTTTCTCATAGGAGAGCCATTCCATGCTTCTCATCATTTTGGTCACCCTTCTCTGCACTTTTTCTAGTGCAACTATATCTTTTTTGAGATGTGGTGACTAGAATTGCACACAGTATTCAAAGTTCTGGCTCACCTTGGAGCGATATAGAAGTATTATGACATCCATTGTTTTATTTGCCATTCCCTTCCTAATAATTCCTTATATTCTATTTGCTTTTTTGACTGCCACAGCACATTGAGCCAAGGATTTCAATGTATTATTTATTTATTTATTTATTTATTTATTTATTTAATTAACAGTTTTCTAGACCGACATTAAAATACACATCATATCGGTTTACAGTGTAACAGCAGGTGGAAAGTACATCAAACAGGGATGGGGGAGTGGACAAATATCAAACAAGACATAGAAGGGCTCTAACCGAGTGCTCGAGGAAAAAAAACTGAATGATAGAGGGGGAGGGGTATAAAAGAGGGGGGAGAAAGAGAACTATTTTCAAGGCTTAGGAAGGAGAAGGGGAATGATTATTTACACAGCAGTATGGTGAGTGATGGAGATCCAAGCATTATCCACTATTATGCTTGGATCTCTTGGGTGGTAACTCCTAAGATAGAAACAAACATTCCATAACTACAACAAGGGTTATTTTTTCCTATATGCATCCACTTGCACTTCTCCACATTAAATTTCATCTTCTATTTGAAAACCCAATCTTGCAGTCTCACAAGGTCCTCCTGCAATTTATCACAATCCACTTGAGATTTAACTACTCTGCATAATTTTGTGTCATCCGCAAATTTGATCACCTGTTGAACCCCTTTCCAGATCAAATATAAATATATTAAAAAGCACCAGTCCAAGTACAGATCCCTGAGGCATTCAAATGTTTACCTTCTTCCACTGTGAAAACAGACTATTTAATCCTACTCTCTGTTTCCTGTCTTTTAACCAGTTTAAAATCCACTAAAGAACATCACCTCCTATCCCATGACGTTTTAGTTTTCTTAGAAGCCTCTCATTAGGGACTTTTCAAATACCTTCTGAAAATGCAAATACACCACATCTACCGATTCACCTTGGTCCACATGTTTATTCACCCCTTCAAAAAAAATGTAGGAGATATGTGTGATGCAAGACTTCCCTTGGGTAAATCCATACTGGCTGTGTCCCATTAAATAATGACTATCTAAGGGGGTCATTTTGTAAAGCTTACCGCGTGCGATAGCTTGCTAGGGGCGGAGTTGGGGCAGAGTCGGGCCTGTGAGGGGAGGAGTCGGGGCGGCGTCAAGGCGGACTCCGTGATGTCTTCGCTGGCAGCGATAAGGTAAGCCAAAGCCACGTTAGCATCACAGGTAGCATGCCCAATAGCACCACCTTTCACGGTGGCGCTATTGGGTGCGAAAACTGGCAGTGATAACACCGCAGTGGTGCGATTGCTTCCGGCTTTCACAGGCCTGCCCCCCCTCCTTTGTCCCCTGCCTCCCATTTTCACTGGATTCACCATTCTGCGATAGAATGGTGAATCCAGGCCTAAATGATTTCTGATTTTATTCTTTATAACAGTTTCCACAATTTTTCCCAGCACTGAAGTCAGGCTCACCAGTCTACAGTTTCCTGAATCACCCCTGGAGCCCTTTTTAAATATTGGAGTTACATTGGCCACATCTTCAGGTACAATGGATAATTTTAATGATAGGTTACACATTAGTTATAATAGGTATGAAATTTCATTTTTGAGTTCTTTCAGAAGCCTGGGGTGTATATCATTCACTACAGTTGATTTACTACTCTTCAGTTTGTCAATCTGGTCTACTACATCTTCCAGTTTCACTGTGATTATTAGAATAGGGGTTATGGATGATCAAAGGGGGCCAGGATACTAGGGCACTATTCCCTGGTGACAGTGAAACTGGTCACAGCCAAACCTTTGTCCACAGTTGCTAGCCTAGCAGCAGTCTCCTGCAGGCGGTCAGGGAGGGCAAACCACTTACCTTTGAGCTGTCCCCCAAAAACAGTCCCAAAATTTCAATTGTTACAACTGACTGGAGGATAGGGGTGGAGATTGGCATTTCCCTATTTGGTGCTGTCTTTGTGTTGTCCAGTTCTTTTACTCCTGATGGTTTAATAATGGAAGTTGACCTCAAGGGCTTCTCTCTCTGCATGATGGTAGACTCTGGAGTACTGCAGTCTTTTCTCATGGTAAGTGATCACCATAAGGTAGGAACAATAGGGATGTGAATCGTGTCCTCGATCGACTTAACGATCGATTTCGGCTGGGAGGGGGAGGGAATCGTATTGTTGCCGTTTGGGGGGGTAAAATATCGTGAAAAATCATTAAAAATCGTTAAAAATCAAAAAATCAAAAAATCGAAAAATCGAAAAACCGGCACATTAAAACCCCCTAAAACCCACCCCCGACCCTTTAAATTAAATCCCCCACCCTCCCGAACCCCCCCCCCAAATAACTTAAATAACCTGCGGGTCCAGCGGCGGTCCGGAACGGCAGCGGTCCGGAACGGGCTCCTGCTCCTGAATCTTGTCATCTTCAGCCGGCGCCATTTTCCAAAATGGCGCCGAAAAATGGCGGCGGCCATAGACGAAAAAGATTGGACGGCAGGAGGTCCTTCCGGACCCCCGCTGGACTTTTGGCAAGTCTCGTGGGGGTCAGGAGGCCCCCCACAAGCTGGCCAAAAGTTCCTGGAGGTCCAGCGGGGGTCAGGGAGCGATTTCCCGCCGCGAATCGTTTTCGTACGGAAAATGGCGCCGGCAGGAGATCGACTGCAGGAGGTCGTTCAGCGAGGCGCCGGAACCCTCGCTGAACGACCTCCTGCAGTCGATCTCCTGCCGGCGCCATTTTCCGTACGAAAACGATTTGCGGCGGGAAATCGCTCCCTGACCTCCGCTGGACCTCCAGGAACTTTTGGCCAGCTTGTGGGGGGCCTCCTGACCCCCACGAGACTTGCCAAAAGTCCAGCGGGGGTCCGGAAGGACCTCCTGCCGTCCAATCTTTTTCGTCTATGGCCGCCGCCATTTTTCGGCGCCATTTTGGAAAATGGCGCCGGCTGAAGACGACAAGATTCAGGAGCAGGAGCCCGTTCCGGACCGCTGCCGTTCCGGACCGCCGCTGGACCCGCAGGTTATTTAAGTTATTGGGGGGGGGGGTTCGGGAGGGTGGGGGATTTAATTTAAAGGGTCGGGGGTGGGTTTTAGGGGGTTTTAGTGTGCCGGCTCACGATTCTAACGATTTATAACGATAAATCGTTAGAATCTGTATTGTATTGTGTTCCATAACAGTTTAAGACGATATTAAAATTATCGGACGATAATTTTAATCGTCCTAAAACGATTCACATCCCTAAGGAACAACACTTTCATGTCAGATATAAACAGTAAAGAGTGCATGAAATAAAAGTGTGGGATGCTTTCTTAAACCTCCCTTGACAGTCACAATTGGACCTTTTCAAGTAATCATTCCCTTTTTAGTTGCCTTTCCTTTCATAACTTACTTCTAGGTTTAGATGGCCTCCAGGCCCTAGAGTGTCAAATTGATTATTTCCAAAGGAGCAATATATCTGATTTGTTCACCCCATAAGTAGCCATCCCCAACCAGGAACAGGGTAGCACTTGCCTTGCCCCAGTGCAAGTAGAGATGCCCTGATACATTCTCTGAATGCCCCCTCCTGTTTGTGAGTGAGAGAAAATATAAGTGGGGACCTAACTGGTGGTATATTATGCCTTAGAACCCAAACACACAATCTTATAAAAGCAAATCTAAGCTTACTAAATATGGTAAAGTATGGTGGAAAATGATATAATCAGCAAAGACAAATAATATCATGCAGCATCACAGCAATATTGAATGAATCAGTAAAAAGCAAATAGCTATTGCAATACTAAAAGATAAAGAGCTATACAAAGAAGATAAGAGATAAAAAGACAAGGATCCTCCCATACAAGTCTCTCAATAATGTTAGTCAATGTATCTGTGAAAATCCTGGAGACTAAACAGGCCTGGAGACTCTCCACAGATAGGAGGCTAAGTTATCTTCTTCTGTTGGTCTAAGAGACACAGCAATTGTCTTTTCCTTATATTATTGTTTTCTGGCTTTAATACAGGTGTTATGCAAGTGTTAGGTATTCTGACTTGTACTCATAAATTTGATAGTAGATAGCTGTAGTTCATTAAGCTATGGCTAATTAGATGTCCTGGTATTATCTACTGCTAAGTACTAGCCTTCATCAGTCTTATCTCTTAGAAAAATAGATGTGTTCCTTGCTCTTATCTCAGTGCCTATTACCGAGTAAACTTTGAGAAGAAAGGGGAAAAAAGTATACAGCAGTATCATGTTTAAAAATGTCTTAACAATCCTTATGCTAGCTGTGTACTATATATATATTGATCCAGACTTATCAATTATTTTGATCCACTATTAACCCCACCTTCATCTACAGTTCTCTTCCAGTCTGCTAATTAGCTAACTGCCCATATTTTCCAAGAAACAAAGAAGGAGGATTGATACAGTTGGCCACCCTTGTTTTCATCAGAATGTATCCAACCAAGCAGCACCCATGAATGTAGCAATATCCCCTGTGTCCAGAGGCAAAAGGATTGCACCATTATTCACTCCCTACTTACACAAGGGATTCTAATTCGGACCTGCAGTGACTGTAATACCCCCATTTGGCCTGTTCATATATCCAAAGGAAAGAGACACCTCATCCTGGGTCAGTGCAAGATTAATGAGTGTGTAATTCCTTGTTTTCCTATTGTACCTAATACTGTCATGGTTGAATCCATCATTCTACCCACAATGATGATACTCAGTTATAGATCTCATTGATACTTTTTTTAATGATAAAATTGTACCCCAAATCTTATTTCTTGTTTGTGTTCATATAGAGGGTGTTACAGTATAACTGGACCTGTCTACTTCAGGACTACATGGAAAGACCCTTCCATTTTCAATCAACTTCTATTTCAAGACTTAGCTGATGTGGCCTTACAGGGCATATTAGTACAGTGTATAGATGATCATCGACTATGCTCCCCAGACCAGCAAATGCATTTGCAAGATTTGGCCACAGTGCTTATCATCTTGGCCCAGAAGGGCCACAAGGTGGATCCCAAGACATTTCAACTTGCTGAAGAAATGTGAGATATTTTAGATATCTATTATATCCTGGTGTTCATGTTGTTGCCCCTGATTGAATTGCTGTTATATTATGAATCCCACCCCCAATAAACTTTCAGGCAACTCAGAGTCTTTTTAGGTTTCACTGAGTATTTCAGCCATTGGAACAGTAAGTATACTCCCATGGCTGTGCCGTTGGAAACCTTGCTTCAGAGATCTCTAGTACCATCTGAAACTATTAAGTGGGATGAAAAGGTTCAGAAAGCTTTTGATACTCTGAAAACTACTCAGGCTCAGGAACATACTTTGGGACTACCAGATTACACCAAACCCTTCATCCTGTATGTTTTAAATTGAAACTGTTGTGCTCTCCCTGTTCTCATCCAGTCCCATGGACCTCAATGTCCTGTGGCCTGCTTCCCTTCCATACTAGATTCTGTAGAATGTACCATGCCTTCCTGCCTGCATACAGTGGCTTCTACTGCATTAGCATTAGGGCATCAATTAATATTATTTTATTATATCCCCTGATTGTGTTTACCCCTCAAGCTGTCCATGCCATTGTGTACACAAGACCATCCTCAATTTGTTACCCAGAGCTGTTTTAGTCAGTGGGAGCTAGCCCTGTTGTACGGCTACATAAACTTGGCTTATTGCCCAGCTCTCAACCCTACCACCTTCTTACTGGAATCAGAGGATAGCAACCCTTTTCTGGCCCATGATTGCCTTACTTATCTTTGTATCTTCACTCTCCTCTGGCCAGATCTCCATGATCTTAACTAACCCAGATCTTGAGCTGTTTGTGGATGTCTCTGCATTTGATATGGATGGGGTCAGACATGAAGGGTATGCTGTGGTTAATCCATATAATATTGTCAAATTGGCCCCTTCATCCCCTGGTGGCTCAGCTCAGGATGATGAATTGCAAGCATTAATCAGAGCACTCCAGCATTTGCAAGGTATGTGTGTTAACATTTACACTGATTCCAGGTATATATGGGTAAGTGATCTATGACTTTGGGAGCTTATGGAGGGAAAGAGAATTCCTCACCTCTGCAAGTGCTCTCATTTACCACAGCTCTCACATTTCTGAAGTCCTTGATACAATTTTACTTACTGCTTCTGTTGATATTGTTAAATGTGCTGTTCATTCAAACACACAAGGCACAGTATCAAGTGGAAATGCCTATGCTACTGCTGCTGGAAAACAAGCCTCCATTGTAAGCCTCCTCTCACATTGGCAGCCATTGTCTCTTTTATGGCCCAAGATGTTGACCTGCAGGAAGCTGCCCCCAATGATGAAAAGTGGTACTGAATGAATGATTGTAAATTATATCCAGATAAAGTATAGCACCACTACAATTATTGGACGGTCGCAGCCTAATCTTTGTTTCCTTAATTTGTTCTTATGTATCACACATGTGGCACATGTGAGGAAAAATGGAATGTTTTCATCCTTCCATAAGGTATGGTATAGTCCTGGATTTAGAATGATTTCAGCAAAGATTTTTCGACCTGTTTAATTTGTGCCAAACACAGTTTTGCTTCTGGAACTAATCTTCCTCAACAGTCAGTACCACCATCATGAGGACCATTTGTGAAACTGCAGATTGACTTTCTACATTTGTCAAATGCCCATGTTTACCAATACTGATTAGTTATTTTGGATCATTTCAGTAAATGAGTTGAGGCTTACTCTATATGCACTAATACAGCTGCCATAGTGGCAAAGATTCAACAGGTGTACCTAGTACATTAACAAGTGGGGTGTACCTGCGTGCATTGGGAATGATCAAGGGCCTGAATTTCATAATAAGGTAATTGAACAATTAACTACTGCCATGGGTATGAAACACAGACTCCACTGCCCAGACTCCAGATATGTGGAATAGATGACTCACACTATTAAAACCAGGCTGGCTGAAGTTGCAGATGAAATGTAGTAGTTATT
The DNA here is from genome assembly GCF_901001135.1 of Rhinatrema bivittatum. Taxonomy (NCBI): domain Eukaryota; kingdom Metazoa; phylum Chordata; class Amphibia; order Gymnophiona; family Rhinatrematidae; genus Rhinatrema; species Rhinatrema bivittatum. The sequence goes on from NC_042615.1 coordinate 166,609,584, forward strand.
ACCCTGGCCAAAGATATTGCCAGCAGTCTTACTCAGTATTAGGCGTACAACAGCCTGGACTACAAATCTGAGTCAGTTTGAAGTGATCACTAGGCATCCTATGGCAACATGCTGCTCCAGGGGTACACAATTGAATGTGATTGTCTGGAAGCTAAGATTTAATGCTAAAAAATGCAGAGTATGCATTTTGGGTGAAAAAACCCAAGGGAAAGGTATAGTATAGGGATGTGAATCGTGTCCTCGATCGTCTTAACGATCGATTTCGGCTGGGAGGGGGAGGGAATCGTATTGTTGCCGTTTGGGGGGGTAAAATATCGTGAAAAATCGTGAAAAATCGTGAAAAATCTAAAAATCTAAAAATCGCAAAACCGGCACATTAAAACCCCCTAAAACCCACCCCCGACCCTTTAAATTAAATCCCCCACCCTCCCGAACCCCCCCCAAATGAGTTAAATAACCTGCGGGTCCAGCGGCGGTCCGGAACGGCAGCGGTCCGGAACGGGCTCCTGCTCCTGAATCTTGTTGTCTTCAGCCGGCGCCATTTTCCAAAATGGCGCCGAAAAATGGCGGCGGCCATAGACGAACACGATTGGACGGCAGGAGGTCCTTCCGGACCCCCGCTGGACTTTTGGCAAGTCTCGTGGGGGTCAGGAGGCCCCCCACAAGCTGGCCAAAAGTTCCTGGAGGTCCAGCGGGGGTCAGGGAGCGATTTCCCGCCGCGAATCGTTTTCGTACGGAAAATGGCGCCGGCAGGAGATCGACTGCAGGAGGTCGTTCAGCGAGGGTTCCGGCGCCACGCTGAACGACCTCCTGCAGTCGATCTCCTGCCGGCGCCATTTTCCGTACGAAAACGATTCGCGGCGGGAAATCGCTCCCTGACCCCCGCTGGACCTCCAGGAACTTTTGGCCAGCTTGTGGGGGGCCTCCTGACCCCCACGAGACTTGCCAAAAGTCCAGCGGGGGTCCGGAAGGACCTCCTGCCGTCCAATCGTGTTCGTCTATGGCCGCCGCCATTTTTCGGCGCCATTTTGGAAAATGGCGCCGGCTGAAGACAACAAGATTCAGGAGCAGGAGCCCGTTCCGGACCGCTGCCGTTCCGGACCGCCGCTGGACCCGCAGGTTATTTAACTCATTTGGGGGGGGTTCGGGAGGGGGGGGGATTTAATTTAAAGGGTCGGGGGTGGGTTTTAGGGGGTTTTAGTGTGCCGGCTCACGATTCTAACGATTTATAACGATAAATCGTTAGAATCTCTATTGTATTGTGTTCCATAACGGTTTAAGACAATATTAAAATTATCGGACGATAATTGTAATCGTCCTAAAACGATTCACATCCCTAGTATAGTATAAGAGATGAAATTCTTCTAAGCACAAAGGGAGAGCAGGATCTGGGGGTAATTGTATCTGATGATCTTAAGGTGGCCAAACAGGTGTATAAACCAATAGTAAAAGACAGAAAGTTGCTTGGCTGCATAGGGAGAGGAATGGTCAGCAAAAAGGGAGGTGATATTGCCTCTGTTAAGGTCCCTGGTGAGACCTCACTTGGAATACTGTTTATAATTCTGGAGACCACAGCGCCCAAATGATATAAACAGAATGGAGTCAGTTCACAGGGTGGCTACTAAAATGGTCAGTGATCTTTGTTCTAAAGCATATTGGGATAGACATAAAGATCTAAACATGTTTACCCTAGAGGAAAGGTAAGGTAGGGGAGATATGATAGAGACATTCAAATATCTCAAAGGTTTACATGAACAGGAGGTAAGCCTTTTTTCATGGAAAAGGAGGCTCTAGAATGAGGGCTCATGAGATGAGGATGAAAAGGGGTAGATTCAGGAGTAATCTTAAGAAATATTTCTTTACAGAAAGGGTAAAGGATGCACAGAATAGCTTCTCAGGTGGTGGAGACAAAATCAGTATCGGAATTCAAGAAAGCATGGTATAAATACAGGGGATCACTATGGAAGTGATGAAAATTATAATGCTAAATTAATTGGATAGATGGGCAGACTGGATGGGCCATATGGTCTTTTTCTGCCATGATGTTTCTATGTTTCTGTTTCTTTCCTTGAGAAGGTGGGACTCACCCTAGAAGCCTACTAACAGCAATTTTGGTGGGTAATTGTTCAACCTGGGGAAAACCCAAGGAAGCTATTCCACAGACTAAAGAATTTCACCAGGAAGTGACTGTGCTCAGAAGGGAAGACAGGGATGGAGGTGGCCAAAGCAGTTCTACTGGAACAAACAGTCTAGAAGAGTGATGGCGAACTCCAGTCCTTGAGTGTCACAAACAGGCCAGGTTTTCGGAATATCCACAATTAATATGCATGAGATAGATTTGCACACAATAGAGACAGTGCATACAAAGCTTTCTCATGCATATTCATTGTAGATATCCTGAAAACCTGGCTTGTTTGTGGCATTTGAGGGATGGAGTTCATCATCACTGGTCTAGAATGACCTATGAGGCATGGTTGACTCCCAAACCTTACTCTTGAAATGGCATTGGAAGTAGTAGAGGCTTATTACCAAGCACAGACCATGCGTGATTCACTACAGATTTAGGAAATACCAAGTGATCTGGGAAGAGGGTGAAGGGGCCCTAAAGACCAGAGACCCCGACATGTAGCAGAGCTAGCCTGACACAGTTCTCCACTTAAAAACCTACTTGGTCCACCATGTTTCAGCTGCGGTAAAAGGGACCATTTTGCTAGAGATTGTCCCCACAAGGAAGAGAATCCAATGGACATTAACTTCATAACTCTACATGTTTGTAGTTTTATCAATGTTCCCAGCCAGGGTGTCTCTACCTTTGGGATCCCATGCAGCTTGCATGCTCCTCTACAAAGGCACTGGTGGACTCTGGAAGTGTGAAAATGCTCATTATAAGAGAGTTAGTAAAGCAAATACAGATTGATAATGGAAAAACTGTGACCTTGGCCTGTATCTTTCGGGACCATAAGCAATATCCCTCAAGCCAAGTGCAACTGAAGGCTTCATTTGGCCAAGCTCAAATAGAGGGGGTAATTCTTTCTGGGCTATCCTACCCTGTGGTGATAGGATGTGACTGTCCAAACTTTGAGACTCTGTGGAACCAGCTCATAATGGATTCATCCAGCCACAGCAGTGAAGAATTGATGTTTCCAGAACTCTCTCTCTTAGGCAATCCAAACCTGTATCATAAAGACTCTAAGATTCCTAAATCTTTGAGGCAATGCTGACAGGAAAAATACAGTTATGCTGCTAATTTTGTGGAAACTGGGGAGGAAGTGATGGTGTCAGAGGAAGAACAACAATCTACCTAGAGTGTCATAACCAGCCCCTTTCAGTGGGGAAAGAGGGTGATCTCTGGGGCTTCAGATGGTCCCAGAAGGAGGATGAATCCTTTAAGTGAGCCTGGGAGCATATATAGAGGGTGAATGGAAAGCTAGTCCCTGTAGATCAGCTTGCAGACCCTATCCCTCCTTATTTTGTTATGAAAGAGGTTTTACTGAGTCACAAAGGGAAGTGTGGAGGGGAAATTGATAGAATAACTCCTAGTTCTCAAAGAATATTGCCAGAAGATCATGCAACTAGTACACAACCACCTTCTAGGGGGTTATCTGGGGGATGAAAAGACCCGAGATAAAATATTGGCACCGTTCTATTGACCGGGCCTACATAAACATGTCCAATTATATTCCTGGTCCTGCCCTACCTGCCAACTCACAATCTGATAGCATATGGATGGCACCTCTCATACCTATGCCCATTGTGAGGGACTGCTGTTGAGAAGGTTGGCATGGACCTAGTAGGGCCTTTAGAAAGATCTAGCCAAGAAAATAAGTACATTCTAGTCATCCTTGACTATTCCACAAGGTATCCAAAGGCAGTACCACTACAAAATATCAAGACCTACGTAATATAGATTTTTTCATGATTGGTGCTGCCCATGGAGATCCTGATGGATCAGGGGACTCCGTTCATGTCCAAGGTAATGAAACAACTCTGCACCTTGCTCAAGTTAAAACTCTGCATACCTCGGTGTCTCATCTGCAGACTGATGATCTTGTGGAGCACTACAATCAAACACTAAAGAAAATATTGAGGAAATTTGTAGATGAAGATGGCAAGAACTAGAGCTCATTCCTACTCAATGTACCATTCCCAATTTGTGAAGGACCCCAGAGCTCATTCAGATTCTCCCCTTTTCAGTTTCTGTATGGGAAGAAACTGAGAGGAATCTTGGACATAGGTTATGAGACTTGGGATGATGAGGTAAACCCCAAGCAGAACCTCATTGACCACGTTCTCTGAATGCAGGACAACCTAAAAAAGGTTGGGGAGGTGGCCCGTCTATACCTAGAGAAAGATCATGCTACCCAATCCCAAGCTTACAATCACCCATGGACCAAAGAGTATTTCAGCCAGGAGACCACGTACTTGTCCTCCTCCCATCTTTAGAGAGCAAGTTGTTAGCCCAATGGCAAGGGCACTATGACATTTTGGAAAAAACAAGGCCAATAGATTACAAAATAGCCCAGCCAGATAAACAGAAGAAATCTCAAATCTACCATGTAAACTAGAGATGTGAATCGTGTCCTCGATCGTCTTAACGATCGATTTCGTCTGGGAGGGGGAGGGAATCATATTGTTGCCATTTGTGTGGGTAAAGTATCGTGAAAATCGTTAAAATCGTGAGCCAGCACACTAAAACCCACTAAAACCCACCCCGACCCTTTAAATTAAATCCCCCACCCTCCCGAACCCCCCCCCCCCCAAATGCTTTAAATTACCTGGGGATCCAACGGCGGTCCGGAACGGCGGCGGTCCAAAATGGCCTCCTGCTATTGAATCGTGTTGTCTTCAGCCGGCGCCATTTTGCAAAATGGCCGCCGCAAATTGAACGACCTCCTGCAGTCGATCTCCTGCCGGTGCCATTTTCCGTACGGAAAACGATTCGCGGCAGGAAATCGCTCCCAGACCCCCGCTGGACCCCCAGGAACTTTTGGCCAGCTTGGGGGGGCCTCCTGACCCCCACAAGACTTGCCAAAAGTCCAGCGGGGGTCTGGAATGACCTCCTGCAGTCGAATCGTGTTGGTCTATGGCCGCCGCCATTTTGCGGCGGTCATTTTGCAAAATGGCGCTGGCTGAAGACAACACGATTCAATAGCAGGAGGCCGTTTCGGACCGCCGCTCTACCCAGGGTAATTTAAGGCATTTGGGGGGGGGGGTTCGGGAGGGTGGGGGATTTAATATAAAGGGTCGGGGGTGGGTTTTAGAGGGTTTTAGTGTGCCGGTTTTCCTGCCCTCCCCCTTCCCCCGATTTAGCTACAGACCGCCGCTGGACCCCAGGGTAATTTAAGGCATTTGGGGGGGGGGGGTTCGGGAGGGTGGGGGATTTAATTTAAAGGGTCAGGGGTGGGTTTTAGGGGGTTTTAGTGTGCCGGTTTTCCTGCCCTCCCCCTTCCCCCAATTAACGATTTTTTGACGATAAATCGGGGGAATTGGTATTGTATCGTGGCCCTAACGGTTTTTGACGATTTAAAATGTATCGGACGATATTTTAAATCATCAAAAAACGATTCACATCCCTAATGTAAACCTTCTGAAGAAGTGGCTTGCACAGATGTGCAGAGTGGTACAAAAAGCATAGTTTGGTCCAGAAGTCAGACCCAAAGTGGACTGAACCCAGATTCCTTTCAGAGAGAAACTCTCTGCCACACAGACAGTTGACTTAACTCAGCTGGTGGAGTAAAACTAGGAGATCTCAAATCTTCCAGGATGAACCCAGCTGGCACAACATGTAATCACTGCACCTCCTAGAGTTTTCATACAGCAATGACCTTATAAGATTCCCAAGACTCATTGAGTTTGAAGTAAAGGAGATGCTCTACATCGGAGTTACAGAGACGTCTAATAGTGACTGGTCCTCCCCCAATAGCAATAGAGAAGACTGCATTCTTGATGCCTGATGAAATTTTCCACTTCACTGTACCCTCTTTTGGACTCCGTGGCACCCCTGCAATGTTTCAGTTCTTTGTTGACCACCTGCTGCACCCAAATCAAGGGTTTGCAGCTGCCTACTTGAATGACATTGTGGTGTACAGGCTAGATTAGAAGACACATTTAAGCCAAATCTAGGCCATGCTAACAATTCTGAGGAAAGCAGGACTAATGACTAACCCTAAGAAATGTTTGCTGGGAGGGCAAGAAGTGGCTATACCCTTGGGAAGGGGAAGATCAAGGTAATCTCTCAGGTGTTAATCCCATAAATGAAAGAAAACGTGAGAGCTTTCCTAGGTCTTACAGGGTATTGCAGGAGGTTTATACCCAATTATTCAGAGAAGGCAGAGCCACTCACAAGACTCTTGTTGAAGAAAGAACCAGAGAAGGTCCAGTGGTCAGCTGAAGCAGAGAAAGTCTTCCAGGATCTCAAAGAGTCATTATGCTCTGAACCAGTCCTGATAAGTCTAGACTTTACGGAACCTTTCATGGTGCAGACCAATCCCTCAGAGGAGGCCTGGAAGCAGTCTTAGTTCAAGAGAAGGATAGCCAAGAAAATCCTGAGGCAAACATCAGCCAGAAGATGATGCCAAGGGAGAGGTGTTACTGAACAGTTGAGAAAGAGGCCTTGGCAGTCAAGTGGCCCTTAGAGGACTTTTCATCCTACCTGCTAGGATGGCACTTCATTTTCATGACAAACCATCACCATTCTTATATGGATACATAGAAACAAGGAATCCAATGTGAGGGTGATAAGGTGGTTCCTGGCCCTGGAACCCTTCTACTAAAAGATATGACATAGGGCAGGAAGAGAAAATACCAATGCAGATTTTCCATCTAGATAGGTGTCCCTAGTACAGGCAGGCTCTCATCCTGACAAGGATGAGTTGAGGGGGAGGGTATGTGAGGGAGTGTATAGGAAACTCCCTCAGACAACCTTAAGGGACTGGCAACAGCTATCTGGTCCATTCCTCCTTACGTTTCAACCCAGCAAGGGATTCTGGACCCAGGAAGAATCCCTTTAGCCTAGTATAAGAAGGCAGAGCCAAATAGGGTAGAAGAAGTCCTGGGAAGCAGGCAGGAAGCCAGCATATGCCAAGACCAGTTACATTTGTGTTTATTTGTACCTAGCACTGCAAGGTGAGCAGTTTTCCTTCTGTTTTCTTTTGTTCTGTAAATAAAACTGTATATAAGGAAATAAGCAGAGCCTGCCTCCATTTATCCTATTGGCTGTTTCCCAAGCCATGACCACTCAAAGTTACCACAAAGACATCAATTTTGATGCTACTCACGGAGCTTGCAAAATACCGCAGATTTCCAGCTTATTTCATTTTCAATGGCAAACTTCTTGAGGGGTTTCCCTTTGAAAATGTGACTTTCATGCACAACATAGATATATTTGTATCTATTAGGGATGTGAATCGTTTTTGAACGATTAAAATTATCGTCAGATAATTTTAAAATCGTCCTAAATCGTCAGAGTGCACGATACAATACAAATGCCCCCGATTTATCGTCATAAATCGTCCTAAATCGTTAAATAGGGCACAGGAATTATTTGGGGGAGGGCGGGAAAACCGGCACACCAAAACAACCCCTAAACCCACCCCGACCCTTTAAAACCAATTCCTTACCCTCCCCCACCCCCCGAACCCCCCAAAATGTTAAATTACCTGGTGGTCTAATGGGGGGGTCCCGGCGCAATCTCCCACTCTCGGGCCATCGGCGCCATTTTGGCTGCCACTAATTAAAATGGCGCCGATGGCCCGATAAAAAAAACAAACACCCGACCCTTTAAATCGATCCCCCTTAGCCTCCCCCACCCTCCCGACCCCCCCAAAACCTGGATGGCCGGCGCCATCTTTAAAGATGGCACCGGCCATCCAGTGTTCCTACCATGTGACAGGGGCTGGCCAATGGCACAGATACCCTGTCACATGGTAAGGGCAAAGGGGCATCGGCACCATTTTATTTTAGCGCAGCTGATGCCTGGGAATGGGAAATTGCTCCCCAAGGCCCCCCTGGACCACCAGGTAACGTTAAAAGGTTTTGGGGGGGTCGGGAGGGTGGGGGAGGCTAAGGTGGGTCGATTTAAAGGGTCGGTGGGGTTTTTTTTTAGCGGCGCGGGCCTCCCTAAAAAAAAAAATTAGCGATGTGAATTGGAATCGGAAACGATTCCAATTCACATATCTTAACGATCAGATTCCCTCCCCCCCCCCCCCCAGCCGAACCTGATCATTAAGGCGATTTGGCACACGATTCACATCTCTAGTATCTATATATGCATGGAAGCAAGTGCAAAGTATGCTTGGAAATTTTAAAATGAAATCACTCCCCTGACCTAACTCATTCACCCAACCCCTTCTTTGTCTCCTGACTCAGCCTGTGCTGGCAATGTTGAGAAAATGTCTAGCTGCAGATCCTTCAGTCAGGGGAATAACAGAAAACACCGGAGCTGAAAGAAGGGAAGTACATCATAAGAAGGGCTGCAGCCTCTTCAATGTTTTGAAGTATGCTGGAGATTTTCCTCTTAAGTCATCCCGCTATCATGTTGCAATTCACTTATTATGGCTGTACTTTAATTTTGCTCTGTACGTAATATTATTTTACATCTGTACAAGAGGAAAGAAGGGATATCCCAGCCTTGGGATGCAAAAGCAAGGGTGATAGCCTTACATAGCACCTTTCGTTGTGGGAGGAAATGGTCCTCTTTACCCCAGCTGGGTACCAATGAAAGTATGTGTCAGAGCAGCAGATGAGGGTGGTGCTGCACAGCTTATCTGAACAGTAGCCAGCTGCACACTGGAGACGCGTGAGTGTCAAACGGTATGTGTTGGTATTAGTGTTCTGGTAGAGGACTCCTAACTTGGTACTTCAACAGGATTTACTGAACTTGCCTAATATTTTATGTGACAAGGCTTGATTAGGAGTTGTCTGTCTAGCTAAATTGTGGTAGAAAGGAATGGAATAAGATAAGTGCCTAGCTCATGATACTTTTGATTTGTTTGATATAAATTTTGTCAATAAAACTATGACCTGTTTAAATTTAATTATGTTTCTGCAAGTATTTATGGTTGGAGAGGAGGGAAAGGACTGGAGTGATTATCCTAACTGTAAATATTATTCCAAATTAAATCTGCATGCATACTTTCACTCCCCACTCTAATTCTACCCATTGTTTATGTGGGAAAAAGTATTTATTTATTTATTTTATTTAAATGATTTATATACCGGAGGTTCCTGTATAATATACATATCACCCCGGTTCACAAGGAACAGTAACTGTCGCTACATTTAGCGGTTTACATAGAACAGAATAAGAATAAAACAGGAGTTTTTACATTGAACAAAATAAAGTAAACAAGTTTTTTTACATTGCACAAATTAATCGAAGTAGGTTAATTTTTCTTCGTGTTCTTGGCTCTAGGGGAAAGCTTGTTTGAACAGCCAAGTCTTAAGATTCTTTTTAAATGTAGAGTGGCATGGTTCCAGACGAAGGTCTGGAGGGAGCGAGTTCCAAAGTGAAGGGCCCACTGTGGATAATGCACGTTTTCTCAGAACGGATTTCGCCGGTTGTGTGATTAGTCTGTTCTGATAGGCGCTTCTGGTTGGTTTCACGGATGTGTGAAGTTGAATTTGAAATGTTAGGTTGAGAGGTGCGATGTTGTGTAAGGCCTTATGTATCATCATTAAAGACTTGAACTGGATCCTGAATTTAATCGGAACCCAGTGGAGATGGTGGAGGATTGGGGTGATATGATCTCTTTTTTTGGCATTTGATAAAATTCTTGCAGAGGCGTTCAGGACCATCTGAAGTGGTTTGATGGTGCATGCTGGTAGGCCTAGGAGGAGATTTACAGTAATCCAGCTTAGTGAGAATGATGGCTTGTAAAACCATGCGGAAGTCTCTGTATAGGAGGAGTGGTTTGAGTTTCTTTAATGTTTGAAGTTTGAAGAAACATTATTTTGTTGTGTTGTTGATGAATTTGTTGAGACTGAGTCTGCTGTCTATGATGACTCCCAGGTCTCTAACTTGTTGCGTGGTGGAGAGCCCTGCAGTGTCCGGATGTTGGTTAGTGTTAGAATGTGAGGAGGGGGTATAGTTTTCCGGTGCTATAATGAGGATTTCAGTTTTGTTTTTGTTTAGAACCAAGTTGAGGCTGGTGAGTAGATTGTTGATAGCTGACAGACATTTATTCCAGTATGATATAGCTTTGTGTAGGGATTATGTATATACTATACATTATATATATATATAATATATATATATATATATATATATATATATATATATATATATATATATATATATATATATATATATATATATATATATATATATATATATATATATATAATGTATATACTATACTGTAGGGATTATGTATATACTATACTTTGTATATTTGTATATTATAGTATATACTATACCTTGTGTAGTATATGCATTGTGAATTCAAATAGCCTTCGTATTTTGACCCACATGTTTGGGGAGGGAGAGGAATTTTAAAAATGCATTTTTTTGTACAGGTAAACACAAAAATCTTTTGATTATTGCCCCCTTAATATTTTTCTATATTTTTAATTTAATTTGAGACTTGTGATTATAACTTCCAAGTTAACCATTAGATTAGGGCTCACAATCCTGAGCTCATCTTATCACATTAACTGCTAGGCAATGCCTTCTATATCAGTTACTGCTGCATAGTGATATCATAAAGATAAATGTATATCAAATGAAAACAATGGTTTTCGATTTCATTAATCAGAAATAAGTAATTTCAAAAGTAATTTCAAACTGCATAGTAGACAAAGTAATACAATTAAATGGTTTTCATGTATGGTTTAAGCTCAGTATCTTTCTTGCTGCAGCCTATGCAATAAAAGTGATGTTGTTTAATACATTGTCAGTTTAACATAGTGTTTCATATTATGATGACATGAAATATGTGTTAAAAATAAAGGATAATAATGATTATGAGTGATGATAATAATCCAGTATAGTTTGCTTAATGTCAACACCTGATTTAGCAAATTCAAGATGATGTGACTTTTGTCTCAGGTGGTTAAATATAAATCAGTCTAAAATTTCTAATTTCAACTGATTGGAATGTATTAAATTCATATTATTTATAATCTCTGTCACATTACTGAAGACAGTTATGAAAAATGAACTTTGCTTAATAGCATCTTCCTGTCATGGATGTGGTTGCCTTGTAGCAATCCATATGCATGAGGAAATGTTTACTTCAGGGTTTAGAGTTATTCAAACTAAAACTGCCAACTAATTTTGTATTTGCTGTAAAAAACAAGTGAAGGGCAGTATTTATTCCAAAATAAGTCAATTGTTTTGTATGTTTTATCTTTTCTCTTCTTCACATAACAAGCCACTGTCAACAGAATGTATTTCAACAGTATGATGCTGAAATAAAAAAAAAATGTTTTGTGTATTTGAGGTACTTCACTGCTATAATTGAGTTTCTATCCACTGTGTTTCATCTGAAATGAGTTTTCTGTCATCTTTGATGCATTAAAAGGAACTCAAATAGTTTGTCTAACAAGCCAAAAGGGAAATATGCTATAAGAACATAAGAACTTAAGAATAGTCATGCTGGGTCAGACCAAGGTTCACTGAGCCCAGCATCGTCTCTCCAACAGGAGTCAATGCAGGTTGCAAATACCTGGTAGATTCCATAAACTAGATATAATTCCTGTTACTCACTTCTAGGGATAGCAATAACTTTCTTTATACTCCCTGCTTAATAATGTGTTATAGACTTTTTCTCCAGGAACTTGTTCAAGTCATTTTTAAACGCTGCTATGCTAGTCACCTTCATCACGTCCTCTGACAACAGATTCTACAGCATGATTGTATGCAGCGAGAAAAGTACTTTCTATAATTTTCTTTTCAGTCTCTGGTTGTTAGTTTCAGAAGAGTGTCGCTTGTTTTAGTATTATTTCAAAGGGTAAATAACCATCCTTTATTTACCCATTCCAATCCATTCATATTTTTCTAAACTTTTATCAAGTCCCTAGGGGACCTTTGTTTTCAATTTTCAGTTTTATTTTTCCTTGGAAATTCAATGTTATAACAAAAAAAAAAAAATCAATGGAACAATGACTTTGTTGTATCACACAGAAGAAAAATAAGTGCAACAGTCACTGTCCATTATTTTCTTTTATTATAACATTTAAATTCTCAGAAAAATTAAACTAACAACTGAAAGCAAAGTCCCCAAATATCCCACACCTGTAAGGAAGCTGAAGGCACTGCTTTTTTTGAGCAATGAATGATGACCATGGGCAAATTGATTATAACCCTTTTCATATACTAATTAGAACCTTTGAACAGACAATCAACCATGTCCAAAAAATTATGAAAATTGCTTTTTTTCAAAGAATTCAACTAAATCTGATCTATCTTAATGCCTACTGGCATAAATCATCAATATTACCTTACCCCAGCAATATTATCTCAGTTTGAAATTGTTTTAACATTATTTATGAATTCATGCTGACATCTGTAGGCCTTATGGCTACTTCCACAAAACTGCATCAAGATTGGCCTAAATTGCTATCTCCATTAATTTTGGTAGCACCAGAGAGTATGTGTGTGTGTGTGTGGGGGGGGGGGTGGAAGGTGTATCAGAATAGTTAGAATTCATAATAGAAAAGGGTCAGAACAAATTTGAACTCACCTGCCAATTTTGTATTCAAAATTATTTTATAACATATGATAGGTATAGTCCCCATTCTGTGATCCTCATTGTAAAACATTGATGTAGCCACAATGGATTTCTAAGTAGTCTGCACAACCATCATACATCATGAGTGATGCTTTAAAATATTTTAATTCAGTTATTTAAAGTACTTATTAAGATTAAAAATGCCTTATTAAATTTTATTAATTGATTTTATATTTATTACAGTTTATAAATATATAATAATATCATGTAAAAAGTAAACAAATAAAACCAACAGAAACATCATATTCAGTCACATAATAAAACAAATATCAATGTATTCTTCATAAGAACTTAAGATTTGCAATGTGTGCAAAACAGAACTAGGACAGTTTACATTAAAACTCAACATGCAAGAAATATATTCAAAGTTTGGTGAAACCTCAGTAACAGCAAAACAAACTCCCTCCACTGGCATTTTGTGAAATAACACAAAATAAAAACAAAAAAACTAGAATCTTGCAATAGTATACCATAACAGCAGTAATTTTCAGGACTCAAACAGCAGCAACCTTATCTATAAAAAGACAGCAAGGCAAACATTACACCAGGTCCTACATCAATCACTAATACACCTCCTACTGGGCAAACAACAAGCCAAACTACTACAAATCTCTACAGAAAAGCTACACACTAGCAGAAATACTGCACCTCTGTTACACGTACAAATTATAAATAAAAACATGCAGAAAAAAGTGAAATGGAAAGCCCTAGGGGTGTGCATTCGTTTGCAATGGATTGGCAATCCGCAACATATATGCCAAATTCATTGTATTCGTGGGGGGCATGAAACGTATGGCGAACCCCCACGAATATAATGTATCACTAATGAATAACCCCCCCCACCCTCCTGACCCCTCCAAGACTTGCCAAAAGTCCCTGGTGGTCCAGCGACGGTCCTGGAGCGATCTCCTACACTTGGGCTGTCGGCTGCTGGTATTCAAAATGGCGCCGATAGCCTTTGCCCTTACTATGTCACAGGGGCTACCGGTGCCATTGGTCGGCCCCTGTCACATGGTAGGAGCATTGGATGGCCAGTGCCATCTTGTGCTCCTACCATGCGACAGGGGCCGACCAATGGCACCGGTAGCCCCTGTGACATAGTAAGGGCAAAGGCTATCAGCGCCATTTTGAATACCGGCAGCCGAATAGGAAGGGTTGGGGTAGGTTTGGGGTTTTTTTTAATGTGCCCTTTCTCCCCCCCCCCCCAAGAAACAATAAGAAAACCACACAAAATTGTGTGGGTTTTCCTATCGGTTTGTTAGGCCCCCAAAATGCAACGAAATAGGAAACATTGTCTTTATTTCCTATTTCGTTGCAAACAAATGCATATCCCTAATATCCAGTAATATATATCCCTATTCTCACAACTCTAAATTTTATCAAATAATTTCCCCTGTGACTATCCCTGTACTGTCCCTCCTCTGGACACTTTTTAAAAATCAAAATTACTTTTTCTTTGTCCATTCCCCACCCTCCCTGTGTTCAAATTACATTTTGTGTTTAGCAAAATAAGAGTCTCACAGTTCTTCCCTCTCTGCCTACTAAAAAAAATGTGCCTGTCTGGGGGCTTTTGCCTCTCTTCTATTCAAAAAAGAATAGAGGGTTGGACAGGGCATCACTTTTTTCTGCCCTCTTGTCCAAGAAAGGACATGGAGTAGGAAAGACAGATCTCCTTTTTGGACAGGAGGGTGGCAAGAGATCCCAAATTGGCACATTTGATTGGTGGAGAGACAGGGAAGGAGGGAAGCAAGGAGGGGATTATTACTGAGGTAGACCATTAAATTATAAACTCCTACTCCATCAGTATCATCTTCATTTTAATTTATTTTAACATTGTTTATGAATGCAGGATGAAATTTGCAGTACAAAGAATATAAAAGGGCAGGGGGTGGGGAAAAGGAATTCCCTTCCAGCTCTCTTATCTTTTTTAGACAGGAGGTTGGCTGGAGATCCCAGGCAGACTTTTTGTTTTCCTGACAGAAAAACAAGAAGAGAATGAGGCAGAGATCAGAGAAGAAATATGGGTTACTTATTTTGATTAAAAAAAAAAAAACAAACAAAAAACAAAAACCACATAGTCAAGAAGGAAGGTATGGAGATGGACTCTGGCGTACTTTGTTAATTTTGATATGCAAGAAGGAGGAAGGATGGCCAGCCAAATTTAGGCCTACTCTTGCAGTATCTAGATTTGGCCAGCCAATTTGAGCAACTAGCACTGAAATTCAATGCTAGCTACCTGTCTCCCTCTAACCTATCACCTCCCCAGACCTTCTCAGAATTTGAGCTGCTGAATTTACCCACTAGTAAAGTTTAGGTGGATAAATTTAGCTGGAAAGCTCATTCAATTCTCAAATTGTGTGATCTAGCTAGATAAATTAGTATTCAGCTGACTAGATGCCTTTGATATTGACCTCAATTTTATTAGGATTTGACTCTTCCAAAGACAATTTTTCATTAATTCCAGAGGTAGCTTCACTACAAATTTCCCATATGCAAGCAAACACCAACTTCTCACTCCTATTTTGTCTTTCAACTTATATTTCTATCTTTTACCACCTACTCTCCTCCCTATCTGACATAAACAGGTACAGAATCTGTTAAAAGTGCTGGCCTCCATCACCTTTGATGGTAGGCCACATCAGTCCTTGTCAACCTCAACTTTGATTCCTACACAACCAATACTTAATCCAAAACCCAGGCCAGGTGGCTTCTTTTCATTTTGTATTACCAAGTTGTATAATAAACCCCAGAACCAATAAAATTTCCAGCCTCTTCATGCTCATTGAAATATGGGCTTTAATCATGTTCCCTCCATGCCATTTACCCTATTCATCTTGGATATCCAATACATATATGCCACTTTTTTCTAGGCTTTTAACCACCACTCTATGTATGTAATGCCAGAATGCTTTTCAAAGTCCAATTTATTCAGACCACTGTTGTTTTGAGTTGTAATTACTGCTCTTTTCAGATAATTCCAGTGCTTTTTTAGCATCATCTTTGTCACTAGAAATCCCCTGTCTTTATCCCACACTTTTTTGAATTCTGTTACTGTTTTGTTCCACCATCTACTTAGGGAGTCTAGTCCATGCATCTTCTATGCTTTTTCAATGAAGAAATATTTCTTGATATTGCTTCTGAACCTATCCCCCTGGAATTTCATACCATGACCTCTCAGAGCATACTTTCAGCTGAAAAAGGTTTGAATATATTGCACCCAATTTATACTTTTGAAATATTTTGATGTCACTATCATATCTACTTGATCTTTATCTCTTTTCCTCTTGGTGTAGATAGCTAGGTTCTACAGTTTCATTTCATATGACTTTTGATGCAAACCCTGAACCATTTTTGGAACCTCTCTCTTAACCTCCTCAAGCTTAAATCCTGTTAGGTGTACAAGTCCAGAACTGGACACAATATTCTGAGTGAGGGCTTTCCAATGACCTATTTAGAAGCACTGTCATCTCATTTTTTTGCTTATTATACTTCTTCCTATGCACCCTAGGAACCCTCTAGCTCTGACTACTGCCTTATCAGAATATCTTTCTACCTTGAGATCATTAGACTTGAATGATAGTGCTGGAGATTTCTCTCTTGCTCAGTGCACATCAATATTTTTCACCTTATCATGTACTGTTCCCTTTAATTTCCATATCCTCAAATACATGACTGCATTTTTTTTGTCTTGATACTTATTTACAACACATTCAACTATTCTTTGAGCTTTCCAAGACTCGTATCATCCTGTCTATTTACTCAGATGTGTCTACTTTATTAAAGACTTTAGTGTCATCTGCAAAAAGTCAATCCTTTCTTTCTAATCCTTCTGCAATATCATCCAAAAAGATAGTGAACAGAGTCAGCACCAGGTCAAATCTTTGTGGAACTCCACCATTTACCATTGTAGCTAAATCCCCAGTTCACTCCTAAAATCTCATGGCCTATCTTTATCTCACACAAGAAAATTACACAGTCACTGAGGTGATAGGGTTCCTCTTACGGGAAGGAGGTTTTCATCTCTTGGGTCCCTGGTGCAGAAGTGGAACAACACACACAGTACAATGCTTATATGCATGGGTCTGTGGGTATTCACAGTGGCTATCTGTGCGACAGATGATGCACTCTTGCAATAAAGGATGGAAACCAGTGGTGGTGTTCAACTTAAAAGATCATTACTTCAATTTAAACAGAATAATCCAGCATAGTTTTTCAAAAAATATAAATAACTAAATAAAATCAATGCAAGGAATGCAATGGTTTCGTTATCCATGGTGTATCTTTTAGCCATTCTCCTCCTTCCTCCATCTGACCCAATCTTCAAAGTCTCTACTATCTCTTATCCATAGAGGATGGGGTGTTTGTCCTCATTAACAATAATACAACTGGGGTAACCCTAAAAAATACCCTTGCTGGTAAAAAAAAGAGCTGTTTCCAAAAAAAATCTCTTCACAGTCATGGATCCCTAGATCTTCTCTTTTGGTACCAACTGCATCCATAAAGAGAAGAACCCCAAGACTCAGTGCTTCCAGAGATGGGGTCTTGCCTTCTATCAAGAATTGGTCTACCAGATATACGCAATCAAACTCTTCAGTGCTCAAAAATATTCTCAACTCCTATCAAATATTCCTCTTCTCTTATTTCTAACCAGATCAATCCACAAGGGAAGCAGAAAGATCTTGATCAGTCCTTTGTAGGGATGTGAATCGTGTCCTCGATCGTCTTAACGATTGATTTCGGCTGGGAGGGGGAGGGAATCGTATTGTTGCCGTTTGGGGGGGTAAAATATCGTGAAAAATCGTTAAAAATCAAAAAATCGAAAAACCGGCACATTAAAACCCCCTAAAACCCACCCCCGACCCTTTAAATTAAATCCCCCACCCTCCCGAACCCCCCCCCAAATAACTTAAATAACCTGCGGGTCCAGCGGCGGTCCGGAACGGGCTCCTGCTCCTGAATCTTGTCGTCTTCAGCCGGCACCATTTTCCAAAATGGCGCCGAAAAATGGCGGCGGCCATAGACGAAAAAGATTGGACGGCAGGAGGTCCTTCCGGACCCCCGCTGGACTTTTGGCAAGTCTCGTGGGGGTCAGGAGGCCCCCCACAAGCTGGCCAAAAGTTCCTGGAGGTCCAGCGGGGGTCAGGGAGCGATTTCCCGCCGCGAATCGTTTTCGTACGGAAAATGGCGCCGGCAGGAGATCGACTGCAGGAGGTCGTTCAGCGAGGCGCCGGAACCCTCGCTGAATGACCTCCTGCAGTCGATCTCCTGCCGGCGCCATTTTCCGTACGAAAACGATTCGCGGCGGGAAATCGCTCCCTGATCCCCGCTGGACCTCCAGGAACTTTTGGCCAGCTTGTGGGGGGCCTCCTGACCCCCACGAGACTTGCCAAAAGTCCAGCGGGGGTCCGGAAGGACCTCCTGCCGTCCAATCTTTTTCGTCTATGGCCGCCGCCATTTTTCGGCGCCATTTTGGAAAATGGCGCCGGCTGAAGACGACAAGATTCAGGAGCAGGAGCCCGTTCCGGACCGCTGCCATTCCGGACCGCCGCTGGACCCGCAGGTTATTTAAGTTATTGGGGGGGGGGTTCGGGAGGGTGGGGGATTTAATTTAAAGGGTCGGGGGTGGGTTTTAGGGGGTTTTAGTGTGCCGGCTCACGATTCTAACGATTTATAACGATAAATCGTTAGAATCTGTATTGTATTGTGTTCCATAACGGTTTAAGACGATATTAAAATTATCGGACGATAATTTTAATCGTCCTAAAACGATTCACATCCCTAGTCCTTTGTACTAGAGTAAAGACAAAGAAAGCCCCTCAAGGAGGAACATTTCTATCCCTGAGACACATCCCGCAAAAAGGTGGGGCACAGGCAAGAGGGGAACCATAAAAATGAAAAATCCTTAAACTGGAAATATAGTAGAAAGGGGCTACACATGTTTTTCTTCAAAGAGTTTTCCATTTACCACTACCGCCGTTGACTATCACTCAATCAGATTGTAATCTAGTCCACCACCCATTGGCCCCTCCTAGATTCTTCAGTTTATTTGTAAGCCTTCTATGTGAGAAAGTTGGTTTTACTGAAATCCAAGTAAACCAAACCATGCTCTTCATTTAATTCTCTAGTCACCCAATCAAAGAAATTTATCAAATTGGTTTGATATCCTTCTGGTAATAATCTTGGATTCTGCAATATGAGTGCAAACGTTTTTCATTTTGTTTTCATTTTTTCCATTTAGTTTACTTGAAACAGAAAAAAATCAAGCACAAATGAAATGAATAAAATAAACAAAAACAAGCAAAACAAAAGAAACAAAGAAAATGTCAGATCACTCTATTCAATAACCCTCCCACCACCATAATTCCAGAACTCTCCCATGAACCCCAATGGATCTACTTATCCCAAGTCTTCTTTCTTCATGGGCAGCAGAAACCCCTGGTAGCTTTTGCCCCACCAGTGTTGCAATTGCAAAAGGTGCAAATAGATTAAGGCCAGCATCATTAAAAATTTCTCTTGTATGACAAAATGGCATCAACTTGAGACAGGCTGGTAACACCAGCAGGACAAAATCAACTTGGATTATGCCTGACATTATGAAGAAAAAAGATGTTGGGGTAAGGAGATTTGAAGAGGCTTTGGGGGGGGGGATTTATAGAAGAGTCCTGGAGATGTATGTACAGTGTGTTTTTTTCATTGCAGTAGGGTGATCAAATATTTTTTTTATTTCTTTTGTTAAACATTTCATTTTTTGTTTCTTTTTCCTGTTTAAAATAAAAAAATATTCAATTTAAAACAGTGACAGGTTATTAAAAAGACCTAAAGTTTCTGATCCCCATTAAAGGAAATATAAATAATGCTATGACTTTTAAAAACTCTTGTTTGGTTGTTCTTTCAAATTGGCTTTTGAAGGGCAAACTGCTCTTAAATAAGGATAAGATAAAATTCTTTCACATGGATATTTCTAGTGAGATTTTACAGTCATGGCTTATCCTCTATTAGTGAATAACTATATCATAATGGGCTTTTCCAAAGTAAAGCTTTATTTATTTATTTCAGGGGGAGGGGAGTTTCATTTGTTTAGACTGAGTTTTCCATAGAATTATATATTGAAGCAGTTGCATGGAAGGTCTATCTTCAACGCAGTAAAATTTATCTAAGCTCCCCTTTCTTAGACAAATATGCCTTAAAATGTTATTGCACGTCCCATCCACGCTAGGTCCATGCCTGGGCCTGCTCACTTTCCTCCTGCACTGTCGGACCCCGGGCCATCCTCTCCTGCTGCCACTGCAAGTGCCTCCCATCAGCAGTGCTCTGCAATGGCATCTCCCAGACCCTCCACGTCGGGCCTAGCTCCCCTCTCCAGCACCGGCCCCGCCACTAGGTGTACGCGCGCGGACCTCCTGGCCCTTTAAAGGGCCAAGGGCGGGAACCAGCTCCGCGGTGCAGCCCGATGATGTCATGTAAACCTCATATAAAAGTGAGGCCCTGTCCCCCAGGACCTTGCCTTGATATCGGGTCAACACCGTGATGTTATTTGTTTGCCTACTCCATGTTCCAGCGTTCCTTGTTCTAGTGTCTTCTTGTTCCAGCATCTCCTCATTCCAGTGTCTTCCTGTTCCTGAGTCTCCAAGTGTTCCTGCAACTAAATGAGACACACTATTTTCATTCTTATGTAGTCCTGTAATTTATACATGGTTTTTTATATGTTCCTGATTTTTGTAAATTTGACAAAATGTCCATCCCCTGATGAAGCCTCTCTGGGTGAAACAAAAAGGCCTTTGTCTGGGTTTCCTTTGAAAATTTGTACCTTTGAGTGTCATGTTAGCATTGTCTTTGTAACCAGACCTCCATTGCTCTTCCTTTGCCGTTATTATAATCTGGTATGGTTATGGACCCTGGATCTTAGTGAGAGCTGACTCCACCCACAGGGAGGAGCCCTGTAGGGACTCACTACAATAGGCGTGGCCTCAGCTGAGATGGACACAGATGAAAGAGAGTTTATTATACTGAATACGTGGGTAGTACCCACAGCGTGGAGAGAAAACACAATTGAGAGTAGTAAGGCTGCTCAATGATGATATCCCTGGTAGTGGCCCATAGAGTGGGGTAGGCCAGGAAACTCATCTCTGATGACACACCTCTTCTTGGTAGATCCAGTAGTGACCCGCAGTGCGGGGTACGCCAAGGATCAGCGAGTAATAATTCAGATAGGTGCAGGAGGTCAGCAGAGCAGTGCAGATGATGCTACTCACTCCATAGTGTAGGAAGGTAGCTGGGAGCATGGTAGTGGCCCGAGGCATGGGGTACACCAGCAGTTCCATCAGCAAGATAGTAGAGATGAGAACAGCACTCACAGAGCTGAACAGGCAGGATCCCAAACAAGGATAGATGGATTCTCCAGGCAGAAAGGCCCTCCGAGGAGCATATAGCCAGAATGTAACAAGGCCCTCGAGGAGTGGGTACCTAAGGTGTTCTAAGTCCAGAAGTTCAGGAACCAGTTCAAATAGTGAAGTGAAGCATCTCTAAATGGAGTGGAATAAGCAAGAAGGAAGTCCTTGCTAACTCATAGGATGAATAGGCTGGATGGTATAAATACACCAGGTGGGTGACGTCATGCAGAGGGAACGCCCCTGAGGTTCCCGCCATGACATAGATAAGAGAGTGCCTGGCGTTTGCATGTGCCCTAATTAATCCCCGATTCAAGATGGCAGACAGGATAGCCCATGCCATCCCAGGGACGCCGAGGAAGGTGGTGTTTGCAGGCTGAGGCTGCAATGGCCTTGAGAATCACTGGTGCAGGGAAAAGAGAGGTGAGTAGCAAAGGTCGCAGCCATCTTCGACCGACGGGCGCAACAGTACTCCCCTTCTTAGGGCCGCTCCCAGGGGTTTCAGCTTCCTTGGATGAGTTAGATAAAATTGTCGAATTAGATCATTGTTAAGGATGTTATCATCAGATTCCAAGCTGTTTTCTTCCGGCCCATATCCTTCCCAGGATAATAGGTATTCCCAATGCTTTCCACATTTGCAAACATCCAAAATATTGTCCACTTGGTACGTAATGTCCTCTTCAGCAGAAAGAGGCTGAGGATCTAGAGTCTTTTTTGAAAACACGGAGAGGATGAGTGGCTTCAAGAGAGATATGTGGAATGCATTGTGTATCTTTATGAAAGTGGGTAGTCGCAGGCTGTAAGTTACAGGTCCCAGATGGCGGAGAATGGAGAAAGGACCAATGTAGCATGGAGAGAATCGAAAAGAAGGCAGCTTGAGATGGATGAATTTGGTACTGAGCCATACCTTGTCTCCTAGTTGGAATTGAGGTGCTGGTCCAGGAGCGACCTCCTGCACTCGGGTCGTATTGCCGTATTGCAAAATGGTGCCGGCCATACGGCCATACGGCCGGCGCCATTTTGCAATACGGCCGGCACCATTTTGCAATACGGCCCGAGTGCAGGAGGTTGCTCCTGGACCCCCGCTGGACTTTTGGCAAGTCTCATGGGGGTCAGGAGGCCCCCCCCAAGCTGGCCAAAAGTCCCTGCGGGTCCAGCTATACAAGCCTTTTGGGTTGATATACGGGGTTTTTGCGTGTCCATTTGGCAAGGACCTATACCGCTAGAACCGCAATTATGGCTCTTTGGGATCCAATCGGATAATTTGGCAAAGGGTCCAAAGTTTAATGGCTAAGTGTATTCTTGTCAAAAGCCGCAGTAGTGGGAAAGAAGGTGATCCTGGCTGGCTGGATGGACACCAAGGGTCCGGTGTGGGATTTTTAGTTTAAGCATATGTTCTGGCTCTGCTCCCATGAACTCTATTTATATCGCCAACAACCTTCACAGAAGGTGGACATTGAACAGGTGTGGGCTCCATTCTTAAAGTATCTCCAACCCAGTCCTACTACGGCATAGAGAGTGCCCAGACACTGTCTGGCAGAAGAAGTCACCGGGCTAGTACAGCCACCCTTCCCTGATCCCAGTGCTAGCGGGTCCTGCTTCTCCAGGCAATGCTGGGTACCAGTTTTTGTCAGATGCCCCACTTTTTTCCCTTGACTTATATCTTCACCTCAAAACTTGGGTCTCCTTAACTTTAAAACAATTCCAGATAAAGGATGTCTTCTGCAATCTCTTTTCTACATCCTTGGGGGTCGATGCTAGAACTAGTATTGAGATTGAGATGGACCCTGTAGAAAATTCCAGGGATATTACTCACACTCTCTACCTGTGCAACCTGCTCTTGCCTGGAGTTGATCTCATCAACATCAGTATCATCGTCTATTTCCTCCATCACTGAACTGGAGGCTAAGATGTTACTAATGAATCCTCCAAAATTATCTTCACCTACTACCTGCTCAAGTTCTGATTCAAGGAATCCCAGATAATATTCTTCCTCAGAATCATACTGCCTCCATTGCCTGAAAATTAGCAACAAATATAAAGGAGCGTGCAGCTGGTTTTAGCTGTTGCACTTCTGCAGTTCCAGTCCATTGCCCTATCTTGCTACTGTCTGCCTTGGAAGTATCTTTTGCCTTTCCCCTCGGCTTCAAAACTAGAGAGATAGGAACAGGTGGCAGTGACATAGCCCCCTCCAAATTTCAACTGCTTCTGTCTTGAGCTCCCAGTGATTTCCTCTCTGCTATTCTATGTCTAAAGAAATCTCTGTTCAATTTTGTGGCAGGACTAATGCCTTCTTTTTAATCCACTGCTGCCATAAATACACTGGCTGGATCTGCATCACTTCCTCTGCCCTTGTCAAACTGCCAATTCTGCTACTTCTCCCACTCCCTTTTACTGATATGATGGAATCTGTTGAACCACACTGCTACTAGGGGTTTGGATATTATAAATAAATGTATTTATTGATACTGTAACTGTAACCCCTATTCTCAGCATCACTCACTATATGGAGAACTGTCTGTGAGATACACAAATGCACAGACACATATAGAGTATATGTGTGCTATGCTGTCCTGTGTATACTACTGACTGAGTCTACACAGCAAAAAAGTTAGTTAAACACTAAACAAAAACTAAAAAGACTTTTTCTCTTCAGTCTTTCAGTGTGCTGAGACATAAAGATCACTAGCACTGACTCATTAGCCACACTGTCTCCTACCCTAAACTTCTCTAAGTGAACAGAAAAATCTAAATCAGCAACTGTGCACTGCCTCCGTCTTTCTGATAAAAATTGAGAGCACTGTATTAGAAAGCATATCAGAAGCATCCCTTTACAAGTGACAAATC
This sequence comes from Rhinatrema bivittatum, assembly GCF_901001135.1. Taxonomy (NCBI): domain Eukaryota; kingdom Metazoa; phylum Chordata; class Amphibia; order Gymnophiona; family Rhinatrematidae; genus Rhinatrema; species Rhinatrema bivittatum. The sequence continues at coordinate 166,633,549 of NC_042615.1, forward strand.
CCAAAGTTTCTACACTTTTTTTTAGCTCCGTCAGAAGCAATTATTTCTCTGCCAACAGCTAGAGAGAAAATACAGACTTTGCAGTGAGAATGGATCAGCATCAGTTGATCAAGACAGCTATGGGCTATTTACAAAGATGCAGCTCTATGATTTGTCCTCTCTGTAGTTTCCTTGCCAACTTCTTTTTCCTCAGCTCTGAGAACATAAAAACATAGGAACATAAGATATGCCATACTGGGCCAATCCAAGTCACCAGTACCTGCCAAGTACCCAAACATTAATTAGATCCAAAGCTATTATTCCTTTTTGTTTAATAGAGGTTTATGGATTTCTCCTCTAGGAAATTTTCCAAACTTTCTTTTAAACCAAGTTACACTAACTGCCACAACCACATCCTCTGGCAATGAATTGCAGTGCTTAAATATGCATTGAGTTAAAAAGAATTTTCTCTGGTTTGTTTTAAATGAGCTACTTGCTAACCTCATTGAGTGCATCCAGTCCTTCATTATCTGAGAGAGTAAGAGAGTCAATAACCAATTTACATTAACCTGTTTAATAGAGATGTGCAGAGGGATGGCATACGTTGCATTCGTAATTTGTATTCATCGGGGGGGCAGATATGTTGCATTCGGCAAGGGGGGCCCCCAATACGTTCATGCGTTCATACTTATTTGTTTCCCAGCTAAAATTGAATTAACTATAATCCCCCACCCTCCTGACCCCCCCCAAGACTAACCAAAACTCCCTGGTGGTCCAGCGGGGGGGTCCGGGAGCCATCTCTTGCACTCTCGCCGTTGGCTACCGGTATTCAAAATGGCACAGATAGCCTTTGACCTTACTATGTCACAGGGGCTACCGGTGACATTGGTCAGTTCCTGTGACATTGTGAGGGCAAAGGCTATCGGCGCCATTTTGAATACTGGCAGCCGACGGCTCGAGTGCAAGAGGTCACTCCCGGACCCCCGCTGGACCACCAGGGACTTTTGGCAAGTCTTGGAGGACCCTCCTGACCCCCACAAGATGGCGCCGGCCATCCATTGCTCCTACTATGTGACAGGGGCCGACCAATGGCACCGGTAGCCCCTGTGACATAGTAAGGTCAAAGGTTATCGGCGCCATTTTGAATACCGGCAGCGGACGGCGTGAGTGCAGGAGATGGCTCCCAGACCCCCCATTGGACCACCAGGGAGTTTTGGTAAGTCTTGGGGGTTCAGGAGGATGGGGAGTTTGTTTAAATTCACTCCTTTAGAAGGCCAAATAATTTGGTGAAGATTTGTTGTTTTCGTGGTGAATCGCGATACGTTTCGCTTCCCCACAAATAAAACTAATATGGCCCTATACATTGCGGATTACCAATACGTTGGAAATGAATGCACACCCCTACTGTTTAAGTTTTTTCATGATTTTGTAAGAACATAAGCACATAAGAATATGCCATACTGGGTCAGACCAAGGGTCCATGAAGCCCAGCATCCTGTTTTCAATAGTGGCCAATCCAGGCCATAAGAACCTGGCAAGTACCCCAAAACTAAGTCTATTCCATGTTACCGTTGCTAATGGCAGTGGCTATTCTCTAGGTGAACTTAATAGCAGGTAATGGACTTCTCCTCCAAGAACGTATCCAATCCTTTTTTAAACACAGCTATACTAACACCACAAACCACATCCTCTGACAACAAATTCCAGAGTTTAATTGTGCGTTGAGTAAAAAAGAACTTTCTCCGATTAGTTTTAAATGTGCCCCATGCTAACTTCATGGAGTGCCCCCTAGTCTTTCTATTATCTGAAAGAGTAAATAACCTATTCACATCTACCCGTTTTAGACCTCTCATGATTTTAAACACCTCTATCTTAACCCCCTCAGCCGTCTCTTCTCCAAGCTGAAAAGTCTTAACCTCTTTAGTCTTTCCTCATAGGAGAGCTGTTCCATTCCCCTTATCATTTTGGTAGCCCTTCTCTGTACCTTCTCCATCACAATTATATCTTTTTGAAGATGAGGCAATCAGAATTGTACACAGTATTCAAGTTGCGGTCTCACCATGGAGCAATACAGAGGCATTATGACATTTTCCGTTTTGTTCACCATTCCCTTTCTAATAATTCCCAACATTCTGTTTGCTTTTTTGACTGCCGCAGCACACTGAACTGACGATTTCAATGTGTTATCCACTATGACGCCTAGATCTCTTTCTTGGGTTGTAGCACCTAATATGGAACCCAACATTGTGTAACTATAGCATGGGTTATTTTTCCCTATATGCATCACCTTGCACTTATCCACATTAAATTTCATCTGCCATTTGGATGCCCAATTTTCCAGTCTCACAAGGTCTTCCTGCAATTTATTACAATCTGCTTGTGATTTAACTACTCTGAACAATTTTGTGTCATCTGCAAATTTGATTATCTCACTCGTCGTATTTCTTTCCAGATCATTTATAAATATATTGAAAAGTAAGGGTCCCAATACAGATCCCTGAGGCACTCCACTGACCACTCCCTTCCACTGAGAAAATTGTCCATTTAATCCTACTCTCTGTTTCCTGTCTTTTAGCCAGTTTGAAATCCACGAAAGGACATCGCCACCTATCCCATGACTTTTTACTTTTCCTAGAAGCCTCTCATGAGGAACTTTGTCAAACGCCTTCTGAAAATCCAAGTATACTACATCTACCGGTTTACCTTTATCCACATGTTTATTAACTCCTTCAAAAAAGTGAAGCAGATGTGTAAGGCAAGACTTGCCTTGGGTAAAGCCATGCTGACTTTGTTCCATTAAATCATGTCTTTCTATATGTTCTGTGATTTTGATGTTTAGAACACTTTCCATTATTTTTCCTGGCACTGAAGTCAGGCTAACCGGTCTGTAGTTTCCCGGATTGCCCCTGGAGCCCTTTTTAAATATTGGGGTTATATTTGCTATCCTCCAGTCTTCAGGTACAATGGATGATTTTAATGATAGGTTACAAATTTTTACTAATAGGTCTGAAATTTCATTTTTTAGTTCCTTCAGAACTCTGGGGAATATACCATCCGGTCCAGGTGATTTACTACTCTTCAGTTTGTCAATCAGGTCTACCACATCTTCTAGGTTCACCGTGATTTGATTCAGTCCATCTGAATCATTACCCATGAAAACCTTCTCCATCATGGGTACCTCCCCAACATCCTCTTCAGTAAACACCGAAGCAAAGAAATCATTTAATCTTTCCACGATGGCCTTATCTTCTCTAAGTGCCCCTTTAACCCCTCGATCATCTAACGGTCCAACTGACTCCCTCACAGGCTTTCTGCTTCGGATATATTTAAAAAAGTTTTTACTGTGAGTTTTTGCCTCTACGGCCAACTTCTTTTCAAATTCTCTCTTAGCCTGTCTTATCAATGTCTTACATTTAACTTGCCAATGTTTATGCTTTATCCTATTTTATTCTGTTGGATCTTACTTCCAATTTTTGAATGAAGATCTTTTGGCTAAAATAGCTTCTTTCACCTCCCCTTTTAACCATGCTGGTGATCGGTTTGCCTTCTTTCCACCTTTCTTAATGTGTGGAATACATCTGGACTGTGCTTCTAGAATGGTATTTTTTAACAATGACCACGCCTCTTGGACATTTTTTACTTTTGTAGCTGATCCTTTCAGTTTTTTTCTAACAATTTTTCTCATTTTATCAAAGTTTCCCTTTTGAAGGTCTAGCACGAGAGCCATGGATTTGCACACTGTTCCTCTTCCAGTCATTAAATCAAATTTGATAATATTATGATCACTATTGCCAAGCGGCCCCACCACCGTTACCTCTCTCACCAAGTCCTGTGCTCCACTGAAAATTAGATCTAAAATTTCTCCCTCTCTCGTCGGTTCCTGAACCAATTGCTCCATAAAGCTATCATTTATTCCATCCAGGAACGTTATCTCTCTAGCGTGTTCCGATGATATATTTACCCAGTCAATATTGGGGTAATTGAAGTCTCCCATTATTACCACACTACCAAATTGGTTAGCTTCCCTAATTTCCCTTAGCATTTCACTGTCCATCTCACAATCTTGACCAAGTGGACGGTAGTATACTATCACTATAGTCTTCCCCAACACACAAGGGATTTCTACCCATAAAGATTCAATTTTGTATTTAGTCTCATGCAGGATGTTTATCCTGTTGGACTCTATGACATCCCGGACATAAAGCGCCACACCTCCTCCCGTGTGCTCCTCTCTGTCATTGCGATATAATTTGTACCCCGGTATAGCACTGTCCCATTTGTTATCCTCTTTCCACCATATCTCTGAGATGCCAATTAAGTCTATGTCATCATTTACTTCTATACATTTTAATTCTCCCATCTTATTTCTTAGACTTCTGGCATTAGCATACAAACATTTCAAAGTTTGTTTTTTGTTTGTATTTTCATTCTGCTTTTTAATTGATAGGGATAAGTTAGATTTTTTTAGCTCAGGTGAGTTTTCAGTTACAGGCACTTGGACTACTTTTCTTATTATTGGAACCTCACTGTCGGGATGCCCTAATTCTAATGCATCATTAGTATCCTTTGAAGATGCCTCTCTCCGAACCATGCGCTGCTGAGCGACTGTCGGCTTTCCCCTTTGTTCTAGTTTAAAAGCTGCTCTATCTCCTTTTTAAAGGTTAGCGCCAGCAGTCTGGTTCCACCCTGGTTAAGGTGGAGCCCATCCCTTTGGAAGAGACTCCCCTTTCCCCAAAAGGTTCCCGAGTTCCTAACAAAACTGAATCCCTCTTCCTTGCACCATCGTCTCATCCACGCATTGAGACTCCAGAGCTCTGCCTGCCTCTGGGGACCTGCGCGTGGAACAGGGAACATTTCAGAGAATGCTACCCTGGAGGTTCTGGACCGCAGACTTCCAGTGATGAAGACACACTTCCTTTCTTCACCTCGCGACTCTTCGTCTGCCTTCACAGTCGTCTCTGTCTCCTGTGCCGAGGGTCAGCTGGTCACGTCTTCTGTTCCTGCCTCGCCTCCCGACGGGAGAACCTACAGACCATCATCCCAAGGTATTCCATCCTCCCATCAGCCCAAGGGTTCACAAGCCTGAGCATAACAGTGAAGTCTTGTCTAGGGCCTCTCCAGCTTGCCAAGGCATCACCTACAGACAATGCTTGCTTGTTTTTATTGTCATTGTGTAAATTGATAATGACTTTTCTTTGTGAGTTATGAGTTCATCTGGCAGACAGTGAAAAGAAGGTAGAGGAATTGTCCTCCTAAATGCAAGCAACAAATATTTTTATTACTGCCATGAAACATCATCAGAATGAAGTACAGCCATCTGATGCATAGAAAGTTAAAAAATCACAGTCACAGAGCTGAACGCAGCTTGGTATCATGTGGAAGGAATTATTCTATTGTAATTGGAGAACAGCCTGCAGCTGATTTAGATATATGAGTTTCTGATAGTGAAGAGAGGTATAAGGATGGTCTTTTCTGCCTCTGTCCTCTGCCTTATGCTGAGCTGAAACCTCTTTCCCAAGTCAGAAACATGCATGGAATATACTTGCAAGGAAGAAAGCACTCTCCTTAGATGGCAGAAGGTATTGTTGCAGATGTGTACAGCAATTTCTCAAGATCAGGGAGAAACTGTGTTAAACTGGCTGAGGTTGGTAGACAGTGGGGTGGAAGATATGCTTTCTGATTTTGCTGAGATTAATCACTAAACACATCTTATGTGAGTACCATAGATTTGATTCCAATGTAAAGAATTAAATTGTTAGGGCAGATGCAACCAGAGCCACACCATCCTATGTTGCAACTCTGGACTTCTTTAGCAGAGGCTATCAGAGAAGTAAATATTTGGGCCCTGTTGGATGAACTTTCCCTTGGTAGTGCTTTAGACATAGCACTCACCTACCTGGCTAACCACAACTTAATATGTTGCTTTACCCAAGCAGCTCCTGAGTCACTGTGACTCCTAAGCATGATGGGCACCATAATGGTCCTTGGTGTTGCTGCACCAGCTGATACTTATAATGACATGATTGATGATGTGATATTCTGGCAGGAAGTGGAAGTCCCTCCTCCAATGGTCAGCTGATGGGCATTGCCCACTTTTTCAGGTGGGAGACCTTTAACCTATACAGTACCTGGTCAATATTGCCCTACAGAAAGAGAGTATATTAGGAATTGACTTTATTAAGCATTTAATTAAGATTCTTAATCAAGGGCACTTGGCATTGGACCCAGGGGATTATATATAGAATGCTATCAAAGTTGGGCATATATCCTGGCCCCCTGTAAATGTGTCACTGCCCACACAAATTGTTAAAATGCCCCAGTATAAGACCTAGTGTGGTCAGGGGAGAGTCAGTCTGTGGTGGATGACTTGCTGGCTCAGGGGGAGATAAGTCCCACTTCCTCCCCTTTCAATAGCCCAGTTTGGCCAGTGAAGAAATCAGATGAAAGTTGTCAAATAACCATCAACTACAGACAGCTGAACAACTGAACTTCCATTTCACTCTACGGTCTCTGATGTGGTGTCCCTCATCAACCAGATCCAGGAACATCTCACCATATGGTATGCTACATTGGAGCTAGAGATGTCATGCATTTTTGACTCTGCAGAGTGCACTCTGGGGCAATGCAAGAATGGATGTCAACTTCCCTTTGGGTTTTGGAGCCACAAATTAACCCCCTCCTACACCCCATTTGAACAACAGCTCCTGGCATTTTACAGAGCCCTAGTAGAGACTAACCAAGTGACCGATAATGAGCCTGTACAGCTTTGGATCCAAATACTTGTCATGTCATGGGTTATCAGTGAGGCTTCTGTGGCCAAAAGTAGCTTTTCCCTCTGTTCTTCCATTTTGAAATGGAAATGATATATTGCTGCCCATGCCCAGTCAACCCTTGGTGCACCATTTCACTTGCTTGAGTTGGTGAAGGATAGCCAAATTGACAGTAACATGGCTCCTGAACTAGTGGAGTTCTTTGTGACAGATGTCTCTGAAACTGGGACATTTGGTGCATTGTGTACCCACCTGCCTAGATTAGTGAAGGTTCCTGTCTCTATGTACAAGTCCAGCATGGATGGACAACAGCTTCCTATGACCCCTGGGAACTCCTTGTGGATTACATGGTATGAAGGTGTGGTCAGTCTGCTATACTCTAAGCAGTGCATCTGGCCCTTTCTCACGAAGAACATCTGTTTCATAGTTGCATCATCTTCACAGACTCCTGGACTGTGTACAGGAGCCTGGTGGATTGATTGCCCTGATGGCAGAAGGATGCTTGGAAGATAACCAATAAGTCTTTCTTGGGGGGATGGGGGATCTAAGGCAAGAGATTTGGGATCTTACATGGGATATTCATACACAGGATCATCATGTGGATGCTCATTTACCACCCTCTACCAAAGAAGTATGCATGACACCATTGTTGACCAAGCATTACAGATTTATTCTGCTTTGTTTGCCTTGGACCCATGGATACATCAGACCTTGGGACATCTAGAGGTAGATCCTTGTTTCCACACTGAAGACTTATAAATAAATTGTGTTCCTTTGGTATGGATCCTACAGTGACTGACTAAGTTAGAAACTGGCTGAGTGGGATGCCACAAAGGGAAGTGGTGAATGGAGTTTTCTCTGAGGAGTGGGTTGTTTCTAGTGGTTGTGCCTCAGGATTGGTCCTTGAACCAGTTCTTTGCAACATTTTTCTGAGTAACATAATGCAAAGGTTGTCAAGAAAGGCTTGTCTTTGTGCCGATGATACCAAAATCTGTAACTAGGCAGACAGCCAGGATGGAATGAAAAACATGAGGATGGATCTAGCAAAGCTAGAGGAATGGTCTAAAGTCTTGCAGCTAAGATTTAATGTTAAAAAAATGCAGAGAAATGCATTTAGGATGCAAAAACCCAAGAAAAGATATAATATTGGAGTAGAAATACTTCTAAGCACAAATGAAAAACATGATTTATTTATTGTATTTTATTTAGTCATTTTATATTCCGTCACTTCAAGTGAAGATCACAAACAGTTTACATCATGACACAAATAGTATAAGTATCCAAAGACAGTAATTCAAAATGTTCTTACATCATAAATATAGTGAAAAGCACATACATTGCTTAAGGTGGTCATGGAAGGAGATGAGGTAACATGAAATAGGAAACATTTTTCACAAAAGGAGTTACGAGGGAGAGGGTTGAGAGAAGGTGTTTGCAGATGGGCTATAGAGAGGGTGGGGGGGGGGGGGGGGGCGTTGAGGAGAGGGTGTATCAGAAATAAATGTTAGGGATGGGATTAGAAAGATAGTGGTGACGAGATCTGTAATTCAATTAATACTGAGAATAAACCATGTAGAGGCAGGTGAGGATTTCAGGAAGGTTAAATTAGATTGTAGGCATTTTTGAGGTCAAGTTTGAATTTTTTAGTTTTCAGTGGTCAGACATAGAGTTTTAGGTAGAGAGTTCCAAAGTGTAGGGCCTGCAATGGAAAACATATGGTATCTTATTTTTGTCAGATGTGTATTCTATAATGATGGCACAACTAGTAATCCTTTATTATGAGATCTCAGTGATCTCTGTGGCATGTATGGTTGTAATGCTACCCCTACCATGCCAGTGTTGTCAGAATGGATGGAGTAATCTATTACTTTATAATGGATTCAGGATTATATTGGTAGCCAGTGCAGAGCCATCAGTGATTGTGAGATGTGATTGAATTTCCTGGATCCTGTTAGGAGTCTCACTGCAGCATTCTATAGTAGCTGTAGTTTTTTAATAAGACCTTTAGGTACTCTGAGTAGGAGAGAGTTGCTGTAGTCTAGGTTTGAAAACATGCGGGTTGTTGAACCATATAGAAGTCTTCATGAGTCAGCAAATCTTTCAGTCTATGTGTTAGTCATAGTTCAGCGTAGCCTGATTTGATTAATTTGTTTATGTGTTTTCCCCATGGTTAGGTTCTCATCAATTTGTAGTCCTAATTCCCACACTTGGTCTAAGGGTGTAATGCTGAAGTTACCCAGGTCAAAAGTCTGCAGAGATGTTATTGGAGAATTTCTTAACAAAATTATTTCAGTTTATTTCAAGTTTAGAAATAGTTTGAAATTGGATAGTTCATGTTGAATAGCCTTCATGTGTGATGCCAGTGTCTGTGCTGTATTTTCAATGGAAGTGGTGCATGGTATGTAGAACCGAATGTCATCAGAATATATGAAGAAGGTGATTCCTAGATCATATAGTAATTTGCATAGAGGAAGCATGTAGATGTTGAACAGAGTAGCGGACAGTGAAAGAAGCAGTGATAAAACCTATCCTAAAAACAAATCTAGCTGCACTGACATCTGGGATAATTATAGACCTATATCCATCATGCCCTTTCTATCCAAAATTCTTGAAAAAGCCGTATTATCACAAGTAAAAGACTATCTAGATGACCACCACATTTTATATCAAAACCAACTTGGCTCAGAAAAAAATTGCTCCACCGAGACTTTACTCATATCCTTAACGGACCACATTTTACGGGGATTTAACAATGATGAAACTTATATCCTGGTGCTGATCAACCTCTCTGTTGCCTTCAACACGGTTGCCCATTCCCATTGTAATGAAGTGGTTCACCTCCTTCTTATCAAAAAGGTATTCCAAGTCAAATTTGGCAACCATTTTTCAGACACCTTCCCGGATTTACGTGCTGAAGGCTTTGAAAATCTGCCCCACAGCATCTATAATAACATCCAACATATGTTATCTAACATATAACATATAAGCCATAAGGGTATATAAGATCTGTACTGATACATGCATATATAGAACCAATTAAAATATGCTTGTGAGCTGGCATAGTAAGGCTGTTCAGTGATAAGGATTGTATCATTGTTTTAATACATAGAATGAATGGGTATGAGTGTGGATGTGTATAAGGGTGAGTGTTGTTAAACCATCGAGACTCATTTTATGGTATTTGCCAAGTAATTTGATAATAAAGTTTGTAGACTCTCGTATATGTGTCTGAGTTAGGTCAGCACTGAAACACCCCAACTCCCCCCCTCCCCCACTAAAACCACAGTAAAACCCGTGGTAGGTTTAGCTTGGCTTTTTTCATCAGCCCCTTTCAAAGGGAAACTTTACATTATTCTGGTTATTTATTTGTTTATGCATGGTACTGATATTATAGCAATATATGTTTATATACATTTTAAAAGCTATTATATGGATCACACACTTTAATTATGCCTATTAACCACACACATATATTCTTTATGAATCTGTGGTATTAGTGTTATGTTTAAAAATATTAGTAAATGACTAAATTTAAAAAGTGATTTACCAGAGATTCAGTGTTTCTGACACTCAGCAAAAGCTGTTAATGATTAGGCATATGATCCCTTAACACTGTGGGAGTTTATCTGCAATTGTCATTAGTTAATGGTCTTTTCAATTAACACATTTTAACCAGTCAGCATGCTGATTCAGTCTCCAGCCGTTTATTTTTGCTAACTCATGTAAGCTCAAGGAAACTTTGCAAATTCAATATCTGTTAATATGGAGGGAACTCTGAAAAAAGCTAAAGAGATCTTTAAGTCATACACAGCAGATATACATAGAAATTTATCTTATATTGTTTCCATAAAAAAGTTATAGGTCTATTTCCTAATATGTTAATGGTAGTGCAAGCATTTATCACACATTAATGCTTGTATTACTGTTTAATGCACAATAGGCACTACTTTGCATTAATGGTTTTGCATTAACACTAACGTAAATTTCCACATTAACATGGATTAACACATAAAATACATAAATGAGCTACTAAAATCTAAAATTCATATAAAACAACTTATTTAAATTTAGTAAAGCATACATTAACATGGACATCTACATTAATATGATCATTAGTACAAAACTTTTATACGTCTAGTGTTGTAGTTAAAGATTTCTGTGTTTAAAAGCACATGAAATGTGCATATTTATATATAATTGCAGTGTTTTAATGCATTATTCATTTAAGGGCAATAAACCCTATAAATGTGCATTAAGGGCATATTTATGAAAGTGTGTTAAAAATGCTCTTCAAAATGCATTTTAATACATTTTAAA